>NC_141695.1:1479126632-1480459132 GCF_964263255.1 Lissotriton vulgaris | reverse complement strand
CCAAGTTTTATAACACCTTCAATATAGAATTTAGTTTGTACTCTGTAAAAAGGCCCAGGAAAGAAAAAATTGGTATTTTGGTCTGGGGAGCAATGATTGATTATATGGCGGATTGATATCAAAGGGTAAACAAGGGAAGGCGGCACAAAATGATTCTTTTGTATAGCTTAGGCATTCTGGAGGTCCTACATTCTGGGTTTTATTACTTGTATATATGATGGATTAATATGAAATGGTAATACAGGAAAATAAATTGAATTATTACTGCATTAAATTGTGAACATATGTTTAGATGTATTTTTGATACTGTGGATTTTTTATTCGAAAAAAAAGTATAGCTGTATGTTTGCAGAGTCATACACCCACGTGGATGACACCTTCTTTAATGAGGTATAGGACAGACATGGGCATAGATCTATGACCGTGCTTATGCAAATCGAATTTATGAGTAACATTGGTGTACTGCAGAAGTATTACTATGCAGACTGACTTTTAATTGCCTTTTGGTAATTGGTCTCTTAGGGGCCCATTAGTAAGCAAGGGCTGAAAATCTGTTCCGCTCACTGAATTTGTGAATTTTTTACAATTTTGCGGTCCGCGAATCGTGCGAAATTGTCAAAGAATTCACAAACTTTTTAAATTGTACTGTTGTGTTCCTGATGCACTAACCCCATTTTTGTTGTGCAGGATCCCGGCGCTCCCACACTTCTTCACGTTCTCCCCTCGTAGATCCTCACCGGCCTCGGTGCCGAGAGAGTAGAGGGCGGCCGCCATTTTGGGAAGGGGAGTCCCACGAGCCTGGCCGGAGTTAGCGGTCCAGTGCTCGGGTGGGACAGGACACAAAAGGGCCAGCTAGGCAGGGGGTCGCTGCGATCTTCAGGCTGTGGCAGAGCCTGAGGCCCGCTTGAGGTCTGCTGCAGGGGGAAAACACTCTTGAGAGCTGCGCCCTGAAACTGCTATTAATTGCGCCGCTTGGCGATATTTTTAACAAACTTTTTAAATTGTACTGTTGTGTTCCTGATGCACTAACCCCATTTTTGTTGTGCAGGATCCCGGCGCTCCCACACTTCTTCACGGTCTCCCCTCGTAGATCCTCACCGGCCTCGGTGCCGAGAGAGTAGAGGGCGGCCGCCATTTTGGGAAGGGGAGTCCCACGAGCCTGGCCGGAGTTAGCGGTCCAGTGCTCGGGTGGGACAGGACACAAAAGGGCCAGCTAGGCAGGGGGTCGCTGCGATCTTCAGGCTGTGGCAGAGCCTGAGGCCCGCTTGAGGTCTGCTGCAGGGGGAAAACACTCTTGAGAGCTGCGCCCTGAAACTGCTATTAATGTCGCTGCTTGGCGATATTTTTAACAAACTTTTTAAATTGTACTGTTGTGTTCCTGATGCACTAACCCCATTTTTGTTGTGCAGGATCCCGGCGCTCCCACACTTCTTCACGGTCTCCCCTCGTAGATCCTCACCGGCCTCGGTGCCGAGAGAGTAGAGGGCGGCCGCCATTTTGGGAAGGGGAGTCCCACGAGCCTGGCCGGAGTTAGCGGTCCAGTGCTCGGGTGGGACAGGACACAAAAGGGCCAGCTAGGCAGGGGGTTGCTGCGATCTTCAGGCTGTGGCAGAGCCTGAGGCCCGCTTGAGGTCTGCTGCAGGGGGAAAACACTCTTGAGAGCTGCGCCCTGAAACTGCTATTAATGTCGCCGCTTGGCGATATTTTTAACAAACTTTTTAAATTGTACTGTTGTGTTCCTGATGCACTAACCCCATTTTTGTTGTGCAGGATCCCGGCGCTCCCACACTTCTTCACGGTCTCCCCTCGTAGATCCTCACCGGCCTCGGTGCCGAGAGAGTAGAGGGCGGCTGCCATTTTGGGAAGGGGAGTCCCACGAGCCTGGCCGGAGTTAGCGGTCCAGTGCTCGGGTGGGACAGGACACAAAAGGCAATGTGCTTCCGGGAGCGCAGCGGGCGCGACGGCGGCGCGCCAAAGGAAAGCCCGTCTGTGCCCGTCCGTGACCGCACGGGACCCGGGGCCTGTCACCATGCCCGATTCTCCCTGGAATATTCATCCAGGTACTTGTTATCCTTACGTAAGAGCTACCCCGTAGACCCAGCAACCGCCTCCCACATCTTGGCACTAGGCATTGCCCGACTCCCACCCCCACTGGAGGCTATCAACCCCCTGCCCACACCCTCCAGCAGCCCCCCGCAACCAGGCACTTCCATCACTTTATTAAATAATAGGTCGGCAGTCGCGCATCAGCAGGAGATCTTCAACCTCCTTGACAGCGACAGCCCCGACATACTGTGCTTAACCGAGACATGGTATCGCTCTGATTCCCAACCCAGTGTCTTGGCGGCCCTTCCTTCTTCTTATTCCATTCTACGGGCCGACCGACCTGATGGCAAAACTGGTGGTGGGGTTGCCTTAATCTTTCGTGACAACCTCCGGTTTCAAATACTGGCATCCCCCTCTTTGCCTGCAGCGGACTGCTTGGTTGCGCGCTCTGTCTTACCCAAATCCTCCGTAACTTGTGTGTTGGTTTACCGCCCTCCCCAAACCTCTTCCCAGTTTATCCTTGCTTTTCAGGAGCTGCTGGCCCCTTTAGTGGTTAACAGCGCTACTGTACTTGTGCTTGGCGATTTTAACTTTTGGCCCAGTGATCCCGCAGAAGACCTCACTTCTAAGGATTTTACCTCACTGTTATCAAGCTTAAATTTTATTCAACACGTCCGTGCCCCTACACACACCCGGGGCCACATCCTAGACCAAATATGGACCCTTAACCTACCCACCACCAACCTGTCCATTGTTCCCTGTGTATGGTCCGACCATCATTTACTGTCATTTTCCTTGGACCTTCGCTTGCGAAATGCCCCTCTTAGCTCCAAAACCCTTTGGGCTAGAAGTTGGAATCGTGTTGATATTCCTGCGTTCTGCGAATCCTTAACTGCCACCTGTCCTGATCTCACTGATGTATCTCCTCAACTTCAGCTGGCCACTCTGGATAGTTGGCTTATCCACCTCCGTGATCAAAAGGCCCCTTTGAAGAAAGTTACCATCAACCACCATCACCCTGCTAACAAGTGGTTTACTCCTGCTCTGAAAGCATTTAAATTAACGGTCCGTCAAGCAGAACGGGCTTGGAGGTCGAAATACTGCCCTGCCAGTAAAATTAACTATACCACCTTGCTTTCAGAGTATAAAATAGCCATCCAAGAGGCCAAGAAAGACTATTTCTCACAACGCATACTGGCAGCAGAATGCCAGCCTCGTGAAATTTTTGCAACTGTTCACGAGTTAGCTTTATCAGACAGGCCTTCACCTACGATCATGCCCTTCCAGTCCCTGTGTAACTCACTGAATGAGTTTTTTATCGACAAAGTTGCACAAATAAAAACACACATTCCTCCCCCATCAAACCCTTCACTAGATTGCTCTCCACCACAGAACACCCAGTGCCTTAGTCACATCCCGGAGCTAACTAGTGAGTCCCTCTCTCCGCTCCTCAAGCGTGTAAAATCAGGGTCTCCATCTGACACTTGCCCGGCCCGCATTCTGGCCCAGGTGTTCTTGGCTTGTCCTGCTCCCGCCCTCACTGTCTTAAATGACACTTTCTCCAAAGGCCTAGTCCCCACTGCATTTAAATCTGCCACCATTATCCCCATTTTAAAGAAGCCCGGGGCTGACCCTTCTTCCTTAGTCAACTACCGCCCCATATCCCTGCTCCCCTACTTGGGAAAGGTGGCTGAGGCGCATGTTTCTCAGGTGCTGAGCTCCTTTATAGAGGACAGCAATTACCTGGCCCCATGTCAAGCTGGATTCCGTCCACGACACTCAACCGAGAAGGTGGTGATCTCGGTCATGGACCAACTTAGGGAGGGACTCGACGCCAACACCCCCAAGATCCTGGTCCTATTAGACTTATCCGCCGCCTTTGACACTGTGGATCATGACATTCTTTTATCACGTGTCAGGGCGGCGGGGATAGGGGGATCGGCAAGCCTGGGTCGAGTCCTTCCTGATGGACCACACTCAGACAGTTCATCTAGGCACCTTCTCGGCTCCTCTGCGTAATGTCAACTGTGGTGTTCCCCAGGGGTCTGCTCTTTCCCCTTTATTATATAATCTTTATGTCCTTCCACTGGTGTTTGCTTTACGGAACATGGAGGTCACTGTATATAACTATGCAGACGACCTACAACTCATTTTTGATCTCTCTTCTCCTTCAGGAGTTGGCAGTTTCCAGTCCGTCATGCTATTTATCCGAGACTGGATGAACATCAATCAGTTAAAACTTAATCCGGATAAAACAGAACTTGTGGCGACGGGCGGTGCTGCCAACCCCTGGTCCCCCTCCTTTTGGCCCCTCTCTCTTGGGCCCCCTCCTCTCTCTTCTTGTTCAGTTAAAACACTCGGGATCACGCTTAATAATCAATTAACCCTTCACTCACATATCAACTCGGTGGTTTCTTCCTGTTTTTTTACACTACGAGTTATTCGGAAAGTTGCCAGTTTTTTTTCCATCTCTGCACTAAAGCTGATCCTAACAGCCATGGTCCTGTCAAAGATTGACTATGGCAATATCATCTATAATGGAGCTCCTGCTTATGCCCTGCAGCGCCTGCAGTTGTTACAGAATCAGGCGGCCCGCCTGGTGTTTGGTCTATTCAGGTCCCATCATTCGACCCCTCCGCTCAGGAGCCTACACTGGTTGCCTATAAAACAACGGGCCAGGTTCAAGTTGGGGTGTTTGACTTTTCAAGCAAGAGCGGGCACTGCCCCTGCTTTTATCAACTCGGCAATCTCTCCCTATGTTCCCTCTAGGGACCTTCGCTCCTCCAGCCTGGCCTTACTAACTACGCCTCGCTTTAAAAAGAAACGGTCAGGGGGGCAGAAGTTTGCTGTACTTGCACCCACCCTTTGGAATGACCTCCCCCTATCACTAAGACTCTCCTCTTCCTATATGGAGTTTCAGAGGTCACTAAAAACGTTCCTATTCCAGCAGGCTTTCGGCACCTAGCTCTCTTCTTGCTCTCTTTCAGTGACCTCACCAGCGCCATGAAACTGACTCAGTGTACGTGCGCTTTATAAGTCTTTTTAAATTCAAATTCAAATTCAAATTGCGTGTGCGGCGTTGACTTACCGTGATTCTGAGTTTGCAGAGTTGTTTTCCTCCCAGTTTGCATGTGCTGCGCCATTTTCGATCTTGCTGCGTGCTCGCGCAAGACTTTTAATCCACGACTACGACATAGCGTCCCGCCATCTTGCACTGCGAGAGTTGCTGAACGCGAATACGTCATAAGGGCCCGTGATCACGCACCGCGCGAGAAAACAATTGCGAAGACGTAGATGCGACGCGCAGCCGACATACAGCGGGAGATTTGAACAGCTCGCTTTCCCGAAATTGCACAAATTGAAATTCTGCACAAGAAATCTATCGCTGGCAGCATAAACCTCCTGAAAATGATGATTTGGATCAGAATAACTCCTCAGATTAACATTTGGCTGCATTTTTTTGTGCAAGGAGTCCATTTTTAGGGGGGTGAGAGGGAGGAAGTGCCCCACAGTCTCCAACTTCCTGTTCCTGTCCAGCAGGCTCCTCCCAGTGCTTTGTCCATATCCTGGTCACTTTTCATTTAGATCTGGCTCTGGAAGGATTACTCTTTGTGGCTGCTGCTGGATATTTGTATTTGAGGACTTTTTTGGGGATCACTTTTGGATTTGAGATTTTACGAGTAAGTTGGTGTTCTTTGTTTGGGGCATTGCAGTTGCTGCAACTACAATTTCTAAACTTTTTCACAACTTAAAAAAAATATATATTGTGGGTAACCTCAGTATCCAGTAGGCCCAGGGTTAGTCATGGGTGCATGATAAAACTGTTCTGTGAACTTAAATATCATTTATGGCATGTTATTGAGTAGCTCACTGTTATATGTGGAAGGTTTATTTTTTTATTTTGGGGTGCGTGTTAAAGCCACACTTTCCAGTAGGCCCTGGGGTTGTCAGTGGTGCATGGGCCAAGTCATTCTGTGTGTTCTCTTGATTTTAAACATCATTTAGGGCATGGATGCCATTGGAATGGGGTGATTTTTTGTGTGTATTTCGATTTATTGGGTGTTGTTGGGGCCTGGTCCAGGGCCTGGCCATGAGGGTGGGGGCCATTTTGAGGCCTGGTCCAGGGCCTGGCCATGTGTGTCGGGGTCTTGAGGTTCCGTGACAATTGTAAGTGGTGTTTTCGACTCACACGAATATGGTTGAGTCTAGTATCTATGAACCGCAAATGACGAGTTTAGCAAGTGTGCGCAGTTTCGCTGTGCTAACTTAAACCGTTCGTTTGTTATGTGGGTTTGTCATCTGTACCCACGGGTTCCATCTTAGATACGGCATCCATTTTGTCTCTTGCCCTCAAGTAGCCAGCGAACGGACGCTGTCCGCTTCGCGACCCTGGGACTCCCAAGATATTTGCGGAAGACACATGTTCTTTGAAAGTGTCTTTATGACGAGGGGGATGCTACTGTAAGGCAGATGGCGCCGCTCGAGGCTCATCTTGCCGCACGGGCTTATTGTCTCAGCCGTGCATCTCATTAGGCACGTCCCTTTGATGCCTGTATCTCGTGCTTCTCGACACTCCCCTTTTACACCCTTTCCGATCTCCCCACTGTTTCCGTCTTCCTCTGCACCTGTCTTCGTTCCTGTTTCGATCTACTTTACTGCTGATTGGAATTTGCTAATGGTGGGAAGATGGGTTTTTACAGTTGGGAACCGCCAAATGTTTCCGCACTTATGTTCCGGATCTTGTGTGTTTCAAAGTGATCTAAGCGACCCCTCTGAGAGCGACTTGTGGGAACCAGGTTGTAAACTATTGTGTATCATGTTATCCTATGGGTAGAAACTGTATAAAAGGAGCGATCCACAAATACAATTTGAAGCAGTCTCCCCGAACTACACTCGATGTACTTCCTGTGACTTCTGTGTTCCCTGCAGTAAATAAACCTTGACTCTTTGACGCCGAAGGAAGTGTCCCGTGTCTCTGTGACTTGTACGCCGGAGCAGGTTACCCACGAAGGTTTCAGGTGTTGTGCCCTGGCACCGCTGGGTCCAAAGAACCCAGTCCTTCAGTTGGCGCCCAACGTGGGGCTGCATCAGTGGTACCGGTCCAAGCCTGACGATCGTGAGGAACTTCGTGTGAAATCTCCGAGGGAAGGTGCACCCCGCTTCATCGATCCTGTTGTCGAAATAAGTGGCCCGAAGACTTTTCCCGCGAAGATTCCCGCCTCCTAACGGCTGCGACGGACTGCTACCCTGACTGTAGACCTGTTTTGGCGCCTGGCGTAGACCTTGGTATAGCGAGACGATTAGACGGGCCTTCCTGAGGACGCCATTGATCTTTGAGTTAAGTATTTGTGGGTCGCTCCCAGAGTTCTTTGTTGTAAACACTTTAGCGAGTGTTTTTGTTGTAGACACTTTAGCGGGTGTCTTTGTTGTACACGCTGTGTGAGTGTTTTTGTCGGTGACACTTTGCTAGCGTACTTTGTTGTTGTTGTATTTGTTTGACGACTGCAGCCGCCAAAGACCGAGGGTTTAGTTCTTTGCTGGGACTTGGTAAATCCCGAAATCCCGTAACCCTTGAAGTTTGTGAAACTCGGCTAGTGTGCAAGATGCCTGGTCGCAGTACTTTGTTCAGTTGCTTTAGACCTTGTGGTGCGGATTCCCTGCTGGAGGACTCGTGTCCGATACCTCCGGTTGGAACTCCTACATATGACCTATATAGCAAACATGGGCTAGGCCCGATTGCTTTTAACGATTATTGGATCAAATATACAAAGAAAGACGGCGATCTTCGTTGGCCACCTCACGGTAGCTTCGAAGCGTCGATCTTAGATAATTTGGAAATAAAGTTGTTCGAACGTAAATCAAGGCCGGCCATGTTTGATGCCTTTCGGTTCTGGCGCAAAGAAGCCCGACAGAAAGAGATCAGACAAAATAAACGTAGTCAGCGAGATACTGTTGCTACTATAGTGAAGAAAGCTGAGCAGTTTCAGCGTGATAAGGAGGATAAGGATAAGGAAGTGTTTGAGAGATTACAGCGTATGTCCATAGACAAATGCTATCCTGTTTTGTCTACGGAGTCGGATAAGAAGGAAGAGGCAGTTGAGGATTCTTTAATGTCCTATCTTATGAAGTCGCCACCTCCGTACGTACAGGGTACCGCAGTTCCTGTGGTCCCTGCCGTACCTGCTCTCCCACTTGTTATTCCTCCGCCTATTCCTCAACCTGCACCCGCTCTTCCGACTGTTCCTGCTCCTGTGCCTGTTTCTATTCCTACTGCTCCTCCGCTTCCACATACTCCTGTTCCCGCTACTGCTCACGCTACTGCTCCTGTGTTGTTAACCCCTGTTGCTGCTAACGTCTCTACTCCTTCTCTTGTTAGTCCTGTGTCTTACTCTTCTCCTTCTACTCGTAATCGTGATTCTCCCCTTGCGACAAACTTCTTTCAGTCGCTCGGACCTGTTTTTGGGTCTGCTGGTTCTGATGGTCCACAGAGACGTAGCCAGCTTCCCGGTAATAGAGAACGTGTTGCGCTATACAATATGGCGATGGGTTGGATGATAAACCCTGTTAGAAATCCACCTCGTGTTGTCCTCGAAACGTTTGATCAATTCAACATACCTACTCAGAGATATGTGTTTGATGAAATGTGCAAGTTCTTACATGATCAGATAGTGGCTGTTGCGCCTGACGAGGTGCTGACCGCCCTGTCTAATCTTCGGCTTCAGTTCGCAACTGGACTGATAGTCGATACTAATGTCCGACGTGCTATTGAACGGTTGCTATCTCTTCGTCCTGCTCCTATTCCTCATGCATTGTTCGTTGAGGACATTGAACAACGAGATGGGTCTGGCCAATATCCTATGCGAGAAGTTCCGCCAGTTTGGGTACCCGCTGATAATACTAATGCTAATGCTCCAATACCAGCACATTTCCAGAGAGTGTGGATACACCTCCCTTGGAAACGATCGGAAGTGCTTCAGGTGAAACAAACTTTGCCTGATCCTCGCAAAAATCCTGCGGGATATTATAAAGAATTATCGCAGCTCGTAGACGCTACGATAATGAATCTGGCCGATATCGACATGTTGTTTGGCAATGTCGTACCGCAACCGGTATGGGCCAAGATTCGTCACCAAGATCACGCGAATGAATTAGGTGGTGATTGGGCTGCCATTACAGCGGCAGACGCTGGACAAGTGGCTGCTACTAAACCCGATCAGTTGATTGAACTTCTTCCCCAGCGAATCATTACGTTAATGAAAACGCTTATGCCAGCTATGAGGGTAAATTGGGACAAGTTGTCAGCCTGTAAGCAGAAGAAAGATGAGAGTGTTTCAGACTTCTTTACGAGGTTCGAGGAAACATTCGTCGATCATAGTGGGCAGGATATGGGTACTGAGGGTGGACAGAGGTTGTTTGTGGATAAATTTGTATCGAACTTATTGCCCGACTTGTGCAATAAATTGAAAAATTCAGAAAGTGCGTGGGCCGTTTCTACCTCAGCTCAGATTCTGGCTACGGCACAATATTACGAAAATAGAGAAAAAGAGGAAAATGACCGTGCCGATAAAAAGACGAAAGAGCTGAAAACTAAAGTGTTGTTACAACAAGCATATCCGCCGCGTTCTAATCAGAATGCGCCTCAGTAGAATAGATCGCAGTCGCAATCAAATCGATCGCAGCCGCGTAATGATTCATCTTTTCAGAGATCTTCGTTGGGGTACAACCAATGTGCTTATTGTAGACAGGAGGGACACATTAAATTTGATTGTCCTGCTTTAAATGACCGTAGTGGTGGTAATTCGTCTAGAGGAGGTCGTGGTGGTTCACAGAACGCATCACGTGGTAGAGGTCGTGGTGCTCAGAACGACCGTTCTGATAACTCGTCAAATTCTAATAATTGTTTCGACCAACGTGGATCATCGCAAGGACGATCTGCGCAGTACAATGTAGACGATTATTACGTCGATCAGGGAACTGACGATAGTAATTACTAGGACAGCCAAAGACAAGGAGAGGGAGTGGTATCAGTTCCGGTTGATCAGAGAGGGCCTTACGTCGCAGTTGCTACATCGGGCGTCGTTGAGCCTTTTCTGTTGGACACTGGTGCAGCGAAAAGTTCTATCATGCATTCGAAACTCCCTGGCGCACCTTTGTCTGGCTTAACAAATGTATCTGTTGGATTCTCTGGCGCCCCCGTTAGCAATCCAGTTTCGCGCCCTTTGCCCCTTAAAATTGGGCCACGTGAGCTCGAAGCTCCATTGATTTTGTCTACTGGTTGTGGTGAAAATCTTTTGGGTCTGGATTTGCTTAAACGCTTGTATGCGACTTTGTATTGTTCTCCTGCGGGTGTAAAGCTTACGTTCGGAGAGAAAGTAGTCTCTCCCATGTACTTGTCCCTCGATAAGCTTCCACCGGAATTGGATTCTCTTCCTGCATCTTTGTGGGCGACGGGTCCAAACGACGTGGGCCTACTTGATATCTCCCCTTATGTTGTTCAGTTGAAATCGAATGTGCGATTGCCACGTATTCCCCAATATCGTATCTCCCTGGATGGTGAACGAGCTCTGTTAGCGATCATCTATGATTTGATCGAGAAAGATGTCATTGGAGAAACTCGGGGAAACGTGTGCAATAGTCCTGTACTGCCCATTCTTAAACGTACTGATCCTACCAAACCGCCTGTTTATCGTTTTGTTATTGATTTACGGGAGGTGAATAAAATTGTGGTTCCTCAATTCCCTGTTGTGCCTGACATTACGGCGCTACTGACTCTGATTCCAGCTACGGCTTCATGGTTTTCGGTGATTGATTTGAAAAATGCGTTTTTCAGCATCCCGATTGCCGAAGAGAGCAGGGACCTTTTCGGTTTCTCTCTTGGTGGACGTAGCTTCCGGTTCAAACGCGCTCCTCAGGGCTACTGTGAAAGTCCATCGATTTACAGTCAAGCTTTGAAGGGTCAACTAGATGCGTTTAGGTTGCCGGTTGGTGCGGCTTTAATCCAATACGTCGACGACTTATTGGTGGCTGCTGATACTCAGGACATTTGCAAAATTGCTACAGTGTCGTTGCTGCAACATCTCTGTGAGTTAAATCACAAGGTGTCACCTTCTAAACTCCAATATTGTTGTCAAGAAGTAACCTATCTAGGTCACTTATTGTCAAAGGAGGGAAGGAGATTGACCCCAGAGAGAATTGCAGCGATTGCGCGCATGGCTGTGCCACAAACCCAAAGAGATGTGCGTGCCTTTCTAGGTATCACATCGTACTGCAGGCAGTGGATTCCTAATTTTTCATTGCTAGCGAAACCATTGGTGGCTCTTACGTGCAAGGATGTTTCGACTCCTTTACCATGGACGGAAGAATGTCAGAAAAGTTTTTCTGAATTACGTGATTCATTGTGTTCGGCCCCTGTGTTAGGTACCCCTGATTACAGCAAGCCGTTCACGTTATATGTTCACGAGAGGGAAGGTTGTGCTTTAAGCGTCTTAACGCAACCTTTTGGTGGTAAGCAACGTCCATGTGCATATTTTTCCTCGACCTTAGACCCAGTAGCTAGAGCATTGCCGAGTTGTTTGAGAGCAACTGCGGCAGCTGCGGTCTCCATCCGACAATCAGCAGGATTGGTCATGGATAATATGCTTACGGTGATGGTTCCGCATGCAGTCGATACTCTTTTGAACCGTACGAAAACTCAGCACTTGACGAGTGCGAGGTTATCTGGGTACGAATTGACGCTCTTGGCAAGCCACATTCAGATAAAACGTTGTAATGTCCTAAATCCGGCAACTTTGTTACCAATTAGTGCAGAGTCAGATGCAGTAACAGAACATGACTGTTACTTGCGTACAGAGGAGGAAACAAAAGGTCGTGTGGACCTTAAAAACACCCCATTGGAAGACCCGGATGGCATCCTGTATGTGGATGGGTCATGTTTTAAATTGCCGAATGGTGATGTGACTACTGCTTATGCTGTGGTGACATTGAATACTGTTGTTGAGACTGCGAGATTGAATCAGAATTCTGCCCAAGCTGCAGAGCTGATCGCTCTTACTAGAGCATGTGTATTAGCAAAAGGTAAACGTGTGAATGTGTACACCGATAGTCAGTATGCTTTCGGTGTAGCGCATAGTTTCGGACGATTGTGGCGAGAACGTGGTTTCTTGACGTCACATGGCACGAAAATACAGCATGGCCAGCTTGTGAACGATCTTTTGGATGCATTGACTTTGCCTGCTCAAGTTGCAATTGTTAAATGTAGTGCGCATCGTAAGGTGACGGATGATGTTGGTCGTGGTAATGCGTTTGCAGATGAGATTGCTAAGGAGACTGCCCGGAACCTTAGCACTCGAATGTATGTGACGAATTCGGTTAGGTGGCCTACAGAATCAAGTATGTGTGAGAATACTATAGAGAGTGTGAAAGCAATTCAGAATGAGGCCACCGACACTGAAAAGATGAAGTGGAAAGAAAGTACGGGAAGGTTGGATGTGAATGGTTGCTGGATTGATTTGTCAGATCAGAAAAGATGGATGTTGCCTGATGCGTATGTACTGGCCATTGTGCAAATGGCACATGGGTTAGCACATATTAGCGCGAAAGGTATTTGCAAGTTGTTGGCTGATGTGTGGAAGAATGATGGAATTACTAAGTGTGCTGAACGTTTGGTGAAGAATTGTATGGTGTGTATAATGTACAATCCTGGCAAAGGAACCCCAACTCCCCCTGGCAGTTTTGCTCCTCCTTCGTATCCCTTTGAGGTGATCCAATTGGACTTCATCCATATGGAGCGATGCAATAACCTGAAATACGTTTTGGTTGTGGTTTGCGCATTCTCCCGATGGATCGAGGCCTATCCCCTCAAAGATAATACTGCTTTGTCTACTGCGAAAATCCTACTGAAGGAATACTTTCCTCGGTATGGAATGCCTAGAGTCGTGTGGTCAGATAACGGAAGTGAGTTTGTTGGAAGTGTGATGAGGAGTGTGTGTAAGGGCCTTGGAATTAATCAGAAATTCCACAGCGCCAATCATCCCCAGTCAGCTGGATTGGTTGAAGGGTACAATGGCACCCTTAAATTGAAATTAGCGAAGATCCAGGCTACGACTGGACTTTCGTGGCCTGACGCTTTGCCTCTAGCATTACTGTCAACTAGGGCGACTGTACACTCCCGAATAGGGCTTAGTCCCTATGAAATAGTGTTCGGCCGTCCTGCGAATGTGTGGGGGGTTCCTAGGCCAGGTATGTTTGTTGATCTTGAGTACCCGATGTTGATTGACTACTTACATGACTTGACTGCTAAACTGAGGTTAATTCATCAACAGGTTTACGACGCCTTGCCGACGCAGACGGAGGGTCCAGGCCACCAGCTCCAGCCTGGTGATTGGGTTGTCACCCGAAATTTTTCGCGCAAGAAGAATCTGGACCCCCGCTTTGTTGGACCTCACCAGGTGCTTTTGGCCACGAGGACTGCCGTTCGTCTTGAGGGACGGAAGAACTGGGTACATGCTACCCATTGTAAGCGAGTCCCTATTCCTTTGCCGGCAGACCCGTGGGTGAGGAAAGGCATTGCGTCAACAGAAGCAGCGATATTGCCGGCGTTTGTACCTTTCAGTGACGCACAACTTGTTGGTGAACACTCAGCGCAGCAGAAAGCCATTGTTGGAACATTGTCAGCAAAAGACTCAAGACCAAATCAGCAAACTGATCACCAGGACGCTGTCTCTTCGACGGATCCTTTGTTCGACGAGCAGACACGTCCCGGGAAACATCGATATTCTTTGCGTTCTCATACTAAGGACAAATAAATTTTTTCTTGCTTTGCTGAAACTGATAACTGCAATATCTTCGTTTCCCCTGATCAACTGTGAACAATTCGTATCACTGAAAATTGTTTTGTACATATATCAAGATTTTTTCTTGTATCTTTTTCCTTCCACAGCTGAATTATTGTGCTAAATAAATACATATTGTGTATTGAGGGCCGTAGGGCCGCGCGCGTACTTCCTTCTGGACAGTAGGTCTTGACGCTAGGTTAAAGGCCGTCGGTTCCTAGGAACTCCTGGGAATTGACTATTGCTGCACAGAACGAAGTGCGTCAAGAAACGTTGCGGACGGTCATAGGGAAATGGCATTTTTGAAGCTGAACGATTTGGAAGGAACGCAGGCGTATAGAGTCAAACTGCAGAAACTTAGTCGTACGAAATGTTTTGTATCCCAATTGTTTGTATTGTTTTTAACTGCTTCCGCATTTTTGGCGGGTGGGGTGTATTACACTATGTCTCACTTCTTACTTCCTACCCCTACTCCTACTCCTTACCCTAACATTACTTCTACTGCTTCTCCTCATTCCTTTCATATGTTACCAGAACACGAACAGGCTAGACGTGTAGAATTCCGCAACAATTCCTTTATCCAGCTCCTCCATCAGCATCAGTTAGTGGTTAACACTACTAATTGTTGGGTGTGTGGGTTGATGCCACATACTACGGGTAAGGGAATTCCATATCTGGTGTTACCGTATAGTTCCCAAGGGTCAGCTCGAGCATACCAAACAATGCTTCGAAGCGCACTAGGTTTCCACCCCTCTCCAGAACGTTCCCCCAAACCGGGTCCTACCTCATGGCAGTGGGTGGTATCGATGATAATACAGGATTTGGAAGATGAGATCTATGATGCTTATCTCATCCCTAAGGCAGAGGTACAAGCCTATAGGGCACCGAATAGAGGGGAATATAGTACGTTCACTAATGAAAAGCAGCTTAAAAGCTCGTCTCCAATATGGGTCGTACCCCACACTGGTAATTTTTGTCTTGTGGGTCGTGGCTCGCAAGCCTCACTTGGAGTAAGTGCTTGCACTGAAAGTTACGTTCTGTCAATGTCCCCGATCCCTGTGCTTCTGGCTGCCAAGGGTACGTACTTCATCTGTCATGATCGTGCATACACATGGTTGCCCGCAGACTTCATGGGCTCATGTTTTGTTGCAAATCTGTTGCCTCCGACGTTTACTGTAGATGCCGATTATCATAAGACTAGAGTTGTACGAGGCGTAATTAGTGAAGAGGATACTGCCGGTCAAGAGGCAGGAGACTTTTTCAAGGGTTTCCTCCCGTTTTGGGGACCTATGGTTAATAGTAGGAACCTGAGACATTTGACTCGAGTGGTAGAATCGACAGCTAACATTACTGCCAGTGCCCTTGGTAATATCACCACAGAACTTCAGGCGGAGAGACTTATGACATTACAAAACCGTATGGTTTTAGATGTTGTCTTAGCAGATCGCGGTGGGGTATGTAAAGTGATCCATTCGAGCTGTTGCATTTTCATTCCAGATAATGCTCCTACTGTCTATCAAGCCATCTCGAAGTTGCACAAGATCTCCGAATCCATACACGTGGATGTAGGGGATTGGACGCTACTTGGTTGGTTTTGGGGCCTGGTGTCGACTTGGGGTTGGAAGATTCTGACGATCATCGGGGTTGTGGTAGTGTTCCTGTTCACGTGTTGCCTTTGTGTGCAGTGTGGTCCTGCCTTATGTGGCCTCTGTGCTACAACGTGTATGAGACAACCATCTGTTACCAAGGGGACTCGATTGGACAGAGCTATGCTACAACGACATCTTGATGGTCTGATGAATATCGAGTATGATTCCGACTAGTGCTTGCCTACATGAGGGCAAAAGGAGCGTCTGAGGTTCCGTGACAATTGTAAGTGGTGTTTTCGACTCACACGAATATGGTTGAGTCTAGTATCTATGAACCGCAAATGACGAGTTTAGCAAGTGTGCGCAGTTTCGCTGTGCTAACTTAAACCGTTCGTTTGTTATGTGGGTTTGTCATCTGTACCCACGGGTTCCATCTTAGATACGGCATCCATTTTGTCTCTTGCCCTCAAGTAGCCAGCGAACGGACGCTGTCCGCTTCGCGACCCTGGGACTCCCAAGATATTTGCGGAAGACACATGTTCTTTGAAAGTGTCTTTATGACGAGGGGGATGCTACTGTAAGGCAGATGGCGCCGCTCGAGGCTCATCTTGCCGCACGGGCTTATTGTCTCAGCCGTGCATCTCATTAGGCACGTCCCTTTGATGCCTGTATCTCGTGCTTCTCGACACTCCCCTTTTACACCCTTTCCGATCTCCCCACTGTTTCCGTCTTCCTCTGCACCTGTCTTCGTTCCTGTTTCGATCTACTTTACTGCTGATTGGAATTTGCTAATGGTGGGAAGATGGGTTTTTACAGTTGGGAACCGCCAAATGTTTCCGCACTTATGTTCCGGATCTTGTGTGTTTCAAAGTGATCTAAGCGACCCCTCTGAGAGCGACTTGTGGGAACCAGGTTGTAAACTATTGTGTATCATGTTATCCTATGGGTAGAAACTGTATAAAAGGAGCGATCCACAAATACAATTTGAAGCAGTCTCCCCGAACTACACTCGATGTACTTCCTGTGACTTCTGTGTTCCCTGCAGTAAATAAACCTTGACTCTTTGACGCCGAAGGAAGTGTCCCGTGTCTCTGTGACTTGTACGCCGGAGCAGGTTACCCACGAAGGTTTCAGGTGTTGTGCCCTGGCACCGCTGGGTCCAAAGAACCCAGTCCTTCAGTCTAGGGCCCATTTTGAAGCCAGGCAGTGTGCTTTGCGCCATAGGCCTGAACCCAGTCTGCCTTGCTTTCATCCATTATGCCCAGGGGTAGTCAGTGGTCCATGAGCCAAGTCTTTCTGTGTGTTCTCTTGATTTTAAACATCATTTAGGGCATGGATGCCATTTGATTGGGGGGATTTTTTGTATGTATTTCGATTTTTTGGGTGTTGTTGGGGCCTGTTCCAGGGCCTGGCCATGTGGGTGGGGGCAATTTTGAGGCCTGGCCCAGGGCCTGGCCATGTGGGTGGGGGTCTAAGGGCCATTTTGAAGCCAGGCAGTGTGCTTTGTGCCATAGGCCTGCACCCAGTCTGCCTTGCTTTCATCCATTATACCCAGGGGTAGTCAGTGGTGCATGAAACAACTCTCTCTGTGTGGCCTCTCTTCTATTAATTTAAACATCCATTTTGGATTAGAATTGCAATTTTTATTTTGGGTTTTCCGTTTTTGGTTGTGTTGTGTTAATAATAATAAATGCCTAGTTGCAAATAGTAATTGAAGCACGACATATGCAACATTTATTTAACTGATGTTCCTCTGGCTTCCTTTGCTTTCAGGTGCACAAAGACTGAGAAGAACCAGGAATCATCCTCATTATCATCACTTGTTTTAGTGCCAGGAAGAAGTCCTGCTGCGGTGTGTGCACAACGTCACTTGTGGCCACTGACAACTCTGCAACTCGTGCAACTGCGTCCTGCTGAACTTCAGACATCTGAAGAAGATGAGCCTAAAGAAAGGTGGCTGTAGCTCTTCTACCAAGAAAGTTGCCAGTGCCACTGCCAGTAAGAAGGAGCAGAAGAAGCAAGTGGTGCCACTTACCAAGGAGACTAGTGTGCCGACAGACACTTTTTTGGGGGGCAAAAAAACTACGCCTGCAGCAGCGGTGTCCGCCAGGGACCAAGCTGGGAGCAGCACCTCCACTTCATTGGTCTCAGTGCCACCACGCCAAGTTAGGCCCAAGCCCATGAGTGCCGCCGAGGCAGCCACTTTAATTGCTCTTTCACCATCGACCAGTGATGTTGGTGTGACTCATCGCAAAGTAGCATCCAATCAACGCAGAGTGTAACTCATCTGACGAGTGTTCAACCACAGCCGCAACGACAACCACAGGTGCAACAAGGAGAGGCGCAAGGAGAGGCGCAAGGAAAGGCACAAGTAGAGGTGCAAGTAGAGGCGCAAGTAGAGGTGCAAGTAGAGGCGCAAGGAGAGGTGCAAGGAGAGGTGCCTGGAGAGGCGCATGGAGAGGCACAACTGCCCACAATGCTTGTTCCTCCAGAAGTAGCGGCACATGAGGAAATCGAGATTCATGCGGAGGTATCAGCCGAGCAAGCCACTCTAAGTCTTGATGATCCATTGTCTTCCAGATCCCCAGCAAGGAAAAAAAGAGGGCTAGTAGAAGTTCGTCTTCAAGCCCCCTTCCTTCTGATGATCTAGATCTTGATTGGCAGCCACCAATTCAGTCTGAGAGGGAGGCATGCCATGAGCCGACAAAGCAAGGTAAAAGGAAGGTGCCTGCAAGGCTTCCCTTTATGGGTGATGACGAAGAAGCAGTAGAAGTAGTGTATTCTGCTGCTGATGAGGAGTCTGACGATGACGACCCAGTCATCACAGTCGTCACTCCAGCCCCAGCGGACATACAGCAGACAGACATTTTTACCCTATCCCGAAATGCTGCTGAGCGGGATGTGGGCGGCCTGGCACTGGTACCACCACCAACACAGGTAACTACTACACCAACATGATCTACAGCTGCCATATTTTCTCTTCAGAAGGGCCGGCAGGGACCTTCATCCAGCTCGACCTCCATTACCTCAAGTAGTGGTGCTGTAACTGTAAGTGCACAACAGAGTCAAATAGGCCAAGCCCATCCTCCACTTCATCTGGCATTGAAAGTAGCACCTCCACCACCACCACCAGAAATTTCAACTCCCCAGTTTGGGACTTCTTTAGTATTAGCAAAAAGGCGAAAACCTAATTATTTGTTCGATATGTAAACAAGTAGTTAGTAAGCTTGGTACCAACTATGGTACCGGAGGCCAGAGAGGTCATCTCAAAAAACACCACATTATCCAGTGGGAGGCGCACCTAAGTAAGATCCGGGAAGCCAAAAGTACAACAAATCCAAATGTATCCATTGATATTGCATCTGATGATGATGACGTGCAGGGGGGAAGTGAAGAAGCGACAGACATTTTTTATGGTACACACAGTACCCCTGGTAGCAGCACTGCAGTGGAAGCGCCCACACCCCCTACCCCAGCAACATCTATGAGGCAGAGTAAGAGTCTGGTAGAGACACCAATGTGAAAAAGTATATCAATGAGCCTAACTGGGTTGAAGAAGTTTGGATCATCATCATCACATATGAAAACGGTCCAGACCACCATTAAAAGGATGTTTTGGTCGGAGGCGCCATTTGAATGCAACCAATGCTTGCTAAAATGCTAGCGCTGGACCTTCTCCCTTTTTCTTTTGTGTAATGGTTGGTTTTCTAGAATTTATGGCAACAGTCTGCCCTAAATGGAAGGTTCTTGGCCGGTCCTATTTTGCCAGAGTTACGGTTCCAGCACTACATGAAGATGTGCTGGAAGTGATTGGGGCAGCTTTGCAGAAGAGTGCTGTTCATACTATCCACCTGACAACAGACATGTGGACCAGTTGCTAAGCCGTTCATTACATGTACATCACTGCACACTGGGTCTCTTTTGTGGGGGTTAGAGATAAGATAGCTGCAGGTGTTGACAGTGGCACAATTTTTCAAGCTACTCAGAAACATGCAACAGTAGCCATGTTTGCTATGGAGAAATCTCATACTGCAATAAACATTTTGGAGGAGTGTAACAGTAAGGTCTTTCAATGGCTGCATACAAGAAGGCGCATGATTGGTTATGTTTCCATGGATAATGGCAGTAATATAGTTAAGGCCATGCATGATGGTGGCTATTTCAGAGTGCCCTGTTAGGCTCACAGCATTAACATTGTTGTTCAAGATTTCTTGAAAAACAAAATACAGTCAGCAACTTACTGACCACCTCCAGAAGAATCTGCACACATTTCAGCCATTCTTTTAAGACCCGGAAGCAGCTGAGGATCGTTCAACGTAACAGTAGAGTGCCAGTCAGAGGACTCCAAGTACAAAGTACAAAGTAGTTTATTGTGTTGATTATTTAAAATTTCACAATATTACACATATAAAAAAGAAAGCAGTAAAAGCTATATTCAAGCATAAAACATTTAAAATACAAATGCATTGGTTTCGTAGTCAGTTACATATTTAAAATAATTATACTCCTAATTTTCTTTTAACTATCAATAAGAACCTTACAAAAGTAGCATTCAAGATTATATCATTCAAGTGCAGGCACCTAATCAGGGCCTGCCTGCATGTCCTTATGCCTCGTAGATTACATGGAAGCTTAAGCAGTGTTCTTCGCTCCTGCAAGAGTTCTGGGCAAATACACAATAGATGGAGAATGTTCTCCTCACCATTATTACACAGTCTGCATAGCGTTTAGGTTTCCACTCTCTCCCACGGTGGAAGATGACACAGGCCAGTCAGAGGACTCATCCAGAAGGTGGCAACACGTTGGAACTCAACCTTCTACATGCTTGAGAGTCTTTTTGAGCAGTACTTGGTAATCAATGAGTATGTCTTTAACGCACGGGCTGCTGCTATGAAAGACATGAGGCTAGAGTTGGAAGAATGGGACCTAGTTAAAAGCCTGACAGACATGCTTCGTCCTTTTGAGGTCTTCACCCGTGAAGTTAGCAGGGAGGACTGTAGTTTGGGCAAAGCTATCCCATTGTTGCGCATGCTAGAGCACCAACTGAAGTTGGTGTCTTCAAAGTTCCAAGTTGATGCTGTAAAATAAGGCGCATATGTGTTGGTGGAGAGCCTACTAAGCTGCCTAGTTGACACTGAAAGGCTTAAAGCAATACATTCAGAGCAACATTACATTTGTGAGACTATTCTGGATCCACGGTTCAAAAAGGCAATGGCCAGCAATGCATTCATTCCTTTTTCTGAAGAACATGTTTCAAAGTACAAACATTGGCTAGCTCTGTGAGCCACTCAGTTTGAAAAAGAGTGGCAGGAAATTGAAGGAACCTCCACAAGTACTACTGAAGCAGCAGGCCATTCGGCATCAAGGTCCACTTCTATGGCCGAAGGCAGTCACTTTCCCTCAGAGCTGTTAAAGACACCAGCAACTGGATCAACACCTGCACCAGGCCCAGCCAGAATATTGTCGGAAGCGGATTGGATAACTCATCAAGGGTTTGCTCGTTCCAGTGCTGATACAAAGGCAACAGATGGTAAGCAAAGTGGAGCACCCCTGAAGGAACTTGAGCGATGGTGCAGGCCTATCTGGATGACCCAACAGAGGTCTTCATTGATCATAATCCATTGGGGTATTGGTATGGGAAAAGGCCTCAATGGCCTCTGATCACCAGGCTGGCTATCAACTTTTTGGCTTGCCCACTCGCAAGCGTGTCTTCTGAACGTGTGCCATTGTAACTTCAAAAAGGACCCGCAACAAAACAACAAAATAGAAGGGGGTTCCCACCTCTCGCCAAAAAATGTGGAGAGGTTAACAATGATCAAGATGAATCGGTACTACATACCACCAGATTACAAAATACGTGAATCCATGCAGGAAGAAGAGGACACCAACTTAGGTGACAGAAGTTCTTCTCTGTTAGCTGACCTACTCCGTGTTCAATTCACAGAGTTTGAGGACGAGCTCTACTTCCCTGACAACTAGGCTTGAAATACTTACTTTTTTTTTCTTCCGTCCTTATTAACTTTTATTTCTGTGTGTCTTTCTTTGATTTGCAACTTTTGCACAACAAAACTTTAATCACAACAAATCCATCAGCAGCACTGTCTTCGTCTAATTTCCATATTGAAGGTGCCGCTGTCTGCATTCCTGAAGTTCACAAGTTCACAACCCAGTCATGCTCCTCTATCCTCCTCCTCCAGACTCCCCCTATCCATTTCCCTCAAGGCAGATGGCCGGATTACGCAGAATCAAGAAACTGTCACTTCGCAGATGATTCCCCTCAAAAGAAGTTGGACTGGAATGACTGACCATGCTGAGTGTTATTTCTGAAATTGACACAAGAGGCTGCCCTGTGGCCCATCACTTAAGAAGAAGATGCTGACAAGTGGAACAGGTAATGAATGATGAGATGGCATGCAGTGGACAACACTGGCTGTCTGGCTCTGATTAAAGCAATTGTTGTTTGTTTTTTGTGCATGAAGTGAATCCTATCTATGCGTTCTGTTATTACTATTTAATCTTTTACACACTAAATGTAACTCAAGTGTACTCTCTTTACCTTGTTTAATACAAATTGTACGTCTACTGCAGGGGCCACTACGTTGCATTTTTAAATATGGAAAATGTCCTTGGACTCACTGTGTGTAGTCTGTGACTGCATGAACAACATTGAGTTTGCCAATACCATGATGATGATGATGAGTCATGATGACCAAAGTTACATAATATCTTTACAGTCACTCACTGGGATGGATGGATCATCATCGTCGATTTACGGAAGAACTATGCCCATTGCGTGAGTGGCAAACAGGTAAACAAGTCAACAACAATCACAGAAGAACTACATGTCGGTCTAGTCGTGGTATGGAGTGGTCAAGCCAGTGTAGGAGTGTTATGCCAGAGTCCAGACAGTGGTTGATGTAAAATTGCGGCTAATGGGCTTGCTGTATAAAATTAGATCTGCTTCGTCTGTCTGTGTCAAAGAGGTATGCTACATGGAGGTTGGTTCACTCAGTGGTGCCTGCCTTGACCGTCTGCATGGCCCTGGCCGGGGAACATCCTTTACAACGAAACTCTAACAACGCGGTACCATTACAACGCAGGTTTTACAACGAAATTTGTTACAACGACTTTCGCTGGAGGGCGCTCTAGGATAGGGAATAGTTTAATTTACTATCCAACACCTTCCCTACTATCCACGGGGACTGGAGTTGGAATAGTAAATTAAACTATTCACAATCCGGCGCCCCCAACACAAGTCGTTGTAACGACTTGCATTGTAAAACCTGCATTGTAACGGTACGCGTGGTAATACCACACGTTGTACCGTCATACATCCCCCTGGCCTGCTGTGTGCTAATTACTATCCTTGAAAAGGAGACTCAGAGTATGCACTTTAGAAATGATGCTTGTATGTAATACTGTCGCCTTTGAAAGTGAAAGTGTTATTTTTGCACTACACACCGTACCTCATATTTTTTCTCCGTGGTGTTTTAATATCCTTTCCTGTTTTTCCATCATCAATTACAGGGCAGCTTTTACCCTGTGCGATGGGAAAAACATTAACTCAGGCTTAACATAGCAATCCGCAATTCCGCATCCGCCAGGCAGGCAGTGGACAGTGTGTCTGGTCACCAAGATTGATCGACGGAGCGTCAGATGGAATGGAGGAGTACAGAGAACAAGAGGAATGGCTGGATGCATGCAACTTCCCAAATTGAACAGGACAACTACAGCATACAGTTACAGTATCCTCTTCACTTCTCCTTATCTTTTAAATAATGGTATTGTTGTGAACTTCTATGAGTGCGACTCTGTGCGTTTGCTCTATGCTTCAAATTCATCCCTACAGCTATTTGATGAGTTTCTTTGCTATTTTTAAAATGAAATTTTTATTGTACTAATACGTGTTCTCTGTGAGGGCAGATAGGCAAGTGAAATTGCATAATTACTGCAGCCCTTAACTGTGAAATTGTTTATTCATAGTTAGTAAGTTGTAGTAACTACACCTTTTCTGTAACCTAACCATCCATTTAGCAAAGAACTTCTTGCATGCAGTTCACTTCCTTTATGTCCCTTAAAAGATTTATGGATATCTTCGTATCCAAAGATTTGTTTTTCTTCATTTGTTTGTCCATGCTGTGGTTTTTTTCCTCTCTCCACAAAACGTTCCCAAAAACCCCCATTCCCATCTAATTTTCTAACCCTAACCCTCTTCCCCCAGGCTGTGTGGTTTTCATTGAGGTGTGACAGACTAAATGACAACAATATTTCCACACACTTGCTGGGGAGGATAAGGTCAAAGCGAATCACTGACAAATTATCGATTTCACAAAAATCGACCTACACAAATATTGTGTCTCAAATATCGAATACAAATACATCGACACCCTATATTTATTTAAAAAAGTACTAAAACATCGATCAAATAAAATCGATATACAAAAACATTGACTGCACAAATATCGAAAACACATATATCGAAATATAAAATATCGACAGCTATAATTAAATATAGCACATTACAAAAATATTGATTACTAAAATATAGACTTCAAATATATTGACATTATCTAAATATCGACACCTCTAAATGATTCAAAAATTTATTTTGAACACACTACACATTAAAACTATTAAAAATAAACCCATATAACTATGTTTTGACATACAAAACACAATTATATAAATATATCTCTCTAAAACAATTATTAAAAATAACGACATCAATTAATACAATTTATACACATACATTTAATATATACACATTTTCAAATCAATATTATACTTTTTTACAAGCTATACAAATGTAATAAAGTATTCATAAAATACTGACAAATACACTCATTCTCTGGATAAACATTTAACATACAACTAACTTGATAAATTAACTTAAAAAAATTCAAACTAACCAATAGAAACACATTTCAAGGTATCTAACCAATCACAAACCAACACTAATTAAACATACCCTATATAAAGAATTGAAAATAATACTCTAAAACCAGCAGAAAATATTCAGCTTCAAGAAACACTGCAAATTTTTCGACTACCTTAAAGATTCATCTGCTAATGAAAATACTACAAACTACAAAATGTAAGTAATCTTATGTTTTAGAATAAAATGTTACATCAAATGTAACCTACTATTCATAGGCAAAACTTTAAAACTGATTTTTCTTTCTATGTCTACAATTTTCCGCAACAGATTCAACATAAAGAAACAGATGAACATTTTCTACAAAACTACAACAACCAACTTAAAACGTAAGTATATTAAATATCCTTTTTAAACACTAAAGAAAAGCTAAATAAATATCTAAAATGTTATAAGCATCTAAGAAACTCCTATTTAACTTTATCATTTTTTTTAATTAGTAAACACATGTTTAAAAGACACAAAAAGTGAAATGCTTGTTTTTAAAAATGCTACTTCAATTATAAATACTAAACACATTTTTAATCATACATTTATTTATTTCAACAGATAACTGAAAATAGATAAGCTGCAATATATCAACAAAGGATCTACATTCAACAACTAAGAATTAACACTTGGTAAGTATAGAAAACATGCACATGTACTATTATTTATCTTTAAAAAAAGCCACAATGTTAGTACTTGCCTTTATTAAAAGTTATAAAGGTTTTTTTTAAACCGATTTATATTTTAAATAAAATAAACTGAACTTTTTCATAATAAAATATAGCACCCTACCAAATGTGTAACCAAAATACACATGTAAACATTCCCTAAAATATACTTAACTTTCTTTCCACAGACCACTAACATCAATAAAAGCATCAAGCAAAAAAGCTATCTACTTTGAAAATCTCCAATTTTACCATTGGTAAGTACCTAAATATTGTACATACATAATTATTTACTCTTTACAAAAAATACTTTTCCTAATAATATTTAATACACCCTTTCTAGATTTAAGAAAACAACAATGACAGAAGAAGCAAAATTTGTAACATCTCAGAAAGGAAAATTTTTGTTGTGCTATATGGGGTATACTTATACTCAGGAAAAACAAAAAGACCTTAAAGTAAACTGGAAATGTACTAAGTATTACTCTAACAAATGCTATGGGCGTGCAACAACCAGAGAAACAAGTGTAATTATTACAACTGAACATAACCATCCACCTAATATCTCAGAAATAGAGGTTAGATCTACTATAGAAAATATTAAGGAATTAAGCAGCACCTCTGACCTACCAACAAGTGTAATACTTAAGGAATTACTACCTAAAGTACCTAGAGAGGCAATAGGTCAGTTACCATCAATAGCTGCCATAAAAAGGACCATAGCTAGGACCAAAAAATCCACAACAACAACAATACCAACACCTAAAACTTTTGAAGAGGTCATAATTCCACCTGAGCTTACCATAACTCATAATGATGAACCTTTTATCTTCTACGATAACAACAACAAAGATAAAAGGATAATAATGTTTGCTACAAACAACCTAAAAAAATGTAAAGAAAGTCAAACATGGATGATGGATGTCACTTTTACCATATGCCCTAAACCATTCTATCAATTATATACCATACATGGGCAATGCCATAATACTTGCATTCCATTCATCTATTGTTTGTTACCAAACAAACAAACTTCTACATACACAGAAATATTAAACAAAATAAAAGAAGAAACAGCAGACTTCTTTCCCCTAAAAATTATAATAGACTTTGAACAAGCAATGATAAATTCCATTCTTAAAACATATCCGCACACATCCATACAAGGATGTTACTTCCATTTTAACCAATGTCTATGGAGACATTTGCAAAAATCAACACTTAGGGCTCCATTATGATGTCGGGCGGATCGCCACCGCCACATTACAATGGCGGGGGGGACTGCAGCGGAGGCAAACACCACCCGCCACTTTACCGCCCCGGTCGCCTTGCGGCCGGGCGGAAAAGGGTTCATATGGTGGCGGTGTCTATCAGACACCGCCAGCCATATTTGCATGCGTGTGTATAGGTGCCTTTAAGCGGCGGCGATCCCGCCACGGAAAGGCAGGCGGTCATTGCTATTGGGGGGCCCTGCGGGCCCCCATGGTGAAGGCCAAGGTGGGGGTGCACAGGGGGGGTACCTATGGTACCCCCCTTCATTTGCATATACAAAGCGGCAAGCACCACGCGGTGCCTGCTGCTTTGTATATTCAAAAGCAAAAATGCACCGCCCGCCACAATGCTAAAAATGAAGGATGTGCCAAGTCAGGACACAGACGCCAACCTAAATTTCTAATACCTTGGTGGAATGTACATCTACCAACCCTAAACCAAGAAGCCAAGACAAACAACGCAGTGGAGGGTTGGCATAATGCCTTCCTCTCTTCAACTGGCCGAACAACTCCTACACTACACAAACTCCTAACAGCAATCCAAAAAGAACAAAGTTTTCAAGAATTAAGAATGGAGCAATCTGTTTTACAATTAAAAACCCAAACTATCAAGACAAACTGCCCAAATGTACCAATATTAACAACAACAAGTACAGCTTTACCCTACAACAAGAGGACTAGAATACTTGAAAATGGTAGCCAAAACACTAAACTGAAAACACTAACCATATAAAATGATCAAAATCCTTAAAATGCCTGAAATATAACCAAACACATCTCCTTAACAAATTATAACATATTTCTTTTGTCTAATAATTTTAGATAAATTAAAATATGTAGACAAAATAAATATCTAACTAAACAAAAAATGTTTAAAAATAGAACATTTCCCAACCCACAAACATATTATTATAAAATCACTTACCTTTCACAGCAACGTAATGACCAAATCCAAATATCCATAATAATCCATGTAGTAATAAATCCACAGCATTAATAAAAAATTGCCCAATAAAATGTAAAAATACAATTGTGCTAAATCCATCCAACATCCAAATAAATCGTTAATTCAGAATCCATCAAAAACCCGAAAATGGTAAAAAAAAAATTATAAACGCTCCAGGAAACCCGAAAAATAAAGGAAGTGTAAAATACATCTCAGTTTAAACAACTGAAACACACTTCTTTAAAAAAAAAAAAAAAACGTAACAGCTCGGAAACGGAAAAGGCTGTATCCAAAAACCTAGAATAGAAAAATAAACATTCCCACCCAAAAAAAACTTAGAACAATACATTAATAATGAACATAACATACATATTTTAAACCAAAACTAAATAAACAGCCACAAACACAATAACTCCAAGGCCGTAAATCGAGAAAACGCAAAAACAACTGAAAAACATACATAAGGAACTACATACTAACTAAATCCTAATATAGTAGTCCACAAACCCTAAATAACAAAGTACTACCTTCCAAACTTACTTAAAATAGTTAAAATATAACGAAAAGCACTCTTACCTGCTCAGACGCGAAGTAGCTTCCAACCGCGAGCTTCAATCTTCAAAAATGACCCAAAAGACTATGAGCGGTTACAAAATAAAAGACCCAAATAATAGTATAACCAAGGAAATAGTGAAATAAATGTCAAATACATTTATTTTACTAGTAAAAAATTACTAAAACTGTAAAAAATTATTTTTCAACATTTATGCAATTTATGTATGTTTGTTCTATAACTATATTATTATATTCATATTTTTTAAATATATAACATTAAATATTATTACTGTTTAATATTTAATATTTAATGTTATAATTATGAAAACATGTTGTGTTAAACATTGTGAAACTAAATGTATACTTTTTCTGTATTTATTTAACCTTTTTTACAAATATTTTTAATTTATTATTATTAATAATATAACATTAACAATAATAAATTAAAAAAAATTAACTGATATAATTAAAAAATGTTATTAAAAATATGTATATTGTATAACATTAACAATATTTAATATCAATGTTGCCATTTAAAAATATATCAACATGTATAACATAATTTGAACAGCACATTTATATGTTAATAATTTATTAAAAGTTCATTTTATAAAAATGTAGAAATATTTTTATTTATCTCAAAATGTATGTACTCTATATATTGTAATCTTCAATGTATTTTCATTTACTATATTATTTTCAAATACCTAAAATGTACTTTACTGAACAACTATCCAAAAAGTAATAATTTATTTTACAATTTACTTATCTTTATTTTCTTTAAATATTATACATTCATTTGTAAAACATTTATTATTTGATTTATGTACTATATGAACAAATAAAGAATTTTTTTTAAAAACCTGTGTAATTTTTGTCTACTACCTATTATACATTCATGAGTACCAAAATATAAAAAAAGTAATTATTAAAATCTTTATATATATAGATATTAAACATTGAAAAATATATACTAAAATATTTTGATCATTTTACTATTCACACATAAATCTACATTTAATTTAGGTAGGTGCTGGACACTGAACATAATACATTTACTAATCCAACTCCAATATACTTTAAATTTGGGTTAATACTAAAAACTTAACCTTTTTAATTAACTATTAAATCTCCAATCTACATTTAATTAGGGTAGGTGCTGGACACTGAACCTATTTAATTATCTATTAAAACTCCAATTTACATTTAATTAGGATACGTGCTGGACACTGAACCTATTTATTTACTATTCCAACTCCAATCTACATTTAATTAGGGTAGGTGCTGGACACAGAACCTATTTAATTTTCTATTCCAACTCCAATCTACAAATAATTAGGGTAGGTGCTGGGCACTAAACCTATTTAATTTACTATTCCAACTCCAATTTACATTTAATTAGGGTAGGTGCTGGACACTGAACCTATTTAATTTACTATTCCAACTCCAATCTACATTTAATTAGGGTAGGTGCTGGACACTGAACCTATTTAATTTACTATTCCAACTCCAATTTACATTTAATTAGGGTTGGTGCTGGACACTGAACCTATTTAATTTACTATTCCAACTCCAATTTACATTTAGTTAGGGTAGGTGCTGGACACTGAACCTATTTAATTTACTATTCCAACTCCAATTTATATTTAATTAGGGTAGGTGCTGGACACTGAACCTATTGAATTTACTATTCCAACTCCAATTTACATTTAATTAGGGTAGGTGCTGGACACTGAGCATATTTAATTTACTATTTCAACTCCAATTTACATTTAATTAGGGTAGGTGCTAGACACTGAACCTATTTAATTTACTATTCCAACTCCAATGTACATTTAATTAGGGTAGGTGCTGGACACAGAACCTATTTAATTTACCATTCCAACTCCAATTTACATTTAATTAGGGTAGGTGCTGGACACTGAACCTATTTAATTTACTATTCCAACTCCAATATACATTTAATTAGGGTAGGTGCTGGACACTGAACCTATTTAATTTACTATTCCAACTCCAATGTACCTTTAATTAGGGTAGGTGCTGGACACTTAACCTATTTAATTTACTATTCCCACTCCAATTTACAATTAATTAGGGTAGGTGCTGGACACTAAATCTATTTAATTTATTATTCCAACTCCAATCGACATTTAATTAGGGTAGGTGCTGGACACTGAACCTATTTAATTAATTATTAAAACTCCAATTTACATGTAATTAGGATAGGTGCTGGACCCTGAACCTATTTAATTTACCATTCTAACTCCAATCTACATTTAATTAGAGTAGGTGCTGGACACTAAACCTATTTAATTTACTATTCCAACTCCAATCTACATTTATTTAGGGTAGGTGCTGGACACTGAACCTATTTAATTTACTATTCCAACTCCAAATTACAATTAATTAGGGTAGGTGCTGGACACTGAACCTATTTAATTTACTATTCCAACTCCAATCTACATTTAATTAGGGTAGGTGCTGGACACTAAACCTATTTAATTTACTATTCCAACTCCAAACTACATTTAATTAGGGTAGGTGCTGGACACTGAACCTATTTAATTTACTATTCCAACTCCAATGTTCATTTAATTAGGGTAGGTGCTGGACACTTAACCTATTTAATTTACTATTCCCACTCCAATTTACAATTAATTAGGGTAGGTGCTGGACACTGAACCTATTTAATTTACTATTCCAACTCCAATCTACAATTAATTAGGGTAGGTGCTGGACACTGAACCTATTTAATTAACTATTAAAACTCCAATTTACATTTAACTAGGGTAGGTGCTGGACACTGAACCTATTTAATTTACTATTCCAACTCCAATATACATTTAATTAGGGTAGGTGCTGGACACTGAACCTATTTAACTTACTATTCCACCTCCAATTTACAGTTAATAAATATATCAATATATATTTTTAAAACAATCCCCACCCATATCCCCTATAAACCCAACATCCCACTCCTATTTATTTTATTTTTTTTCTAATTTCACAATATTTTCAAATTTAAAATTTCAATTTTTTTTCCAATTTCTATTTTCAAATTATGTTCAAATTTCTAAATTTAAATTCCTATTTCTATTTAAATATTTTACAAAATATTAAATTCTCAATATATATTTTTAAAACACTCCCCACCCTTATCCCCTATAAACCCTACATCCCACTCCTGAAAATTTCAATTATTTGTACATTTCTAAATTTTTTCTTATTTCAAAATTCAAATTAGTTTCAAATTTCTAATTTAAAATTCCTATTTCTATGTAACTATTTTTCTAAAAATTAAATTCGAAATATATATTTTGAAAACACTCCTCACCCTTATCCCCTATAAACCCTACAACCCGCTCCTAAAAATAGAATTAATTTTAAATTTCCAAATATTTTCAAATATCAAATTTCAATTTTTTTTAAATTTTTCTAATTTAAAATTCCTATTTCTATTTAATTTTTTTACAAAATATAACATTTTCAATATATATTTTTAAAACACTCCCCACCCTTATCCCCTATAAACCCTACATCCCACTCCTAAAAATTAACATTATTTTTTAATTTCTAAATATTTACAAATTTTAAATTTCAATTCAATTTCAAATTTCTAATTTCTAATTATTTTCAAATTTCTATTTTAAATTTCCTTTTTCTATTTATTTTTAAAAAAAATATTATATTCTCAATATATATTTTTAAAAACTCCCCACCCTTATCCCCTATAAACCCTACATCCCGCTCCTAAAATTTTACATGAATTTTAAATTTCTAATTTCAAATTCATATTTCTATTTAATTATTTTACAAAATATTATATTCCCAATTTATATTTTTAAAACACTCCCCACCCATATCCCCTATAAACCCAAAATCCCGCTCCTAAAAATATATAATACATTATAAAACTCTTAAATATTATTATAAACTATTATGGCTAAAATATTAAACATTTATAATTTAACAAAAATTTAACAAATATACTTTAACATGTTGATATTTTGACATTTCGATATTTTATACATCGCTATTTCTTATCTCGACATTACTTAACTCGATATTATATTTAATAGATAAAAATCAATATTTTTTACTACGATATTTACAACATCGACATTTCTTACCTTCGATTTTTGGAACTCCATATTAGTGCAAGTCGACATAAGAAACTCGATGTTTTTACTGTGTACCGGTCAAAGCAACAGAAAATCAATTTCAAGGCTGGTGAAGGAATCCGTGGATATATTGTTATTCTTATTCTGCTTGACACACACCCATGAGTATTTGCAAATTGAATAAGAATTTCATGTGCGCCATCGAGTGGATTCATCATCAACAACATCCTCCTCCTACACATGACAAATTCATATGCTGCTGTGTCCTTCACCTTCAGTACTATTTCTTGTAGTAGCCCTACTCCACGCAACTAGTAGTTATAGTTTGAATATTTTAGCATTGCATAGGCTATAATTTATGGCACTGTTCTTGTGTACTGTACTATCTATCGTACTGTTCTAATGCTCTGCTCAGGCCACTCAATGTTTCATTTCCTTTTTTTTCATATGCTGCTACTGCCAGTATGTACCACTACTACTACCACCACCACAACAATGACATTTCATCCGTCCAGGATTCCATAGCCAACCTTAATCGCTATTTGCCATGCAGCCAGCCCTGTGCCTAGCCCTATTCTCAAACACGAATCACAGGTAAGATAAGCGCATTTTGGGGAAGGAAGAATAATGGAGTAGGAGGAGAGGAGAGACTGACAGTAGTACTTGTAAAGTAGTAGGACAATTGAATTCACTAACTCTGTCAGTGGCACTTTTGTACAAATTTCGGCGATTAGACAATTTGAATCAACCAGCCAGTTAAGTTTCAGGAAAACAAACGTACAGTTAACCCCCCTGCCTCCCCCACAAAACAGTAAAAAAACACGTATGCTATTTTTAAGTTGAAATAAATAATTATTTGAGCCCTAACAAAAATAAACTATCCCACAAGCAGACCCACCCCCCTCCCTAACCCCAACCAATGTCCATGAAATCAGTCCCCAAAAGTCCAAAAACCCCAAAGCCCAATCCCCCCCCCCCAAAGTCTTTAAAAAAGGGGCAAGGGACAGTCTCTCTACTTCTGCCGGCAGTGTCCTTTGGCCAGGTGGTCAGGCTGCTCTCTACGGAGGTCCTTGAGCAGGGCTTTCAGCCTCGCCACCTCCTGCTCAAGGTTGGACACTCGCAGGGGCAATCGGTGCACACAAGCCTTACACGTGCAGGTACTGTGGGGGGCAGCTGTTGTTTTTCCTGCTCGGCGGCGGCGGTTGGCTGCCGGACCACGGCTCCGTACCGCTGGAGGTTTGCGCTGACTGTATGACCCAGGGTCAGCGGAGGAGGATGCAGCTGTCGTGGATGTTGTTGACTGCGACTGCGTGTCCTCCTCCTCCTGGGCCACCAGCCGCCAATATTCGGCGACAATTGCCTCCAGCTTCCGTTGCCGGGCCCGTCTAGTCAAATCCTTCCTTGTTAGTTTAGAATGAGTATCTATATGAAGAAAGAAAAACATACTGTAACCAATGCTCTTTAAGATTAACACAAAATGTTTCTGCAGAAAGTTGTGTCACAGTAGCACTAGCAACTTGTTGAAAGCACAGTACATAACATTTGTGGCATGTATCTATCTAACGTCCCACTTCGTCGGCCTCTGCTCTAACATTAGTGGGAGTTTCATTAATTCTCCTAGCACTATATGGACTCACTACATTACACTCAGACAGTACACCAGTCTTCTTCTTCTCTCTTGTTTAGCAAAATTGGTACGTAAACTTGTGGAAGTCGGCATAATGCCAGCGCAGTCAACTTGCACCCCAGAAAAACAGACGCAAGCCATGATGACACAGACTTGCGGTACTGACTGTTACCAGTCCAGTACATGCAGGTGGTGAAGCTCTTACTTTTCTATTACGGGTGGCACTGGTCATACTCTGTTTCAAGGGCTACTGCTTAATTAATTTGACTTTCACCCTGCCCTGCCCCTGACTACTACAAAAGGAAAATGAAGAAGATAAATAATATGATTATCTATCCCTTCTCAGGATATTGCTTACATATTGGATGCCTTTAGGTGCTTTGTTTTTGACTGAGTGAACACCAATAGGCCAAACATATATGACAGAGTTGTAAAAAAATTATTAACAGAGGTAGTGAGTGGTCCCCGTAATCGCCGGATATATGCTGTGCTTGCAAACTACTGTTACTAGTCATGGTAGTATTCAGAAAAATGACAACTTCTTTCCTCGGCTTTGCTACTCTGGCACGGACGTGTGGTGTTACATGCTCTTCAAAGTAACACTCTTCATCCAGTGACCGTGCACTCTGTCTACATACACCTATGCTATCTATGAGGAAGATACCATCCAGACATCCCTCCATTCAAAGTAAATGTCAATCATTCTTCTTAATGTCTCAACTGGGCAAACCTTACTTTTTCTCACCGAAAACAACCTTTTTATTTTATTTTGTAAACCGCCAGCCATGCATCTGTGCTTTATTTGCATTTGAATTTCAACCAAAGGATATATTGCGCGCACATACAGTTTCTGTTTCACCCACCCAGGCAGTCCTCTTTTCTTTCTCCTTCCACCCATCCTTGCTTCAGCCTTCAACTGGCCATGCATCAGATTCCCAGGCACCTCGGGCAGCATTCAAAAACACGTATCATTCTTTGCCAGTCAATAATTTTGCCCCCCACCGCCGCTTGGCGGGCTTGGTTCCCGGGGTGGGCGCCATAGCTGATAGGGGCAGAGCAGCTTCCTTTGCCAGCGCGTGACTGCGCATGTGTGTGCGAGGGGACGCCTACTAAAGGTGAGTCCCTGGCGTTTTCGGGCTGACAAGGTAGCGAAGCGCTGTGTTACTGGAGCGCGCTGTGTATTTACCGCGTTTTAATTGTAGTTTGTTTACTGAATTGTGCTGCGCGTAGACAGTTGGGTTTTTAAAATACTCCCTCTTACCCTCACTGTAAATTGTGCCCCCCACCGCCGCTTGGCGGGCTTGGTTCCCGGGGTGGGCGCCATAGCTGATACTGGCAGAGCAGCTTCCTTTGCCAGCGCGTGACTGCGCATGTGTGTGCGAGGGGACGCCTACTAAATGCTCCTCCCTTCCGTAGCGGGATCGCGGAGCGGGCGCGTCCTCGCGTGGCCGGAGTCGTGCCAGAGTCCTGCCCGTCTGCGCCCGTCCGCGACAGGACGCGCTGGACGTGGCTGGACTCTGACCCCCCTCCTGGCCGTTCTCCTGTACATCATGCGGTACTACACCAGAGACAGTCTGGTTGCCATCAACCGGTCCTGGGTGACCTGTATTGCACCCCGGGTGGATCCCTTATGCGGCCCGTTTTCGTGTGGTTGCGGATGTTTCTCTTTGTCCGCCCCCGTAAGTAGGAGCTGCAGGGAGCCCACCCGTGCGGCCATTAGCCCACAGCCTTGTATCAGCGTTTGGAATCTCAATGCCAGGTCGCTTGTTAAGCATCATCTAGACATCCATGATCTGCTAGATAAGGAGTTGCCTGACCTATTCTGTGTGACTGAGACCTGGCTGCAGGATGCCGACACGGCCATTGTCAATCTGGCCTTCCCGCCGGAATACTCGGTATTCACTCTAAACCGAGCTTCAAGAGGCGGAGGAATAGCTCTCGCTGTTAAATCCTGCTATTCTTGTACGTGGCATGGGCAAAAAATCCCGGGTTGCGAAAGCGCATTGTTCAAGGTAGCTATTTCATCTAACTTCACCCTGTCGGGCCTATTGATTTACCGGCCCCCGGGGAGCGAAGTGGCTTTTAGAGCGGCGCTACCTGACGCCATTAGTGAACTGGCTTCGGGGTGCTCCAATTTCTCCATCATTGGAGACTTAAATCTGCACTTTGACAATTCTACCAGTCCCTCGGTGTCCAGTTTTGTGGCAGACCTTGAGGCGCTCCAGCTGAATCAGCTGGTGGCACAGCCCACCCACTCAGGGGGTCATACCCTTGATCCGTTTTTTACTAATCTTACGGAAGCCTGCATTACCAGCTACACACCTCTAGCATGGACTGATCATTATTTGATACAGATCCATTGCCCTATATTGGCTATTCAACCCAAGCCAGTGGTGTGCTCGATTCCAAGATGACGCTGGAACAAACTTAAGCTGGATGAGTTTTTCCACCTCCTATCGGCTGACCCATTTGACATCTTGGGATCGCCTGATCAGGTTTATGACAGGTTTTGTAACTGGGTATCCAGGGCTTTGGACACCCTTATTCCCTTGGTAGGCTGTAAAACTGGAGCCGGTAAAGCCAGCCCCTGGTACGACGACTCACTGCGGGCACTGAAGGTCACTTGCAGGCGTGCGGAGCGGGCTTGGCGTAAAGCCTATAACAGCACGAAGAAAGTTCTCTACCTGTCGACTGTGAAAGTGTATCATCGGGCGGTATGCAGAACTCGTGCCGCATTTTATGCCGCACAATTCAGGACTAGTTCGAACCCGTCTAAGGCTATTTTTAAGGTATTGAAAGACCTTACTGCCAAAAAGGTAACAACGACGCACCAGAGCTCTGTCGAGCACTGTGAAAAATTGGCAGAGTTTTTCCTGGAAAAGGTGAATGCCATTTATCGGGCCTTCCCTTCGGCCACCCCCTCGGCTAATCCATCTCCTAAGCCGTTGCCATCTGAGGGATTGCATTCCTTACCTATTTTAACATCTGATAGCCTAGACACATTGGCCCGTCTAGTGAAGTCTGGGTCCCCAGAGGATCCACTTTGCCCAGATGTGTTCAAAGACCTAGCGGTACAGGACATCTCACCGCTATGTTCTTTGATCAACTCGTCGTTAACATCTGGCGAGGTCCCACGGAAGTGGAAGCGAGCCATGGTTCGGCCTATCCTTAAGAAACCCAGCCTGGACGGCAGCAAGCCGGAGAGCTATCGGCCGATTTCACTCTTGCCGTGGCCGGCTAAGGTTATGGAGGCGCATGTAAATGCTGTGCTCTCGGAACATCTTCGCCGCGCGATATCCTTGACGCAACGCAGAATGGGTTTAGGGCTGGTCATAGCACGGAGACGGCTCTGCTTTATATGGTAGAGCATCTTCGCTCCGTGCTTGACGCGGGACAAACGGCAGCGCTTGTGCTATTAGATCTGAGCGCTGCCTTTGACACCGTCTCGCACCCGATCCTTCTGCTGCGCCTAGAGGAGGCTGGTGTCACCGGTATCGCTCTCCAGTGGTTCCGGTCGTTTTTAGCCAACCGGGCCTTTAGCGTGACCGTCCCACCATACCAGTCCAAATTCCATCCGTTGAACCTGGGGGTCCCCCAAGGCTCCTCGCTGAGCCCTACGTTGTTTAATCTGTACGTAAGGCCGCTAGCTGAGGTTGTCAGGCAATGGGGTATGACGATGGTGTCATACGCCGATGACACCCAGCTAGCGGTCACGATCAGCGGGGATGCCGAAGTCGATGCCCCCAGGTTTCAACAAGGACTGCGGGCGGTCGCCAGCTGAATGACGTCCAACTGTCTCCAGCTGAACGCTAGTAAGACCGAGGTCATGGTTTTTGGCAGACAGCCGGAGCTGTGGGGTGAGAGATGGTGGCCTGGGGATTTGGGTCCTGCTCCCATCCCAGTCGCCGAGCTTAAGAACCTCGGGGTCTGGCTGGACCCTTCCCTCACGTTTGTGTGCCATACCAAACGCACGGCAGCATGCTGCTTTGGCATCCTGCGCGGGCTCCGTCCTGTGCTTAAGTTCTTCGATGCCCCCACCAGGCAACTCATGATCCAAGCCACTGTCATCTCCAGGCTGGATTATGCGAGTTCCTTGCTGGTTGGTTTGAATCAGGCTGAGATCGGGCGCTTACAAAGGATACAGAACGCCGCAGCTAGAGCGGTGGTAGGCCTCCCAAGATTCTGTCCTACCTCCAGTACCCTGCGATCACTGCATTGGCTCCCGGTGGCCCAGCGGATCCAGTTTAAGGTCCATTGCGTCGCCTATAAAATTTTGAAGGGGTCCCCAGCAACGATCCTTATGGCCCTTCTTGCCAACTACACCCCAGCGCGACTCTTAAGATCTGTGGACCTAGAACTGGCTGTTGTACCGCGCTTCAAGCGGAGTAGAGCCGGAGGACGCTCGTTCCGAGTGCGCGCGGCGGTCCTGTGGAACTCCCTGCCCCCGGCGATTCGCGCTATGAGAGATTTGCTTTCTTTTCGTCGCGCGGTGAAAACCTTTTTATTCCCTTAGTTTGTCTACATATGTTTGTTTTTTGTTTTAGTTGTGTTGTGCAGCTGCCTTGTCGGGCGCCAGGACGCTCCTTAGCTGGAGCATCTGTGCGGCAAATAAACACGCATAACATAACATAACATAAATCGCTCGTCCTTCCTTCACCCTTCTTTCCCTTTTCGTTCATCCCATCCATCAAGTTCATCTCTGATCTGACTTGGCTTCTCGATAAAACTTTCACAGCTGAGTTGGTCAAATTTAGAGGAGGCCATTGGTTACTCGTCAACTCCCGTCGCTAATGCTATTGCTAATGCAAAGTCAAGGGTGGCTGTCTTCTACCTGGTTGACAAAAACGTAGTTCTAAATTTGTATGTCTTCTTAACAGTAAAGTGTACTTGTACTGTACAACATATACACCCCTGCAGAGAGCCCACTTTGCAATCTCAATAAGTAAGGAATATAATAGCCTACTACTGCCCGCCACTACCGTGGCATCCCCCACAGCAGTTCCACTCCCTATTTTGTCTAGGAATGAAAAAATATGTTACTAGTATTACATAAACAAATTTAATAATTTGTGACTCTCTAGTCTAAACTAAAAATTTCCCTTTCTACAGGGAAGGGTGTTTTTTATTTATGCTTAGCCATAACATGTGAAGCTAACCTTTTTGGCACAACTGATGAATGCTTGCTTTTTAACACGCACCATTTTACTTATAACAGACAGAACCTTCCCTTCAACGAACAAGAGCAAGATCATATGAATGTTAGTCAGAGTCGTCATCATCCCCACCAAGACTTTAAGTTCCAACCAGGTGAGGGGTCTTCCACAATTACTGTGTAAATCAGCCACTGTTGAGTTTTCATTTCACCGTTTATCTTCTATGAAGTTAATTTTAATAAATGTTTTTAATGCAAAATTTTATACAGAGTACACACGGAGCTAGTTGTTCTACTTTTAATAAAGCTTTAAAACGTACATAGACGCTGTGGTTTTTGGTCATGAGTGAGTGAGCGAAAGGGTTTGCAATTTGCAAGCATGTGTCCTTGACTCTGAGAGGTCAGGACTCTGACTCCGTAGTCTTATGTTCTGGGTTGTATAATCATTAGGGATCATCGCTGCATTCATGGAGCTAAATAATGACTCTGAAACACTAGCTAGTCAGTAAGGAGATTGGGGGTTCAACTTCTGTAATTAACTGATGTATGTGGAAAGTCTAACTGCGCCTATTATCACCAATGCCCTCTTTCTTGTCCATAGTACTGTATGTGCAGAATCGTCCCTGCAACAGTAGTAGTCTGTCCTCCTATCCAATCAAAAAGTAAACTAGTATCTTATTCTTGGTGGCCATTGACATTTTATTGTTGGGAATTGTCAAAGCATAAACATTTAGAAGACTTCAGTAGACATTATGGACAACCCAGAGGACTGCACTCAGTGCCTAGAGCTATTGCTAAATAGGAGTTTTGTTTAAGACCTTTTGCCAACTGTGCAAGCTTAGCTAGCTACACAGACAGACTAATAATAATCTAGTAGTATCACAGAGAGTCATAGTAGAGGCAGGATAAGAATTTAGAAAGATCAAAGACGATTTAGGAAAAAATAGAATTATGAGGAGTGTTTGGAATCATTAGGTGCTGTAAAAGATAGGGAAGTATAATTAATAATATTAAGAGGAAAACTTACTGGGGCCAGCAGAGGAGCCCTCGTCAGACCTATCCTGGCCTTCCTGTTTCTTCTCCGCCAGTTCCGCTAGCTCCTCCTCTGTCCTCTTGCCCCTGGGGGGAGCTGATGTACAACATGAAAGAAAGACACAAACATGGATGATTGTTGTCAACCAAATAAAACATTTAAAAAAAACAATAACAAATTATTTCGGGGAAATAAACAACAATTGCACTGAATTTATTGACCTATCTGATGGGGTCTACTAGGATATTAGTATTGCTGGATTTGCGGACCGTCTACTTGGAAAGTTATGTAACTCACTAAACCAACTACAAAAAGGTTCTACTAGGACTGGCAGGTAGTACTCCAAAGCACGCAAAGTGACAGACACAGTCCGTCATGATTGCAGACCACTAAAAAGTTTCCTATTAAATAACCAGTCATAATATACTCAAACTATTAATCCACCACCACTATCTCTTCTAAGTGGCAGGAGTACAAAGGAAGGACTGGACTGGAATCTCTAGTGTCCAGCATTACGCAGTTCTGTAAAGTGCACTCATACATAATCACCCAGGCCAAATGAGCAGAAAATTGAAAACAAGTAAGCATAGTAGCACCGCCAGTGAGCAGGCCAGCACCTGCAATCACAGAAGCTTTTGAAACATAATTTACCTGCAATGTAATCTCTAGTGTCTAGCATTACGTAGTTCTGTAAAGTACACTCATACATAATCACCCAGGCCAAATGAGCACAAAATTGAAAACAAGTAAGCATAGTAGCACCACCTGTGAGCAGGCGAGCACCTGCAATCACAGAAGCTTTTGAAAAATAATTTACCTGCAATGTTATCGGCAGCATTCTTGCTCTTCGGAAAAACAATTATTTGCAATATCATAACACAGAGCAGGAGAAAACAAAGTAGTGATTAAATAGCTACTACTTCTCACCAAGCCCAGGGATCTAGACGCCAAGCAGGTTGAGCAGGTCTAGTTCCCGGTCCAGGATGTCGGACCACTGGTGCGTCGCCTGGTTGTAGGTGCACCGGACCCCAGACTCCTGATACATGGCCCGGCACACATTCCCCCATAGCTGGCGACGCTCCTGGAGCCCGTACCCGGTACCGGGCCTGCTGCCTGCCGTGACGGTCTTGGGGAGGTGGCGCTGGACAAAGAAAACCAGTGCAGCCACCTCCACCGCACTGAAGATCTCCCGGGCAGTTACTGCCTCCCCCCTTAAGTGCCCGCAAGGGAGCCGGCTGCGGGGTGCGGGACCCTTCCCCTTAAGGTTTTTGCCGGCTCCCTTTGCCATGGTCCTGGACAGTTAAAGGAAAATAAAATAGGAAAGGAAAGGGAAAGTGAGTAAAAGAAAAGAGAATTTAAAAAAGTAGTTTCAAAGTAACCAAAAGTAGAAAAAAACACAAAATATAGATGTAGAAAAATAAAGAGATAGATAATGAGTAAAAAAGATTAAAAAAAAGTTCAAACAAAGGATTACAAAGATTAAAGGAGGATTGAAAAAGCATGCCCAGAACCATAGCAATGAATGAAAAACAAGATGGCCGCGCCCATTGCGACAACGTGGGTAAGTTTGTGCGATATTTCCAAAGCGAGCACACAAAAACGGACGAGAACACGCAATTGCGTCCCGCACATAGGAAATGCATAACGCGAACATGCAACTAGCACCCGGAAATGGAAATACGCAACGCGAACACTGAAAACAAAATGGCTGCTCCCTTGTACGACCGCATGGGTAACTTCGCAGTAGCCGCGCTGAAAAAAAAACCAGCGAACACGCAAAATAGTTCGCACAAGTTAGCGGATTTTGCGGACCGCAAATTTGCTTTCGCGAGAATTCGCATACCGCGAATTTGCAAATTTCGTCCATACTTACCCATTAGTATGCCGGGCGATTCGCCACCACCCGCATGGCGGTGGCGATACGCCGACATTTCCTCCCGCCTGCATGCAAATTCCCCCCGCCATATTACTATGGCGGGTGAACCCCGGCGGACGGAAAGACTGTCAACCGGGCAGAAAAGCTGTTAATATGGTGGCGGTGTCTGGTAGACACCGCCATCCATATTAAGATACATGCAGGGTTTTGCCTTTCCGTAGTGGCTCCCCTGCATTTGAATGTACAACGTGGCAGGCACCATACGGTGCGTGTCATGTTGTACATTCAAATGCACAACTTGCATTTCTGGCATTGCAGCGGGCGGTTCTTTCAGCACTGCCTGCCGCAATGTTAGAAATGCGGGATGCGCCCGCCACACCTAATGGTATGCGCAAGACTGCTGCATGCATTGGGGGCGGTACCATATCCAGGGGGTATGCCGGGCGGACAAAGTCTGCCTGCCAAGCTATTGACCCTCATAGTGTCTTAATGCCATGGAGCGAGGCAAAAAACCATGAGTAATGTGGCCACAGGAACACAGAAACATCCTGCACACATCTCACTAATGGACATTGGTCAATTTCTTTACGCAGGTGAAACCTGGTGTAAATCCCGATTTGGGTTTCAGGTATTTCGCGTACTTTTTTTATTTTTCTTACACATGTTGAGTAATTTTTACTCACGGAAGACTCTTTGAATTAGAAATGTATCACAGAAGCTGTAACGCAGGATGTGGGCGACAGCTACAAGACCTGCGCAAATAATATTCACTGTGTGGAAACAAAAAACGAGAGGTTCATACGTTTATCAGGATTTTGAATAGAAGAGCATACCTTGTGTACAACTTTCATGCAGATGATGTAATTTATGCAATACACATAGGGGTATATTCACAAGAACGTGTGATAACTACCGCAAGAGTAGCGTAATGCAACTTTCAACATCGCAGCCTATTGTGGGAAAATAACCTTGTGGCAATGTGAAATTCACAACGCAGCGGTAGCATGCGATAGTCTGCTGAAAACCCGGACAATGTCCGCGATACAACCACCTTGATGGAGTCCAAAACACAAACCACAAGACCAAAAAAACTGCGATGGGCTAAAGCACAATGAGGAAATCAGCGATAAGTAGCACCAGGCCTGTAACACACACCTGGCAGGTGGGAAAATTCACCATAAAAGTAGAAAAAACACACAAAAAGAAACTGACCATTACCCAAGCACCATGGAGGCAGCCATAGCAGGCGCAGAGGACGAACGCAACCCCACAAGCACCCCGGACGACCAGCCTGGGAGCTCGGGGACAGGGAAGGGCAAGGGCAAGCAGAAGAGGAAGGGGAAGTTCAGTCCATAGGCGAACTGGATCATAGTCACAGAGGTGATGGACTGCCATCAACAACTGTTCGTCACCTCCAACGTGTCATTGGGCACCAAAAATTGAATCTGGCGGGACATCGTGGACAAGGTGAATGCCGTTGGGGAGCACAAGAGGACAATGGATGCGGTCAAGAGGCAATGGAATTACATAATTCGGAGGACCAAGGAGAAACTCTCCGCCAACCAGAAGGCAGCAATGCAGACTGAAGGTGGAGGCCCAGCACCACAGTTAGAGCTGGATGACATGGAGGAGCTGGTGTCGACAGTCATCAGCTTGGAGACAGTGGCCGGAGTCGGGGGATCGGACACTGCTCGCCAGGACACAACACAACCGCAACAAGGTGAGTGATGACCAGGTACTGGGGGGACGGGTGGAGATGGGCACAATGGCACACATGCACAATCAAGTAGAGCACAGTGCACACCCACAATGACTGTGGGTCCTCGCCCAGATGTACAGACTGTCACAATGTACAATGCCACGCTGTCAGATTGTCAACATGTACCATGCAGCCACATACATGTGGACACATTGTAATTAACCATCTTCCCTTCACATCACAGGGGCACCATCAACACCTCCTGCAGAAGAGCAGTCCCAGCCACTCTTCACTGATGACGAGGAGGACAACACAAGTATCGACACCCAAACCATCCAAGACATCATTGACCTCATTCACCACACACCTCCAGGATCAGGGCAGGCCAGCTACATCGAGGGGACCCCACCCACTACCCAAAGCACCCAGTAGCAGGCACCCACAGCCCTGGCACTCCCTGAAAACCCCAAGGAACATCACATGGCCTTCCAACGCCGTGTGATGGACTGCCAGAGGGAGACCGCAGAGCAGGTGTGGTTGGGCTTCGGCATCATGCCACCCAAACTTGACGGCATCCTTGGGTGTGTAGGCCCGCTCCATGGTCTCCAATGAGCCCTGACTGACATCGCTGAAGTCATGATGCGGAGAGAAGAACACCTGTCTGTTCAGAGTGGCTCCAGTGATACCAGCCCTGAGCTGGCACACATGCAGAGGATCATGGAGGATATGGTGCGGATGGAGGCGGAAAGGATGGCAGCCACCGCTGCACATCAGCGGAATGTAGCTGGGATCTACCTTGCCCTGCAGATCCTCATATTGGCATTGCTGCCACAAGGTGTGGCGATGATGCATGCTGCTGCTCCACACCATCGACATCTCCACCCCCTGGTGTGTCTCTGCCACCCAGTGTGGCAGGCGTATCCACTCCGGCACCTGATGTGTCACTGCCACGCAGTGCAGCCGACAATCCACCTCCGGCCCCTGATATGCCAGTGGCACACGGTGCGCACGACAATCCACGTCCGGCCCCTGATGTGCCAGTGATACACAGTACCGCATCCGGTACTGCAACAACCCCAGGTGGGGCAGAGCACATATCGGAGGATGAGGACGTTGATGTGCCTGTGATCAGAAGGACTCAGTAGCATTCCTTTCCGACACCTGGCCTGTTTCTGCTTGGTCCCGCACATGGCCTCATGACCTTCCACTGACCCCCGGATCACACAGATGCACTCACCTTGGACTACGACATGGACTGCCACATCCTGTTTGATGACCAATGACACAGCGACCAGTTTACGGACAGCACCCCTCCTCTTCCGCAGTACTTGTTATCCCCGGATGAACTCTGGCTGGCCCTTCATGGGCCCATTTTGTGCAGTGTGTTCGGCATTGCCCTGTACCGCTCCTGCTGCAGAACGGCACTAGATGTGCAATAAACATCCTGTGACGCGCTGCTGTGTGATGTCTTCCATCAATCATGTATGTATGTGTTGATGAATGTAGGGTCAGTGATTTCCCTTGCATCAATGAGGCACATCCTGTGGTATGCTAGTCAGAGGGAGCTACATATCAATTTGTGCTATGGGTCCCGTGGATACCACAACAGGGACACACGCATCAGCCACTTTCTTGTCCGGACATGGACTGAACCACACCCAGAGCCCCCCAGTCAATGCTGCAGGCCCTGCACTGGTACGGCGTATGCCAGGCCAGACCACTCCACTTATGCTCCGAATGGGGGCCTCATTGCTACCCCCGCAGGTGTACTCGCTGGTGGTGTGGAGGTCACTGGCTCAATTGTCAGCATGTCACAGTCAGTACCTGAGGGCAGGTTTGCACGCACATCACACCCATCCAGCATATGCGTCACAGGCCATGTGACCCCGCAAATATAAGGGGCAGATGCCATCACACACCCTTCTGCCAGTGGTGACTGTATGACAGACCCGAGGCCTTGAGGCCAGCACGGGCCTACCACCATGTGGCGCTAACTGGGTTTGAACATGGTTCGTGGCACACTCTGCATTGCGGATGGCACAGGTGCCCCGCTGCAGGACGGTGACTGGGGTTGAACAGGCTTTTTGGCACATGCTGCATTGCAGACAACACATGCACCCCGCCACGGGACGTGACTGGGGTTGAACTGGGTTTGTGGCACATCTTGCATTGCGGACGGCACAGGCACCCGCCACGGGACGGTGACTTTGGGTGCACTGAGTCATTGGCACCTTAAACTGCTGAGCGGGTGTTCAACCTGCGGTAATGCCTGTCCCGGCAGTCCGGACTGCTCAGTATTTGTGTGTTTTGCTGGACCTCAGTGTAGGCTGAGCCAGCGGGCTGCGCGGGCCTAACGCCACTTGGCCTCGCTTCCGGGATCACAGAGTTAGTGGCACCCATTGGTCTGAGCGGTTGTGCAGGCTGCGATGTTGCCAGGTTCCCTGGTATGTCCTATTCCATGGTGACCAAGCACCAGACGTGGGACCTGGTGGCCCGTGCAGCATGACAGCATGGTGTGGAGGGTGCCATGTCCGCGAGCCCCAGGCTTGTGGCTTGCAGCAGCACTTGGTGGGACCTGCTGTCTACACGCCAATGGTGGAAGGTGAGCAGTGAGGGCCCAGGTGTGCATGGGCGGGGATGCTCCGATGGGCAGCAGGAGGGACTGGGTGTGCACGGGCAGGTGGGTGACGCTGTCCTGTGCAAGTGTACGTACCATGCCAGTCATTTATCTGGACTTTGTTTCAGATGGTGGCTCTGGCTTTTATGTGTGACCTGGTGCACTGCTATACATATCGGCAAGTAGATGGGGACACACCAGTGGCAGCAGGTGAGCCATGTGGCCTGGGTGCGCAGGGGCGGCACTCTCTCTCTCTCTCCCTCTCTTCCTCTCGCCCCCCTCTCTTCTTCTCTCTCTCCTCTCCTCTCTTCTTCTCTCTCTCACCCTCTCTTCTTCTCTCTCTCGCTCACCCTCTCTTCTTCTCTCTGTCTCCTTCACTCTCTCTCTGGCCTTTGATGTGCGCAGGACACACCTCCTCATCATGTTTTTTGTCTTGCAGGATGTGGCCCACGGATTGTCCTGAGGGGACCCGCCATGTGTCTACATTTCATTTCTGTGTTTATTTCAATAAAGGTTCATTGGTTGCTTCGAAAGTGAATGTGTGATGCTCTTTTCTGTGGCGACACATGCATGTCACCAGTTGTGATTGTACGACATCAGGCAAATTATTTTCTACATGTTTAGGTGTAGCTGATGTGGCATATCTTTGGTCGGGGGTGCCAGGGAGGGGTGAACCTGGGTGTGATGTCGGTGGGTGTTGTGGCCCTCTTGGGTGTCCATGCTGCATGTTCCATTGCTCCATGGAATCTGTTTATCTTCAGGTGTGGCTTTGTGCTGGGCTCCCTTTTGTGGTGCAGGCTGTGGTTCGACTTTACGCCAAGTCAGAGCAGGTGTTAATTTCCAGCTGCTATTGCTCCCTATCAGGTGATTTGTCTTCTTATTGCTGATGTGGCTGGTCGGAGTGAATGTTGAGGTGTCGTGTTGTCGCTGGTTTTTGCACAGGAACGCCTACTCTGCATTTCATTAGCGATAATTGTGGTGGTGCTCTGTGGCAATGTTTTTTGAGGCTGATATAGCGGGTAAACTGGTGCTGTGGGCTGTTAGCACCAGCTTGTGAATGGGGTGGTAAATGTATCACGTCTTTCGCTGCGATAAAGTTCTGTTAATTCGGCGAAAGCTGCTTGTGAATACGTCCCATAATTTCACTAAAATTATGATTGGGAGTTCATCAGCTGTGAAGAATTTGAAATTTCGCCCATCCCTATATAACAGCAATTTTTCGTAAGCAAAGTAAATGCAGTGTAGGCTTTTGAGAGAAAAAACAGCAGGCTTGGTGAAATGAAACAAAATATGTTCTCTTCTCCTCAGTCTTGCTAATCTCTCTATCATACAGAAGTGTTTTTTTCTAGAGCAGTGAGTTGTTAAGGGCACATTTCTAATTGCAGGGCGCCACACTCAATGTCGTTTCGGAGATGTTTTTTATTCATCCTCCCACACAAGGTCCTTCACTTTCACCTGCTCTGCTCTCTGTACACATCACCGTGCACCTGCTGCTTAGTAATAAGACTCTTCTATGCTGTGCACTGTGTGAGGAGGCGTTCCGCATTTTACTAGTCCGAAGGCAACAGCTCACAGAGCCATCTGATTATCACAACAAAAATCATTCTTATCCCCCTTTTATCTAGTGCATACCATACGTTGAAGCGGTGTTTATGAGCTAACTCAGTCTTACAGTTCCTTACGGTCTTTTATGATGAACGCATGGAAATTTGGCAAGAGGGGGCGAGCAAACGTTCGGGAAATAGCCTTTACTTTCACAAACGTCAAGCATGAGATTGGCCATTGATTTTATATGCCCGCACCAGTGCGGAAGAAAAGAGCTTGCAGCCAGATTCATCAAGCTAAATTGCACTCGCAAAGGGCCAGATTCTGATAATCTGGCCATTTACGAGTGCAATTTTTGCATTTTGGATTCATCATCCCAAATGCAAAAATCGCTATTTGCAAAATCGCATATTTGCGAGGAATTGGATTTAAGGAATCTCTATTAGAGATTCCTTAAATGCAATTCATTAACCAATTTGAAATTGCGAATTCGCAATATTTGGTCGCTATTTACCACGAAGTCTGACTTCGTGGTAAATAGCGAAAAAATAGAAAAAAGCACTTTAGTGCATTTTTCTCTGTTGCATGTTACACACACACAGACCTTCCTTACTCCTGAGGCGAAAAGCCGGGAGAATTGTGCTGCTGACATTGTTTTTACTTGTGTTTTCATTGCTATTTTTAAAATTCACCTCCTTTCCCTGAGCACTTATACCTGAGACAGGGCGCCCCCTGGAAGCAGACGCAGCGGACTCTAGCGCTGACACGGAGCTCAGGGTAATTTTGCTGCCATCTCCCCGACCACGCACAAGCCACGCCCACTCTAGTGAGGCCACGCCCCCTTCTTCCCACTCGTCTCCATATAACCATGTGCCTCTCAAGGACGCGCAGTGGACGAGCGCAGCGGGCGCGCCATTTGCGCGCCGAAGGCGCGCTTAAGGCAAGCCCGTCTGCGCCCGTCCGCGCCTGGACGGGCCCAAGGACCAGGCAGAATGGAGAAATTACCAGGTACACCTCCCTTGAACTTCTTCCCTTACAGAACTCTGGTTTCTCCTCTCTTGATTCTACTACATGTGCTTGTTTAAAGGCCAACAATATTTACCCTCAGCACTTTATGCAGGAGCCATCTCCTACCTTACCGCAATGCCCTAACTCTAACACTAATTCCTCCTTAAGTCCTAATGTTCTGACCCTCTGCTGTCTATAGCTTAATACCAGATCTCTGGTGAAACATCAATTAGACATTTTTCTACTACTGAAGTCGGATAGGCCAGACATATTGTTTGTCTCCGAAACCTGGCTTACTGCAGACTCCTTACCAGATATTCTCACAGCCTTACCAGCAGATTACTATATCCTGTCAGTTAACAGAAAATTAGGAAAATCTGGTGGTGGCGTTGCCGCCATCATTCACAAAGATCATACGTTTACCATTCTATCTTCTTTAGATTTACCAGATACTGAAAATTTAGTTATCAAATCTGACACTGACAAAGGAACCATGGTGCTGGTACTGATTTATCGGCCACCTATATCCATGCCTACCTTCCCAGTCTCCCTGTCTGAGCAACTGGCCGGTCTGGTCGTTGATTATGATAAGGTCATGTTAATAGGGGATTTAAATTATTGGTATAATAACTTGGAAGCAGGACCTCATGCTATAGAACTTTTTGAGCTTCTCTCCAACCTGAATTTTCTTCAACATGTCTCGATTCCTACCCATGAAAAAGGACATATCTTGGACCAGATTTGGTCTCACAATATTCCTAATTCTAGCCCCACGGCCTTACCTTGTATATGGTCTGACCACCATCTACTGCAATTTTCCATCACCTCTCAGGGCATCTTAAAAAACCATGTGCCCATGGGAGGGTTAGCCAGGAAATGGAGATCTTTAAACATCCAAGATTTCCTATCTACCTTGACTAATTCTCTTCCGACTCTTGCCCCTGACATCAATCTGATGGATAAAGCACTTACTGATTGGCTTTTTTCTGCTTGTAACGAACATGTCCCCTTAACTAAGTTTTCCCGTGCTCGCCGTATGGACGCCCACAGGTGGTTTTCTATAGACTTAAAAAATCAAAAATTAGAACTCCGCCAACTAGAAAGAAAATGGAGGCATGGTTATCATGATAAAGATAGACTATCATATATGACAGCTCGCAGGAATTACAAGAGCTCCATTTTATCTGCCAAAGCAGCCTTCTTCTCAGACAAAATTTCCAACGCTCAAAATAAATCGAGAGAAATCTTCAGAGTCGTAAACGATCTGTGTAATGATGCCAGAACCTCTCCTTCTCAACCTCCATCCCAATTGATGTGCAATCAGCTTAATGATTTCTTTAAGGAGAAGGTTGACATCATAAAGGATAGTATCCAAACTACCCATCTCACTGCAGTTAGCTCGGAAATCTGCAGAAACCCACACAATCTCCAGGCTATCCCTCCCATCGACCCACCCAAATTGATGGAGCTGATGAATCGAGTAAAGTCTGGATCCCCCAACGACCCCTGTCCTCCGCATATATTGAAGGAAGTCTACTCAACACTCCCTCAAGGAATACTCCCCCTCCTGAACAGATCCTTATCACAGGGAATAGTTCCCAACTCATTTAAAAATGCCACTTTAGTTCCATTAATCAAGAAACCGGGTGCTGATTTATCCAATCTATCAAATTATCGCCCCATATCTCTCCTTCCATATGGCGCCAAGTTGCTCGAAGCCCATGTGGCTAGCTGCATTTCCAACTTCATAGAGACATCTGACTACCTGGAGCCAAACCAAGCCGGATTCCGCCAGGCACACTCCACCGAGGCGATGATCCTCGCTGTCCAGAATACTCTAAGGACCAACGCCGATAATGGCATACATCAGGCCCTCGTACTCCTGGACCTGTCGACCGCGTTCGACACGGTGGATCATACCATCTTATTACACCGTGTCGAACAAGCCGGCCTTAGCGGCTCGGCATTTGGCTGGATTAAGTCCTTTCTGATGGACCGATCCCAGGCAGTCAAACTGGAGAACTTTATGGCACCTAAACTTCCCACTACCTGCGGTGTTCCGCAGGGTTCATCATTATCTCCCCTTCTATTTGATTTATACCTCAAACCGCTACTGCAATCACTAAAAAACAGGAAAGTCACCATCTACAATTATGCGGACGACCTGCAGCTGGTATTCCCTCTAAACTCATCGGACTCTGTTGAGGAATTCCAGACCACTATGCTGCACATTCAGGGCTGGATGGATCAGAACCATCTAAAGCTCAATCCTGGAAAGACCGAGCTGGTACTCCCAGGCAACAGTGTATTGAGTTGGGGCCCTCATTTTTGGCCGACTTCGATGGGTTCTCCTCCATCTCCGTCTCAGTCGGTGAAGAGCCTTGGGGTCACTCTTAACTCCGACCTTTCACTGAAAAGTCAGGTCGGAACGGTGATCTCTTCCAGCTTTTTCCAGCTACGAAAGATCAAGAAAATCGCCCATCTGCTTTCCCAATCCGCTCTTATTCAGGTGGTAATCGCCTTGGTCCTTTCCTGACTAGACTTTTCCAACTCCATTTATTTGGGCCTCCCCTTTGCTCTTTCTAAACGCCTGCAGATTGTTCAAAATCAAGCTGCTAGATTAATATTTAAAAGCAATCGCAGGAATTCGGCCAAACCTCTGTTAGCTTCCCTTCATTCGCTTACCTTTAAGGTAGGCTGCATAGTTTTCAAAACCCTCCATGGCAAAAGCCCTAGGTTCGTCAATCATTTGATAAACAAATACGAACCGACCCGTAACCTTCGTTCTGCCCACTTGTCCCTCCTCACGTTGCCCATGTTCAAAAAGAAACGACTTGGTGGATCCCGATTTGCTTACCTTGCCCCAAAAACATGGAACTCCTTCCCCCTGTCACTCCGGAACTGTACTAAGCTGGCAGAGTTCAGAGGCGCTTTGAAGACCTGGTTATTCAAGCAAGCGCACGGTTAGGGTATTGTTTACCATCTGTCTCACTTTAGCGCCATGAAACCCCTGGGTGACCGTGCGCTTGATAAATTCCGAATAACATAACATAACATAACACATGTCCTTTGGACATGTGTGTGCGCAACACCTGTGTAAATTTGCATTTCAGGGGTGCTACAGGGTGTCCTTTGGACACCCCTGGCACCCTTGAAATCGCTATCTTATTTGCGATTAGCTAATTGCTAATCGCAAATAAGGAATACTCCCCATTCATTCCTATGGGCCTTTAGGCAAATAAGGAAGATGTAGGAATCACAATATTTTTTGCAATTCCTACATGAATCCCGTTTTGCAAGTCCTTAATAGCGATTCCTTATGAATCGCTATTAAAGACTCGCAAAACGGGTCTTTGATGAATCTAGCTGATAGTGCCGACGGAAAATACCCCAGGCCCCAGTGCTATGCTGACACTTCATTACACTACCGCATGAAGAATTGCGCATTAGACGGTACTCAGGCGTGTGTGGACTTCCTTTAAGCTGCAAAACTTGGAATACTGATTTTCCCTTCAAATATTTCATAGGGTTTTACCTGGTGAGGTTTGAGCTGTAAAACCTTGCACACTTCTTGTCATACCGAATTGGGTGCTTATAGAAGTTTGTGTCCATGTCAGGATCGAAAACCATTGACCAGCTGAGTATTAGACTCATTAAATGTAGTTGCTTGCATTTAGAGACTGCTTCCTCTTATTTCCGTCCTTCAGTGTATGTGCAGTAGACATTTTTACTCTCTACGATTCCTATGTGACTCTCGGGGTCTATCCATTCGTATCCCTTCCCTATGTATTTAGAGATACCTCTAATCACTAGTCTCTTCTTTGTGTGACTTGTACATTTGCTTTTTTTTCTGTTTGTAACGCATGTAATCCTTAGTCCTAATTGTTTTGCAACTGGTTCTTATTTAAAGCGCTCTGACACCTTCAGGTAAAGTTCGCGCTATATAAAATCGCATTAAATAAATAAATAAATAAATAAAAATAAAAACTGTAATTATCACGCAAAAGTAGGTTATTGGTCCCTCCTTGCTCCTTCCTGTATCCCCAGGTAAGTAGTCGGAAAAATAACCCATATTTATGGCCGCATGGTAAATGAGTAAGTGAGCGAACCCCAATATCTTTGGCCAAACTTGCCTATTGGACGCCCAGGAAATGTCATAAAAAATCTGGGTCTACTTAACGAGGCTCAATTTTACCATTGGGTCTGGACTTCCCAATTGTAAGTGTCTAGATTTGATGTTTTATATGTTTATATGAAAAACTATGGCATTCAAGCATTTAATCAAATCAGGAACCCATTCATCTATCCACCCACTTATGCATACATTGATAAAAGCATTGACTCATTCTTGAATTATTTCATTCACACACACAAACACGCTACTCAATTATAAAGTCCTTTCATCTGTAAAGCGCCCATTCTGTGGCACAGCAGTAAAGCAGCATAAGGGCGCTCATTTCTTTAACTTCTGAACGATAGCATGGGGCGTGGAATACATAACTACATAAATACATATATAAATAAATAAATAAATACATAAATGTTAAAGAACATTTTACCATAGACAGTCAGAGAGGAGCTTGGCAGTCTAGTATAATGTGATTCCACATGCAAAGGTGCTGGAGTTGTCTTGGTTCATAATTTTGAAATCTTTGCAGTTGTACAGCAGTAGGCATGATGTGGCCCCTAGGTACAATCCTTTCGCATATTCTTCGGGACACCTGACAAGGGCATTCGTGGCATGGATCGTCAGTGAGAAACTTAGATGAGGGACGATACATCAAAGAGTTTTTTACATTGTAGAATGTGCTTCCTATAACTTGATTCATTTGTGGGGTCAGGGAAAGGCTGGAGTACATGATCATTCCTCGATTTGTTACCTTAGTTACTTTTTGCTGGTGGCATACCAGGTAATTGTTGGCTGAAAGATCTTTCATTGTCCACAAGTTAGGATCTCTGTTTTTGATGAGCTAAGTTTGAGGGGGTGTCTTAGCACCCATGGAATGAACCCTCAGGGTAGGGGCAACAGAACTTAAAACACTAAACCTGGGACACTTACAAACATAAAAGTAGGACTACAATTTCACATCAACCAAGGGGCTCAGAATGACCTAAAATACATTGATTAAAAAAATAGAAAACACTTGCAAGAATCTTCTAAGGGGAATACACAAATTTATTTTTGAAAAGGCTAGTGAGTAATACTGCATTTGCTTTAATTTCAAAGAGTTTTATTGAGTTTTTGCATGAAATAAAAATAATCCAAGGAAAGACTAAATTACAGGCATTACAGAGAAGATTAACTTTGTCTTCTGATAAGGTCTACAAGAAAAAGTACACAGAGAAATAAAGAAATCCAAAAGGACAAGCACTGGCATAGCCAATAGGTCTCGCCTTTGGGACCTTATCAGTGTTTAGCCCTGCAACAGTTGACGTTGTTGCATCAGGATATTGTGCTGCATAACTAAATACTTATAAGGTCCCAAAAGAGAGACCTCTTGGTTATCCCAATGCTTGTTTCCACCTGTAAGTGCAAATAACTTTGACTTAAGAGCTCATGCGGGCCAGGGGACAATTGCTGTTCCAAGGACTTAAGGGACTGATGGGTGTGAGGGAGGGGGAGGACAGCATCACACATTTTACTGTAAAGATTTTAATTAATCTAAAGGTCAATAAAGAATTATGAAAGCCCTGGAGATGAGATGCCCTGAAGAGTTGACTGAAGTAGGGATAAGACAGATAGTGATGTCACTTCATATGCAAACGGATGATAGAAAATACAGTGATTTCACTTCCTACGCAGATAGAGGAGAAACATTATTCATTATTCTTTCAAATTCAAATCAAACCACAGACCTGGATATCAACCCGGCAGTGATTTCAAGAAGGCAAGTGGAGTACAGAAACATGAAACATTTGAGTTCTCATTTTAAGGCCTGGAGCTTCAATCTTATGGTGCCTTCTAGTGATACTCTTTCAATACTGCTGTTTTGCTGAGTGTTTCTTAATGGAAATAGGTGAGTCCGGAGGTTCACAGCGTGAAAACAGGGTATCCTAAATCTGAACACCAGTTCTACAGCCTAACTGAAATGAGCAGAATAAAAGAAGACTCGCCTTTTTTACAGAAATATGTAAATCTTACAAGTTTTGTGCTAAGTGCAGTATTCTGCATTTGCACACATTGTTTAACTCAGAAAGTTGGAAGGGGCTGTTTTATTTTAAGAAAAAGTGTCCTCCTGCTTCCACGCGAGGCAACATCATTATTTGTTGGTGAGTGACATTTCCTTTAGGATCTTTTCTTCCTTAAAAACTCTTTGTAGAGTGCTTGTATTTGGTATCATTCTGTATTGAGAATGTTAGCATTCCAAATAGGAACATAACAGTGCCAAAAAATGTGTTCGCTCTTTTAGACAACCATGCCAAAAAATGAGGTCCTTTATTGAAGCATAATCCCAGTGGTCCTGGTTATAGCTTCTACTAGCCATCTGAGGGGTTGTGCAGAGCAGTTTCCTTGCATGCATTAGGGGTCATTACAGAATGTAAAAACGTCTGGACGATGTTGAACACAAATGAACCAAAGGATAAATCTGTACTAATAACATAATTTGTGGTGTAAACGGCTGCCATCTATGCAACGTAATTAGGAAACATGATTGCTCATTTGTAAATTGGCTATTAATTGTAATTTATTACCAACCCTCCCAAATGCTGATGTGATGATGGCTGACGGATGCCTTAATCAAGATCTATGATCACTGACAACATAACGTTTGATGCTTGGTAAGCTATTTTAATGCCTCAACAGTGAATTATACAAAAAAAGCTACCGACTTGACTAATTCATGCATTCATGACAGCAATGGAAGAGCACACGTGCCTCTGACACAAAGCTCCCAAAATCCCCCCTGGCCGCAAAGCAGTCAAAATAGAGAACAAAGTTGATTTAAATGTGATCCGCCAGCTTCCTTTTCATATTCTGCAGTTAACATAAATATTTTGGCAGTGAAGGAAAACATTTTCGGAATCCCCATAAGCTTAAAGCTGACGTTGAAAGCTTGGCTGGGATCGCTGGGTTTTCAGTGGCTCCTGAAGCTCTGCCGTCAGCTGCCTCATTAGAGGAGGCATATGGCCTGGAAATAGGTTTCACATTCTTTCCACTCTCCTCGTTTGCGCCTGGCAGCCATCTTCTTCAACAAGCATGAAAAAAGAAAAAAACACGCATTGACCGCGCGCGAGCGGCCGGGAGAGGCGATCTGTGTTGGGAGAGGGGGAGAAGTGGGAGTTGTGTGCATGCAAAAGTGAAACTGATCGCGCTGAAAGCTAGCGACTGCGCGCGTGTAACCGCAAGCTTGAGGCCAGCAAAAGCCTCTGGTGGCACTTTTAAAAGACACTCACTAAATGTCTCGCTAGTGCAGCGCATGAGCTGGCTCTAGCAAGACCTAAAAAAGGAAAGCATATATAGAACATCATTGGCTAAAATGGGACAAGAGGATTAGGTTTCGAATAAAATAAAGCTAATTCATTCCCGGCTATGTAATATAACAAATAAAGAAAACAAGTTCCAAACATCAGACATACAAATACTAAATATGGTAATCTAAGAATATGTCACAGTTGCATGGAAAGACAGTTAAAGACGTCCGTATAAAAAACAGTATATGCAAACAATGGCTCACAAATGTACAATGTCGCAGGAACGTAGAACGAAGAGGGATGGAAGAGCTATGTATAAAGGTCATTTTAGGGGAAGCTAGTGAATATGTGGCTACTAGGAGAAGGAAGGGATAAGAAGTAAATTGGGGAGAAATGTTCATGGTGGTTTATTGTTAGAGAAGAATGTGTTGAGTTTCCCCTATAAGGCCTTATGTTGTGGTTTACAGGGGGAATGTTGTAAGGCGATGTTGTCAGTGCCCCTAAGATGTGCAATCCAGTTCAGCCAGGATATAAATGAGATGGCAGCAGTGTTTTCCAATTGATAAGGATGGACCTGCAAGCTGCTACTAATAAAATATTTAAAAGCAGGGCATCATTATGGGAAGATAGGTGAAGATCAGGAAATCCCATAATTATAGTTTGGAATTCATGTCTGAAAACCAAACAGTGACAAGAGAAACTTAAACACACTATCCCAAAAAGGCTTGCTGGCACTGCATGAAAAGAGTAAGTGTGAAAAGTCTTTGGTAGGTAAATAGTATTTACTGATTCTAAAATACCGAATTTTACCAATTCTGTATTTTAGAATCGTGAAATACTATGTAGCATAAATTCGGTAATAATTACCAAATCGATAAGATTCGGTATTTACCGAATCGGTATTTACCGATTCGGTAATTGCCATTCAATCCTATGGGCCAGGAGGCCCATAGGAATGAATGGCAATTACCGAATCGGTAAATACAGATTTGGTAAAATGGGGAAGAGTCAAGAGTGGCAGGGTGTCACATTGACACCCTGTTGAACCCCTGAATAGTGATTGTGTGCACATGTGGCCCACATACATGCCCTGTCTGCCACATGACACTGGTGTAAATACACAGATTTGAATTTACAGAGGTATTCGTTATTTACCACCAACTAATAGTTGGTGGTAAATAACGAATCCTTAAAGCACAGAAGCACTCTTCAAAGTGCTTCCTACATGTCATTTACAGATTCGGTAAATACTGAATCGGTAAATGATGATTCGGTAATCTGTAAATTGGCCACCTACATCAGAAAAGCCTATTACCGGTCGGTAACGGCCAAAATTTGTTAATTTTGGCCGTTACCGACCGGTAATAGCCTTCCTACATCTGGCCCTGGGTTCTTTACTACAATTCCAGCAGTATTGGACATATCTCAGATCACCTTTATGTAAATGCAAGGGAGTCCAAAAAATTCTACGAAGGTCTATGTAGGTGTCAGGACTTGGCTGGTCTATTTATGGAAAATTACCGATTTCCAGATCAAGTTCCAATTCTCTGGGCATATATGAGTATCTTGTTCACCAATGCACATTTCACACCGCTACAGGAGGCTCACATTAGACATGCAGAGCTACTAGAAGATTTGAGGCTCCTAGACTACAGAGAGCACACGAATAGGCAGCATACACAAGCAGACCGAGCTGGCACCCTCCTGGCCCGGCTCCTGCATGATTCCCCACCTTGGCACCCAATCTTAGAAATATTGGACCAAGCAGGCAATCCGGCCACCACCCAAATAGGGATTAATACGGCGTTCAAGGACTATTATACCACGCTGTATAGCCCCCCCCCCCGCCCCAGTCCGAGATCACCTATGAGGCCTTCATGGGGGAACTGGACCTGCCCCAACTCACCGACATGCAAAGCAAAGATCTACAGCGCAACATCTCACTAGCGGAAATTAGACAGGCGATACGAGCCCTCCCTAGGAACAAGGTCCCTGGAACCGATGGCCTCCCAGCCGAATTCTATACAACGTTCATAGATCTCCTGGCCCCACGTTTACATGCTCTCTATTTGGAAGCCTTACGGTCGGCCTCCCTACCACAATCATCCATGCAAGCATTGATCACATCCCTCTTAAAACCAGGCAAAGACGGGCTACAGCTGGCTGACTACAGACCCCTGTCCCTCCTAAATACTGATTCGAAGATCTTGAGCAAAGTGCTGGCGACGAGACTAATACAATATATACCTCAGTTGATCCATCCAGACCAATGTGGTTTTGTGCCGGGCCGGAGCACGGCCATGAATCTCAGACGCCTGGCCCAACTGATGTTAGGAAACGTGGTGGGCGCGGGCTCGGAGGGCTGCATATCACTAGACCTGAGGCAGGCGTTTGACTCCCTTAGATGGGACTACATGTTTGCCACACTCTTGAAATTCGGGATACCGCCCGAATTCGTTGCCTGGGTCAGGCTTCTGTACACTCTCCCTACAGCGAGAGTGCGCACTTCCAGGCACATTTCGGGACCTATAGCTATAGCAAGGGGCACCCGACAGGGCTGCCCGCTCTCCCCTCTCCTGTTTATCCTTGCCCTCGAACCATTGCTCTGCAGACTCAGGGCGATGGCCCCCCGCTATGGTATTCGGAGACATGGGACGGCGCACATTGTGTCCGCTTATGCCGGCGACATCATATTGTACCTTCGGGACCTACGGGGCAACATGGGCCGTATACCCCAAATATTTGAGGACTTTAGGGAGATCTCAGGCCTTACCATAAGCGAACCCAAGTCTTATGGATTCACCTTCAGGAATACAGACTCTTCCACTCCCCTACCCTTCGCTCCACACGAATTCCAGATAGCGGGAACCACCTTCCGATATCTAGGGATGCACATCTACAGGGAAGCTGACATGATGATTGACGGCAACCTTGGAAGGACCATGAGAGCACTGAAGTCACAAATTCAATTCTGGCTGACGCTGCCCCTCTCTGTTGCTGGCAGAGTGGCCATTTCTAAGATGGTAATGCTCCCTCGCCTCGTTTACCACTTCACCAACCTGCCATTCCTGATCCCAGCTGCGACATTTAAACATCTCGACACACCACTCACGGAACTTGTATGGGGACACGGGCGCAGACGTATAGGCCTCGCTAAACTGCAGCTCCCCTCAGGCTCTGGTGGTATGGGCCTTCCGGACTTTAGGGCATACAACTATGCGTGCCAGCTACAATGGCTGGCCTACTGGGTGGCGGGCCGCAACCTTCACGAGATCAACATAACAGAGAGGGAACATGAAAGAGGGGACATACACAAGTTGCTCCTACCCCAATCGGACATGCCGAGAGATGCCCCACCGCTCCTCCGGCTGGCGGTGACATATTGGTGGAAGGCAGTGAAATACACTTCCCCCACAACATCTTATGCCCCCACGATCCCGCTTCTGGGCATCCCGCTGGGCTCGGGCACACTCACGACGAACAGGCTAACGCCGTGGCAGGACGCAGGTGTGACACATGTGGGAGACCTGTTCGCGGAGGGGCACCTACTGTCCTTTACAGACTTCAGGGCTGTGCATAGCGTTCCTAGAGGCTCATTCCTTTTACACGCAGGCCTTAGTCACTGTATAACACACACCTGGGCGCCTGAAGGACAAGAGCCAGCTACAAACCCCCTGATAACAATGCACTACCTCATGGGCACGGGCGGCCACCTAACCAAATGGCTCACTGCTAGCATAAAAACGGGGAGGGCGGTCCCTCTAACACCACTCAGGACAGCATGGGAAGGAGACATTGGTAGGCCACTGAGGGACAAAGAATGGGAACGCATCCTCCAGTTTCCCAAGAAGGTAGCCAGAAACCCCAAATACAAGTTTATTCAGCTGATGTTACTACATAGAGCCTACCTGACCCCGCATCGCCTACACATGATGTTCCCCGACGCGAGTAGCAACTGCCCCCGGTGCGACACTGACGACACATCACTAATACATATGCTATGGCAATGCCCCAAGTTGGATCATTACTGGGCCACCATCGCTGACTCGCTTGAGAGTGCTGGCACCCTGTCTCAATCGCTCACCATAGAACATACACTATTAGGGTTGGGACCGTCAACACGCACGAGGACCGTGGCGACACGTTTCACAGACTTGGCCCTATTACTAGCGAAGCGAGCAATCACGATGAGGTGGAAATCCCCCTGACCCGGATTTATGGAAAGCAGAGGTAATAAGATGGGGCAAGGCAGAAGGCGAGGCACTACAGCGAGAGGAACACAGAGGTCTCAGGAAAACACTGATCTCCTTAGACTGGTTCACTGTGCTGGGGACCTTCGAGGCTGGGGATGAGGAGGACGGTGGGGATACGGATAACTCAATACACACGGGATGAATGGGTCCAGCCCCTCAGGACATTCACGATGTAAGGTGCACTGTGTTGGGGTACGGAGAACCCCGTACCATTGACGATTCTATCCCAGCCTGCCTATGTGTATGGGGAAAAAACTGTACTATACGGAGCAACAAGTGACCAGGATGTAAATATCACACTTATACGCATGTTAGAAGAGTGCCGGGAGGGATTTTAGCGGGTGGGGGAGGGTGTGGGTATGTTAAGGGATTGTTCAGTTGCAATGGTTCCGGACGAAAATGAAAAATCAATGATACTAAGTACCTGTAAATACTGAGCAGACATATGAATGTGACATTCTGATTATTGCTATGCCCGAATATGTATGTAACTGCTCCAATTACTATGCTAATAAACAGATTTAAAAAAAAAAAAAAAAAAAATGAGTATCTTGTTCCCATTTATCTTGTGTACCCAGATTTAGGCTTGTGGTGTTTGGTTGTAAATGTTTGCAGTATTGGAAACCTGGTGTCCCATTCTGTTGGTAATGCAAATCAAATTTGGAAGGGAAGAGTTCCATGTTTGGGGGTTGGATTTGGTAATACAGGATTTAAGTTCAAGAAATGTGTAGAAGTCCATGTTTTTCAGGATTAATTGGATCTGTAAATGTAAAATGTTTTTTTGGGCCTAAATGCAACAGAAAGTGGATCCCTTTAGAAGACCAGGATTTCCAAGCAAGTGGAATGCCCTTAATCTTGAAAGATGTGTTGTTCCATAGGGAAATCCAAGTTAGAGTTTTTTTATCAGGACTTCCTGTTGTGCATCTAGTATTGATAAAGCTTTTTTGGTGTTGTGAAAGACTTGTCTGGCTGTTAGGGAGGGTTGAACTTTGGTTCAGAGTGGCCTAATGGGGCTAGAGTCTTCTAAGATTGCTCTTTTGACTAAAAGGCAGGCTGGAGTATACTCCAGTAGGGGGTAAAACCACATAGAACCCTGCTTGACCAGACAGGCTCTTTGGTAGGTTCTAAAGTTTGCAAAAGGTTTGCTTCTCCAAGAAAGGTAGGTAGACAAAGATTTTTGATTGATATTATGGAATGTTTATATTGCCAGATAAAGGTACAGATACATTTATATAATTTATGGCGGAAATCATCTGAGAGGGAAAGTGGAAGGATGGAAAAATGGTAATTTACTATAGGAGTAATCATCATTTTTATGGTTATGATGCGCCCCCACAATGCAATAAACTTAACGTTTTAACTTTCTGTACTGTCAACTTCTCATTATGTTGTAGGGAATCTATTAGATCTGCACCAAGTTAAGTCCCAAGATAATTTAGATAGCCAGTTTGCTATGCCAAACCAGAGTCCCCAATAACTTCTTTAGAGCTAATGCTATTTAGACCTTTCACTTTGGATTTGTGTCTTTTGAGGTTATAACCTGGCAACGCAGAATACTTTTTGATGGCATTAATAAATGCTTCCACAGATGGACATGTGTACAAAAAAAATGCCAACTTCACCTTACTTGACACCTCCCAATTGAGGAAAACAAACAAGTGTTACTATATGGTCTGTTTGGTATATTTACTTAATACCTTTTTGCTTTTTATTTCATTATATTCAAAAAAGTTTAGGTACAAAAAAAGACACTTAAATACATTCAACAATTCCAACATAAATTTTCAAAGCAAATTACATTCCACATTGCATATATAAACACCACATAAATTACATTACATATATAGACACCATATTCATTTTGATCAACAATTAGACTCACATAAATGATTTCTAACTAAACAAAGGACAAAATGAACATTTAGATACTATTATTCAACAAGTAGCACATTAGTGCATATTAAATTTGTCAAAGTCTTTAAATGTACTGCAAATTAATGCATCCCTGATTCAAAAGCCAACGCGTTTCGAACCCATTCCTGTCACTTTATGGGTTCTCATCAGGGCTCTGTCTCTTTTATTTATCTACAGGATATATGTAAAAAAAGAAAAAATGAGATTCTATTTTAGTATTTGGATAGAATTCTTGTCAATCACCTCTCTACCATTCGCGGAATGACGAAACCAGTACCTGAATCGTTGCTGGTCGTATGCTCTAGTATTCACTTTCTAGATTGTGTGTTTCTTTATTTATAATGTAAAGTATCATTATCAGGATTTTTATTTTCTTTGTGAGCTCGGGAGTTTGTCTGCAAAAGCATTGCTACACAGCCTACCTTTTATGATCTTTGTCTTCGTGTTTGCACCCTTATCGATTTTTTATTTCGTAATTTTTACGATTACTGTGAAGAAATGGAAACATTTAATTTAATATAAGTTTTTCCATTGGGTTTGTTTGTCTACTAGTTCTCCCATAAAGGCGATTTTAAAGGCATACCTCTTTCTGCTTCAGCGCCTTCATGCGCGGGGTGCTGCACGTCTCGGATTTATTTTATGCAATGGAAGGAGTGGTCCTCATGTTCCTACAAATTTGATATTCCACTTATCTTTGATGGAGTTAAGTTCCTTTTGGTCTTGTTTATCTTTCAAATAAAGCTTTATGCTTTTAAATTTGCTTGAGCCAGACCCCTGCCTTCTCTCTAAATAGTCTTTTATATTCATACTTTTTGATTCATTAAACGAATAAGGGTGCTCGTGTTAAGATTCACCATATAAAAGAGCCTCAAGATTTTTAATTTCATTTTACAGGTAGTCAATCTTATTAATATGGTCTTTATTCAGTTTTGCTTGAATTATTATTGTCAATGTCAATGTCAATGTCAAATGATCTTTATTCGGATTGTTAAACATCCATAAAAGTACAGCATAAAATCCAGCAATAATATAAAACACAGATTCCGTCCCACTTATACAAACTCATAACAACATACAATTTAATCATGTGCAAAAGTACAATTCTTAGTGCAAAGTATACATTTTGCAATAGGCAAATGTGCAAAAATAAGCATAGTGCAAATATTTCAATCAATTAGCAGAGAAGCACGTGATCGTACAGCTGCATTAAGGAAGCTGCTCACTCTGAGGATGGCCTCATCCGTCTTTAACATTAAAATATCTTTAAAAGCTAGATCAAAATCGGTCAGAGCGTTTTTCCTACAGTACGGCATTATAAAGTGCAAAGTGTGCATTCTGTAAAAACCGCAAAAGAAAATGAAATGGAGCAGACTTTGTGTACCACAGAGATTACAGGGACATTTTAAGTTTTCCACACATTTATTAAAACCTAACAGAAAACAGAGTAAGTTTATAATGCTTCCGTCCCTGAATCGGAATAGCAGACTCCTATTCCATCTGCCTAGTTTTAAGCGTAGATAACTCTGAGGTGGGGCAGATGGTTTCTCACATAACTCCATAAAGGAGGTGTATCTAATTGTAGAAGATTTTGTCAAGTCACGCCTTAGCCTCTCCTTGCGGTAACATTCATAGAGAGCCCTTTTTGTTAAATTCTTATGCGTTTGATCAATCAGTTGTGGGGATGTAAAAAGGTGACCCAGGCCCACACTTGATAAACTGTTTTCTACAGCCCTAAACCAGGGTATACAGTTAGCCTTCTCACATTTTAGGCAATCCCTAATGATATCACGTGACAGGGAAGCAGCGGAATTACACCAGATTTTTATCCAAAACAGTGCCGGTCTGGATCTTATAAAATCTTCAATATAAAGGAGGTTTAATTCCCTGTGGCAAATATAAGTTGGTGCACTTATGACCCCCCTAAAATCTTCCGACAAAATCTGTTTTCTTCGATCTGTAATTGTGTGCTGTTGGAATAACCCCAAATCTCGGCACCATAGGTGCCCACAGGTAGACATTGTGGTCTATAGATTTGTAAAAGTGACACAATCACGTCTGCTTGTTTGGGTTGGCGAAAGGAGGTTAAAGAGTTAATGGCCTTGCTCATTTTATTCCTTCCCAGGGTGACATGGGCTTGCCAAGAGCCAGTGTTGGAAAATAACAGACCGAGATAAGGGAAAGTGCAAGTGCATTTTAAAATATCGTCCCCTGATTGAATGTGGCTTATTTTGTAACTTTTAGGGCCGCAAGACATTATAAATGACTTTTTGAAGTTAGTACAAAGGTCCAGGTCTGCCATGAATTTAACAAAGCCAGAAATTAAAATTCGCAAGGCATTAGGGGTGCGGCCCATAAGGACCGCATCGTCCGCATAGAGTAATGCGGGGACAGAATTGCTGTTAACTTGCGGAACATCATTAGTTAATTCGCTCAGACAAACACTCAGATCATTTATATACAAAATAAAAAGTAGGGGGGCCAGAACACAACCTTGTCTGACCCCCCTACTGATTAAATATGTCATTAGAGACTTCACCATCATTATTTATACGAACACGAGCTTTCAGATCGCTATGAAGGTGTGCCAGAAAATAAACAAAAGATTCATCTAAACCATAATTTAACAGAACTGACCATAAACGGGAGCGATTAACAACATCAAGCGCAGAACTTAAATCCATGAAACCAAAATATATGGGTGATTTTTTGGCAATCGTATATTTAGCCATAAGTAGGTTAAGGTTCCAACACTGTTCCACCGTACCCACTTTACTCCTGAACCCTACCTGGTAGGGATGTAAGATGGTATGTTCTTCCGCCCAAGTGCTAATTCTATTAAAAAGAACCCTGCCTGAGACTTTCAAAGTATTATCGATTAATGATATTGGGCGATAACAGCCAGGGTCAAGTCTGTTGCCTTTTTTAAATATGGGTACAATGGTACTACAAGACCATGTTTCCGGGACAGCAGTGGTGGATAAATTGTTGAAGACATTGCATAACAAGGGTGCCCAAAAGTCAGGTTCAGATTTAATTTGATCGATGGATAAACCATCTGGACCGGGAGCTTTGTTGCCAGCACTTTCAGTGATTGCGTCCTCAAACTCAGACAACAGAATATTGTATTATTATTATAATACCCCTGATTGTAGCTTTAAGTGCATCCCAAATGGTAGGTATTTCAAAATCAGTTGAGTTATTCTCTTTGATATAGTCAAAGATAGCTGTTTCTATGCATAGACTGTGGGCATAATCTTTTATAGACTCATAAGTTAAGCACCAAATGTTGTTTTTGGGTTTAGTTCCTGCAAGTGTCAAAGAAATGTGTAAATGATCTGAGACTAGTTGGGAAAGTATGCAGGTCTGGTCAATGAGGTGTGTATGGGCACGCAATAAGAGTATGTGGTCAATTCTCAAGTATGAAGAGTGTGGGAATGAAATAAAGGTGTAATCCTTGGTATCAGGTTGTTGTAGTCTCCAGCAGTCTTTCAGATCGAATCTAGTACAGATATTTAACAGGCCTTGTGAGAGTTTGAGGAGTAGAGAGTGGATTTCAATTGGCTATCCAGAGTTAAGTCAAGGGGGGGATCAATGTCTCCACCCACTAGTGTTAACTCATCACTACGAATATGATTTTGGATGTCACTTAAGGAATCCCAGAAGTCTGACACATCAGTTTTTGGGCCATACAGGTTGAGGAGGTGAATGCATTTACCAATCTAGTCGAGATTTGTGTAAACTAGTATAACCTCATCCTCTGTTGAGAGCGATTTTAATTTAAGATTGGAGTTATTTGAGATAATTATTATAGCCCATTCCTTTTGCTCAGGGCGGTTGTGAGGAGTTGGCCTGGTATATGATGTCCACTAGTTGAAGTGGGCACCTTGCTTCCAGCACTCGCGCTGCGTGTAAAACGCTCTTCTTGCATTTTAATATTTTAAAATTGTTATTCCTGTGCTTTGCGCCGAGCGCCCGCTCTTTCTACATTTCTTTTGCCTGCGCCGCTTAGAGGGAATTACAGGGAGCTCTTACCCGCATTTAATTCCTGCACACCCACACTTCGTGGGGTAGAAGTTACTCGGGGGGACTGTGTAATCATCGCGCCGGTTTCAGAGCGCCATCTTGGATTGGGGAGAAGGATTTCCTCACGGAGCGCCATCTTGGGTGAGGGAGAGCCACTCGCCCTGCCAGGACCCACGCATTGGAGGAGGAGGTAATAAAAGTAGGACCTCCTACCTCGCTCAGGCAGACTACAAGCTTCCAGCACTCGCGCTGCGTGTAAAACGCTCTTCTTGCATTTTAAATATTTTAAAATTGTTATTCCTTTGCTTTGCGCCGAGCGCCCGCTCTTTCTACATTTCTTTTGCCTGCGCCGCTTAGAGGGAATTACAGGGAGCTCTTACCCACATTTAATTCCTGCACACCCACACTTCGTGGGGTAGAAGGGACTCGGGGGCACTGTGTAATCATCGCGCCGGTTTCAGAGCGCCATCTTGGATTGGGGAGAAGGATTTCCTCACGGAACACCATCTTGGGTGAGGGAGAGCCACTCGCCCTGCCAGGACCCACGCATTGGAGGAGGAGGTAATAAAAGTAGGACCTCCTACCTCGCTCAGGCAGACTACAAGCTTCCAGCACTCACGCTGCGTGTAAAACGCTCTTCTTGCATTTTAATATTTTAAAATTGTTATTCCTTTGCTTTGCGCCGAGCGCCCGCTCTTTCTACATTTCTTTTGCCTGCGCCGCTTAGAGGGAATTACAGGGAGCTCTTACCCGCATTTAATTCCTGCACACCCACACTTCGTGGGGTAGAAGGGACTCGGGGGCACTGTGTAATCATCGCGCCGGTTTCAGAGCGCCATCTTGGATTGGGGAGAAGGATTTCCTCACGGAGCGCCATCTTGGGTGAGGGAGAGCCACTCGCCCTGCCAGGACCCACGCATTGGAGGAGGAGGTAATAAAAGTAGGACCTCCTACCTCGCTCAGGCAGACTACAAGCTTCCAGCACTCGCGCTGCGTGTAAAACGCTCTTCTTGCATTTTAATATTTTAAAATTGTTATTCCTTTGCTTTGCGCCGAGCGCCCGCTCTTTCTACATTTCTTTTGCCTGCGCCGCTTAGAGGGAATTACAGGGAGCTCTTACCTGCATTTAATTCCTGCACACCCACACTTCGTGGGGTAGAAGGGACTCGTGGGCACGGTGTAATCATCGCGCCGGTTTCAGAGCGCCATCTTGGATTGGGGAGAAGGATTTCCTCACGGAGCGCCATCTTGGGTGAGGGAGAGCCACTCGCCCTGCCAGGACCCACGTGATCTTTTAGCCTTGGCTTTTTTGAGATGGCTACTAGACAGGCGCGCAGCGACGGTGCGCAGCGGGTGCGCCGCAGGGGCGCCGGAGGTGCGCCAGAGGTAAGCCCGTTTGCGCCCATTCGCGCAACGGACGCGCCGGGGTCCGGTCCCCCTGGATTACCATCTCAGGAGACTATCACCTACACTCGATATGAACTCCTATGCATTAACACCAGTTCCTCGCTAAGGGGACTAGCAGTGGCATCGGGGAAGCAGACAGACTCTTTTAACTGCGGCCTTCTGAACGTGAGGTCGCTGTGTTTACATCATGGAGATATTGCCTTCATAATTGACTGCCATGAGTTAGATATTCTACTCATGACAGAGACATGGACAAGCACGGACTGTGCAGTGGAGCTGGGCTTAGCCTGCCCCTCTGGATATAAAATCAGGCACATCCCTCGGATTGGTGCTAGAGGGGGAGGACTGGGCTTAATTTTCAGAGAGTCAATAGATCTATCCCTGATTGACATCAAGACCATCCCTGGTTGTGAACTACTAGCCTTCTCTCTATTTACCGGTCTGCTCTGCTATAGACCTCCATCCAGCCCTTTTTCGGCCGTGACAGGGCTGATTGAGCTAATCCTTGATTTATCCACCTCGCACTCAAGGTTAATGGTACTAGGAGATTTCAATCTCTGGTTAGTCGGTTCCGGAGATACAGCGCTCACAGACCTGTCCCAGACCTGCCTGAGTATTCAGCTGCAGCAGTTGGTCCTCACCCATACCCATTTAAAGGGCCACATACTGGACCTAGTTTTCGCAGATCCAGAGTACGTAACTGTACGGAACATCCTGCCCCAGTGCTGGACGGACCATGCGCTGGTGCATTTCTTTCTTACGCCCAAGGTGGGGCAGGGGAGAAATAGGAATTCAGGTGGTGTTAAAAGTACCAGACAATGGTCAAAACTCTTGAGCCAGTCCCCTCTACCTTCACTACTCTCAGAGGGTTTCACCTTAGAGGAAAACGTAGACTTGAGCTACGAAAGGCTTAACCAACGATCGTGTCCTCCATAAACTCCTTGGCCCCTTTACGGAAAATCAGAAACAGGCCTACCCTGGCTATGCCATGGTTTTCCAAGGAGTTGCTTCAACTTAAACTCCAATGTAAGCGAGCCGAGCGTACTTGGAGAAGGAACTACCTGGACTCCAATCGGGCTCTCTACAAACAGACCCTGGCTATCTATAAAGCACAGATTAAATGTGCGAAGGCCAGGTTTTTGGAAGAGTCTTTGCGGGTGGCAGTAAACAAATCACAGACCTTGTTTAAGATTGTGAAGGACCTGTCATGCCCTGCTAGTGCGGCTAATGCTATCTCCGCATCTCAGTCTCTGTGCGATTCACTGGCACAGGCCTTTGAGGACAAAATCGCAGCCATTCTGAACAATCTTGGCGCTACATCCAGCGGTAATCCTCAAGGATGTAACGAAACGCAACCCAGGCCTACTATAGAAATAACCCCCAGCTCTGCCAGGTTGGACTGTTTTCCTTCTCCAACCTTTGAGGAATTTTGTTCCTTGGCTCACAGCGTGTCGTCAGGATCACCCTTGGACCCGCTTCCACATAAACACTGGAAGCTGTTCCGGGAGGAACTTTTCCCCCCGCTGTTTGCCATCTGTGAGCAGTCCCTGGTTTCAGCACGGGTACCAGACTGCTGGAAATTAGCCCTGGTATCCCCTCTTCTTAACAAGCATTTGCAATGCAATAGGTCTCGCAGCATTAAAGTTGGAGTTATTGGCATTGTATATGACAATGTGTTGCATTACATTTTTAACAAAGTCTGTATTGGTGTATAAAGATGATTTGCAAGATGATAGCGATGGAGTGGGGATGGATGGATGGGTGGATTGATGGATGGATGGAGTGGAGGGGATGGATGGATGGATGGAGTGGGGGGATGGATGGATGGAGAGGATAGGTCTCGTATTTACACTAGTTTATGCTATTGGCATTATAAATGACAATGCTTTTTATTTATGTTTTGGTTTTAAAACATAAAAGGCATTGTCATTTACAATGCCAATGGCTTAAACTTGCATAAACGCGAGATCTATTGCATTGCAAATGCTTCTTTAATATGAGTGATTTAAAAGTCTGTGGAGGGTGTTGCCTCAGTTTAATGCATGACTCACTTAAACTTCTGTGGAAGGGATGCCTGTCAAGAGTCTGGGGAGGAGCTAGAGCTGAAATTATTGTTAAATGGAAAGAATGCTGTAAAAGGACGGAAATCCTGATATTGATAATTTCAAGAAAAAGAATGAAGTGAAAATGGCATGAATAAAGTTTTTTAACGTTAACTTTTGGAGCCCTAATAAGAGATGCTTTTTTCTGGTTGTGCATGGGACTTTTCATCCAACAGTTGCTCGACAGAGTGGACTTTATACTTTGAGAGGCCCCAGCCGCCCTGCACGCACCCCAGCACCAATTGATTTTCGGTGTAGGCTGTCAGGAGGCACATACTACAGGATAGAGAGGTTTGTTTACAAAGGCATTTATGAGGCCAGGAAGTAGTAATGCACGAATGCTCTTTCACATGCTATTGCACTTTTGTGAAACGGCCCCAAACGTCCAATTCCATATTAGGTAAAGTGCACACACAGAGTGCAGAGCTTTTTATGTGCACCAAGTGTGTATCATTATTATTTTTTTAAATCTTTTGGAGACAGTTCACAATGGCATGTAAAAGTAAGTACCTGCTTCATATATTCCAATATGCCTTTCTGAATATGTCCCTCGCTGTTCTGCCATCGGACAGTGGCTGACTTTTCCCCTTCTCCACAGGGGCGTAACACAGGCCCCCCGCAGTGCGGGGGGGCCCCGGGGGCCTCGCGCTTCAGGGGGCCCCTCACTCAGCAAAGGTAGCAACCAAGCCTCTTCAGTGCGCGCATGCCATGGCCTCTTCATTAATGAAATGGTTGGTGCGCATGCGCACGCCCGGGCCATGGCGTAACAGATGCCATTTCTAACTCAGGGCTGGGCCCCTCCTCGCGCCGCCCAGATCAGACCGGGAATGAATCTCTTGAGGGGCCCCACGCCCCCTACATGCAGTGAGTGTGGCTTAGGGGAGCGGGTGGGAGGCTGCCTAGGTTAAGGCAGACCCAGCCAGGAGCAGCAGGAGCGGTGGCACGTGATCCGAAGGACGCAGTGGGAGGAAGGTGTTAAGGTAAGTTTAGTTGAAATTTTATTTACATTACTCTGTCGCTCCCTCCACACTCGCGCCGAGCTCCCTCCCCCCCCTTTACCCCCTCTTGCCGGCCGCGACGGGACTCCTGGAACGAAAGGACTCCGCGTCCCAGAGAACCGAAGGATGTAAGGAGAGAAAAAGAGAGACCCCATTTATTTCTTATTATTATAGACCCAAATGGACGTGAGAACCGAAATATGTAGCAAGATAAACGAAAGATGCAGGGGGGAGAACCAAAGGTTGCAAGGAGAGCAAGAGAACGGAAGAGTGGATGCGCTGAGAGAGGCGAAGAGAGAGTGAACCGTAGGGTACAGGAGGGCCACAGAACCATAGGGTGCAAGAAGGGACCCAGGGCCGGCGGGAGCAGAGATAGACAGACAGCCATAACAGGTCCCAGGACCGATGGGTGCAGGAGAAGAGAGCTGAAAGGTTCAGAGGCCCAAAGAAGCGCATGGTGCTGGGAGAGAGAGAGAACCGAAAGCCGCAAGGGCCCCGAGATCCAAAGAGTGCAGGGTCCAAGAGAACTGAAGGGCCCAGTGGTGTGGAAAACCGAAGGGTGGAGGGGCCAGAGAACCGAAGGGTGCAAGGAGCAGAGAACTGAAGGGTGGAGGGGCCAGAGAACCGAAGGGTGCAAGAAGCAGATACCCGAAGGGTGGAGGTGTTTAGAAAACTTGAAAGAGAGCAAATGGAACCAAAAGTTGTAGGGGTGGGGGGGGGGGGGGGAGGCGAAAGCTGCATAGGCCCACTGTACTGAAGGGAGTGGGGCCACAGAGAAAGAGAGGGACTGAAGATCCGAAGGCTCAAGTAAGAGAACTGCAAGATGCAGGAACCAGAGGGAGGGGGTGAGAGAACCCAAGGCCAAGGGTGGAGGAGGGGCCTAGCGTACCAGAGGATGCAAGGAAAGAGAGAGAGTGAGACGAATGGGTCGTGGGCACAGAGAAACAGAGAGTACAGGAGGGAGACAGAACTGGAGGCCCCAGGGAGAGAGGCCCAAAGGGTCCCAAGGAGGAAGGCGCAGGGGCTAGGAGAACTGAAGGGCCCAGAGACCCAGAGCATCGCATGGTGCAGGAAGAGGTACAAGGACGCTGAGAATAGAAGGTTACAGAGGTCAGGAGAATCCAAGGGTGTAGAGGGGCACAGAGAACTGAAGCATAAAGGGCGAAGAGAAGCGAATAGCGCAGAGAAAAGCACAGGGAGGAAACAGTACGAAAGAGGGCAGAAGGGTAAGGACAATGGAACAAAGGGTGTGCGGAACAAGATTCTGAATGATGAAAGGGCACAGAGACTGGTGGTTTGTTTCCAGTTCAAACATGTCTGACTGCCGTCCACTTTTCCTAGTCATGACAGACTCACATGGATTCAGTTATCAGCCAGGGGGTAATGCCGAAAACACTCACGCACTTCTGGCGTGAACAGATGCAGATTGTTCAGCATAGACTAGTGAACTCCGAGCACGCACAAGTGCGCTCCTAACAGCTGCTTGCACACAGGGATCTGAAATGAACCCATTTTTCTGACACTATACTGAGCGGAATGTGTGGAACACGAAATGATGAAAGGCTGAGATAAATCACCTCCATGATAGCTTCAGACCCTGAGAATAATTCCAGATTCGAGCTCAGCTAACCGGTTTTACTGCAGAACTGAGGCGAGCTGCAACTCCTAACACATACACTTTTGCAACTTAAGTAATGTTCTCACTGCCGTGCTTTGAATGTGCTGTGTAGAGGTTGAGTGCTGTTGTATGGGAACACTGAAAGAAATTCAAATGTACACTACAACGAGTTAATCTGCAATTGTTAAGGCTAATCTGCAAGTGTAAAGGGTGGTTGGGAGCTGGGTATTGGGAAATTGGCATTTATTGATCAAATCACTCCAAGGTTTGTGGCAAATATTTATTGTTTTTGAGCATCAGTGCAAAGAGTTAACAACTGAGCTGTAAAGTAAGTGTGTGCTTTTAATTGTAAGTGTGTATATATATATATATTTATATATATATATATATATATATATATATATATATATATATATATATATATATATATATATATATATATATATAGCCGTTACTACCCCGGACCAGGTATGGAAGGGACAGTTATGTTAAAAAAAAATGCATTAATAGTGCACTGTTAGCTCTGAATCTTGCGTACCCCAAACACATGATACATATAACTAATAAGGGAACGATTTTCAGTCTGTGTGGCTGACTTCCTTATGTATTTATATCTGTATTGCTGCACTAAGCACATTACATAGATAGTACAGTGTGCAACTGACTGTATGTGAGGCTGCACGTCACACACATATTTTACAGCATTTTAGTTTTAGAAACACGGGCACGTATGCTTGGAGCAGTGCGCGGCATGTCTTTGGGTATACTGAATAAGCAGCTACCTATGTTGTTGAGGGATATCTCTTTAATAATTTATTCAACAAAAGGAGGGACTGGGGGGCGTGTTTAACGACGTCCATGTACAAGCCCCAAAATGATTAGTAAGCAAAGAGAGTAGGAAGTTCCTCTGTGTGTGGTTGGTAGAGGACCAAGAGGGGCCAAAGCATAGTGAGTCCAACTGGACCACTTCGTGTTTGCAGGGACAAGGGAGGGGGGATTCCCTTATCGTAACTAGGGCTCTTACACACCCAAAGCTAGGTGTCATGCTTCATCATATGAGCCTGCCCCTTGTCAGGTCGGCGCTGCAATACCTGACAGGCACCCAAACCTTTGGCTCTTTGTACCATGAGCTGTGGTGCATTGTACGGTAATATGTACTGTAAAGTACTGTATGTTATAGAGTGATGTATGCTGTACAGTAGAATGTGCTGTAGAGCGGTGTACGTTGTAGAATAGTGCTTTGTAGATTGATATGTGCGTAAAATGTTGCTCACTGTAGAATGTTTTGCACTGTAGTGTTGCATACTGTAGAGCAGTATGTGCTATTGAATTGTATGTACTGTATAGTAGTATGCACTGCAAAACAATGTGTGCTGTAGAAGGGCATGTTTTGTAAACGGGCATGTGCTGTAATTAGGCATGCGCTGTCAAGGGGCATGCGCTGTAAAGGAGCATGCGTTGTAGAGGAGCGTGCGCTGTAAAACGACGTGTACTGTAGTACAACATGCATTGTACAATGGTATGCGCTGTAAAAGGCTATATGCTGTAGAAGTTTATGCACTATACAGGGATGTGCACTGTACAGCATGGTGCGCTGTAAAGGGCTATGTGTTGTAGAGGACTGCATGTTGCAGAGCGATATGCGCTGTAAATTAATATGTGCTTTAGATTGGTATGCATTGTAAAGTGATATGTGCTGTAGCTTAGTGTGCGTGCTAGAGTGGTGTGCGCTGTAAATAGGTGTGTGTTGTAGAGTAGTGTATGTTGTAGAGTAGTGCTCATTGTACAATTAGGTGCGTCGTAGAACAATGTGCGCTTTAAAGTGTGCATTGTAGAGTGCTGTGCGTTGTAGAGTGCTATGCATTCTACAGGTGCGCATTTTGTAGAGTGGTGCGCGTTCCAGAGTGGTGTCCATTGTAGAATGCTGTGCACTGTAGAAAATGTGCGATGTACAATACTATGCGTTGTAGAGTGGTGTGCACTGTACAATGGCGTGTGCTTTAGAGCAATGTACACTGTAAAGGGGCGCGCGCAGTATAGAGGCGCATGCAGTATAAAGATGCATGCAGTACCCAAGTGCACCCTGTAGAAGGGTGCATGCTGCAAAGAAATGCGCCCTGTAGAGACGTCTGTGCTATAGAGGGGTGCGCGCTGAAGTGTGTCATGCTGTACAGGAGTGTGCATTTTACAGTGGTGGTAGAGGCGTCTGTGCTGTAAAGGGCTGCGCGCTGTACAGTGATGCACGCTATAGTGTTACACGCTGTACAGGAATGTGCATTGTACCGGGATGTGCGCTGTAATGGGATGTATGGTGTAGAGAGATGCGCAATGTAGTAAGGTGCCTGCTGTAGAGGAGTAGGTGTTGCAGGCGTTGTGCACTGTACAGTAGTACACGCTGCAAAACACCATACGCTTCAAAAGGCATGCAGTGTAGAAGGGCATGCGCTGTAGAGTAGTGCATGCTGTAGAAGCGCCTAAGCTGTAGAGAGGTGCACACTGCAAAGGGGTACGTGCTATAATGTTGCGCACTGTACAAGGCTGTGCACTGTAACAGGATGAACGCTGTAGAGGAATAAGTCTTGTAGTAAGGTGCGCATTGTAGAGGGGTGGGCATTGTAGGAAATTTGCACTATAAAGTGGTGCACACTGTCTAGAGGTGCACGCTGTGAGGGCGCATGCTGTAGTAAGATGCGCGCACACTGTAAAGGAATGTGCAATGTAGATTAGTTATAGAACAGTGTATACGTAATAAGTATTAATAACGTGTAAATGAATTGTACTTTTTTTAACAATATGGCATATTAATTTGAGCATTAGTTGGTTTGTAAGACTGTTTGTGATTTAAAAACTGCGTGGTCATAGACTGCAATACAGAATAATAATGAGAATGTGAAGTTATTTTGTTTAAGTGAGATTGCAAAAGCACTTAATGAATAGGATGGAATTGCTAATATACCTTTCAGTTGTTTGACCTTTTATTTTGTGTTTCTTTATGTATTTTGCAGCCGTGAAAGCGTAAACTGCAACACATAAAGAGAATGATAACTTAACATTTTTTGTTCAGAAGAATTGTAGTTATTTTTAAAGGCTATTTAAAACACACCTAATGTTCTAAGTCCTTATAAAGAAAAAATAATGTCTGAGTTACATGTACGCAATTTAAAAACGCTTTGTTTGTGCTAAAATGGCTTTTATGTTATAAGAAAGTTTCTACGAATATATAGCATCTAAATGGGCAAATGTTGTCGTTTGAAACAGTTTCGTGTGTCCAAATTGAAGCCAGCTGTCCATGCATGACTGAAAATGAAACTGAATGTGTAAGCACGGCTAAGAACGAAACTAAATGTCTAAGCAAAAACATATTTTGCAACACCAGGGAAGTGCCATCTCGATGTAAATAGCTGTATGCCTTACAATTGTTTAAGCATTTGCCCTTCATTGAAGCTATATGTGCCTTACTTAACAAACGTATTGTTGTTTTAGAAAGCTTTTTTATTGTCTCAAGAATTAGCTTGTAGTATGGTGTATGCTGTAATAGAATGGTATGTGTTGTAGTGGATGTCTGCTGTTGAGTTGTATGTAATAGAGTGATATGTGTTGTTAAGGGCAAAGTACATAGTAGTGTAAACTGCAGACTGGTATTGAATGCAAAATGCACATTGTTGTTAAGTGCAGAGTGCCTATTAAGTGCAGAGAGCAGTTTTCTGCTAAGTGCAGGGCACAGATTGTTTCTGAGTGCAAAGTGCAAATTGTTAATGAGTGCAGGGTGCAGATCGCTATTAAGTGTACAATGTTAAATGCACAGTGCATATTGTTGTTAAGCGCAGACAGCAGATTGTTACTGAATGCAAGGTGCAAAGTGCCACTGAACACAAAGTGCAGATTGTTGCTGAGTGCAGAGTGCTACAGCGCAACGCTCCACTCTACAGCGCAGCGCTCCACTCTACAGCGCAACACTACACAACGCAGCATTCTGCTCTACAGCGCAGCGCTCCACTCTACAGCGCAGCATTCACTCTACAGTGCAGCATTCACTCTACAGTGCAGCGCTCCACTCTACAGCGCAGCGCTCCACTTTACAGCACAGCGCTCCACTCTACAGCACAGTGCTCCACTCTACAGCGCTCCACTTCACAGCGCAGCGCTCCACTCTACAACGCAGCAGTCCACTCTACAGCGCAGAACTTCCCAGTATAGCACTCCACTCTACAGCGCAACGCTCCACTCTACAGAGCAGCGCACCACTCTACAGCGCAGCGCTCCACTCTACAACGCAACACTACACAACGCAGCATTCTGCTGTACAGCGCAGCGCTCCACTCTACAGCGCAGCATTCACTCTACAGCGCAGCATTCACTCTACAGCGCAGCATTCACTCTACAGCGCAGCGCTCCACTCTACAGCGCAGCATTCACTCTACAGTGCAGCATTCACTCTACAGCGCAACGCTCCACTCTGCAGCGCAGCATTACAAAACGCAGCACCCCAGTCTACAGTGTAGCACTTCATAGCCCAGCACTCCACTCTACAGCGCAGCACTATACAATGCAGCACTCCACTCTACAGTACAGTGCTCCACTCTACAGCGAACTGCTCCACTCTACATTGCAGTGCTCCACTGTACAGCGCAGTGCTCCATTCTACAGCGCAGTGCTCCACTCTACAGCGCAGCACTACACAACACTCCACTTTACAGCGCAGACATTCCCAATTTAGCACACCACTGTACAGCGCAGCGTTCCAGTCCGCAGCACAGCGCGCCACTCTACAGCGCAGCGCTCCACTCTACAGCGCAACACTACACAACGCAGCATTCTGCTCTACAGCGCAGCGCTCCACTCTACAGCGCAGCATTCACTCTACAGTGCAGCATTCACTCTACAGCACAGCGCTCCACTCTACAGCGCAGCGCTCCACTTTACAGCGCAGCGCTCCACTCTACAGCACAGTGCTCCACTCTACAGCGCTCCACTTCACAGCGCAGCGCTCCACTCTACAACGCAGCAGTCCACTCTACAGCGCAGAACTTCCCAGTATAGCACTCCACTCTACAGCGCAACGCTCCACTCTACAGAGCAGCGCACCACTCTACAGCGCAGCGCTCCACTCTACAACGCAACACTACACAACGCAGCATTCTGCTGTACAGCGCAGCGCTCCACTCTACAGCGCAGCATTCACTCTACAGCGCAGCATTCACTCTACAGCGCAGCGCTCCACTCTACAGCGCAGCATTCACTCTACAGTGCAGCATTCACTCTACAGTGCAACGCTCCACTCTGCAGCGCAGCATTACAAAACGCAGCACCCCAGTCTACAGTGTAGCACTTCATAGCCCAGCACTCCACTCTACAGCGCAGCACTATACAATGCAGCACTCCACTCTACAGTACAGTGCTCCACTCTACAGCGAACTGCTCCACTCTACATACATTGCAGTGCTCCACTGTACAGCGCAGTGCTCCATTCTACAGCGCAGTGCTCCACTCTACAGCGCAGCACTACACAACACTCCACTTTACAGCGCAGACATTCCCAATTTAGCACACCACTGTACAGCGCAGCGTTCCAGTCCGCAGCACAGCGCGCCACTCTACAGCGCAGCGCGCCACAGCGCAGTGCTCCACTCTACAGCGCAGCACTACACAACACAACACTCCACTTTACAGCGCAGACCTTCCCAATTTAGCACACCATGGTACAGCGCAGCATTCCACTCTACAGAGCAGCACTCACTATACAGCGCAGCGCTCCACTCTACAGTGCAACACTCCACTCTACAGTGCAACACTCCACTCTACAACGCAGCAGTCTACTCTACAGCACAGAACTTCCCAGTATAGCACTCCACTCTACAGCGCAGCGCTCCACTCTACAGCGCAGCGCACCACTCTACAGCGCAGCGCACCACTCCACAGTGCAGCACTACACAACGCAGCACTCCACTCTGCAGCACAGAACTCCCCAGTATAGCGCTCCACTCTACAGCGCAGCGCTCCACTCTACAGCGCAGCGCTCCACTCTACAGCGCAGCGCTCCACTTTACAGCACAGTGCTCCACTCTACAGCGCAACACTAGACAACGCAGCATTCAGCTGTACAGTGCAGTGCTCCACTCTACAGCGCAACACTAGACAACGCAGCATTCTGCTGTACAGTGCAGCATTCACTCTACAGCGCAGCGCTCCACTCTACAGCGCTCCACTCTACAGCGCTCCACTCTACAGCGCTCCACTCTAAAGGGCAGCGCTCCACTTTACAGCGCAGCGCTCCACTCTACAGCGCAGCGCTCCACTCTACAGCGCAGCGCTCCACTCTACAGCGCAGAGCTCCACTCTACAGCACAGAGCTCCACTCTACAGCGCAGCGCTCCACTCTACAGCACAGCGCTCCAAAGCGCAGCGCAGCGCTCCACAGCGCAGCGCTCCACTCTACAGCGCAGCACTCCACTCTACAGCGCAGTGCTCCACTCTACAGCGCAGCACTACACAACACAACACTCCACTTTACAGCGCAGACCTTCCCAATTTAGCACACCATTGTACAGCACAGCATTCCACTCTACAGAGCAGCACTCACTCTACAGCGCAGCGCGCCACTCTACAGCGCAGCGCGCCACTCTACAGCGCAACACTCCACTCTACAGCGCAGCGCTCCACTCTACAGCGCAACACTACACAACGCAGCATTCTGCTCTACAACGCAGCGCTCCACTCTGCAGCGCAGCATTCACTCTACAGTGCAGCATTCACTCTACAGCGCAGCGCTCCACTCTACAGCGCAGCGCTCCGCTCTACAGCGCAGCGCTCCGCTCTACAGCGCAGCGCTCCGCTCTACAGCGCAGCGCTCCACTTTACAGGGCAACACTCCACTCTACAGCGCAACACTCCACTCTACAGCGCAACACTTCACTCTACAGCGCAGCGTTCCAGTCTGCAGCACAGCGCGCCACTCTACAGCGCATCACGCCACAGCGCAGTGCTCCACTCTACAGCGCAGCACTACACAACACAACACTCCACTTTACAGCGCAGACCTTCCCAATTTAGCACACCACTGTACAGCGCAGCATTCCACTCTACAGCGCAGCGCTCCACTCTACAGCGCAGCGCTCCACTCTACAGCGCAGCGCTCCACTCTACAGCGCAGCGCTCCACTCTACAGCGCAGCGCTCCACTCTACAGCGCAGCGCTCCACTCTACAGCGCAACACTACACAACGCAGCATTCTGCTTTACAGCGCAGCGCTCCACTCTACAGCGCAGCATTCACTCTACAGCGCAGCGCTCCACTCTACAGCGCAGCGCTCCACTCTACAGCGCAGCGCTCCACTCTACAGCGCAGCGCTCCACTCTACAGCGCAGCGCTCCACTCTACAGTGCAGTGCTCCACTCTATTGCGCTCCACAGCGCAGCGCTCCTCTACAGCGCAGCACGCCACTCTACAGCGCAACACTCCACTCTACAGCGCAACACTCCACTCTACAGCGCAACACTCCACTCTACAGCGCAACACTCCACTCTACAGCGCAACACTCCACTCTACAGCGCAGCGTTCCAGTCTGCAGCACAGCGCGCCACTCTACAGCGCAGCGTGCCACAGCGCAGTGCTCCACTCTACAGCGCAGCACAACACAACACTCCACTTTACAGCGCAGACCTTCCCAATTTAGCACACCACTGTACAGCGCAGCATTCCACTCTACAGAGCAGCACTCACTCTACAGCGCAACACTCCACTCTACAGCGCAACGCTCCACTCTATAGCGCAACGCTCCACTCTACAGCGCAGCGCTCCACTCTACAGCGCAGCGCTCCACTCTACAGCACAACACTACACAAAGCAGCATTCTGCTCTGCAGCGCTCCACTCTACAGCGCAGCATTCACTCTACAGCGCAGCATTCACTCTACAGCGCAGCGCTCCACTCTACAGCGCAGTATTCACTCTACAGCGCAGCGCTCCACTCTACAGCGCAGCGCTCCACTCTACAGCGCAGCGCTCCACTCTACAGCGCAGCGCTCCACTCTACAGCGCAGCGCTCCACTCTACAGTGCAGCGCTCCACTCTACAGCGCAGCGCTCCGCTCTACAGCGCAGCGCTCCACTCTACAGCACAACACTACACAAAGCAGCATTCTGCTCTACAGCGCAGCGCTCCACTCTACAGCGCAGCATTCACTCTACAGCGCAGCATTCACTCTATAGCGCAGCATTCACTCTACAGCGCAGCGCTCCACTCTACAGCGCTCCACTCCACTCTACAGCGCTCCACTCTACAGCGCAGCGCTCCACTCTACAGCGCAGCTCTCCACTCTACAGCGCAGCGCTCCACTCTACAGCGCAGCGCTCCACTCTACAGCGCAGCGCTCCACTCTACAGCGCAGCGCTCCACTCTACAGCGCAACACTCCACTCTACAGCGCAACACTCCACTCTACAACGCAGCAGTCCACTCTACAACGCAGCAGTCCACTCTACAACGCAGCAGTCCACTCTACAGCACAGAACTTCCCAGTATAGCACTCCACTCTACAGCGCAGCACTCCACTCTACAGCGCAGCGCTCCACTCTACAGTGCCTCCACTCTACAGCGCAGCGCTCCACTCTACAGCGCAGCGCTCCACTCTACAGCGCAGCGCTCCACTCTACAGCGCAGTGCTCCACTCTGCAGCGCAGCGCTCCACTCTACAGCGCAGCGCTCCACTCTACAGTGCAGCACTACACAACGCAGCACTCCACTCTACAGCACAGAACTCCCCAGTATAGCGCTCCACTCTACAGCGCTCCACTCTACAGCGCAGCGCTCCACTCTACAGCGCAGCGCTCCACTCTACAGCGCAGCGCTCCACTCTACAGCGCAGCGCTCCACTCTACAGCGCAACACTAGACAACGCAGCATTCTGCTGTACAGCGCAGCGCTCCACTCTACAGCACAGCGCTCCACTCTACAGCACAGCGCTCCACTCTACAGTGCAGCGCTCCACTCTACAGTGCAGCATTCACTCTACAGCGCAGCGCTCCACTCTACAGCGCAGCGCTCCACTCTACAGCGCAGCGTTCCACTCTACAGCGCAGCGCTCCACTCTACAGCGCAACGCTCCACTCTACAGCGCAGCGCTCCACTCTACAGCGCAGCGCTCCACTCTACAGCGCAGCGCTCCACTCTACAGCGCAGCACGCCACTCCACAGCGCAGCACGCCACTCCACAGCGCAACACGCCACTCTACAGCGCAACACTCCACTCTACAGCGCAAAACTCCACTCTACAGCGCAACACTCCACTCTACAGCGCAACACTCCACTCTACAGTGCAGCACAACACAACACTCCACTTTACAGCGCAGACCTTCCCAATTTAGCACACCACTGTACAGCGCAGCATTCCACTCTACAAAGCAGCACTCACTCTACAGCGCAGCGGTCCAGTCTGCAGCGCAGCGCGCCACTCTACAGCGCAGCGCGCCCCTCTCTAGCGCAACACTCCCCTCTACAGCGCAACACTCCCCTCTACAGTGCAGCGCTCCACTCTACAGCGCAACACTAAACAGCGCAGCATTCTGCTCTACAGCGCAGCGCTCCACTCTACAGCGCAGCATTCACTCTACAGCGCATCATCCACTCTACAGTGCCGGATTCACTCTACAGCGCAGCGCTCCACTCTACAGCGCTCCACTCTACAGCGCAGCGCTCCACTCTACAGCGCAGCGCTCTACTCTACAGCGCAGTGCTCCACTCTACAATGCACTACTCCACAAAGCACACTAGTCCACTCTACAACACACCACCCCACTATACAGCGCTGCACTCTACAACGCAGCACTCCACTGTACAGCACAAACACTTCCTAACATGCTCATTGTATTCAAAACACACACATTATTATTGTAGTTAAACACAAACACTTTTTTACGGACTAATTATCGAAAACACCCACTTTTCAACACACTTGTATTAAAACACGCACATTATATTAAAAAAACCCATAAAAAAAATTGTATGCAGAAGCTGTTTGCACACAGTTGGCAAGGGAAACTGAAACTGACATGTTCTTCACAAACCAGCCTTTAAAACTGCAACAAAGTAACAAAATGTAGAACTGCTCGTGTAAAACTGAAACTGACATGCTCTTCACAGTTGACGCTCGCGACCTAATCCAAGTCGAAGATCTGCGCGTTCACATCTCTTGTCTCTTGTCTGTTCCCCTTGAGTCCTTGAAAACTGAAATGATCACAATAAGTCTCGCAGCGACGGATCGCTTTCGCGATCCGGTTCGCAGGTGCGAGACCTAAAAAGGACACCTTGGACCCGGCTTGCCCAGCAAATTATCGACCTATCTCCCTGCTCCTGCTTCCAATAAAGATTCTGGAAAAGTGGGTCACAAAACACCTGTCTAAGTACTTGGAGACCGGGTCCTGCTTGGATGAGGTTCAATTCGGGTTTAGACCGGCCCACAGGACGGAATCAGTGTTGGTGACTGTGCTAGACGACCTCATGACGCGAGCCGACCATGGAAGAGCAGCCTTTTTAGTGCTGCTCGATATGTCGGCCGCGTTCGACACAGTCAGTCATGCAATTCTGATTAAAAGATTAGAGGAAGTAGGGGTGACAGGCCATGCCCTGAAGTGGCTGACATAATACCTTGGAAATCGCCATCAGGTAGTGTCATTGCCACCTTTCAAATCTAACATCAGAAGAGTGGAGCAAGGTGTTCCACAAGGGTCGGCCATCAGCCCTATCCTCTTTAACCTGTACCTGCGGCCCCTGGTTGCGTTGATTAGATCTTTCGGCATAGCGGTGACGAATTACGCGGATGACACTCAACTTGTCTTCTCGCTTGAGGGCAAGGAAGCAGTGGCGTTAGACACCTTCCACCGTTGTATGCTCGCAACTGCGGACTGGCTGAATCAGAATTCGCTGCAGTTTAACAGCTCTAAGACAGAAGTCTTACACTGCACTACTGATCGCGTCCCTAGACCTCTCCCGCCGGACTTTTGGCCGCCTTACTTCCAGAGCACGACTGTGTCTGCCACCTCGGTCCGTAATCTGGGAGTGATGTTTGGGTCCAACCTCCAACTGGATGCAGCCGTCAATAAAACAGTGAGCACTTGTATGGGACTGCTTCGCATGCTGAGAAAGGTCCTTCCGATGCTTCCCATGGACAGCAGGCCAGAGGTGGTGAGGAGCATTATTGTAAGTCGCTTGGACTACTGTAATGCTCTATTTCTCGGAGCACCATCTACTCTGATAGGAAAACTGCAACGGGTGCAGAATCTTGCAGCCAAATTAGCGCTTGCTCGTCGCCGCCTTGACTCCTCATCTCAGGCACTAAGGGACCTTCACTGGTTACCGGTCCTTCAGCGGATTGATTTTAAATCTTTATGTATTGTATTCAGGGCCCTTCATGAACAAGGCCCAGTGCCACTACAGAATATGTTCCATTGGTACACTCCGTCCAGATTCCTTCATTCGGCTTCTGCTTACCTTGCTGTGGTGCCTAAAGTTCTGAGATCGCGGCTGGGCGGCCGATCTTTCAGCTTTACGGCAGCCAGGCTATGGAACGCTCTTCCACTAGGACTGAGAAGCATGAATGATTTCAACTTTTTTAAGAAAAATGTAAAAACACATCTCTTTCCTAGGGTTGGATCACTTTAGTTCTTGTAAGTCAGCATGGTGCGAAGCAGGTTCCTTCTAGTCAAAGCGCCAGGATACCCGTTGGGTGACAGACATGCGCTATAAAAGAGTACCAATACATACATACATACATACATACCTTGCGCCAGTCCAAACAACCCTTATGGAGATTTAAGAGGTCAAATATAACCTTAGAAATCTATCCAAGTGGTACGTATGGAGAGCAGCCTTCAGGCTTAGTCTTGAAGGAATGTTAAGGTGCTTGTTTTACCAGAATGCAACCTTATTGTATGGGTTAAATGAAAGGAGAACCACACAGTAGTTATAAGAATATATATATATATATATTATTACAACACCCTAAATACCTCACAGTATCTGCTACACGCAGATAAACACAAAGCACACAATAATGTAGCACAGAAAGAATTGTAAGTAACACAGCTCCCTTGGGAAACCAAACCATATACTAAAATAGTGGTATAAGAACCACAACTTAAGTCAACACAATGTCTAGAGAGTGTAGAATCGCTGGGACTCACAAGTAACCACCCAAGGTGAGTAAGTAGGGACCCCACGGAGGACGGGTGCAGTGTGAGAACACGACTGCATGCTACGTGCAATTCAATGCAAGAGTTGCGGTTGCAGTTTTACAGTTTAGGGACCCTTCCCAGTGGATTACAAGGAAAACCTTTGGAACAAAGAAGGTTGGAGAGCCACCCCACCCATGGATACAGAAGTACCAGAGCTCCCTATCCCAGGGAAGCCGGGTGCAGAGGGCTGTAGTAGTGTCAGAAACCGCTGTCGTTCTCAATGGGAGTCTTCAATGAAATGCCACTGCTGGAAAGAAGAAAATTGTCCGGTGCAATCCACAGGTGGATTCTTGATGGAAGGAACATGAAAGCAGAGGGGACAGAGTCTGGGTCACTCAGGAGTGACCAAGGGCTTGGTAGATGAATTCCCACCAATGTCGGGTGCTTCAGGTGCGAAGAAGGAGACCATGACTCTGCAGCTGCAGGGACGGGAGCCGTCGAGGATGACCAGAAGCTGGATATGAGCTGTCCCACAAAGGATGCTGAGTTCTGAGTGGTCGTTGTTTGGCGAGAGCACCAACAAGCCTTTGCAGGCGCAACCCACGAAGAAGGTCAAGAAAGGTTATGGTCCGGCACAACAAGGACCAGATAACTCACCACAGTACGGTGACTCAGGGCAGGCCTGGAGCAACCAGGAGAACCCAAGAAAAGCAATGTTGTCCCTCAAATGGACCCTCAGTCTGAAGGCACTGGAGTTGCAGGGGACCTCTAGCAGTTTCACAAAACAACAGCTTGCAGGGCACAGAGTACGAGAAGGCCAAAGTCCTTCATATGAAATGTGAGCAGAAGTTGGGCCTATCGATAGCCCAATGCACTTGATTGGGGAACACCAACAAGCATATGCAGTTGCAAATGTACACGGTGCAAAGGGGTTCGGGTTATGCAGTCCCCCAGAGGGATACTGGCCTCAAACTTGGTGACAAGGCAGCTCTACCTAGAAAAACATAGGAACACTCCTTCTGGAAAGCCGGAGCCTTCCGAGTTGGCAAGAGCTCAGCTTCAGCAGACTAGTCAGTTGCGTTATGGTGTCAGCAAACACAGGGGCGTGACTCCTTTCCTCCAAGGGAGCTTCTTCAGTTGTCCTTGATGCTCCGCAGGTCCTGCATGGAGCCTGTATGGTGCATGGGCACAGACAATACTTTGGACAAAGAGGGAGACGAATTCGTGCCCAGTCAAAGTCCAATGAAGTCCACGGTGTCCAGACGGTCGAAGGTCAGAGGTTTCTTGATCAAAATCTTGCCCGTGTCAAATCTGGGGTCCTACAGCCAGGTAAGCCCTTTTGTACCCCCGGGAGAGGGTTGGACAGATTCAGGGGACCCTACCAGGGGATGGTCAGGACAGGGAGAGATTACTCCCATGTCCTTTGTCCAGTTTCGCACCAGAGCAGGAGCCAACGTCACCCAGTACTGGTTTGAATCTGGACTATGCACAGGGACACCAAATGTGCCACTTGTGCAGACTTTCAGGCACTTTGAAAGTGCACCCACCCAGCTCCAATACACTAAATCCTGTCTGGGATGTGGTCACACCTACCTGTAACAGGATGCCAAGTGTGCTCCCTTCCCCTGCTTGAGCTTGGTACAGCAGCAGGAGGGAAGAAATGTGTCTCTGGTAGGCAGCAAACCTTTATGCTGTACGGGTCGAGAAGGCTGGTACCGGGAAGACCAGGGACCCATTCGAAGTTTGCTTCTGAAGGGTGGAATCAGACCTCCCACACCTGTTACCAGTGTGGAGGTATGGTTCCAAGGTGTTTGAAACCAAACATGACATGGTTTGTTGCAGCCATTTTTGAGATAGCATTTTACGCAAGCATATAATGCACCTCTAGCTATATTTCTGGCTGTGTCACCGACAACCCAGGAGAATGGTCTCCGAAGGCTGCAGGGGTGCTCTGCTCATGCAGGGGCACCCTCTCACGTAAAACCCAGCACCCTGCCTTTTGGCTTGTCAAGGCCTTCTATAGTAGTGACTTATCGGTTTTAAGTATAGTCAATATAGTAAACCTATATCTGAAGTAAGTGGTGAATGCACCTTCTTACACAGGCTCCAATGGCAGGACTGTATGCCCATTTTGAATGGCTTCCTATGGGTGGCATAATACATGTTTCAGCCCATTGGAGGCCTCTGGGGTACCTATGCCCTGCGCACATGTATACCATATACTAGGGACTTATAAGGGTAACCTAGTAGCCAACCTGGAGTGTACCTAAGAAAATAACACAGCCAATTTAGGGAGAAAGCAGATAGACTGGGGTCCTGATTAGCAGGATCCCAGTCAGACTATTTAAAAACCAGCAAAACACCAAGCACAAGGCGGGGGTGGCCATGCATTCTGATCCTACCTTCCTACATAATCCCCCAAATGGAAAGAGATAAGGCTAACCTTGCCAAGTTGAGACTTTATTTCCTAAGTGGCCATATAAGGAAGGTCCTGCACTAGCATGTATACTCCCTGTCTTATGGACCACAAAGGATTCCCTACCCTGAATAGTTTTGGATGCTGTCCAACATTTGGGATAACTACCTGTAGCTTAGTTTGGTAAAGAAATAAGCTGGTGGGGTGCCTGGGTCGGGACGTGAGGCACTAATAGGGTTGCGCTTAGTTTCATCAGAGCATTGGTCTCAATGGAGGCCTTTCTTTCCCTGACTGAATTATACCTGGCCCTAGGGGTCAACCACTATCTGCCTACAGCTGGGGGTTGAGTCCCTCTGGTTGGAACAATGGAGGGTCAGGGAAGGTTTGGGACAGCTTTGTACCAGGTTTTCCTTTGCCCATCAGAGTTCTTCTGGGGGATGTCACTACCTAAAATTAATAGGGATCCCTCAGAATGCTAAAGAATATTCACCTGGCTAGTGCTCCTAGACTGGGTGTCCCTAATCTGATGATGAGGGGGGTTCCTCTGGACAGTGGGCCCCTAGGGTCCCTTGACATCCCTGACCTCTGCAGCCCAAGGCTGACTGAGGCTGCGTAGAGAGGGGCAGGATACCTGCTCCAGACTGGGAACCTTCTTGGAAGGGTCCCTTGCCCTCAGTGGTTCTGCCAGGACAGGCCTGACCACCTCTGAGGCAGTTCCTTCACAAACAGGTAGGATCAGTTCCCTGAGGAAGCTGACCCTTACCTATAATCTGGGGGTAGAAGACTTTTTGTCATTCCCTGTGCAGAGTGGACCGTTGTTTCAGGTTCCATTACTCCAAAAGTTTCCTGGGGTTGGACTGAGGCCCTAAAGGTCCCACCAACTCTCTCAAGGAGGCCCAACATCGGTAAATGGGCCTTCAGTTCTACTTCAGCTTAGGCTGCAGTTTTTAAATCATTACCCAAGTGGAAATCTACAGGCAAGTGTGGGGACAATGCTACTCTCTTTGGACCAGTGACCACTCCCCAGCAGGGACTGACTATAGCCTTTGGATGGTCTGTCCTCACACCATCAGTATTGGTCACCTGGTACTTGAACTCAGGTAAAAGCTGAGCTGAGGGCACAAGGGTTCCTGTCACCATGGTGACACTAGCCCCTGTGTCACTAAAGGCTACAGATTACTGACCATTAATCAGAGACTCGTGTCTGTACTTGCCCAAGGATTTGAGACTAATAGTAAAAGTGACAACCCCCATGCCACAATCACAGACTAAAGTTTCCTGTGTAAGGGGGCCTGGCTTGGACAGGGCCCACCTCAGTTCCCCATGAAAACCCAACTAAATCTTTGGGTGTACTACCACCACCTGGGGGATTACTACCTCTAGTACCAGGAGGTGTAGAAATAGTGCTTGGAGGAAAATGTTCCTTATTGCAGACCTTGGGGCAAATGGCATAATTTTTCCTGTGGCCTGATTTCTTACAGACAAAGCAATAAGGTTTCTTGTCAGGGGAGGAAGGAGGTTGGGACCCACCCCCAGAAGAGGATTTTGGGGTCCTTCAGAGGACTAAAGTTTTGATTCATCCCCACCTTGTTCTTGGGTCTTGGAAGAATCTTCTGGTCACCACCCTAATTATTTTGTTTCATTCTGGTTCTGACCCATTTATCTACATTATTTCCAAATTCTTATGGAGAAGTTAGATCTGAGTCCACCAGGTACTTGTGCACAAGCTGGTTTTGACAATTATTATGGATCTGCTCCCTCATATTCAAATTTTACAATCCTAGATAGTCATGCACCTTGCTGCCAAGTATCTAACCTTCCAGTGCCTTTGTAGCACTATCAACACAGTCTACCCAGTCTTTAGTCTGTGCCTTCTGGGTATCTCTGAACTTACTCTTGTACTGTTCAGTGTTAAGACAAACCCATCAATGAGAGCACTGTTCAGAACGGATTAATTGTCAGCCTCCTCTTTTCTAACAGTGAGGAGTTTATCTCTACCTTTGTCAGCAAAGGAGAACCACACAATAGCAGCCCGCTACTCTCAAGGGACTGCCTGAACTTTATAAACCCTCTCTAAAGCAGTTATCCATTTATGGATGTCACCAACAACATGGTAGGGGGGACACTCTTGCTCAGGTTCCTATTGGCAAAAGAATGTTCCTTAACTCTGGGGACAATTTTGCTGGCACCATGGGACTCTAGTCCCAATCTTTTTCTAGCTCACTTGACTTCTAGGGACTCTTTATCCAGGGCCAAATGCTGATGCCGGAGCCTAAGCTTAGCTTTCTCAAGTTCAAAAAATCGGTACTTCCTGTCATCATAAGAGTGGTCCCTCTTGCTAGATACAGAGGTCCCTACAGACTGTCCTGAGTGATGAGATTGTGCAGAAGGAGTTCTAGATCTCCTTTGTAAACTCTGCAATCCTACAGGAGGGGTGAAGAGGGGGCCATCTTGGCCCTTTTCTTCAGCATCTCCCTGAAGATCTGAGCTGTCTGGGTGGAAACCATCTTGTTCCTCCTAGCCATGGTTTTAATCTAGGTCATAAAAAGTGTCGCCTCCTGACCTGTCCTCATTCCCTGCCCCACCCACTTTCTCTTGTTCATCTGACTCAGGGGTCTTTCTAAGGTCATCAAGCTGTAAGGTCTCTTTGAGGAATTGGATATTGGCATTTCTCCATGCGTTCAGCTTTCTAGAGGCTTACAAGGCTTTCAATTCTTGAAATGAAATCTCACCGTAACTAGAGGGCAGAGAGCCACTGGCATCTCCTTTAGAAGACATACTAGGTGTGGTGAGGTGTTGCACCTACCTAACCTGGTCGGAACTAAACTCTCTGATATTGGAGAAAGGGTGTGCTAGACCCTTAACTTACCCAACCCTAAGTTCAGTAGACCTTTCATATTCTAAGCCAGTATTATATATACCTAGTACTTAGCGGTTTTCAGTTAATCAATACAAAGATTTATCTGGTAAAACAATGCAGACTTGAATCCCACCAATGCGCACCAATGTGAGAAGTAGGCCTGGTATATGATGTCCACTAGTTATAGTGGGCACCTTGCACCAGTCCAAACAACCCTTATGGTGATTTAAGAGGTCAAAGGTAACCTTAGAAAGCTATCCAAGTGGTAGCTGTGGAGAGCAGCCTTCAGGCTTAGTATTGAAGGAATGTTAAGCAGCTTCTTTTACCAGAATGCAACCTGATTGTAGTGGTTAAATGAAAGGAGATCCACACAGTAGTTACAAGAATATATATGTATTATTATAACACCTTAAATACCTCAGAGTACCTGCTACACACAGATAAACACAAAGCATGCAACTGTAGCATGGAAACAATCGTAATTAGCACTAATACCCAGTGGGCTCCCGGGGGAGACCAAACCATATACTAAAATAGTGGTATAAGAACCATGACTCGAGTCAAGACAGTGTCTAGAGGGTGTAGAATTGCTGGGACTCCAAGGAACCACCCAAGGTGAGTAAGTAGGGATTTCACGGAGGACGGGTGCAGTGTGAGAACACGACATTGTGCTACGTGCAATTCAATGGGAGAGTCGCGGTTGCAGTTTTACAGTTTAAGGACCCTTCTCAGTGGATTACGAGGAAACCCTTTGAAACATAGAAGGTTGAAGCGCCACCCCACCCGTGGATACCGAAGTACCAGAGTTACCTATCCCAGGTAAGCCGGTTGTATAGGGATGAATTGGCATTGGAAACCGCTGTAGTTCTCAAAGGGAGTCTTCAAAGAAATGCCACTGCTGGAAAGAAGAAAAGTGTCCAGTGGAATCCACAGATGGATTCTTGATGGAAGGAACCTGAAAGCATAGGGGACAAAGTCTGGGTCATTCAGGAGTGACCAAGGACTCGGTAGATGACCACCGATGTCAGGTGCTTCAGGTGCGAAGAAGAAGACCTTGACTCTATAGCTGCAGGGACCAGGACACATCGAGGATGACCAGGAGCCAGATACGATCTGCCCCATGAATGATGTTGAGTGCTGAGGAGTTGGTGTCTGGCGGGACCACCAACAAGCCTTGGCAGCTGCAACTCATTAAGAAGGTCAAGAAAGGTTACAGTCTGGCCAAACAAGGACCAGAGTACTCACCCCAGCAAGGGGAGTCAGTGCAGACCTAGAGCAACCAAGGGAGCCTAAGAAAAGCAGCATTGTCCCTCAAATGGACCCACAGGCCGAAGGGACAGGAGTCGCGAGGGGACCTTTAGCAGTTTCACAGCTTGCAGGGCACAGAGTGCAAAGAGGAAAAAGTTATTTGTAGGAAATGTGCGCAGATGTTGGGGCTGTCGATAGCCCAATGCAATTGATTTGGGAATACAAACAAGGATATGCACTTGCAAATGCACGCCGTGCACAGAGATTCGGGTTATGCGATCCCCACAAGGGATACTGGGCTCAAACCTAGTGAAAAGGCCACTTGACCTCAAGGAACATAGGAATCCACCTTCTGTGTTGCTGCAGCCTTTGGAGTCCACAGGAGAATAGGATCAGCAGACCAGTCAGTTGTGCTATGGTGCCTGCAAACACAGGGAAGTGACTAGATCACTCCAAGGGAGATACTTCAGTAGTCCTTTATTCCCACAGGCCCTGCACTAAGCCTGTATGATGTACAGACACAGACTATGCTTTGGACGGAGAGGGAGACAAAGTCGGGCCCAGCTGAAGTCCAGCGAAGTACAGAGTATCAAGATGGTCGAAGGTCAGTGGTTTCTTGATCAGGATCTTGTCCACGTTGAATCTAGGGTCCTACATCCAGGTAAGCCCTTTTGTACCCACGGGAGAGGGTTGGACAGATTCAAGGAACCCTCCCAGGGGAAGGTCAGGAAAGGGGGAGATTACTCCCATGTCCTTTGTCCAGTTTCGCGCAAGAGCAGGAGTCAATGGCTCCCAGAACTGGTTTGAACTGGACTATGCACAGGGACACTAAATGTGCCCCTCGTGCAGACTTTCAGGTACTTTGGAAGTGCACCAACACAGCTCCAATACACTAAATCCTGAATGAGAGGTGCTCACACCTCCCTGTGACAGAATGCCTATTGTGCTGCCTTCCTCTGCTGGAGTTTGGCTCAGCAGCAGGAGGGCAGAAATGTGTCTCCGGTCGGCAGCAACCATTTTGGGCTGTCTGGGTCGAGAAGGCTGGTAGCGGGAAGACCAGGGACCCCACGAAGCTTGCTTCTGAAGGGTGGAATCATACCTCGGGGTGGAGGTATGATTCCAAGGTGCTTGATACCAAACACGACATAGTTTGTTGCAGCCAGTTTCGAGATAGCATTTAACAAGAGCATATAATGGACCTCTACCTATATGTCTGGCTGCATCACCAACAACCCAGGAGAATGGTCTTCGAAGGCTGCAGGGGTGCTCTGCTCATGCAGGGCACCCTCTCACGTAAAACCCAGCACCCTGCCTTTCGGATTGTCAAGGCCTGCTATAGGGGTGGCTTATCGGTTTTAAGTGTAGTGACCTATAGATATAGTAAACCTATATCTAAAGTAAGTGACGTATGCACCATCTTACACAGGCTGCAATGGCAGGCCTGTAGTTCCATTTTGCATGGCCTCTCATGGGTGGCATAATCCATGCTTCAGCCCACGGGAGGCCTCTGGGGTACCTATGCCCTTGGTACATGTGTACTATATACTAGGGACTTATATGGGTACTCTAGTATCCAATATGGAGTGTACCTAAGTACATAACACAACCAATTTAGGGAGAAAGCAGATAGACTGTGGTCCTGTTTAGCAGGATCCAAGTCATACTAGTCAAAAACCAGCAAAACACCAGGCAAAAAGTGGGGGTAACTATTCAGTCAGATCCCACCTTCCTACAGCGGTGGAGCATTTGACTTCACTTGTCCATAAGTTGTTAAGCAAATCAGCTTCTCCATTGTCTATTTTGGTTTCCTGAAGCAAAAAAAGATCTACCTTAAGTTTAAAGAGATGGTTCAATTTTTTTTAATGCTTAACAAGGTGGTTTAGGCCTGTGACATTCAGTGAGACAGTTTTAAGATATTTAACCAAAGTTAGATTAGCTATCATGCAACAGGTGATGATTGAATTAAGTTAAAATTACAGAGATGTTGAGTTTTAAAAGAATTAACCTACAATGCGTTGCAAGAGGCGAATGATGAGTAATCTGTGTTCTACATTCACTCTTTGGATGAGTGTTGAGATGATTGAGTGGTGCATTTCGGGCTGAAGACACAGACTGGAGTCCAATAAGAATGACCTCAGCAGCCAAGGTAGAAAACAAGCATAAAAGAACATAAGAAAGAAAACAAAAGAAAACCCCACCAAAAATACCCCAGAAAAAAAATCTCGTTTCCCTTCTCCTCCACGTTTCCCACCCATCAAGGTCAATTGGAGGAGTCGACAGAGAGACATCAACCAGCAGTCACAAGACCTAGGAAAAATAACAATTTTAAATGTATGCAAAAGAAGAATCTGTGATCACAGTATTATAAGTTATATTGAGCATTGTGTACATGAACCTCTTTGGAACAATTATGTATAGCAGACAGGATAGATTTATCCTGAGTTCCTGATGAGTTAAGTTTCATAGCGGAAAGACCAGTGTAGAGAAACACCTGGTATTTGAAAGTTATTTTGTAGAAGGCTCAATTGCTTATGGTGTGGTGTAGATGTGGATATACATGCAGGTCTGAGTGTGAATTGTGGGAGTATAAAAACATATTTAGGCATAAGCAAAGTATGACAACAGCTACATGGTAAAGGTAGTTACATTACGTTTGTCGTTAATTCAGAACTAAGCTATTAACAGACATCTAGGCTTCATGGTGTTAACCTTCAAACAGACAACATAATTTATGCCAACATCCCCTAAACATGGTAACATTGGTGTATGCACAATTACCATACTTAATTTATTTGTATGTCCTTTGTAAAGTGGTGTACCATATACCAGGGCCTGTAAATTAAATGCTACTAGTGGGCCTGCATCACTGAATGTGCCACCCAAAAAAGTAGCCTTTCAAGCCAGAGTACAGGGCCTGTATGTGCAGTTTATTACCACTTTGACTTAGCATATAAAACCTTTTGCCAAGGTAGTTTCTAGGTAGCAAATAGGGCAGGGTGCCGTGTACGTTAAAGGTAGGCCATATACTTCTAAATTTTGTCTGTCCTGGTAGTGACAAACACTAAAAATAATGTTTTCACTACAGTAAAGCCTACTCCTTTCATAGGTTAATATTGTGAATTCCTTAATACACTTTTAAGCTGTCTTTCCAGGTTAGAAAGGAGTTGCTGTATCATGGTTTATATCTTTGGAATGGTAATGATAAATCCTTTTTACTGGTAAGGGTGGATTTTACATTTCTATTTTAGAGTTGCCTCTTTTCAGAAAGTAAACACTTCTCTGCTCTTACATCTTTGTGTGTTTGCAACCTGCCTCCAATACACATCTAGGGTGGGTGATAGCTACACTTTGTGCATTCCCTCTAGATAGCCACAAACACAGGATGGTTAGGTGTGTCTTAGTACTCATCTGCATTCTGATGGCTTTTCCTAGGCTAGAAGGGAGGGTGAGCTGACACTTCCACATGAATAGGCAGTGCCCTTTCGTCACACAAAGAACTGATTACCCTACTTATAGTCTGGAGTCAGGGCTGGGAAGAAAGGACGTCTATGCACTTCCAAGACCCTTCTTTGAAGTCGCCCTCACTTAAAAGGCACAACTGGGAATAAGTACTGGGGCTCTGACCCTACCTAATCAGACACTTCTGGACCTGTAACTGAACTGTGTCAAAAGAACTACAGTGCTGCACTAAGGACTGCTGATCTGGAAGACTGCTTTTCTGCTATGCCACCCTGCTTCCTGCTGCTCTCTGACCCGGCTGAGGGAGAGCTAGACTCTACCTTGCAACCAAAGTGATCTCCCAAGGCTTGTTTGTTTGCCTCCTGTTGCTTGAGATGCAGAGCTATCAAAGTCTCCACACCTGGTCCTGTGCCTGGTTTACGGGAGGCGTACCCAGATACTTGCAGCAGAAAAATTGACGCATCTCCAGTCTTTATGTAGAAGAACCGGTGCATCAACCCTGTTGCAGGAGTAGAATAGGTGCATTGCCTTGAGAGCCTGATGCATTGGACTCACACGTCACTGCTGCAGCAGTGTGGAGACAATAGCTTGGGGATAAACTGGCATATCACACTTTGGAACCAACATAACTCAGGTTGGCGCTTCATCTCCCGAATTGAAGCATCATCACCACTGCTTGGGGAAAATCAGTGCATCACCTGGATTGCAGGGTTGACATCGACGCATCGCTTGTCTGCATCTTGCTGTTGTGGTCAGGATCAAGGTACTCTGTTCACCGGGCCTGCATGTATCCTGTCCCTGGCCTGCACTCCATTGTGGCGGGCCTGAACTGTTGGCTTTGCCCTGGTCCAATGCGAACATTCAACCCCCATTGGCACTTATTGCTTCTAAGCTCTAGATCTCTTTTTATTCTTTAAAAGTCATTCATCAACTTCTATGTATTGTATTTTTGTCGTTTTAGCTTTGATTTATTTATTTATAAAATGACTGTCTATTTTCCTCAATCAGTGTGTAGTCTTTTTTATGGTGTTTTCATTGTGTGACAGGGTGTTGTGTTGCACAAATACTTTACACATTGCTACTTAAGTTTAGCCTGACTGCTCTGGGCCAAGCTACCAGAGGGTGAGCACAGGTTATTTTTTAGTGTGTATCCGACATACCCTGACTAGGATTGTGGTTCCTGCTTCGACAGGGTGCATACATTTGTCAATAAAAACAAACAATTTGTAACTGGGACTGTCGCACCAAATCTGGACAGTTGGTCACCCTACCTCAGAGGCAGTGGTGCACTTTTGAGTTGTTTATAGGTCTTTTGGATTTTCCAGCCTAAGGATATTTTGAGCCTTTTCATAATTGTAACTGGTTACGTTAAAGGGCTTAAGAAGCCTGGTGGAGGACTGAGATAGGCATTTAAAAGGAGAGGAGATACGATTGTATCTGGAGGTATGCCATAGTCAATGCCTGAAGAAGGTAACATAAACAGGCGTTTGAGATTATTCAATGTATGCTAATAATTAAGTCTAGGAAGGCTCCTTTAATTCCAAGTTCATCTAAGCTCTTTAGGAGGATGAGGTGGTGGACTTTTTTAATGGCCGTTGAGGAGTGAAAGAGTGGAAACCCTATTTCTGTTCACCATAGTCTTTGGGTTAGCCCAGATGCATAAATATGGATTTTGAGCCCCTCTTGGAGAAGAATCATGTTTTTTGGTCTTGAAGCAGTTTGTTCAGGTAGTCACTAGTTTGATTAATAATGGCTATTTCAATCAGGTTTGATGTGCCATTGAAGATTTATTGATACCTGGCGGAGTCTGCTGCATTGAGGTTCATCTTGATAAGCAGTCTGATTTAGGAGCTTTATGGTCTGAAGGTCAGGTGCCAATTTTTTGAGAATTGTTTCTGAGAGCTCTTGCTTGGGTAGGAGCAATTGCTTAGATTACAATGTTCTTTAATGTTTGAGTGGTGTGGTAGCAGATTTGGGCGTGGGAAGTTTTTGAAGGTTTGAATGGAAGAGGGCTCTGACTGAAAGGTTTCTGGGGATGCTTCCCTTGATCATCGATTACAAATGAAATTAATAGAGCCACAGATTTTGTGCAACAGCTGGGGTGGGACTACATTCCCCAGCATTGTCCTGTTGTCACTGAGGAGGGGCACGCTGCACAGCATTTTACACCACATTTAAGCAAGTTTGGACTCCTGCAGCGTGGGGCACAGCCTTTGTGCAACAGCTGGGATGGGAGTACGTCTCACAGCATTGCCTTGTTATCACTGAGGATGGGACACGCTAAATTTCATTCAACAGCGCATTTAGGCACTTCTAGTCTCCTGCAGTGTGGGACACAAACTTTGTGTACAAGCTGGGGAGGGACTAATTCCCCCAGAATGCCCTAGTTGTCGTGGAGGAGGGGGCACACCACACACCATCTAGGCGCATTTAAGTGCCTCTAGCCTCTTGCAGCACGGAACTTGGACTTTGACCAATAGCTGGGGTCAGACTACGTCCCCCAGCATTCCATTGTTGTAATTAAGAAACTGGCACATCGTATGCATTCTACAGTGCATTTAATTGCTTCTAGGGTCCTGCAGCACTGGACGTGACTGGCACTGCCTGGGTGAAGACAGGACCAAGAGGAGGCCAGATGCACCCTTCAGCGGCCGACAGATGCTGGGGTGAGCCACCCCCTTGTGACATTGCCACAGCAAGTTTATTGGTTGATTGTTGGCTCTTTAGGGAAATTTGGTACTATTGACGATATTGTTGAGTATCCTGATTGTGGGTAAATGAAAGTTCACCACCACAAGGGACAATCGTCGGGCAGACCCAATAGTGTACTATCTCATGATTGCCATGGGAGCACTTGAACAGGAAATAGGCTATGTTGAGGAGCAGTTATATTCTGCTATGAAATCCGTACCTGGCATAGACAGTGGGAATGAGCCCAGAGTCTCACTAGGGGTAAACCAACCCTTCAGCCCCCCTGCACCCAACATGTCTCAAGGAGAGGTAACCCATGTACAGTGAATATACCAGATAGAATTGCTCCCCTAAAGGCTTTGCCTTTAGCGGCTGTGCCTCTAGCCCTCAATGCACTTGCTCATGACTCGCACTACTCCTCCCCTCCAGTTGAAAAGAAACAGCCACAGTGAAGGAAGGGGAAACTGCTTTGAATTCCCATTTAGCTGTTCCTGTAGCCCCTGGGTTGGGGTTGTTGCCCTCTGAAATTGAGTTAATTAAGAAACTTGACTGTTTGGAGGATAAAATCTTGGACTTTATTATGGCCGTAATCGGAAGGTTGGGGTCGCTTGAGGCCTGGATTTCATAAAACATGGATTCCTCCTTCCTGGCCCCCTGCAATGGAAGATTCTAGTTGCCTGAGGAATAAAAGGAGTCAGGATCAACAACAATTTACTACTTACAGTGTAACCTACAGTAGAGCTCAGAGTCGATTGATTAAGTTTAATTGTGGATTTATTATAAATTCAAAGCCAAGCTAATATATCAGTCGCACAAACATAGTATAAAAATATGGAATCACTAAAGGATATCAAAAGTGACGGAATAAATTGATCCTCAATAACAGGAAACAAATGAGAAATCCAGTAGCCGCTATACAAAGAATGAGAAATACAGTCTGATGTATAGATTGAAAGTTTAAATCCTCTTTCCTATACATGAAGTTGTCCAAGAAGACCCTTTATGCATTATTCTATCATGGAATCAGGGAAACCCCATTAAATCGGGGAAGCATAGAATGGTGGCACCATAGCCGAACTTCTATAGAAGTTCTCAAAGGTCAAGTATATTGTATAGCGTAAAGCCACATAATAGAGAGGTCGCAAAGAGGTCTGTACCTCTTAAAGTGTAAAGGAATTCTGAACAAAGGTAAAATACATTGCCGAATTATACCCACCAAAAAAAACTTTGAGAATCCCAGGTCACATGTCCAATTAGTTTCCATCTTCAACACACTTGGCAATTACACTTGGGATTTCTGTACTGGTTTGCACAGGAAAATGTCCTTGTAGTCCTCCCATCTCCTTATTCCGCTTGGACAGCACTTCTCTTTTCCTTCATTAAGGGGCATATGTAGGTAGCCATTTGCGAATCGCAAACGCAGAAATTCTGAGACTTTCGGCGTTTGAGAATGCAAAGCTGTGAAATGCAATGTAGGTAAGAAAAGTTCCATGCAAAATTGCTAATCGCAAAATTTGCAATTAGCAATTTAGCGAAAAATGGGTTCTGTGAAAAAATATGCAAATTTGCACACCTGCATATCCGTATTTGCCAAAATCGCAAATTCCGTCACGCAAAATGTGAATCCGCAAAATCAAGTGTAGCAAAAATTTGTAAATTGCGATTTTTCGAAATTCGCAAATTTGCAATTCACAATTACCACCAACTCTGGCCAGGTGATAACCAGGTGCAACCTATATAAAGTGGCCCATGATGTATCTAGTTTCTTACAATGGCTGGGCTCTATGTAATAGCCAGGAGGCTGCGTATTCGTGAGCATGAAGAGAGAGGGAGACGCCAGGACAGGATTTACAGGGCACGCATCACCCTCTTCCAACGCACTGTGGAGGACATCCATGTGCACTACAGACTGCATCCAGACAGTATTCTGGAGCTGATAGAGGAGCTCACACCCATGCATGAGGACCCCACACACAGGGCCCACACCATTCCCCCACACATTCAGGTGTTGTGCTCACTGCACCTTCTATCGTCAGGGAGTTTCCAGGGGGTAATTGCCACAGCGGGAGAGGTGTCCCAGAGCGCACTTTCGCGTTTCTTTCATGCTTTCTCAATGCCATGATGCAGAGGATGCATGTCCACATTAAATTTCCTAACACACAGTAGGAACTTGAGCAGACTAAACTGGATTTTTATCAAATTGCCCAATTCCCCCATGTGATTGGCTGTGTAGAAGGGACACATGTCTCACTCTCCCCCCCATCATACAATGAGTATGTTTTCAGAAACAGAAAATCCTACCAGTCTCTTAACATCCAGGTAGTGTGCAATGAAAAACATCTCATTACCGATATTGTTTCAAAATTCCCAGGGAGCACTCATGATTCCTTCATCTTCAGACACTGTGCCTTACATCGCAGACTTACTAATGGAGATTTTGGAGAGGGATACCTGCTAGGTAATTTCATGGCACACACAAACATTATTAGGAATTGTTTAAATTTGCAGCATCTCACTAAACATATTTTTCTTTCTTCCATGTAGGAGACAGTGCATATGCTGTGTGTGAGTTCATTCTCACTCCCTACCTCAATCCTACCAATGCGGCAGAGATACAACACTGCCCACAGATCCACAAGAGCCACTATTGAGAGGACATTTGGGATACTCAAGAGCCGTTTTCGCTGCATCCACAAGAGTGGAGGCACTCTTCAGTACAGTCCAGAAACGTGCTGCAAAATAGTGGTGGCCTGCGCTATGCTCCACAACATTGCCATCAAGAAGGGCACCCCCTTGGATCTGACTGACTCCGACACATCCGATGAGGAGGAACCAGCCTCCCAACGGAGGCATGCAGGAGGAGCTGGGGCAGCTGCTGGGCACATGCGACGTGATGACATCACACAAAATTACTTCTAGGTAAGAGAATACACCAGAATGCTTAATGTTGTTTATCAGAAACAAAATGTATTTCCTTAAATGCAGTAGTAGTAATGTCCCCTAATGTGAGTGTAAGTCACACACTTGAACCTGTTCATGTCCACACAGTGCCAATATATCATAAACTAAAGTCCTCATGGGATTTGTTGCTTCACAACATTCCATTGTGCATTCTGTTGCTTCATCTACGGCGTGAACGTCCTGATGCAGCACCGTCAGCCTGGTCTGTGTTTTCAGTGTAGTGCTCCACACCTCTTCCCTGACGGCCACTCCAACGCCTTTAAGCTGGTATTGGTGGAGTAGGTGTGCTACGGCTTGTTTGCCCATCTGTATGAATGCTATCTGGCGTAACAATGCCCCCAGTGACAGCTGCACGGAGCTGATCAAGGGACTGTGTAACCTGCATCAAGCTCCTGGCAACATACTGACAGCAGTGTGTCATTGCATTTTGCATGCTCACAGTTCTTCTGCAAAGCATGGCTATGGATGTAGATTGTCGTCTCACAGCCCAGGTAAATTGGTCTAGCCGTGTTGTTAGGCTTCTTTGCTCCCTGCGCTGGACCTGGTTAGCAGCTGTAGCTTCATTCAAATGCGCCTCTGTGGATGTTGCAATTTGTAGGATGCCAACTCTCACCTCAGACATGTGCCTATTGGGCTGTGCCAGTTGACGTTTAATTGACTCTATGCCTTTACTTTGCAGGCACTGCACTTGTAGCATTTGTCCCTCCAGCCCAGCAAAAACAGACTCCGGAATTGTGGTGGCATTGCTGGTGTCCTTCCGTGCCCTCTGACTGGCTCCACTGCCAGTCATGCTTGAAATGGTGGTTTGTGATGTAACCTGAGAAGCCCTAGGTGATACATCAGCCTGTGGCTCATCTTCAACATCTGTGGAACCTGATTGCATTTGGATTAATGCAGGGACAGTTTTGCGCCTTTTTGTTGGAACACTAGGTGTGTCACGTGTGGCACTCTGATTCTCCTGCCCTGCCTGATCATCTGCTGAAGTTGACTCTTCCACTGGTGCAATGGTGTCTTGGGTTGTTGGTCAATCTGTAAAAAAAAAAAAATCACACATGAGTTGTGTGTGTTTTTTTTTAAATAAAATTTAAAGTGACACTATTTACATGCCTGCTTGTCTTTTTTGGGTACTTTACATTTGCTATTTCTACCTGTTGCCTACATGATCTTTGTATGAGTATCTGCCCCTATCTACATGACATATGACTACATTTCCCAAAATGCATCACTTAGTATTACTGAAATCATGGACCGGATTCCTATTTGTGCATGCACGTTTTGGAGATTGGGTGGGATGGCAATGCATTATGTGTTTTTGGCATGCATCTTACCTTCTGTTGTACCTCTGGCTTTAGAGCGGTCCAGGTCAGCAACGCCCATCACTGCCTCTGGCCTTAGGGTTGTCTTCAACAAATCCTCCAAGGGCGTCGGCTCTGGTGTAGTGGAGCTCCCACCTGCAGTTGTTTTGGCTTCTGCCAATCTCATGGCAACCCTCTCCTTCGACTTTTGCCTCATGTCATACCACCGCTTCCGGAGGACGTCGTAGTTCGATGGGTAACACCAATGGCATTGACTTTGTCCTGAATTTCTCCCCAAATTTTCCTCTTCCTTGCTTCAGGCACACGAAGTGAGGCTTTTCCAAAACTGAAGATCATGGTGCCTCACCACCTCCTCTGTTAGAACCTCTAACTCCCTTTCAGAAAATGTCTGCTTCTTTTTTCTGGATGGTTCTTCAGCCTGCTTCTCTCCACCTTCCATTTCTGCAGCATTTGGATCCATTTTGCAAAGTTTGAGCTCAGAGCCAAAAACACACACCCTCCACTCTGTCTCTCAGCCAGCAACTGACTCTGGGACAGGTGCAGGCAATTAGGTGCAGCAAGGAGACTCACACTTCCTGGTTGTGATGGTATCATCCTGCACATGAATTGAAGTTTCCCGTTTTTGTGATTCCTTATTTGCGAATTCGCTAATAAGGAATCGCAATTCCAGAAATCGCAAATAATTCTGCGAATTTTGGGGAATCGCAAAAAAAAGTTAAATTTCACCTACATACAATTTTGCGATTCAGAAAGTGCGATTCGCGAAAAATTCCAATTTCCGATTCGCAAATTCTACATTACCTACATATGCCCCTATATCTTTTTTTTTATTCCCAAGACACTCCTTTAAAGCCTCACTATCGCTTTCACACAATGTACCTTTCTTTATCCTTGAGCAAATCCAACTTAACCTGCAGAGGAAATAAAAACATTGCATCAGAAGCAAGCATTCTCATTAAAATTAAACATGGCGAAATTCAAAAGCTTAAGGCCTTTGGTCAACTTTAATACAGCAAATATTTCAATACACGTTTAAATGCATGACTACAGATACAAATACAGCTACAACATAGGTGTAGAGCACTATTCCAATTAATACAATTTCAGTTATAAAATAAATGTAGAGTATTGTTATTTTCTAGCATAACAACTGTTTCTAGTCAGGGAAAGAAAGTACACGCTCTTAGATAACCCCTGCTCACCCCCGGTAGCTTGGCACGAGCAGCCAGGCTTACCTCCAAGGCAATGTGTAAAGTATTTGCAACCATACTCCCAGTAACATAGTGATGATAACTCCACAAATGGGCAGCACACTGATTTAGGAAAACAGCAGTATATTTATCAAGAAGAAATACAATGAGCCCAAACAATAAAAAATATCCAGCATATGCCTAGTCGCAGAGGCGCAACTAGAGCCAAATTTCGGGGGGGGGCTAAGAAAAAATTTCGGGGGGGGCTGAACCTTTAATCAGTAGGCAGAGTGGGGCTGCAGGGGCTCTTAGAAGGGGTGCAAGGCCTAATTAACATTCAAATGGTCTTTTAAAGACCTGTTAAATGTTCGGGTGCGGCTCTGTGTGTGCCCGGGATCTGTCTCATCCCGGGCTGCCACACACGACGGGCGGGGGGCTGAAGCCCGGTGAGTTCAATGGGTGTTGCGCGCCTGCCTAGTCGTAATATTTCACTGGGACGGTTATTCAGCCAACAATCACTTGTAGGTTCTTGCGGTTTAATGAGCAGTTCACGATGATCTAATGCAGTACTACTGCAATGCTATGCAGTTCGTAGTGCAGTTTGTAATGTAGAAATAAGACAGTCCTTAATGCAAGTACTAATGCAGTTCTTAACGCAGGAATAATGCAGTTCTTAATGCAAGAATAATGTAGTTCTTAATACAAGGATAAGGCAGTTCTTTATGCAAGAATTAGGCAGTCCTTCATGCAAGCATAAGGCAGTTCATAATGCAAGGAATAATGTTATAAGCCAATCTGCACAGTCAGCTCGGGCACCACTAGGACCCAACCACAGAGACAATGGTCATAAAATGAAAGGGGCGGCCCCGGTACTGCTGGGCAGGTATGGGCCACTCAGGGACTCAGCGTGTCTAACGTGGTGCAGTGGGAGAGAGATCGGAGCACTCCTGTACTCCTCCTGCACGCCTCCCCAGGCAACACACGCTTGCGGCTCCTGACCTGAGTCCAGGCCTAACCTAGGGGGTGCGCTGCCTCGCTCTCTCTCTCTCCCCTTTCGTTGGGCGTCCTGCTGGGCGGTCCCGATGACGTTGCAGCTCTGTTACTAGGCGACGATGTAGCCGGAGGGGTTACCGTGGTGTCTTTTCCTTTGTTGATGATCTTTGGCAGGTTCCTCTTGGTGAACAACGATCATGATACCTTTTACCGTGCAACTTCCTTAGCTTCAAGAAATCATTTAGCACATTGCAGCTTGGCCCGGCGGCGGCAATCCTTACTCACAGCCTCAGTTGCGATGACAGCTCAGGCCACAAACAGCAATGCAGCAGCGTGGACGATGTTTCAAGCTGCGGGGGCAATGCAGTCACAAGGCACCTGGTAAACAGCACCACAGACCACAAGGCAGTCTCAGGCGTGCAAAAGCACATGCACCAAGCGTCGCTGAGACACGGTTGGAAACTTTGATGTTCCTGAGTTTCCACAACTGGGGGCCAGCTCACCTCGGGCCCTTAGAGACAAGCTACTTCAGGACACAGCACACAGCAAAGTCCTTTCAAGCAGGGGGACACAGCACACAGCAAAGTCCCTTACCCTTTCCTTAGTCAAATCAGAAAACTGCAGGCCAGCCCCAGAACACACAGCAAGGGCAATTCGTCTTTTCAGCCTCTTCAGCTGTTCTTCTTTGGCAGAGGTTCCTCTTGATCACGAAGTAGCTTCAATCCTTGTTCAGGCTTGAGTTCAGTTTTGAGTTCAGGGATTACAGCTCTCACATTAATACCCCTAAATCCCTTTGTAGTCTTTGTGTTCAGGGGGCTCTGAACCCGGTCCAAACCAGACCTGGGTGTCTTCCTGTCAGTGCACACCTTCTTTCTTTGAAAGTATGGGTCTGGTCCCCAGACGCTCCGCAGGAGGTGGAGACATTCATTTGTGGTAGCAGCACAGCCCTCTTCGCATCAAAGGGGCTACTCCTCCCACCACACCAAATGCAGGCCAGCCTGTTGCTGTCCCACCTACTCCTCCCTGGTGTCAGGACTCTTCCCAGACCCTGTCACATCCAAACCCAAACAGTCAATACACAACCAGGCAGAGGCACGCAGGATGGCAGAGGCACGCAGAAAGGTTAGGACAAGAAACCTGCCACTTCTAAAAGCGTAGTGTCTAAACACACAATTTAAAAACCATCTTCACAAAAAGATGTGTTAGTAAATTCTGAGATCAGGCACACTAAATTCCATCTCTCCATCTTATGCCTATGGGAAGATATGCTGGAAACATGTGACACAGCATTCCCCATTCTGCCCTATGGGCAAGAAGGCCTTGCAACAGTGGAAAAGGAATTTGGCAGTATTTCACTGCCAGGACATGGAACACACCTCAGTGCATATCCTACCTTTTACATACACTGCACCTTGCCCAGGAGGGTACCTTGGGCCTACTATAGGGGTGTGTGCATAAAAAGGGACGGGCAAGGCCTTGCAAGTGGGTACACTTGTCAGGACAACAAGGCAGTTAACAAACTGCGCTCAGGCACTGCAGTGGCAGTCCTGAGGTCTCTTTTTAGGGCTACTTGTGTGGGCGGCACAATTAGTGCTGCAGGCCCCCTAGTAACATTTGCATCACTAGCCCTGGCACACATAGTGCACATTACTATGGATTTTACTAGTAAGATAAACATACCAATTTCCATAACACTTTATACAGGGAGCACTTGCACTTTGACACTGATCCGCAGTGGCAAAGTGCCCAAAGCATCTAAGTCGGCAACATAATGTCAGAAAAAGGTATAGGAGGAGGGCACAAAGTTTAAGGAACTTTAGCCAAAAAGGGCCAAGTCCAACAGATGTCATATAGGGAAAGCTCCAGGGCCAGATAGGACACCAGCAGATCTCTTCAGGGCAAATATATCCCTCTGGGCTCCCCTGCTGACAAATGTTTTTAAGGCATCCTTAATGTTGGGCCCCCCCCAAGGCATTGTCCCATGCAACAATTGTCCCTATCGTTAAAAAAAGCTCAAAAGGAAAACTACAATGCTATAGCCCTATCTCACTTATAAATTCTACTGCTAAAATTATGGGCAAAGTGTTGCTTGTAAAGATTACAGGTATTGGCGAGAGACAACAAGGTGCTTTCTGAGCTTCAGTTTGGTTTTCGTTCTGGTCATGAGATGGTTGAGCAGTGCTTAAATCTATATCTCCTTGTTCACAAGGACACAAGGACCTAGGAAGGCAAGATGTATCTTGCCTACATAGACTTGAGCTCGGTCTCTGACTTAACAGGTCAAAACTCTGAGCAATATTGATAGATCTAGGGGTGGAGCCAAGCATTGTAAACCTCATGAGTGTGCTCCATACAGAGATAACTGCCACCATGAGATTCGGCCCAGCTGGAGAAACAACTGAGGCCTTTAGGCTTGATCAGGGAGTGGGTTAGAGCTGTGTTCTGTCCCCCTTTCTATTCTCACCATATGTTAACGGTCTGGAGAAGCATTTCTTGCATCATTAGGGAGATTGTCCTAGGATAGGCAACTGCAGCATACCTGCTCTGATATACGACAACTATACTGTTTTATTATCCAGAACTGCAATCAGCCAGCAGTGTTTACTAGAGAGCCTTGTGTTTTTATGAGAAGCCTGAACCTATTGTCCTTTTTGGACGCATGGATAGAAACATAAGACCTTTAGGATAAATAATACAGAAATTACTAAGGTTTCTTCGTATCCCCATTTAGGCTTACTGTTTAATGACAGATTTACCAGGCACACTTTGAAAGCTGGTAGGACAGCTACCCTAGCTAGAAGCACAGAGGCAGTATTTGGCTTTGCTTCCAGATTGGTTAACAAACTGATCAAAAACGAATTATAATCTACAAGGACAAGTGATTTCCAGGTGCCACACATGGGGCCGGTGAATGGGGCATCTGTGACCAACCGGGGATGGAGAGTGTGGAAAATGTCTACTTAGCGGGCAACGTAGAAAAGGACCGGGTTGGTTCAATCATCATTGTACCACTGCACTAACTGACCTTAAGCAGGCATTAGCAGTAAAGCCTAGGGACAAAAATCTAATAATCAATCTGAGAATGGAATATAAATCTGTGCTCAAACAGAGGAAGCGCAAATTGCAGCAACAGGCTTGGGATTCCCTTAACCAAGCAGTTGAGTTATCAAACTGCACCTTATTTTGGGCCACGGTTAACTCTAGTTTTCTTAGGGATGAGAAAATACCTGAGCTAACCTCAAATGTCTCTTTAGTGATGGGTGGATAGCCCATTTTTCTAATATATTTGACTCTAATAAGGCTACAGATGCCTGCCCTAAGAGGTGGCCTGTTTTGCCGCTGGATATTTCTGTTAGTGAGGTCGAGTGCGGCATACGCGCTAGTAAAGGAGGGAAAGCCCAGGGCCCGGATGGGGTGCCTATAGATGTTTACAAAGCTGCACCAGAGGTCTGGGGACCTCTTTTGACTACCGTTTTTAATGCAGCTGTGAGTACTGAGGCCCCTTCATCTTGGGGTGAATCGATTATAGTACCTATTTATAAAAGGGGAAGCAGGTCTGACGCTAAAAATTATCGCCCGATCTCCCTCCTTGACTCATCAGTCAAGGTCATGAGTAGGGTTATGCTCGTGAGATTAGAGGAATGGGTGGAGCAGGATGGCATACTGGCTGACAGCCAGCTTGGATTTAGGAAGGGTCGCGGTACGCTCGATCAGTGCATCAATCTTGATCTACTGATCGGGAAGTACACCGAAGTGAAACATGGCTCCTTGTACCTCTGTTTTTGCAGATCCGAGCAGTGCATTCAATATGGTAGATCACTCTATTTTGTGGCCAACCTTGTTAAAGTCTGGAGCACCAGAAGGCATAATCTTCTTCCTTGCAAGGTTGTACGAGAAATTGAAAACTAGTGTGCGCTTTGGGACTAGAGGAGAATGTACTCCAAAATTTATGGTTAAAAGAGGCATTAGGCAGGGCTGTGTTTTGGCCCCCCTCCTATTTATTTTATTCATAAATGGAATCAATGCTATTTTTAAAAAAGTTAATGCAGATGCCCCCCAGATTAAAGGTGTCCCGGTACCGGTGTTATTATACGCCGATGACGCTGTTTTACTCTCTAGAACACCTGTGGGACTACAGCGCTTAATGGATAGTTTTTCTTCCTTTATTAAAGATAGAAAATTAGTAATTAATAAATGGAAAACACACACAATGAACACTTTTTTTATTGATAGCGAAAAGGTGCAACAGGTGGATACATTTTGTTACCTAGGTATTACCTTCTCTAATGACAAGAAATGGACCAATGAATTTAATAATATCCGGAATGAAATGGTAAAGAATGCCCATGCTATCTACAGGTTTGCTACAAAGGTTGGGGACCGTCGTACCAGGGATATGCTCAAGACTTACCAGGCTAGATGTGTCTCTATAGCACTGTATGGAGCAGGAGTATGGGGCCACAGCTGTGTTCATAAGTTACAGTTGGAGGAAAACCTGTTTGTAAAGAAACTTTTGCTTCTGAACACCTCAGCTTCAACTGAATTAAGTCATCGTGAACTAGCCAATGATTATTTAACTGACCTGTTATCCCTTAGGCCAATGATGATCTGGGGGTCTATTTGGCTCAAGGATGAGAAGTCCTTTAATAGATCTATTATTGAGGACTGTTTACGGTTGGACAAATATCAAGAGATACCCTGGGTTAAATATGTTGTTGCCGGCTTTTCAGATATTTTTAACTTGAACATTTTAAAGGACCCCAGCGCAGCAGCAACGATTTCTAAATCGGAAATGAAAAGTTTATTCCTGACATATGCGGGGAGGAAGTGGGCAATTGCAACCGGATCGATGTCCACTGTTATTTTTTATAAGAAGTATAATATAGCGGAAGGTTTTCCTTCTTACTTAACCATGGTGACTAGGCACTCACATAAATTTGTGCTAACCAGACTTAGATTTGGGATGGCACATTATTTAGTAGCCCACCCAAATATTAAGAAACATCCGACTGGGCCTTGTAGGTGTGATGATGTATCCACCCAGAGCACTGTGCACTTTCTACTGTTTTGTAAACTGTATACTAGTTTTTTTATAGCCTTTTTGAAACCTATGTTTGTTAAATATGGCGTACGTACAGTTGAACAAGCTATGATTTTAATTTTCAATTTACAGTCAGAAGATATCTGTTTTTATATTGCAACGTTCTTAAACCAGTGCATCAATTCCAGGAAAAGTATGTATTTTAATGAACCATGACTATTAACACTAGTTATCTTATGCCATATGTAATTTTTTATATGTTTCCTTTTATGAATTATGATTATTAATATTAATTGTACACCTTAGATGGAACTTTTTAATATGTACTGTTATGTTTTGTTTGTGCTTTTATGGTCATCTACATGCACCGAATAAAGCTTCATGAATTGAATTGAATTGAATTGAATTGTCTACTTAAAAACTACTTTAAAAGATTTTTTGCTGTACCCAAATCCACTGGTAACTTTATATGTCATACCAAAGTTGGGTTTAGGTACATAAATGATGTAGTGAATCTACAACCCCTCCTACTTTCCCTAAAGTTATGGACTAAGTAGAACCATCCCTAAACCAATTAATACTAGCTGATAGGCTCAACCTGGAAAAGGGTATAACAATACCATGGATTTCATACTAGTATAATACTTGCAAGAGTTTGGAGTTTTGAGACTTGTTTGATAATCCGGGCATATTTTGCTTTAATTTCTTTAAAACATTGGGTACACTGTTCCTAGACAAACGCATGGAAAAGTGAATGTGGAAAAATGTCCACAGCAACACTGTTTCTGCCTATGCTCAAACATGTATATGCCTTAGCATTGAGCCCTATCTAACCTGGGTTAATAACACACACCAAAGGTTTCTGCTATCTAGGCTTAGGCTCAACACCATACATTTTCTTGTATCACCTCAGATCATGCTACACTTTATCCTTTTCTGTAGGTTTTATTGTTTGTTAAGGAAAATGTTCATACTACCTTTTTTTAAAGCAGGCAAATTATAAGCAATGTAGGGCGACAATGGAATTTTTACAATTATTACCAGCAGTTAGGATATGTTTTTAAATTGTAACTTTTGTACAGCGTGCTATACGCCAGGGTCTTCAATAGTTCTGAAAATTGATGTTTTAATAACTGTGTATTTTAATGATTGGCTTATGCGCATTGTTCTATGTATTATGTATGGTTTTACTTTGCTTCTTTTATCATTGCCTGGCCGAATAAACAATGATGAAATGAATGTGGGAGACAGAGTGATTGAATGATGGCATGTTGCAATGTCTGCTGGTGAGCACAGTTATCTTAATCTTGGTTTAAGTGCCCTAGATATATGGTTTCATGTTCATGGGGTGTTATTCTGGCATTTTTCCTTTTGAAAGGATGCAGTCTATGTGGATGTTACAGAAAACTTAGGAGCGTGGTGTCTCCATTGTGAGATTCTGTAACAATCCTATAAAGTTCAATTGCACGGTCATTGGCACTGGGATTAGTGGATATTGTCTGCCTTCTTGATGAATGATTTTTAGATCCTGTTAATTTATTGGAGGGGTAGTTTGTCATGTTGGTTGTTAGATTTCTTCCATTTACATGGCAGTGCAGGCATTTTAAAATTCTATTTCGTTAGCTCAAGTTATGTCAAGGGGTCTTAGGTCAATGATCAGTGCCTAATTTTAGCTGGGTTTGCAGGTGGGTGCAACCGACATTTATGTTTGTGCACTGGCACTTTCTTTGTCTCAACAGACTTTTGACAAACAGCAAGCGAGAGAAAAACACGAACGGCCACATGCATCATTGTAAGGTTTTGCGATTCCTTATTTGCGATTTTTAGGGAATCACAAATAAGGAATCGCAAAATGGGATGCATGATTCTAATCGCATAATATTTGCGATTCGGTAAAAATCGCAATTTTTACCGAATCGCAAATATTATGCGAATTCTAATTTGCGATTTCGCAATTCCCATTGATTCCTATGTGCCAAAAGGCCCATAGGAATCAATGGGAAGGCATTGACATTTTGCGAATTTCAATTAGCGATTCGCAAAATGTTAATGCATTCCATGGGTGCAGGGGTGGGTCCAAAGGACCTCCCCCTGCACCCCTAAAATGTATTTTAAAGTGCATGTTTCACACACACATGTCCTAAGGACATGTGTGTCTGTAACATGACAGTGTTTAAAATGCAAATTTGAGCATTTTAATACTTTTTTGCAAATTACCACGAGGTTGACCCTTGTGGTAATTTGCACCCCCTAATTGTGAATTCAAAATTTTAAAAACAATCATGCATTGCTTTTAAGGAATCGCAAATTTGCGATTCCTTAAAAGCAATCGCATTTTTGGAAATCGCTAAAAATAGCGAATTTCACAAAAATGCATGATGCATCCCAAAAACCTATTTATGAATCCCAAACGGCCGAATTTACCGATTCGCACCGTTTGCACTTCCTAAATAGGTTGATGCATGTGGCCGTAAAAGTGGAAATTAAGGAGGAAAAGAAAGACTGAAAAACAGTGACATAAGAAGAAAATAGGCATTAAAAAGGTACATGCAAGGGTGATATAACATAGGCAGGGAGTGTTTGGTGGTTGGTTAAAGAGGCAAAAGGTGCAGTCAAGACTACATAGCGTACACGTTTGGCACGCCAGCCTTCAACAGCACCTTCTGCAGGTTTCTGAATAAAAATTTGGGTCCCAGCACTTATGTTTTTTCGAATTAAGTGCTGTTGATAACTAGGATATGTAGATGTACTGACGGGAATGATGCAGTCAAAGCCTTTGGAAAGACAGTTGTATTGCTGGTTCACTAATATTATTAGTCTGGAGGTGAGATGTTCAAGGGTTGTGTGTTGAGTGTTGAGAGGGTAATTTTGGTCCATTGTATAAATGTGATCTTGTTGGTAGCAGATGCTGTCCAGTTAGAGTGAAGATTATATAAGCGTGTGTGGGCAACTGCATGTGTAAATCTAGAGATGAGTTGTCAAAACTTCAGTACCTCCTGATTTATGCAGAATGACCTTACTTGCTTTTTTTTTTTTTAAATATTTTATTATTTTCACCTGGTATAAAGTTGCAAAAACATTCAGATATTATTTCAAATTAAACAAGTTCGTCATATACATACATAATCTGTTCTCATCTTATAAAATGTTGGTACTAAACATAAATCAAAACTAAATGTCAATTCAATTCAATTCTAGTTTCCCCCATATTTTCTCATATTTCTGTAACGATTTGACACCTCTAAGTTCTGCTAGCGTACATTCCATAGTTTTGATTTCATTAACCAAATACCACCATTCCAAGGCGTTAGGTGGATTAGGGCTGACCCAAGCTCTAGCTAGAGTTAATTTAGCACAGGAAAGTAAGATAGATAACAATACGGAGTGTGGTTGATTTGTGGTATGTAAACCTAATATTACCATAGGGGCTGTTATTGGTATACTGGTAACGTTTTTTATAGCTAAGATTTTCCCCACTTCTTCCCAGAACTTCCCAAGTTTTGGACATGTGAACAGCATGTGTATGAGATCTGCTGCATATTCGTCACATTTTGGACATTTGGTTTTTTCTCCCAAATTATTATTTGAAGCCCATTTTGAGATCTTTTCTGGTGTATAGTATAACATATATATAGTTCTATATTGCTGTAGACGTAGACTAGAGGATCTTACATAGTGATGAATATTAGTGTACGAATTGCTTATTTGTTTTCCTGTTATGTTAGTTCCCAGTTTTACATTCCATTTATTAGCTATTATTTCGTTATCATTCGTTCTTAAATCTATAAAGATCTTATATGCCAAGCTGATTATTGATTTCTCCTTTTTTGAGTTTAAGATGTCCCAGATACCCCCACTCGATAAGACTTTAATTCTGTTCTTCCGTACTAGAAAGTCGTATATTTGCCTATATTTAAACTCGTGTGTGTCGGACAATCCATATATTTGTTTTAAGGTGCGGAAATCCATTATGCCTTGAGAGGTATATAAGTCCCCTAGTACCTCAATTCCTTTCGATTGCCACCTTCGGGATTCCCCGTCGCTGAATATGTTAGGTAGTCCAGGGTTGTCCCATAAGGTTAGTTGGGTGTGAAATATGGTGCTTTTGCAGTGGGTAAGTATATCTTTCCATATCTTTACTAGATCCCGCGCGGTCTTAAATTTAACCCTTTTGTAGAAATTAGGGTCTGTAATGCGAAGTAAAAATTGTTTGGAATCTCCTTTTAAAAGTAAATGGTGGTAAAAAAACAGATTCTCTGAATCTAATAAGGATCTAATACGCCTTATAAATGAGGCCCAAAAGTAAAGTTTCAAATCAGGAAAATTGAGACCGCCTGATCCGATTTGATTTTTTAACATCTTTAGCGATCTCCTAGCTCTCTTATAACCCCAAATAAAGTTACAGAGAACGCTGTCTAGTTGTTTAAAAAAAAGCCTATTTTGTGCCAAAGGAATTGATCTGAATAGATATAAGAATTTGGGTATAATTTTCATTTTTATTAGATTTATTCTGCTGATTAAATTTAGTGGGAGTCGGTGCCATTTTTTTAGATTCGAAGTGGTAGTTTTCATTAGTTTATTATAATTAATATTGTTTAACTCTTTAATATTTGAGGTGATTTGTACTCCTAGATATGTCGCAGTCTTACAAATTTCGGGCATCGGTTGGGGGGAACAAAGTTAGCTATTATTTGAGTTTTGTGAGTATTTAATTTATAACCTGATACTTTGCCAAATTTGGATGCTTCTAGATTAATTGTTTTCAGAGAATCGGTAACCTCGGTCGAGTAAATGGCGATGTCGTCCGCGTATGCGGTTATTTTTAAGCTCTGCCTGTTGGTTTTGAAGGGTATTATTTCTGGTTGATTATCCAATGCCTTTAAAAATGGCTCTAATGATAAGGCAAATAATAAAGGTGATAAGGGGCACCCTTGGCGTGTGCCTCTCCTGATTGCAAAGTAGTTTGATGTAAGGCCGCAATAACTAATATATGCGGATGGATTATCATAAAGTGCCCGGATCCCATTTAAAAAGTTTCCGCCGAACCCCATATGTCCCATTATATGCCATAGATAGTCCCACCCCACCCGATCAAATGCTTTTTCAGCATCAAGCATTATCATTGCTAAGGGAGTAGACTCTACCTCTGCTATGTCAAAAGCTGTTATTGCCGTGTTTACATGGGCTGATGTGTCCCTCCCCATCACAAACCTGTGTTGTTGTGTACTTACTATTTTAGGCAGTAGCGGTGCGAGTCTTCTTGCTAAGCATTTTGCGAATATCTTAGCGTCGGCATTGATTAAGGAGATAGGTCTGTATGAGCCCATCTCCTCTTTGGGTTTACCCTTTTTGTGAAAGAAAATAATTTTCGCCTTATTCCAAGAGTGCGGAGCAGACCCTGTTCTACTTATATGATTGACTACTTCTAAGAGAGGGGATGTTAACTCTTCCATACATGATTTATACAATTCCAAAGGAATAGTATCTTCCCCAGCAGCTTTGCCTGATGGTAATGATTTTATAGCTTCTTTTAGTTCTTCTCTAGTTATTTCTAAAGCCAAGTTTTCTGCTTCATTGGTTGTTATTTTATTCGTTGGGTTCTCTTTTAAGTAGTTATCAATTGTATCGCCATTGGGAGTGTTTTCCGGTGTATATAGAATTTCATAATATTTGGCAAACTGTTGTATTATGTTGTCTGTCTGGTTATATCTCTTATTGTCAACTCCTATGATTTGTGAGACCGTGGATTCTGCTCTATCCTCTGCTACCTTAAATGCTAAAATTGTGCCAATTTTGTCACCCCCTTCATATTGTGTGAATTTATATTTGTGAATCTGTGCACTTCTCTTTTTTAACAAAGTTTCTTTGGTCTTACATTTTAACCGGCTAAGGTTTGTATTAATAGCCAAAGTTGGGAAGTTTCCTCTTAGAGCCTCTACTAGTTTCGCCTCTTCTGCAACAATATCCGATGTCAGGGTTGAGTTACATTTGCGTCTTTCTTGGTTTTGTTTTAGGACATACGTCTGTACGAACCCTCTAATACTAGCTTTACATGTGTCCCATACTGTTAGACTGGAGGCAGTATTTCTATTAAAGATCAGAAATTCTATAATATGTTGTTTCAGTTGTGTAATGAAAATCGTATTCGATATTAAATTCCTTGGAAACGTAAAGGCTCTAGGAGGATTGCGTTTTTGAAAGGTAGTTAGTTCCACCATGATGGGGTTGTGGTCAGATGTGATGCGTGGGTATATGACCATTGTTGTGATAGAGCTCATCAACGAGTCTGATATTAAAGCCATATCTATACGTGAACATAGTTTGTGAGGAGCGGAGTAATATGTATAGCCTGGGGTATTTGAATATAATGAACTCCAAACATCTCTAACATTATGTAGCTTACACAAATTTAAGATAGACGTTCTAGTTCTGGGCATTCGGATATGGTTACCAGGACGTGTTGTATCCGTCTGACAGTTCATAATACAATTAAAATCACCCATAATTATAACTTCTCCTTCCCAGTCTAATAAAGCTATATTTAATTGTTCATATATTCTTGGATCTTCTCTATTTGGTCCATATACGACACAAGCCACAAGCTTCACATTGTTATAACATAGTTGAGTAATTGCCCACCTCCCCCGTTTGTCAGATTGCGTCCTAATTATTTCTACCTTGAATCTTTTGTCTTTTAACATGAGAGGCAGCTGCTGAGTATGTTATCATCTCAAAGCCCAGTTGATTCAGCAGCTTCTTATCTCTATCTATGATATGGGTTTCTGACAAAAATACTAGCTGGGGGTTATATAAATTTAATTCTTCAGCGACTAAGTGTCTTTTACGTTTATTGTTTAGCCCTGAGACGTTCCATGCCAAACATCTAATACTTTGCATCTTTAAAGTAATAAGTGTAGTCAGTGGTGCCTATTAACAGCATAGTTTGATATTCTCCCACATATGAAAGAAAGTACTTTGCAAACATAAATCTCTTCTCGAGTCTTTCTACCAGGTTGAAAATATTTTTTTCTTCCCCCCTTTTCCCCCAGCCCTTCCTCCGCCCATCCACCCCACACACAACCCCCCCAAACTGCGAAGACCTACCCTCCCCCTCCCCCCCCTTACCTACCGCTGCCGTTGATGAGGCAGCACTTGCGGCTTGGAACCTAGGACCGTCCCCCCCTCCACCTTTAATGACTTTATATCTGCTAATAGTGTTGATTCATTCCCCCCCCTTTTTTTTTTTTTTCCCCATTTCAGCTTTGTGATTATTTGCTCTTATTAACGCTGGTTAAAAATGCCTGCGCTTCCTGTACTTCATAAAAGAAGTTTGTATGTCCTTTCAAGATCACTTTGAGTCGAGCTGGTTCCTGCAAATATGCTGAGCCACCCAATTTATTAATTGGGTCAATTAGTTTGCGCATTTCCCATCTCTTATCCATCGTAGCTTTGCTTAAATCTGAGCGCGTAAAGATAGTAAAGTTATCAATAGTTATTGGAGTATTGGGTCTAGCTTTTTGCCACACCGCTTGTCGTAGTAGAAAGTTGCCAAAATAGATCAAAAAACGGGCGCGGAAATTTACTATTAAGGTGTTTTTGACCAAGTGGAAGCCGATGTGCTCTTTGAATTTGGGAGTCCCAGTCCCAATCAGAAAGTTCAGGGAATGCTCGGGGCATCAGTTTCACCAAGAAGGCCCTAGGGTCGGACCCCTCTGCCCCTTCTGGGATTCCATACAGTTTAAGATTTGATCTTCTTAAGAGGTTTTCCAGGTCATCCACTTTCCCCTGTAGCTGGGTTAGTGCTAAGTCATGCCGCTCCACAGTAGCATCGACCCTTTGCGTTCTTTCTTCAACCAATACTGTGCGCTGTTGGAGCTCTGTTATCTCTTGTGTGACTCCCTTTAGTATGGAGGCTATGTCAGTTATTGAAGTTTGCAGTCTTATATTATCGTTTTTTAACTGCTGATAGTGTGCCTCCGACTCTGCCCTTTGATTCACAAGAAGATTTAGGATGGCATCTAGCTGGGGGTGGTCGGTATTGCCCAGCTTGGGCTCTTCCTTTGGTTTTCCCTGCATGCTTTCAGCATAAGATTGGTTTACTTCAGAGTCCGAGCCCAAGTCCACTGAAACTGCTGGATCCGATGGGGATGCTACTACGAGGACTTCATTTCCCCCTTTGATTTGTTCGCTAACCTGCTCGTTAGTGATAAGATTAGGAGTTTGCGTCATTGAGTAAGACCCATTTTCCTGAGGCTGCTGTATACCATTGTCATTGTCTGTAGGGCTGCCCCCTGAGAGCCTTAAGGTCATATTTTTAACTAATCCTTTAGCCTCCATCCATTTTCTTAAAGGGCTTTTGTCGATAGCAGTTTTTCTTGTAATCAAGGGTATTACTCCTGCTACCATGTTGGTCAAAGTTCTACCTTTTTTTTTATGGATCGTCTTGGCCTTGCCTCTGCGTTTCCGTGGAGGTAGCTTATTCAAGGACTTATTCGCAGGTTTGTCTAATTCCTCCTCTGTGTCATAATCACAGTCTTCAGAAGAGAGATGATCATCATTAAATTCCAGAAATTGTTCTGTCCTGTGATTGCTCATAGGTTCAGTGGCGAGACAGTTAAACTCTTCCATTGCATTTTTGCCATTACCTATGGTAGTTTCCGTCCTTGCCAAAAATGATGGTTTAGCGGTGTTTGATGGTGGGATTTTCTCGTTTAACACCTCAATTGCCACTTCTAGCCCAATAGTTGTCTCGGGACTTTCCAACTCTATTATCTCTTGAGTCTTATTGCCTTCAGTCATAGTAGGAGTATTATCGCTATTATCGTTTTTATTGAATGTACCTCCATCCTCCCCTACATTTATCCCGGCTTTAGCACTTTCATTAGTGTCTGTATTTTTTTTTTACATTATTTTTTTAGGAACTGTTCCACAATTAAGTAAAGGAGGGCGCAGGACCGTCTTACCTGCCATCTTCTTATCGCTCCCCTTGACGATAGCAGTTTTATCAGAGTTGTCTTTCACTCCTTGGGCTGATGAGATTTTCATTGCCATTTCGGCTTCCTTTTCATTCGCCTCCATACTCGCTGCCAATTTCTCAGCACACCCCAGCATTTTAGTTGCTGGAATCTCTGCAGTCTCTGCAGTCTGTAGGGCTGGGGCTGGGGCAAGGAGAGGGGCCGGGGCCAGGGCTGCCGTTAAGTCTCCTGCCGTGGGTAAAAATACAGGTACAGGTACGGTGATCGCCGCTGCCGCCGCCGCGGCTATTATTGAGTTTTTGGTGTTTTGCGTGGTTCGCGGAGGGTGTTTGGGTGACATACCTTCTGTACCTGCAGTTACAATTGTGGTTTGTAGCCTTGGTTTGGCTAGACCAAACGCAATGATCCCAGAGCGAGTGAGCCTTCTTTCGAGCCAGACCTTCACAGCTCTCCAAATCTTCGTGGTTTGCCACAGCATCCGTCAGCCTTTAGCCTTTAGCTGTGAAGAAAAATAGTTGCAGCAGTTGAAACAAAGTTGCAGCGGGGTTTCCAGCGTTTTTTTTTCCACCTGTCAGTCGAACAGACAGACCAGCGGTAATTAGTGCGTAGCACTGAAGCTGCCGGCCAGTAGCGCCCCGCCCGGCTGATACCACTGATGCCGCTGAGAGAGCTCTCTCCCTTACACCGTTGAAGACGCTGCAGAGGGCGTCAGGGGCCAGAAACGATTAGAAATAATTAGTCCGGAAAGCGAGCTTTGAACCAAAATCCGATGCTTCACATCGGGCGGACAGCCAGCACGGGTGAGTCAGACTGTGACATTATGTTTGCTCTGCTCCATCTCACCCCGTCTCAGTTGAAAATGATGCTCCGTATGCTCCGTGTACTCTGTACGAATTTTCACAGCTCACAGCTCATCACCGCCCAGCTTCATTGAGTTTCACTGGGTCTGACTATCAAGGTCGGGAAGGTTTTGGCATATCCATTAGCACAGCCGATGTTGCCTAGAGGAGGGAGAGAGCTCCTAGTCCGCCGCGAGCAAAGACCTCACTCCGCCATCTTGGACTCCGCCCCACCAGAATGACCTTACTTGCATGACATTCATTTGGTCAAATGAGATGTCAACGTCACCAAGAATTAACGTTTTATAATGGTTTAAGGTGATATCTGAAATGTTATCTAGAAATACATCTATAAAAATGCTCAAGGTGTGTGTCCCAGACATATCCTGATGATCATATTAGTTAAATGGACGTTTAATCAGACTACACTGTTTTGACTATATGTCTGTGGTTGCTCGTATTTGACCATAACATTGTGACAGCTAGAAATTTGTCCCAGACTGATGTCGCACCAGGTGTTATATCTTTGTCATTGCCTGAATGACTTGAAACTTTCAGAGTTCTTGGACCGATAAGGTCAGATGACATCTGAGTCAATGCCAGGCATGACAATGATTCTGCATGAATTGGAAAAGATGGCGACTCCCGATACCTAAGATGTAGTCAGGCCCACTTAAAATTAAGTCGGACCTTAGGGACTTTACGACATCCCCAGCTTGAATGTCTGAATGGGACATGATAGGGCTGTATTAAACATCTAAGAATTTAGCTAATGCATAGAAAACCATGCTCTCAAATTATTAGGATAAAAAACACCTAAATCATGATATATATCCAAAGACCATATATAAAACATGTCATACCATGAAATAAAGGCAGTTAATATGTTTTTTATATATGTATATATATACAAAATGAGTGAATCAAAGTATGAATACTTTTAAGCATTGCATTGTTTTATAAAATTCATAAATACGTGTAAAATGCATTCTGTGGTATGAAAAATCTGAAACATTATTTCAGTGGCGGTGCGTCCATTGGGGGCATTGGGGCATTGCCCCACTAGCCATGGACGACTGCCAAGTCACGCATTTGAGGAAGAAAAGAATAATAAAAGAACTGAATCTGAGCGCACTCAGCCGCACTGCGCTACCGGGACAAGCCTGACAGAATCGGGCATCACAGAAGGAAGTGGGGGAGGGGCTGCGGCAGAGAGTGACAGCGCAGCCAGCATAAATAGCGCAGCAGCAGTGTGTCATGTGTGCGGCGTGCGCATGTCAAAATCAGGAGTAGTCATTTTTAAGACTTGCCTGCGCATGCGCACACGTATTACACCTTCGCTCCTCCTTCTCCCCTATAGCACTCAGACAGGCGGCAGGGACCCGGGGCCCCGGTCTAATTATGGGCAGTTTTAATCCTGCTCTTACCCAATCCTGGCGCAGTGGCGCTGTTGATGCTGCGTCAGGATTGGCTGAGCAGGATGGTGCCGCGCGTGGGTGGTGGCTGTGCTCAGGGCCGCACTGTATGGCCAATCACATGTGGCTATATCAAGCCATGCAGAGGTGATTGGCCATTGCCCTACACCGTCGGCACATCACCGCGCCTGGATGGCCAGTGCCACAACAACGTCGAGTCGACGAGTCAAGAGTCACCAGGAGGAGGAGGAGTGAATGACTGTACACAGAAAACCCATGACTCGTGGCTGGCCAGGCCTGCCATCAGTGTCTTGTGTGCACTGCAGAACGTAAGTTAAACTTTAATGACTTTTGTGTCATCATGTACAGAGTGACTAGTAGTAAATACAGTGCGTGTGCGGACGGTGTGCGTGACTTGACTGTCACTTGACTGATGATGAACTGCATAGTGCTGTGTGCAGTCAATGCACGATCGGATTAGTGAGAAGTTGAACTGACTGTCTGCAAAGTTAGCTAGGCGATGGGGAGGCGACTCAGGCGAGGCGGCGGCAGGAGGAGTACCATAGATGACTGCAAACTAAAGTTAGCTAGGCCTCGAGGGAGGCGGCAATGCGGAGGCGAGGCGGCACCAGGAGGAGGAGTACGGTATGACTAGTACCTCATCGATCTTCAGTATCTATCTACCTGGCTGTGTCTGACTTCACTCATAGACTCTGGCCGCAGGCACAGGAGAGGAGACACATGATTCACCGCCGTTGTTCCCTTCCCTTGGCCTTCACTGTGTAGTGCGGGGGGTGCGTGTGTGCCATGCGGTGCGTGTGTCACTGGATGCATGAATCTGAACTGCACAGTGCACGACGCTGCATCTGATTCATAGTGACAGTGTTGAGAATAGGGTGACCAACCGTCCGTAAATTTCACGGACAGTCCGTAATTTCGGCCGTCTGTCCGTTGTCCGTGAAGGTTTCTTTAACGGACGCCATTTGTCCGTAATTTCACCTGCTGTTGGGTGACAGCCAATCATTTGCCTTTCTTTGCTAACCATTGCTCCAATGTTTGTTGTGGAGAACAAACAAAGTGATCTAAGATTGGCTTGAAAGCCATCAGCCAATCCTACAGCTCGCTGGTACACTGCAGGAGTGTACTGCCAATGAGAACAGCTTTAGGGTACCCAGCCACGGGAGCCTTTCCCTTTTAAAAGTTTGCGGGACCTGGATTTGACCCCTGACCTGTAGGCTTCTGTGTGCCGCTACTGCCAGTCTTTCAGAGGAGAAAGACCCGGACCGGACTCACCAGTCTACCACGGACCGCCATAATCCAGCAAACACCACTGCATTCCGATTTGGTGATCGGTAAATTCAAACACTTGTTGGAATAATACATGTTCTGTAAAATTAAAATACAAAGTGCAAAAACAGATACAAAATGTGTGTTGCCTTTTATCACGAGTGTATTTTGATTTTACTTCAGTGGTACTGTTTATGCGAACATTTTTTTAAATGTGGTATTGGCGTATGTACATTTTTTACCCAGAAAAAGCATCAGCACATTTTCTCGATTTTTTACCAGTACAATGATAATGGAGTTCAAAAGCACACACTGCTCTCGATTAATTTAATGTGCTTGGTGTTAACGCTGGGGTCTGAATAATCCCTTTCAGTGGTGACACCTGCGCATGGAAAGTTCTGCCATTAAAGTGTCGGTTTCTCGCTGCACCTGTTTGCTGGCATAGATAAAGCAAACTGTTTAGGTGGGTAGGTTCATTTTAAACGGTATTAGGTTTTGCTGTTGATTTGGCTAGAAGGCATTTAATGTGATGTAATAATCCATTCTGTAAATCAGTGTGTCAAGCATTCTAGAAATTCGTTGCAGGTGCAAAAAGAGCAGAATTCCTCAAAGGACACTTTGGTAATACTAGGTATTTTTTCACACTTTTGATGTCATTGGCGGCACCTAGGTCGTGGGCGTCTTACAAAGGCGCTTGTGTTAGCCTGTAGATTGCGACTAGTTGAATAACAGAGTGAAACACTTTTCAGGTCTTAGTTGCGGTATCTCAGACTTGGGGGCATTGCAGTCTTGATGGCTGAGCAGAAGATCCCAGTTGTAATTATCTTTGCATTGGAAGCTTTAACGTGAAGTCGGTTTTGGTGCATCTAGATTGACATGCCCAGGAGACAATCCAGAATTGACCAAAGATCACCTAGGCTTTGACGTGAGTGTCATAGGCATACATGTGTTAACCCATGTTGAATCTTTCAAGTATGTTTCCAAACAGTGTCAGGTCACTATTGCAGATATAGGGTAACAGATGATCCCTTTGGACAGAACTGTCGAGGGGATAGTATTCCAAATCGTATGACACCTTACTCGACATGTTTTGATAAAGCCAAACCAAAGTTAGCATTAACCGAGAGGATTATAATGCACTTAAGAGTATATGGTATGGCAATATCCCGGAACAGCTTAGGGAGTGGTTCCCGACAGCTGCAGACAGGCTCAGCTCATGCTAGAGCACCATCTCACATATTTCCAAGCACTCTGCCTCCAGGATTGAAGAAGCCTTCCATAGGAGTGGCTGATAGGAACATATGTGTCCAGTTTAAGGTTAGATATAGGGATACTATATCTAAGTAAGAGGTGATTACACCAACTTACTCCAGCTGAGTGATCAGCCAGTTGTGTCAAATATGGAGGCCAGGCCAGGGGTGGCACAATACATGTTGCAGCCCCTGGTAGGCCTTGGAAACACCTATGCCCTGGGCACCTAGGATACACTGTTACAGGGGCCAATAAGGTGAACCAGTTCCAATTGTGTATGCACCTAAGGTACATGGAGTCCATTTTAAGGAGAGAACAATCAGCCTGGGGCCCTGAATATCAGGATCCCAGGCCAACTATGTCAAAAACCAGCTAAACACCAGGCAAAAAGTTTGGGGGTAACCATAGTCGGATATCCACCTTCCTACACAGTGGACTTGATGTAAAGATGGTGTTGCAATCTGTTTTTCCATTCACTCAATCTATTTCATGCCATTCACTAAATCTGGTCCACAAAAGGCGTGCAGTGAGCAGGAGATGGGAGGTTAACGGAACCTGCAAGGTGGATGTTTGTGTGGTGTTTTTTTGGGGGGGGGTGGCGAGTTATGAAAAGTGCAGTAGTACTTTGGCCTCAGGCACTCAGCAGTGCACACAAGCAAGTGCAGAAAGGGCTGCTGGCCTCAAAACAACCAGGTCCTATTTTATACTAGGGACTTATGGGTAGGTTTAATACCCCTACCCTATAATCTACTAGGAATTTATAGGGTAGGCCATGCTAAATGTAAGTGCACCCTTTTATATACTTTACCCTAATGCAGGCCCTATTATATACTAGGGGCGCTTTTTTTTAGGTTTAACCACTTGGCTGCTAGGCGTTTTCCCCCCCCTGTGCTGGAAAATGCCATTTTAGTGGCACCATGACGAGCTCAGCTCGTCATCAGCACACGACACCCGTGGGTGATGACGAGCTGAGCTCGTCATCAGCATCGAAGGGGTTAATACCCCAACCCTATAATCTACTAGGGAAATAATTTTAAACACTAGCACCAAAACTAATATTACCGGTGTCAAAACTCTGTTATTTCCGTGGTCAAATTGTGCTTGGTGTGCTGTACTACTTTTTAACCTAATGTAAACCTATTTTGACTTGTACTTATGTTTGTTGTCTATTTACTTACATACTATTGCACAACCTAATTTGTAGTGTCGGTAAAACCTGCCCTTTGTTCCGAATTTGTGTCCTGAATTTTGACCCTCCGTCCTGAATTTTTGTCCTGAATTTTGACCCTTTGTCCTGAATTTCTATACTCCCCGTCCTGAATTCACACCAATGCCGGTTGGTCACCCTAGTTGAGAACCGTCAGTCCGCAAAGTTGAGCTGATGTGACATGTGAATTCGGCGAGCAGTACCTGTACCTTACTGTGCAGTGTGCACCCTTCCCAATCCCTGGCTTCTTAGAATTGTGCTGCGAGTGTGTGTGCCGTGGTAAAACACGTTTTTTCCTACATAGACTCTGGCCGCAGGCGCAGGAGAGGTTACGGAGACATGATTCACTGCAGTTGTGTTGTCCCCTTCCCTTGGCCTTCACTGTGTAGTGCGTGCGTGCCGTGCGGCGGTGCGTGTGTCACTGCCTCACTGGATGATTCTAAACTGCACAGTGCACTGTGCACAACGCTTCATCGGATTCATAGTGAGTAGTGTTGCGAACCCGGACCGTGACTCTGTCCGTCCTCAATGTTGAGCTGATGTGAATGCGGCGAGCAGTACCTTACTGTGCACGTAATTCCCTCCACTGGCTTCTTAGAATTGTGCTGCGTGTGGCGTGGCCTTGTCTTGAGCTCATGATGATTTTAGCGCAGACTTCCACTCATCCGCAACTGGTTTAATTTACAAGGCTGCATGGCAAGCTGCAGTTCTGGAAGGCACCAGCAACGTAAAACACGTTTTTTCCTACAGGAAATGTTATGTTTATTTTCCCAGTTATAACATGATGAAAAAAAGTAAACGAGTTTGAAGGTCGTTCTTGCTAGCTAACTCATGATAGCTCCCTTGTAACAAGACTCTCTTTTACTTACACCCGTAGCGTAGGCTGCACCAATGTAACTCTTCTAATAGTTATACAAACTACGTTGCTTACGTCAGTCATTTTAAAATAAATACATGGCTCCCTTGAATGCAATGTTATCATAGTCTGTGGTAGATTCACGTTTTCAATCTTAATCCCCATAAAACGATATGTTGATATAAATGGGTGCACAACTAGCATATTTGTGGTCTTTGAAAAGGCCAAACAATGCATGCCTATTGTCATAAGTCTGCAAATTCGATGGAACAGCAATTGGTTGCTCATCTGAGACACTCTGTAAAATTGGAAGTTCTTCTTTTTCTAGGCTCGAACATTAAGAACAGGAGGGTTGGCCAAGTTATGCAGACATTTTTTTCATAAGCCCGTAGGACCTGTTATAGAGCTCTACAAAACCCAACCCAAGGGTACTACAATGTATCGGGCTGAACTCTGGGGGCACCGTCTTCCCAAATCTATCATTAAGTCTGCTAATCATTTCTTTAGACAGTTATTCGGCCTTCGAGCAAGCCACTCTTCTTATTCCACTGCATCTGGATCGAGGGGTGAACCCGATTGCAGAGGAAATTGGTTGTAGACCCCTCACATTCTGGCAGTGACTATGGGCGACCTCTGAACTGGCCAAATAGGAGGGGAGATAAAAGGGGTACTGGAACTTCCTGGTATAGGCAAATTGGCATGGTTTCCATACATCAAGGAAGGTCTCCACACTACAGGTAGAGAGGGCCTTTGGAGCAACCAGGAGGCAGCTTGCACCGCATTATCACTAGTCAGAAGCTACAGGGGGGGTAAACTTACCCAACTTTTTTTTCAAACAAACTTTATTGGGTTTTCATTCTTTCAACAACTATTAAATATACTGCATGCATAAGTTGTATGATAATATAAATTTCCTTCCTGCAGGATTTTCCTACAAGGAGCATTATATCAATCGATGTAAGCAATAAGAGAAAAAATAAAAAATAAAGTTGTGCATAGCCTACTTTCCCATGTGATAGGACACAGATCAGTTATACACACAATAATGTTCAACTGTTACCCATAAACATCCCCCTCCTCCCTGTCTATATCCCATCCCCCTCCCCAGGCTGTGGCTACGGAATACAAAATCCTAAATAAACGTCTCACTCCAAACAAATTCCTCTGAATACATTATGTTGTCATATTGTTTTGTCAATGACCATCACTGAGTGGTTACAGAAAAAACACAATGCTATGTCTATTGTTGTGTTTGTGGAACGTCAGGGGTGTCTTCGGGGTCAGCACTCTTATGTGCTTCTACGATTGTGTCCCAATCCAGGGAAATTGGAGTCTTCCGTAGACCACTGGCCTCCTCCCTGCCTATTGCCGGGCTTTCAACCCCTGCCCATCTGGACAGTGAACTTACCCAACTCTATGAGAGCTCAGCCATTGGCCCCCTTACAGTCAATTCTTTGAAAATGAAGGATAACTACAACCTAAACCCATGTCTACATGAGATACTACCTGCACTAGCCAGTAAACTCTATATACAGTTTAGGCACGGTGCCCAGCTTGCAGTAGTGAAGAGGAGATTGAACTACACACATTCTTTTTTGTCCTGGTTACAAAAAATTAGGCAAAGGTGATTGACACAATTGTGCAGGTACCTAGGTCTAAGGCATTGTGAAGAAGCATTTAGACTTCTGAAATATAACACTCAAATGCCAAATGTATATGTTGTGTTGCATTTCTTAACGTCTATGTGGTGGGTGCACAAGGCTTTTTTAGTAACTCGTAAATGGATCTAATGTCGATTTACCTTTTATTAATGTTCTGCACCGATTTTATATCGTTTTTTATTGGGTTTTAGATTTTTATCGGCTTTTAAGTATTGTATGTTTTCACAATGCTCATTTATGGTCCACAGACCGAAATAAAGAATGAATGGAATGGAATCAATAATGAATCATGGCACTCATCTAGTGCTGCATTGAAAAATGTAATTGGCAAGACTGCTCTGTCATAATCTGCATCCTGTTGTAGTGACAGATGCATTGCTTGGCATTGTCTCTGGCGCTTGTGCAGTGGTTGAATGATTGCTTCCATAGCAAGATAAGCAACAATAAAAGGTGAGACGGGGGCTTTATGTGCATGGTTGCACGTGCCAAAGGATACGTTTATTTCTTTCCACTGGGGTCAAAGGCTTCCCACTTAAAGCCCTGGAAACAAAACCATGTCACAGACACCTCATGTCCTCGCACTGTGCATCATGCATGACTCATGACTCAGATTGCCTATGTGCAAGGGCATAATGACCCCTTCCCCGCCCCACCCCTTGCTTTAGGAACCCGAGCCAGGGTGACATTCTTGATGGGACTTTTCTGTCTCCAACTCTGCAGACAAAGGCTCATTTCATAATTAAAATGAAAAGGTGGGTGAGTGAGTAAGTGAAGGGATGGGTGGATGGCTGGATAGATTAGTGAAAGGATGAATGGATGAATGAGAGGGTGAATAGATGGATAATGAGAGAAAGGATGGATGAATGAGCGCGTGGAAGGATGTATAAGACAAAAGGTAAAAAGATAGATGTTATGGGTGGAAGGGTAGATGGATGGGTAAAAGGGTGGATGGATGAATAAAAGGATGGAGGGATGAGTGAAAGGGTGGATGAAGGGCAAGTAAATGGGGGGATGGATGAGTGAAATGATGGATGGATTGATGAATTGGTAAGTGAAAGGGTGAATGGATGGACGGATGAGTGAAAGGGCGGATGTAAAGATGGATGAGTGAGTAAAAGGGAGGGTAGATGGCAAAATAATAGATAGATGAGTGAAGGAGTGCGAGGGTGGATGGATGAGTGATAGGATCAATGGATGAATTCATGAGTGGATGAGTAGATGGATGGGTGGAAGGAAGGATGGCTATGTGAAAGGGTCGATGGAGAGAGAATGAGAGGATGGATGGATGACTGAAAGGGTGAATGAGTGGAAGGATAAGTGACTGGGTGGATGGATGAGTAAGTGAAAGGATGGGTGAAAAACCAAACATTTGGATGGATGAGTGAATGGATGGATGAGTGAAAGGGTGGATGGAGGGATGGATGAGTAAAATGATGGATGGAAGGATACATGGTGGATAGGTTTGCAAATGGTTGAATATGTTTGGATATGGATGGGCTTAATTATATACTATTGCGCGACCTCCTCTGATGTGTCTGTAAAACTTACCTTTTGTCCCGAAGTTTTGTCCTGAATTTTGACCCCCTGTCCTGAATTTTGACCCTTTGTCCTGAATTTTTACACTCACCGTCCTGAATTTGGACCCATGCCAGTTGGTCACCCTAGTTTGAGCTGCTCTGCGGTACTACAGTGACTGCTGCTGTGGGAATTGAGGTGCTATACCAGCCGCCTAAAGATCGGACCAGTGCGGCCCAGGGGCTGCAGGCGTGGAACCGGGGAGACACCCGATGCTAATGAGGTGCTCCAGCCCCCTTCCAATGACGTTTGAGCCATAAGAGGTGGGCTCATTCATAAATTTAGCCTTTCTCCCCTCTTTTTACACTGCACTCGGGATCTGGACACAGCGCTTAGGAAAGAGTTGGTGCTGTGAGACTGAGTAGATCTTGGTGACAGGGAGGCCCCTCCATTGTGTCCAGTGCGGGGAGACTTCAGGAGAGCTGACGATAGTGGCAGCACTGCTGGGGGAATGCTCAGTGTTTGCTTGCTGTGGTATGGAACCCTGGCTGCAGCTCATCTGGCAGTTCAACCACTACGAAGTTTCTGTGTCAAATTGGATGTCCTTGTGGGTCCTTTACATTGCACTGGTTTTGTGGACATAAGGATCCTGCTCCGAGCTCGGGAGCTGACCTCAGTGGCTAGAGGAACTGTTGGCGCTCCTACAAAACGGGGAAGTCTGACGAATCGCAATCGAAGCTACCATTTGAGCTCAGGAAATCTCACTGCTCACCACTATGCACCGGAGTCTTAACAAGTTAGGTGGCAAGATAGATGCCCTCTCATTCAGAATGGACAGGATGTCAGAAAGATTAGACAAGCAAGCAGATATGCTCAACTGTGTAGAACAGTGTGTATCGGAGGCGGAGGATACCCTAAGCACTTCTTCTAGAACTCAGGCAGCCATGGAGGAGCAGCTCTCAGTAGTACAGGCCAGGAGGGAGGATTTGGAAGCCTGTTACTGGTGGAACAACTTGCAAATAGTAGGTATTGCGAAGTCCACAAACATCTCCAACATGGAGCTTATTTGTTGAGCATCTCCTCACCAAACTGCTTGGAGATGACTGTTTCTCTGAGATGTTCGTAGCGGAAAGAGTCGCTCGCGCCCAGGCCGGTTCCGGCAGCACCGCCATGCCCCATCATTCCAAGACTCCCTAACTATCGGGACCATGATAGCGCCCTTCGAAAGTCCAGAGAAGTACAAGAACTGCGATATGAGGGGACAGTGGTGCCCCTATACCCGGATTTCATGCCTCCGTTCGAGAAAGCACACAGACTGTTTGTGTCTGCTAAAAGGAAACTACGAGAGTTGCACATTGAATTCAACATGTTATACCGGGCAAAGCTGCGTGTCATTGCGGATGGCAAAATGCACAAAACGCACATCTTCACTGACCCCTCCCAGGTGATGCAGTTTCTTAAGCGCAGGAACAGGGCCAGCTCCCAAAATTTCACTGGGCCAGGAAGCGATGATGAGGCTCTCTAGCCGGTGGAACTCCTTCCAGCTGATCGGAGATGGTTTGAAGGGATCTACTCTTCTGGACCTGGCAATTTATTGCTTCACAGTCTGTAGCCCACTACAATCACCTGGGATTTGAAAGTAACAGTTCACCAATTCAGATACAGGCATCAGTCCAGTGTGGGATTGTTGGGGTGGGATGGCGGTCCCCGTGACTACTGATTTCTGAAGAGACAAACTGGCTGCCTTAGTCTTATCGCTGCCGTGGTGTACTTGCTAAGACTCCTGCCCTGTGGATTTTAACGAGGGGAGAAACTGTTCTTCAATCTTGCCCTGCTTAACATTGGCTCCAGAACTGTGGCGATTTGAGGCCATTACCTGCAGCACTTTTCCATCGACGAGAGGAGCAGGACTGCGAAAACCATCAGCCTGTGCGCAGTAACACCCAGCGCACCTGGGTTCTCTTCCCGCCCCCACACTCAGCAGGTACTTAACGGCTCGCGGCCCCCGCTTCGCGGGAGCCGCTCGCAGCCGTGGTGTACTTGCTAAGACTCATGCCCTGTGGATTTTAACGAGGGGAGAAACTGTTCTTCAATCTTGCCCTGCTTAACATTGGCTCCAGAACTGTGGCGATTTGAGGCCATTACCTGCAGCACTTTTCCATCGACGAGAGGAGCGGGACTGCGAGGACCATCAGCCTGTGAGCAGTAACACCCAGCGCACCTGGGTTCTCTTCCCGCCCCCACACTTTGCAGGTACTTAACGGCTCGCGGCCGCCGCTTCGTGGGAGCCGCTCGCAGCCGTGGTGTACTTGCTAAGACTCCTGCCCTGTGGATTTTAACGAGGGGAGAAACTGTTCTTCAATCTTGCCCTGCTTAACATTGGCTCCAGAACTGTGGCAATTTGAGGCCATTACCTGAAGCACTTTTCCATCGACGAGAGGAGCGGGACTGCGAGGACCATCAGCCTGTGCGCAGTAACACCCAGCGCGCCTGGGTTCTCTTCCCGCCCCCACACTCTGCAGGTACTTAACGGCACGCGGCCCAAAACTGCAGCGGGGGGGGGGAAAGAATGGTCACTAAAGCAAAACAACCACCCAAGCCACAAAGTAAAAATCCGGGGGGGACCCCCGCAAATATTAAAATTATATCTACCTCAGCGTTGCAGTTGAAACCAAAGACCACTGCAGCTATAGATAATAATAAGGGAACTAGATCCAAGAATACTACTACTCACCCTAGCCAGGAAGCGAAAACATATAGGCCTCTGTCTCCTCTTCCTACCAAAGTTCGGCACGGGGGAGGAGGAGTTGGCAGACCCATTTTAAATTTACCTCCCGTGTCAGCCCCCTATGTGGTTGTGATGATGGGGGTTACCGAGCTGAATGACCATAAGGAAGAAGTGAACTGGTCATTGAAAAATAAGGTCATACATTGGTTAAATATTAATAGACCGACCCCGCCAAACCACTCTAGCAGGATCTTAACGGTCCGCAGGGTACACTAGATGGGGAAGGAAATGAAAACAACTCAGGGTGATTGTATTGTGATAAATTTCGAGGACCCTTATATGGTTGACGCGCTTGCCTCTACCTTCGTGCAGAGGGTGTTTATTTTGCAATCACGCAGCCGTGAGGGAAACGGCCCTCGGCATTTCACAGACGCCGTGAGAGGAACGGCCATCGGTGTCCAGCAAACCACATCCCCCAGAAGTCCTAACCCAGGCGCCTGGTACCAACGACAGCAGGCGGCGCCTGGGCTTTAAAGCACCCGACGGAGCCCCGCAGCGCGGGACGCGCTTGCCTCTACCTTCGTGCAGAGGGTGTTTATTTTGCAATCACGCAGCCGTGAGGGAAACGGCCCTCGGCATTTCACAGACGCCATGAGGGGAACGGCCATCGGTGTCCAGCAAACCACATCCCCCAGAAGTCCTAACCCAGGCGCCTGGTACCAACGACAGCAGGCGGCGCCTGGGCTTTAAAGCACCCGACGGAGCCCCGCAGCGCGGGACGCGCTTGCCTCTACCTTCGTGCAGAGGGTGTTTATTTTGCAATCACGCAGCCGTGAGGGAAACGGCCCTCGGCATTTCACAGACGCCGTGAGGGGAAGGGCCATCGGTGTCCAGCAAACCACATCCCCCAGAAGTCCTAACCCAGGCGCCTGGTACCAACGACAGCAGGCGCCGCCTGGGCTTTAAAGCACCCGACGGAGCCCCGCAGCGCGGGACGCGCTTGCCTCTACTTTCGTGCAGAGGGTGTTTATTTTGCAATCACGCAGCCGTGAGGGAAACGGCCCTCGGCATTTCACAGACGCCGTGAGGGGAACGGCCATCGGTGTCCAGCAAACCACATCCCCCAGAAGTCCTAACCCAGGCGCCTGGTACCAACGACAGCAGGCGGCGCCTGGGCTTTAAAGCACCCGACGGAGCCCCGCAGCGCGGGACGCGCTTGCCTCTACCTTCGTGCAGAGGGTGTTTATTTTGCAATCACGCAGCCGTGAGGGAAACGGCCCTCGGCATTTCACAGACGCCGTGAGGGGAACGGCCATCGGTGTCCAGCAAACCACATCCCCCAGAAGTCCTAACCCAGGCGCCTGGTACCAACGACAGCAGGCGGCGCCTGGGCTTTAAAGCACCCGACGGAGCCCCGCAGCGCGGGACGCGCGTGGGCGGTCGCCAGGCTAAGCCCGGGCAAAGGGCGGGCCGTCTGTGGCCGTCCGGGGCGGGAGGAGGCAGGGCTGGGCCCTCCCTCTTACGTTGGACCTGAACATTGCCTACAGGTATTTATTCACAGCCCCGGTAATCGAGTAATGACTGCTTAGCCACACGGGCTGCACACTGGATTAACTTGGTGGACAGGGGTATTAGAAGTCACCTTACTTTAAAACACTCATATAGGAGTGGTATAATGGCTGGTAATTTATTGAACTCATCGCTACCTGCTACCCTAGGAACAAGTATATTGGGCCCTCTTGATAAGTTTTTTGCACGGACAAAAAGGGATATAGATAGAGAGCTAGAGTTGGCTGAGCGGAGAGCTGAGCGACGCCTTTCTATCGAACTACTTAAACAGACACCCTTACAATCCGCTGCAACTGAGGTTACCTCAACGCCAAATAACTCTATAGTGGGTGAGACAGATTTAGACCTATTCAATACAAATGACATCCCTCTAATCTTTAAAGAAGGTCCACCTGAAATAACACAAAAGGAGCATGTCAACACATTTATTATCACCCAAAATTTACAGACTTCAGCCGAGGTTATTGTATCGCATTCAATAATAGATCTGGATGCAGATGCGACATGTCACACCTTGCCTGTAGCCACATCCCCTTCTGAAGATGGGAAACAAGGGAATAAACACACAGATAAACCAGCAGCTGGAACTATACAGTGTAAGAGAAGTCGCGAAGTATGTCATTCCCCGCCAAGGAAAAAGGCGCGAAAGGCTGGGAACAGAAAAGGCCTGAATCTATAAAAACGCCACTGCCTCCAAAGAACCCCAATAATAAAACTCCCAAGGCCACTGTGAAAGAAGTACCAAGTAAGCCACAAACAGGGGAGAGTGCGCCTCCATTTAGCAAGACGCACGGAGGCCTTATAGAGGACATTGAACATCTTCTTAGATCCTTTATGCTCCCTATCTTGGAGAGGGTAAAAATGCTGGGTAAAACCGTGGATCGTATACTAGAGATCCAAACAACCGAAGCAATGGGACAGAGAAAAGGGGGAGAAAATGGTCAAGCGGACACGCACTTAACACAGAACACAGTGACTCACACTAAGGCTCAGCCACAAACAACCTTAACTCAGAATGACAAAAGTGTGACACCGACGGGAACTCCGGTACCTCAGGTGGGAAAAGCTATGACTATGGCAAAAAAGGTCCCCGCAGTGGTACTGACAAGGGAAACAACTAATCCACCTCAAACTCTATACAAAACAAAACATACCAAAAATGTAGATCTACCCCCTGAGTCACTAAACTATGTCATTATATTGACTGGGGTCCCCAAGTTAACAGAGGGTAGTATAGAGCCTGACACATCCCTAAAAAACAAAGTAAACCACTGGCTGAGGGCTAACAGACCACTCCCACCACATTTAAATGGGGAGATTATATCCGTTAGACGCTGTGACTGGGTGGGCGTGAGACCAAAAGAAATTGAAGGTGACGTAATCATCATAAATTTCAGGGATCACAGGGTAGTTAACCATATCTCTGATTGGTTCTCGGGAAGGCAGGATGGCTCTGTAGCCACCCGGAATTTGAGTTATTTTTATCCTCAAGGTATGATGAAGCCCCGTACCCATCCTCCAAAACGGAGTCACCATAACTCCCGAGCACCAGCTAACTATAGACAACAACCCAGCCTAGATAGGCATAGGTACTATGAGCCGCCACCTGGCTTTTTGCCACATCACCCCAATAGACTTGGACACAGCCTAAGTAGGGACAGGTACTACGATCCGCCACCTACCCCCTTGTCGCAATATCCCAACACGTTTGAGTATGGCCCAGGTAATAACCATTACAGGTACCATGTCCTCCCACCCACCCTCTTGCCTTATCATTCCAATGAGTTTGAGTATGGTTTAGGTAATAAATATCACCACACAAACCCAAATTCTTATTGGAATATCCCTCTTCATAATCTCTTTGAACCACTTTCGGGCCTAGATTCAAATGATTGACTTTCTAAATCCAAACCTAAAACAAAAGGAAATAAGATGAGGGATAAGGAAACTATACATAAGAGCTCAACATCTGACAAAGGTACAGGAAGTAAAAGAAACACGACCCTAGACATTGAAATAAGGATGATGAATAAAACTAAAAAGGCAAGTTGTACAAAGGATAAGGGCAATGAAATCTCAACAGAGAAGGAAGTTAGGAAGAATGCTGGGGGAGAGGCAAATCTGATAACTAGACCAAAGGACAAGCTAATAAATGTAGTAACGTGGAATGTGTGTGGGATTGCCAACAAAGTGACAGATACTCTTTGGGGTGAGTTTGTAACCAGCATTGACATACTCTGTGTCCAGGAAACCTAGGCTTCAAAGGAGGTGCATATAGAGGGTTTTAAAACTCTCTATGTTCCCGCAGTAATTTCCAACCATGGCAGGAATAAAGGGGGTCTATGTGTCTACGTGTCCAATCGTTTAAACGCTAGTATTAGTATAGGTAGATCCACGTCACCCTACTTTCAACTTGTCACGATTGATTTAAATGGTAGAAGTGTGCTGATAGTTATTAATTTCTATAACAACATCGAAAATGCACACTTCAGGGAAGTACTAATGGAAGTGTACAAAGAAATGAGGGAGATAAAACCCTTGAAAGGGAAGGAATTAATCTGGATTTGGACTGGTGATTTTAACGTAAATATATGTACTAGTGATACATGTGGTTTTGCAGAATATGGGGCGGGGGAACAAGGGGATAGTAGTCATTTTGCTCATCACTCTAAAGGGGAAATCCTAAATGATATTATGGCCAAGCTTGATCTAGGGTTTGCAAATAGGCTATGTTACCCTAAGGTGGACTTCACTTCAACCTTTATGGCAAGAGGACTACAGTCAACTATTGATTTCTTAATTTTACCAAATAGGTTTGGCAGTAGTGTTATGAATGTTGAAACCCTTGCTATGGGTCTGAGCGATCACTTGCCGTTAAAAATGGTACTCAACATACAGGATGTTAAAATAAATACACTAACTGAGACTTTGACATGGACTCAGAACTTAGAGGTAGCACGACAAAATGGTATTGCTTTAAAATGGAGCATGGCAGACCCGGAAAAAATTATGCAAAGAATAGTCCACGAGGCTCTCCCATCGCTACTTGTATGTTTAGAGGATAATCCCACAAGTGGAGAAATACTGGAGGCCTTTTCTAACATAACGGAAACTATAAAGGGTGTTCTGACTAGAAAGTGCCTAAAAAAGCAAAACACTCCAAAGGGGTGGTTTAACACTGAATGCACTAAGGCACACAATGCGCTAAAAAAGGCCTTAAAAGACCCAGCAAGGGATCCTGAGACCATCAGAGTATTAAGGAAAGCATATAAGGTAACAAGAGATCAAAGGAAGAAAGCAATCAAGGAGAAGGCTTGGCAAGATTTATTGGAGGCAGCGGAAAGTAGAGACCCTAAGCTATTCTGGCAAGTAGTTAACTCACCATTTCTTAATAACAAGGCGACAGCTAAAATAGATCTAGCTATCGATGAAAATGCATGGGTAGAGTTTTTCTCTAAATTGTATCGTGATACCCTAACCGAGCCACAATTACCAAGTAAGCATCACCCGATCCCACTAGAGTTCGAATTAGAGGAGGTTAAGGTTGCGATTAAATCTTCTCAAAACAATAAAGCCCCGGGCCCAGATGGGATCCCAAGTGATCTTTACAAACAGAACATAGATCTTTGGGCACCTATATGTTTACGTGTAATGGGGGCATGTTGTGATATTGGCTTCATTAAAACCTGGGCAGAATCACTGATTATCCCGATATATAAAAAGGGGGACAGGGAAAGCCCATCAAATTATAGACCAATATCACTACTGGATTCAATAGTAAAAATTGCAGGAAGAGTAATCTTGACTAGGCTCCAGGACTGGGCTGAAGATCAAAATATCTTGACCCCAGTACAATATGGTTTCCGACTAGGGATGGGTACCGTGGAACAAGTGCTAAACTTTGTTCTTTTGCAGGGGAAATATACCTGTGCAAAAGAGGGGTGTTTCTACGCAATCTTCGTCGACCTTTCGTCGGCGTTTGATTGTGTTATACATGATAAACTGTGGTTGACATTAGAAGAGATGAAAGTGGATTCTTCGATAGTCTTCTTCCTAAGACAATTATATTCAAATGCCTCTGCCAGAGTAAGGTATGGGCTGGGGGGGGAATGCACGGGGTCTTTCCGCATACGGAAGGGGGTGAGGCAAGGGTGTGTGCTGGCCCCATTCCTTTTCTCTCTTTACACTAATAGCTTGGAGAGGGAATTGGGTGCCAGCAACATTGACTCTCCTAAGGCCGGGGATACGCAGATCAGCTCCCTCTTGTATGCGGACGACGCTGTGTTGATGGCAAGAACAAAGGTCGGCGCGCAAAAGGTATTGCTTAGATATATTACATATATGGAAGAGAGGGGCCTAAACCTGAATGCAAAAAAGTCCTATGTGATGGCTTCTGGTAAAGGAGGAGCCAGATGTAAACAACTTAAGGCGGCAGGCACCCTATTACAAGCTACAAAAACATTCCCATATCTAGGGGTCACAATCGAGGCAACAGGGGGATGGGGCCCCGAGGTAAAAAACAGAGCGTTAGCATTTAAACGCTCAGTTGCGGCGATAAAGCATTTCGCCAGCAAATTGGGCAGAAAACAACCTGATATAATGCTTAACATATATGTGGCCAAATGTAGAAGCATCGCCCTGTATGGGGCAGGGATATGGGGATATCAGGATGTGACAGTGCTCCAGATTATTGAAAATAATTTTTTTCGCTACCTTTTGTCCCTTCCGGCAAGTATGTCAAATTATAATTGCCATGTAGAACTAGGCATGGACTATTTGACAGATCTGATTAAAATCCAGCCAATCTTACTCTGGAGGAGAATTTGGGCAACGCAAGAACTGGCTCTCAATCGAGAAATTATCCTGGATGTTAAAAAATTAGCCAATGTAAAAAGAATCAAATGGCTTGAGTATCTGAGGAAAGCCCTGACGGACATTGACAAGCCAGAATGGTATGATAAACCCGAATCAATTGGGAAAATTCCTAAAAAAGTCTTAAAAAACCTGTGTATGGAACATTTTAACACCTTAAGGCTTGGGAATGAAGTCAGCAAAAGAACTGTTTTCGAACATCAGCCGCTGCTGATTACCCTCAAAATGCAACCCTACCTAACTCTGATCACTTTGGGTTTTGAGCGTTTTGTCCTGACCAGATTCAGGTTCAACATATTTCCTCGCCTGGTTTCATACCCGGAGAAAAATCACTGGAATAGAACTCTTGCCCCATGCCCATGCGACAACATATCTATCCAGTCTACTTTCCATTTGGTACTATTTTGCAAACGGTATAAAAAAGAGCGGGCGAGATGGCTGATATCTTATCTTAGAGATGGGGCGTGGAGGCAATGTAGGCCAGCTTATTTACATCTCCAACAATTAGGAAACCCCCTATGTATTAGTTCTATGTCGATGTTTTTAAAAAGTGTCGTAAAATCACGGAATCTATCATGAATTTATTAATTATCGATTTGTCACCACACTTGGATTTAATGCCGTTTTTATAACTATTTATTGTGTATATCTATAATGTGTAATTTGTTTACTATGTACTGCTTTTATGATTTTTTTACTTGGTGAAAATCGAATAAAGTACTTGAATTGAATTGACCAAATCTGTTCTTGGAACTTGCATGGAGGAAACGAAAGGATTGAGACTAAATGTCTCTCTTTCTTCTACCCCTCTAGTTGGCGTCCTGGCTTTGATTATGATGCTTATGAGGGAAATTGGTGTAGAGTAGGTAGACGTGACTGGGGGATTGGAACAGTAATTTTAGTTATAATAGAGAGCGAGCCTTTAGAGAGCCTTGGAGAGGCATACAGACTACCTATAGATTTGATTGCCTGGAGATGGTAGACTGACTAGCCCCGGTCCCCGTGGGTAAGGTTATGGACCAAGTAGTACCCTCCAACCCTCCATGCCCCATAGCAAACGAAAAGTCATGGTTAAGTTTACCACCTAAAACCTCAACTGAGCCGCCCAGGATAAGTAGCCCAACTCGAAGTAAGTCTCCTGTTGAGTTTATAAGGGATGATAAAGTCAGTTTGGCTCATTTATCTAGCCCAGGTCAAATCTCGAATCCTACCATGCGAGACATAGGACCACCACAACATGCTGAAAGGGTCAGGATGGGGTTATTATCATGGAATGTAGTGGGCCTTTCAAATAAAATAAGGGACCCAACCTTCCTGGAACTTGTAGATAAGTTTGAGGTAATCTGTCTGCAGGAATGTTGGGAGAAGGTTGAGATACATATAGTGGGCTATCGCACACATTTTCTTGCAGCACAACCTAATATATCCAATAAAAGCAACATAACCACCAAATGTTTACCAATGGGGAGCACAATATTACCAGCTCCTCTCCCTAAGGTCAGGCGAAAACCATCCTATTCTCTTGATTAATCTCTACAATAACATCCCAAAGGCTGCTTTACATAGGGACTTAGAGGAATTAAATGATGCTATGCGCAGGGGATTGGGATCCGACCAGAATGAACACTTTATCATCTTGACAGGGGACTTTAATTGCCACTTATGCATGCACAGCGATACGGAGACATGTGGTATGGTGAATCTTAGGGGTGATCCCTGTACACTCTTCGAACATTCTGTGCTCGGGAATTTATTTAATCATCTATTATTTGAGTGGGACTTGGACTTTGTGAATGAACTTTGCGACTCACCGATCGACTTCCAACCCACCTTTGTTCGGCGGGGGTCCCGGTCTATCATAGATTACACACTGGTCTCTACAAATTATCACTGTAGTGTACTCTCATTTAATTTAGAGCACATTGCACTCAGTGATCACTATCCAATTAGCTCTAGTTTTGAAATAGGGCAGAGTGGCAGCAAAGCTCCCAATGTAGTGGAAAACATTGTTTCACATGGGATTTCCCTGGCTAGAACCAATGGATATGCAATTAAATGGAGCAAGGTTAATCCAATCAATTTTTTAGAGAATCTAGTAGTGGATCAGATAGATGATTTTATGATCTGTCTAGAGGAGAACCCTAATCCCACTAAGGTTATTGCAGCCTTTGATAAGATTTCAGTCCACATTAGCAATAAACTAACTGGTATAGCACGACAAGTGGGGCAGAGTAGAGCAGAGGGATGGTTTAACCATGAGTGCACAAAAGCACACTCTCATCTGATCCAAACTTTAAAAAATGTCCCTAGAAATCAGTTAGATATTAGAGTAGCTAGAGCTTCCTGTAAGGACGCCTTAAAAAAACGGAGGAAGGATTTGAAGCAGTCTGCCTGGGAAGCCCTAATGAAGGCGAGTGCATTAAAAGATACCACTGCATTCTGGAACGCAGTCAATGCCCCATTCTTTGTGGAAAGGAATTCTGATCAGGTAGAGATTGCTATTGATGAAACTCTTTGGGTCAAACATTTCACCGAGCTATATAAACAAGAGACTCGTACTGGACTAATGAGTTCAGGGGTGGGACAGACGAGTACTACAGAACCCGACGTATTGGATCTATTTCCCCTCAACGTAGTCTTCTCTTTAGCAGAGGTGGAATCAGCATTGGCAGATAGTACAAAAAGTAAAGCACCGGGACCAGACGGTATCCCAATTGACATCTATAAAGATAACGTCGCCCTGTGGGCACCCCTCCTGACCAATGTTTTAAACAGTTGTAACATCAAGGGTTTTCCAACTACCTGGCAGGAAGCTATTGTAGTCCCCATATTTAAGAAGGAGGATAGAAACGACCCCAAATGCTATAGGCCAATTTCCCTCCTCGACTCGTTGATGAAGGTGGCGGGTAGAATTCTCATAAATCGTCTCCAGTTATGGGCTGAGGAGAAAGCCATCCTTTCCAAATTCCAGTACGGCTCGAGGTCAGGCCTTGGTACTGTCGAACAAGGCCTAAATTTGGCCTTAGTAATAGGTAAATACACGGCAGCAAAGAGGGGAAATTTATTTATGACCTTTGTAGATCTCAGTTCGGCCTTCGATTGCCTGAATCATGATATTTTGTGGGCTACCTTAACAGATCTTGATATTGATTTTAACATTCTTAATTTTCTTAAAGAGTTATACAGAGGAGCAGAAGCCAAATTCCGCTATGGGAAATTGGGCGAATGTACGCCCAAATTCCCAATTGAGAAAGGTGTCCGCCAGGGATGCATCCTGGCTTCTTTTCTCTTTAATTTATATATAAATGGGGTGGCAGACCATTTATTAAAATTAGAGGTGGACTACCCGCAAATTGAAGGCGAACGTGTCCCTATTTTTCTGTATGCCGACGACGCGGTCATTATGGCTAGAACTCAAACTGGCTTCTAGAAGGCCTTAATCAGCTTCTCGGCATACATGGGAGATAGGGGCCTTAGGATTAATATAGGAAAGACCTTTACTATGTGCTCCTCGAATAAGATAAATATTACTTGTAACATTCATTTAGAAAAATCAAAGATAGGCTTAACTGATACCTTTTCCTACCTAGGGATTGTTTTTAACAAAAGGGGTACCTGGAGATCAGTGATTACGACTAGGAATCTAGGGGCATATTATCAACAAATGGCGTTACATTATCGCCGCTTTTATCGGCAGGAAACTGCCGATAAAGCGGCGATAATGGGCTTGATAATATGCTTTATTGAATTCCAATCGAAGCCCATGTTAAATGTCTTCACATCTAACATGGGCTTCGATTGGAATTCATAAAGCATATTATCAAACCCATTATCGCCGCTTTATCGGCAGTTTCCTGCCGATAAAAGCGGCGATAATGTAACGCCATTTGTTGATAATATGCCCCCTAGCTTTTTCACGGGCCATTGGTGCTCTGAAGCAGTTCGCAAATAAGCTAGGGGACAGGTCAGTACGCATCCTGATTGACATATACAGGGCTAAATGTGTATAGACGGCTGTGTACGGAGCTGGTATATGGGGGGTGGCAGATTGCCACGAAATTCAAACAAAGGAAAATGGTTTTCTCTGCTAACTGCTCGCTGTTCCCCGTTCCACCTCCACCTATGTCTGTCATAAAGAATTAGCCTTGCCCTTTATCTCAGACCTAATTAAAATCAGCCCTATGCTGTTGTGGCATAAGATCTGGACTACAGCAGAAACTGCTTTCAATAGGGCGATTATTGCTGATTGTATTAAACTTGAAGGGTCTAAAAAGATCCAGTGGCTCTTTTATGTACAAGAATTTTCTAGAAATATAGGGCGCCCTGAATTTTATGATTCTCCTGCGACACTGTCTTCGATCTCCAGAAGGGCATTGAAGGAAGTTTGTCTTGCCCACCTGGAAGACCGACGCTGGTGTGTAGAGGGGAAAAAGGCCTCTGTCATTTATCATCAATTCTTGTTGCAAAACTCTGGGCTACAGCTTTATTAGTCACTCGACCAGACAAGCTATAGCAGAATGCTTTTAGCCCGCTTGAGAACTGGAAGCTTTTTTAGGATGTTAACTTTTCCTAACCCAAATGATTGGTCGTCACAATTAACGACTTGTCCGTGTGATGATTCTTCCACTCAATCAATCATACATTGCGTTCTGTTCTGCAGATTTTATGAGTGGGGGCGGAAAAGATATCTATTACCTCTTCTTAAATTTTGGAACCTGAGACAATGCAGACCAGCATTATTTAAACTACTCACTTTGTCTGATGAAATGACTATTACTGCTGTGTCTAGGTACCTGAAATTTGTGATTAGATGCAGATCTACTATGGTTTAACTGTAATCCTTATGAGTTTTAATGACTGTTGTTTTACTTTAGCATCCTTTGAGTGAGGGGTGTGCTGTATTCATGAATTATGTATTGTATATAGCTTTTTAAATATCAACTGTAACTGTTTTACTGGATGTATTCGTTCTATCTGCTTTTATGATTTTAATGTAAAATCGAATAAAGCTATCTTTGATTTGCTTTGATTTAGTCTTCTGTGAGCATGGGCCGGGTGAGTGCGATCTACTGGACTTCATAGAAGAGGGAACACAATATAGACCAAATGAAAAAATAGGAAACATTGCTAGTTGGCGAACCTTACGGTTTGGAGCCTGGCGACATCTGCCCGCAGTGTGATCCACAGAGGGGAGGGCCTATTTTAGGCCACTAAGGTAAATTGGTTTGGGCTCTAGTCGGTTTCATAGGTTGGATTGGGGGGCCACTGGCAACTGGAGGGGATTTTGATTATGCATTGTTGGGGTCTGCATAGCGTGAGTGGGGATTAGTGGGATGAAGGCCAGACATCCATTGGAATAGCGAAGGACTTTCCGAAGCATGTGCATTTATTGGGGCTACTACAGCTGTACATATTGCAAAAAGGGCTTTGATGTGCAGTGTTGTTTTCACTTCCATTTTCCATGGGTAGCACGGTAAATCTCCTAACATGGAACATTTGGGGACTTAATGATCATAGGAAGATCAGGAAGGTCATTGCCTACTTGAAGCAGCATCAAATAGATGTTGCGCTGATACGAGATTCACACTCATTCCCGCACAGCAGCTTGCTGGCACACAAAATGTTTCAGGATAAGGTTTCCGCAGCAGGATTCACATTGCATGCTAGGGGGGTCTTGACCTGGGTGAGCCCGAAGTTGGCGATTACAGTGCAAGTACTTGAAATGGACCCTAATGGCAGGTATGTTATTGTGCGGTGTCAGAAAGACAGCCTTGATGTCATGCTTATAAACATATATGGGACAAATTATGACGACCCACAATTTTATCATAGCCTGGGAAGTACTTTGCTTAGTTATAGGGGTTCCTCAATAATTGTGGGCAGAGACTTCAATTGTATTCTAGACGCTAATAAGGACCGCTCTAGGGGCCTGCTGTGTCGTCGTTCAGCGGTGGCCGCCGTGATCCTGGGACTCATGGAGGGCTTAGAACTGAGGTACATCTGGAAACACTTCTCTCCTGATATTGCTGTCTTTACTCATTACTCTGCGCCCCATGACACTCATACAAGAATTGGCTACTGCCTAGCATCCAAGGGCCTAATGGGTCAAGTTATGGAATGCTTTTTTTACCCACCCACCTGCTCTGACCAATCCCCTCTGCAATTAGATCTGCATTGTCCAGTTAGGAAGGCCCCCGCTTTCCTCTGTAGGTTCCCGCCCTATTCACTTCCCGATCCTGTATTTGTAACGGAAATCACTGCCAACATTGAGACATATTTCGAGACACAATTGGGTCAGTGGATAGACTCTCTAGTATCTGCGAGGCCTTCTAAGTGTATGTCCAGGGTATGGTCATAGCTAAGCATTCGGGGGTCCTTAGATCGCTAAGGAACCACCTGACCAAACTTGAGCAGGATATTTCACAGCTAGAACAAAGGTTTCGGGAGACAAGAGACATCAATATGTTGGGCGACATCAAGGCCACACTAGAGGAGTTTCAGGACACAGCAGGCAGGGAATTCAAACACTTGGGCAAATATGCCACGGCCAAGGTGTACGGAGAGGGGGACCGTCTGGGGGCCACGTTAGCTGCACTGATGCACCCCAGGCGTGAAGTTGAACACTATTTCCGAAATACTATATGAAGGAGGTTAGCCACTGCAGAGCAGTCTAGACAAAGCAAATCGATTTCACGAGAATTACTCGCAATTCTACACTACACAGACCACTCCGGAGGCGGATGCTATACGTGACTGTCTGGAACACATCCAAATGACCTGGTTATCAAACCCCCATTGAGAGTATCTCATGTCACCCCTTACACCAGGAAAGGTTAAGACGGCTTTCAATTCTACGCAACTTGGAAGTGCTCCCTGTATAGACTGGCTTACTGTCTCCTTTTATAAGACCTTTCAAGACCTGTTGGTTCCACATCTCATGACGCTATATCGACATATGGCTCAAGCTCGCATTATCATGAGGGAAGCATTGATCATTATGCTGCAGAAGCCAGGGAAGCCTGCAGAGGCTTGCTCCTCTTATAGGCCATTGTCTCTCATAAAAGTAGACACCAAAATATACGCTAAAATCCTAGTCAACCAAGTTGCCCCACTGCTCCCAATGGTGGTTAGTCCAGAACAGTCGGAGTTTGTCCCAGGATGCAACATTACTTCTAACCTACATACCATATTTGGCACCATTCAGAGACTGGACCCTGCGAGCAAAGCTGCAGCGGTTTTCTTAGATGCAGAGAAGGCTTTTAAGTCTGTAGAATGGGCTTTCGTGAAGTGTGTCTTGCAGAGAATAGGGGTGAGAGATATTTTTCTGCAGTAGGTGATGACCTGAAACGCACCTCCTAATGCACGGGTCCAGCTCGGCAGGGAAGTCACAGCTCCTATACACAAAACCAGATGGACTAGGCAGGGCTGCCCATTGTCCCCGCTCCTATACGCCCTGATTGCTGAGCCCCTTGCTTGCATGCTGTGGGAATATCACTGCCACAGTGCCTGGAGTGACCGTTAATAATATCTGGCTATGCAGACAATACCCTGTTATATGTTCGGGACCCACGGCAAAACCTCACTCCAGTTCTGGAAGAGGTGGTTCAATTTGGGAGTATGTCAGGACTACGTATTAATTGGTCCAAATCGCAGGTGTTTCCTCTTACCCTAGTAACTGTCCCAGAAGTATTAGACTTCCCCATGCAGTGGACCACAGAATCAATTTGGTACCTGGGGGGTTTAAAATAAATGCTGACTCAAGAGTTGTCATAGCAGAAAATTATGGGAAGCCTATTTCTAAACTAGAGGACAACGTTAACAGGTGGATCAGATTACCTTCATCATTGTTAGGTCGTACTTCCTTAATGAAGATGGCTATTCTGCCCAGGTTCCTCTTTATAATTTTGAATAACCCGATCACACTCCTACGCTCCGTCTTGAGGGCCCTTCGCAAATTATTGATCAAACTAGCGTGGGCTGGGAAACAGCCAAGAGTCAAATAGGACAGACTGACACTCCCTTATGCGGCTGGAGGTGGGGGGGGACACTGGACTTAAAACTTTATTGTTGGGTAACACAGGCCTCACATGCATACATCTGGTGGCGTGGCCCTGAACGCATCAGTTCCTGGAGCGGAGCGCGGCTGGCCTTTTGATGCTTCAACAGGTTCTCTTCACCCCCGCCCCCAGTCCGTAGACACAGGGTTATTGATTCACTGAATTCAACAACACACGCATGGGGCAAACTGCTAGACTCATAATTCGGACTACTCATGTATTCCCTGCTCATGCCTCTAGAATGGTGCACTTGGCTCCTGATGTGAGGAGAGCGGGCAGTCCTTAAAGCCATGATACACATAGGTATTCGTACAGTGGGCGATTTCTACCGGGATGGGGAGCTGCGAGGTTGGGAGGATGGCGCGGCTGGCCGGCAGGGCCTCTCGCCACTGGATAAGTTCCAATACATCAGAGTTCGACATGCATGGTGTCAACTGCTGGGGGAGGACATGCTAGAACCGATGAAGTTTCCGGCTCTCACTTATAATATTAAAACTAAAACACAGGCAAAGCTTATCACAGTACTGTGGTCCTTGGCACAGGAGCCTCGGGAACTTCAACACATAGAGCCAGGACTAGGTGGCAAGGAGAACTGGATATGGTCATAGACGGCAGGTGCTGGACGTATTGCCGCAAGGTCACGAAGCCGGTGTCACTGAATGGAAGGCACTGACTGATTCATTTTAAAGATCTCATTAGAGTGTATTATAACCCCTGCAGGCTAATGCGATATGGGCAGAGGAAAATTGCTAAACGTGACACATGCGCTGAGCCTGATGCTGGATTTTAACATGTTGTTTTGGCCGGCCCTCAGATTTTTGCCTTTTGGGAGAAAGTATTTTCAATGTTGAGCAAGATTGTAGGACAACGCCTATTGCCCACCCCTCTAATCGCTCTATTGGGTTATGAAAGAGATATTCAGGCGGATTGTAGGAACATGGGGGCATATTATCAAGGGGGTTTATCTCCGCTTTTTTGGCTTTAAAAGCCAAGAAAGCGGAGATAAAATTATCTCCCTATTACCAAGCTGTCGCTAACACCAGTTAGTGACAGCTAATAGGAGATAGCGTCCATCTTGGGCCCCGCTTTGCATGTCAGTGATATTTATCACTAATGACATGCAAAGTGGGCGTGCCAAGATGTTAGCGACTGGAAACAGTCCCTAACATCGCTATCTCCTATTACCAACTTTTGGAGATATTCGCGCTAAGCGCGAATATCTCCAAAAGCTAACACCTGCCCTGAGCAGTTCTTAGCCATGTTATCCAATGGGAGGTGGATAACATGGCTAAGAGCATTTGCTCGATAATGCATGAATATCGCTGACTTTTCAGCGATATTCATGCATTGCGGCCGTTTTTTATCGCATTTGCGATAAACCTTGCTAATAGCAAGGTTTATCTGCGATAAAAATCGGCGATGTGCGGCGATAATTTTTGTCTCTAAACAAGTTAGAGACAAAAATTATCGCTAGTTGTTCGTAATATGCCCCATGGTTGCTATAGTACTGCAATTAGCTAAATGCAGGTTGCAAGTCGATGGGCTAAGGGTCTCACACCTCTTATCCAAAACTGTACAATGATCTGCTTCTCCTGTAGTGTCACCCTAAAAGCTTCTGGGGCGTATATCAGCAATACTTAGTGGGGAAGGAAATGGGCGAACCGTAGGGGGGTGACAAGTAGAGTGCTGTCCGAGGGGTATTGCCTTAAGCCACTTTCAATGATATTGGGGTCATCGTTAATTCTATTACTGTAAAGGGACTGTTGCACACCATGCTAATTCCTGATTCTTCCTATGCTACCTTGAGGGGTCGTGCACTGAAGCGCATTCACATTTCTACTATCAGGCTCTAGATGCAGAGGTATATTGTAGCTACTTAAACAATGATAAATGGATTTCTTGCTCAGTTGGTGGGGGAAGAGTGTGGGGGGCTTTTGTTCTTGATTGTTAACATGCACTTGCTTTAATTCAATCAGCTGCGATGGTACAATTGCTGTATGTTGTGAAATGTTGGGCTACTGTTCTAAAATGCAATAAATAAATAATAATAAAAAAACCTGGCATCGAAGCACTATACATTCTATACAATGATATAGTGTCACACAGAAGGGAGTGACCTAGGGTGCTTGTGAAATTAGCCGTACTGATGTATAGGGTGATCTTCTTTTCAATTTAAACACATGTAAGAAAAAGTAAACTTCCATAAATGGAATGATTTTGAATTGAGCATGGTTTCATACCAGCCTATTTCATACCAGCTACAGATTTATATTTTTGGCGGCTGTAAAATGAAACATTGTAATTGATAGAGAAATGATGCCATGTATTTACCATGTCACTTGTGGTGTATTACTAACTGTAAATGGTGCTTCTTCCATTTGCTCAGTACTCAAAAATGTATATTTGGATTCTTTATTTACTATTGTTTTCTGCATCAGTGTGTCATATTATAAGGTTCAAAAATAATTGTTTTGTTTAAAAGGTACCCAGGTACAAATCCTGACCCGAATGTTTGTAATGCCCAGCTTCATTGAAGGATAGCTTTTAACTCTGCTGGCTCATGTTGTGATAACCCCAAGTCTCCTTTTACTAGATCTAAGGCTAGGGATAGAATGTGGTAAAATGAGTACACCCTTTTAGAAAGTGTGTACATTCCTTTGTCAATAGCTTTAATGACTAAACAAATGTTCTTGATCTATTTGCCTAATTCTTCCTGCAGCTTCTTTTTCTTAGTGTTTGTTTAGTTCTTTTGTGAATGGCATATATTCCTGTTGCCTGGAATATTTTATTTCCAGTAGGAAGTGGCCCTAGAAGAAAACCAGAGATATCCATGTCTTTTTCAATTAGGGAAAAAGTTTGTTTTCACTGCTGAAGACTCGATTGTTCTAAAGATCATTGGCATGGCTAACCTACACTATATGTAGAGACTGTTGCAGATGTTTGCATGTTATAACGTGGATTGGGACAACAGGCTTTAGGTCCAGGAGTGTTTATGCATGCGGGTGTCTGAACCATGTGTCAAAAGGATAAACCTTCAGTAGGGAACTGAGTAGAAATATAAGTTCCATTTTGAATCAGATCGTTTATGTCTGACTATGGCATATTTAATTTGAAAGAGCTCGATATTGACGTGGTCAATTTGACCTTTGGTATGAAAGGTTTCTTTAGGTCTTTCATAGTGTCAAATCCCAGAGAGATAGTTTGTTGGACAGTTTCATTCGGAAAAAAAGAAATTCTAGGTATTATGCATGCTCAAAATAAGTTTTCTTTGCCTTGAATTAGCCAAACATTGATTCCTCAAACTATGCTTCTCATCAATATTTGCTTTCCAATACTTATATCTTTGGAAAGCCAGATTTTGACAAAACTCAGTGGAATAAATCAGTTTGTTAGAAGTGGTTAGATTTTTCTGAAGCAGTTATCGTTTCTATGAGTAATAGAAAGCTGAAGGACTTGATTTGTCATCACTCTGAAAATAAGGGAATTAATTTACGAAATTAGGTTTGACTATTATGAGGCAGAGCCTCACAATGCTGCCATTGTGTGCAATTGTATATCTCCCTTAGGTAACTGGCTCTATGTATGTACTAGTGTGCATAGTGATGGCAATGATACACTTCTTTGCATTTTGCTGAATTCAAATAATGGTTTTCATTATTCATAACAGAATGTGTTTATAAACCAGCCATAATTCTATTGACAATCTCTATTACCAAGTCATCTGAATTAGAATCTGGAGTACTAATGTCATTCGGTGAAACTTTTATCGCATAAGAAAAGTTTCAACGTCTCAGTAGGCCTATTATCTAATATGGAACCTTTTCCTAAACTATGCCATCAGGAACAGGATAAGCTGTGATATTTGAAGCTCAGAGATCTCTTTGTGAGATGTAGACTGTGGATGCAGTTCGCAAACCACAGGTTGTACAATTGTTCTTGCAGGTACAAAGTGTCAATTCTAGCAGCAGAACGACGAACATCGTGGATAGCCACTTGATGAAAAGAAAAGTTCCCAAAGTGATGCAGGCATAGGACCAAGAAGGAATTAAGTACCTGTTACAAAACCAATAATAAGTGTAAAGCAATCTCTGGGGTTAAGTTTCTATCAAGTGAGTTTGAAAGTCCTCTTCACAATATCCAGAGTACTTCTCATAATTATTTGGCTCTCAAGAAGGCATCACGTGAAGCGGTGTTGAGCCAGGTGGTAGTTCAAATTGAAGCATGGAGTTGCGTTGAACAGTAGCAACTCAAGTGATGACAGCATCAGATTTGTCTGTGGAACCTAATGCTCCACATAGAAATGGAGCCATAGTGTAATCTACTACCCACGGCTGGTAACTTAAGCAAGTAATGTTACTGTTTTTTTTCAAGTTGTAAATCATTCGGAGAAGAGAAAGGTTGAGAAGCTCTACTCTGAATTCTTTTTGGTGTTGGTAATGGTCTGCTGCAAAGGAGCAGTCACATACATCTTTTTCACGTGGTTGATTAACACCTATCTGTTTCTCCTTGAACCAGACAAAGGAGGCAGGATGACAGTTCTATTGCCTTTTACCCCAAGAACTAGAACAGGTGGTCTGTAGAACTGCAAAACAAACAAAGGGGGGAGGAAGAAGTGAGGATTACTGTGGACTAAACCTTCTGTCTACATAATCGGAGAAACTCCACCCATTCTTCTGTTCTCACTATCCTTCCAGGACATTTAATTACGAGAAAGACTGGGTTTCTTAAAATAACCTTCACCCAATAAAAGGTCGCTTGGTGGTATGCTTCATCATCAGGTTCTTCCCGCCACACTGCAGGATGGGGCGTGCTTCGTACAATGAAGACTTGAGAGTATTTTGTGGGGTATGAGCTATATGTGTAGTGAGAGTGGAAGGGTCAGAAAATGATGTGAATTTAAAAAATACCTGGCCACGTGGAACCTAACCTTTATTAAATTATGTGGCTGGTATTCCTAAAAAGTGGGAGATGGAGAAGTACAATGATGGTAGTGCACAATTTGCGCTCCCCTCAGTGTTGACTCTGGTGTCAACACTACAGTCAACACTCGCTCTGGAGAGTACGGCCCAAGCCGGAGATTATGGTCCAGGTGTGAAGAGTACCGCCCGGGTGCGGGGAGTCTGACCTGACTGCGGACGTAAAGATACGACTCGTAAATGACTTCGGTGAATACAAAAAGTCATAACGTTAGACTTTTGTCTAAGATTACCTTGGTGATTCGGCCCCCTTGTTTCTGACCTCTTGGAAACTCTGCAAACATTCAACAGTTTCACCAAGTGAAATTTGTCTTCATCCGCCTCCTTTCCAGGATTATTTAAACCAGGCCCTTCAAAGAGAACCTTGTTTGGAGTGTGAACTTCCAATACTCCTCTAAGCAAGTTATTTAATTCTCTCTGAACTCCATATAGATAATGGTACCAACTAAGACCTGAGCTTGGTGCAATAGCAGTCAACGCTTGTTTAAGAATCCCAATAGGATGCTCAACAAAAACGTTGGAGTCAGTCGTAAACGGTTTGCTGAATTGCAGTCAAACTCTCAGAGCAGACATTGAATCCCTGTAAGCCTTGGTGGTGAACGCAGGACTGTTATCTGAATGAAATGAATGAACTGTCCCTATTTCTACCAGACACTGAAAATCCTTTCCAACTGCTGAAGAACTTGCATTACCTGTGATGACACCCATAGGAATCAAGAACATGAATCGATTGCCACAAACATATACTTATGTCAGTTGACAGAATTTATTAGACTGATGTGGTCCAAATAAATCACACTGAAAGGGATGTTGGACACTGTGAGATGTCTCTCAACAGTGAAAGGCTTCATTTGTTGACAAATGTCCCACCGTCTAACATAATCTCTAGTCTGTTTATATAAACCAGGTCACTATTAGCTTTGCTGTAGCATTGCTACATTTGCATTGACCCTTGCATGGCTAATCCCTCATGAGCATCTTTGATTGAATCTAATCTGATAGTTTATTAGCTATTTTTCTATCTCCCATTCCTAGTAGTGTGATTATTGGAGTATTGTCTGAATTAAGGGTGAATTAAGGGTGTACTTGGGAGGAAAGCCTGCAGGAGATTTTTTACCTTGCTTGGTTGTGTGTCTGGCTGTAAGATATCTCTGTTGATCTTCGTTTCAGATCTGGTTAGGGGTACTACTCTAACAGTGTGAATTGTAGTTTTTGCAGCTAAGTCACAGCACAGATCCCTTTAGCGTGAATGCCATCATGCTGATGGACCAAAGTGTGCCTCACATGGACCAGTGAAAGATTATCTTGTAAGACAGCTGCCTTTCCCCAAAGTTGTTTATTCTTTATAGATTTTTCCTTTGAATCTGCTCAAACACCAATGTTGTAGGTCAACATTGTAACCCCCTTGGGGCGCTAGAGGGCACCAGGCAAGATGGCCGCACCTTAGTGCAGCTCTGCTGGCTAATCGACAATCCACCTAATATCCGCTAACTAACAGCAGCATCCCAGGTGAAAACAACTTGCCCTGTGCAGCGCACTAACTCTGCACTCGACTGACACAAGCTTGGCTGTCGGAGTCGGCTGGAATGGGCTTTACCCTCCTCTGTCGGGCCCGCCTAATGCAACGTGAAAATGGCGGCTGCCTCAGACCGGGTTTGAAACGCTCACCCGGACGAGGTAAGGGAGGACAACTGAGGCCCTCTCCGGAGTGATAAGCAGATCCTAGTGGAGAATTGGGGACGACTGTGAGTCTACCTGTGCAGCAGCAGCTATAGAGGGATCCGGCAGTTGAATGGAGCTCCGGCCGATGCCCCGGCCCTGAGGGTGCGGCGGAGGCTTTGGCGCCTCGTTCATTGGAGCCTCGATTGCCTTGTGCCCATAGACTTCTGGGAGGGCACCGCGCTGCAGGACCCGGTGGCCGGAGGTGGAAGAGAGTGATCTCGAAGACACCGGAGGAGATTATCTTGCCGGCAGAGGGCTGCGGTGAGTGGGGTGCGGCTCTCCCTGGGCCTTCTCTGCGGATGCGGTTGTGGGTCCGGGCGCATTGCTGCGGCCTGCAAATTGCAGCCTAGTCGTGTGGCGCAAGTCAGCGCGAGGGGTTGCCTGATTCGGACGGCTGCGGCGCCTAGAGCTGGGGAGTCGTGTCTGTGTGTGTGCCCATGGCTTGTGCCTTTCCTGCATTTAGCTGCTGTTGCCCTGGGGGAGACCATTAACTCACGGAGCGTGCCTGGGTGCCTCGGAGGGGCGCCCTCCTGTCGATATTCTCCACCCCTGGCATGCTGAGCTGAACTTGGGTGGGCCCCCCTCAACTGTACCCACTTGGCCATCCTTGCATTGTGACAAGCCCGCAGCTGAGGGTCTTTGGAGATCTCACACAGAGACTTGGCTGGGCGGGACTACACTATACTTACATTGGTACTACTGGCGTTCTGGCGGCCTGCTGCTGGTTGGAGTAGACACCCATTCTGTATGTGTCGAGTGGAGTACCGCCGGTAAACTACCTGCAGACGCGGACAGTTACCCCTGAATATCAGATATAATTGTCCGACCTGCCCCTATTGGAACACTGATAACTCCTGCTGGCTGGGGTGCCTGAGTAATTGCCTGTTTGCACTTGTTCCCTCTCGGTCTTCATTTGCTATAGGGAGGACAGATAAAGCTCAATCCTTACTTTTGAGGCACGCAAACCCAGTAATGCCGCAAAAGGCTGCCTCAGACTCAGAAGCAGAGGCCCTGGGAGGTGGGGACCACCCGTCTACCCTGGAAGTTACCCTACTGCTATTCAGAAAAGCCTCCAATATGTTGAAGGTACTATGGCGGCCTTGAACCATAGACTAGACCGCATGTCCTCCCAGCTGGAAAAACAAAACACCAGAATGGGGGAGATTGAGCAGCGAATCTCCACCACTGAATATGGTTTGAGTGAGGTGTCGGACAAGACCCTTGGTATGAAGAAAATACTGACACTGATACAGGCAAAGAACAAAGATTTGGGGACCAGCTCTCGTCACAACAATCTTCGAATTACCGGCCTGCCGGAATCGACAAATACTGGGAAGATGGAGACCTACTTTGAGACTTTGCTTAAAGATGTCTTTGACCTCGAGAATCTGTCCTCCATGTTCATTGAAGAGTGAGCTCATCACCCCATTATCGCTCGCAATTTAAACTACAGGGACCGTGACTGCATCTGAAGACGGCTGATAGCCAGAAACCCGTCTTAGGATGCTTGATTCCGGTCCAGGAAAGACATGGCTTGGCAGTTCGGGCTGGACTGTTCCCATGAGGCACAGGGTCAAGGCTTATTTGCATATGGCCATGTCTGAACTGGGGTGGTGTGGAGTGCAAAAAAATGATGGATTTAGGCCCAGATCTCTGTACTGGGATGAATGTATGACATTGTTCTGCATTCTGTCCAACAACTGTGGTTTTTGCATCTTAAGGATGGCCAGGGAGAAATGTGCCACCGAGCATCAAGGGAACTCTCTATCCTTTTTCACAGATTTTAAGGTCGCTGTCCAGGCTGCTTGGAGAGAGTTCGGAGCTGTGAATAAAATCCTCCAGACCGAGGGCATCTCCTACGCCATGCTGTACCCTGCCCGCCTACGAATTGGACAGGAGGGGGAGTCCAAAATCTTTTCCAACCCCAAGGCCGCAATGGAACACGCTAAGAAACTGAAAAGATGGAGGCGAGAGTCTCAGACTGACTCAGATGAGGAGGAGCTGTGATATGCATTGCGATAGGAAGCTGCGTTTTATGTGTGCCTACAGTTCTACAGGCCAATCAAATTAAGTCTTTGCAGGATTGAGAAAGTGTAACTTAGGTTGACAAGAGTGAGGTGTCTGTTGCACTATCCAAGATCACAGAAATGTTTAGGATGTGCTAAGTATTTTTGCATTTTCAATCCTGTTTTTTAGCATAGGTCTATAACCCGGATTAGCCACCTCCTGCCTAGTGGGGGGTAAGAAGCTCTCTAGTGTTCCCCGCATGGGAGTACCCCACTGTATGCGAACTGTCAGATTTGTTTGTAGTGGTTTGTTAGTTTTGGGTGGGGATGGCTTTGGCATGTTGGGTACGTTGAAATGGGAGGAGGGACAGGGGTCACGATGGGAAGGGGACTAACTGGCACTCTATGCTTCCAATTTCGTAAATTGTTACTTATTGGATACACTGGCACCTACATGTTTTTGACATACTCATTTGTGTGGATCCTTTGCACGCTACTGACTCAATGAGAGGTAAAATAACATTTTTAACGTGGAATGTGAGTGGCCTTAAAACACCAAAAAAGATCAGATCTGTGTTTGCCTACTTAGACAGGATCAATGTCCAGATTGCTTTCTTACAAGAGACTCACCTCACAAAATTTACTGAAAAGAATGTGGGGGGTAAGTGGGCTGGCCTGCACGTGGCTTCCTCCTACTCCAGCTATGCGCAGGGGTGATCACATTGATTAAGAAGGGAATTCCATTTCAGGTCACGCAAACTGAGACTGATGACATGGGCCGAGTGGTGCTGGTGCACGGCCAATTGGGTGAGTCGACTGTTCTGTTAGTAAACGTGTATGGGCCGAACATTGATGATCCCAAATTTTTTGCTGACGTCTTGCGCCGTATTTCGAGGTTCCCAGATGCGGAGATCATATGGGGCGGAGATTTCAATGTTTGTTTAGATGTGAATGCTGATCGTATGAGTGGCGGAGCCGGTACGGCCTAAACAAGCTGTGGAAACATTGTGGGGCTTGATGGATGCGGGGCGTCTGGGGGACGTGTACAGCTTACAACACCCGGAGGGGTGGGAGAGCACGTTTTTTTCATTTGTGCATTAGACTTGGTCCCACCTAGATGTCTGGTTGACCACAGAGATAGCTTGTACATGGGTGGCTGGGGTACGTCACTTGGCTTGGACACTCTTGGACCACTCTCCATGACTTTCGGAACTTCAGATCCGTCTTCCCTGTCTGACACAGTTTTCCAGGCCACCGTTAAGGAGGCTATCCACAACTTCTTTAGGGAAAATACGGGCTCGGTTGACAGCGCAGGTACCGTGTGGGGGCACGGGACGGTGTTTTGCGGGATCTACGGAACAGGATTCATAAATTGGCTGCTGATATTTCGACTCTAGAACGAGCGTTTGAGAAAAACCCATTGCCTGAAACACTGTCAAAGATAAGCAAACTGGTGACTGAGCATAATGAGACTGCTGACCAGGAGATAGTACATAGGTCAAGAAGTAGTACGGCTCATTATTACGGTGAGGGGAGACGGCCTAGCCGCTCCCTTGCACAAAAACTAGCTTCTCCATGGAGACAGGAATACATCACGGAGATGCTAGACGAGGCGGGAGAGGCCCGCTACACCACAGGCGCCATTAGTGAGATTATACTGGATTACTACACTACTCTTTATAGAACTAGGGACACCGCGCAGCCAGATGACATTCACTCGTACTTAGATGAAGTTGCACTCGGCTGGTTGCACCCATGGCACAGAGAATATCTTATCCAACCTTTTGACGAAGAAGATGTTAGACTAGCTATTTTGTCTCTCCCCACCTGCAAAGCTGCGGCCTGGATGGACTCCCAAGCGAGTTCTACAAGACATTTGTGGATGCTCTAGCCCCCGACTGCTTGAGGTCTACCGGGAGGCGTACAACACCGGACGCCTCCCGCCCTCGATAAGGGAGGCTTTTATAGTAATGCTGCTGAAACCTGATAAAGAGCCCAATAGTTGTGATTCATACCATCCATTATCCATGATTAATATAGATGCCAAGATTTTAGCCAAAATGATAGCCCTTAGACTTCAGCCGCTGATACCCCTTTTGGTACTTCCAGACCAGTCCGGGTTTGTGCCCGCACGCTCTACTGTGCACAACCTACGCATTCTCTTTGCAACGCCCCACTACTTTGATTCCGAATTCCAAGCTGTGGCGGTACTACTCGATGCTACAAAAGCGTTTGATTCCCTTTCGTGGGAATATATGTTTACCGTCCTCACACTCATGGGTTCCCCCCTTTTTCTTACAATGTATCAAAGTGTTGTACACTGAACCCGCCGCCAGAGTTCGGGTGAACGGGTGAGTGTTGTCGGCATTTACCATAGGACGGGGTACGTGGCTGGGTTGCCCCCTGTCGCTGATACTATTTGCCTTAGTCCTGGAACCGCTGGCCTGTAAGCGGCGTCTGTTGCATGCCCTGGCCGTCTTACGCTTCGGGCAGCGACCACTTGTTTTCTCACTCTACACAGACGACATGCTATTGTACGTCCGGGAGCCCGCGACCCACCTTCCAGCACTGCTCCGTGAATATGTAAAGTTTAAAGGATTCTCAGACTTGGGGATCAACTGGGCCAAGTCGACAGTATTCCCCTTGACAGCTGGCACCTGTGAGATTGACTTAGATTTTCCCTTGTCCGGGACCCAGGACTCCGTGAAATATCTGGGGATTTGGCTACACAGAGACCGCGACCAGGCAATCTCCATGAATTACGGCCACACCATCACACAGCTCATTGACAAGTCCGAGTGCTAGGCCCGGCTACCCCTCTCGCTTACGGACCGTGTTGCAGTGACCAAAATGACCATTCTGCCAAAACTACCATATCTATTTGTGAATATTCCTAGCCGCCTGAACATGTCTGTCGTTAAGGCGCTGCAGGCGGCCCTATTGTTCTTTGTCTGGGGGGGCAAAAAACCTCATTGCACCTGGAGTACTCTGATACAACCGTTTGACCGTGGTGGCTTTGAAGCACCAGATCTATGCCTCTATTATCTGTGCGTGCAGGAGCAATTTGCGCATTACTGGTTCTTTCCCCAACATTTTCTTCTTCAAACTGCAATAGAGGCCGATGCAATACTCCCCTTACCACTGGTGGCGGCTGCACTTTCGGTGGTGGTAGAGGCCCCCGGACGGAAATTAATCCGGTACAGTGTACGGCCTGGGCTTGGCAGGCATTGGCTAAAAGGGCATGACTGCCTATCTCTATGCCCCTACATTACCGTTGGAGGCGAACCCAAGCATATCGGCAGCGCAAAAACATTTTGCATTGCACACACTGCAAATGATCGGGTTTACACAGATGGGAGATCTCTACAAACAGGGCCAGTTCCGCTCGCTGTGGGACGTGCAACAGGGCTGAATGCATAGCTTCATGCTGGGTTTCACGTACGTGAGAGTTCGACAGGCGGTCAGAGCCACCTACCCTGATTGCTCAGCGGAGCCGCAGTCACTGCGGGCACTGTAGGCGGTACTTGCCCGGAGAGGAACGTAAGGGCCTGATTACCAAACTATATTCTGCATTCCTCCGCGAGTGGGAGGCAGAGGAGCATCCCTCATACACCAGGTGGAACGCTGTGTTGGGGGAGGGTTGTTTGCAGCTCATTGGAAATCCTGTTGCAAGCTGACTGGGCACCTTACGGCTAACTGCAAACTTTGCATCATTCATTTCAAATTCTTACACCAGCTCTATTATACTCCCATGCAATTGCACAAATTTGGGTTGCGCGACACTGCTAGCTGTGTGTGGTATGGACAGCCAGATGCTGACTTTTTACATCTCTCCTGGCTGTGCATGGGAATAGCTGATTTTTGGACCACAGTTGTGGGTGTGTTGTCTGATGTTGTGCTGGAATGGGTGAGATGTATGCCTGAGTTGTGCCTGCTGGGCAATTTGATGTCCTTAAAACCTTGCAATAGGAGGTTAGTTGCTGCAGCGACACTAACGGCGAAACGAGCTGTGGCGATGTGTGGCGATGTGCTTGGGAGGAAAGGGGTTGCCCACGGTTCGAAAGTGGATGAGATATGGTTTTTTGTCGAGGACAGCTTGCAGTGTATGTGGAAGAACTGCCCGAATCGTCCCAAACCAAAGATTTCTGGGCCCCACTGACATTATACCTCATGAGTCACCCTGATCTGTAACTTGCCACCCACTCGGACTTATGTGATGTAGATGCCTAATGCTTTCAAACCCACACCAAAGGGCCTTGACACATGTGTACCTCTAGGAAGCGATGACACTTGATTCATACAAATAATATTGTTGTGGTGCCGGGGGGGGGGGGGGGGAGTGGGGGGGGAGGGGCTCTTTTCTGTTTTTTTCGGAATGTTTGCCACATATTTGTTTCCTATATATGCTGGCACATTGTGTAACTTTATATCGCTTGCATGAACCCTGATATCGTGATGACGTTGACTATTATGTGAAGTCTTTGTATTGTATTTGTATTGTGACGCAAGCTTCAATAAACAAATAATTATTTAAAAAAAACATTGTAACGCTGCACGCAGAAGGATAAGTCGGACACAATGAGTGCAATAACTGACAAGTCAGCCTTTTGTAATGCAAATAACAGGACATGAAGTTTTGCTTTTTGAGCAGTGCTATCACCTAGGATTTTAATGTAGGGCCATTTTGGAAGGAATTCACCATCTTTCATTTCACCTTGAACCGCCGTGCAGGCTGCAGAGTAGTTACATTTTGTTTCTTCAGCTGGCTATGCAGAGCCATCTCTATAGAATATGCTCTAGTAATACTCAATGGGCAAAGCCATTGGAGTTGGAGCAACATGTTGTTCATATTGGAGCAAAGCTTGTGTATGAACAATAAGATCACACTGGAACTTTACATCCACTGCATTTATTGAAGAGGCCCACTGCACCCACCTTAGTTGTAGGGAGCGAGCATTGGGAATGCTTGCCTTGGTGGCTGCCTCTAGTGTAAGTAAGGGAGAAACTACCATCATTTGTTTCCCCTCTGCCAAAGGGTGCTCTGTCAAAATAGTTTTCTGCACAACTGCAAGACTCTTTTCAATGGCAGCAAAAGGTGCTGGCTGCAGAATACAAATGAGACTTGTTTGGAATAGGAACAGTCTGTCCCTCATTGTAGATCACATGGGCAGAACATACATTCAAGAGAACCTTGTGTGACTTGGTAGGAATATGATAACTTCGTTGGTCTAACTATCTCCAGTTTTGAAATATTTAGGGCCTTATTACGAGTTTGGCGGTCTTCCTGTAGGACCGTCATCATGGCGGTGCCAGGAAGACTACCAAGCCAGTGGTGAACTCACCTACTGGATTCCCATGAATTCAGGGTGGGCGGTGCAGCGGTGGTATCAAGGCGGGTATCTGAGGCTTATAGGAGAGCCTAAACAGCATCCTGCCACTGTGTTAGTGCCTAGAGCATGTTTGTGCTTGGTGTGGCATGCAGCATGTTGTGCATTCATACAATGCTGGCACGACTGTGCACTTTTGGGGGAGACATCATGTGCCCCACGCATGCACCACCATGTGCAGATTTGCCCAGGCCCCTTGTTGGGGGCCTCTTTCCATGCCTTCCTGCCATGGCAGGGTCCCCACCTTTAAATTCTTGGTGGAAAGGCAGGTTGTAATCTGCTCAGCGGTGCCGGCATTAGCACCGCAAGACACCACCCTGCTATCCACACAGCTACTGCTGTGGGTTCCTGGCCATCCCACTGCCACCATCATAATACAGCAGTTGGACTACTGCACTGGGGGCCGTCAGATCATCTCTGGAATAAGGCGATTTCAGGGACGCCGTACTCATTATCATGCCCTTAGTCTCTAGCATGTCTGCTTGCAGGGCACCAACATATCAGTGTGTTTATTTGTCACTCTTGAAAACATGAGAGCAATCAAGTCATACAAGGGCTTCACTTGCTCAGCGTAGTGCAGCAAGTAAGTACATTCAATGCTGAGAAATCCCAGAAGGAATTGAAACTTCTTCAGTGTGTCGAGAGGCTGCAAGGTAGCGCATCTCTGAAGGAAATCATAATTCAAACATGTGCCCTTCACTGAATAAATCATATTCTAGGAAGGTTACAGTCAAGTAGGCAATTTTTGACTTTTGTAAGCTAAGTCTGTAACCATTTACTGTACACCCTAGTGAGGTGTACATCCGTATCATCATCTGTAAGAGAGATATCATCAATGTATGACAAGACCTCAGGATATGGTTGTAAGATCAATGTAATTCAGGCTGAGAATAAGCCAGGTCTGTTTTTATAGCCAATAGGCAAACTTCAAAATGAGAACCTCGCCCCGTAAATACTAAAGGCTCACTTTCAGGTGCTGTGTTTTGACTGAAGAGTCCAATTCTTTCTGCCCCCTCTTTACGCTAACGACAGTCTCGCATCCTGCTTCACTTTTCCTGCTACACTCCTCCTTTCTTCGATATTTGGACCAACTCCCTCTCTCTGCTCATTTTCCATCAGAATCCTGAAAGAACATAGAGAGCAGCTATCAGAACACTGATGCAGTTCAGGCTCTTACAATTTATCATGGTTCCCTTAAATTGTAACCACCTCTACTTGATTCTCAGGATGTGGAATGATCCAATCTGTCTTTTCTCCTTCTCTCTGAGCTTTCTCTTCCCTTTCATTGCAGATTTCTCTTTAACAAAACCCCCGCTGTCAGAATTAGGTTTTTAACAGGTCATGTACCCAAGGTATCACGCCCCATAGAGGCATATACTTCTGCAATTATTTTTGGTAGTTCTCTTTCTTGATATTGAACTGGAACCGCTTCCAGTATTGGCATATAGCCAGAACTAAAGCTTCTCCCTTAATGTTACGTAGGATGATGGAGCAAACTGTAGAGTTCTCCATTAACTTCAGTCCTTAATCCAGAGCTTGTGCAGCTTTGTGCTCCTATTGTACCAATTTATGTACCTCAGGGAGAACTGCAAATGAAGGCATGCCATATGTGTTGGCTGGTGTAAATGCATGTAAATATTTTTTCCCAGGTGTTGCACTCCTCTACGGGTGGAAGGGGAAGACACATAGTCAGTATTCTATGTTTGTTTTGGGGTGTAGTGTACAGATACACTGCTTCCAACTGGTTAGTCTTACAAGCAACCCAGAAAATGTTTTCATCACACTTCATGGGTACTTTTCCAATGATAGCATTAATAGTCTGGACTATTGGTTTGTTCTTGTCTCATCGTGAAACATTTAGAGCTCACTGTACATTGTACAAACTGCACAAGTCTCCTGTATAAGGCAACTGCGTAATTTAAAATCCATATCACCTCAGCTGGTGCTATGTTGTAAAGGTGAAGAATTGGGGTATTACCAGCCAAGACTGGTCAAGTAGTCCATTCATTGCTAAGAGGCAACTGACCAGTAAACCAGTTGTGGTGTTCCTGGTAAGTCAAAGGGATTTCTTAATCTTGGTAAGCCCTGTAGTGTGCAGGCGGTTTCACAGCTTTGTGAGCTTGCAACTGCCCATAGGCAGCATCAAAAGTGCTGAGTCTCTGCTAACCTGTAATTGGCTCCTATTGCTATAGGTGCCCCGATGAAGAATACATTCAATTAACATTTTTTATCAAAGAATACTAAAATCCACAGAATGGGGAATAATCTTTCATGAGTCAAGCTTGACTAACCTACAGAGATAGGTGCTTTTTTTTTCCAGCAAGAAGTAACCAAAATTACTACGGACAGGTCCGTAATGAAGAACTAATGATTCATGTGTTTGTGAATATTAAAAGAACTATTCAAGGTGTAACCATAAGATATGAAATTCATTATGGGTGCCAACTTTGCTTTCTCACCCACGGGTGAAATAAGGATCGAATTTAATTCAATGCACCAGCTCTGAATGAAAAAAAAAACAGGTTATTTTAGCCCCACAGAATCCTCACTTAATACATTGGAATCATTACTTTTGGGATACAAATATCCCTAAACTGGGATCTGGGGCACTGTGGTACCGACAACAAATGTTTTTCGCTCTTCACAATATCACATACACAAATGGCACTAAGAAGAATAGACACTTTTAACAAAAAACATTCATTACAACAGGACAAACCTGCTTCTCAGCCCATGTAAAATAACCACAGAAAATATTATTTAAAAAAAAAAAACTGCGAGAATGCATATTGCAAACAGGCGATTTTTTTTTTTTTTTAACATACCTGAACTTTCATTAAAATCTAACACCCTAAAACCTACTTCTATACGGTAACTAGTCACAATATCGAAAAATATTGTAAAAAAATATTGACTGGACAGAATATCGAATTGCAAAAATATAGTTGTGCAGAATATCGAAATGCAGGTGAGAAATATTGAATTCCACAATATCGAAGTTAGTAATATCGATTTTTTTAGTGTTTTAAGTGTTAGTATATGTATTAAAAGTATGTAATTTTTTGTAATGTATGTTTCAATTTTGCAAAAGTAATGAATTTTATGTTATTTAATTTTTGTGTAATTTCATTCCATAGCGGGTTGTGGGATTATAGAGGAATTGGGTGGGATTAATTTAATAATATATATTTTTAGCAGTATTTAGAATTAATTAATTATATGTTAAACGTTTTTTTACGTTATTTAATTCTGTAGCGGGTTGTGGATTTATAGGGGAATAGGGTGGGAAGTAATTTAACTGAAATAAATAATGTATTATTGTATTACTTAACGTAATATTTAATAATGTATATTGTTGATTAAGTTAAATAATTTATTAATAATTAATTATACATTAATTAATAATAATTAATTGGTAATTATGTTAATTGTGTAATATGTTGTATTAATTAGGAGGTAATTGAATATTAATTATTAACAATACATTTGTAAGTATATTAAGCATATTGTTAATTGTAATTCGTTAATTGATTATGTTAATTTAATAATATGTTTCAATATTGTAGGTGATGTTTAAAGGAGAAAATGGTGGGAGGTAAATAAATTTTTACAAAATAATTAATTGTTAATTAATATTAATTATATTTCAGTAGTGGGTATATTAAATTATTCCCCTATGCTATCCAACACTTTCCTTACTGTTCCACTCACTGGAGTGAGAATAGTAATTTTTACCCTCCCACTATCCAACACTTTCCCTACTGTTGCACTCACTGGAGTGGGAATAGTAGTTTTTACCCTCCTGCTATAGTAGGAATAGTAATGTTAACCCTCCTTCTATCCAACGCTTTCCCTACTGTTGCACTCACTGGAGTGGCAATAGTACTTTTTACCCTCCCGCTATCCAACACTTTCCTTGCTGTTGCAGTTATTGGTGTGGGAATAGTAATTTTTACCTTACCGCTATCCAACGCTTTCCCTACTGTTGCCACTGGAGTGAGAATAGTAAATTTTACTCTCCCGCTATCCAACGCTTTCCCTACTGTTCCACTCGCAGGAGTGGGAATAGTAATTTGTATTTACCCACTATCCAACATTTTCCCTACTGTACCACTTGTTGGAGTGGAATTAGAAATGTTATCTTTTACGCTATGCAATTTAATATAGTGTAAAATATAACTGTTTTTTTAAAATAATTTTAACGTTTTACCTTATTTTATATAATTGATTTTATATTTATATTATAGCTTTATTGATATATCTATATATCTATATATATATATGTATATATATATATATATATATATGTATATATATATATATATATATATATAAATATATATATATATATATATATATATATATATATATATATATATATATATATATATATATATATATATATATATTTATTTTTAAAATTATGTTTTTATCATTTAAATATTACAAATATTAATTACTTTTTAATATTATTAAGTTAGTATATATGTTTTGGGAAAAAAATGCATGTTTGTTTTTTTTTTACTTACATTTTATCATTTATTAATTTTAAGGTTATTTAAGTATTTTTAAGTATTTTTAAGTATGTTTTACTTAATTATAGTTATTATTTAATTAATGTTACATTCATTTTAGGAGATTTAAAAAAAATTCACATTTGAGCAAACTATATCATTTACAACGATATTTAGGATTCGATATTTTTGTACTTAACTGTTTGTAGATAGGAATTTGATATTCTGGTAGTCGATATATTTTCAGCAATATTCTGTCAGCTCGATATTTTGATTGTCGGTATTCTGTCAGTGACCCTTTCTATACACATGCTAGGAGAGCATGGAAAGTAGAACTTGCAATCTAGACCTTCTTAGGGAGAAGCAACACACTACATATATTGTTGTCAGCAAAAGCTGTGGTTATCGGAGAGGCATGAAGACAGGGTTCTTTGAGATAGTAAAACACACTCCGCAGCAGCGACCTTTCTCCTGAACTCTACTTGTTGTCTGTATCAGATGCAATGTAGCATCTTCTTGGTGCATTGGCAGCAGTCAAGACCATCTCCAGCAGTTTCTTGTGTGATAATCTGGTCAAAGGACCTATACTGACAAGTGTTCAAGTTCAATGCTTAATTTGTAAAATGAAAAGCGCCAAGGCCCCCGCCAGGAGGCCACTGCAGCTTGCTCCTTCAATTGCCTCTACCAGCCCTGCCAATGGCAGTACCTACATAACTACTAACCAACACACTTTTACAAGAGTGGCAATTCAGACTTTTGCAGGTCCGCAAAGCTCTGCAAATGGCTTTGGTGGCAGGTATTAGTTATTTTTAATGTGCATTGAATCAATAAAAAACTGCTCATCTCTGATTTAAACAAACACTGCCACCATGTGGAACACCATCTTAAGTGCCAGTATTGACAATTAAGAACTGGTACCGAGCACCAGCAACCACCAGCTAAAATTAAGCACTGGTTTATCCTCTCCAGCAGCCATCCATTTATTCAACCAGTTAGCCAAGCTCATTGACTCATCCTTGAAATAACACACACAAACTCACTAAACAATTTTGTGGTCCTTTCATCTTTAAAACACTTATTCACTGGATTTTTAAAGTTTTAAAAATAGGATCAAAAAGCGCTAAGCTCCAATATGGGCCAACTGGTTACAGTAGACCGGTACATAAGCATGAGTTTAGGCCAACTGCAAGGGAACGTGGGTCAGACACACTAGCCAGGTTCGGGCTGGTCAAGCATTTTACTTTCAGATTAAGCCTTGACAATGAGACCAAACGTCCATCAGGGTAGCGAGGCAGCCGGCTGTATCCAAGAAGAGTCAATGACATTAGATTGGCTTTGAATGAGGTCCTGTTGAAGCCGATGGATTAGGCAAAAAAAGCTATGAGAGGGAAAATTAAACATTTCCACCCAAGTAAGTCCTCTTGCTGGCCTGATACTATTGGCACTTTCCTCCGATCAAAATTATACATTCTGAATTTGTGGGAGCTCGGAATCCTTCGGTGAAGCAAGGTCCCAGGCTGTAGCCAAAGGATGGCACCACAAGTCAGAATCCCTTCTCCATGAGGTCCAGCTGACACAGATTTCCTGCTGCGGAAAATAAACCTGAATATTCAGCCCAGGTGCGATACATCTCAGTCATCAGTTTTGCTCCTGTCAGCTAGAGGTCTTTAGAACCAAAATGTTTCTAAGTCCCAGCTATTTCAGGATGTTAAGAGGAGTACACTTTGACACAGCCAAAGGTCCCAGGACCTTACGCACAGCACTTGCAGGTAAGATTCAGTCCAGCACAAGGCACCAGCAGGGTTCAGAGAAGGTTTAGTTGGTATTTGCCTGCTGAGCTCTTCAGGAAAAGGATTCTTGCAGCTTATTGTTGCCCTGTTGCTTAATAGAAGGTGAGCCTGTCCCTTGGAGTACACTACTTTGTCCAAGGTACAAGTGGAAGCAACTCAATCCCTTCATGTCTCCTAACACGCCAAACAGCAGGTACAGTGTCCTTTTGTGGCTCTTCTACAGGTCCAGAGTGTTCTTAGGAAGATGCCCAGGGTTGCTAAATATATGCCTTGCACTAGGTTGTGAGTGGGGTGCGACTCCTGCTCCCTTCCTAACCAATAGGGAAAGAATTCCCAGGGGTTACCCTACCTACTTTTGCAACATTTGTTGTGTGCCCTACGGTAAACAATCTTGAGTTCCCCTCATTTCCTAAATCGCAGATGGAGAAACCCTTCTCCTCTTGTGCAGAGTCTATATGCCCAATCAGAGGTGTGGCCATAGTTATGAGCAACCCCTCCTCTGTGGTCATGTCAAACCAGTTCTGGGGGCAGCACCTGACCCACTGGGATTGAGACATACCTGACTAGGGGATCAAAGAGAGGGGCCTGCACAGGTGTCAGCTAGCATTTGCCTGTGCTAGGGAGGCTTCTTCGAAATTAATCAAGTTCCCTGGCACTGCCAAATGGTCATCCTGTCTAAGAAACAGCAACACCTCCCCAGAGCAAGACATTTGTCTCTGCACTGGAAACAGTGTTTACACCTGATTGAGGGCTTGAGCACTTAGAGGGATGTAGCTGGAGGATAATACAGATTAGGCTCCAGAGTCATTCGGCAAGGAAAAAGTAACTTTTTAAATGTTCATGTTCCTTAATATTGATGAAATATCCAACCTTACAAGTGAAGGGCATTAAATCAATATTACAAAGAGTCTAAAATGAAGCTTCTAGGTGCTTTCTAGAGGAAAATAGCATTGGTAAATGTAATAGTGCATCCCAGTGTTCTCCCATGCTACACGGAAAATAGTGTTTTAATGCGTGTCACTATAAGGACATGTTTAATATTAACTTTCTACATGTCCTACTTTTAACTACCATATACCCTGCCCTGTGGGCAACAATGCCTTCTTAGAGATGAGTTGTTATTATTTAAAGGGAATGTTTAGGTCAATCAAAAGAGAATAATTTGCCAAGTTAGGTTGCAGTTTTTAGCCTGCCACAGTCAGGCTATAATGGTAGGCCTGAAGACATGTTTACCCTGTCACTGTAGTGGATGGCACAATAGGTGTTGCAGTCCACCAGTAACATTAAACTTGCAGGCCTTGGGGACACCTTGCTCCATATAACTCCAATATGTTTTAGGGGTCAGAAGACATGTACGGGGGCCTAGTTAGCAGAGTCCCAGTGCAGAAATGAAAAAAACAGCAGTATCAGTCCACAAAATGAAATGAAGGTGACCACACAAGAAGAGGCACTTTCCTACAGCAACAAAGATTGTATGACCGTTTTCTGCAACTCATATGTGCAATTTCATAGATGATCTGAAATCTTTAATTAGCATAGATTAGTTTGTTGGTTGAGGAGGAGCAGAAACATGTATATATGCCTGGTTTGTTAATATATGCCCCCAGCTCATGTATTCCTCACTTTTAAAATCCTGGTTTTTAATTTCCTAAATGTTTGCTTTTGTTATGTAGAAAGAAAAGTTTAACTCTCAACCACAATATACAGTTACCAAGATTGGCCATTAGCATTCTGTAGCCTAAAATATGTAAGTAGGCACTTCAGGTTTGCAAATGATTTGTCACAGCTCTATTTAATTGTCAGAAAACTCAAACATTTACCAGGAATTTCCAAATTTAAAGGTTCTTCTTGGCCTACCCTCTCCAAAAATCACAGGCAATGGCAAACACGTCTGTCATAGGATTTGAAGAGGTTAGCTAAGCACAAACCCAAAATTGGCAATTACATTTATTCACTTGCACTGGCTCTTCTCTGAGCCTGCCTGAATATTCATGTATTCAAACACAGTTGTGCTTTGGCACCATCATACCATGCTTGGCCACAATTTTGCCAGGGATATCCACCTTTGTGCCAAAGCCGGCATGTTGTCAGAAAATACCACCATTGTGTTAGGGCCAGTACATTGCCAGAGACTACCGCCATTGTACCAGGCCCATATTTTACCACAAATTATCATCATTGTGTCAGGGTAAGCATGGTCCCATGGATTATCACTACTGTGCTAGAGCCCGGATTTTACCAGTAATTATTTCAAGTGTAATTGTATTTATTTATTGGTTTCTACTCCTGATGAGGCACTGAAATGTTTAAAGGCAAGTAGCACGCTGCTTTAGAACTCAAGGTTAGTGGTTAATCCAGTGGGTATTGTGATTAGTAATGTGCACTCAAGAAAAAATTGCATGCATTTACCCAAATTACTTCATTATAAATTATGTTGATCATTTGTGGGCGCTATATGGTTTCAGGTGGTTGGGTGATGATACAGATCGGCTGCCAGGGATTAGATAATGTTTTATTGCAGGGATAGGTTTTTAAAAATGAGATGTTGTGATCTATTGAATGAGGTATCAGCCAATTGCAGAACTACAATATGAGAGATAAGGCAGACAGGCATGAGAATGACAAGAGACTATATTCAGAAATAGAAGGCATGCAAAGGGTGGAAGGTAACAAGAGGGTCACTAAAAAATAAAAGGAGAGGAATCAAGCTGAAGTTAATCGAGGTCACTTTTCATGCAGGGTTTTGGGAGTATAGTGAGAGAAGGCTTTCTGAGAAAGCAAGCAATTGGAGTATGTGAGCGATAGAAAGAAACAATATTATAGATAGTGCACTGTATCTGGGGCATACATCTTAAACGTGCAATTCCAAGTATAGACATAATTTAAACATTAAGAGCCCTAGCCTGTTGTGTGCCAAGCCTGTGACAACCCTTGTAAACATAATCTGGAGTATCCCAACCTTAGTACTGGGTCTGTACATTGCACAAGGGGAGTTAGAGCACACAAAACCTGGAAAAGGTCTCATTTAAATATCTTGTCTAACTGTTCTGTGAAAAAAGGTTTTTCACTACTTTACAGAAAATAACTATTTAGCACTGGCTGAAAACATCTTGACACGGCATAGATTTATACCATGTTGCCTAATGCCATTCAAGTGTATGTTGTGCTTGTTCGTGTTTGTGGACACCGTAGTATAGGCATTGTTCGTATAAGTGCAGCAGAGTGATGGAGACCTGTGGGTTCCATTTTGAAAGCCCCTGGCCTGTTCCTGTGCACAGGATCTGGCTGATGTTGTTTTCCCACACTGTGGCAGTGGAGGTGTATCAGAAGAGATGCAAAAGGGACGAGACCTAGACAGTAAAGTGAGGACAAAGGAGAAAAGACTGCTATAGAAATTCAATTAGATCTTTTTGCTGAAAGGGGCTTCTAACTAGTCTTCTTGTAGCACTTCCACTTGATGGATGGTGGGGGTGAAGGGTGCTGCAGTCTCTGTTGGTCAGAGTGGGAAGGGTCTTTTAGATAAAACCAGACTTTTCTCTCCTTCCTGCTACTGTCTTTGTGGCTGTTCATAGCTAGAAGTAGGTCGTTCACACCTTTTGGTACCTCTGTTGTGGGTGCTTCAGACTGGAGGCTTCTCTGCAGTGAGAAGCTTTACCCCACACCAAGGCTGTGTCTGCAGAACACACTATAGGAAATTGAAATGGAAGCTACCTTAAACCAGTTTTTCTTCCTGTAGATTTTTGAAGGAAATAGCACATTCAACAACTCAGGCACTTTGGCTATGGCCTGCGAGCATGTTCTGCTGCCACATCTATCTTGTAAATGCAGTTTGTCTGCAGCCACCTTGCTGTAACAAACAGCAACCATTCAACATCACAGGCCACTTGGGCTGGGAAAGCTAAAACCCATCCTCTTCTACAGCCTGGTCAGTGGTTCTCGTTGTGCAACATTAGAGGTAAAGAGAAAAGTCCTTTGACAATATCTAAATTACAAAGTATCCAAACTGCTATGTAGGAACTCGGGCCGACAACTAAACTCAGGTTCATTTGTTTATTGCAAACTCTGAACCAGATTTTTGTACACCAATCTAAGCATGATAGTATACAAGTAAAAAGTAAATAGGATGAAGCCAAACCTCTGGCACCGACTCATCCTATATAACAAATAGAAAACGACCAGTTATTTTTTTTACAGCCATATTGGTTATTAGTAGACAACAATGCATATTGGATTTCATCAAAACTCCATTCAGAAAACCCCTACAAGCCCCTAACTGTCCATACACTACACTAAAGGGAACCTCCTAATCGAAGACACGTTTCATTTAAGATGGTAAAAGGTGTTAGCCTTCAGAGCCTTCCAAAAAAGTAACTCCAACCGGGGTCATGTAGCATAAAGCCACAAAACCAAAGAAGAGATCTGTACCTCAAGGCGTCCTTAAGCAAAAGTGACAGCTATCCCTAGCTACGATACTACATCAGCAGTTGCTGAATGAAGGCACCTCCGACAGTCCTACTAGTAATTTTCTATTATTTCAGGATCCTTCAGCTTCCTTTCTCTGCCTCCATGTTCACACGCTGAGATATTTCGCACTTCCTTGGTGTCATCTCTCCCTCGTGAACTCATCATCCATCCATTAGCACATTTCTTCTTCTCAGGCCTCTCTATCTCCTAGGAACAATTTCTCTCAAATAATGGAGACTTGTCCACCTGCAATGGGAACAGCAAATGCATGCAACATTCCACAGTGCAAGCAGAAAGCTAATTCAAATTAGCTAAAAAATAAATTTGAAATGCATTTCATGCGTACAGTTAAGCATAATTTGACAGTGTACAGGTTACATTATGTGAGCCCTTTTACAATCAAATAGGCTGTACTTTCGATATAAATCCTAACAGTTATAAATGGCAAGTCTTAAAATATTAGTGTCATGAGTGTAATATTAAACAAATTAGCAAACACATTTAATTTGCTACCCCTTAAGTGTTAATGCACAATCTTGTCAGTTACATTTCTAAAGTTCAGATGTGATTTGCGTTAATTCATGAGGCTACTTTAACATCTTGTATTCCTCTTTCTTCTTTTCATACAATAGACACACAGAATATAGTTGAGTGCAGACTACCCATGATTATAATGCACCAAAGGGGTCTAAACTACTCTCCTGCAGGGCTGCAATCTAAGGCTAGCATGGCTTGTGACTCTTGCCCTGTACCTCGGCGCTCTACCTGTTCACTACTGTCTGCAACGTTCACATGTGTGGGAGAGGATCGCCTTGGTGAATACTGAGATATCAGAAAAAACAATCAGAGAGAGAGAGGGTTGGAGACACTCTTAGTCCCCCAGATTAGTTGTACAAAACAAAAGAAGAGTGTCATATGCAAGGTGTCTCAGTGGAGAGACACGGAGGCAAAGACTGTAAGGAAAGACTATAGAAAGATACCCCCTTGTTGACACATTGGAAACCTTCAAGGGTGTTATGAGAAGCCCTCACTCACCAACCTGGTTGGTGACATGCTTCATCATCTGGCCCACCAGGAGAAGCTGAGTGCCTCCCTGGTGTGCTACAATGCCAGATTACTGTGGAGCTGGATTTTGTGACAGTGATGTGAAAAGTGATGTTAAAAATGTCCAATACTGTACCAATCAAAATGATTTATTTACTGGTCAGTTTGGACATGGTTAAAAAAGGTTATGTGTGGAAAACTACGCCAATTATGATGGGAGTTTCCACTTAAAGTGGGGTCAACATGTTTCTGCCCTTTATAGGTGTAAGAGTTACGTGGGCATTCGTCAGGACCGTGTAGCGTGTACCTTGGCGGTATGGGCGCGCTAAGGCCCACCCTGACCAAAGGACGTGAAAGTTAAAAATTGTGCTATGTGTAAAAAAATTGTGCAAAACAAAACACAAACCACAAGTTGTGGGATTTACCTCCACTCAGAGGAACCTGTATAGTTTGTGTAGAAAAAGATCCACGCACCATGGGTCTCGGGAGGGGGGTGGAGGCGAAAATGGCACACCGCCCGCAACGCCTGGCACCCGCTCGGCACCTAGCTTCTCCTGCTCCGGACCCCGTGAATACTGAGATATGTCAATGTATTATTCCAGGTGTTAAATCAGTTTTGAATAGCTCAGGTAGTTACACATAACAAAAAATCTTACATTGTGTGGCTGTTGACAGACTACAGGCCTAGGTGCTCCGAGACCCCAGACTAAGACAGCAGTGTGAAATCGCTTCCCAATCAGCGCTGTAGATTTAAAACACAATATGCACTGAGTTTCACTCCCTATATATAGCACAGACAGTACGTCTTCAAAAAGATCTAGCGCCTGAGTGCCACCTTGCAGAGCCTCTAGAACAGTGCTTAATTTGTGCCAGTGATTTCCAGTGCTCAGCTGCAGCACTAAATTGTCAACAGCGGCACTTATGACAGTCTGCCACATGATGACGCTGTTAGATGTAGAGATTAACACATCAACAGTTGTTTATTAATTCACTATACAAAGAAAATGAATGAAATCAATCAATCAATCATTTGTTAAGGCCACTATATACCCGCGAGGGTCTCAAGGCGCTGGGGGGGTGTAGATAGGGGCTGCTACTGATCGAACAGCCAGGTCTTTAGTATCCTCCTGAAGGTCAGCCGGTTTTGGGTCTGTCGTAGGCTCAGTGGGAGGGTGTTCCATGTCTTGGCGGCGAGCTGGGAGCAGGATCTCCCGCGGTAGTTGTTCTTCGAATCCGCGGGACGGTGGCGAGTGAGAGGTTGGTGGAGCGTAGCTGGCGGTTGGCGGTGTAGAAGGGGAGCCGTCTGTTCATGTAGGCTGGGCCGGTCTTGTGGAGTGCTTTGTGTGTGTGGATGAGGAGCTTGAAGGATATCCTCTTGTTGACGGGGAGCCAGTGCAGGTTTCTCAGGTGGGGGGTGATGTGGCCGTCTCGTGGTACATCGAGGATCAGTCGTGCCGAGGCGTTTTGGATGCATTATAGTCGATTGATGAGCTTGGTCGTGGCTCCCGCGTAGAGGGCATTTCCGTAGTCGAGTCTGCTGCTGACGAGGGCCTGGGTGACTGTCTTTCTTGTATCTGTCGGGATCCATCTGTAGATCTTGCGGAGCATGTGGAGGGTGTTGAAGCAGGAGGAGGAGACAGCGTTGACTTGCTTGGTCATTGAGAGAGTGAGTCGAGGATGATTCCCAGGTTGCCTGCGTTGTTGGTGTGGGTCGGGGCTGCCCCCAGTGCCGTCCCAGGCTGATGGGTTGGAGCCGAGGATGAGGACCTCCGTCTTGTCCGAGTTCAGCTCCAGACAGCTGATCTTCATCCAGTCGGCAACGGCCTTCATTCCTTCATGGAGTTTGGCTCTGGCGGTGATGGGGTCCTTGGTAAGGGAGCGGATCAGTTGAGTGTCGTCGGCATAGAATATTATGTTGAGGTCGTGCTGTCGGGCGAGGTGTGCGAGCGGGGCCAAGTAAATGTTGAACAGTGTCGGGCTGAGGGAGGACCCCCGGGGTACGCCGCAGATGATCTCGGAGGCTTTGGAACGGAACGGGGGGATGGAGACGCTCTGGGATCTGCCGCAGAGGAAAGAGGTGGTCCATTCCAGAGCTTTGTTTCGGATCCCTGTGGCGTAGAGGCGTGCGCGTAGTGTGCGGTGGCAGACGGTATCGAAGGCGGCGGAGAGGTCTAGGAGGATGAGTGCTGCGGTCTCCCCGTTGTCTAGCAGGGTCCTGATGTAATTGGTGGCGGTGATGAGGGCGGTCTCGGTTCTGTGGTTGCTGCAGAACCCCAACTGGGAAGGGTCCAGGATTCTGTTCTCTTCGAGGTATCGGGTTAGCAGTCTGTTAATGATTTTCTTGATGAGCTTGGCCGGGAAGGGGAGCAGAGAGATGGGTCAGAAGTTCTTGAGGTCTCTTGGGTCTGCCCTGGGATTTTTGAGTAGGGCGTTGATCTCGGCATGTTTCCAGCTCTCTGGGAAGGTCACGGTCTCAAGGGTGAGATTGATGACGTTGCGTAGGTGGGGTGAGATGGAGCTGCTTGCTTTGTTGAAGACGTGGTGTGGGAATGGGTCTGACGGAGAGCCGGTGTGGGTTGTGCTCATGGTTTTGATGGTGTCAGTGACACTCACGCTGGTCCAAGCTAGCAAAGGGACATGGTCGATGGTGTGTGGAGGGTCTGTTGTGTTGCTGTCTGTTGGAGCTGTCTGGGTGTTGAAGCTGTTGTGGATGTCTGCTATCTTGCGGTGGAAAAAGGTGGCAAGGGAGTCGCACAGGGCTTGCGACGGCGGGATGTCGTTGGTGTTGGAGCTGGGGTTGGAGAGTTCCTTCACAATGTTGAAGAGCTCCTTGCTGTCGTGTGCATTGTTGTCGAGGCGGTCTTTGAAGGAGGTCTTCTTGGCAGCTCTGATGAGGTGGTGGTGGTGGTTGCGGACGGCGTCCTTGTGTGCTGCTTGGTTGTCCGGAGTTTGTTCACTGTGCCATTTCTTCTCTAGTTTCCGGCAGGCTTGCTTGGAATCTAGGAGTTCTGGGGTGAACCAGCTGGCCCTCTTGCTGGTGTCTCTGTGGGTGGGTTTCTTCAGCGGGCGAGGGTGTTGGCGCAGTCCTCGATCCAGCGTCTGAGGTTGTGGGCAGCGACGTCGGTGTTGGAGGGTTCGGTGGGTGGGCGGAGGGGAGGTTTGCATGTAGTTGGTCTTCAGTGATTTTGCTCCAGTGGCCGCGGGGGATCTGTTGGGTGCGGTGGTGTGTGGTGGGTTTCTGGAAGGTGAAGTGGATGCAGCGGTGGTCGGTCCAGAGGAGTTTGGTGGTGTGGCTGACGGAGACGTGCGAGCTTGAGGAGAAGACTGGGTCGTGCGTGTGGCCAGCAGAGTGGGTGGGCGTTGTGACGAGTTGCATCAGTCAGAGGTTGGCGAGGTTGTCCTATCAGGGTGGTGGAGTTGCTGTTGTTGTTGTTCTCAAGGTGAAAGATCAGGTCTCCGAGGAGGATGTAGTCGGTGGTGGTCAGGGCGTGCCTGCTGATGAAGTGGGGGCGGGGTCCGGGGGGTCGGTAGACGATGGTGCCTCTGAGGGTAGAGTTGGGGTCAGCGTGGATCTGGAAATGCATGTGTTTGGGTTGCTGAGCGCGTCGTGGGTGCTAGTCGAGATCCTGATGATGTTCTTGTGGATGATGGCGATTCCTCCTCTGACTCCGTTGGTGCGTCTCTGCGGGTGATCTTGTAGCCATCCGGGAATACTATGGCGATGTCGGATGAGGAGGAGTTGTTCAACCAGGTCTCTGTCAGGAAGGCAATGTCCAGGGAGTTTGTGTTGAGCAGGTCCCAGAGCTCGTCGGCATGTTTGCGTGTGGAGTGGGTGTTCAGTAGTATCCATCAGAGGTGGTTGAGGTCTTTGACAGGTGGTTCATCGGCTCTGTGGCTGGTGTAGCTGCAGTTACGGCAGGTGAAAGGACCGTGTGTGCATTTCGGGGTGGCCTTGAAGCAGTTGTGGGTCTGTCCGGGGTTGAGAGCGTGCAGAGTGCTTGTGTCATAGTGGTGGTGGTCGTCATGGCGGGGGCCAGGGGTTCTGTCCCATCGGCGCCACCGCGCAGCGGCCGGCATGTGTGGGGAGGTGGGAGTGAGGAGCAGCTGGGAGGCGAGAGGCGGGGGCAGCGAATGGGCAGTCAGGAGGCGGAGCCGCAGGGGACGCAGCCGCGGGGGCGGTGAGGGGCATCGAAGGAAACAGAGGGCAAAAGGGCACAACAATTGAGGGAGAAACGAGTGGCAAAGAGGGAAAAAGGTCACAAGTAAGGGCAGAAAATGGCGGAAACGAGTGGCACAGAAGGCAGAAAGGTCCCAAGAAAGGGCAGAAAGGTCACAAAAAATGGGGGAAACGAGTGGCACAGAGGCAGAAAGGTTCCAGGAAAGGGCAGAAGGGTCACAAAAAAACGGGGGGAAACGAGTGGCACAGACGGCATAAAGGTCACAAGAAAGGGCAGAAAAGTCACAGAAATGCAGGGGCAGCTAAGCAACAGAAGGCAAATACGGGCCGAGAGACACTGGGCCTGCGAGCGGAGCAGAAGGAAAAACCGGGCAGAGAGACACTGGGGGAGCGAGTGGAGCAGAAGGGAAACGGAGCAGAGAGACACGGGGGCAGCGAGGGGAACAGAGGGAGAAAACGGGCACCAACCAAGTACAGGCAGAGGGGGAGACAGACAACAGCAGTCACAGACACAACAATGAAAATGCAGTCACTACAACGGGAGCAATGAAAGAAAATACAGGCAATTCAATGGAGGATGAGCAAACCTACGGCCTACCACTGGCCAACAGGGATGAGGCACAGGTGGTAGCCTGCGGGTGGAGGAGGGCCTCGAACTTCCTCAGCAGGGGCAACTGGGCCAGGGACACATAGGCGGTGCTGTGCGGAGGGGGAGCGACCTACCTGGAAGGTCTGCCACCCAAGCCAATCTTATTGCTATTGGGGCCTGGAATAGTCTGCATTGTCACACTTGTAGGTGTATGACAGCAGTAGTTGTGCTAGTACTGTCATTGAGAGTGCTGGCGGTGGTATTGGGTGGTGCAAGCTGCCATGGCCGCCTGACGAGGGCCCTGGCACTTATTTTTTCTCACAAATTAAGTACTGCTCTGGAAGCAAATCCCTGCAGGATTATATTGCCTGTTACAGCAACCAACCATCAAAATATTTACAGGCATTCCTATAATTTACAACCCAGTGCTACTTGACATCACACTGGTGTCGCATGATACGCCAACAACATTTTGTGCCAGTATCAAGGTGCCTCCTGCATACACAGACTCTGGGAGTGAACAGTTCTTACCTGGCTCGGAAGAAGGCTTACTGTCCATGTTACACGAACTTGAGCCCATAGCAGATATGCATTGTTCACAGTTTCCTCTGTGTGGGGCCAGGTTCAGTAGAAGTGAGCTAAGCACATTGAGAGGCCATTCTCTTACACTTGGCAGAGGGCACCGGATTCTACGTAGGGCCAAATAACAGAGGCATACCAACGAGCCTGCGGGAAAAGTCAGCTGTCCTCTCGGAGCCTCCTATATTCCCCACTATTGGGCCAGAATGTTGCCAGGGAGGGAATTCCACCATTGTACTTAGGTCAGCTTGTTGCCAGAGATTACAACCCTTGTGATACAGTTTTACATGCTCGTCTGTAAATACACCCCAGTTAAATGTTCCATGGCCCTTTGGCCCACGCAGGTTTAAACCAATTCACTAGCTTGAGCAGGAAAGACAGGTTGGCTGTGAACCACACATCTCTCATAACTCACCCGGCAATAATGAGTATCGGGTAATGGTCAGTCTTACCAGAGACTGCAGGAATACATTTATTTACAGTGGGTTAGGTGAAAACCTTTCCACAAGGATGATGACACCTAAGAAATCCACACTATGGATTAAAAGGCTTTCTTGATCTTTTAAAGTCCTGTTCTAGGGCAGAGTATATGAAAGAGCGCAGCTGCACATCTAGCTGAAGAATTAGTTGAAAATTACAGTGAGCATAATATATGCAATACAAGAAAAAACAATAAACATTTATAAGATATGAGATGGCAATATTTAGATGACATCAAGCTGTTGAAATCCTTTCATTCCTAGCCCCAGGCTAATGACTCAATTGTTGCCAAAATGCCATAAATATGAGTTTTCTAATTGACCTGGTACGCATATACCTGCTCATGCGTCAATGTCCTTTCAGTGTGCAGCCTCCTTGGGAAGCAAGGCCATTCTTTGTTCGACTGGGAGGCTGTTCTATTGAGAAGCAGATTGCTCCCTCTCCAGGGAGGCAGCAAGCTCCAGTGAGCGACCTTCATGCAGACTGTTTATGAACTCAAGGCTGTTTATAAAGTCGATGCTCCCTTTCAGAATTAGTAAGAACCGAGCTTTTCCCAGGGAGGCTCGTTCTCGGTTCTTATCTACTGTTTCTAACCATTACTAGGACAAGTGTGATTTGTGCTGTAAGGTTTAAAAAGAAATGTGGGGATTTTCTTGCACATTTACCTAAAACTACTTACTGCATGTCCTTCTAACATCATTTTGTTTTGAACATACAGGATATCAAATTGTGATGCACTATCAACATATAAGAAAGCATCACTATGTTACACAACAATGAAACAACAAGGAGAATCATGCACTTTAAGAAATATATGTGAATGATAATGTACTAGCAGCCCGTCCTGACCTTGTCCGGGAGCAATCAGGCTTCCCCGACCCCCGCCTGCTTCGACATTGTCCAGCATTTCGGGCCCCCGCCCGCCCCGTCCCCCGCCTGCCCCGACATTGTCCCCCGGAGCCTTAAAAATGCGACATATGATAGTCACAGCAGTGCATTATAATGTAAAACCGTCTCACTGTATTCAGCTATTACTCCAGCCTTCGCCTGGAAATTACCATTTCCATGTGTTTAGAGTGGGGATAAACCAAACCAGATTTCCTGGCTTTCCTTAGGGCTGCTTGCTTTCCCCGTCCCCGCCCGCCCCGTCCCCCGCCTGCCCCGACCCCCGCCTGCACCGACATTGTCCCTGGGAGCCTTAAAAAGGCGGCATATGTTAGTCACAGCAGTACCACGAAAAGAGGGCACATTTAAAGACGGCTTCGAGGTTGACGGATCACTTTCGCCTGTGGGGTCTCTTTGAGCTGTGTTTAACCTTGACGGAGCTCGGCGTGCCGAGATTCCAGCATGGTAACATAATGCCCGCGTGTCAACCTAAACCCTTAAAGCTGAAACGCTGAAACGCTGGTGCTCTGCAGTTTAACTTCCTGAGCTGTGTTTGAGGTAAAACTAATGAGCGTGATCGTGGTAGTTTGGAGCCTTACATCACCCCGTCCCCCGCCTGCCCCGACCCCCGCTACCGTACCTCAGCCGCCTCTCCTCAGTCCACCGCTCCTCGCCGCTCGTCACCGCTCCTCCCCGTGCCATGTCCGCCGCTCCTGGACGCCGCTCCTCCCTGTGCTCCTGACGTCAGCACGCAGGTCGACTACTTTTTTTATAATGTACATTTTTTAAATATAGCGTATTTTTTAACTTTATATAGCCTATGTCTATCTACACACCCTGAGGATTCCAACGTTGTATCAGGTGTGTGGATTGGGGCTGTGGTTCCCGAGTTTACCCGCCTCAAAGCCTCAAAGTTCTTCCTTTATAATAGTAGTATAGATATACGAAAATTACTAATTGGATAACATGAGGGTTCAAAAAGCAAGAAAGTGGCAAAGTAAATGAACATTGTGCCATGCCATGTCCAGCATTTTACCAGGGATTACCACCATGGTGCAACAGTGAGCATGTTGTCAGGGATTACCGCCATTGTGCCAGGACCATCACGTTGTCAGGAATTACCATCACTGTGCCAAGGCCAGCATATGCCAGGGAGTATCAGCATGGTGCCCCACACAGCCGAGGAAGCAGTAAACAATGCATATATCCCATGAGCTGACGTTCGGGTAACAAGGACAGGAAGCCTTCTTCCAAGCCAGGTAATAACATTTTGTCCCCCGAGTCTGTGTATGCAGGGGGCGCCTTGATACTGGCATACAGAATGTGGTTGGAGCATCATTTGACACCAGAGTGATGTGCAAATAGCATTTGACTGTAAATTATCGGAATGCCTGCCTTTATTTTGAGGAGTTAAAATGTTTAAGGAATTAGGCTTACGGTATTCTACAGATTATGAACATTGTGATAGGACCTGCATGCTGAAGGGATTTCTATAATTTTGTTAAAGCAGAATTTCACCAAGAACTATCATTATTAGGCCAAGGCCCAGTGGGGGCTCCTCCACTAAGGCGGAGGAGTGTCTTCCCACTGCTTTTCAGCAGTCTATAAAGGAAAAATAAAATGATAGTAACTCAATGTTATTATTATTTTATTTGTTCCTGCTGCAGCTTTGCGGGTACAGAGATCTTCTGCTCAAAGAGGAGCATCGGGAGGAGTGGTGAGCACTTTGTAAGTCTGCATGAAAGTTTGTCCCGACGTCTCGGGCTGGCAAAACAGTCATGCGCACTTTGTATTTTTTCCACCCAACTGCATTACAGCCTGGGTGTAGAACATGCCCAGGCTCCCAGTCCCTGTCTGTGCACCGAACCATAGTGCTAAGACCAATCACAACGCTACATTGCAGCATTGTGATTGGCTTAAGGGAGCCTGAGTGCTTACTTTTATGGTTGGAGCAGAGGGGCGACGAGGGGAGACGTGCGAGGAGTGAAGTGCAATTTTCTTTTTTCTACCGCTCCTCCCTCCCCCGATCTGTGCCATCCACCACTGGCAAGGCCAGCACATCTGGAACTACCTCCATTGTGCCACTGCCAGCATGTTGTGACAGGATTGTGCCATTATGCAAATGGCTACCATGTTACCAGGATTCACCACCATTGTGCCAGGGCTCGAATGTTTCTAGGGAGTTCCACCATCATATCATGGCCAGCTTTTTACCTGAAATTACCACCAATGTGCCAGGGCCCACATGTTTCCAAGGATGACCTTCATCATGCCAGTGTCAGCATGCTGCCAGGGATGACCAAAATCAATGCTAAAATCAGTATGCTTCCAGGATTTACCACCAATGGGCCAGGGCCAATATGTTGCCTTTGTTACCGTGATTGTGCCAGAGCCAGCATTTTACTAGAAATTGCCAACTTTGTGCAAGAGCACGCACATCCCCAGGGAATACCACTACTGTGCTAAGGTCCGTATTTTGCCAGGAATTAACACTATTGCAGCATGGCAGCATTGTAACAGGATTTACAATCATTTTGCCGGTGCCAGAATGTTGCCATGCAATGCCATTGTTGTGGGCAGCCATCCTACTCCTCTAGATGACTTTGGGACGCACCAGCAGACCCTGTCGTATGGCGTATGGCCCCCCTGTAACCTTGCAGCCCTGAATTGAGTCTACTGCTTAGCCTGATAGGCCAGTCTCCCACATTTCTTTAGCTTTCGGCTTAGTCCAAGCCCATGAAGCGATGTAGTGGCCCGCAGCAACAAGAGACCCCCCCATCTCATACATCCCACAGTTCATCAGGGTTATCCACCTGACATGGGTACCGCTCCTGAAGCAGTGTGAGAACTGCCAGTTTCTTCAGGTCACTTCTCCTTCCACGGTACCTAACAGTGATGGAAGAACTCTCTGCTCCACAGCCTGTCACTCAGTGCATGCCTCATCATGCTGGTATTTTAATGTATTTATTTATTTTAAAGTCTTATAAAGCGCGAACTTGACCCGTGAGGGTATCAGAGCGCTTTACAGATTCAATAGAGTAATACAAGGTTACGGCAGGACATAACAAACAAAAAACAGGAAAAAAGAGAAATCAGTACGTCGGGGAGGTTTCAGAAACAGGGGGTCACTACTGGGCAACTGACTTGGACTCTGATGTCATGGTTAAGGAGGACTCCTTCTTACAAAGGCCCTGCATCTTCTGGTGCAAACACCACATGCTGAAGACCATGATGTGCTGCACTGTTAAAAGTCTGGCGCTTTGAGACATTTGACTTCTAGGCACCCCAGCCACCGAGCTACTGCTTGGTGATACTTTATACATGACCCGCTAGTTCCAGTTATAAGGAGTCTACATGTTCAAGAGCAGGAGCCCTGTGACCTCCTCCCCAACTCTTGGTCAGTATTATGGGCTACCACTAGAGTCGACCTCACTGCCTCTACATCAGTCTCTATCAACAGCACACCCGCACTAGGAAGTAGTCCCTTACTTTCTACAGCATGAGGTGTTGTAAAGTTCCTCTTATACAACAACTCCTCCGAGGCTGAACTAGAAACCAAAATCAGCCTTGGCAAAAATACTCATACCAGCCTCACAAAGGAGGAGGTCTCGAGCTCTACAGAGGCAAGGGGCTTGCTTGGGTCGTAATAGGCCATTCTTTATATGAAAGTGGTAAAATAGTCAGTCAAGCCCTAAATCTCTACCAGTCACAACAGTGAATATGGAAGAGAAAGAGCCATGTGCACATGACATTTTTCTAATATTAATAAAAGGTAGAGGCATTTAGAAATGGCTGGGTATGCCATACTCACGAATATAGGAGCAAAAAGATACATTTTTCTGCTCGCACTGCAATGACTTCTACAGTAGTAGCAGGCAATATTATACATAACAGCCATTATCTCAGTTTGTCCCTACAGGGTGACATTGAGGCAAAACTTTAAAAACTAGGTCAAGTATTTCACACACTATGCATGAAACTTGAGCTTGTTTGATATTGTTAATGAGCAACAACGGTCCTTACAAAAGGGAGATACAATGTTAAATGATTATAGGCCACAATATGCACTATAATAAAAAGGGAAGTCCAGCCAGACCTCAAATTTTATCAATAAGGTAATGAAAATTGTATCAAACAAACATATATACAGTGGGACACAGTCCTGTATCCAACAAGGCTAGACAAACAATAAACAATGTACAAGGGATAGGGAGTTTGTCAGGCAATTTACAATTTGTGAGCAGCTAGAAAATTTGGTGGAATCAGTTTAGCTTGACTCATGTAGAAAAAACGAAATTATGCCACATAATAGTGAACTAATGTTTAGACTACATTTACTGTTGACGGCGTTTCGATCCTAGACATAATGGGCATGGCAACACTCTGGGAAAATACATCAGGTGCTTCCTTCCCCTCTAAGGAGATCCTAAAAGAGAAATATTGGGAATTTGTGACCCATAATATCTACAGGAATGGTGGTAGGTCCTTACTCACGGGCAGATTTATAGAATTAAAACCAACCCCATGCCTGGAGCAGTATTGGGACATAATAACCAAACAATTAAATCGGAAATGATATTTCCAGCTCACAGTAGGTTCTATGTCAGTAAAATCTTATACAGCAAGATGGGTCACTGAGGGGGATAGCGCCTGTCCAGCTTGTAAGGTGAAGTTGGAGTCACTGGCCCACTTGTTGTATGTCTGCCCGCATATGACATCCCACGTAAATTGTGGCTGATGCCAATCTGCAGCATATTGGGCACCAGAAAGAGCAAAGAGGCACAAAGAATATTGCGCACAAACACCCCAGCACCCATTGCTATTGCAGTAGCAAAATTTCTGGTTAGGGCTTGGGCAATCAAGGCGGAGGCATCTAATGCGTACTGAAGACTATATTAGCCCTTTTTAACCTGAACTGGCGTACATGCAACATATCAATTAGTTATTGCCGTTAATTATTGTATTGTGCTTTTTGTATAAAATTTAATCTAATGAACCTGTTTAATATATTTGACATTTTGTAGCAGTTTTAATCTGTTTTATCTTTTTTACCAATCCGGCCTAAGAACTGAAGTATTTAATCATGGTCTTAAATGTTGTATTTTTATTGTGTCTCATGGAGTATGTATTGTATGTACTGTGCTTTTTTGACTTACTGTTGAATAACGCTTGTTGGATTGGGTATCCAAAAATTCTGAATTCAAGACAAAAATTTGTATTTTCAGAACTCAGAAGGTGATGTTTGGAGGCACATTTATGAATTTCCAAAATATATTTGAAGCTGATTTTTCAGTGAAAAAAACATAACTGGAGACTTAATAATAATATTATTGCTTTAGAACCTGGGGTACTGCTCTGTGGTTGGAATGTACTAACTGCCTAGAGGCATTCCAACTAGCCAAAGATTTTCTACATTAGTGCTCCCAACCCTGGATAATGCACAGATGTAGGAGAGTAGGATCTGCTTCTTATAGTTACCCCCACTTTTTGCTGATGTTTCACTGTTTTTCAACTTTATTCTGGCTGGGACCCTGCTATCTAGAGCCCCAGCCTAGCTGCTTCCTCTCTAAAATGATTGCATGTACTTTAGGTACACCACAGATTGGATTCTGGGGTACCCTTATAAGTCCCTAGTATATGGTATCCTATATACCTAGGGCATAGGTACCCCAGAGGCCTCTCAGGGGCTGCAGCATGTATTATGCCACCCCTGAGAGATCACTCAAAATGACACCACAGGTCTGCTACAGCAGCCTGTGTAAGGTGGTGTATGCACACCTTACTTCGATGTAGGTTCACTATATCTACATTATATCACCACACATATAAACTTATCAATCACCCCTATGGCAGGCCTTATCAATCTTTAAGGCAGGGTGCTGGGTTTTGTGTGACAGGGTGCCGCCCATGCATGAGCAGGGCCCCACAGCAGCCTTCGGAATCTATTATCCGGGGTTGTTCTGTGATGCAGCCAAACCATATACTCTTAAGTGCATTATAACCTTGCGGTAAATAATAACTTTGGAATGGCTTCAAGGAAACATGTTGTGTTTGATGTTAAATATCCTTGGAATCATACCTCCCTGCCAGTTCTGGTGGCAGAGGTATGATTCCACCCTCCTAGAGGGAGAGATATGACTACACCGGCACACCCGGTGCCAGCTTAACAGAACTCTTGCATCACAAAATGGATGCAGCAGCCACAGACACGGGTCTGGCCTTCTGCTGCTGGATGAAAATCCGGCAGGGGAGGCTGGACAATAGGTTTCCTGTCCCAGGAGGTGTAACCACCTCCCAGACAGTCTTTAGTGTATTGGGGCTGGGTGGGTGCACTCCAAGAGTGCTTTGATGTTTGCACTGAGGGAACCTTTGGTGTCCCTGTGTATAGTCCAGCTCAAACTGATTGTAGGGGCTACCCACCCCTGCTCTGGCGCAAAACTGGACAAAGGAAATGGGTGGAGCCACCTCTCTTTCCTGACCCACCCATAGGTGGATCCCCAGAGTTTGTCCTACCCCGTCCTTGGGTATAAAGTAGGAACCCCTGACTACAGGACTTTAGATTTACCTGGACGAAACTTTGCTACAGAATCCCAGAACTTCAACTATCTACACTTTGTTGGATGACCAAAGAATAACCTTTGGAGTTACACAGCTCCTAAAGTACTCCGAAGACTTTGCAACACATGAGGTGGGTTTCCAAGCTTCCAGAGGCCGATCCGTGCTCTTGGCAAACCTGAGATCCAAACCCCTCGGGGGACCGTGCAACCTGAACCCCTGGACATTGTGACCATTTGCAGCTGCATATGCTTCTTTGGGATACCTGAGGCTGTGCATTGGGCTACTTGTAGTCCAGACCCCGAGCAGTGATTCCATGGAAGATTACTGGCCTACACTCCACGAGTGACCCGTCGGTTGGTATTTAGCAATTCCTCTCGAGTTCCTTTCGTGATCCCTTGTCTGTTGACTTGTGGGTCCCAGAGAAGGGTACTTTAGCTTTGAATGGGCTTACCTGGTTGCTCCAGATGTGCCCTGAGTCTCCATCTCTTGGGGAGTCCCCTGGACCTTGCTGGTCCATCCCGAAACCTTTTTACCCTCACTGCGTGGGTTGCTGTTTCCAAGGCTTGCTGGTCTCCGATCCAGACACCAACCCCCAGCACTTGACATCCTTCATTGGACAGCACTCCTGTGGACTCTGGTCATTGTCGACGTCTCCTGGTTCTCGTGGCAGCGGAGTCAAACTTCACCTCATCGCACCTGAAACACCCGACATTGGTGGGCATTGGTCTACCGTTCTCCTGGTCACCCTTAAGTGACCCAGACTCTGTCCCCTCTGCTTTCAGGTTCTGCACATCCTTGATCCAGGCTTGAATGGCACTGGACACTTTTCCTTTCCACAGCAGCAGCACTTTGCAGCAACTCGCCATTGAAACCAGCGACGATTCCCGACACCATTTGGCACCTATGCACCCGGCTTCCCTGGGTGAGGTAACGCAAGTACACCGGTGCTAACATGGGTGCTGGCCTTAGAACCTTCAAAGCCTAAAAAGGTTTGCTCCAAGTGCTCTCCAAAGTGTCCTTAATCTTTAATTTTCCTACCGCAACTTTCCCTTAGGATTGTACGGAGCTCAGGGCTATGTTCTCACACTGCACATGTCCCTCGTGGGTCCCCTGTGTCACTACCTTGGGTGGTTCCTTGGTGTTCGAGCGATTCTACATGCTCTAGGCACTGTGTCTAGTCAAGTTGTGGTTCTTATACCACTTTCTTAATATATGGTTTGGTCTCCCCCTGGGGCCCATTGTATACAGTGCTATTTACTGAAGTTCTATAGTGCTGATATTGTGTATCTTGTTCTCTTGTCTCATAAAGAGGTTAGTAGGGAGTGTTAGTGATAAACACATATATGATATATATACCTGGAGTGGTTCTCCATTCATCTGGTCATTCAAGAGGTTATAATCTGATAAACCAAGTTGCTTTACACTCCTTCTAGACTTAACCTGAAGGCTGCTCTCCATAGCTACCACTAGGATAGCTTTCAAAAAAGGTTGTCTTTAAACCTATCATCAATAAGGGTTGTTTGGACTGATGCAAGGTGCCCACTGTAACTAGCGGACAGCATATGCCAGGCTAACTTCTCACAACGAAGGTGATCACTACTGGAAATCTTGCATACGGTGGCCAGCAATTTACTCTTTTACGATGCGGTCACCATTATAACACTAATAATATTAGTAGCTTGCAATGATTTCCACTGAATATAAGTAGCTCTTACTAAACAAAAGGTTAGAGACCCCCTGAGTGGATGATTTCCGATGGTGCTCCTAGTTCCAATTCTATATATTTCTTGCATTGACACATCTCCTCTAAAGAGAATGGAAATTCTCTTCAGAGGTTGCCCAAATTTCAGAAGATGGTGCAATCTTCCGCAACTCTCCTTAGTTTGTTTAAGCTGGTACACAAAATATGGAAATACTGTAAATGTTTTCTTCCAATAACTACAACATTTTTTCTGATCCATTTAATATTTGGTTTTATGGTTCTTTATTATGGACATTCAGTCACCTTACACGTCACTTTGGCAAGACCAGTGAGGTAAGGTACATTATAAATCCCCTCGAGCTTCGAGAAGCCTTTGTAGAACATTGGAATGTTGCTCTGCGGGCCTTTACCGGCCCGTAGAAGCAGGGAGCACTCCATTGTCTGCAATGGAGCTCCCAACATTCCAATGTTCTAAATTACATTAATGCATAATATTAGCTCTGTTTAATATCTTTCCTAAGTAAAAATGTCCCTCTTTGCTTTTAAATATATTTTGATTTAAATACACAATATGTTATTGCTTATTATGACTGCTTCCTCCTCTAAATCTGAATACACCATGTCCAACAATACGAAACAGGCTACATCACCAACTGTGATTAAGTCGGAAACTGTTGAAACAAAGGAACCTTCTTATGGTGGCAATATATTAAATCCAAGCAAATACGGATACTATTAGTTCTCACATCAACGAGATTCAACCAGATATGCCTGCGATATCAATGAGAGTATCTTATAATAAAATCAAGATTAAACATAATAGATCCTTAATTAATCACCTAACACCTCAGGACCTGTTTATGCGAGTTCTGAGTAAAGTGGTAGATGTGTGATGCAGGGCTCTCATTTCAATTTATGAAGCCATGCAAAGCCACCCTGCGTGGGTTTGAGTGGCCTCATAAATCATGAGTAAAGTGACACAGAGCAAACCGCTGTCCTTCCTTACTCTGCGCCCAGGAGGAATTCCATGGGCATTGCAGTGAGTTTTCCCATGTAACACCCACAGAATTTTAACACTGCCCCAGATTTACAGTGTGATATAAACCTGGGGAAGCACCAAATACGTACGCCTCCCGGGGTGAGGCATAACAGGTCAAAATATGTTAACCCCTTCCATGTTGATGACGAACCCCAGCGGTCATGCACTACGGTGCTCGTGTGCTGATGACGGCTGGGGTTCGTCACGGCCCGCCCCTGTTCGTGTTGTTTACAGCACACCAGGGGAATCGCGGCCGCATGGAAAGGGTTAATTTCTCCTTATTGTTTCAAATGAAATTAAATGAAAAATTACACTTGTATAGCGCATAACTACCCGGAGGTCTCGCAGCGCTTGTGACTGATTGCTTAACGCGAGCTCAGGGTAGTTCAGCAGGTTTTGGCAAACAAGTGAGTTTTCAAAGCTTTCCTAAAGGACATATGGTTGCTGTTTTCTCAAAGAGAGAGAGGGAGGGAATTCCAAAGCCTGGCCGCAGTATGGGAGAAGGAGCGGCCACCCCAGTGGGCTTTGTTGACTTTGATGGAAGTTGCCAGCTGAAGGGTGCAAGAGCGAAGGGGACGGGACAGGACATAAGGCGTGACCGTAGGGTGTAGAATTGGTGGGCCTATTTGGTGAAAGGATTTGTGTAAAATACACATAGCCTTAAATTGCACTCTGGCTACCACTGGGAGCCAGTGAAGTACCTTTAGGACTTTCTTCGCTGACTGCCAGCGGGGGGAGATTGTAGAGTAGGCGAGCAGCGCTATTTTGCGTGACTTGAAACCTCTGTGTTACGGAAGCCGGGGCTCCCATATAAAGGGCATTCCCATAATCCAGGCGGGAGAGTATCAGGGCCTGGACCATGACCCTCCTTGCCTGGAATGGGAGTTTGGGGAGAATGGGAATTGGGGGTTTCCTCATGAGGATTGTTTTTGTGCAGGAAAGTGCCTCTTCCTCCACAAACAACCCTGCATGCAACAAAGGCACCCTTACACCATGGTGCAAGGGTGCCTACATTGGGGCTAGGTTACCGAAACGCCACCATCACAGGGAGAAAGGACAGGAATGCACCATATTGTTTAAATATGGTGGATTCCTGCACTTTCACTTTGGTGTAGGGCAGCACAGCCTATACCAAAAACCCATAAATGAGGTCCCTAGTGTTGATCAAGTTGCTCCTTTGCAAAATCACAACCAATATGATCTATTTATCTTTAACCTACAACAAAATGTTGAAGGGCAAAGTTGTAGAATCAATCTGGAAAATTTACCTCTAAAATGTTTGCTTTTAAAATGTGCTGAAAAATTTGAGATTGATAAAGCACATCCTATTACTTCACATCAGAAGACTAACAAGACTAAGCCCTAGTCAGGCCATATTCAAAGTTGTACAGCATCATCATCTGGTCATAATCCTTAGCATGTGATGAAAAAAAATATTTATAAATACTTCTCTAATAAAATGGTTGCTGTACATTAAGAAGTCTCTACCACAAGTCCCAGATTGAAAGATGTGGATATAAATATGTCCTCTTTGACTCAACTACTATAAGAATTTGGAAGAATTATATATTTAAATCCTTCGACTCTCCTGCAGACTTAATTGCATATCTTAACATGATCCTCTTGGAATAGATTCACAGGATATTGTCAAGTGGTAAACATCGTATTCATGCTATTAGGTGTCCCAGATATCTCTATTAGCTGTTAGTAAGGGATTATGGTGTGTAATGTTTCTAGACTCACTCCTATTTTATTTTTCATCTGATTTATTTGCCATAAAAACGAATTCTATCAACAGTTAGCCAATGCTCCTACATATTTTCCTATTTTATCTCTTTTTTCCTTAAATCATGTCTAGTTCTTTCGGCTTAAAATTCTTGCACTTAATGTGAAACAAATATGACCGTGTAAAAAAGGAAAATGAATCTTGAATATTTATTAGGCGGAAAGTAGATGTATGCTTCTATCAAGAATCACGTATGTGACAAAATACTGCCTAGCAGGACTAACAGCTGGATTGGTAAATTAGTATTTTCAACAAAGACAGGTTGAGAAAATAGGATCTCTATTTTCTAACAGGTTATGTGTTCAAATTTTGTATTAACAAAATGCCTTTGATTAGAGGTTTGTTTAGACTAAAAGAAAGCTTAATAATTATAATATTACTTTGTTTAACTTGCATGGTCCGACTGCTGATGAGCTTTTTTACCTGGAAAGATGTTACCTCATTTAGTAAATCACTACGAACATTCAAAGTTGTTTGTAATTTTAATCTCAAAAGCGATTCATTAATAGAATGCTAGTCACCATTTAAATTCAGAAAATTAAGATCCTGCACCATTCAAAACCTTCTTTTAAAATACAAAACATATTGATAAATGAGGTTTTAATTTTCCTACACACAAAGAGATTAATTTCTTCTCTAACACGCAAGCTACCCTGGACTCCAGCAGCAGTTCCCAGCCTTCCGGACCTCATTGCTCACAAACCATTCAACTGCATCTTCCTCAATGTGCGCTCACTACACAAGCACGCAATAGAAATCTGGTACCTCCTCATTACCTACGTGCCCGACGCTGCCTTCCTCCCAGAAACCTGGACCAACCCAACTCCGCGCCCAACATCGCCACTGCCATTCGTAACAGATACAATATCCTACAGAAGGACTGCCCCATCCTCCCAAGAGGAGGCATCGCCATCATCCACAAATGCATCCTCCGCATGACAACCACCTAGGCCCGGACAACACAACAACCCTCATGGAGAACCTCTACTTCCAGATCCAGACCAACCCTCAACGGCTCTCCATGGGACCCTCATCTACAAGCCATCCGGCCTGCACACGTTTCACTGACACCATCACCAACCTCATCACACCCCACGCCTTCACTTCCACAGACTACATCCTAGACCTAAACTTCCCCCTGGACACCCCCAACAACCCCTTGACCACCTCCTTCCTAGAGAATCTCGCAAACATAGGACTGAAGCAACTATTGTTGTGTAATTCCTAATAATGAGTAGGATCTGCACGTTTAGGCACCATAAACTAAGGGATTGGTGTCCATGTCCAGACTGATTAAAACCACCCCAAAAGGGTATGTTAGCCTTTAGACTAGCTAGCTCACAGTGCCACCATAAGCCCACCAACCTTATCAAGGAGCCAATAGTTTCAGGCAACTATCGATCATGACAACCTTTGATCCTTCAGGGATTGTGGAAACAGTAAAGTACTTTTCACTCAGTCACTCGTGCTTACTTGGTCTCAGAGAAATACACAGAATAAACGATGGGTACATTTTCAATAAGCATTTATTGAACAGCGTCATTCTAGTATAAAACATGTTTGCTGCTACAATCCTTAGACGGAAAGAGATATATAAGATTACGAGCACAGATAAAGTAACTATAAGGTAGAATTATTCCATGGTGCTAAAACAGTAAATATATGCAGGCATATTGATATATGGCAGTAATCAAACATACTCCTATGATGCAAACCCTATCCAAGTGTACAATAAGCAGAAAAACTAACAGCGGAGCCTCCTAGCTAGCAGCACCATACCCAATTTTTCAACTCTATTGATGATGTCCCCACTAGATTCTGTGGTAGCTGTGTGCACACTGTTAGGTACCCACCATCAAAGTACTATTTCCCAACCGGGACTTAACAATTTACAAAAGAAGCAAAGGTGCACCACCCAAAAACACTTCATCAACACGAACAAATTAATTGTCCATATCCAGAAAACAAAGAAGTCTTCAGTATTTTCTTTTTTCTTTCTTTATTTTCATCTCATTTCCATTCCAGATAAAACACAGCATTCAACACATTGAACAGCCAACGCGTTTCGTCCTTATACAGGACTTCTTCAAGGCACTAGATTAGGATGGAGTCAAACCCCTCCAATTACTTGTAGGCAGCAAATAATAACCACCAGCAAGGCCACATCCCACTGTGAAGACGTCTATTTCAGCCAATTCGAACATAGTTCAATAGAAGAGGTTCTGCTAAAATTATCTTTTAAAAACTGTACATTTGCATTCCGTTATCGCTGTTAAGGACCCCTTTAATACGGGGTCAGGATCGTACGTACTGTGTTGCACCTAAAACTAATCCGGACAATGCGGGCGTCCCATTTCTGAACAACTCAATAGTCGTCAATCAAAATGGCATGCCAATAACAGTCAGGGCGCAAGTATTGCAGTACATTGTCCGGATTAGTTTTAGGTGCAACACAGTACATACGATCCTGACCCCGTATTATAGTGGTCCTTAACAGCAATAATAGGATGCAAATGTACAATTTTTAAAAGATAATTTTTGCGGAACTTCTCATATTGAACTACGTTTGAATTGGCTGAAATAGACGTCATCACAGTGGGACGCGGACTTGCTGGTGGTTATTATTTGTTGCCTTGATATATACAGTGCAACGCTCCTAACACAATACCTTGCTGGATATTGAACTTCTCTCTGAAGGTACCCCCCCCCTTTTTCTACAAGTAATTGGAGGGGTTTGACTCCATCCTAATCTAGTGCCCTGGGGAAGTCCTGTATAAGGACGAAACGCGTCAGCTGTTCGTTGTGATGAAAGCTGTGTTTTATCCGGAATGGAAATTAGATAAAAAGAAAGAAAGAAAAAAGACAATACTGAAGACTTCTTTGTTTTCTGGATATGGACAATTGATTTGTTCATGCTGATAAAGTGTTTTTGGGTGGTGCACCTTTGCTTCTTTTGTAAACCTATCTAACTTTACCTAGCATGTATGTGAGCGTAAAGCCAAGAATCCCCTAGGAAAGAGACAACCCCATTAACAGATGGGAGAGAAGGAAGGACCCCTTCTTGGTCTCGAGTTGGGCACCCTGCAAGGAATGCCAAACCACGGTGTGCTGGAGCTTCTGCAAGCCGGGACCTCAGCGTCTAGTGTCAGCATGGGCGCTTCTCCTCTGGTTACCCATGCAAAGATGCAGGTCTTTTATACCCAAAAAGTACCCTCAGCAGTTCTACCTAGATATGTAATGACTTGCCATTATGTATAGTGGATCTGTCTTCCAAAGATTATGTTAACAGTGACTTTTGTACAGAGCAATTATACAGCAGATGGTAATTCTGCTGTGTACATCCTGGGCAGGGGATTAAGATATGATACTAGGAATCCTCATGCAGAATAAATGTGGCCAGTTTAGGAGAAAACTAATTGACCTTTATTCAACCTATAACTAGGTAAAAGGTCAGTGCCAGAGCCGGTATGTAGAGTAAGTTAGGACGAATGTAGGTAAATGGTTGTGTAGCTACCTAGGCCTATATCGGGGTATATTGGGGTTCATAACACCCACCTCTCATCCGAAGCACGATAAGGTCAACAAATGCTATAATATGCCTGTCCACAAAGAATAAAAACATTGTTATAAAAACCAGTGTAAAACATCTAAAAACATGGTATATGTATAAATGATGTTAAAAGTTAAAAATGCTCTGTAAGTCCTCTAAAATAGTCACTATACTGTTAGACCAACTGAGCACACTGTAAGCCATGGTGCTCAGTCGAGCAGGAGAGGAAACATCAAATAAAATTATGTTTTCAAAATCCTATTTGGCTTTTTCTGGAAAAAGGACAATTTTTTCCCATCACACAGAGAGACACATTTTTATGTGTCCTGTGTGGGAGACACAACATAACTGTCGCTTCCATTCCCAGACGACAGTCCCTGTAACACCTCAGGTCAATGGAGTACAGGTGATCAGCTTCAGTTTCTGCAGCAGACACTGAGAAAATACTTGGTACCTGTGCGTTTGTTGTAGAGCCGGTGTCTGTTCCGACGGGAGCTGAAGCCCTGTGCAGGCTCTAAGAATGCCGTCATCGACATGGGGACACACTGAGGATACTATAATACGTGGGCCATTAAAAAGTCCAGTAGTACATCAACGTTCAGTGGCCCAACCGATGGAAGTGTTAGACATGTATCCAACATGCATTTATATCCACAGAATAGGCAGCGGAGCACAGGCAAGATGCAGTCGACCCAAACTGATCTGAATGATAGGAGCCAATGCTGGCTTATCTTCGAAAGCCGAGGTGTGCCCAGATGGAGTACCATGCGTACTTTGCAATGTGGCATGAGGAGTGCTTTTTCCATCTCTGATGGAACTGGGCCATCTTTGTGTAGCAGAAAAATGAAAACCAGGATATCCACTAAAAGTAGGGGGACCAGCGGAAGCCCTACAAAAATGTTTCCCAATACGGATTTATGAAGGTTGGAATAGCTTTGAAGATTGTCCTAAAGGTGCTCAATAGTCCATAACCTATGCTGTTAAATAGGTGTGCGATCCCTTTAGTATCAGACATGTTAGAGATACGATGTACCATTTCCCTGAAATGGAGCAGGAAGTTAGTTTGGACTAGCGCTTGTATCTCAGCTGAAGACCTTTCAACTTGAAGCTCAAAAGTCTCTCTGGCTGAGGTTAAGGCCACATCCTTCTGTAAAAGCATGGCTTTCAGTCTGCTCAGAGGATACAACTGTATAAAGGAATCATTCAACGAAGGCTATAGCGTATGCCTCACTAACTGTGTGAGTTGGTAGAAACAATACTTTAATACAACAAGTGGCCCTGGAACTTACTGTGACCAGATATGCAATGCCTCGTACCATCCCACAACAACCTTGATCATTCAACATCAAATAGCCCCCATTCAAGAGCACCGGATGAATAGCAGCAGCTAGGGATCCTTTTAAGTGACTTGAAAGGTTTGCAACCGAAGCATTACAGACTCCGTGAAGCAAAATAGCCTAAACAAATTAAAGACCTGCTTATAGAACTCTCACAGTCAAAACCGCTGAGAAAAACTTCAGTGTCCCCATTCCTGCATCTAAATCTGTATGGCAAATCGCAAAGCTCATGTATGTATCCCTGTCCCAAAGCTTCATACCTGTCTGCCTGGTGACACTGTAGACAGTATTGAAATTGGAATGTCTTGGTCGGCAGTGTAATATGGCCATGGATTAACCATTCTGTGGAAGGTGTCTCTGCCACAGTAAAATGTAATTGGTTCAATTACTCAAGGTGCAGCATTGTATACTTTGCATCTCTTCCTGCCATTCTGGTCTGTCTTTCTTTTAGGTTATATGTGGAAAACAGAGTTGTACTGTTGATATACCACCGGGGCACATGACTAGAGTGCAATGAGTGTAGCTCAAAAATAGAATGGATTGCAATTGCGATTGTCCATGTTGTAATATAGACAAATCCTGTTCCATTATTTCTATGGCAGAAGGCACAATGTTGCCCAGTGAATAAATCCTGTATTATAATGTGGTCATGCCATTGTCAACCAATGCCAAAGCCTTTTCTAGGTTAGCCCTATAAATTTCACATAGTTTCTAACCAGCTTCCTGTCAAGAGATTTTCCAAACCTCATTGTGAATAACATACGAGAAGCATTTCTGATGTGGCTTCGGGTGACGTAACAAAAAATCCCTGAGATCCATGTTATCTGACTGTAAGGAGAAGTGTTGTTTCACCTCGGACAGTATTGAGGTTCTTAGCAACTCTAGACATAACTTCCCAACACTATAAGATAACACCACTCCCATTTGTTCTCTATGTACAAAGCGCTGGTCAGGCCTATGGGAACTAAACCCTTCAGTGGTACCCCTGAATCTTAATTGACACCTATTCGTGTTAATGGGCCAAACCAACGATCCCTTCCAATTTGGGTATTCTGAAATGTACTAGCCATCATGTAGAATGTCATCCAATGTATCCTCACTATGTTGTGTATAGTTTTGCCATCTCTCAAAGTGTGTAGGTGAGGGAATCTGTGGTGTGTTTAGGTCCTTGATCATGGCTAACCCAATGACAGGAAGTTTGTTGCTCTGTGTCGTTCCGATGTGGTAAGAGGCCTGCTCTAAATAAGGCCCTAGTTCCCTGAACTTGACAATCTTTAGTCCCCCAGACATACTTTGTGTCTATAGTGTCCCTCCAAAAGTCCAAACCCTGTAAAGACACTTGAGAAATAAAGGCAGCAGAGTATATCTGTTCATGTTAGTGAGCATATTTTTCTTTGTAGTTATAGGTACAACCGTATAAAAATAAGTGGTCGGGTCTGATGTGTTAAACTCAAAAAAAGAAGCAAACTTTTGTGCAAATGTAGCTAAACTACCTTTCGGCATTGTTTGGCAATGTTCCGCTTGATGGTAAGAGAAAGCATTATGTGGGATACTTGCTTCGTGCAAGAAATGATGACCATAGTGTTGGTAACAAAGCATGCTGTAAAAATTAGATGTACCATCTTACAATTCATCGCTAGAAAATGCAGCAGATTGTTCTAAATCAGACAGCATGGTACTTACAGTCTCAAAGTCCCAATCATCAGAGAAAGTACTGTAGGTAATAATATCCCTTAAGGAAAATTTAAAACAAGTGTGGTATTTTTAAAAGTTCAGTTGAATCACATACATCATATGAAACCCTGTCCCAAACTATTCCTTCAGGAACTGCTGTAATGTTCACTAAGGACAGGCCTCTCTGTTCATGGTGTGCGGATGGATGCAGTTACAGGACCAAGTTCACATGTTGTACTCCAGAGTATTCTGGGAGATAATATCCATTCAGGAGCAAGAAAAAGACTGTTACAACACCTATCCAGAGAAGTAGGAGCTGTAGAACTATAGCAATCCGGAGCTGTAGCGAGAGAAAAACAAGGTCTTTTTCAGCCAAAGGTAGATGTCACAAATTGGTTGTTTTTGGGAAACAAACAGTGGCAGAAACTCTGGTTCACTTGGATCCAATGAGAAAGTATCAAAATCAAAGTAGTAGCCAGTCGCAATTCGATCTATCTTTGGAAGCTCAGCAGGTTTTGTAGAACTGGCACATGTCTCCTGTTGAGACACATTTCACAAAGATGTCGGTATTAGGCTGAATTGAGATCTGTGTTGCAGTTGTACTTGGTTGTTGTTCAATTTTACAGGTACGAGTTCCATTCCAATGTTGGTAACTCCTTCACTTCAAGTGGTAGGATCGGCAAACGTTATTTGTCTTTCTGCCTGAACTTCCTGCATGGTATCAAGAGGAGATCTGGTGCTACGCAGGAGCCCACACTGCCTACTATTCAGTTTCAGCCACATAGTGTTGTTTGATCAGATAAATTGAGACAAATCTTTTTTCTTTCTTGCCGGCAAGAAGCTGAAGAAGTACTGTTCTCATTCCTTCGACCGCTAGGGCAGGTACAGGCCCAGATCCAGGTCTTGCCGGAACAACTTTCACTTTCCCAGTGGAGATGCATTTTACTTGGACATTACTTTGTAATGCCCGGAATTCATTGAGTTTCTATAAAACAGCCAAATGATCATTGATGTCAAACGGTTTTTCATCCGCCACTGTGCTGCCACAGTCGAGGTCAGGTACCCATATTCTGATACTGAACAGGAATTTGAATAGAGTACGGCTCCCCAGGGAACTTCTAGGCATTATATTAAGTGTCCTCTGGACTCCATACAGGTGATTGACTCAACTGCCACCGAGCCTAATACCCTTGCTGTTCGGGATTGCTTTAAGTCCCGGTTTTATCTCTCCACAAACAAATTTCCCTCTGGATGATATGGAGAGCAGTACCGCAATGCCCAACCCAAACTTCCCATGTTGTCTTTGTAAGCCTATGAGCTAAACACAGGGCCACGGTCAGAATGTAATGTGCCAATTGTGTATGTCCCTATAAAGACTCACAAATCTTTATGACAGTTCGAGCGTCCTTTAAGCCACGTCAGATCTTAAGTGGCTGCAGTGGTCCATATATGACACATGCGAGGGGTATGTCTGAAATAAGTAATGGTGTTTGTGGTGGACGTGCTATGGAGAAACCTTTCATCTGCTGACAAATGTCGTACTTAAGGACATAATCCATGATCTGTTTAGTAAGACCTGAGCACCAATAACGCTGCTTTAGTAATTAAATAGTTACAGCAATTTCAGCATGGCTAAACCTAGACCCTCGTGTACAGCTAGAATTAAACATAATCTGTGATCTATGTTTGATATTGCTCTATGCCTCCCTCCTGGAATTTGAGCATACAGAATATTTTGCACATCTAACTTGTAGGAGTACTTGAGTGGAAACCTTTTGTTGCGCGTAGCATTCCCAGCTATCATTATCTGTTGGTCTATTCTCATACTAGAACAAGTGATTACAACAATGGCAGCTGTTCTAACTGTCGCCTTAGCGGCTTCATACGCCAGTGAATTCCCTTCAACGTGTATGCAAGCAGGCTGATGACTCAATGTGTGAATTGCATTTGCATAAGCTGTGGAAAGACTTTGTTCAGCTCTGCCACTTGTTCCCAAAGCAACTTGGGCTTTATTGTGCAACTTTTGAAATCTTTAAACCCATTCTGTCCCAAATAGTGAAGAAATGTATTGCATGACTGGACACAGTAAAACGAATCACACACAATAAGTGTGGGGAATTACTGATCCGTAATTTTTAGTGCCAGCATCAGGGCTTTTAGTTCTGCCAGCTGTGCCATGCAATCTCCTAGAGACTGTGTCAGTGTATTGCTAGGATGGAACATGCCATCCTGCATACGTCCTTTCACAATTGCACATACTGCACTGTATTGCTGTTTACTTCCTACATAAGGCTGAGCAGATCCGTCAGTGTAAATGATGTATTCATACTGATCTAGAGGCATTATTGCATTCGGGAGAGGATATTCTTGTTCGTAGTGCAGGAATGCTTGTGTTTGTAATGTAGAATCAAATTTGTAGTCTACATCTGTCGCAGGGAGAGGATGAGTCCATTGTATCCATCGAGGATGTAGTGCATTTAGAATGCTTGATTTGGTAACAGCCTCTAAGGTTGGTACCGGATTCACAACAATTATTTGTTTCCCATATACTGGTCCTCTTTCTCTTATTACAGGAGTTTGTGCTGCTGTCAACATTTTTCAGTGGAATCAAAGTGCATCTCTGCATTTGTATACAAATGTGATTTGTATGCAATGGGGGGTACAGTTTCGCCTTCATTGAAGGATAGGTAAGTGTACCCTGATTGACCCGCGACTACATGGATCACCAAATTCATGGTGTTTTACACGTGTGTGTAAGTGTTTGGAGGATATCATGTCAGAGCTTGTATAGAACTTCAGTGTGGTCCTGTGTCAAATGTTCAACTAAAAATCAGGTCTAATTGAGTCCTTGAAAGGTTTTAATTTTTCTGCGTGCTACAAAATGTATGTTCTGCCAAACTGTAGTAATCCTAAAATGGATTGTAATCCTTTCAGAGTCTTTGGAGGTTGGAGCAGCGCACATGTTTCTAAAAACAAATAGCTGCCAGGCTTTTCCCTTTACTTTTAAGTTCATATCCCAAAAATAAGACATTGAGGTGGGCAAGTTTTGTAGGCCACAGTTTCGAACCCCAAAATTATGTTGTTCACCCTCTGCAAATGATCCAATAATTCATTATCTGTCAGATGAATATCATCTACATAGGACAATGCCTCCTCGTCACAATTTCGAAGTAACTCTGTTACCCTTTCTGAGAACCACCCGGCCTAGTCTTATACCCTTCGGGCAGTCTATAGAATTGGTCCTGAGAGCCGGGGACTTAAAATGCTGTGAAATGTCTGCTTTCAGGCGCTATATTTTGGCATAAGAATCCATTTGAGATATCTAATGTTGTTTTGTATTTCTTCCGCACAATTTTAATCATGAATGTGGTACTGTGTGCATTTTGTACCTGAAATGCTTTTGTGCATGCGTTCAAATGCCTGTAGTCTAAAACTAGATGGTATGAATTGTTGGGTTCATTACGGGAAACAAAGAATTATTCATGGAAGAGGTGCAAATTTCAATTAAACCTTGGTATTCATGTTGATCTAAGATCTCCTTGACACGTTTTATTGGGTACTGCCTCTGTGGTGTAAGAGTAGTTTTAACTGGGATTTCATGGTGATATGACATCCCACCCTACTTGTTTGTGGTAAAGCGCTAATGCCCACTCCTGCAAATATGAATGTTTTACTGACTCTTTACTGAAGTCCACCATTGTGTTATACAGAGGTTTCCGACGTCACTTCGCACCTATGCCCCCGGCTTCCCTAGTGTAGGTATCCTGGTTTCTGGGGTAACCACGGGGTGTCTTCAGGGTCTGCTGGGAAGGGTCCTTTTTCTTTAAAACTGCCACCGCGGGGGGCGTGGCTAAGATGGCGACCTGAGCGGCAGCATAATCCGGAGGCTCCCCGTTCCGAGTCCCCCTTGCCTGCCCTAGTACCGCCATAATCCCCAAAACTGGCATGGTTTTTGGCCATAAACATCCTCAAACTGGAGAAGCTGCCAATGTGCAACCGCCGGCCGCCAGCCACCACACCGGTGTTCAACTTGCGTCTCGTCTTGGGGCAGCTTCTCCAGTTTGAGGATGTTTATGGCCAAAAACCATGCCAGTTTTGGGGATTATGGCGGTACTAGGGCAGGCAAGGAGGATATCATGTCAGAGCTTGTATAGAACTTCAGTGTGGTCCTGTGTCAAATGTTCAACTAAAAATCAGGTCTAATTGAGTCCTTGAAAGGTTTTACTTTTTCTGCGTGCTACAAAATGTATGTTCTGCCAAACTGTAGTAATTCTAAAATGGATTGCAATCCTTTCAGAGTCTTTGGAGGTTGGAGCAGCGCACATGTTTCTAAAAACAAATAGCTGCCAGGCTTTTCCCTTTACTTTTAAGTTCATATCCCAAAAATAAGACATTGAGGTGGGCAAGTTTTGTAGGCCACAGTGGCGAACCCCAAAATTATGTTGTTCACCCTCTGCAAATGATCCAATAATTCATTTTCTGTCAGATGAATATCATCTACATAGGACAATGCCTCCTCGTCACAATTTCGAAGTAACTCTGTTACCCTTTCTGAGAACAACCCGGCCTAGTCTTATACCCTTCGGGCAGTCTATAGAATTGGTCCTGAGAGCCGGGGACTTAAAATGCTGTGAAATGTCTGCTTTCAGGCGCTATATTTTGGCATAAGAATCCATTTGAGATATCTAATGTTGTTTTGTATTTCTTCTGCACAATTTTAATCATGAATGTGGTACTGTGTGCATTTTGTACCTGAAATGCTTTTGTGCATGCGTTCAAATGCCTGTAGTCTAAAACTAGATGGTATGAATTGTTGGGTTCATTACCGGAAACAAAGAATTATTCATGGAAGAGGTGCAAATTTCAATTAAACCTTGGTATTCAAGTTGATCTAAGATCTCCTTGACACGTTTTATTGGGTACTGCCTCTGTGGTGTAAGAGTAGTTTTAACTGGGATTTCATGGTGATATGACATCCCACCCTACTTGTTTGTGGTAAAGCGCTAATGCCCACTCCTGCAAATATGAATGTTTTACTGACTCCTTACTGAAGTCCACCATTGTGTTATACAGAGGTTTCCGACGTCACTTCGCACCTATGCCCCCGGCTTCCCTAGTGTAGGTATCCTGGTTTCTGGGGTAACCACGGGGTGTCTTCAGGGTCTGCTGAGAAGGGTCCTTTTTCTTTAAAACTGCCACCGCGGGGGGCGTGGCTAAGATGGCGACCTGAGCGGCAGCATAATCCGGAGGCTCCCCGTTCCGAGTCCCCCTTGCCTGCCCTAGTACCGCCATAATCCCCAAAACTGGCATGGTTTTTGGCCATAAACATCCTCAAACTGGAGAAGCTGCCCCAACACGAAACCCATCGAGGCGGCGCCGGCCGCGGCCACTCGGCGGCAGAGGTGAGGCCGGCCGCGGGCACCGCAAAATCGAGTTCCCGGCTCCTGGCCTTCCGCCCATAGAAATACCGGCGGCCCACTGCGGCACCTGCAGTCACAACTCTCGCAACCTCCACGCCTAGGCGGAAGGGGACAGCACCAGACGAGAGGCGGAGGAGGCTAAAATCTGCTCGGTGGGCCCCAAGTGGCCGCCAAAAGTGAAACGGTGGCCTAGCGGCCTGCACAGGATGCATCGTGGTGACAGGGTGGTGAGGCTCTATGGCATCGGAAAGAACACTCTACAAGTCAGCAACTGGGCAGCGGAAGGTACCTGAGAGCTGGAGGGGTGGTGCGCAGCAGGAACACGGGCGGGCAGTGACCCCCCCTGGAGGTGAGCGGCGCTACGAAAGGCGGCTGAGGCTGGTGGGGCCTCTGTGGTGGGAGACTCGGTGGCACTTGAAGGCCCTGGGGGCTGGGCAGCCGCGGGGGCCACAGGGGCCTAGCAAGACTCCCACGGCAGGGAGAGACAGCTGGAGACAGCCCCCCATCACAGCAATACCATCACGGAGCTTCGAGTACCGACCCAGGCTGTGCTACCTTGCGTACCTACGAGAGGCTCCGGTGTCTACACTGACGGAGGTACGTGCCGATTCCAGAGGCCTGGAACTTGACTCTGAACCCGGGGGTGTTGGCTTCTCCCGCAATCCGGACCGCTACGCTGCGCAGGGCAACTGAACCTGGCCTAAGCCATAGCTGGAGACCCAGATCCCCTGCTAGTGCCATGTAGACATAGCATAGCCATATGGTTTCTGAATATTGCCTTTCTCTGGCACTCGTGCTTCTAAGACGCCCCTAGTCTTGACAGACTTGAGTAATTATCGCGTGATGGCCACCGGGGGACGCAGGACTGGACGCACCATCGCAGACATGTTAGTGAAGGGTGCCCCAAAGGGAGAGAAGGGCCCACCATCCCCAGCTGCAACACCAGAAGTTACAAAACAGGAGGATGGAGGGGCCCCCATAACTAAATCATTCCTAGAATCCCTATTTAATTCCTTGAGGGAAGACTTTCAGACGCTGAAACAGGCCATGGCCGGCCAACACCGGGAGCTGCGACGTGACGTAGATGACCTGGGGGCAGAGTGGCGAAGATTGAGGAAATGGAAAAATCCAGAGGAGTGGAGGTAGAACAATTACAGCAAGAAGTCCTCCGCCTCCGGGAGCAGAAGGTCGACCTTCAGGCGCACGCGGAGGATCTCGAGAATCGCTATCGGAGAAACAACATAAGGGTCCGAGGTGTGCCATCCAAAGCAGAAGGGATTAAGGGAACAGTGTGGCTCACTACCTGCAGGGTCTGTTCCGGGAGGTCTTGGGGGAAGCCGACGACTTCGAGATCCGCATTGACAGGGCGCACAGGGTGGGCCTGGCTCGCCGCGCACCTGCTCCCCCCCCGGATATCCTGGCCTACCGTCCTGATATTCCCTTGAAAGAGCGGATTCTGAAAGAAGCACGCCAGCAACAACCTCTCCATTATCAAGGCCACCCTGAAGCAATGTACCAAGACCTCTCAGCTATCACCCTGCAAAAGAGGGGGGTCACCCCTTCCGGCTCATTTTTAGGTGCGAGGGAGTCCTGCACCAGCTCCGATCCTTGCGGGACACGTGTAAACTGCTGGGCCTAGAGTTAGATGAGGACTGACAAATGGGGCAGACGGCCCTGCAGGGTTCACAGGTGAAATCACCGCGGGCCTCACGAGACGGATGGCAGCACGTTGGAAACAAACGTTCACCCAGGGCCAATCTTAAACCGGACCCAGCAACGATGGCCCAGGAAAAAGTGTGCCGAGGGGATCCAGAATGTTACGATAGCCAGTGCTCACACGCGCTACGAGATAGACTGTCATTAGCCTCCCTTAGCTCTTTTGCCTCACTGCCCGTGATATGACAGACGTTACTTTAAAGATCCTGACACTGAATGTGAAAGGCCTGAACAACCCCGTTAAGCGTAGAGCGATACTTTCTTATTTGGAAAATTCAGGGACTGAGATTTGCTTGCTTCAGGAAACCCATTTACTCCCAAAAGATTGGCATAGGATGAGGTCCCGCATATTCCCACACCAATTATTCTCTTCCACGCAGGAGAAAAAAGCAGGGGTTGCGATCTTAGTTTCTAAACACTTTCGTGGGCAGGTCAAAGAAAAGGTGGGGGAGATTAAGGGCAGATTGTTAACCCATAGCATGCTGATAGGGGGCCAGCAGATGACAGTGGGGACTCTCTACGCACCAACCACAGGACAGGAGCAGTTTCTAAAAAGTGCGCTTTCAGAATCACTGCATTCTTCCGATCCCCTTTTGCTGTTGGGGGGCAACCTTAATTTAGTGATGGACACTACTAAAGACAGGTCGGGGCATAGATATGGCAGCGTGGGCGCCATCTCAGAGGTAGGCAAGGACTGGCTCCGGCATAGAGGGCTGATGGACCTTTGGAGAGCCAAAAATCCAAGGGCATCACAATATACCTTCTACTCCCATGTACACCGCACCTATGCTTGGCTGGACCCTTTTATTGGGTCCTTGGAACTAGAGGCCCGGGTGGTGGATGTGTGCATCACTCCGGCAGCTATATCAGACCATGACGCGGTGGAACTCACACTCACAGTCCCCAAGGCTAGGAAATCCCCGGGTGGGTGGAAATTACGAGAACCCCTCTTGCAGCGTCCGGAAGTAGCCCAGCAGATTTGCAAGTGTATCACAGACTATTTGGCTACCAACGACAAACCAGAGACACTGGTGTCAGCAATATGGGGGGCCCTGAAAGCGGTAGTGCGCGGGGAACTTATCGCGATAGCATCGGCAGAATCCAAGGACCGTAAAGTTAAGCGCGCGGCCCTCACTGCCCAAGTCGTAGAGTTGGAAAGAGTGCATAGTCGCACTAGGGCTCCCAAGGTCTGGAAGCAACTAAAGGCGGCCAGAGCTCAGTTGGCAGGGCTATACATAGACAAGGTAGAATATGCCGCTCTCCGCCTCCGCCATACTTATTACGTGGGAGGGAATATAGGACTGGTCGACTCCTGGCCAGCGCATTGAAAACGAAGGTCCAACGCTCGAAAATTCATACTTTGCGTGACGGGAATGGTGATGGAGGCCTTCCGCGATTACTATGCTTCACTATATCACACCGAAACGGTCCCGGGTGCAGACGCCGACGCCTATTTGGAAGGCGCCAACACCACGGCGCTATCCTCAGCAAATGCAGAGGCCCTTGACGCTGCCATTTGCATTGATGAAGTGGTGGCGGCCATTTCCAGACTCAGACCTTTAAAATCGCCGGGCCCGGACGGATACTCCGCCGGTTTTTATAAGACCTTTTGCTCGCTACTCGCCCCGGTTCTCACTAGGTCACTAGGCTTTTTAATTCATTCCAAGGCCCAGGCTCTATCCCATCGGACATGCTAGAAGCAGAGATTGTGGTGCTGCCAAAACCGGGCAAAGAGGCTACACACTGCTTGGCATTCCGGCCTATCTCCTTACTTAATGTGGATTTGAAGCTGGCTTGCCATGCGACTAGGGTCGTGCCTACCCAGGATCATTGAGCCAGACCAATCGTTCTTTGTCCCGGGCCGGCAATGCAGCGACAATACTAAATGAATTTTACACCCAGTTGACAAAGCTCACTTCCAACAGACCTTTTGGCGATTGACGCCGAAAAAGCGTTTGACCACGTTGATTGGAGCTTCCTGCAGAAAGTCCTAGCGCACTTCAGAATGGGCGAGCGCTTTCAGGTGTGGATTGCGAGTTGGTATCATAGCCCCCGAGCGCGGGTGCGCCTAGGTGGCCTGCGCTCGAGTCCCTTCCAAATCCAGCGTGGAACAAGGCAGGGGTGTCCCCTCTCGCCTCTCCTGTTCGCGCTATATGTCGAACCACTGGAGCAAAAGGTTCGCGACAACCCGACCATATGCGGCATTAAGTTTGGCGGGGAACCGCATGCTATAGGTCTATATGCCGACGACATCCTAGCTGCATTCGATAGACCGGAGAGCTCTGTCCCTGCGTTTCTGGCAGAAGTTGAATCATTTGGAGCAGTGTCCGGTTTCCGGATGAACACAGGGAAATCACTGATCCTACCGCTAGGCAAAAATGCACGCCTCACTTCTGACACCCCCACGTATGGCGGGGGTTTACTGACACAACCACAGCTCCCGAACTTGGGAATCACCCTCACACCATCCACGGAGAAAACGGTTGCCCTTAATTACCTCAACCTCACATCCCAGATCCGTAAAGATCTGGCACGCTGGTCCAAACAACCACTGTCCTTGTTGGGAAGGATTGCAGCGGTCAAAATGTCGGCTCTCCCCAAAATTCTATACATCTTTCAAACTATCCCAGTGATCCCGCCAGTTGGGACAATCTCGAACTTACAGACCGCCCTTCATATGGGGAGGGAAAAGACCGCGCCTATACAAACAACTAGCATTTCGGGGGATGGATGTTGGAGGCCTGGGGATCCCCAATCTCCAACAATACTTTCGAGCAGCGCAACTGCGCTACTTAGTTGAATGGCACAGACCCGAATCAGAGAAGAGATGGCTCTTCCAAGATAGGGCCATTGTTGTAGATGATTCTAGGACTCTAGTAAATATTCCCGATTGCATGCCCTTATGTGGTTATATCAAATCATACCCTTATACAGGCATAAGAATCATACCCATATTAAGACATAGCCAATGCAGTCCAAATACGGCAAGGCTAATCCCATGGATTCCTAGAAAGCACAGGAATTCCCCCTGCTTCTATATTGATTTGTCTTAGAACTCCTGGAGTCCTGAAAGAACTGCGAGTTCTTAGTGACGTCTTAGTCCAACCTTACGTCAAACTCGGCACCTTCCAGGTATAAATATCCCAGCATCTGCCTTAAGCAACACACGGTGGGTTGGAGCAGATCGGCTATCTACTTGCCCGACGCCCTGCTGATGCGAGTGCCGAAGGAAGCCGACCCTCCCTGCTGACGCACTGAGATAGACGCTGTCTTTTCTCCTGCCGAGAAATCCAGCTCCAGTGTTTCCCTGTCACCCTTGCGGGTTGCTGGGAGATTGAGTCCTGAGAAAGAGATACAAGACCTCCTTCATTCTATAACCAAGGTATGGAGCTGATTAGACCCACTGAGAATTCTTGATTCAGATTCTTGCCAAAAACTGTAACTCATCCACTCCTTCCCTGTACTAGGCTTAGGTTAGGTACACTGGGGTAGGCATATCTTAGAAACACCAGTTGAGTACGTTTAGTCATTATTTTATCATTGTATGTACTTTATCCATTTTAAGTATCATATGGCTTAGAAACCATATAAATGCTTTTACAGTATTATTTCATAATACTCCTTTTACTGTACGCACTTTACTTTATGACAAGTATTGCAATTGTGGCAATTAATTTCTCTTGCAGGAGAAAGAAGACTGCTCAATAAATAACCTTTTTATTGAAAACGCCTGTCTCTCTTTTTCTCTGCACTCCTGGTGAAACTAAGCATGCACGATTAACTGAGTGAAATAGCTATCTATTGTTTCCCCGACTCTGGAGATATACTCCTTATTCTGGGGGAGCAAAGTTGTCATGTTTATGCAGTTGTCAGAAACTAATCCCTTCTTGTCTATTCAAGAAAGTTAACACATTCTTGTTTACTCGAGAAAGTTTCTAGTGACCTCTGAGCTAGCTGGCATTTCATAATTAAGTCTAACATATTCAATAGAGACCTAGTCGACCTCAGTCCTACGTCTACACTGTCGTTTATGTTATTCCAATGCGCAGAGCCTATTGAGAATATAGGAACTACATACACCATGGCCCAGTCGTCACTGTGGAAGATACTGTTTCTTCGCATGTAAACATAGGCCACGCTACATCCAGAACTCACCCGTCACTCGCACCATTCTAAGGATATGGGACACGGCTGCTACCGCACGAGGTCTTACCACTTTCCCTTCCCCGCTCACCCCTCTCTGGGATAACCCTGAGTTCCCGCCTGGCATAGACCCTCATGCTTTCCCACAATGGCGCAGTTCCCGATGTAGATCAGCTGGGCACCTCTTCGATCTCCACGGCTTTCTCCTCCTTTCAGAACTATCCCGGGGTTATGACATCGCCTCGCCACAGCTTTTCCAATACTTTCAGCTCAAGCATTGGCTCACACAATAAGATTGTGCCCCATTAGTTGGCAGACCCATGACGGATTTTGAACTATGCCTGGTCAAGAAGGAATCGGATAAAGGGCTCATCACTGACATCTATAAAATGCTCACTCCTCCCCCTGAGGCACATCACATGGCAGGGCAAAGACGCTGGGAGGCAGAACTGGGGAGGACACTGTCAATTCGAGAATGGCGGTCGATCTACTACAGGGCCAATCATACGGCCCGCAATACAGCAGGCAGGGAGACAGCAATGAAATTAGCCACATATTGGTATCTCACCCCGGTGAGACTTAACAGGGGCAACCCAACACGTAGCGCATCCTGCTGGCGGGGCTGTGGGGAAAAGGGTACCCTGACTCACCTACTCTGGGAGTGCAAAGAAATTGGGAAGTACTGGAAGGACGTACTGGATGATATCGATAGCACGTTTGACACAGAGGTCCTACGATTCCCGGCCTACGCCCTTCTCTGTCTTCCAAATGAGATCACCTTCACATTGAAATCAATAAGAGGTCGCCAGATGGGCATTGCCATGCAGGCTGCATCCCAACACATTCTATCACTATGGGGGACAACTACTAAACCTACTCACATGGGGTGGCTGCACAAAATATGGTTCACACTAGGAATGGAACGCATTCACGCTACGCTTACACAATCAACAGCAACGTACCACTAAGTGTGGCAGCCACTGTTCACCCTCCTCTTCAATGAAATCACATGCCCTAGATATCTTCGGTTGCTCCAACTGACTGAGATAAAAAATGACACTCCTAGGCCTACAGAGGGAATACACTGAGAGCGTTGCACGTACCATGCTTAGCACCTCGAGAGTCTGGTACACTGGTAGGGGTGGTGGGAGGCGGGGGGAGGGGGGACTGTTTGATTCTTTTTTTTATGGTCGACCTTCTTCTACAGGCTATACGAAGGTTTTCATTCCTCTATGACATACCGGGACCCGCATGCTCGCAACTCATATTGCTATCCGGTTGGACATAATCACCCAGACCGCACTCTCTCTCCCCTCGGGGAGCGTGCATATTGCATTGTAATGCCTGTGTTTTGTACTGAAAACAATAAAATGAATGTAAACATAAAACTGCCACCGCGACTTACCCATTGACTTGCATTTAGCATGCGGTTGTGTTCCCACTCTGCACAAAGACCCCATGGAGTCCCTAGATACTCTCCTTGGGTTTGCTGCTTGATGATGTTAAAGAGGACTTTAGGCCTGTTTTTGTATTGGTCAAGTTGTGCTCGGAAAAAGGATGATATTTCTCTGAAAATGTGCTTTTTGCATTTTTGACTTTCAGCTCTGGTGATCGAGAGATTGGTTAGCATGGGCTGTTGTCTGCAGTTTCTTTTAGCTAAGAAGAGCTGTTGTCTTTCTTTGTTGACGTCTTTATTAAACTAGGATCTGTGTGGGATATTTCTTGATTTCATGAGTTTCCATGGAGCACTATGTCCAGGAGTCCTGCCAATTTTGAGTTGTAAAGGGCTGTGAGGTCATCGGCAGAAGTGAAGTCAGGGGGGTGAGATTTGGAAACTGACTAATCCTATTAACTCTACTTGGTAGATTAGATGTATATATCTCCCCCAGTGCTTGAGACAGAAAGTCTGGGAGTGGGCCTTTGGATAGATGGCATTCAGATTGAATATGATTTAGTGGTGGTCAGTCCAGTCAGTGGGTAGGATGGAGTAAAGGCATAAGGTGTTATGCTTGGAGATGATTGCATGGAGGTTAGAGCCTTTCTCGTGGGTAGGTTTATCGCAGTGTTGGGTCAGGTCTTTCACTTTCAGAAGAGTGGATGAGGCTTGTATTATAGGATTATCAGCCTTGTTCAGGTACAGGTTTAGGTCTCCTAGTATGAAGTTTGTGCTGCGTTTTAGGGAGTTTTGTGTTATTAGGTCTGTTAAGTCTTCAACAAACTGTCATTTTTCACCTGGTGGGTGATAGATGATATGAAGTTTGATGTGGTTGGGTACATTAGAGGTTAGCTCCTGGATATTCAAAGTTAGGGTATTTGGTGTTGTGGAGGGGAGTTAAGCTAAGGTCTCTTTGTGTATGATGACTAATCCACCGCCAACGTGACCCTTGCGGTTGCAACGAATGATTGAGAAGCTCGGTGGGGTGAGGAGATCAGTGTAAGTAGATGAGTAGCTGTTCAGCCAGGTTTCTGTTAGAAAGCAGAGGTCAATATTGTGTCACAAGACAGTTTCAGCTACATCAGTGGCATGCTTGACTGCCAATCGGCAAGTTAGTAGCATGCAGTATAGCTTGGGCAATTTTCTCTAGCTCCAGGCTGAGTGAGTTGGATGGTAGTTTGCTGGGTAGGTGCCCTGGAAGGGTGAGTGGTGCTCAGGGTCCTGAACGTCCCCAGGATGGTTGAACTCTTGTGGTGGCAGTGTTGACTACCGGCATTGTCATATGTTTCGCTCAGCATTTTGTCTTCCCGCTTTGACATTCCAGACGTGGTCCTTTTTGAATTATGGTGGGGGTGAGTGTAGGGTATAGCATGCCTAAGTGTGAGGAATGGGAGGTCGGAGTGTATAGCTGTGGCAGGATTGGCACTCTCCATTAATACATAAGGTTAGGGAAGGATGTTGTTAATCTTTGCATCCTTTCATAGTGAGGCAATTTCATTCATTCAGCATAGGGTTGATTTTAAGTTCTAGACGGGTTAATATAGAGATTAGCTGGGAGCCGGTTGGGTATGAAGTGAGGAGTGGAGTATTATGCACCTCATCGTATTCTGGGGTGGAGGCAAGCGTAGTGTCTAGTTTGTTGTGGAAGGAGCGCTGGGGGGCTCAGGTGTGATAGTTAAATTAGGCTGGGCAATGGAGGTGTGCCGTGCAGGGGTGGTAAGTAATTCTTGAGGCCAAACTAAAGCTTCATGGCACCTGGAAATTAATTCTGGAGACAAAATCAAAGCTTCATTGCGTCTGGGACTGGAGAAGGCTGTAGGAGGGGTTTGGGTTGGGGTAGTGCATGAGGGACTGGGATTGGAAGGTTCAGCTAGTAGAGGGGTTGGTGCAGGGGTGGGTACTCTGGGAGATGATGGAGACCTGGTGGTGGAAATAAATGCCATGGAGGCGCAGAGAGCTGGGAAGTGGCGATCATAAATTGATAGGTTTTGTTCAGAGGGTTATGTTCCTGTTTCTCTAGATTGTTATGTACACTTCTCCATTAAAGTCCTAGGGTGGAAAAACAGAGAGTTTAAATACATAAGAGACATTGGTTGTCTGCGTTATGGCAACGTGTTGTGAGAAGTTCTCCCTCCATTTGGCGGGTCTCTTGCTGTAGAAAATGATAACCATTTTATAGCTTCCATTTGTTGGACTGTAGAAGATGTCTGCTATTAATGTCTCAGGATGCTCTTTGAGGGCTCTGTGTTTGAACTTTTTTGAGGCATGTTTGGAAATGTAATTCAGTACCTACATATCAAAACCGAATTCACAAACGACTTCAGTTCTTTAAACGTCTCCTGCAAGGAAATGAAAAACCTGATTGGCAAATATGCATCTTTAGCTGTACATACAGGAAACAGAATTAACCACTTCAGCATATGCAATAGTCATCAAACTTGACAATTTACTCTACTTTCAAGTCAAAGAGACACCCAGAAATACCAGATGCCACCTAAAACATTTTAGTTGTAATGAAATGAAATGAAACGAAATGAAATGAAATGAAAAGATAATTTATAAAGCTCGATGGCTACCCTAAGGCGTCCCAGCGCTGTGGAGGTCGAGGCAAAGGCAGAGCTGCTGGGAGTTACACAGGTTTGTTAAAAAGCCAGGTTTTTAGGAGCTTTCGAAAAGTCAGCAGTTTTGGCTCAGATCTGATTGTGAGGGGAGGCGTGTTCCAGAGCTTGGCCAGGTTATAGGAAAGTGAGCGGCCTCCACACCTAGCTCTCTCGACTCGAGGTACTGTGGTGAGGTGGGAGGACCCAGATCTAAGGTGTCTGTTGGGATGGTAGGCGGTTACTAGGGGGAGGTTGATGGCGGGACCTTTCCCCCAGTAGGACCGGTGGGCGATGCACATGACTTTGAATGTAATCCTTGATTTTACTGGGAGCCAATGGAGGTCGTTCAGTCGGGTTTTAACTGAGACTCGGCGGGGGATTTGAAGAAGTGTCCTGGCTGCGCAGTTCTGGATAATTTGGAGTTTTTTTAGGGTGGACTGCGGGGCCCCTAGGTATAGGGTATTCCCGCAGTCCAGCCGCAATAGGATGAGGCCTTGCACCATGATCCGTCTTGAGTGAAAAGGGAGAAGGGGAAGGATCTTGCGCAGGAGTCTCAGGAGCCCAAAACAAATGGCAGATAACTTGGTGGCCTGATGATTGAAATTGAGTGCCTTGTCCAGCCATATGCCGAGGCTTTTGATTACTTCTTTAGGTACGGGGGGACAGCTCAGACAGGTGGGCCAGATTGGGTCAATGGACTTGCCAATGGTATTTCCAAAGAGCATAAGCTCTGTTTTTACCCCATTTAGTTTTAAACAGGAGGAAGTCATCCATGAGGTGACCGCTTCCAGGCTTTTATATAGGCCATAGTGTGAGTTGAGTCGGGGGTCTAGCGCTACCACTAGCTGTGTGTCGTCCGCATAGGTGACAATTTTCACCCCAAAGGGGCGGACGACCTCAGTCAGTGGGCTCATATAAATATTACAAAGGATGGAGCTTAGGGAGGAGCCCTGTGGCACCCCACAATTCAGGGGTTTGCTGGGGAAATGTGTTCTTTCTCGAATACCTGGAAGGAGCGATCTGCGAGAAAGGATTTCATCCAAGTGATTGCCATTCCCGAGATGCCCACCTTGCTGAGACGGTGAAGTAAGATGTTGTGGTTTACAGTGTCGAAGGTGGCACTAAGGTCAAGGAGGATGATGGCCGTCGAGCCACCGTTGTCCAAGATCCTTCTTGCCTCCTCCATCACTGCAACCAGGGCCGTTTCTGTCCCATGGAGGGGCCAAAAACCCGTCTGAGAAGGGTCAAGTGTAGCGTTTGACTCCAGAAAGTTTTGTCACCACTGAGTTGACATACTTTTCTAGGAGTTTACTGAGCCAGGGTAATAGGGAAATGGGTCTGTAATTGGAGGGGTTGTTCTGATCCAAGCTTGGTTTCTTTAAAAGGGCTTTGACCATAGCTTGTTTCCAGGGAGGTGGGATGGTGCCAGTGTGTAGGGAGGTGTTGAGCAGTTCCAGGATAGTGGGTGAGATGAGACTGTGATCGGGAGGAGAATCCGCGGAGGGGCCGGGTTATTAGGTGAGCCTGATTTAACCTGCTGCATGATTCTCTCTAAGTGGCTGAGGTCCAGAGGTGGGATTTGTTCAAGTTTAGCTGGGGACGATGGCACGGGATCTAGAGGGCAGCTGGCTAGAGGGGCATGGTGGGTAAAAGAGGAATTTATTGTTTCTATTTTATGGAGGAAGAATTCCGCTAGGTCGTCGCAATGAGCCTGGACATTGGCATGTTCTTTAGGTGCCTCTGGTAGTTGAAGGAGTGATTTCACTATTCGATATATTTCCTTAGGTTTTGAGGCTGCCTTATTGATTTTTTTCCCCAAAGTTCGTGGCCTGTGCTAGTTTGATGCTAGTTTTATAGGTTTGATGGCCACCCTGTAGGCTATTTTTCCAGTTGGTTAGTAGTCAAGGCGCCATTTTCGCTCAATTTTTTACAGTTGCGTTTGGCATCCCGTAGGTCGGTGGTATACCATGGGGCAGTTGTATTCCCGGGTTTGGGGTTGATGTTTTTGAGTGGGAGCACCAGATCGAGGGATTTAGTGATCCAGATGTTATAATTCTCATTACCCTCTACGGGGTTGGAGGTTATGGGCGGTTTGGTTGATTCGAGGCTCTCCAGCCATTCTGGCTGGGGAAGTTTGGACCAATTGCAGGATTTTTGGACCGTTGTGGGTTTGAATAGGTGGGGGTTTGGGGGGGTCCACGTAAAAGGGATAAGAAAGTGGTCTGTCCAGGGGAGAGGACAAGGGATTCCGATTTGTAGGTTAGGGCAGTTACTAAAGATAGGGTCCAGGAGGTGGCCTTTTTGATGGGTGGGCACGGAGACCCGTTGTAGGAGTTCGAGGGTGTCTAAACTGGAGGTTATTTCTCTGGCGTTAGGGTCGTTAGGGTCGTCAAAGTGAGTGTTAAGATCTCCTAGGAGGGTAAAGTTTGCAGGGCTGTAGGCAAGGTCTGATACGATTGGTGCGAGGGCAGGAAGGAATTGTCCTTGTGTCCCGGGGGGGCGGTATAGAAGTATACCCGAAAACGAGTTAGTGGGGCTGAATTTTATTGTGAAGGGTAGTCTTTCACTGTGTGGGACAGGAGTGGTGAGGCTGCTTATTTCATAACATGCCTTGTGGATTATTGCTAGTCCACCTCCCCTTCCTGTTTTGAGATCATTGCGCAGTATTTGGTATACTTGGGGGAGGGTTTGAACGAGATCTGGTTCTGATTGTTCGTGCAGCCAAGTCTCTGTAAGGAAGAGGATGTCCGGGTTTAAATCTTCTATTAATAAAGAGATTTCCAGGGTGTGTTTAGGAAGGGACCTACAGTTGAGCAAGAGCATAGAATATTGAGATGATAGTGTTGTTGAAGCCGGCAATAGTCTAAATCCGCACTGACAATAGGTAGTGCGTTGTTCTAATGGGTCCCACAAAGTGTGGCATAATGGGTCTGCATCCCTCCGTAGTTGGCGTAGGAATTGCGGGCTGTATTTCATGCCACGGATGGCTGACCGGACAGGGGGGGGGGGGAGGGTGGCCCCGGGCGGGCGCAGACGGGCTTGCCTTTGGCGCACCGCCGGCGCGCCCGCTGCACGCGTCCGCTGCGCGTGGGAATGGTCATCCGGTTAAATGGGGTGTTGCCAGTGAGGTCCGCCCCCTCCTCCCCTCTAGCCCGGAAGTGCTCTGAGCTCCGCTCCTCCCTCCGAGCCGGGTGTCAAAGGGTGCAGGTAGGAGAGCGGGTGATTTCTGAGTGTTTTAAAAAGAGTAACAAGTGTTTTCCAGCCAAAGTTGCCGAAATACAATTTAAAAGCAATTTGTTAAAAATGGTGGCAGAATACCGGTGTGAGCAGTCGCTGCTCTGTCTGTGCTTGCCTCCGCTGCGTGAATGCGTAGTTACAGGCTTTGTAGGGTGCTGCCGGTGAGGTCCACCCACTCCTCCCCTCTAGCTCGGAAGTGCTCTGAGCTCCGCTCCTCCCTCCACAACAATCGGGAAAAAATCCTGTGGTGGACCGGGGAGGCGTGGGTGCCGGGTGTCAAACGGTGCAGGTAGGAGAGCGGGTGATTTCTGAGTGTTTTAAAAAGAGTAACAAGTGTTTTCCAGCCAAAGTCGCCGAAATACAATTTAAAAGCAATTTGTTAAAAATGGTGGCAGAATACCGGTGTGAGCAGTCGCGGCTCTGTCTGTGCTTGCCTCTGCTGCGTGAATGCGAAGTTGCAGGCTTTGTAGGGTGCTGCCAGTGAGGTCCGCCCCCTCCTCCCCTCTAGCCCGGAAGTGCTCTGAGCTCCACTCCTCCCTCCACAACAATCGGGAAAAAATCCCGTGGTGGACCGGGGAGGCGCGGGAGCCGGGTGTCAAAGGTTGCAGGTAGGAGAGCGGGTGATTTCTGAGTGTCTTAAAAAGAGTAACAAGTGTTTTCCAGCCAAAGTCGCTGAAATACAATTTAAAAGCAATTTGTTAAAAATGGTGGCAGAATACCGGTGTGAGCAGTCGCTGCTCTGTCTGTGCTTGCCTCCGCTGCGTGAACGCGAAGTTGCAGGCTTTGTAGGGTGCTGCCGGTCAGGTCCGCCCCCTCCTCCCCTCTAGCCCAGAAGTGCTCTGAGCTCCGCTCCTCCCTCCACAACAATCGGGAAAAAATCCCGTGCTGGACCGGGGAGGCGCAGGAGCCAGGTGTCAAAGGGTGCAGGTAGGAGAGCGGGGGATTTCTGAGTGTTTTAAAAAGAGTAACAAGTGTTTTCCAGCCAAAGTCGCCTAAATACAATTTAAAAGCAATTTGTTAAAAATGGTGGCAGAATACCGGTGTGAGCAGTCGCTGATCTGTCTGTGCTTGCCTGTGCTTGTCTCTAGCCCTTTCTTTATTTAACTTTTTGCCCACAGTGAAGAGGAGTCGATAGCTGGATATGTCTGTGGTAACAGAGGAGCAAGGTTATTGGGGTGTCTCAGATGGGATCAGGATTGCTCTTAAGATGTACCTGAAGTATGGACTTTTTGAGAATCCCTTGAAAGTCAGATATCTCATGTTGTAAATTTCCATGTGCTCTCCTGCTGGAGCTTTGCTCTGTTTACATGGCATCAGCGTTATTGAGTGCCAATCAATTTGGACAAACATGTAGTGTAGTGCTGCTCTGCTTAGGTGTGATGTTCCCTGCTTGTTTGTGTTAAACTTGCTCAGTGGACTTGGTCCTTTGTGGACAGAAAGAGGATTATTTGCAAAGAGCTTCCCTGACTGATTTGGTTTAAGGACAATGCGTTCAGTGGTGAGACAGCAGTAAAAGGTGCACTGGGACCACAAGCATTAGCATGACTTAGATATTTGGAGGCCACTCGGACACTATCTAGCTCACCAGCCTAGCGAAATGACAAAACATGCTAGGCCATATCGCCAATTGAAGTTTGTCTGTTATTCATGGACAATTCTGATGCTCGTATGTGAAACGAATACTGAATTGTAGAAGCACACTCTGACTGCTGGCCTTTTCAGATATGCTTAATATTATCATTGTAATGGCTAGGCATCATTATTGTATGGGCCCGTATCCTCATTATAGGGCCGATTCACAGAACTAACTTAAGACAAAATCCTAAACTTACTATTTTTGGTATTCACAGAAGGCATATAGTAGTAGTAAAGTTAGGATTGTGTCTTAAGACAAACTTAAGACAGACTTAAGACAGACTTAAGACAGACTTAAGACTGACTTAAGACAGACTTAAGACACAATCCTAACTTAAGTCCGTCTTAAGTTTGTCTTAAGTCTGTCTTAAGTTTGTATTAAGTCTCAATCCTAACTTAAGTCCGTCTTAAGTCTGTCTTAAGTATGTCTTAAGTCTGTCTTAAGCCTGTCTTAAGTTTGTCTTAAGTTTGACTTAAGTCAAACTTAAGACAAAAATCCTAACTTTACTACTACTAAATGCCTTCTGTGAATACCAAAAGTAGTAAGTTTAGGATTTTGTCTTAAGTTAGTTCTGTGAATTGGGCCCTATCCCTCTGCGTAAATTGTTTTCAACATGTAGCCATAATCTTTTGATTTCTGACGTGCTATGTCCCCGGAGTATATGGTTGATCTATGCCCCTACTTGTTGTTTTATTTTAATGGAGAAAAAAACTCAATAAACAAAACACTTTCCTCACTGAAAAAGTTCTTATAAAGTACAGTGTTTACCCCTGTCTTGAATCAGTGGTTGTTTGATAGAATTCTAAATACTTCCTGAGTTTCGTCCTGTTCAATAGGTGATCGCCGAGTTTCTTTATGGTCTTCCATGTTTTGTCTGACACTCCGGTTGGTGAATTAAGGCAAATCTGTTAGCTCATCAGTAACTGTTTGAGAAAACAGGGATGCCACATTTTGGTGGTGTTTGGGCCCGCTTACTGTAGAAAGCATTCTGAAGACGTCAATACGCATTCTATTTTATTTGGGGTCACTCGCTATCTGAAGAAAGTAAACACACAACAATCATGCTTTACAAACTTATGAGGTATAGTCTCTTATCCCACAATATCGTTTCTCTATGTCACTATCAAGTACCTAGTAGAAAGGTAGAATCTGACTGCATGGTTACCCCCACTTTTTGCCTGGTGTTTTGCTGGTTTTTGACTAGTCTGACTGGGATCCTGCTAATCAGGACCCCAGTAAATCTTTTTTCTCCCTAAAATTGTTTGTTTCATGTACCTAGGTACACTCCAGATTGAATACTGGGGTACCCTTGTCAGTTCCTAGTATATGGTACACAGGTACCCTGGGCTTAAGAACTCCAGAGGCCTACCATGGGCTGAAACATGTATTATGCCACCCATGAGAGGTCATGCAAAATAGACTTAAAACCTATAAGTCACCCCTGTAGCAGACCTTGACAATCCTGAAGTCGGGCCATGGGTTTTACGTGAGAGGGTGCCCTTGCATGAGCAGAGCACCCCTGCAGCCTTTGGAGACCATTCTCCAGGGTTGTCGCTTTCCACTGCAGAGGCTCTGCAAAATCATTTGACTTTCACACTCACCCTAGCTCTTTAGTTGTACATTGTGCTGCCTGTGAGACGTCTAGGAATAAAAATTGAAACAAACGTACTAATCACCACTGGAGATATGAAGTTGTCTAGCCTTCAATTATAAATTGGCTGACCTCTTTTTTTTTCTTTTTTCTTTTAGTAATTTTATATTGCACAATCTTGACCTGAAGGTATCATTACACTTGACATGAGCACAAGGCGCGCTACAGAGAGGCACATTCACTTTGTTAGGCAGGGTGGAGATTAGGCGATTCACCCAGAATCACAGGATCTTGAGCTTCCCTGCCAAGGATGGAACCCGTTTCCCTAGCTTCGAGGTTGACCACTCTGGCCGTTAAGCCACATCCTCTTCCCTTCGATCTTAGATGATTACGCATGAGAGACAATAGCCTTATGATTATGCCTATGGTAGAATACCTTCAAAGTACCATTATACCTCCCTCCCTTAGCTGCCTATATCTTGGTTCCTACCTGCTACCGCCTATGCCTTTCTCCAAGCAGGACGACACTCTCAACTGTTGTTTTACCTGTATGCAGTTATTGGGGCTAATTAATACTGTTTATAGCTGTTCCTCCACAACCTGTAGCTGTGATATCTTCAGGGATAGTTCTCTTTTTCTTTTGAGCCAGTTCTTTCCATGGATTCTACCCTGGACCTTGCAGGTAGCACCTAACAAACAGTTGAGTTATTCGCGAGTAGGTCCAAACACCTTGTCTAACAGGGGACATATTACAATAAGTGCCCCGGGGCCACAGCAGGCGTTTGTGTCCATTTTTTGCACCCCTGGGGCACTTTGGTGTTACAGAAGGGGGTGCAGACGCATGTGCATCCCCCTCAGTAATACCGATAGTGCTGGCGCACTTAAAGGGCCAGTGCTACCATCAGGCGCCATTCCCTTATTTACATAGGGGTGTGTCCTATGCAAATGAGGGAATTCCTTTTCCTCTCTGCCCGCGGCATATTACAGACATGGGCACAAAGGCAAAAAAGCTCTCAGGGGGCACACTCACCTAGAAGGTGGCACACTGTGAGTACGCCCCCTGAGAGCAGCACTTTGTAAGAAAGAAAGGGGGTCCCATGGACCCCCCCAGACATCCCCTTGCAGGTAGGTGCAGTCACGGATTTCACAGAGTCACTTTTATGGCCATGCTGCGTCAAAACTAAGCATGGGCGGAAAATCCGTTTCGCTCGCGGATTTTGCGGATTTTCGGTAAATTCTCAATCCGCGAGATCCGCGAATCTCCCGCAAAATCCGCAAATCCGCGAGCAGCGGATTTTATGGCTTGCTCGCACTGTTCGCGTGAGTTCGCGGCTTGCCAGTACAACTTCGCACCCCGCGAGTAAGTGCTAAATTGCAGAAATACGATCTTAGCAAAACTGAAACTACTTACCAGGTTCAAAAGTTCAGGCTCATCATTAGTAGCCATTTCCTGTAGTGCTTCCTGAGGGGCCCCTCCAGAGTTCAGTTGCCAGTTGCAACTATTATGTGACCCTGCTCTGAACCTCAGAATAGTTACACATATGCCACAAAGGTCCTGAATTACAGCTAAGGGAGACAAGCAGGAGCCAGGCTGGAAGTTAAAATCCATTAATCAGCCCCTAATTCATTATTGTCAGTTGGGGCAGGGCAGGTGTTGTAACTAATTTTGCAACAATGAAAGCACTTAGCAAGTGCAAAAGATCACTAATCAGGAAGCACTAAGGAAGCAGGTGCCAGCTAAAAAAATATTCTGTGACACATTAATCAGCCCCAAATTAATTCAGGTCACTTGAGGCAGGGAAGGTGTGCTTTGCTTTGCCGAAAATAATGTACACTGGACAACCAGAGGGTGTGGTGATGAAACAGAGGGTGGCATGGGTGGGCCAGAGGGTGGCATGAGTAGTCAGAGAGTGGCAGTGGTGACAGAGAGTGGCAGTGATGAAGAAGAGTGTCCCAAACAGGCTGGACACGTAGAAACAACAAGTTCGCAAAACTTGCGACCCGACAGGTAAGTTCGCAAATTGCGAAATTGTAAAAACCCTCGCGAACTGGCAGAAACACGCGCGAACACAAAAAAAAAAAATCCGCAAATTCGCGGGAATTCGCGGATTTTGCGGATTGCGAGTTCGCAAATCCGCAAAATTCGCGAACGCGAGATTCGCAAAATTCGCCCATGCTTAGTCAAAACCCTGCGCCTGCTTGAAGCAGGCCTAAGGAGTGACGCAGCATGTTAGGCCTAGGGCACCCCCTGAGCCTTGCTGGAGCCGCGTTGTGGTTGCGATGCAACTCCAGCAATGCGCCGCCCTTATGCCGGGGGATGCGACACGCATCTGCCCATCCGTGCGCCATGGCGCGCTTCATTATAAATGCGGAGCATCAGTGGTGGCGCACGGGTGGTTTAGCGTGTCGCAAGTTTAGTGGTGCATCCCTGCTGATTTGCAGAGATGCGCCAGACCTTGTAAATCTGCCCCTAAGTTTTCGTAACGGGTTATGCATATCTGTTTGTTTCTAATTCACCTATAGAGTTTCCTTTGGAAGTGCTTTCTCACAATTTATTTGCCTTGTTGATGGCATTCAAACATTTCACGGTACTTTAATAGGCCTACAAAATCAAGTTCTCTATGCTACAATCATGTTGGAGTGATGTGAGGAAAGATTTTCTACAGGGCAAACGATTCAGTGTCTTTTAAATACTAACAGATTTTTAATAGATTATTAATTTAAACCAGTTTTGACCCAATACTGCGAATGCATAACTGTTTTACTATGTTATTATTGCGTTTCATCCTTACTTACAAATTATGCTTTTGGCGAGCCCAATTAAAATCTTTATTTGTGTGACTTTATGTACTCTTGCTATTCGGTGAGTGCCAAAAACATGTACTTCAAATTTACCTGATGTATTAAACTGACACGGATCGGGCTTCTTGAGGGTGAAAATAAAATAGTTCACTCAATTAGATTCTCGTACCGTTGAACATGTCCTGGGCCTAGACTGAGTCTAAGTGAATGTGTAAATGCCAATAAAAGCTCTTGGAGGCTTATTACAGCGCTTAACTTAGTCTAATGGGGCAGGTAACTAGAGCTAAACATCCCTTCAGAATTTCTTGTGGATCTCCTACATTTCACCTTGAGATTCATCTGGGTAAAACAGCCCAAATCTCTGGGGTAAAATAACAGAGCGAAATGAAAAAACAATAAGGCCACTGATTCCCTGTATTTTTTATTTCCATGGGGCCATTCAAGGTCTATGTTTTTATCCTTGTTAGTTTAAAGCCACTCCCCCCGAGTAGACGCACAGTCCTGGCATTAGTAACTCCAGGATGTCAGACTTAAGGGGCTCATATCTGCTGTTACAATTGAAGTGAGATTAATGTACTCCTAGTGATACACCCAAATTGCCCCCCCTCACCCCACCAGGTGTTAAAATTAGCTCATCAAACAATTGGAGAGGTAGAAAGGTTCTAAAAAAGATACTTTATTCCACCTACTCCACATAGCTTACATCAGTAGGTATCAACATCTCGTATTCTGTAGAAGTTGCAGTAAGTCAATTGAAATCTACTTGCATGTTTTTAATTCCATGTCTTAGAAAACCTTTTATGAAGCAATAAATTACTGAAAAATATACTTCCCACTCTAATTTTTTTAAACGGGAATCAAAGTTTTTAAAAAAAATATAATATTATTAAAAATCCCACATTATACTACTTTTCAGGGACTAGGTTGTATTCTTTGCTCATTAACTTTAGTTATCTATTCTAGTAGAATATTAACACCCTAGTTGTTCATTGGAAGGGGTTTCTCGAACTTTCCTTTCATGTCCAGCACCCTGCTCGACAACCTCGCCAATCTTGGACTCAAGCAGCTGGTGTCCACCCCCACTCACCTCGCCGGACACACACTCGACGCAGTCTTCTCATCCAGCACAGACATCGCCTTCAGCCACGCCACAGAGCTTCAATGGACGGACCACAGCTGTGTCCACTTCACCTTCAAAAGAACGACGACCCACCACCACCAGCAACAGGTTGCCCGCAGAAGCTGGAACAAGATCACAGCCGACCAGCTCGCCACCTCCTTGAGCCAGCACCCTCCTGCCAGCTCAGCAAACCCCAGCCAGGCCGCCAACAACCTCACGAAGTGGATCAGCAACTGCGCGGACGAGCTCCCCCCGCTGAGGACCCCGCCCAGCAGACCCGGCAGCAAGAAAGCCCCAGGGTTCACCGACGAACTCAAGAGCTCCAAGAAGAACTGCCGAGCCCTCGAGAAAGTCTGGAGAAGGGAACCAACACCGGACAACAGGACCACCCTCAAGCTTGCCACCCGGAAGCACCACCAGCTGATCCGCGCCGCCAAGAAAACTGCATTCAAGGACCGGCTGGACAACAACGCACACAACTGCAAGGAACTCTTCAACATCGTGAAAGAGCTTTCCAACCCCAGCGCAGGAAACAACGACATCACCCCATCGCAAGACCTCTGCAACTCCCTCGCCTCATACTTCCACAACAAGATCGCGGACATACACAACAGCTTCAACAACCAACCAACGCACACCACGACCGAACCACCACCCCCCACCACCACCCTCCGCGCCTGGACTCCGATCAGCACCGAAGACACCGTCCGCACGATGAACTCCATCCACTCAGGATCTCCGACCGACCCCTGCCCCCACCACGTCTTCAACAAGGCCGACGCTGCCATCGCACCCCACCTGCGAGACATCATCAACACATCCTTCGACACCGCCACCTTCCCTGAGAGCTGGAAGCACGCCGAACTCAGCGCTCTACTGAAGAAACCCACAGCGGACCCCACCGAACTCAAGAATTACCGCCCCATCTCGCTCCTCCCGTTTCCAGCCAAAGTCATCGAGAAGACCGTCAACAAGCAGCTGGCCGCCTTCCTTGAGACGAATGGATCCCTCGACCCCTCACAGTCTGGCTTCCGAGCCAACCACAGCACCGAGACCGCCCTCATCGCCGCCACCGATGACATCCGAGCCCTGATGGACAACGGAGAAACAGCGGCCCTCATCCTCCTAGACCTCTCCGCGGCATTCGACACTGTCTGCCACCGCACCCTAGTACAGCGCCTCAGCAACGTCGGAATCCAGGAGAAGGCTCTGGAATGGATCATCTCCTTCCTCGACGGAAGAACACAGAGAGTCCGCCTACCACCGTACAAGTCAGAGGCCACCGAAGTCATCTGCGGCGTCCCTCAAGGATCCTCGCTGAGCCCCACCCTCTTCAACGTCTACATGAGCCCCCTCGCGGCCATCGCACGCCAACACAACCTCAACATAATCTCCTACGCCGACGACACCCAGCTGATCCTCTCCCTGACCAACGACCCCGCCGCCGCCTGAGCCAATCTGCACGAAGGGATGAAAGAGGTAGCCGAGTGGATGACGATCAACGCTTGAAACTGAACTCAGACAAGACGGAGGTCCTCATCCTAGGCTCTTCGCCCTCCGCCTGGGACGACTCCTGGTGGCCTCCCGCCCTGGGCAGCGCACCCAAACCGACAGACCACGCACGCAACCTGGGCTTCATCCTGGACTCCTCCCTCTCCATGACCAGGCAAGTCAACACCGTCTCCTCGGCGTGCTTCAACATCCTATGCATGCTACGGAAGATCTTCTGGTGGATCCCCACCGAGACCAGGAAGACCGTCACCCAGGCCCTCGTCACCAGTCGACTGGACTACGGCAACGCCCTCTACGCCGGTACCACCGCCAAGCTCCAGAAGAGACTACAGCGGATCCAGAACGCCTCAGCCAGACTCATCCTCGACATCCCACGAACCAGCCACATCTCCGGACATCTGAAAGACCTACATTGGCTCCCCGTCAACAAAAGAATCACCTTCCGCCTCCTCACCCACGCACACAAAGCCCTACACGACCAAGGCCCGAGCTACCTCAACAACCGAATCAACTTCTACGCTCCCAAACGCCACCTCCGATCAGCCAACCACGCCCTCGCCGCCGTCCCCCGCATCCGAAGAGCGACAACAGGAGGAAGGTCCTTCTCCTACCTAGCCGCCAAGACCTGGAACTCCCTCCCTCCCGACCTGCGCCTGACCCAAGACCACCTCTCCTTCAGGAAGAAGCTGAAGACCTGGCTGTTCGAGCAGTAACGGCCCCCCCCCCTCCCCCCCAGCGCCTTGAGACCCTACGGGTAAGTAGTGCGCTCTATAAATGTCTTTGATTGATTGATTGATTGATTTTAAGGAACTGAACAGATGTTATTCAAAACAAGCATTGGCAAAGCCTATGTGTCTGGCATGGACTGCCAGCTTTCTGGAAATTCTTGTTTTCTTTGGTCATGGTTTTTGTAAAACTTTATTGTTTAGGAATATGCTGGGCCTTAATCAATCTAAAAAATTATTTTGCTACAGACAAAAAGTTTTCGGGGTCTCAAAACACACATAGCAATAGTACTCCCTGGCACTGAAGGGAACTACTTTGTGATTGGATGTGTTCCTTGTGAAAGGGCAGCATGCTGCAACTCGTAGTGAAGTCAGTCAATGCCTGAAGGGGGCTGATATGTTGGCCATTAAAGCATGCAGGAGTGGGAGAAAGAAAGAAAGAAAGAAAGAAAGAAAGAAAGAAAGAAAGAAAGAAAGAAAGAAAGAAAGAAAGAAAGAAAGAAAGAAAAGGGCAAGAGGAAAACAAGAAAAAGAATGAAAGAGCACAAACAAGAAAGAAAGAAGAGTAAAGAGAGGAAACTTAATACAGAACAGTTTCAAATGGACACAATCTGGTATGCTGTGAAATAGCAGCAGTCAGAAAAACAAAATGCCTTGACAGGTGATGGGATCTGATGAAGATGAAATGTGGATCAGAAGTGTCCTGCTGTCGCTTCAGGCTCTAAACACAAAGGCAACATTACAGTAAATTATAGAGTAAAAACAAAAACACTGGCACTGAAGGAAACTAGCTTGTGTGCGGATTGCTCTTTACGAGAGCGAAAATGCAGTCACTCAAAAGTGAAATTAACCGGTGGCCTAAGTAACCTGACCCACTGCCATATGCTATATGCTGTAGTGGGTGGAAGCAAAATAATAATGACACCACAACAGACCGATGGATGAAAAGAGGTGGTTGAAAGACCCCATATGTGAATATAATATACATATGTTAGTAAAATCAAAAGGTCTTAGCTAACATCAGACTGCATATAAAAGGCTGTTTTGAGCAGAAAGATTCCGAACAGACGTGTTCTATACAGTGTCATGCCTTAAGCACCAAACCAACACAAATATGAACTCTCAAGTAGCCTCATAGGAGGCAAGTAAATACCCCTTCTGGTATTTACCAATTATAAGCACAGACCTACAAATCCGGAATGCAAGGTCCAATCGGGAATAGAAAACATTCTTGCTCTTGACATGGGACCTCTCCCGATCCATCCCTGCATAAACATGGGCAACGGCTTAGTTGAAACAAAAGGCTAAATTAAATGCATATACAGGACTCTTTTCCTAAAAGTATGTGAGGTATGATGGAACACCATGTCTCGCGAGCAGGTTACATTTGCCTGTTGATTTACAGAGACTGGACAAAAAGGGCAGCAGGAGGTGTACATGGGTTGAGTTTGATGAATGGCTCAATGTGTGAGTGTCTAATTATCTGAACCCCTGAATAAGTGCGTCTGAATGGGTGTGCTTGAAGTGGGAAAGGTCTTGTGAATTCTGTTAACACGCAAGAGGAGTGAGCTTAATACGTTTTTGTCTATAGAAGCAGGTGAGTGTAGAAGTATAAATGGGGAGGAAGGGTCCCCATAAGGGACACAAGGACTGGGCAGATTATCCCAAGCTTGTCCTGGATCACAGAGCATATATTCTTTGGATCGGATGTACCTTGGTACGACGCGTGGTATTACCACGCGTATCATTACAACGCGTATTTTACAACGCAAGTCGTTACCACGACTTGCGCTGTAGGGGTGCGGACTTAGGAATAGTTTAATTTACTATTCCAACACCAGCCTATGTACAGTGGGGAAGGTGTTGGAATAGTAAATCTACTATTCCTTGTCCTTTAGTGCCCTCCAGCGCAAGTCGTGGTTACGACTTGCGTTCTAAAATACGCGTTGTAACGGTACTGCGGGGTAACATCCGCGTCGTAAAGGATGTTCCCCCTTTGGATCTCTTACACTCAGCCTGTCTCTGAGGTGATGACGCGTAGTGAACACAAAAGAGCTGCTGAATTGAGCCTAGACCCACCAGACTTTCCAGTGCACGAGGTGGGCAATGCAGACGATGTCACCACTAGTATTATCAATCTATGGGTGAGGTGGCAAGAATACAACACCAGATCCTTTGCCAGTGAAAGGCCCTAATTCAAATTATACCGAGGCTACAGCCGGGAACAAAGACATAGACAGATCCAGGCCTCAAAAAGCTGATAGCTTAGCTCATTAAGTATGAAAGAAAAGTACAAGCTAGGCACACGAATATTAGGTGACATGATACCTCATAGAGTCATACATAGGAGGGAGGATGTGCCCATGAACCAAATGGGAATTGAATTGAACACCATGGTGATGATCACTTCATTTAATGCATGTGTGAGGTCCTCTAGAATAGGATGCGAATGTGCAGGAAAAAAAAAATCTTCTGAATGACAATGATTGTAGTTTTTGTTTCCTAACTATACAGATTGTCATTCCATTCTTTCTATACACTCCATCAATATAAGCAGTTGGATTATTAAAGACTTGAGCATGTCACTCCCACACTTGCTTGTGTATATACAGCTGAAAATACCTGGTGAAGGTACTAGTCACAGGGGTCTATCTTGCCAAATTCGATAATTGGAGTGTGGAGTTACATTTGTAGGTTTGCCCACATATTGCTTACATTTCCCGAGCTATACCAGGTGAAATATCTCTCTTGTACCAGCTAGCGAAAATGCTAATCGCTATTGATCACCACATTTGTGGATGTGAGTGAGAAAGGGGTACAAATGTAAGTTATGCATATTTTTATAACATAAAGCAACCTGGAGAGCTACAGAGCATTGTACTTCGTGTAGCCCTACTTTGGCTACACACCTGACAATGAAAGATGTTGATCCTGACTGAGGTCTAGGCTCACATACTGCGTCAAGGTACCAGCGTCCTATGTATAAACGCAAAATGGAGCGCAAGCAGTAATAGCCAAGAATTCTTACAATGCATCAACATGCATATCAGTGCTCCCACCTGGTTCAGTAAATCCACGTGTCCAGCCACATGTTTAGAAACTGGCTACAGCAGCTTTCTATCACTCCTATGAGCATATTTGAACTACATTAGGAAAATAGTAGAAAATACTTGTTAATTTATCCACATCGACTATGAAAGGAAATCAAGTCAAGTCAAATCAACTTTATTCGGTGTAAAATGTACAACCATAAAAGCATACTAAAAGTAATAATGAAAAAAGGAAAATTAAATAAAACATTTAGTATATACAGGTTTGACAGAATACCAATGGTTCACTAGGGACAGCACACACAATTAATCTGAAAGGAAATCATTCCAATGGTAGAGGGGAGACCAATGGTGACATGGGTGGATTTTGCAGTGGGCAACATGACAGTGGGTGGTGATGGTAGTAGCAGCCATGGGTTCTAGCAGTCTCTTCCTAATTAACCCCTTCCGCGCTGGGCTAATTCCCCTGCGGTGCGCGGGGGGGGGGGGGGGGCACGCGCGGTGCCGCGGTGCTCTTGTAATTAATTCCAATAGCCAAAACATATACATATTAGTTAATATAGTTCAAGGTAATTAAAATCATAAAAGGAAAGATAAATTGTTATAAAGTTGTTTCAAAGAAAACAAAGCAAATTCATTTTCCCATGAAGGTTCGGGAGAAGTCAGGAGGATAATAAATGTCAGTATCAAAAGACTAGGAAATGCAGTAGAAAGCATCTGCTCACAAGCACATGAAAGGGTTTTCTCTCTCTTTGTCTAAAGAAGTAAAGGACACGTTGCGCTCTAAGCCTACACTGCATTAGTTTAAATTATTATTTTTCTAACATTTCGTTACACCTACACATGATTTCCCAGGAGGGGAGCCAATCAGGTGTAAGGAACAGAAAGATACAGCATATTCATCAGTTTCACCTTCATAAACACAATGCCAGCTTTCTAAATGTCCTTCAGATTCCAGTTAACCACAAAAATAATGAGATAACAGTAATGAGATACATTCAGTTCAATTCATACTTATCAGGTGCTCATTCACCCATACTATAAAAGAAATCCTTCACATGAGAAAGACAAATAAAGTATACATCATTCAAAGTTGCTGGTATAGCTTTCCTCTTGAACGAAATAAAGAACATAACAAGAAATATGGCAGTCTAACATTGGCCATTTTAAAATGCTGCCCATGTTAGCTACAGTCAATGAAACGCAGACTATGCACAGCAATTGCATGTATGTGTTGCATATTAATATCATTATGTGTACAAAAACCTTTAATAATGAAAGATCCCTATCAAATTCTCCCTCTGATGATTCTGGGAGGCATCACATATTACACCTAAAATTCTAACCTCACTTTACACAACAGTTGTCAACTTTTGAAGCTTGCATTAGGACTCTTCCAAGTCACACAATTCTTAGTATATGTGACTCTGCAGCTTCTCAACCTCCACCTAAGCCCTCTTTTTTTCTCACACTCGATTTCAACAGCTGCTTTCTTCCATGATATTTTGACCCATCGTTTTCAGTGGTCGATTTTATTCCCCTTATGAAAGAAAATAGGCAGACCAGACAGATCAATATTATTGATGTATGGGATGGTATACTGCCAACGATCTACTACCAATACCACTAAGCCATCTGCAAACCACAGAAAATCACTTTCCCTGTTGCTTCCTAGGCACCTGTCTCTTCCTAATCCTTCAAATCTCTGGAAACGCCAGAAATGTTAGTAGCATACACGTCCATTTCTTCACTGGTGTAACACTGATGGACGCATAACATGTGGCAGACTCCACCCTCTTTGCCACGTAAAATATCTAAAGCAAGGCTGTTCTGTAAAACTATTGCCCTTTTTGGCACAAGCTCAGATTTAATGACAGTTAAATCTCCAGTGGTGTTAGCTGCGAGACTGTGAAATAAAGTAGACCGTTTTCTAATTTGTAATCATTCAGAACTACATCTAAAGAAGAAATAATAATGGCAAATATTTTACATACTACTTGGGAAGGACTACGCTGGCTCTTTCATGTGTCACTACTCCTTTATCAGTTATGCCATCTGCAGGATACACTTTAGGAAATACTAGAGCTACGTAGCAACTAAAGATCCAATTCAGAAGTTGAAAATATGCATTCTTATAATTTAATAAATCCCAGGAACAGCAAGATTCTTCCCAGAAAATGTCTGCTTTCCTGTAACTCCTCTACAACCTCTGTACGCATTCACTCTAACACACTATCTGAGGATTCCTATATCATTCCTTTCAACTAGTGATACACAGCTTTACTTCCACATTGAAAATCCAGATTTAACGTTGGATGCATTCCTGCTGCCTTCAACTTTCTTCTTCCTTTTCTCCTCCTATCTTTTCTCCTTTTTTTGCCATTCTTTCAATCTCTTCCCATCTTTCTTTCAATTCCTCAATAAAATTCTTCTCAAGTCTAGTCAACTAACAAGTAAGCTAGCTTTGTGAAATTTAGAAATACTGATTTGTGTGACAGAGCTTAAGTAATAACCCACTCTCTACGACTTTTTTGCTCCAGCATTCAGATTCAGTTCTTGTTTATATGGAAAATAAGCGGATTATAATTGGAAAAATAATACTCAAAGCAACCCTGCTGGCAGAAGATGCTCATAATTACCTGGCCAGCTCCTCTGCTAAGGTGGAGAAGTGTTGCCCCACTGCTCGCAGAGCAGAAAAAAAAGAAAAAGAAAATGATAATACCCTTAATATTATAATTTTATTTTTCTTTGCTAAGGGGCTGGGTGTGGGCGAGGCTGGGGTCACAGGGGAGGAATAGCTTGCACACTCCAAGTGTGCATGACTGCCAAACAGTCATGCACACTTTTCATCTTCCCCACCAGGCTGTATTGCACAGACTTGTGAGGAACATGCAGAGGCTCCCTGTCTCCGACTTAGCGCCGATTAACAGCACTCAGACCAATCCCAACAATGCATTGCAGAGGTATAGAGTCAAAATATCGAGTTTTTATTATCAACTAGACATAATATCGAGTAAAAAATATAGAATAGACATACTATCGACTAGACATAATATAGACTACCAACATATCGACTAGAACATTTTAATATCGGATAGAATGGACATAATATCGACAGCGGCGTAACAAAACTTGAGGGGGCCCCCCTGCAAAACACACAGAGCGGGCCCCCACGTCGGCCCGGCCCACCACCTACTACTGTACCCCACCACCGAAAAATCTAACCTATTTTGATTTTAAACCACCAACTTTTAAATGAAATGCCTCTATGTTGCCTTTATCAAAGTTCTAATGAGAAAGTGGGAAACCCTCTTAACACAAAAGCTACGCCATTTGTAACAATAATGTTGTCAAAAGCAGATTATTTAACTGAGCCAGCAATCAGAACAATGACAGGGAGTGATCCTTTTGTCTAAGGAAATGCCTCTCGCTAAAGAACAACTATGAAGCATCTGAATTAGAATTGACATTAATGGACAATAACGTAACTTTGAAAGACAAACCTAAACCTGCAATTCCATAAAAACTCGACAGACAATATACATGAGAAGTACACAAAATATCACTCAGTATCCTGCGAAAGGCAAGAGAAATAGACTGGTGAATTACCTGCATGCCACACACTAGCGACTGTCCAGGGTTGTGCATGATAATAATGTGAACTAAGGAAGCAATTTCAATTTCTACCATAATGTCTTTATTAGTAAGCATTACAAAACAGGCAGGCAAACAAGTCTGAGGATGAAAACTGTTTGGCTGCTTCAGAACACTGATGAAGATGTTTGTATGTTTTAATTTATAATTTCTGTAGTGTAAACAATGCTAAATACAAGATTTAAGACTAACATTACAGACAAGTGCAAGCAGCACCATAAATATGTAGAATAAAAACAATCCATATCAGCAAGTACATAATGACAATGTATACAAACTGTAGTTGGTAAAGCAAAAGAAAAGTGCAACTACTTTCAAAGTGCATAATAAAGCAATCAACTGTCCAGCAATAAACAAAAATCAAGTATGTTTAGTAAAACAGTCAACTTTCTCCTTGCATCAACGTGAAAATACATTCAAAGTGCATGATAAACACAAGTCTAGCAGTATGCAAAAATGTAGCCAGGTTAGTCAAACAATTCACTGTTTGGTGTGTGCATAAAGGCAACTGGTAAAAAATAACAACTGCAGCACCATACAATAATCAAACCAGTTTAAACTAACAATTCCCCTTTTGAAGGCTCAAATATTTCAAAGTGACTAGCAAAACAGTAACAAGTACAGCAGGCAGCAGTATATAAAAATCAAACCACTTTAGTCAACCAATAACCTTTTGGTTTGTGCTTGCACATGAAGGTGCAAACATTTCAAACTGACTAGTAAAACAACAAGTACAGCAAGCAGCAGCATACATTAATAAAACCTATTTAGTCAAACTAGTTCCAGTTTTGTTTGTGCACCACCACAGAAACACTTATGCAGAGTTTAAACATTCTGCACCTTTGCTACAATTTTTTTTTTGCTGAACTTTATACACAAAATGAATTTTCCATGGCCCTACACGTGCCAGACCACGTGGTAATTAGGGCCATCTTATTCGCAAATGGCACCAGGAACATCTTAAGGATATTAGGGGCCAACTGCCAAACATATTTTGGGGACCCTTGTAAGAACAGTTTTGAATTTATGATTCTATTTCAGCTCTTTCAGGCCCTTTTTGGGAGAGTCACTGGCAGTGCACAGACACACTAGTCCAAATTCTAAATGTGTTATATGTAATATTCAGGGATAGTGATGTGTGTTTTCAATATTGTAACACAGCAGCATATTATTGCAAGTAATGTCTGTGACACTCTCCCATTTCTCATATGTGTGAGGTCCTGACTTGATCCAAAACACATTTTTATGGATGTTGCATGAAACAACATTCCTCTACAAAATGTCTGTAATAGAGACACATCACCAATATTGAAAAAAAGCGAAGGAAAGTTGTATTTAAAACAATCTGTTTAAGAATCATTTAATGCCACCAGGGCAGGACTCTACAGAACAGAGCTGGTTTTATCAGGGGCCCCTTGGAAGTCTGGGGCCCTGGGCAAGAGTCCACTTTGCCCATGCCTCAAAACATCTCTGGATGGCATCTGACTGTCTTTTTTGGCACACCCTCCCCCATTTCCTCCTTTTACATGAATTCCCTCACTACCAGTCACCAACAATGCACCTCATCTCTCTATAGCACCTTTCTGACAAAAATTTCATTTTTTTATAGTGCTACTCTTAGTTTACTCACACTCAGTTCTGTGATCTGCATGGTACACATAGCTTGTAGCAGGCACAATAACCAAGTGGGTGGTAGGAGTGCCAATGTGAGTGCACAGTGAGTGATGCGACAGTGTGAGAGTAGGGTAAGAGGAGTGACTGCAGGGTGAGTGAGGTGACCATATGAATTTGGGTGCAAATGTAAGTGTAGAGTGGGACGAAAGAATGCATGGTTAGTGAAGGGCTTGTTTAAGTGAGATTGCAGATTGAGCAGTGAGGGGGCAGGTGAGTGATGTGTGACATGAGTTCAGGGTGAGCAGTGTGCTCGGGTGACTGCAGGGTGAGGTACAGGGTGAACAGTGCAAGTGCATTGTGAGTGCAGAGTGATCACTGTGAGTGCAGGGTGAGCGGGTGAAGGGTGGGAGTACATGGTTATCAGTGTGAGTGCATTGTGATTGCTGGGAGTGCAAGGTGTGCGTAAAAGTGAAGGACTTCACAGGCGGACATTGGGGCTGGAACAGAGTCAGTCAAGTGCTTTGCTGTGCTTGACATGAAACACTCCCCCTAAACCCAACTTTTTTCAGAGGCTGTGGCATGCCATGTGGTGAGGGGAGTGACAGGGAGGGTGGGGGCATTGAGAGGGATTAGATTTTGGCCACTATACATTCTGCCATTGCTTTTTTTCTCCAGTTCCTCTGTTTTCTCAGATCATTATAGCCTTGTGATTATCACCATGTGAATATTTGTTGTTTGGGGCCAGGTTTAATTTCAATTTAAATACACCCGAGGTCACCACTACAAATTTTGTCATTTATAAATGTGGCCAAAAATGTCAGCTTGGTCAAAAACAGTGTGTACCCTGCTGGTAGGTAATAGACTCGAGAATCTTCTAGGAAAACGATTAATGCGTGATGTGATTTCCAGTAACGCTATCTTTACTTCCAACATGTCCCATGTCTTTTTCAAACCACATTGTGACCATACACACCAATGTGTGACTGCAGATGATTGTTTCAGCTTAAATAAGCAAGCATTCCAGGGTCAGAACTGCACGCAGGGACTGTGTGCGCATCATAGCTCGTACCTGTGGCAATACTCCATGGGAGTGAACTTCTCAGAAAAGGTTGGACATGCACCCACCATTAGCCAATTGCATGGTAAAGAAATTTAATGACGCACCCAAAACACAATCCAAAGCAGTTAAAAAGAGGATCTTACTTTTCTTTGGAATACATTTTTTTTAAAGTGCAGAACTATTCGAATTTCTAGAGCAGATAAGCAGGGTGTCATATAATCATGGAGAGAGTCAGAGAAGGTAGAAAAAGAGAAACAAGCCTGACACTCCTTAGCATAGAAATGAATGTCATAAGTTTAACAAGAATTGATAGAGGCTAATGGAATTGTGTACATTGTGTTGAATAATGACTGATAAAGGAGTAGCCCTTCTCCCAGCACATGGAAAGTGACAGATGGTTTATCTTTGCTTTGAAAGTGTGCATAGGTTTTGTTTGTTGATTGCTGTGTCTATTGTTTTGACACTTTTATGAGTGTAAATCAAAAACGCTATTTTCTCTTTGGCTATGTATTAGCTATATATATACCCATTAGCTGGTCAGCGATCCAAAGAGACAACCAAAGAATAAGTACGACTGACATGGTGACAAACTGTTCCAGGTGACGACACAAAAGTACATCTTAGATACACCTACAACACATTTTCTCGCAAGCACCACAAAATTAAGAGTCCTACTGCTTGATATGTGGCACATTGCAGTATTTAAATTTCATATTGCCAACATCCCTGCCAATGGCAACTTATCCTCTCTACTCTGAAATATAACATCGATGACCTCTGAGACATGTATAGCACCCAATTTATAATTATTCAGGATAATAAACCATGTCCACATAAGAAGTCACAAACAAGCCAGCCCAGAGCGGATAGGGTCATACCAATAACAGGCACATGCCACTTGGAATAACATAACACATATTTCTAAATGCATATCATGTCCCTATTCCGAGTGCTAAGGAGCGGTCATTCTGCATTTGTTGTTGTAAAAACTATTTGTTGTTGTAAAAACTATCACCTGTAACGATTAAACGTTTTACTAGGAAAAGAAATGTATATGTGTAAGCAAAATGCTTTAAGATGAGTGCACAAAATGTCATGCACTAATGGACCTGGTTATTGTGGGCCTCACTTGTTACCGGCACTCTCGTAATGAGGGCCAACGACTTGTTGAGTATAGGCAGGGGGAGTGCAATTGTATGGAATCATCTGTTCCATGCCCGAGCCCCACATTGCATTACGTCTCTAGCAGAAACATCCTCAATAATTGTACATGCGCCTGCAAAAGATGGGCGTTTTCAAAAAACCGTTCAGACTCGACCTACCTTTCACTTTCTGGGGCACAGACTACTTTTTTTAACAACACTTCTTCATAAGGGCATACTATTTAGATTCCGAAAGAAGTGAAAGAATAGGAATTATGTTGTCAATGCTGCGACTTTCAACATTAGATCTTAATAAAGTAACAAGAGGATTCCCAATGGGAACCTGTTCTCCCTCATTCTGCTGCTGGCAGAGTGCTGATGTCAATCGATATGTGTATGGCACACTTGTGAAGAAACTGCTGCTCAGAAATTAAAACATTCGATCATATTACTGTGGGCAACGTGAAATGCCAACACAAATAAAACAAGCAGTTGCACACGCCCCTCTCCTATTAACCCACTTACCCCCCTCATCCGGCTGGTTTTTGCAGGTGTTTATTTGTGTTGGCCGGGTCAGTTAAAAAGAATACTAAATCCAGTGACGCATAGCTGCCAAAATTCAGATTGCTATGTGGGGCATTTTCATAATATCAGTGTAATTATGAGTGACATTTCAGTGACTTCAAGTGACACTTCATCTCGAGCAAAATCAAGCAATGACGGTGAGCAAAACATAAAGACCAGAAATTTCACACATTTGAAGAACAAGAAACTCTTGAAACTGGTGCAAAGCAAATGCTCTTTGCAGCATGCATTTAGCTTAGTGCTGCTCTTTGGCATATGATTAATTTTTACTGACCTCTTCATTATTGTGGTCCCAGAATGGCTGCTGTTCCCAGAGCTGCACCCAGAGTAGCAGAAGGGCTCTCTTTGGCTGCTGAGGACGTGGTACAGTGGGCGGGCGAACTTTAAGTTTTAACAATCAAGACAATTTGTAAGTGGTATAATGTACATGGGGCCTCTCGGCTCCCTGGGTGTGAACAACATGACAGAAGGGTGGCCAGCAGCAGTACTGACAGTCCTCATGTTGTTAGGGGGGTAGGAGCATGAGAGCCATGCGTTCACCTGATTTCCCTGTGGTTTAGGCCCTAAGGAAAACAAAATAACCTAGAATCCTGCATTGGGGCTGCAAGGCATCCACATAGCTGCCAAGGTTTCCAATTGCTATGTGTGACACTTTTATAATTACAGCACAATTATGTGTGACATTCAATGGTGGTCCACTCCTCAGCCTCTGAGCCAGTTTCACCAAAAGCAGGGTGACAGGCTGGGATTCAGCTACCTCGATAGCACTCAAAAGTTGTGGGCAACGGCTAGGAAACCAAGCAGGCACACAAACTTGACAGTACCTGGACTGAGGGCACGTGTATCCGATCACCTTTGTGTTTGTAACTGTAGGGTCAACCCTCTGGCAGAAAAGTCTGCACTACCATGCGTTCCCAGGACACTACAAATCTGTATTACCGGAAGTTCTCCAAAGAAAGCGCGCCACATATCTACTTTTATCTCTGACCACTTAAGCACTTTTAAAAGGTATTCCAGAGATGAGTAAACATATACAGAAATGGCACGTTTTAAATCAATAAATAACATTTTGTCTCCAGTTCTGTTTAGCATATGCCTTAGACCTTTGCAGACTTTTTTTAACGGCAATTAATGAGCATACAGTTATGTCTCTCTTCGAAAGGTATTAATTCTAAGGTGACTCACCTGAGAGCTACATTTCCACGAGGCCTGGGAGTGTGTCTCAAAGCTGAGAGCCTAGCTGGCTAGCTTTATATCTTGGCAGGGAGGAGAGTAAAGGGCTACAGCTGCAATGTAAATGTGTCAGAGCGTGGGGAGAGCATAGTCTTGTTTCTTCTGGAGTTCCTCGCCCCAGTGGCGTAACAAAACTTGAGGGGGCCCCCCTGCAAAACACACAGAGCGGGCCCCCACGTCGGCCCGGCCCACCACCTACTACTGTACCCCACCACCGAAAAATCTAACCTATTTTGATTTTAAACCACCAACTTTTAAATGAAATGCCTCTATGTTGCCTTTATCGAAGTTCTAATGAGAAAGTGGGAAACCCTCTTAACACAAAAGCTACGCCATTTGTAACAATAATGTTGTCAAAAGCAGATTATTTAACTGAGCCAGCAATCAGAACAATGACAGGGAGTGATCCTTTTGTCTAAGGAAATGCCTCTCGCTAAAGAACAACTATGAAGCATCTGAATTAGAATTGACATTAATGGACAATAACGCAACTTTGAAAGACAAACCTAAACCTGCAATTCCATAAAAACTCGACAGACAATATACATGAGAAGTACACAAAATATCACTCAGTATCCTGCGGAAGGCAAGAGAAATAGACTGGTGAATTACCTGCATGCCACACACTAGCGACTGTCCAGGGTTGTGCATGATAATAATGTGAACTAAGGAAGCAATTTCAATTTCTACCATAATGTCTTTATTAGTAAGCATTACAAAACAGGCAAGCAAACAAGTCTGAGGATGAAAACTGTTTGGCTGCTTCAGAACACTGATGAAGATGTTTGTATGTTTTAATTTATAATTTCTGTAGTGTAAACAATGCTAAATACAAGATTTAAGACTAACATTACAGACAAGTGCAAGCAGCACCATAAATATGTAGAATAAAACCAATCCATATCAGCAAGTACATAATGACAATGTATACAAACTGTAGTTGGTAAAGCAAAAGAAAAGTGCAACTACTTTCAAAGTGCATAATAAAGCAATCAACAGTCCAGCAATAAACAAAAATCAAGTATGTTTAGTAAAACAGTCAACTTTCTCCTTGCATCAACGTGAAAATACATTCAAAGTGCATGATAAACACAAGTCCAGCAGTATGCAAAAATGTAGCCAGGTTAGTCAAACAATTCACCGTTTGGTGTGTGCATAAAGGCACATATGTTTCAAAGCAACTGGTAAAAAATAACAACTGCAGCACCATACAATAATCAAACCAGTTTAAACTAACAATTCCCCTTTTGAAGGCTCAAATATTTCAAAGTGACTAGCAAAACAGTAACAAGTACAGCAGGCAGCAGTATATAAAAATCAAACCACTTTAGTCAACCAATAACCTTTTGGTTTGTGCTTGCACATGAAGGTGCAAACATTTCAAACTGACTAGTAAAACAACAAGTACAGCAAGCAGCAGCATACATTAATAAAACCTATTTAGTCAAACTAGTTCCAGTTTTGTTTGTGCACCACCACAGAAACACTTATGCAGAGTTTAAACATTCTGCACCTTTGCTACAATTTTTTTTTTGCTGAACTTTATACACAAAATGAATTTTCCATGGCCCTACACGTGCCAGACCACGTGGTAATTAGGGCCATCTTTTTGGCAAATGGCACCAGGAACATCTTAAGGATATTAGGGGCCAACTGCCAAACATATTTTGGGGACCCCTGTTGGAACAGTTTTGAATTTATGATTCTATTTCAGCTCTTTCAGGCCCTTTTTGGGAGAGTCACTGGCAATGCACAGACACACTAGTCCAAATTCTAAATGTGTTACATGTAATATTCAGGGATAGTGATGTGTGTTTTCAATATTGTAACAGAGCAGCATATTATTGCAAGTAATGTCTGTGACACTCTCCCATTTCTCATATGTGTGAGGTCCTGACTTGATCCAAAACACATTTTTATGGATGTTGCATGAAACACAACATTCCTCTACAAAATGTCTGTAATAGAGACACATCACCAATATTGAAAAAAAGCGAAGGAAAGTTGTATTTAAAACAATCTGTTTAAGAATCATTTAATGCCACCAGGGCAGGACTCTACAGAACAGAGCTGGTTTTATCAGGGGGCCCCTTGGAAGTCTGGGGCCCTGGGCCAGAGTCCACTTTGCCCATGCCTCAAAACATCTCTGGATGGCATCTGACTGTCTTTTTTGGCACACCCTCCCCCATTTCCTCCTTTTACATCAATTCCCTCACTACCACTCACCAACAATGCACCTCATCTCTCTATAGCACCTTTCTGACAAACATTTCATTTTTTTATAGTGCTACTCTTAGTTTACTCACACTCAGTTCTGTGATCTGCATGGTACACATGGTTTGTAGCAGGCACAATAACCATGTGGGTGGTAGGAGTGCCAATGTGAGTGCACAGTGAGTGATGCGACAGTGTGAGAGTAGGGTAAGAGGAGTGACTGCAGGGTGAGTGAGGTGACCATATGAATTTGGGTGCAAATGTAAGTGTAGAGTGGGACGAAAGAAAGCATGGTTAGTGAATGGCTTGTTTAAGTGAGATTGCAGATTGAGCAGTGAGGGGGCAGGTGAGTGATGTGTGACATGAGTTCAGGGTGAGCAGTGTGCTCGGGTGACTGCAGGGTGAGGTACAGGGTGAACAGTGCAAGTGCATTGTGAGTGCAGAGTGATCACTGTGAGTGCAGGGTGAGCGGGTGAAGGGTGGGAGTACATGGTTATCAGTGTGAGTGCATTGTGATTGCTGGGAGTGCAAGGTGTGCGTAAAAGTGAAGGACCTCACAGGCGGACATTGGGGCTGGAACAGAGTCAGTCAAGTGCTATGCTGTGCTTGACATGAAACACTCCCCCTAAACCCAACTTTTTTCAGAGGCTGTGCAAGTCATGTGGTGAGGGGAGTGACAGGGAGGGTGGGGGCATTGAGAGGGATTAGATTTTGGCCACTATACATTCTGCCATTGCTTTTTTTCTCCAGTTCCTCTGTTTTCTCAGATCATTATAGCCTTGTGATTATCACCATGTGAATATTTGTTGTTTGGGGCCAGGTTTAATTTCAATTTAAATACACCCGAGGTCACCACTACAAATTTTGTCATTTATAAATGTGGCCAAAAATGTCAGCTTGGTCAAAAACAGCGTGTACCCTGCTGGTAGTTAATAGACTCGAGAATCTTCTAGGAAAACGATTAATGCGTGATGTGATTTCCAGTAACGCTATCTTTACTTCCAACATGTCCCATGTCTTTTTCAAACCACATTTGTGACCATACACACCAATGTGTGACTGCAGATGATTGTTTCAGCTTAAATAAGCAAGCATTCCAGGGTCAGAACTGCACGCAGGGACTGCATGCGCGTCATAGCTCGCACCTGTGGCAATACTCCATGGGAGTGAACTTCTCAGAAAAGGTTGGACATGCACCCACCATTAGCCAATTGCATGGTAAAGAAATTTAATGACGCACCCAAAACACAATCCAAAGCAGTTAAAAAGAGGATCTTACTTTTCTTTGGAATATATTTTTTTTAAAGTGCAGAACTATTCGAATTTCTAGAGCAGATAAGCAGGGTGTCATATAATCATGGAGAGAGTCAGAGAAGGTAGAAAAAGAGAAACAAGCCTGACAGTCCTTAGCATAGAAATGAATGTCATAAGTTTAACAAGAATTGATAGAGGCTAATGGAATTGTTTACATTGTGTTGAATAATGACTGATAAAGGAGTAGCCCTTCTCCCAGCACATGGAAAGTGACAGATGGTTTATCTTTGCTTTGAAAGTGTGCATAGGTTTTGTTTGTTGATTGCTGTGTCTATTGTTTTGACACTTTTATGAGTGTAAATCAAAAACGCTATTTTCTCTTTGGCTATGTATTAGCTATATATATACCCATTAGCTGGTCAGCGATCCAAAGAGACAACCAAAGAATAAGTTCGACAGATATGGTGACAAACTGTTCCAGGTGACGACACAAATGTACATCTTAGATACACCTACAACACATTTTCTCGCAAGCACCACAAAATTAAGAGTCCTACTGCTTGATATGTGGCACATTGCAGTATTTAAATTTCATATTGCCAACATCCCTGCCAATGGCAACGTATCCTCTCTACTCTGAAATATAACATCGATGACCTCTGAGACATGTATAGCACCCAATTTATAATTATTCAGGATAATAAACCATGTCCACATAAGAAGTCACAAACAAGCCAGCCCAGAGCGGATAGGGTCATACCAATAACAGGCACATGCCACTTGGAATAACATAACACATATTTCTAAATGCATATCATGTCCCTATTCCGAGTGCTAAGGAGCGGTCATTCTGCATTTGTTGTTGTAAAAACTATTTGTTGTTGTAAAAACTATCACCTGTAACGATTAAACGTTTTACTAGGAAAAGAAATGTATATGTGTAAGCAAAATGCTTTAAGATGAGTGCACAAAATGTCATGCACTAATGGACCTGGTTATTGTGGGCCTCACTTGTTACCGGCACTCTCGTAATGAGGGCCAACGACTTGTTGAGTATAGGCAGGGGGAGTGCAATTGTATGGAATCATCTGTTCCATGCCCGAGCCCCACATTGCATTACGTCTCTAGCAGAAACATCCTCAATAATTGTACATGCGCCTGCAAAAGATGGGCGTTTTCAAAAAACCGTTCAGACTCGACCTACCTTTCACTTTCTGGGGCACAGACTACTTTTTTTAACAACACTTCTTCATAAGGGCATACTATTTAGATTCCGAAAGAAGTGAAAGAATAGGAATTATGTTGTCAATGCTGCGACTTTCAACATTAGATCTTAATAAAGTAACAAGAGGATTCCCAATGGGAACCTGTTCTCCCTCATTCTGCTGCTGGCAGAGTGCTGATGTCAATCGATATGTGTATGGCACACTTGTGAAGAAACTGCTGCTCAGAAATTAAAACATTCGATCATATTACTGTGGGCAACGTGAAATGCCAACACAAATAAAACAAGCAGTTGCACACGCCCCTCTCCTATTAACCCACTTACCCCCCTCATCCGGCTGGTTTTTGCAGGTGTTTATTTGTGTTGGCCGGGTCAGTTAAAAAGAATACTAAATCCAGTGACGCATAGCTGCCAAAATTCAGATTGCTATGTGGGACATTTTCATAATATCAGTGTAATTATGAGTGACATTTCAGTGACTTCAAGTGACACTTTATCTCGAGCAAAATCAAGCAATGACGGTGAGCAAAACATAAATACCAGAAATTTCACACATTTGAAGAACAAGAAACTCTTGAAACTGGTGCAAAGCAAATGCTCTTTGCAGCATGCATTTAGGTCAGTGCTGCTCTTTGGCATATGATTAATTTTTACTGACCTCTTCATTATTGTGGTCCCAGAATGGCTGCTGTTCCCAGAGCTGCAGAAGGGCTCTCTTTGGCTGCTGAGGACGTCGTACAGTGGGCGGGCGAACTTTCAGTTTTAGCAATCAAGACAATTTGTAAGTGGTATAATGTACATGGGGACTCTCGGCTCCCTGGGTGTGAACAACATGACACAAGGGTGGCCAGCAGCAGTACTGACAGTCCTTATGTTGTTAGGGGGTAGGAGCATGAGAGCCACGCGTTCACCTGATTTCCCTATGGTTTAGGCCCCAAGGAAAACAAAATAACCTAGAATCCTGCATTGGGGCTGCAAGGCATCCACATAGCTGCCAAGGTTTCCACTTGCTATGTGTGACATTTTTATAATTACAGCACAATTATGTGTGACATTCAATGGTGGTCCACTCCTCAGCCTCTGAGCCAGTTTCACCAAAAGCAGGGTGACAGGCTGGGATTCAGCTACCTCGATAGCACTCAAAGGTTGTGGGCAACGGCTAGGAAACCAAGCAGACACACAAACTTGACAGTACATGGACTGAGGGCACGTGTATCCGATCACCTTTGTGTTTGTAACTGTAGGGTCAAACCTCTGGCAGAAAAGTCTGCACTACCATGCGTTCCCAGGACACTACAAACCTGTATTACCGGAAGTTCTCCAAAGAAAGCGCGCCACATATCTACTTTTATCTCTGACCACTTAAGCACTTTTAAAAGGTATTCCAGAGATGAGTAAACATATACAGAAATGGCCCGTTTTAAATCAATAAATAACATTTTGTCTCCAGTTCTGTTTAGCATATGCCCTAGACCTTTGCAGACTTTTTTTAACAACAATTAATAAGCATACAGTTATGTCTCTCTTCGAAAGGTATTCATTCTAAGGTGACTCACCTGAGAGCTACATTTCCACGAGGCCTGGGAGTGCGTCTCAAAGCTGAGAGCCTAGCTGGCTAGCTTTATATCTTGGCAGGGAGGAGAGTAAAGGGCTACAACTGCAATGTAAATGTGTCGGAGCGTGGGGAGAGCCATAGTCTTGTTCAGTGGCGTAACGAAACCTGAGGGGGCCCCCCTGCAAAGCACAATGAGGGGGCCCCCCCTGCGGCCTGGCCCACCTCTTTGCCCCACCGACAAAAATAAGCAGTCACCTAAAGCCGTATTTTCAGCACTAATCTGTGCAAACTTCGAACAGCAAATATAAATTGAAAGCATTTTAATTGTGTTCTAGGGCTGCCTCAATGATGAGATCCATGACTGATAATTAAAGGGAACAAAGACAGAAAAGTCACATTACAAATGAATACATACTTTTTTATTTATAACCCTATTTAGTGCCAAGACAAGGTCTTTCCAGGCTTTTTAAACACATAGCTGGCATTTTTCTTTTGGCAACCCTACTATATATTCCTTTTCATGAAATGCTTTCTCGCACTACAGTAGAAAATGTAAATTTCAAATGCAAGGAATAGGCAGAGTGGGGACCCAAGGGGTACTGGAACAAGAAAAAAACGAAGCCCCAGTAACCAGTTTACAAAGATATGTTGACTGTGCACCTCAGATAGAGCATACAGCTGACTGTTGTAGTGCACTGTAGCACCCAACAACACTTTTCAATAATGTACATCACACGCAGACATGCAATAGCGCTCACTGGGTAGAGCTTATATAGCGCATAGCTCCAAAATACCATATAGATGGATGGCACTCAGCTCCCAAGAGCATTGTAAGCAGTTTAAAACACACTCAAACATTGAACAGAACGCTCTGGACAGACCGTGCATACACCCCACCCAGCGCAGATATACTATGCAGCTGGCTGCAATGTGGCCCGAAGAGCACTTTTCAATAGCATGGAACACACACAAACTTCCAACACAACACATCAAATAGAACATTTTGCTTACATCTAACTAAACACAGACATGGCATTTGGGCCGTGGGCCATATATTCCATTGAATGCATTATGTAAACATAAATAACGTACCATAACATGTAAATGCTGCCCCTATAGTTGTGTAGCTCCATCTATAACTTTGTCACCAGAATTTGCTACAACAAAGACGATGATGCTGGGCTGGTAAACAGGAGAGAGGTGGTGTATGATATTGATTAGCATACCTGTATCTCCTTTCAGACATTTTTCAGCTCAAACAAACATGTTTGAAGGAAATGCCCATCTCTTGTGTTTCAAGCCTCCTCCTGACATATCGGCTCCCGAGACGAAAAAGAGTTGATTACTTTGCTCAGCGGAAATGCTTACATACTTGTATCATTCTAAAGATAATGTTCTTCCTTTCTCATGATCTGTGTCTTCATACACGTGTATGCTCCTTTGCATTAATTCCTTTATTTCAGACCTTTGTGTCCTTTCTCTAAACTGCTGCAGAGCTTGCTCCAACACACACATTGCGAGCGAATTCTCTGGCTGAATGAATCTGTGGTTCATTTTTTTTGTTAATAACCCCTTTAAGATTTCAATTGCTGTGGTGTAGAATTTCTTTAACAACGGCCTAATGAAGGTGGGATAACTGTACCCAGGCTGAGAGAGTGGACGGCAAGGCACATTGATGAGTGCCTCTGAACACTGCCTGGGTGGTATTTCCTGGGAGAGCAGTGAGAGGCAGGAAGGCTAAGCTGGAGGGAGTGATCGGCACACCTAGGGCTGCAGGCCTTGTGTTGAAGGTCACCCCCGGATAGAGAAGGACATGAATACTTCAGGAATTGGACAGGAGGACTCTAGGCCAGTAACAGATCTCTTGAGGCGGTTTGGAGCCCTACTCCATTCCAGACATGGGCAGGCCAGACCACTCCAAAAACCCCGAGATGCACACTTTATATGGGTGTGACATGTAGGTCACCATTAGAGCCTCCAAACCAGTGCTTAATTTGAGCCAGTGGTTTCCAGTGCTCGGCACCAGCACTTTATTGTCAGCACCAGGCCCTGTGACAGTCTGCCACATGGTGGCGCTGTCTGGCTAATTTAGAGATGCCTCCAACAACAGTTAATTATTAACTCAATATACATTAAAATCGAATATTTCCTGCCACCCAAGAAATTCTTATAGTTTTGAGGCCTGAAACAGTCTGAACTGTCACACTTGTAAGAGTGTGAATGTTAGTACTTGTGCTGTCACTATCATTGGCAGCGCTGGCAGGGGCAATGTGTGGTGCAAGGTGCAGTGTCCTTCTGAAGACAGCCCTGGCACTTATTTTTCTGCAAATTAAGCACTGCTCCAAACCTGGTAGTGGGCAAAGCACTGGGACAACACTGTGCCCTTCTCCGGGGTGGTTGCAATAAGCCCCAGGAGCACCAGCACTGGTATCCTAGAAGTAGGCATAACAGGTAGACATTCCCTAGATCCGCCATCTTAAGAAGGCAGAGCTTCCTTCATCATGATACACATGCAAGCACTTGCCGGCAATGGGAGGATTCCCCGTTCTCCTCGCTGGTAGCCTCCCTAATGGTAAGGACCCCACAGGGACTCGCATACGGAGTGGCCTAGATACCTGATGAGAGAAACCATCAGGGTAGGTCAGGTTATGTGCTGATTCAACTAATCTGAAGGCAGGGTGTTTGGAAGACCTTTTAGGGTTTTGTGGGAGCATTTGTGTCTCTATGTGAATGAATGTGTGACCCCCAACCATATCCGAAGCTCTGGGTGATCGCCCCAATGTGTTTGTCCCTGTGGGAGCGCCCTGCACCTCCCTTAATACATGAGTATTTAGTACTTTGCTTTGGAATCCATAGTGGGGGAGAAGGGGGGAGACCCAGGTGTAGGGGCAGGGTTCTTAAGTTCCTGGATGGCTAAAACTCCAAGTCCTAGTTTCGTTGTACGGAGGTACTGTACAAGGGAAGACTTGCATTGCATGTGCACACACCCTTGCTCTGGACTTTTACCCACATCCTCCTCTTCAACACCAAAGAATCTAGTTCCTAGGCATGTGGCGAGAGTGTGCTACACCCTGATCTAAGGCCATCATTGTATGAGGTGGGTGTGAGGCTGGCTGCAGACACTACTGAGGGAATGGAGGACTTAAGGGGGGTGAAATGTATTTTAAAGCGAGTTGGGCTAATGTGATGAAGGGTTTAAGGAGATGGAGATTTAAAGGGGTAGAAAGAATATGCGTCCAGGGGCTCAGGAGGAAGAAGCTGCGGATGGCTTCATTACCACCTCACCCACCCACTGAGACTCCTCGCCACCATGGACCACTCCTGCCTCGGCTCGGACAGACTCACCTGAGGCCTGGCCTACAGCCTCAGTGGCAGGTGCGAGCGGGCAGCAGAAGAGGGCAAAGGCAAGGCTAGCCAGGCAGGGGCTAGTAATAATTAAGTTATGGCTATGGGCGCCACACGGTGACAGTCTTTCTCAGTAGTCTGGCTGGGTCCTGGGATGCCTCACTTCACTCGTCACGCGCACCTTTAATTGTGCTGCTGCGCAATGCGAATGACTGTATGGCATTGGTCACCAGCCCCACCCTTTGCCCCACCCTGAAGATGCTCAGATGCGGAGACATCTGTATAGCTGCCATGGTTTCAGATTGCCATGTGTGACATTTTCATAATTTCAGTGTAATTATGAGTGACATTCAACAACTCTGAGTGACACTTTCTCTCGAGAAAAATCAAGCAATGGAGGCAAGGGAAACAAATATCAGAACCCATGCGCTCCTATAAAAGTAAATTAAATGATTGGCACAACTTTGCAGACAGACTAGTGACTGCTGAGTTTGATGTGCCCCGATCTCTGTATAAGTCGGACCACTGCACACATCAGGTCTCGGCCCGTGTGCAGAAGATCTCAAGCTGTCCAGCAATGATTGCGCTACCCCTTTTGGCTGCAGGTCTTACTTTCTATGTATAATAGACTGCAAGTTCATTCTGTATGTAGCAGTGGGCACCACAGAGTGAGCAGCTGTGTGATGCTGTTTGCATGCAGGTGGATTGCATCTGTGTGCACAGTGTAGCTGTGCACTGTGCTATGTGCATGCAGGAGGCTTGCAACTGTGTGCCCAGTGTAGCTGTGCACTATGCTGTATGGATGCAGGAGGGTAGCATCTGTGTGCACACTGTAGCTGTGCGCTATGCTGTATTGGTGCAGGAGGCTTGCGTCTGTGTGCACAGTGTAGATGTGCACGTTCTTTGTGCATGCAGGAGGCTTGCGTCTGTGTGCGCAATGAACTGTGTGCTATGCTGTATGGGTGCAAGAGGCTTGCGTTTGTGTGCACAATGTAGCCGTGCATGTTGCTCTGTGCATGCAGGAGGCTTGCATCTGTGTGCACAGTGAACTGTGTGCTAGGAAGTGGTGCAGGTGGAGTCTTGCGTCTGTGTGTACGGTACGGTATAACTTGGTGCAGCTGACCTTAGAGAGCATGCCTGAGGCCGCATCTCTCAGACTCTGGCTACATGCAGGTGGATGTCTGTGTGCAGCAAGCTTCAGACTGCATGCAGTTTGCCCAGGGCTCAAACTCTGTGCAGCACGTCTCAGATTTGTCATCCAGCCCCATGGCTCAGACTCTCTGTGCACAAGGCCACTGTCTCTGACTGTTAGCTCTAGTTTAAGGCTTTTGCTGCTCAAGCAGGCCAAGTCTGGCTATCTAGTGAAAGCAGGCTTCATGGTGGTTAAGTTAAGCATTCTGAGGTTCAGTCTCCAAGTAGAAGTTTATTTTACTTTGCCATTCTCTATAGCGCGAACAAGACCCTATGGGCATCAGAGCGCTTTATAATTAACCCTAAGCACACAGTTACTTGAAATTAATATGCAGCTGTATTTCCATACATGCGACGCCAGCAGCCTCATTACCTTTAATCTGTTCGAAAAGCAGCTGGCTGCCAATAAATACAGGGAATCCCGTCCCCCAGAGCTTTCAGTATTGCTGAAATAAAATGTCTTTAAATGTTCAGGGTCTCGATGCATTTCATTCCAACTCAATTCATGAAAGCACGCCACTTAACACGATATATTCAGCAGTGAGCGAGGGGGGAAGAAACCTGAGGCCAGCAGTGGACCGCTGATCACTCTTTTCATAAGTAATGCTCTGTTAGTAACTTTTTAAGGACATTGCAGATGCCCATGTTTACAGTGCGCACAAGCTGCAGCCCATGTTTGCGCTTGAAAAAAAAGCTTACCGGCCTGGCTTGCCTCTCTGTGGGGAGGACGATCTCTCGGCAAATAAAATTTTCTTGGCGTGTAGGGGGGGGGCTTGATTTTCATTGCAGCCCCTCTTCTGATAACTGAGCATCATGCGGCCGGACGGTGTAAGCAGGCAGCTGGGCTGCGACTGCCATGATTTGCCGCGATTCCGCAAATGCCTCTAGCCTCCCACAGCCTGCAGCAGAATGTGACGTCATCCGCGCCGCGGCAGGAATCCATCTCCTTTTCTGATGAAATACTCTGGCCCTGGCCCCTGCGCGCACCATTTAGTTAACGAGGAGGCCCTGCACCATTAATACATATAGAGGCTTGCTTGCTCCACTGATTGAGGGGGCCCCTGGAGCAAGGGGGCCCCTGGAGCACGGGGCCCCCCGCAACGCGTGGGCTTTGGGGCCCTGTGTTACGCCCCTGGTCTTGTTTCTTCTGGAGTTCCTCTCCCAGGGTCTTAGCAGTTTCTACTCCTTACAGGACCCTCTGCATGCTGTTTCACGGGAGCCCGCCCGAGCCCCAGCAATGCCTTCTTGGGGGCAAAGGGCAGCAAGGCTGGTAAAATTAAAAACATGCATTTTAGCAGCTCTGCAAGTCCCACGCTGACCGCAAGGTAAAGGCTGATCAACAGCACACGCAGAGTGCACTGACACTGAGCCCCCTCCCCCCAACCTCGGTGCAGGCAGCTCCGAAACTAGCTGGTGCTGGTATAGTGCTTACTTGCTCACTGAGGGGCCCCCTGGAGCGCGGGCCCCCCCCTCAATGCGTGGGCTGCGGGGGCCTGTGTTACGCCCCTGAATATCGAATCAAAAATATAGAATGGACCTAATATCGACTAGACATAATATAGACAACAAAAATATCGAATTTCAGGTAAGTTAATAATAATTTTTAATTTTTGTGTAATATAATTCTGTAGCGGGTTGTGGGTTTATAGGGGAATAGGGTGGGAAGTAATTTAATTATAATTAATTAAATATGTTATTTTATTTATTGTTATTTATTTCGAATTCATTTGTAATTAATTATTAATTGGTAATTAATTAAAAAGAATTGGTGATTAATTTTAAATGATTAATTGATAAATATGTTAATTTTAGTAATTTATTTTCTGTAGCGGGTTGTGGGATTATAGGGGAATAGGGTGGGAAGTAATTTAATTATAATTAATTGAAAATGTTATTTTATTTATTGGTATTTATTTAGAATTAATTGTTAATTAATTATCAATTGGTAATTAATTAAAATAGAATTGGTAATTAATGTTAATTGATTAATTGATAAATATGTTAATTTTAGTAATTTATTTTCTGTAGCGAGTTGTGGTTTTATAGGGGAATAGGGTGGGAAGTAATTTAATTATAATGAATTAAATATGTTATATTATTTATTGGTACTTATTTAGAATTAATTGTTAATTAATTGGTAATTAATAAAATATAATTGGTAAATAATTTTAATTGATTAATTGATAAATATGTTAATTTTAGTAATTTATTTTCTGTAGCGGGTTGTGGGTTTATAGGGGAATAGGGTGGGAAGTAATTTAATTATAATTAATTAAATATGTTATTTTCTTTATTATTCATTTAGAATTAATTGTTAATTAATTAATAATTGGTAATCAATTAAAATATAATTTGTAATTTATTGTAATTTAATAATTGATAAATATGTTACTTTTACTACAATACTTTCTGTAGTGGGTTGTGTGTTTATAGGGGAATAGCTTGGGAAGTAATTTAATTATAATTAATTAAATATGTTATTTTATTTATTGGTATTTATTTAAAATGAATTGTCAATTAATTATTACTTTGTAAATAATTAAAATATCATTAGTAATTAGTTGTAATTGATTAATTGTAATGACATTTTAAAAAAAAAATTTGTGTCTAATTTTTATTTATTTTTATATTGTAAATTAATTTTTTGGTAATTGGTAAATAATTAGTATTAGTGGGTACTTTTTATTATTAGTTAATTTGTATTTGTAATTTTAATTGATTAATTAATATATTTTATAAAATTGTAAAATATTTCAATTATTTTGTAATTGGTATTAATATTTGTTATTTATATTTATATATGAAGTATTTACTTTCCCTACTATTGCACTCACTGGAGTCGGAAAAGTAATTTTTACCCCTGCGCTATCCAACGCTTTCCCCACTGTTGCACTCACTGGAGTGGGAATAGAAATTTTTACCCCTACACTATCCAACGCTTTCCCTACTGTTGCACTCACTGGAGTGGAAATAGTAATTTTTATCCCTACACTATCCAACGCTTTCCCTACTGTTGTACTCTCTGGAGTAGGAATAGTAATTGTTATCCCTACGCTATCCAAAGCTTTCCCTACTGTTGCACTCACTGGAGTGGGAATAGCCATTTTTACTCCTACGCTATCCAACACTTCATCAGCAACATATCAGCCTCCTTTCTCTTCTTTGTTCTCCTTTGGCAAAATTGCTTGCATCTTGTTCAAGTTAAGGGTGTGCACTTTCAGTTTCTATGGCTTGGTTTACTGTGGCTACTCTTGGCTCATTCACCAAAGGCTCTGCACTTGTCTTGAGTTGACTTTGAGACTCTTGTGCACAATCTTCTTCTCCCTCTGAGAATTTGCTTTGCACTGGAGTTTGATTCTGCAAAACAGTGGTTGTTGCCATTACTTCTTCACTGGCTTGTCTCACTCTCTTGGTGTACACAGCATAGAACAAGTTTGGAAGGTCCCTGCACTTTACAGCAATGTTGAATATATATGAATGACTTGGAGAGGGCCACCCCAGCAGGTCTCAAAACACAATTTCCTAACATTTTTCTTCCAAGACCCAGTCCCCTCGTCTCAGGTCAGGACACTGTCTTTTGTCTTGAAAGTGGAGTTGCCAACTCAACCTGGTGAGGGATAGAATGCACCACATCAGCCAGTCAAGAATCATATAATCCATTAAATTCACATCTGCAGCTGCAGGCACAGCAGGAAGTCTCATGGATTTCCTCATCACTATCTCATGGGAGGAGAGTCCTGTCCTCTGATCAGGGGTGCTTCGGAGGCTCATCAGAATTAAAAGAAAAGCATCAGGCCATTTGAGGGAAGAGAACGCACACACTTTGGCTAGTCAAGACTTTATTTATTTATTTTATTCATTTGACAAGTTTTATATAGCACTGGCTAGACCCGGAGGTATCAGAGCGCTTTACATGAGGCTCAGTGAGTTACAAGTTACAAAACTAAATCAGTGACAGGAGCCAAGTAAAACATAGGAGAAAAAAAACAGTGAATTCAACAATAACATGGGTTATTGGCGCATAGGATAGCCACAACATATGTCACATGAGGTGTGGAAGGTAGAGGGGGAATGGTAAAAAAGGGGTAAGGAATGCAGATCGGGTCAGGTAGGCTCGGCTGGAAGGGGAAGGCAGCCACAGGAACACAGAGGGAGGAAGGCGAGGGCGTTGTAAATAAAACAGCGATAATGTTAAGCATTCGCTGAAGACATGTTATTGTGTCTTTGTTATAGTTTTCCGGCTCATACTTGGAAGTACGGCCGGACTCCATTTTGTTTTCCGGCGTCCATCTTGTAGGCTACACTTCGCCATGTGCTCGCCACGAGGCAAGTCCTACTTCACTGACAGTCACCCCTGGAGTTTGCCCAGCAACAGGTTATAAATAGTTCCAGCTTGTTTAGCGCATGCTCAGTACGTATAACATCTGTTTCTGCTTAAAGGGGATTGGAATGTGCATTTGAGGGGTTCCATGAACCGTTAACTCCACCCATGTATCGATCATGTTTGAGAAATGTCCATATAAGGTCGTAAATCATGTCTTTGAGCTGTAACTGCCCACTTATGAGCCCCTTCTTTGTGTATAAAAGGGGACCGCATGTCCGAGTTCTTTGTGCTACCTTGTACAATACTGTAGAGTGTTGTGTGGGCTGTAGTACCACCTTTAAAGGTTTATTAAACTATGTTTTTGTATTTCCACTTTCCGTGCCAATTTCTTATGTAGTCTGAGGACTTTGCGTACAGAAGGGCGAACCCTTTTCGCACTCGCAGGCCTTGCTGAGGCCTGTACTCATCAATTGGCGCCCGTCACGTGGGGCTCATCGAAGGACTGGTCGTGAGGAAGGATTGGAACCTTGCCGGGGACGTGATCACTGCCATCGGCGCCTTTAGTCCTGGCATCCCGAGGTATTCTTCCTTCCCTTCCGATCTGACCATCTGGGTGGCGCCGGTCATCGACTGAGACCTCTTCTGTCGGTTTGCCGCTTAGTGGCCGTTTGGGCGATTTCGAAACTTGGCAGTTGGAATCTGGACGCTCTTGATTGGTAAGAATCATTGTACGATGCTTGCTCCGAGCCTTTGATAGTCTTGTTTGGCAAGGCAGTTTTATACGCTTCCCCCGACTCCTTTGATTGATTGTTTGGTAGTGACTAGTCATATAATTGAGTCTGTGGATGTATATATGAGTTGCAACCCATATAGGCAGGAAATGTGGGGATATTTCTCCTGACCTGTGAATTTGAGCGGCGCAACGTCTTAAGTGCCATTTTAGTATAATATTGCATATTCTGCATTATTTTTAGGCATGCCTGTTTTTAGCGCACTTCGTAAGTGGTGCTGCTGTTTTGGAAATGACCGGTTGGTACTTGAAGAATCACAACCGGCTCCCCCAGAGGGGACGCCGAATAGAGATATGTATGTCAAATTTGGTCTTTCCCCCATAATGTACAGCACGTTGTGGCGGAAATATACAAAGAAGGATCCTGAATTGCGATGGTCTATGTATGGATCATTTGATTTGAGGAAGATTGAGTATGTGGAGCAATGTATGTGTAAGCGGCGAGTGAGGCAAGATATGTTTGAATGCAAACGAATATGGGTGAAAGAGGTGCCTGAACGGGAGAAGCGTGAGCAAGCATTGATTGAGAAAGAGCAACGAAAGAGTGAGCGGGAGAAGGCGCATGAGGCGAAAAAACACGAAGCAAAAGAATTAGAAGGGAAGCAGGAGAAAGAACGTCGGTTGCAAATATCTGGCCAGTTCCCTGTTTGACAGCCTCTTTATCCTGTCCTTAATAAATCGGATGATGATTTTTCGTTATTAGATCGCTCACCGCCCCCGTACGCTGGTCAGTCTGCCCCGAGTGGAGGAGATGAAGATCCTAGACCGCCCAGACAGAAAGTGGATACGCGGTCTATGTTATCGACCGACCGTATGACCGAGCTTCGTAAGATTGCTCATCGGGTTAATAAGGATTCTGTTACTCTCGCTGATTTGTTGACAGAGCTAGAGTCATGGGAAGATAGGGAGAAATTGTACTTTACTGATTATCTTTCTAATGAAATAGTATCAGCCTTTCGGAAATATTCCGATGTTCTAGAACCAGCGGATGTGATAGCTGATGCAAAGGAGTTTCGTAAAGGTCTTTTTCTTTCTCCCCAGGTACCCGATGCCATCCGTACGGTTATTTGCGTTACGGGATGAAACGTTTCGGCTACGGGACGACGTACGGAAACGGAAAGCTGGCAAAGAGCAGTTGAATCCGAGTGGCGGCGGGAAGCAGTCATCCATCTTTTATTCAGATAAGATCGATGCAGTGCATGCTAAACCAATGCGGGAGGCGGCACCTTTGTATGTTCCTCCTAAAGGAGCGGGTACTAGTTCGGATAAAGGGTCTCCTGATGCTCAAGGGTATTTTATCTATAACTGGTTTTATACTCCTTGGAATAGGGCGGATGTTGTGGCATTAAAGGCAGCATTACCTGATCCACGAAAGAATCCCGCCGCCTTTTATGAGGAAGTTGAGGGAGCTTTGAATTCCTGCACAATTACTTTGTCTGATATTGATTTGTTTTCCGGCCTTATATTACCCCCAGATATGTGGAGATCAATACGAAGATTGATGATCTTCAGGCATTTAAAGCTCGATGGAGGGATCTCGAGGATGAGGACAGGGAGAGGAAACCAGCACAGAAACCGCCCCAGTCGATTTTAGACCTTCCGGCTGCTATTGTAGCTAAATTGAAAACGCTTATCCCCCCTAAAAAGATTGATTGGACTATGTTAGCGTCATGTAAACAGAAAGTAGATGAATCCGTTTCAGATTTTTTTACACGATTTGAGGAAACTTTTCATGATTTTAGCGGTCAGTCGCTTACGGACGACACAGGTCGACATCTTTTTGTTGATAAATATGTTTTGAATTTATTACCAAGTATAGCAGCTCGATTGAAAGCGAGCGAAAGTTCTTGGACGACTTCGACACTAGCATCCCTCCTGACGATGGCTCAGTATTACGAGCGTCAGGAATTAGAAGCAAAGGGTAGTGAGGAAAAGAAATCTAAAGATCTGAAAACGAAGGTTATGTTAGCGCAAGTGTATGGGCCGCCTCGTAGAGGTAATGATCGCGGCAGCAGGAATTTTCCTAACTCTCCTTCGGGCCGTACTGATTTGGCCCGGGATCAATGTGCATATTGTAGGCAGAGAGGCCATTGGGCGAATGAGTGCCCGTTGTTGCGTGCTCAGTGACAGGAGCGTGGGCAGGGGCCTATGAGGGGTAGAGGAAACTTTTCAGGCCCTAGAAGGAACACGAATGATCGGGCTAGATTTGATTTTAATATACGACCCTGAGATGGGTCCAATGTTTTTGATCGACGAAATCAGTATCGAATGTCTGACTATGCACCTCCCGAGCAGCACGATTCACAGTATGCATAGGATTGCGTAGGATGGGGTAAGGAACCAGTTGAAGTGCCAGTAGATCAGAGGGGTCCTTATGTTACAGCACATGTTTTGGGCTCTACTGATAGGTTCCTGGTTAACACAGGAGCTACTCGTAGCGCTTTGTCCCAAAAATTGGTTCCGAGGGCTCCCCTGTCTGGCTCAACGATTACGTCAATAGGCTTCGATGGAACGCCTTCTGTTAGCCCACTGTCGCAACCTCTTGCACTTTATGTAGATCAGTTTGCTGCACCATGCCCATTCCTACTTTCCCCAAACACTCCTGATAATATCGTTGGCCTGGATATGCTCAAATATTTTCGGGCCACGATACGGTGCTCCCCTGAGGGAGTACGTGTTATATTAAATGACAATTATCCATCCATGGAGAGGGTGTACATGATCACCATAGAAGCTGCACAGGCCTCTTTGTCTGAATCTTTATGGGCCACCTCTGATACCGACGTGGGACAGATGATCATCCCTCCGGTGCACATTAGTGTAAAGGAGGGAGCTGTGCTGCCACGCCTGCCTCAGTACCGGATATCACAGGAGGGGGAGGAGGCACTCACACAGATAGTTCAGGATTTGATTAAACTTGGGGTGGTTGAAGAAGTTCCATACAATGTGTGCAACAGTCCTATCCTACCGATTTTGAAGAAAGATACTTACACCAGGATTTATCGATTCATTATCGATTTGAGGGAGGTTAACAAGATAGTGATACCTCAATACCCAGTGGTTTCTGATATTACAACACTCCTTACTTTGGTTCCACCAACTGCAACAACGTTCTCTGTTATAGACTTGAAGAACGCCTTCTTTTTGATCCCTATTCATCCTGACAGCCGATATCTTTTCGGTTTCACGTTGAATAATAGATCAGACAGATTCAGTAGGGTTCCTCAAGGCTATACTGAGAGCCCAAGTATTTACAGTCAGGTATTAAAACGACAATTAGATTCTTTTGTTTTACCTGACGCTGTGGCGCTTATACAATATGTCGATGACATCTTGTTGGCCGCCGACACCCCTGAGCAATGTGAAGAGTGCACTTTGTCCTTGCTTAACTTTTTGGCATCTCACAATCGCAAAGTCTCGAAAAAGAAACTGCAATATTGTAGACCAAAGGTAACCTACTTAGGTCACCTTTTGTCTAAGGAGGGGCGTGCACTCACACCAGATCGCATTCAAGCTATTTAAGACACACCAGTACCAACTACGCAGAAAGAAGTTCAAGCCTTTCTTGGCCTTACATCCTTTTGTAGACAGTGGATATTGGGGTTCTCATACATAGTTAAACCATTGTTAGGCTTGTTGACAAAGGATACCCCAGTTCCCCTTCCATGGACGGATGAATGTGAGAGTGCTTTTCACCAATTACGTCAGGCCCTTTGTTCGGCACCAGTATTAGGCACTCCTGATTACACAAAGCCCTTTACATTGTATGTGGATGAGAGAGATAGATGCGCGTTATCAGTGTTAGTGCAGATGCACGGCGATAAGCAACGCCCGTGTGCATACTTCTCGGCAGTACTTGATCCTGTTGCCCGAGCGTTGCCTGGGTGTTTTCGCTCAGTTGCGGCGACAGCTGTGTCAATACGCCAGAGTGAAGGGATGGTTTTATCCCATAAGCTGTTGGTGTTGGTCCCTCATGCTGTTGATGCCCTTTTGAATCAGACAAAGACGCAGCATTTAACTAGTGCTCGTCTGACAGGATACGAACTGACATTGTTGGCTCTTCACATAACGTTGAAAAGATGTGCAACACTGAATCCTGCCACGTTGTTACCCTTTCCAGCGACTCAGCCTGAGGTGCAAGAGACGCATGACTGTGTCTTTGTGACCGAGGAACAGACAAAGGGTCGTATTGATTTACAAGACACACCCTTTTCAGATGTGGATGGAGAGCTGTGGGTGGATGGGTCCTGTTTAAAGTTACCAGATGGAACCACTTCCGCAGAATATGCAATTACCACATTGCACACGATAGTGGAGACAGCACGCATACCACAGAAATCAGCTCAGGCAGCGGAATTGATAACGTTGACACGAGCTTGTGAGCTTAGTGCAGGATTATGTGTAAATGTCTACACAGACAGCCGCTATGCCTTTGGAGTAGCACACAATTTTGGCCTGCTCTGGAAGGAAAGGGGCTTTTTGACATCACATGGAACCCAGATAATGTATGGGGAATTAGTACAAAACCTTTTGACTGCATTGACGCTTTCTAAGAAGATAGCTATAGTGAAATGTAGTGCACACAAGAAAGTGACAGACAAAGTGGGACAAGGAAACGCTTTTGTAGATCGAGTGGCACGTGAAACTGCGATGCAGCCTGGCTCTACTTTAATGTATGTCGTGAAGTCACAAGCCGAGCGGTGGCACGATGCTAGGGAAAAGGTATTAGAAATGCAAAAGACTGCTACTGAGAAAGAACGAGATCAATGGTCTAAAGATGGAGAGTTCGACGATGAGGGCTGTTGGAGGAATAAGCAAATGGATAAGTGGAAGTTACCCACAGCCTTCGTACAACCTATGGTTCAGATGGCACATGGGCTAGCACATGTTGGAGCTTCGGCAATTGTGTAATTGCTTACGCAAGTATGGGAGCATCCAGAGATTGCTAGCACAGCTAGGAGAGTGGTACAGACCTGCATGATTTGCCTTAAATACAATCTGGGAAAAGGGACACGAACTCCAGCAGGAGGATTTGCAACACCCAGTGCACCTTTTGAAGTATTGCAAATGGATTATATTCAGCTGGAACGCTGTAATAATCTGAAGTACGTCCTAGTTGTGGTTTGTGCATTCAGTAAATGGATTGCGGCATACCCTACTAAGGACAATACAGCAATGACTACTGCTAAGGTGCTTTTGAAGGAATTCTTTCCTCGTTTCGGTGTTTGTAGATTGCTGTGGAGTGATAACGGCCCCCATTTTGTGGCAGACATTATTAAGTATGTTCTGAAGGGATTAGGCATTGTGCAAAAGTTCCACGCAGTATTCCACCCTCAATCAGCAGGGTTGGTAGAAAAGTATAATGGCACACTCAAACTAAAGATTGCAAAAATACAGGCCTCTACTTCTCTGACTTGGCCAGATGCTCTGCCTTTGGCGTTGTTGTCTATCAGATCGGTACCACACTCTCGAACAGGCTTAACGCCCTATGAGATAGTTTACGGGTGCCCCATGAATATATGGGGGGTGCCTAAACCGAGTTCAGTGTATGATGTACCTTGTGTTTTAATGAATGACTATTTGGCACAATTAACTGATAGTTTGGTTTCCATTCACCAACAGGTTCGAGAAGCACTCCCTGATCGGTCCACAGGAGAAGGTCAAAATTTCCGGCCTGGTGATTTCGTTTTGGAAAAGTCATTTGAGAGGTCGAGTAGTCTGGAGCCGAGATGGTGTGGCCCTGAACAGGTTTTCCTAGCCACAAGAACAGCAGTACGAGTGGCAAATCGCAGGAACTGGATACATCCATACACTGCCGGAAAGTGCAACCTGATCTGGTGGAACCTGCTGTGCTGACTGATCATCGAGATATCCTGACTACGGAGAGAGGCCGTGCTGTGGTGCCTGACGATTCTGAGGAGTTCTTGCCGGACCAAACAACGCCTGCATCGAGAAGATACAATCTGCGTCCAAGGAAAGAAGCTGCAATTGTATGAGAAGTTGTCAGAACGGACCCTAGGTTTGTGAAACGGAGAGCCAATGAGGCAAGGGGGGGGGATCAGCCATGCATTAGAGTAGTGACACCCGTCTTGGCCCGATGGTGAAGAAAACAACGGCTACCTCAGGGGTAAGAGTTCTGACAACACTTTAGTTTCAGGAAGATACTGTGTACATTTTCTGATCGAGATGGATAAAAGAAAGATTTTTGGTTCTGTAGGGTTCATTTTCGTTATAGCAGTCATTGCTACAGTCATGTGGTTTGTTGAGGAGAAAGCACCTGCCCGTGAACTGTATGCTGTTTCTACTCCAGTCCCTGATGAGCACTTTTTCTATACACTCCCATATCAAGAGTTGAAACATTAACAGTCATATTTGAATAACACCTTTATTCAGATGTTGCATCATACCCACGTTGCTACAAATGCCACAGACTGCTGGATATGTGGGATGATGCCAGCTTATCAAAAGAAAGGGGGAACACCGTTCATACCGCTTCCCTTTTCTCACAACGGCTCTTGCAGAGCGTGGTACACTTTGCTTTTTGCTACAAGGAAGCCTACAGTAGGGCGGTTGATTTTCAAATTGAATAAAGAGTGTCATCAAGATAAAGACGGCTATCCACAAGCTAATGGAACTATATGGGAGTGGGATGAATATCGACCGGACAATGAATCGACCCCTTATATCTTCACGAACACTAGAGACACTGTTGGACAAGAGAAGTTTGTGATTTCAGTGGCCCAAGCACAAGCTGATTTATGTGTACAGAGTGTAGGCCACATTCCTGTAGGTGTTAGTGATTGTATTGTTGTATTGAATATTGATGGTCTGAATAACAGTACTTTCCTTGCTTCACATAACACCTATTTTGTATGTGGGAATAAGGGATATTATTGATTGCCAGCCGGTTGGTCTGGAGTATGTTATGTATCGTTCTTATTGCCACCTGTATTTTTGGCACCTGCCTCATATCATAAAGACTTGAAATTATTGAATAATGTAACTGTGAACAGATTCAAACGGACTTTATCCATAGATGATGTTGATCAGACGGACACTAGTCTGCAGCAATACATAGATTTCAATTTAGGACTGTTTTTCTTTGTGGGTGCTGCTCTGAATAGCAGGAAAATACAGCGATTGACAAGAGTAGTGGAAGCTGTTACTAATCAAACTGCTGCAGCTCTTGGGAACCTTACTGAAGAGCTACAAATTACTAGGATTGTTGTGTTACAGAACCGAATGGTTCTCGACGTTATGTTAGCAGATAGGGGTGGAGCTTGCAGAATTATTGGAAGTAGCTGCTGTGTTTTCATACCTGACCATACTCCTTCTGTGTATAAAGCCATTAAAAAATTGCACAAAATTGCAGCTGATATACATCAAGAAAATGGATCTTGGACTTTCTCTGGGTGGTTCTAGACCATGATTTCTACAAGGGGTTGGAAAGTCCTCACTGGACTATGTATAATTGTTGCCATATTATTCACTTGCTGTGTATGCATTCAATGTAGCCCTATGATATTCTCGTTGTGTGTTTCACTTTGTGTGCCTAATAAACAATCTGTTGCGGATGCTGCCCATAAGAAAACTATAACTAGAGAGATAGCGGATATGATGATCATCAATATAAACGATGAGTATTGAGATTATCCAAGAAAACCAAATGTCTTCAGCAAATGCTGAAAGGGTCGTCTGTTGTAAATAAAACAGCGATAATGTTAAGCATTCGCTGAAGACATGTTATTGCGCCTTCGTTATAGTTTTCCCGCTCATACTTGGAAGTACGGCCGGACTCCATTTTGTTTTCTGGCGTCCATCTTGTAGGCTACACTTCGCCATGTGCTTGTCACGAGGCAAGTCCTACTTCACTGACCGTCACCCCTGGAGTTTGCCCAGCAACAGGGTATAAATAGTTCCAGCTTGTTTAGCGCATGCTCAGTACGTGTAACATCTGTTCCTGCTTAGAGGGGATTGGAATGTGCATTTGAGGGGTTCCATCAACCGTTAACTCCACCCATGTATTGATCATGTTTGAGAAATGTCCATATAAGGTCATAAATCATGGCTTTGAGCTGTAACCGCCCACTTATGAGCCCCTTCTTTGTGTATAAAAGGGGACCGCATGTCCGAGTTCTTTGTGTTACCTTGTACAATACTGTAGAGTGTTGTGTGGGCTGTAGTACCACCTTTAATGGTTTATTAAACTATGTTTTTGTATTTCCAGTTTCCGTGCCAATTTCTTATGTAGTCTGAGGACTTTGGGTATAGAAGGGCGAACCCTTTTCGCACTCGCAGGCCTTGCTGAGGCCTGTACTCATCAAGGGGGGAAAGGAATCATAGCAGAGAGACAAGGAAGAACTATGTCCATTTTCCAGCTGGGTAGGTGATGGCTACAGGGTGAAACCAAGGCAAACTCCTCTATGGCTGCCTAAACAGCTCCACCCAGCATCGGCCATGTTGCTTGGGCTCCCGGGTCAGTATAACATAAAAGTTTTTTTTTAGAGTTTTTAGTCCAATCTTTTCCGATGTTATTAGGTCAATTGAGATTATGTCCGATCCGGAGATCAATTTAAGGTTTCTTTGCCTAGGGTTTAGTGGTTCTATAACAAATACTCTGTTGCTAGTCGCCATCTTAAGGTCAGGCAAATCAGTGCAAGTGAGTTAAGGCATTGGGCGCTGTTAGACTTGGCTGTCTCTAGTTGGTAGAGGTATACACTTCTGACAAATAGGGACTCACCTCCTCTAGTCAGGGCAAGGGGATCACACACTTAGATAACCCCTGCTCACCCCCTTGGTAGCTTGGCAAAGCAGACAGGCTTATCCTCAGAGGCAGTGTGTTAAGCAATTATGACCACATACAGTAATAAAGTGAATACACTACAAATGGACACGACACAGTAGTATTATAAAAATAAGGATTTTTATATAAGGCTTAGCACAAGACCAAATAACGACAAAAATATACCACAATCTTATAAATACTCTTGGAAGGAAAAATAATAGTTCAAGTGTAGTTTCTTCTTAGAACAAAGTCTTTAGTAACAAAAGCAACTCTTCTTCTTCAAATTACAGTTCTTGCCAACAATGTAACTCACACGGGAGTCACACGACGTTGAGGCAAAGTTAATCCAAAGGTTCGGCATCGACCGCGAGGAGCGCTACGTCGAGCCCGGAGTCACACGGACCCCGACAACACAGTACCTTGGAAAAGCGAAGCACACGATGATCAGTGGCGTTGAGATGTCCGGCGTCGCATCTTCGGCGTCGATCGGGCCTCGGAGTCGGGGCGACCTGCAGCGGCGTCGACAGATGTCAGGCAGGAGCAGCGCTCACGAGGCGAAGCAGGATACGGCGTTGTCGTCGATGTCGATGATGATGTTGCAATAGTGAGCAGCGCTCACGGCGTTGAGAGGGCTCAGGGTCGATGCGATCAGCGGTGGAGTCGACACAGGGTCACTTGGAGCTGGAGCCGAACTTGCTATTCACTGGCATCGCTACTGGCGTCGATCGGGCCCGGCGGCTGTTGTCGAGGAAGCGGGACACTGGAGCTGTTACTCATGATGTCGAGCTGGATTCCGCGGCGTCCGTCGGCGTCGAGATTGCTGGATTCTTTCAGAGGTGCTGGATTTTCAGGTTCCAGCAACAAGCACTTTTAGCAAATAAATGAAGTCCTTTGGCCCTGTGACTTCAACAGGAGGCTGGCACTCTTCCAACCCTTGGAGATTTTCTTTAGCAAAGTTTGAGAGTACACACACAGTTCCTCTCTCCTGGTTCCTTGGCAAAAATAAAGAAGCAACTGCAGGATTCCCCCCAGCAAACAGCACTCTGGCAGAAGGGGTAGGCAAGTCCTTGGATCAGCAGGCTTCTTGTCCTTGATTCAGGGTTCCTTGTCAGAAGTGATCTAAACTCTTGGTTCAGGGGTCCTTCTCTTATACCCCTTTTTGGCTTTGATCCCTTTGTCCATGCAGGGGAATTCCCCTCATCCTGGGTTTGTTGTGGGTGTAGCCAGGCAGAGGCACCTGGCCTATTCACTGTCCAGGGCTGGGTCCTCAGACGCCCAGCAGGAGGTGGAGCCAGTATTGTCACTGGCAGGAGCAGGGCTATCAGTCGCCCAGCAGGAGGTGGAGCCAGCATTGTATCAGGCAGGGCAGGCTATCAGGAACTACTCTCCCCCTACTCTCAATGCAAATGCACCACTCACCCAACACTGACTCATTCAGAACTCTGGAGCCATCCAGCCCCTGTCACACACACACCAAACCAGCAGAAACCAGAAATAGTTAGACAAGAAAATAGCCACTTTCTAAAAGTGCTATTTCCAAACCCAGAGTCCAAAAACCATACACACAAACGGATGCGTTATTAAACCCTGAGTTCAGGGATACCAAAATCGACATTGCACCATGCTCCCCGAGCCAGCTAGGATTATAGCAATAATGACCCCGGCAGCCCATCCTAACTTATGGAGAGCAGGTAACCTTACAATAGTGAAAAACGAATAGGGCTGTAATTCACTATTAGGACATGCCAGCCTAGTCAGGCTTGTCCTACCTTATGCTTACAACGCACCCTGCCCGTGGACCTACCATAGGGGTGACTAACATGAAGTTAAGGGAAGGTTTAGGGACTGGCAAGTAGGTGTACTTGCGCAGTCTGCGTGACAGTACCAGACGGCACGTAGGTCTAGCAATGGCAGCCCTTTAGTCATACTAGGCCGCTCTTGTGGGTGGCACACCATGTGCTGCAAGCCCACGAGCAGCATTTGCATTTACAAGCCCTGGCACTCCTGGTGCACTAGATTAGGGACTGACAGTAAACCAAATAAGCCAAACATGGAATTCAATCAATACAGTAATTTTACATAGGGAGCACTTGCACTGTGGCGCTGATCAGCAGTGGCACAGTGCCCAAAGCAATACACCAGCAAAAACATCGTAAACAGAGGAGGCAAACAGAAATAAAAATGGAGGAGAGACTCGGGGCAATGATGTCACGTCTAACAGGCGCCTTTTGGGTGGCCATTTTGAAGTCAGGCTGTTCCCAAGTAGTACTCACTGAATCATAAAAAGTAAGAAAATAGGCCCCTTACTTCTGGATATGTATCTTTTCTTCAGCATCCCGTTTATTTGTTCAACAATCCCAGTCACCTCTGGCCTATCACTACAATGGAACCTTAGCTCTACTTCAGGTGCTACACAGCACCCGCATAACCTCATTCATGAAATTGGTTCTGCAATCTGACTCTAGAAAAGCCAGTAGGCTGAACTGAGGGACCAACTCAATCAATAATAGTTTGGCCACTGTGAGACTGTCACTCCTCCTAGTTGGGTAGACTTCCACCTAACAAGAAAAGAGAGAGACTACCACCATTATATAGCAGAGTCCACTGTAAAAGGCATTTCCACAAAGACAAGCTGCATTCTACTAAAGGAACCACCTGATTTTTCTATATGACTCTTGGTCAAAACTGTCCTTTTGCCTGCTTTTAACTGCTGGCAAGTAACGCATCTGTGACACAAATTCTCTGCAATGACACAGAAACAAGGATTGTTCCAATAGGTCTTCAAGAGATGGAACATAGTATCATTTCTGCATGAGTGGGACCATTAAAATGCTTTGGCATGGGAGACAACATGGAATCCAGAAAGAATGTCCTCCTACCCATGAAGACCCAGATCTCATCCTGGTTCTTCACACACCCTGCCCTAACCTAATTCTCCTGGTCGTGCTCTGAGGCATCTTTCCGATTTTCCTTTATTTCTTCAAAAAAACAGCAACATTCAACAATGTTTGAAAGCGCATCATTTTCTTATTTACTTGAATGCTCTCTAATGAATGTGCAAGACTCAAGACAGCAATACCTGGCCAACTAATCTACATAGCAGTTTCTGTCGGTGACAAAATCCCATCCACTCTTCTGTGCTGCATATTTCACAACAGGTATTTCCTTATGCAACTGCAAGGCATCCAGCAAGTTCAGCACAGAATTTCCATACCTAATAGGAGAGCAAAAAAGACATGAAACCCCTCTGGGACCACAACTGTCCAAAATTGTGGACAACTCCAAAGCTGCATTGCCTGCCAGTATGGATGGTAACTCTTAAACTATTAGAGTCACATCAAGCTGTATTAAGAACACTCAGTTTAGCCACCTATGCGGCTGCTAGGATCATGTTATAATATCTAGTGAGTCTACTACTTGTCATGTGTTATATTTCACACGGCAGGTCCAGCCGTGAAGCCGACGCACCGCTCAAACAATGTAAGGGACCCTAGGTTTGGAAGTATGCCAGATCGATATGGGCAATACAGGTACCTAAAAGCGATGGAAGTGGGACTTTCAGTCCTTGCCCATTGGAGGGCAGCTCTCCTATTTGAAACAAAAATCTCGAAGCTGCATCAAACCCATTTGAGGGTATCAAGCACCTAGAAACTACAAATACCGTGATGCCCTGCACGAACACACTGGAGCTAAATGAACTGATAAATGAAAGCTAAGCAGGAGCGCTGTGAAAATACTTGAAATAACGGAAGCGGATTTGTGGCAGGAAAGACTTTGCAACCTCGCTGTGCCTTTGATAAAGAAGATTGTATCTTTGAAAGGCGTCATTCAGAATTACAGAAGGAGTGATAAGGACTAAAATGCCTACTTCATCCTAAAATAAAAGTTGTGGAATGCAACCTACCTGTTTGGTGTGCGGGCTTATTTGCACGGCATTTTCGAGGTATATTTCACACGGCAGGTCCAGCCGTGAAGCCGACGCACCGCCCAAACAATGTAAGGGACCCTAGGTTTGGAAGTATGCCAGATCGATATGGGCAATACAGGTACCTAAAAGAGATGGAAGTGGGACTTTCAGTCCTTGCCCATTGGAGGTCAGCTCTCCCTTTTGAAACAAAAATCACGAAGCTGCCTCAAACCCATTAGAGGGTATCAAACGCCTAGAAACTACAAATACCGTGATGCCCTGCACGAACACACTGGAGCTAAATGAACTGATAAATGAAAGCTAAGCAGGAGCGCTGTGAAAATACTTGAAATAACGGAAGCGGATTTGTGGCAGGAAAGACTTTGCAACCTCGCTGTGCCTTTGATAAAGAAGATTGTATCTTTGAAACGCGTCAGGCAGAATTACAGAAGGAGTGATAAGGACTAAAATGTCTACTTCATCCTAAAATAAAAGTTGTGGAATGCAACCTACCTGTTTGGTGTGCGGGCTTATTTGCGCGGGCATTTTCGAGGTATATTTCACACGGCAGGTCCAGCCGTAAAGCCGACGCACCGCCCAAACAATGTAAGGGACCCTAGGTTTGGAAGTATGCCAGATCGATATGGGCAATACAGGTACCTAAAAGCGATGGAAGTGGGACTTTCAGTCCTTGCCCATTGGAGGGCAGCTCTCCTTTTTGAAACAAAAATCACGAAGCTGCATCAAACCCATTGGAGGGTATCAAGCACCTAGAAACTACAAATACCGTGATGCCCTGCACGAACACACTGGAGCTAAATGAACTGATAAATGAAAGCTAAGCAGGAGCGCTGTGAAAATACTTGAAATAACGGAAGCAGATTTGTGGCAGGAAAGACTTTGCATCCTCGCTGTGCCTTTGATAAAGAAGATTGTATCTTTGAAACGGGTCATTCATAATTACAGAAGGAGTGATAAGGACTAAAATGCCTACTTCATCCTAAAATAAAAGTTGTGGAATGCAACCTACCTGTTTGGTGTGTGGGCTTATTTGCGCGGCATTTTCGAGGTATATTTCACACGGCAGGTCCAGCCGTGAAGCCGACGCACCGCCCAAACAATGTAAGGGACCCTAGGTTTGGAAGTATGCCAGATCGATATGGGCAATACAGGTACCTAAAAGAGATGGAAGTGGGACTTTCAGTCCTTGCCCATTGGAGCTCAGCTCTCCCTTTTGAAACAAAAATCACGAAGCTGCATCAAACCCATTGGAGGGTATCAAGCGCCTTGAAACTACAAATACCGTGATGCCCTGCACGAACACACCGGAGCTAAATGAACTGATAAATGAAAGCTAAGCAGGAGCGCTGTGAAAATACTTGAAAAACGGAAGCGGATTTGTGGCAGGAAAGACTTTGCAACCTCGCTGTGCCTTTGATAAAGAAGATTGTATCTTTGAAACGCGTCAGGCAGAATTACAGAGAGTGATAAGGACTAAAATGCCTACTTCATCCTAAAATAAAAGTTGTGGAATGCAACCTACCTGTTTGGTGTGCGGGCTTATTTGCGCAAGCATTTTCGAGGTATATTTCACACGGCAGGTCCAGCCGTGAAGCCGACGCACCGCCCAAACAATGTAAGGGACCCTAGGTTTGGAAGTATGCCAGATCGATATGGGCAATACAGGTACCTAAAAGCGATGGAAGTGGGACTTTCAGTCCTTGCCCATTGGAGGGCAGCTCTCCTTTTTGAAACAAAAATCACGAAGCTGCATCAAACCCATTGGAGGGTATCAAGCGCCTAGAAACTACAAATACCGTGACGCCCTGCACGAACACACCGGAGCTAAATGAACTGATAAATGAAAGCTAAGCAGGAGCGCTGTGAAAATACTTGAAATAACGGAAGCGGATTTGTGGCAGGAAAGACTTTGCAACTTCGCTGTGCCTTTGATAAAGACGATTGTATCTTTGAAACGCGTCAGGCAGAATTACAGACGGAGTGATAAGGACTAAAATGCCTACTTCATCCTAAAATAATAGTTGTGGAATGCAACCTACCTGTTTGGTTTGGGGGCTTATCTGCGCGGGCATTTTCGAGGTATATATATATATATATATATATATATATATATATATATATATATTTATATATATATTCATGCTCCAGAAACCACCAGCCTGCTGCACACTCAAGCGGGTGCCCTTCAAGGCGGGGGTGTGCCCGCCGAAAAATGACTGCTCCCAAATTTCCTCCACGTTCAGTAAGAACAAGAAAACAGCACTCTCAGGGGGGGGTTATACGTGCCAACAGTTCTTTATTAGCAACCCAGCGCAGACAAGACGCGTTTCGGCGCTTAGCCTTTGTCAATTGCAAGTTTGAACGCGCCGCCATTTCTTTTAAGTGCATTGCTTCAATCACAGTGTGTATGACATCAACATAGAAAGAAGACTACGAAATTGCATACTTGTCGCCATTTTGGAAAGTGCAATTCAAATATTAAAAAAGAAAGTATATACATTCAAAATTCATGGTCTTCAATTGTCATGCAGAGAAAGCTAAAATCAACTCTCCTATTACCGTATTTACAGTACTCAAATATTGCCCTGGATGGGCGATGCCAAAGGCATTATTATTATCGCCTACAAATGGGCATACCACTGTTGTGTCACACCTTATTTAAAGCAATGCAAAAAATAAATGTATCAGTTCATCAAGCATATTCCTCCTAAAAAACGGAGAAAACCAAATAATTTTTTTATTTACATAACAAATAACATATATATCTATACAACTATTATAAAGTAAGAACTTTGAACATTTGAGGCGGGTAAACTCGGGAACCACAGCGCCAATCCAAGCACACGATACATCATTAGAATTGTCAGGGTCTGCATAGTCTCATAGGCTATATATACCAAAAAAATATACGTTCTATAAAAAATATACATTCATAAAAAAGTAGTCCCTTGGAAGTAGCGCCAGGCGTGTGCGCTAACGAGGTGAACGTGCGTGCTGACATCATCTAGCGCAGGGGAGTTGCGGCAGACAGGAGCGGGAGGAGGTCGAGGTGCGGCGGACATGAGCGCGGACAGGAGCGAGGAACTCAGGCCAAGGTAGGTGAAGCGCGGGGAGGATCGGAACGTGTGCGGCTGAGTGAAGCGCGGGGAGTAGCGGAGGAAAGGACTCGGGCTGAGGTGGGTGAAGCAAGGGGAGGAGCAGCCCGTTAGCGCTCACACACGCCTGCGGGAAGTCTCCAATGTGCGGCTTGTGGTAAATTAATTTTACCGTATCATTTTTCCATATAATTATCAATAAAAGACAGCTCATTCAAATGAGAGGCAGAGTCCGAAGGGATCTGAGTCATACGGGCTTTAATGGAAAATCCTCGAGGATGGATATCATGTTCCATCACCTCTAAGGTTCAGGAAGGGACAGTCAACGTTTTATTAGCATTACACATTATATATAGTAAAATGGTACAATTGAAACCAATACAGTAGGCGTAACAGGTGAAAAGAATGAGATAAGAACACATGTGCGTAACAGGAGGCGTGTAAAAAGGCGTACACATGGGCGTGCACTGGACATGTCAGAGAAACGTCATAAGAAACGTCACATGTGGGTGGATGCATAGAGAAAGTTGCAGGATCAGCAGAAACCTATGACCTGAATGCGCGCGCAACTGAGCATGACGTGTAACTGAGGAGAACTGGGGGCTTTGACTTTAGCACTAGTGGAGGAGACTGGTGTCTGGGATGTCAGGGCAACCTGTACCTATAACATATCGGATATCTCATGTTTGGAGGATGTAGTGTCTGAAGTAAAAGGTCTCTCGGGCAGAGGCCGTTCAATACTGAATGCTAGTGCGTGCATACGTGTCTTGGTGCAACGTGCGGAGCCATGGGCCTACCATGGTAACGGGTTCAGTAAATCACTTGCAAGGAGGACAGGAAGGCCGGGCCCTTTGCTCTGCAGCCGGGAATATGTTTACCTATTTCACTAGACTGGAATGTGTTTTTGAGGAGGCTGAGCAGATAACTGTAGGCAAAATACGATTTTGGCAGGCAGTCCAGGCCGAGCCGGGTACCGCTTCGCTGGCAGGAAGTAAGGCAGGGGTCAGGGATGCATACAGTTTTCGGAGACAGGAGGGATGAGACTCGGGGCCTCGTTTAAGGGCCTAGCTCGACTGGGCCAGGAAACATGGAGAAAAACGTGTGTGAGATTCAAAAGTGCACCATGTAAAGACGTTGGCACCATAGGCCTAGAAGCCTAATTAACGAGATTTTCTTGCAGGACTGGATAGCTGACATGTTAAGGATGGCCGCAAATGCATATGCGTCTTTCTAGCATGTACGGAACAGAAGTTACACGACATACAAGGAACATGGGTGCATGGATAGGGTGCGAGTGGGGGACACATTAGCTACCTGAAAATTTCTATTACCTCATTCCCTCCTTGGACCCTACTACACCCTTTAGGATATATCTATATTCATGAGACCATCTATCTGTTCGTAAAGCATCAATTGTTCTTCTTTCTTTATTCGGGAACGGGAACGTGTACTTGGACGGGGAATACAAGCTGTGGCGCACAAGCCGCAAATCGCTGGCCCACATTGCAGACAGAGACAACAACTGAATACTATGACCAATATTATTCCTAGGAATGAAAACAATTTCCATCCCCAGGCAGATATTATACTCCAGAGCCAACCGGACCAAGTCCAGGAGCCTGGATTCTGGTGTATCAGGTGAGCAATTTCATGAAGCCGAGTTATGGCCTTATACACGGATGGCGCGTTATTAGGAATAAACATGCAACAACTGGATCCAATGACTCTACAAGCCCCGCCCCTATCTGCCAGGATGACGTCAAGGACAAGGCGATTTTGAAGAACAACAAGTCTCATAGCAGACTGCTCCTCGGTCAGGTTACCTAAAGCAAAAGTAGTCTCATTCACTACAGCTTCCAAAGTTCTGGTCAATCTTCGAATTATCTTACTATTTTGGACAGGACCTACAAACCAAAAATATCCTTTAATATAATCTTTGTACTGATCCCATGATGATTCAGAATAATCGATAACGGGAGGAAGGTCTCTCTTATGTCTCACATGTACAAGGTTTGGATTTCGATGATAATCAGGCGGGGCTAGGAAAACAGGTGGCAATAGGATCGCGATATAACACGTCCCATCCCAATCTAATGGCAGACGTACATAGGCTGTCTGACCACATATAAAATAAGAATGGCAGGAAGCTTTGAAAGTAGACTTTCCTTTATCACTGAATTCGACAACAGTATTACAATCACTGTGTCCTAGATGTACGGAACCATTCTTTCTGACGCATAGTTCACCTTTCACTGGCAAAACTGTAATAAACGGCAAGTCCGAATTAGTCTCAGACTGCACATTCAGGATCATAAGGTTAAGTGTAAAATTACCTAATCCATACACTTCGTTTTCTAGATTGGTCCCTGTCCTTTGGGGAAGACCTTCTTGGTCTGGGAAACATATTTTATTCATAACTGTATTCAGGTTCCCCCATATCCAATTGCCTTGGGAAACCTTGGACTTACTATCTAGGGAGGACATTAAAGTAAACCATGCACCACACGAACCATTATGTGTGAACGGATAGGGAAAAAGGGGCAGAGCTCCCTTGTATTTCTGATAGGGAGGGAGTCGGCCACATACCCAACAATTGGTGGCATTGCTGGTCTGGTGAGAATGATGTAACATACGGATGAATGTATTGTTGCGCATTGCTAAACGATAGGATAATTCATGAGGAGGCAGGTCACTAAAAGTGTGCTCTATAGTGTCATTAGAGGAAGCATGTACATGAGAATCAAGAGGAAAGAAAACATGTAGCATTAAACTTATGCATATAATCGTAAGACTCAGAAAAAACATGGAGATTAATGCGATAATGCATCTGCTGTGCAAAACTTTACAGTACTGTTTTCTCTTTTCGCTACGCCTATCTCTCTGACTACTTGGGTCTATCTTATTCATGTCAGAAACCTGTCTAACCGCTTCACCCGAGGGGGACTTAAACAATTAAACGCTGTCTGACTTACTAGACCTCAACTTGGAACGATACTCCTCTTGGGGAGTTTTCTCTAGCAGGGGGAGTTTAGAGTCAGTATCTAAAAGTGGGCAGTCCTTAATCTGAGTTTCTGGACACAGTTCGTGAAATTTCTTAACGTGGCTGGAGTGCAGCCATCCCTTGCGACCTTCCAGCTTGACTGCGGTCCTCGTTGACATCAACACCAACTTTGGCTGCTTCCATCTGGGTTCCAGCGGACTTTTCCTGTCAAAGTTCCTCACGAAAACATACTCTCCGGGAACGACTTCATGCGGTTTTACTTGGGTGTTGTCCGGGAAGGCAGCCGCGACCTGTGAACGACAAGATTGTAGTGCAGACATCAAGGAGGCCAAGTAATCTGTCAGCATAGTACTTTCAGCATCTGTAATTCGTTTGGGCATAGGCGTACCCCACATATTCGGGGGACGGCCAAAAATAATCTCGTACGGGGACAATCCTGTTCTAGAATGGGCTACCATTCGCATGTAAAAGAGTGCAACTGGCAGGGCAACTATCCAATCTACACCTTTTTCTGCACAGACTTTTGCTAGGCGTGTTTACAGGGTTTGATTATGTCTCTCTACGAGACCTGCGGCTTCGGGATGTCGGACACAGTGGAACTTCCACTGGTAACCTAACAGGAGTGATACCTGTTTCATAAGCTCGGACGAGAATGGCTGTCCATTATCAGAGTACACGACACGGGGCAAACCATATCGTGGGAAAAACTCACGTACCAGCTGTTTGGCAGTGGTTGCAGCAGTGTAATCGGGGACTGGATATGCTTCTGTCCATCGGGAAAGAGCACATACGACTACGAGGACATACTTGAATCCTCGGCATCTGTCCATCTGGATATAATCCATCTGGAGGACTTCAAAAGGATGGTCAGGAGGATGAAATCCACCTTGTTCCACGGGAACACCTTTGCCTGGATTGAACTGACAACAGATCATGCAGGTACGCACTTTCTGTTTCGCTGCTGCTCGTAAATGTTTGTTGAACCAGAGATTCTGTAAACTATCTAACATGGCTTTCTCTCCTAAGTGTGCTGGACTATGTGCTGTATTAATGATGATTTGAACCATAGAGTCGGGGAGGAACCATGTGGCTCTTCCCTTCGTCATCCATCCCTGTTCTGTTTGGATCCCTCCTTGTTCAGTCCATTTCTTGATTTCATCTGGGGTTGCATGTGTCTGTATGTCGAGTACGTCTAGAGTGGGATCCTTAACTGTCAGGCACTGTGTAGGTACATCAGTCTTTGACATGTCAGTCGGTATGTCTGTCTGAGCTGTGAGTTTGGCTGTTCGATCTGTCAGGTCGTTACCCTGGGAAATATTGTTGGTGACTTTAGTATGTGCTTTGCACTTCATAATGGCTATGGCTGTAGGCAAGTGTATTGCTTCTAACAGGGCTTGAATGAGGGGACCGTGTTGGATCTTGGTACCGTGAGAAGTTAAAAAACCTCTCTCTTCCCAAAGGACACCGAAGTCGTGAACGACTCCGAATGCATACTGTGAATCTGTGTATATATTTACTTTCTTGTTCTTGGCTAGTATACAGGCTTGGGTCAGTGCAATGAGCTCTGCAGCTTGAGCAGATAGTGTGTCAATACAATGTGTTGCTATGACTTCAGTTTCAGTGGTCACTGCATATGCGGCCACTAACTCTCCAGTGCTTGTTCTCATACATGAACCATCCACGTAAAGTGTCAGGTCTGGGTCAGTCAATGCAATGTCTGTCAAGTCTTGTCGGGGCTTTGTTACTGTATTAATGACTTCTACACAGTCATGTGGTGCTGGATCAATTGTACTCGAGGGTAACAATGTGGCAGGATTGAGTATGTTGCAGCGTCTGATTTCTATGTGTGGCTGGAACAGTGTCAGTTCATAACCTGTCAGTCGTGCTATGGTCAAGTGTTGAGTTTGGGTTCGGTTCAGAAGGACTTCCACGGAGTGTGGAACCTGTACTGTCAAAGGATGCCCTAACACTATTGAATCGCTTTGTCTGATAGCTAAAGCTGTTGCTGCAACTGATTTCAGGCACGCAGGCAGAGCCTGGGCTACTGGATCCAATGTACTAGAAAAATAAGCACAAGGCTTATGGTGTCCTGCTTGATCTTGTGTGAGAACAGATAATGCTGTGCCATCGCGTTCTGTGACGAAAAGTGTAAAAGGTTTACTATAACATGGTGTCGCTAAAACTGGTGCTTGACATAAAGCTTTCTTCAAGTCATTAAAAGCTTGAGTATGTTCCTGAGTCCAAGGGAGGACAGTCGAAGTCGCTGCCTCCTGTGTTGTCAACTGTATGAGTGGCTTGGCTAGATATGCATACTGGGGAATCCATTGTCTGCAGTACGAAGTGAGGCCAATGAAGGCCCGTACTTCCGTTTGTGTCTTGGGCTGTGGCAGATGTGCAATTAACTGGATACGATCTGGTGTCAACTGTCTACCCCTCTTGGACAGCAAGTGTCCAAGGTATACCACTTGCTGGGCACAGAATTGGAGCTTCGAAGGGGACACTTTATGCCCCTTTTCGGCCAGAAAATACAAGACTGTCAGTGACGAGCGCTCGCAGTCACGTTCGGTCCGTGCCGTGATTAACAAGTCGTCGACATATTGCAGTAGAGCAGTGTCAGTAGGCATGTGAATACTGTCTAGTTGTCGTTTCAGAGCTTGGCTGTAAATACTAGGACTTTCCGTGAACCCTTGAGGTGCACGTGCAAATTTGAAGCTTCGGCCATTTAAACAGAACCCGAAAAGGTATTGGCTTTCGGGGTGAATCGGGACACTAAAGAAGGCGTTCTTGAGATCGATTACAGTAAAGAACGCAGCTTCGGAATCAATGGCAGTCAATAGTGATGAAATATCTGGGACTACTGGGTACTGTGGTATTATACATTTATTGAGTTCTCGAAGATCAATCACCAATCTGTAGACTGGAGGTGCATTTGGGTCAGTTCGTTTAAGAATCGGAATGATTGGAGAATTACATACATTTGAGTCAGTTTCTACAACTACTCCTTGGGCAATGAGTTCGTCAATAATTTTCAGTAAGGCTGCTACAGCCTCAGGGGGCAATTTGTATTGTCGGATTCGGGGCAGTACAACACCTTGCTTGAGTGTGACACGATAGGGAGTAATGTGCATACAACCTACATCAGTTGGACCTTGCGCCCATAAATGCTGTGGAACATTTTTCAATCTTGCATCAAAATCTCTCAACACATAATGACCCTTAAAGTCACGTAAAAATAATCTCACTCCTTCCGGAGAACAACATATTACTGCTCCTAGAGCTTTCAGCGTTTTAATACCAAGCAAGTTTTCAGGACATGATTTCGTAAGTAACAGATCTGTAGTACGAGACAATGGACCAACTGCAAGGGGAACTGGCTTTGATACTTCGTTAACAATAGGCTTTCCTGAAAATCCAAGGGAAACATTCTGTGAGCCTGAGAGGGGTGCCCCTGGAACCTCGTCATGACTAATGGTAGTTCTGCTCGCCCCTGTATCAATCAAAAATTTTCTGTCTTTCCCTAATACCTGACTATGTACATAGGGACCCTCTTGATCTACAGGAACCTCGATAAGGGGCAAGCCAACCTCCCTCTCTAGGCTGTTTCATGTATACTGCTGATAATCGGGGTAATCGGACTGTGCGTACTGGTACATTTGCTGTGTGACATGTTGTGTTGCGGCAATGGGTTGGGGTTGGGGTACAGCTACTGTCTGTTGCTGTGCATTCTGTGGAGGTTGCGTATTCTGTGGAATATTCTGTGGAACGTGTTCTGGTCTAGGCGGACGCGGTCTTTCTTTCGTTTTGCCTGTAGCAATATTGTATTTTAGAACGGCACATTCACAATACATTCTGGTCTCTCCCCTGTTCTAATAAAATGATATATATTGTCTAGATGGTTTGTCATTTCTGGTAATAACATCAAATAATCCGTAACGCGTCGTAGACGTAACAAGACTAACATCATGTCTCCCTCCCTGCCAGGTACTGGGTCATATCTACAATCTGTAATATACTCTCTAAGGTTTTCATATGTGACCGCTTCGGCGTACGTTGCAATGCTAATTCTCTGACCGTCATTCGTTTAATTTGTGTCGGGGTGCCAAGGTGGCCTCCTACGGCACCCCCTGAGGCGGAGGCGAGGGCATGAACTGACTGGGTTGTAGCTGCTGATGTCATGGCGGGTATAAGAGGTATATGTAATGGGGGTGGACTCTGGGTTGCAGCTGTCGCAAAAGGATTGAGAGGACCAATAGTAGGGGGAACAGTAGTAGGGGGAACAGTAGCAGTAGTAACAGCAGTAAGGGAAGTGACAACAGGCGCGGGAAGATGGAGACGTGGAGGGGTCGTGGCTTGAACAGTGGAATGAACAGACGGAGCAGGCTGCTGTACATTATTAACAGGTGGTACGGATACATTGGTATATGCTGGAGCTACGTCATCTAAATAGGAAGAAAGGAAAATGTCTGCTGCGGTCTGTTTGTGACGGAGTTTAGTCGGAACCAATGGTGGTGGCAAGTTACGGGGTACTTCCGGGGTCGCCTTGGGCAGGCCCTCGGCAAGAACTGGATACATGCCTGTAATGAGGGCATTTCTTTGACGGTCTAATTGTTCTAATCTGACTTGTTCTCCTTCTTCTAGTAACTCTTTCTCTCTGGCTTTTTCAGATTCTTCTCTACTTCTCTCTGCTTTTCTGATTTCTTTCTCTGTCCTTCTATGTGATTCTTTACGCCACAATTCTATGGCATCTTTCTGGGATTGTCTGGCTTTCTTTTTCCGCAATGCTTCTTCTACTCTCTTGATGCATTCAGCATCCCATGTCCCTGAGACAGGCCATCTATACTTCTCTTCCAGGTCTTTGGTGTAGTCCACCCATAAATCTAGATACAGCACGGCATCTAAGCCATGCTAATGGTACATAAAATATCCTGGAGTGTCCCTAGGCGGGACGGGAACTGCTTCTTCGAGTATCCCTTTCCTGGTTCCTATCTGACGTAACTTCGAGAACAGTGGCATGATTAGAGTGATTCGGACGTGAACACAATAAACACAGTAATGAACAGCAAACAATCATTCACCCCACGACATTAAAACACATTAAAACATTTCAAACTGAATTTACCTGGTACACAGAAAACACATATTCTGAAAATCTCGAGATTAGAATACTGGATTACTAGATGCACTGCTAAAACAGTACAGACAATACCGGTCCCATAAAGAGACACGTCGGACCGTATCCACCTAAGTGAACACGTCTGGACCAAGTCTGTGTACCCAGACCTGTCTTGACCGGGCACAAATTAATGAACCCGTCTAGATGCGTTCCCAACAACGGTACTCACCGGGAAGCAAGAAACTGAAGGCCTCGGAAACTGGACTGGACTGGACTGGACTGGACTGCTACGACATCTGACTGCTGCGCATCACGCTACCACGCATGCGCTTCGGAACAGGTGGGCCTCCGGACACCTCGGACCTTGCTCTCTCGACTAGGGCTCTGGTCGGGATCCTCCGCATTCCTCACCGCCTCGTCTGGACGCCGGACCGCAGTCTCCGTCTCCCCCGTGGGCCCGAGGTAAGATAGCAGGAAAACCCGCAAACGTGCACGGTTTCCGTCGCGGCTGTAGAAGGGGTCAAAGCCTGCGTAACATCGCCGGCGAGTGGGGAAGGGGGGGTCCCTGTTCGGGCGCCAAATTATGTGGTAAATTAATTTTACCGTATCATTTTTCCATATAATTATCAATAAAAGACAGCTCATTCAAATGAGAGGCAGAGTCCGTGGGATCTGAGTCATACGGGCTTTAATGGAAAATCCTCGAGGATGGATATCATGTTCCATCACCTCTAAGGTTCAGGAAGGGACATTCAACGTTTTATTAGCATTACACATTATATATAGTAAAATGGTACAATTGAAACCAATACAGTAGGCGTAACAGGTGAAAAGAATGAGATAAGAACACATGTGCGTAACAGGAGGCGTGTAAAAAGGCGTACACATGGGCGTGCACTGGACATGTCAGAGAAACGTCATAAGAAACGTCACATGTGGGTGGATGCATAGAGAAAGTTGCAGGATCAGCAGAAACCTATGACCTGAATGCGCGCGCAACTGAGCATGACGTGTAACTGAGGAGAACTGGGGGCTTTGACTTTAGCACTAGTGGAGGAGACTGGTGTCTGGGATGTCAGGGCAACCTGTACCTATAACATATCGGATATCTCGTGTTTGGAGGATGTAGTGTCTGAAGTAAAAGGTCTCTCGGGCAGAGGCCATTCAATACTGAATGCTAGTGCGAGAAATACGTGTCTTGGTGCAACGTGCGGAGCCATGGGCCTACCATGGTAACGGGTTCAGTAAATCACTTGCAAGGAGGACAGGAAGGCCGGGCCCTTTGCTCTGCAGCCGGGAATATGTTTACCTATTTCACTAGACTGGAATGTGTTTTCGAGGAGGCTGAGCAGATAACTGTAGGCAAAATACGATTTTGGCAGGCAGTCCAGGCCGAGCCGGGTACCGCTTCGCTGGCAGGAAGTAAGGCAGGGGTCAGGGATGCATACAGTTTTCGGAGACAGGAGAGATGAGACTCGGGGCCTCGTTTAAGGGCCTAGCTCGACTGGGCCAGGAAACATGGAGAAAAACGTGTGCGAGATTCAAAAGTGCACCATGTAAAGACGTTGGCACCATAGGCCTAGAAGCCTAATTAACGAGATTTTCTTGCAGGACTGGATAGCTGACATGTTAAGGATGGACGCAAATGCATATGCGTCTTTCTAGCATGTACGGAACAGAAGTTACACGACATACAAGGAACATGGGTGCATGGATAGGGTGCGAGTGGGGGACACATTAGCTACCTGAAAATTTCTATTACCTCAGGCTGACAGGAAAGCGGGGAGGAGCGAAGGAAAGGACTCGGGCTGAGAAGGGTGAAGCAAGGGGAGAAGCGGCCCGTTATCGCTCACACACACCTGCGGGAAGTCTACAATGTGGTACCACATTCACAACGGAAATAAAAGACAGAACGCAAAATAAAATAATAATAAAGAGAGACATGTGTGCGTGTTTGCACAGGGCATTGGTCAGCCGGAGATGCGGTTTATTGCTAAGAGGTGGAACGCAAAATAAAATAATAATAAAGAGAGACATGTGTGCGTGCTTGCACAGGGCATTGGTCAGCCGGAGATGAGGTTTATTGCTAAGAGGTGGGTGAAGCAAGGGGAGGAGCAGCCCGTTAGCGTGGGGAGGAGCGGTGAACTGTGTGCAGCTAATTAGGGGCCCTGAGGGTGGCGGGTGCGCAAAGGGGGACCCCCCGGACAACGTCAGGATGGGCTGCTAGTATATATATATATATATATATATATATATGCAGAGAAAAAACACAGGTTATAGGAAGGTTATAGTTAGGCTGACGTGTCACTCATACAAAAGCAGATAAATTCAGCCGTTATAACTGGTGCCCCCACAATGCACTGCTGATGTTGCCACATATTACATCACTCATGGCACAGTCAGTGACATCACTGATCACATCTCAAATGACATCACTGATCACATCACTGGTATCATCATCCAGTGACTGAGTGTTTCTAAAAAGTTGAAGAATGTTATATATACACGCCAAGGTGTATTCGAAGATTGAGTGGGTATATGAGTGTCTGTATGGATGATTTAGTGGGTGCGTAACTGACTGTATAAGTGAGTGATTAAATATGTCTTAGAGAATGTTTAAGTGAGTTAAATCTGTGTGAATGTGTGTAACAGTCTATATAAGGGGCTGGCTGGGTTGGTGAGTAGGTACATGAGTGTCTATATGGGTTATTGATTAGTTGTCTGAGTACCTGTATGGGTGCCTGAGTATCTGTGTGGGTGGGTGAGAGGTTGTGTGACTCCCTGCATTGATGTCTGAGTGGGTGAATCCCTGGGTGTATGGGTTTATGAGTGCTTCTGTAAGGGACTGTATGTGTGAGTGAGTGTGTGTATGGCTGTGCCAATGAGTGAATGGATGTCTAAGTGGTACATGGGTGAGTAACTGCATCTGTGAAATGCAGTGATGTGTGAGTGTTGGAATATATAAGTGACTGTATGTGTAAGTGAGTGTTTGTGAGAGTTACTGTATGGGTGAGTGTGTGCTTGTGTCAGCTACTGTATAGGAGAGTAAATATGTGTTAGTATCTGTATGAGTAGTGAGTGTGTGTGTTTCTATATGAGTAAGTAAGTGGCTGTGTGTTTGAGTGTTTGTGTGAGTGAGTAGGTGGCGAGTAGCTCTATGGGTGACTGACTGTATATGAGTGGCTTTAGGGGTGTGAATGGATATATCAGTGGCTGTATTGGTGAGTGGCTGGCTGTATGAGTGCCTGTATGGGTGGGTGAGTGGATGTGCATGTAGACCTATGAATCAGTAGGTGAGTATGCACATATTGGTATTGGTGTGTCAATGGTTTCGAAAATGGTAGTCTAAATTTTGGAGTAGGTGTAAGAAAGGTTATATTGGAGTATGAGTAGGTGCATCAGAGATTATGTGGATGATGTCATTGGTGATGTCATTTGAATTGTCATCAGTGATGTCACTGACCATGTTATGAGTGATGTAATATGTGATGTCATCAGCAGTGCATTACAGAAGCGTGATTTATCGTTAGCTCACAAATCATTTCTCTGGTTTTGTGAAATGTCATCCTAGCTATATTGTTCCTGTAACCTGTTTTTTTTCAGTGAATATATAGGTTTTTTTAAATGCAAATTTCTAACTATAAGGTCTAAAACCTATGTGTTTTTTTCAGTGAATTTCCAAGGATTTTTTTTAATGCTAATTCCTCACTATAAAGTCCATGAAACCTGTGCTTTTTTCAGTGGATTTCTAAGGTTTTTTAAATGCCAATTGCTAACTATAACGTCCCTGAAACCTGTTTATTTAGTGAATATATATATATACAAATGCAAAAAAGTTTTTTTAAATATATTTTAATGTTTTTATATAATTGTTTTATATATAATTTATATATATATGCAGTAAATAGTTTTTTTAATATAAAAATGGGAGGCAAGATGCTACCTTGCTGTGATACAGAGGAATGATCGGAAGAGTGCATGGATAGTGCCTGAGTGATTGGATGAGTGCATGGGAAGTGCCCAGATGACTGGATAAGCGCATGGGTAGTATTTGAGAGAATGCAAGAGTGCATTCATAGTGCCTGAGGGAATGTTTGAGTGCACGGATACTACATGAGTGGTTGGATGGGTGCATGGGTAGTACCTAAGTGAATGACTGAGTGCAAGAGTAGTGCCTGAGTGATTGGATGAGTAAAATAGTAGAGCCTTTTCTCTGGCACCTTCACTTTTCCCTAACTGCTCAGAATGTTGGACATAGCCAAATAAAAAACAGCAACCCTTCCCTTGTCACTGTTGTAAGGCTCACCATGTTTCCGGAGGCTGCAATGCGCGTATCTGTGCCTTTTCCAAGTGCCATGATACCTAAAAAGAAACCTAGAAATAGTAGAATACCTGTGTTTCAGCCTGCATGCTCTCTAAGATTCTGTAGTAGAAGGTGTATGCATTCATTTATGTTTATAATCCAGGGCACATGGGTATTTAACAGTCTATTTGAGGGGTTCTGTGCCCCTCCATAGGTAAGGAATGTCTCCCTCTGTGACTGAATGATGGAGGACAACTGAGATGATTTGTGCACCTATATGAGAAACTATCAGTTTTTTAAGCTAGGATCTTCGGACACACAGTACGTGTCAAAATACATGTACAAGTAGATACATACCTCAGTCACGAGAGCATGCAGACCTTTAAACTTGACGGAGTGCACTTCCCATTGCAAGCAGACACTTACAATTATACAGCCTAGTTCAAGTGTACCTGTCCAGAGACTCATACAAAGTAGCCTCATCCCTAATCCTTTCGCCAACATGTCTTAAACCTAACTTTTCTCTGGCAGTTTCACTATTCACTGATTGCTCAGAATGTTTGGCCTAGCCAAATATAAAACAGCAAGCCTTCCCATGTAACTTATGTAAGTCTCACCATGGTTCCAAAGACACATCCACTCACACCACTATAAAATCTTTTATACACCTACTGCCGCTCCCACACAACCATTCACAAACCCATTCACAATTTCATACCAGTACTTACACACCCACTCACAAATTCATTGATCTATACACACACCAACTTGCTCACCCATAGTGCCACTCATAGACCCACTCACTCACTAATACAGCCATTGCCACATCTACTCATACAGGCATACAGGTACTGACACACTGAGTGAGACTCCCATCAAACTACTCCAAAACCTAGACACTCACCCATAGAGTCAATCATACAGCCTTTAACTCACCCATACAGTTACACACCCACCCACTTACTTACTCATAGAAATAGGAACACATACTCACTCAGCTATACAGTCACTGACAGAAGCATGCACTCATCTATATAGTCACTCTCACATTCACTCACTCACCCATACAGGCACTCATATACCCAATCACTCATGTATACTGCCTTTCACATACTCACACATGCACTAAATCACTGACACAGCCATACAGATACTCAATCACTCCTACAACATTTCAAACATGCAACAGTACCCCATGTAGCATCTGAATCACCCACTCACTGGTCCATACAGGCAGTCACACACCTCCTCACCTCCTCACCCACACAGACACCCAGACAGCCATAGACATAGTCAAACAACCTTTTTTGGAGCAAGATGGTGACAGCGTGAGCGCCGCACTGCTTGGCTGCGTGCGCCAATCACGCATCGAGAGATGATCGGCTAGCTGTCCTGCGTGAAAGATGCTCGGTAATGGTGCACAGCAACACTTTCCCTCGAGGCGGAGACAGCGACTGCCTGACTCGTGGTTTGCGGTAAAACGAAGCAGCTTAACCGGCAAATCAACACCTGAGCGCGAGGGGTCAAGCACTCTTCAGACCCGCTCGGAGTTCCTTTGTCTTCTCTCTCTTGCCTACGCTGTTTGCATACATCGGGACGGAGCAGCAGTGGGAGTGAGCCCCGGCGGGTGCGCTCCGGTCTCCTCGCATATCCTAACCTGGAATGAGGCACTCGGCTTTAACCTAACTGTTCTAGTGACAATCACCCTGACTTGCAGGTTCTTTGAGAAACTGAATCAGCGACAGGAAACAAAAGAACTTTTGATCTCCACGCTCTACCTTTTCCTGGACATGAGTGTTCGCGGAGCAAGGAGGGGGATCAAGCAGAAGACTCTGGCTCCACTGAAGGACACCACCGCAGAAGAGGCTACCGCCAAGTCCGCTAAGACCAGTCCAGACCAGGTCAGTGGGGCAAAGAAAATCGCTCCGGCTAAAACCGGGGGGGCTTCTAACAAAGATTTTAAGGTTATTAAAGACACTAAAGATCATAAAGATTCTATGTCTAACCAGCGCTCTGGCCCGCCCCCGCCAAAATATTTACAGTAGCCAAATCTCAGGCTGGTTTAAAGAGTAAACAACCCCCTCACTGCCTAAGACCCTACCACAGCCAAATGGTACTACTGATAATGGGGGCTCCAAAAAACCCTGCCTTAATAACCTAAGCACAACAGAAAATCTGGCCACCTTCCCAAGCAACATTTCGGTACCTGCATCAGCATCTCTTGCCAGCGACCATATGCCCATTGGAAGCTCAGAGCCCAGCCTGTCTCAACCCACAGGGGCCCTCTGCTCCATTAACTCTCTCACTCCATAGGGTACCCCACTGCTTGCTTCATCTTCTGCCCAAGAACAGCAGTCATTAAGTGAAGGAGTCAACCATCAAGGGGCTGACACTCCTTTAGTCACCTTTGGTGCCGGCTGTAATTCCCCAGGGGTTGAGTTTACTTTTCAAAACCTGGAGACTCCAGTTGGCGCACACAACCCCTGGACCCCAGAGGTTGGGCAGGAGGACTTTTACACTGTATCTGATAGCACTCCTAGCACATCTGGTGAGGGAGAAGAGGAGACGGATGATGACGACAAAGAGGCAGGCACCCCCAGCTTCAGCGAAGAGGAGAGCGAGGGCTCCCACGTTAATTCCAATACAATCGTGCTGCCCAAGAAAACCAGGAATAAGAACAAACGACGAAGTCAACTTAGATTGGACTATTCCGATTCAAGGAAGTCGTACCCTTTGGAGGAGGACAGCTCAACCCAACCGCAGTGGAACAGCCTGGGGAATCAGCAATCTAAGGCAATAGAGCCAGGGGAACCATCACTGGCAGCCATACTAGCTTCCATCAAAGACTTCCAGGAAGAGGTGAGGGCTGATAGCCGATCCGCCAAGAGCGTAGCCAAAAAACTCCAGGGAGGCCTAAGAAGGCTGAACAAGACCTGCAAAGACATCTGTGATAGGGTAAGCATGGTGGAAGCACGGACAGAACACTTAGAAACTGAAGCGGTGGCTACCAAACAACTGAGCGAATCCCACTCCGCCTGCCTTATAGACATAATGGTAAAGATGAAGGAACAAGAAAACCGGCAACGAAGAAACAACCTTCGCTTACTAGGCATTCCAGAAGGGAAGGAAGGGGAAGACCCCTAGCAATTCATAGTTAACCTGCTACGTGAATCCTTCCCTGACCACCATGGGTGGGATTGAACCGGGAGGTACAACGAGCACACCGCTTCCTCTTCTTTCAAAAGCGACAACAGAATGGCAGCAGTTCGACTGGTGGCCAACCCAGAGTCTTCGTGGTTTACTTTGGTAACTTTCTCTTAAGGCAATTGATTTACGACCAAGCTCGACCAAACTGCAAAAAAGGGGCTAACGGGATCTTGTTCTTCGCTAACTGATCACCATCACTCAGGCCCTGCCTGATTGCTCACACAAGGGGGAGGGTGGTGGGGGATGGGCGGTCGGGGGGAGGGGTGGGAGGGGGCTCGGCAGGGACACATAGGTGTAAAAAAAAGATACTAAAAAACAAAAATCATTACTTTCTTTTAGGCAATATATTCACAACCTCACAATCATATCTCTGAATTTAGATATTTTTTTCCAAAAGAAAAGTCAAACTTATAAAACTTTTAAAGCGAAAAAGGTATGCCCCGCAGCTCTTCAACCTTATACTGCAAGATGGCTACTATAGATTCTTTACGAATAATATCTATCAATATCTGTGGATTAAATGATCCGACTAAGAGACAAAAAGTGGCGCTAGGTCTATGGACACTGGGTGGGAACATCATATGTATGCAATAAACACATATAGAACACTCTCAAAAACATTTGCTAGACACCCTAGGGTTCAAAGTGGTGGGCACAACCTCACAAGGGGCTAAAACCAAGGGGGTAGGAATCCTACTGGATAGAAAACTTGCCAGTAATAGCCCCCGCAGCAAATCCGACCCTCTAGGGAGGTGGGTTATCTCAGAGATTGTATTTCCTAATAATTCTTCTATAACTCTCTGCTCTGTATACGGAAGTAACCTTGATGAACCCGGGGTTATTAATCTAGTATCCGGGGAGTTAGCACACTGCCCACCCCGATAGTTCTCTGTGGGGATCTTAATGTTCACCTACCCAGCAATTGGGCTTCAGACTTAACACAAAAATATAAAGGCAGGAAGCCCAAATTCTTTCAAGCCCTGAACAACCTCATGCAGACCCACGGCCTAATTGATGGGTGGGCTAACAAAAATCCCACCCAACCTGGATACACGTTTTACTCAGACCCACACAAAACCCTAGCCAGACTATACTACTTTCTTATCTCCGCTTCACTAATGAACAACTTTACAATCGACATAGCACCCCGCTTTTTATCCGACCACAACCCACTCATAGTCACTCTAAAAGGGGTATTACCACAGAAGGAACCCACAAAGTGGAGCTTTGAGAAAGCGCTACGACATGACAATAACTATGTAGCTCATATGCATGGCTGGATCCAGGAATTCCTGGAAATAAACAACGGCACTGCCTCTCAAAAGACAGTATGGCACACTCTAAAGGCGGGGATCAGAGGCGAGACCTTGAGATTTTCTTTTCATAAAAACTTTATGGAAAGAAAACGTATCAGCGAGCTACAGGATAAACTAAGGAACATTGAGATTAAATTAACACAATTAATACACGCAGGATTAGGCTGCCAATCTATTCAAGAGGAAGCAGTACTTGCTAAGGCAGAAATAGGCACAGTTTATATGGAAAAAATTGCAGCCAAATGGGCTGCCACTAGGGAAAAAAGCTACGAGTGTAGTGACAGTATTGGGCACCACCTTGCTGTTAGGACAAGACAGCAGGTATCCAACAGCGAAATACTTGCAATCAAACTCCCCTCTAGCGTGGAAACCACAGACCCTTCTCGTATCCGGAAGGGATTTCAGGAATATTATTCTAAACTGTATACTGAGGAAATCTGCTCTGGGGGAGACACCCTAGACCGTGAAATCTCTAGCTATCTTAGTGAGTGTGAATTGGGTCAACTCAACCCCACGGATAGCGAGTCCTTAGATCGAACTCCTACCTGGGAGGAAATTCAGGAAGCTCTCACAAGGCTACCAGATGGTAAACCCCCAGGTCCAGACGGCATTCCTACAGAATTTTTTTAAATCTTTACTCCACAAATTAAAACTATTCTCACAGATGTAATATCATCTATCTTCAATGGGGCTCTGCCACCGGATTCATGGGCAAACGCCAGGATCTCTATCTTTTTAAAGAAAGATAAATCTCCTTTGGACATGAGTTCTTACAGGCCCATTACCCTCATCAATAGCGACTCCAAATTTTTTTCCAAAGTGATAGCCTCTAGGATCTCTCAAATAGTGGAACCTCTAGTATCTGAATGGCAACACGGGTTCATTCCCATGAAAGCAACTACCGAACACGTTAGGAGAATGATCACTCTATTTGACGCAGCACAGGTCGCCGGACACCCAATGTCACTCATTTTACTCGATGCCGAAAAGGCTTTTGATCGAGTGTCCTGGTGATATCTGTGGGGTTCGAAAATAAAATCATTCGGGCAATACAGGCACTCTATAACAAACCAAGGGCTAGCGTCACTATAAACAGACTACTTACGGACCCTTTTACCATATCTCGGGGGACGAGACAGGGCTGCCCCTGCTCCCCCTTGCTATTTGCTCTATACGTGGACTCCTTTATCAAACAGATAGAAAAGAATGAGAGCATCCCCCCGGTATACTATCACCAAAACTGTTGCAAAATCCTGGCATATGCCGACGACCTTGCCATCACTTCCACAGAACCCGCCAGCTCTATTCAGGGATTAGAACTTGAGGCCCAGAAATTTGGCAAACTGGCAGGATATGGACTTCACAAAAATAAAACACAGATTTTGGTAAACACGAAAATCACATGGACTGACGAACGGGTGGTGCCCAATGCTAAATACCTAGGAGTCCTTGTCTCACCCAAACTGGAGAACATCGTACAGAGAATCTAACACCCCTGGCAGGCCAAACAAGGAAAGCTTTACTAAGATGCAACGTTGTCAAAATGACGTATTTCCCTAAAATACTGTACTTCTTCCGCAGCATACCCCTAGAATTCACCAAACACCACCTGCTTAAATTCCAACAAATTTTTACACAATTCATCTGAGCATATGCTCAACCCAGATGCGCCCTTAAACACCTTACTCTGTCGAAAGAAAGAGGTGGCTGGGCCCTTCCCAACATCATACTCTATTACTGGGCATCAGTGGCGCAGTATAGCTCGGAGCTGGTTATGGAACCTACTCTCTCTACAACTGGGCTGCCCTCCCCCTTCCAGATCATACTGGGGGATCAATATTGGGGATGCTTACTTCGAGAAACAACTTATGACTACTACAACCGGGTCAAATTTAAGACTTTAATAAACTCTTTGAAAGTATTCCGCAACATCCGAAGAATCTATGGGATAGGTAGATTTAATTTTTACTCACCCATACTCAACAACAATAACTAACCAGCTATCTTTGACACATCATACTTTTCAGAGTGGTATCGGGCCGGAATAGTCAAACTTGGGGACCTGATTACCACCGAGGGAATCAAACCTTTTGCAAACCTACAAGCCAAATTCAACCTGAGAAGCCAAGACTCCTTCAAACATATGTCTATTCACGCCTTTCTTTCCAACAAAGTCAGAGGAGCCTTGGGCTTCTCAGAAGTTGAATTTTTAAACACACTTCGAAACAAATTCAAATAGTCTTTATTCGATATTTTTCAATCATAAAAGACATTTTACAGCTAAAAATTGTTGTTTTTGATACCCTACCCCCTGCCCCACAAAAGAACAAGATCCACAGTGAATTAGAATTGAAAAAGAATAAATATCACCCTAGCTCATCCTATTTACAATTTTACATATTCTTAGATAAAAACTATTAAAAAAACACAGTTATAAAAACAGGTATAAAAACTAGTTCATCAATACAAAAATACAAAAATACATGTTACTAATGCAATATACGTAGTTGTTCACTTATTAATACAGTGTGCAAATTTAATTAGCAGCAGACAATAGCTATTCTATAATTACTCTAGACTCATTTTGCGTGTCCGAATTATCCACATCCAGTGGAGAAATTTTGACATGGCTATAACAACAGGCTGAGATGTATCAGTTCTTAAAATCCTAACAGCCTCATTTGCAGTTCTTAAGCCTAACTGGGCGCAAATCGGTTTTAGCCATGATCGTCTAGGGGCACTATACTCGGGACAAGCAAACAACACGTGACCAATATTTTCCTTATGATCGGTACAGAAGGGGCACCTTGAAGTTTGACTCTTGTGCCATTTCTCAGTTAGGGCGTTTAACGGTAGAGTCCCCACCCTCAATTGGTGATACCTCTTCCGGTCCCCTGGTACGGTGATCCAGTCCCAATAAGGTTCTAGGGCCGGTGCATGTTTGAGTTCTAGGAAATCATAAGTAAAGGATCGATCAATACGATTTCCAAAACACTTAGTCTCAATCATTCTCCAATATAGATCTTGAAGTATCTTTTTAGGTGGAGAAACATTACTTACAGGATCATCCCACAATTGAGATAATCCCATCGCCCTATATATAGTTCTTACGTCTCTCATCCAGGCTATTTTGGAACTTTTATCCAGGGTTCTAACCTCTGAAAAGCCTTGGGCATACTGGGAGAGTTCTGGGGTTACCCATAGCCTTCTCCAGTAGGCAACTGATCTATACCTGGCCACATCCTCAAAGCTATAGAATCCCAGGTCATAGCTTAAAGGTATCAAAGGGGTTGACATAGGTAAACCAGTAATGTTGCGGAGAAATTTATTCTGTGCTACCGTCAACTTTGTAAGATTACTGGGCCCCCAGAGTTCAGCTCCATATAGAACTGCCGCTCCCACCTTTGCATTGTAGATTTTTAAAGCCGGTCTAATTGGTTTAGTATGTGATGAGAAAAGTTCCTTTGTAAGGGCTCCTGTTAATTGAGCATGTCTTGTGGCTAGCTCATTAGTATGTTGTTTCCAATCTAAATTATAGGACAAGTTGATTCCGAGGTACTTGAAGACCTGGGTCTGTTCAAGCTGGACCCCGTCCATAATAACCTTCCCTCTAATGAGTCTTTGTTTGTGCAAAACCATAAATTTTGTTTTACTTGTGTTAATGACAAGACCATGGTCTGCGCAAAACGATTCAAAACTCCTATGGCCCTCTGAAGTCCCTGTTGTGTCTTAGATATCAGCAGGGTATCATCCGCAAACATCAACAGGGGGATCAGTCTTCCTGCCAACTTTGGGGCGTCTGTAGGTTGATGTTCGAAGTACCTGATCACCCTGTTGATGTATAGCGAAAAGAGCGTTTGAGCTAGCACGCATCCTTGGCGTACTCCCTTCGCAATAGGGAATTTATCAGTGACACTACCCTGCTGGTTCCACCGAACTTGTGCAAAGTTATTTTTATGCATTCTAATTAATAAGGACAACATTTCATTTGTAATACCCTGTTCTTGTAGAATATTCCACAACTTGTGGCGGGGAACTAAATCAAAAGCCGATTTTAGATCGACAAAAGCTGCAAAAAGCATCCCCCCCCCAAGTAAAACTACACGCCAGTATATTAAAACGAATCTAAAAACTTGATCAATGGTACTAGTATGGCTACGAAAGTCTGCCTGCAGAGGTGATAGTATGTCCTGTTCGTCTATCCACCCATGGATTCGCTGCAGTAAAAGTCTTGCCAATACTTTCTGTATACATGCGATCAGGCTAATAGGCCTGTAATTGCCTGGATCCGAGCATGCCCCCTTTTTATAAATGGGGATGATCTCGGCTCCCTTCCAAGTCTCAGGGATAGGCGAGCCCTTCGCAATGCCGTTGGCTAACAACTGAATATAGGTAGCCCATAAATCTTTGTCGTGCATGAATAAGTCTGCAGGAACAGAATCTGGGCCCGGGGCTCTGGCTTTAGGTATATTATTTAAAGTTTTTAGAACATCAGCTTTGGTGAAGAGTAGGTGGGTCGTCGAGATATCTACTGGGGCCAAGCACTGCTCTTCATCGCCATCCGCACTGCTCTTCATCGCCACACTTCGAAACACTATCACCCCCGCATCGGTTTTCTGTATAATATACTCACTAGACAAACCCCTGATGACCTAGAGGCCATTGCTGCTAAATGGCACCTCAAATTTATTTCACCAGAAAGTACCTTTCACAACTCTCTCGCATTATCACAACAGATTTTAATATCTGCCAAGCTGCAAGCACAACATTTTAAAACTATCTTCTTTCTCTACATGACACCCAGCAGGATCGTCAAATGGGGGACTGGTAAAGGAACACTATGCCCACGCTGCTCTGAAGCTGGGGCTGACTCTGTACACATCTTTGCGACGTGTTTAACTATAGCTCCTACACTACTTAGGATACAGAATACACTTAGCGAAATAGTGAAACATCCAATCTCCTTAAACCCCACAATTATTCTCCTTGGCACTCAACTGACTCACCAAGAATAAAGGAAGAAGGGCTGGTATTTATCGCTATGGCAAATTGGAGACTATGTATCTCCTCAAGCTGGGTAGACTCAGACTCACCTTCCTACGCGCAATGGCTGGCTAGGCTGGCTGCCACTTTCCATTTAGAAAAAGCAGTCTATGCCAGGAAAGGAAGAAGGAAGAAGATAATAGGGTTGGAAGTATGGGAGAGATTCTCCTCCTGGACAGAGCAACGGGGACTATCGGGCTCAGTAAATCTCTAGGAGATTGTTATATGCAAAATATGTTTGAAACTTGTATGGCTCTTATCCTTCTCTCAATTCTTTAATTCTTCACCTCTTTTTCTCCTGCCAACCTTCTGCTCTACTCGTAAAAATACTTCTTATTGACATTATTTGTGGAACTATCTGCACCAAAGGAATACCGGGCTCCCAGGGGTGGGGGGGCTGGACGAAAATTAATTCAAAGTTTTTCTGTTGTTAAGATTATTTGTAACTGCAAAATAAAAAAAGATTAAAAAAAGACATAGTCAAACAATCAGTCACCCATATAGCCATTCACATACCCACTAACACACTCACACGCCCACTTAGACATTAACCGAGAGACGGATACACACATTCATGCAACCAGTCACTCACCCATACATTCACTGAGACACCTAATCCCTCACTTATACAGTAAGTCATGCAAAAACTGAGTCATCCATACATTCACTCATTAACCCACTAATTCACCAATACACCTGGGTGTATATATGTTTAACACTCATAAACTTTTAAAACACACTCACAGTCACTGAAACCAGTGGTCAGGAATACCGGTGCATAGGACTCACAGGAGGTACCAGGAGGACTTATTGGCCCCCAAGGTCCCTCAGGAGTAAAGTTTACTTCAGCCCCCCACTAGCAGTGCACCAAGAGGTGCATTCACAGAGTGGTGTAAAAAGGGTGTGGCCTACGACCACCTCTCAGCAATTCCACTGTGTGGGGCAAGCTCGAGGTACCTGGGGGGTTAGTTAGCCCCTAAGGACCCTCAGCAGGGATGGGGACTTCATCCCCAACCAAAAGCATGCCAAGAGGCACGTTTGCAGACTAGTGAAAAAAGGGGGTGGGGCATCCTGCTAGTTGCCACTTCATATTTTCTTTTATTTAGGAAAGGGAGCTGATTGGTCCTTTTGGGTCCTGAGGGCTCCATCCTGCCCCTTTTGGTTTTTTTAAATAAAAGGGGAGGGGGGTCGAGTAGCACCCCTTCCGAGGCCCATTTCAGCCCTGGACTCCATCCCCCGATGCCAGCCAGCTTTTTTGAAAAAAATGTTTTTTAAGTGAGGGGGGGGGGGTGCTTTGCCATTTTTGGCCCCCGGGACCCCAACCCCCGGGCTTTGGCAATTTGTTATAATTTTTTTTAAAGGGGAGGGGCCGGGGCGTGGCCAAGATGGCGGTGTGAGCAGACGTGCTTTCTCGGGCTCCCGCCGCCGGCCGCCGTTTCTTAGCACAATAATAGCTTTTGGCCCGGCCTGAGCGCTCTACTGGGGGCCTGGAGTGACCGCGGCAGAGGTGGAGGGCTGGAGTGCGGCGTGGCCAGTCGCCGACACGTAATCCCTGTTTTTTCTGCCCAGACTGCGGCGGCCGTTGAGGCCTGTGACGAGCGGAGAGGGGGAAGCGAGGCTGTGGTGGGCGGAGCCCGGACGCCGCCTCGGAAGCACCCGAAGCCGGCGGCGGTAGCAACGGCAGGCCCGGCCCGCACTGTGGAGCGCGAGGCCCCCTGGGATCCCTGGACGGGGGCTTCTGCGGGCCTGCCACGTCTCCTGATCGCCTGCGCTGCACATCCTGGGACGCCCGCAGGCGCTGCCGGACCCGGCCGGTGGGGCATGTGGAGGTGCCTGGCGGCCGACTCCAAGGCCTGAAGGTGAGGAGCGGGAGTGAGCGGGCGGCCCCCCCGGCGCAGTGAAGCAACGCCGACGGAGCGGGGAGCTCAGAGCGCAATCGGCGCCCATACCGAGCCCCTCACGGGCTGAGTGGCGGCTCCCCCGCCATAGAGCCTGGGGACAACAGACAGGCGCCATTTTATGACTCTGTTCGCCCTGCCTGGCCCTAGCCTTGCGGTCTCCCCCAGTTGCTGGCCCTCCTCTGTGGCTCTGCCCTGCCACCAGGAGCCCAACGGACTCGGGCTGGACGCTGATTTGTGGGGGCAGGGAGGGGCGGCGAAGGATTGGCGGCATAGCGGACACCTGCTGGTTGGCGGACATAGAGGGGCGCTCCCACGTGGTGCTGGTCTCACGGGGCCTCCAGCATCGGCAGTTCTGTCGGCGACCTCCAAGGCTGGTGGCCTGTACCTGCGCGGGTTCCCAGAGCGCGGTCTCCTACCTTGCGACTGGGCCGTGGTGATGCTGAGCCCTAGGCCGCCTAGTTGCCTGACCCTGAGGCGTGGCCCGCACTTGGGGCCCGGAGCCCCGTGACACCTGGAGAGCTGAGCGGGGACAGCGGGGGTGGAGCTGTGACTGCGCCTGGCCCTCGCTCGCTGGGTGGTACCTGCCCCAGCACCGATCTCGACAGTGAGGAACAGCTGCCGGGGGCTGCCATCTTGTGTGGCGGTGCGCCGGGGCGCGCTCTGCCCGGGCGTCCCCTGCTGACTAGCCCCCACTCGCAGCCCGGCCCCCACGGCAAGGGGTCCAGTGCAGCATGGCTACCGGGAAGAGCCGAAAGGGTGGCACCATAAAGGAACTCTTCACCCCTACCACCTCGGGGAAGCGGACAGACACCGCGAAGTCTGGTCACCGGACCGGCGCCGAGAAGACGGCCTCCAGCTCTCCCTCCCAGGAGCAAACGGAACCCGAGGGCCCTGTGACGCGGTCCTTCCTGGAATCCCTCTTCACAGATCTGAGGGAGGACATCCATGCATTAAAGAGGGAGCTCCAGGAGGAGATCAAAGAGGTGCGCCGAGACACTGACGCAATCGGCGAGAGAGTGGCGGACTTGGAGGCCAAAAGCGACGCGCGAGATACGGAGATAGAGGCGCTGAGTCAGGAGCTAGCTCGCATACATGACCAGCAGGTAGATCTCCAGATGCATGCCGAAGACCTAGAGAACCGCTCCCGGCGGCACAACATCAGGATCAGAGGAGTGAAGCAATCCCCCGACACGGAAGACCTCTTTCAGTTCACCCAGAAACTGTTTAACCACATACTGGGCCGCCCAGTGGACTCCCAGCTGCGCCTGGACAGGGCCCACCGGACTGGCCCGCCTAGAGCCAACGACGCCCACCCGCCGGACATCCTGGTCTGTGTGCAGGACTTCAGGACGAAGGAAGAGATCCTTGCCAAAGCGCGCCAGACGGCACCGATCACCTTTGGAGCACATGCCCCGACCCTGTATCAGGACCTGGCCGCCCTTACCCTGGAGAAGCGACGCACCTTCCGGCCAGTCACGGCGGAACTACGAAGGCGTAACATCTCCTACAGCTGGGGTCACCCCTTTCGTCTGGTGTTTCGACTGGGCAACAACCTTCACCAACCGCGCTCCCTCAGGGAGGCCTGCCAACTGCTAGACATGGAGGAACCGGTGGTGGACGAGGAGCCTACGAGGGCCGGACCTACTGGGGAGGGGGCCCCCGGGCGATGGAAGCAACAGAGATGTCGGCGCAGGCCGAGACGTCCCGCAGCTACAGAAATCGAGGAGGGTCAACGAGCCGCAGTGGAAACCGTGGCACAGGGCTTGGTCAAACAGGACAGCGGCTGATCTACTCTCGGACGACGCTCTGCCCCAGTGGCATGTTGTAAGGCCGGGTCAGTGCGAGCCGGCGGCGGGGGCGGTGAGTTCGAACTCCGCGTGCCCCCCCGAGGGAGACTCTGATGCTTCCACCACGGCTGTGGAAGGGGGTTGGAATAGTTCGACCACACTGTTGCCACTGCCCACGCACTAAGGATAAACTATGCCACGGGTCCAGTGGACTGTTAACTGGACCTGGGACTATGTTGGACCACAATTTTCCCATGGTTGGGATGAGGGGATGGGGGTTGGGGTGGGAGGGGGGAGTTACAGATGTTTGGGGTGGGGGGAGTTGAGAGGAGGGGGGGAGGGGGGAGGGGACTCTCCTTGTCCAGGGGATTGCTTTACTTGTCCAGGGACCTTGGGCTCTTTCAGGGGGGCCACAGGCGGGACATGCATTGATCGAGGGACTGCCCCGCGTCAGGCTGCCGCTCACCGGATGCCATCCATAGCTTCCCACTCACTGCGCCCACCATGACACACCCACAGCGAATACTTTCCCTTAATGTGCGAGGTCTTAACAGCCCGGTCAAACGCAGAGCGGTCTTGTCGTTCCTGGAACGATCGAAGGCCGACATCTGCCTTCTACAGGAAACGCACTTGGTGTCCCGAGATCACCACCGGCTGAGATCACGCTCCTTTCCATGGCAGTTCTTCTCCTCCACCCAGAAGAAAGTTGCTGGGGTAGCTATACTGGTTGCCAGGTCTTTTCGAGGGAGGGTCATGCAGAAGGAGGCCGAGATTAAAGGACGGCTTCTCCTCCACAGCTTTGTGGCGGGTCAGACATTGCTGGTGGGCTCGGTTTATGCACCAAACGAGGGTCAGGAAAGGTTCCTTCTCACTGCACTCGAAGCTGCCACGGCCACAACACACCCACACTTACTACTTGGGGGGGACCTCAACTTGGTGTTCCACAACACGGCTGATCGCACGGGCCAGAGGTTTGGGCAAGTGGGGGCGCTCTCAGAGACGGGACACGCACACCTCTCAGATTTGGCCATCACTAACCTATGGTGACATTTTCACCCACGCGCGGCGGCTTACACCTACTATTCGGCGGCTCACAAGACCTATGCGCGACTGGACTATTTCCTGTGTTCTTCGCAGCTGACGGCGCAGGCTGAGGGCGTAGAGATACTCCCGGCCTCACTGTCCGATCACTCGCCGGTGGTGGCGACCTTCCAGGTAGCGCCCACGCCGGCACCGCAGCGTCACTGGCAGCTTCGAGATGGACTCTTGCTCAATCCTGCCACACAGGACAGGCTCAAGGCCGCACTAGCGCAATTCCTGACCCACAATGCCAACGACGACACGACCAAGGCCACTCAGTGGGTGGCGCTCAAAGCAGTCTTGCGGGGTGAGATCATCTCCATTGCCGCGGCCGATAACAAGGACAGGTCGCTGAAAAGAGCTGAACTCACTCAGCGAGTGGCTGAGTTGGAGCAGATGCACCAACGCACCGGGGCCGCACGGGCATGGCGCCAGTTGTGCGCGGAGCGAAAGATGCTCGCAGCGTTGGACCAGAATGTGGCAGAGTACGCCGCCATCCGTCTCAAGCACGTGTACTACACTGCAGGGGACCGATGCGGGAAGCTCTTAGCGAGCAGACTGCGGGCGCAGGAGCAGAGACGCCACGTACGCGCCCTCACCTCCCCACTCGGGACGCAGGTCACAGAGGACGCGGCTATAGCGGCGACTTTCGGCGACTTCTACTTCGGCCTCTACGACGCGGATTACCTTGACCCGAGGGTGGGCCTGGACTACTTGCGCGGCGCGACGCTCCCCACCCTCACCCCAGCGCAGGCGGACTTCCTGGACCGGCCCATTGGCCTGGAGGAGGTCATATCAGCAATATCTCGTCTTAAAGTGGGGAAGTCCCCGGGGCCGGATGGCTACACGGCGGCCTTCTATAAAACATTCTGCCCACAGATTGCCCCCATACTGCGCGACCTGTTTAACACCTTTGATCGGCCCGGCGCTATTTCCCCGGACCTGCTCGAGGCGGCCATATCGGTGATCCCCAAGGCCGGACGTGACCCGACGGAATGTGGCTCTTATCGGCCCATCTCCTTGCTGAACGTGGATCTGAAACTTTACACCGGCATTCTCGCGAGTCGCCTAGCACCGTACATGCAGCAATTGGTCGACCCTGACCAGTCGGGCTTCATTTCTCAGAGGCAGACTAGCGACAATACCCGACGAGTCCTCCATCTCATTGAGGCCGGCTCGCGTACACGGCCGGGCTGTATGCTCCTTGCCATCGACGCAGAAAAGGCGTTCAACAGGGTGCACTGGCCCTATCTAGAACAGGTGTTGCAACACTTCGGGTTCGGGGAGACCCTCCGCCACCGCATTTTTAACTGCTATCGGCGTCCCAATGCAGCGGTGCGAGTTAACGGCCATACCTCCCCGAGATTCGAAATTGGCAGGGGCACTCGGCAGGGCTGCCCGCTCTCTCCCCTCCTATTCGCCCTCTATATGGAGCCGATGGCACAGAGAGTGCGACAGCACGACCGCATCTCGGGTATCCGCTTTGGTGGTGACACTCACAAAATCAGCCTCTATGCGGATGACGTACTGCTCTCCCTAACTGACCCGATGCAATCCATGCGAGCGCTCTTTGTGGAGCTCCACGCCTTCGCGCAGGTCTCAGGCTTCAAGATCAATGAGGCGAAGTCGGAGGCCCTGAATATCTCGCTGTCCCCCAACATCCTAGCAGAGGTCCAGGCGGAGTTTAAGGTGCAGTGGTCGACTACCTCTGTTCCTTATCTGGGGGTCCACTTAGCGCCGACAGTCCGGGCCACAGCAGAGGCCAACTACGCGACCCTGACGAGGAAGGTCCGTGATCAATTGGGGCGTTGGAAGCCGCTAGCGCTGTCATGGCTCGGCCGGATTGCGGCGGTGAAGATGACTGTGCTCCCGCAGATTTTATATCTATTTCAGACGCTCCCCCTGCGACCACCGCGCGAGTGGCTTAAAAACACCCAGTCGGACCTCTCCCGGTTTATCTGGAATGGTCGACGCCCGCGACTCAAACATACCATTGCGACCCTGCCGCCGGAGCACGGGGGAGTGGGGATACCCGACCTCATGCTCTACTTTCAAGCGACACAACTGCGCACACTGGTGGAGTGGCACCAGCCAGAGTCAGGCAAGCACTGGCTCTTTCAGGACCAGGCAGTGGCTGGTCGCCCATTGCAGGGAGTCCCATTCCTCCCGCGGCGCCACAGACCTCCCAATTTGTACGCCTCGGACATCACGAGCACTGTCCTTAGGATCTGGGACAGGGTGTCCGTGACGAAAGAGTTGACCTCCTTTCCATCGCCGATGACACCGATCTTCGACAACCCTGACTTCACACCGGGACATGACACACGGGCATTTGCGGCTTGGCGGGCAACTCCCTGCAGGGCTGTGGGCCACATGTTTGACCTCAAGGGCATACTTCCATTCCACCAGGTGAAGCAGGACTATGGTGTCGCCGAGGCGGACCGCCTACGATACCTGCAGGTGCGGCACTGGGTCCTTCACCCTTCCATCATGCCCGGCGCCCAACGACATCTCACACATTATGAGAGATGGCTGTTGACCCGTACGTCTGACAAGAAGTTGATATCAGATCTCTACCAACAGTTGCTCCTCACCAACACATACACATATAACACGGGTAGGGTCAGATGGGAGAGAGACTTGGGGCGCCAACTCACACGGAAGGAGTGGGAGGGGATCTATTACAGGGCCAGACACTCAGCCCACCATGCCGGTCTCACCGAGACGATGACCAAAATTGCCACATATTGGTATCACACCCCCGAGAAGCTGCAGCAGTGGGACCCCCGGGTGAGCGATCGCTGCGGGCGGGGCTGTGGGGAACTGGGGACACTGGAGCATTTGCTGTGGAGCTGCGACAAGCTCCGTCCGTACTGGACCCTCATTTTGGACTTAATTGACTCCCACCTAGATACACAGCTGCCCCGTTTCCCAGCCTACATCCTACTCGGCCTCCCTAACGCCCTTATGTACCCCCTGAAGTCCTGGAGAGGCAGACTGATCGCATTGGCATTGGGGGCGGCGGTACAGAATATAGTGGCTCATTGGAGGGCGGTCCAGGCTCCGTTGCAGCTAGGCTGGCTACATAGGCTGTGGGCGATCCTGGGCATGGAGAAGCTCTCGCTGACCGCGGCAGGGAGGGGGTCTGACTTTGCAGCTTTGTGGCAACCCTTCCTCTCCCTGTTGACCGGGGAATTCCGGGAGGTGAGTTGCCCCAGGTATTTGCGGCTGCTACGCCTCGCTGATACCCCACTGCCGGAGCCCACGACACGTTCACACAAACGCAGGGGCCCGGCAGGTAAGGCTCCGACTGATCGGTGAAATAGGCAGTGCTGATGTATCACTATATGTTTAACTATTGGACAAGGAGAGGGGGGAGTGGGGAGGGGGGGTCTGGGGAAAGTTTTGTTTCATGTTGAACTCATGTTCCCTTTTGCATTCTCACTGGCTCCGCTGGCACCTCTTGAGCACCTCTTTGACGCGGCCGGCCCGGATGGGTTGTAGGCGGCTTGCTGTGTTAAGTAAGACTATCTGGCATCACCAGGTGGGGCGTAAACCGTGCCACCGGTCTAGACTGCCTCCCCTCGGGGTCGGTACTGACGCTTTCTGTGAGGTGCAGTGTGATTATTTTCTGCCCAATAAAAAGATTTAATACTAAAGGGGAGGGGGCAAGCACCCCCCCTCCTCTGCGCCACTTTCGGCCCTGAGGACCCTAACCCCCAGGGCATGGCCACATTATTGGGGACCGCAGGGGGAGCCCCAAGGCCCCCACGGTCCCTGCCGGCTTCACAACCCTCCGGGAGCCAGCATTGCGTTTGGACAAAGGGAGCTGTTAACATGCAGCTCCCTTTGCCCAAAGCAATTCTGCTTCGCTTCATAGAAGCGAGAGCATCTTTTCGGCTCTTGCTTCTATGAAGCGAAGAAGAGTTTGCTATGGCATGCAAACTGCAATGTCCTGAGGAGGGACACCCCGGGACATTACTGGAGTTGGCCCTGGGAGGTGGTGGTCCCCAGGGTCAAGGAGAGCTCCAAGAGGGGGGCCACATGGCCCCCTTCAACATGTTTAAAGCCCCGGGGAGGGGGTGGTCCCCAGGTTGGGGGACAGGAACGGACAACCGCATTTAATTCATGCATACCACGGGGAGGTGGTGGCCCCCGGAGCTGTGTGGGGGGCTTGACACATTATTTTTTAGAGATAGCAACGGGTAGCTGGTGGTCCCTGTGCTGGGGTGGGCCATGTGGCACCCAAATATAATGCATATAGTCCCGGGACGGTGGTGGTCCCTGGGGCTCCACGTGGATATTGGTATATCTGAGAAATGTTTACATTTCTCAGGAACTACTGAATAGATTTACACCAGTTAACAGAAAGAGTGCTTTCTGATCCAAGAGCTACCTTTTTGGCAAATTTGATGTAACTCCTTTCAGCAGGTTGGGTTTTAGCAGTGTCTAAAGTTTCCTATGGAAATGAACAGAGAAAATGCGTTTTGGGACCCCTCACTTGACAAATCACGTCAAAACTTTTCACACAGAAGCTGAAGTGAACGGACCATTAGTTTTGAGAATTTGTCCAACAGCGCCAAAGATATTGGCCAAAAAAAATCGCTTTTTGAATAAAAACAAGGTCCTAACTATAACTACCTACTGCCAACCGCAAGTAGGTAATGTTAGTGTATATGTATACAAATATACATATATATATATATATATATATATATATATATATATATATATATATATATATATATATATATATATATATATATATATATATATATGTACATTTTAAATATATATATATAATGTTTGAATCCTATTTTTATGACAATGCTACAGAATGTGTTGTATATTTTTGCTTTATAATATTTGCTTCTCAGAATATATTTGCCTCTAAATGTAGTTGGTTTATATTGATGTTTAATGTGCTTTTGTTTGCCACTATATAATACAGTCAACCCTGCCATATATGAATTCATCACAGTACTCTAGAGTATCCACAGGTAACTGTACCCCCACTAGGGTCACCTAAACTGGGAACCTGTATTCTGAGGGGCGGAATTATAAACCGATTATCAATGGCACCCTGAGGCACCCTTAAAAATGAGGAATTAACAGCGCAGTCAGTAAAGGCAGTCTCTACTCCCCCAATTTATTACTCGTTTTGCATCCGCTATTTCACCAGGATCAACAAGGTGCTCCCAGCTCAAGTTGAAAACTCCGAGTCTGAGGAGTTATCACAGAATGTGTAATTACAATGTGGCAGTTAGCTTGCGTTAGTCGAATTCTCAGCACAGTGGATAAAATAGACATTATGGCTATGGAGAATGCAAAATTGACAGTAAATTGGAGTACGAGTTTTAGACAAAAGACCAGAAATAACCCCCTCACAGTATCATTTCATCCTAATTAGTGTTTCATTTTTCAATCGTATTTTAGCTAGCGGGGATAATTGCACTGAATATTCATTAGGATTTCATAATCAGACATCTGACTGTTTGGAATAAACATTTCCCAGGTGTCCAATTAAGTTAACAGCACTGATTAAAACTGCAATTTCTAGGAATTATGCTGCATCGAGGAGGATCTGGCTATGAGGCGATATTCAGATTGTGCATCCGTCTTTTTAAGTGGTATGGAAGAACATAAAGCTCTCACACATAAGGCATACACAGGCATCAATCAGCAAGTGCTTAGACAAAAATGTTTTTGCATGATGGGATTTTTGAGATTTTACTTCGCATGTTAAAGGCGAAACTATAAGTCCCAACATGCAATGATAATTTGTCCGAAATTAAGAAAATGTCTGAAAGTGGCGAATCTGATGTTGCCCACTTGGAATTATGCCCGTAAAGAAAAGACACAGCCGATGGAAAACAAGCTTTGGTAATGTCAGAAGGACCCTCCTTTGAAGACGGGATCCAAACTGTTGGCCTTACCAGTGCAGTGCTTTGCATGGGTACTCCCATGCATATGTATTTTATCTAATTTACTATTCTAAAATGGTAATTGATCTTGTTACAAGGGTAAATTACAAATGGAGGAATGGCCATCAATGTGACACGATGTACATGCGTTTGCAATCAGCAGTCACTTAGGAAGGTTACTGGTTTTCCACCGTTCCAGGAAGGATGGAGCATACTCTGAATTAGATGCTAAGGTCAGGGCGAACAAGAGCACATTCTCTAGTTTATAGTTTAGCATTCTAACATGACCAACATGATTTTAGAATGGTACATTGAAAAAAACAAAACAGTAATGGCTAGGAATAAATATAGATATATACACCCCCACACACACGAAGAAGCAGAGAACTCTGGGTAGTTCTCCAGTTTAGGTGGCAAGCAGCTCCAGTATAAAGTAACCTCAACACCAGCACCACTCAAAATTAGCTCACCTTAAATGCCTACTTTTCTATCAAAGTCTTCAAGCATAAGATTAGCACAGTGCCATCTACGCCAAGATAGAAAGTGACAAATATTTTTCCATTTCTACAGCAAAGTCTTTAGGCATAGGATTAGCACAGTGCCATACATGCCGAGCTGTAATATGACCAAAGTATTTTACCCTTTTACCACTCCAGGCACAGTATTACAGCTTTGGAACGGTAAACTACTTTCCAAGCCAACCTGAAATTAATAAAAGCAACCCCTGACATCACGGTATGTAACACTTACAACGCAACTTTTACGTCGTAATGCTGTTACAACGCAGCTATTACAACGCAGGATCCATTACATCGGATGCCATTACAACGCATGGCATTACATAGCACATGGTATTACAACGCATACCATTACATCGTAAGTATTGGTAAGTATATAATTTTTTTTTCATTTTATTTAATATTATATAATTGATTTAATTATTATTAATTATAAATAAAAATATTTATTTATGTTTTTAAATATTATTAATTAAATATATTAATGTAAGTAATTTTGGGGTACATGGGTGTTTTTAAGTTTTAGGGAAGGGTTTGCGTTTTGGGGTACAGGGGTGTTTTTATGTTTTAGGGCAGGGTTTGGGTTTTGGGGTACAGGGGTGTTTTTAGGTTTTAGGGTAGGGTTTGGGTTTTGGGGTACAGGGGTGTTTTTAGGTTTTAGGGCAGGGTTTGGGTTTTGGGGTACAGGGGTGTTTTTAGGTTTTAGGGCAGGGTTTGGGTTTTGGGGTACAGGGGTGTTTTTAGGTTTTAGGGTAGGGTTTGGGTTTTGGGGTACAGGGGTATTGTAGCGTTCAGGGGTAAGTTTGTGTTTTGGGATAATTAAATTATATTTACCATTTTTAAATTAATTAAAATATATTTAATAAATTAAATTAATTTTATTACATTAATTACATTTTTAAATTAAATTAATTAAATTAAATAAATTATTTCAATTCATTTAATTTATTTTCAATTATAAAAATATGTACATTAAATTAATTTCATTATTTTAATTAAATTAAATTATTTCCTTTTTTTATTAAAATTACATTTATTAAATAAATATTATTTTATTAAATTAAATTAATGGCTATTTCAAAATGTATTTTAATTAAATTAATTAAATTAAATTAATTAAATTAACTTAATAACATTTTTTTAAAAAAGGTATACTTACCTATACTTACGATGTAATGGTATGCGTTGTAATAGCATCTGCTATGTAATGCCATGCGTTGTAATGGCATCCGATGTAATGGATCCTGCGTTGTAAAAATTCCGTTGTAACGGAATGCGTTGTAAAAATCCGCGTTGTACTGACACCAATCCGACATCACTCTTATTAGAGCTCTTTAGAGAGGTATAGCTTTGTCTAGACACAAGGGAGCACCCAGTATAAGTCAAAGAGGCAAAATAAAACAAGGAGGCTAAACTCTTCCTTGAGTGCAAGGACTCTTTTTATGTTGAAGGAGGTAGTGAGAAACTGAAGGAGCTTTGCAGTAAGCGTCCTACCTTAAACCACCTGTGGTATGGAGCAGACCGGCAAACTACATGCAGTGAGAAGTTAATAACCGACCAATTTCCAGACATGGTATGGAATCTGGTTGAGAAACGATGAGGCAGGAGCTACCAGCCACCACTGCCAGCAGATTAGACTAATGAAAGTGAAGCAGGTGGCCCTTAGAGAGGCCTGTCTTCTGCCAGAAAGGCTCCCAAGGATTACAGAGCAGGGCACTGCAATAAGATTTGGCAGCAGTGGAGAGGAGAGAGATTTATGACACTCTTCAATTTTAACAAAGGCAGTATCATGCCGAAATTGTTAGAACTTTCATGTTTTGAATGCTGTCTGCTACACTTTAAAAAAAAAATTCTAAATACTTACCATGCAAACTGGGACATTTGTCCACAATAAGTTTATTGTGATGCGCCAGCTTGTGAAAGAGAAACCAAAAGTATTTTCTCTGTGTTAATGGAGAGTCAATTTGCATTTAATTGAGCAACAATGACGTCAGTCCAGATTGCTAAAGGCAATTAATTGCCGAAACGCGTCTCTGTGTGGAAGTGGCAAAATAAAACAAGGAGGCTAAACTCTCCCTCGAGTCCTCGAGTGCAAGGGACTCTTTTTATGTTGAAGGTGGTAGTGGGAATATATATATATATATATATATATATATATATATATATATATATATATATATATATATATATATATATATTCACTGAAAAAACCATAGCTTATAGACCATATATAGTTAGGGATTAGCATTTGCAAAACCTTATTTGCACTAACTATATATCGCGCATCCGCAATCCACTGCTGATGATGTCACATATTACATCATTCATGACATGGTCAGTGACATCACTGATGACATCACTGATGACATCATCCAGTGACTGTATGTTTCTATAAAGTTAAAATATGTGTTACATATTGAAGAATGAGTGGATGTATAAGTGTCTGGATGAAGGATTTAGTAGGTGCATGACTGACTGTATGAGAGAGTGATTAAATGTGTCTCACTGAGAGCATGGGTTAGTGACTAAACTGTCTTAATTTGTGCATCATTATGTCTGTTCTTCTGTAAACTGCTGCATGTGTTGATCAGTAGCTATATGATTAACTATATGGGTTATTGATTGGTTGCCCAAGTATTTGTATGGGAGAGTGAGTGTGTGTGTGGGTGGCTGGGAGGTGTGTGACTCTGTGCATAGATGTGTGAACAGTTGATTCACTAGATGTATGGGTTCAAAACTGCATGTGGAAACAGCTGTATGGGTGGTTGACTGTGTGCATGAGTGTATTGGTGAGTGAATGGATATCTCAGTGCTACATGTCAAAGTAAGTACATATGTAAAACACAGTACATGTGAGAGTTGACATATATAAATTACTGTGTATAAGAGCCAGTGAATTTATGAGTGGCTGCATGGATCATTGGAAACTTGTATCAGTGATTGTATAAGAGAGTAAATATGTGTTAGAATATGTTTGAATAAGTAAGGTGTGTATAACTGTATAGTTGAGGAAATGGAGGTTTGATTGATTCTTTGCATGACTGACTAGGTGTATGAGTAACTCCATGGATGAGTGACAATCTGTGAGTGTCTGTTTACACTGAGTGTATCTAAGGTTATATTAGAGTCTGAAGAGGCTCATCGTATTATCACATGAATGATGTCATCAGTGATGTTGTCAGTGATGTCATTTGAGTTGTAATCAGTGATGTCATCAGTGTTGTCACTGACCATGTCATGAATGATGTAATATGTGACATCATCAGCAGTGGATTGCGGGTGCGCGATATATAGTTAGTGCAACTAACTATATATGCGAATTTCAATGGTTTTGTGTGAGTAAAATAAGGTTTTGTAAATGCTAATCCCTAACTATATATGGTCTATAACCTATATTTTTTTCAGTGAATTTTCAAGATTTTTTAAATGCTAATTCCTAACTATATATGGTCTATAACCTATGGTTTTTTCAGTGAATTTCAATGGTTTTTTAATAGCAAATATCAAAAGCTGGAAAATGTATTCTTCTTTTAAAGGAAAAATATATTTTATATCTTTTTAATATAATTTTTTATGCATCTGCCAAACCCTGACCTCTTAATAGTGCACTGTGGTGGAAATGATTTTGGGACTATGACTGGGGTTGGTCTGGAAATGCTTTTAACACCTTGACTGCTGCCCACATTTATCACCAGTGCTGACCCCTAATGTTAATGGGTGTGGTCATGATGGAATGGTTCCGTCATGAGCACAGCTCAACCGATGCTCATGACGGAACCATTCCGTCATGAGCATCGAAGGGGTTAAAGGACACCTTTCATCAATTGATGACACTTTTTCCCCAAACTGCCTTGGTATATTCCAATATATGCCAAAGACAGAAATGGAACTGGTCCAACCAATTTTGTCCACAATTTGAGAAAGCACGGAAACATTTGAATAAATCTGTTTCTGCTTACATGAGAGACTTTAGAATGGGTTTAATATACAACAATAACTTGCGTTACAACATGCAAGGCATCTACAGAGGAGATGGTGTGCACTTCTCCGATGAGGGGAATAAAATATTCCTCCTGAATTTAAAACTGTGCATTGGAACCTACTTGTGGGTACCTAAATTAGCCACAGAACCCAATAGCTCTTTTCAGAGCTACCCTACCTCTGATCATTCAAAACATTTATCTTTTTCAAATTTTTTTCACTATTTTTCACCAAAGTACGCTCCCCGGTTCGCTTACCGGTGTGCGTACCGGGCGCTCCCCAGGCGAATTTTTTTTCTTCATTTTTTTTTTTGCCTATATGAGCGTCCTAAGCCCCCCTCAGAAAACCTAGAGGGTCAGGAAGTGTCTTCCCTGCCCCCTTCTTCCCATTACGAACATTGTTTGCCCTCCATCTTGTGTCTCAATTCTACCGAAACACAAAATGGAGGACTCCCGTAACGCTGCCGGTACGCGTACCGGGGCGCGCACCGGTGAGCGCTCGCTAAAAAAAGGTGGGAAAGTAATTTACAGAAAAACCACTGGAGACACTTTCATCAAATATAGAATAGGCCCTACTACATAGCAGTCCCTACCATTTACCCAAATTTGATGGAATTCCATTGAGAAAATTATGCTGTAGGCCTGACTAAATATCCTGAGGTAAATTACATGACAAAAACACATATGAAGTGTTAGAACTGACAACCAATTAAAATGTTACTTTCATTTTCTACTATTTTCTCAAGACATTTGATTGGTTATGTACCTAAATATATATAAAGAAAGAGAGAGAAACACAGCCATTTTGACTACTACTTCCTGAAGTACATTTCAAGAGCATTTTCACTGACAACTTTAACTTCTTTTTCAAAGGTAAGATATAATTTAAAAAATTTGAAAGGAGAACTATGTTATGCACTTTATATTAATTTAGGAAAACGTTTTCAGATAGTTACATACTGTCCCTCTATAAGAGTTAGTCATTGAGAAAGACTTAATTATTTAAATTATTGATTGAGTTAGGCTTCTGTGGTATAATTATGAATTTACTTAGGCTTCATCACAGGCACTTTTTAATAGTTCTACTTCCAGCCTGAAACCATGCACTGCCCAAAGATAAATTCACTGTTAAAAACTCACAAGTACCTGTCTGAACTTAAACCAAACAGTGCCCTATCTCCACTGATATATTTATTTTTTATGCAATTTACAGCAAGAAAATGGAAGCACAGCAAAGAGAAAATACAATTTCATTTCAAATTAAGATTGAAAACAATCCTAACGAAGAAATAGAAGAAGTAGACGTTATGGATGAAACAGTAGACCAAGAATTAATAAAATGTGCTGAAGAATGTGATTCTTGGAATGAAAAGGAGGACATGCCTGATGATTCAATGTTACAAATTCTCTTAGATTTTGAAAAATCAGAACAATACATTTAAATTTTCAAAGCAAAAATTGTTTGAGACATTATTCTTTTAATATGAAAATTATGAAATAGTACCCAAAAAGATAAAATATAAAGTAAAACTTAAAATATACTGTGCAACTTTTTTGTGTTACATAGTAAGTTTGCTCATAGTTACTTCCTTTCTCCCACTATATTATCTCCAATGTGTATTTAACATCTCTTTATCATCTCCTGCCTCCATGTTCTTTCTGCTTTGCTGACAGACTATGCTATGAATTCCATATACCACAATAACTTCTAAAACAACATGCAAGATATCTACAAAGGAGATGGTGTATATTTATTTTTAGACTCTGCATTGGTACCTACATGTTGGTACTTAAATAAATTTTTTTTTAAAAAAACAACAAAAAGAACAATCAATAAACATACAATATTTGAAAATTCTTTCATTCTTTTTTCCCTATATTACGCTCCCCGGACTGCTTCCCGGTGCGTGTACCGGGCGCTCCCCCCGCAAAAAAAACGATAATAAAAATTATTTTTTTTTGCCCCGCGGGGCCCTTTTAAAGCCCCCTCATCAAACCTAGGGGGTCAGGGAGGATGTACTCTGCCCCCATATGCTCATTTCCCCCTTTGTTTTTGCCACCTCTTGTGTCTCGATCCTACCGAGACACAAGATGGCGGCCGCTGCGGAATGTTTAGAATGTTCACAGTCACCGGGGAGCCAATCAGCTTCTCCTCGCGAAGTTCCGTTACGCGTCAGGTACGCGAACCGGGGCGCTAACCGGGACGCTGTCACAGATATATATATTTTTTTGAACGTTAATTTCTCAAAATCCACTGGAGCACATATCTTGAGACCTAGCAAAGGCACATCGGGCTACCAATCCTTACAATTTTGTCTAGTTTCAGCCGTTCGAGCTAAAAGTGAGTCCAACCGCCCTATGGAAAACTCAATGTTAAAAACACGTTTTGGGACACCCCTTTTTTCTCGGCCCCCACTTCACGAAACCCCCCCAAACTTTCAGGGGACGCACAGAAACAAAATGTGCCATTTTCCTGAAAATTTCAGCCAATTCCGTCCTTCAACGCCAAAGTTATTCAACATAGAATTTTCAGAAATCCCTATTCAAAAAAATCCTAACTATATATACCTACTGGCGATCGCCAGTAGGTAATATAAATATATATATATATATATTTACGTCTCACAAAGCCCACTTAGGAGAGCCCACGCAGATAGCAATATTTCGTTTTTATTGGGAAGTTGCAGCACAGCAAAAGCAAGTCTGTTCCAGAAGAATTACACAGCCTGACGCGTTTCATGCTTCACACAGCATTTCTTCAGAGGCTAGAGTCCTTGTGAAGTGAAGCACTCGGCATTACAAAAATAGTCTCACCAGCTGCCCCAGTGGGCGTTGGCTCTCGCTTGGCCTGCTGGTTGTTGTAGTGCCGACAATAAAACTCCAGTGAGTTGCTTACACTCGACAAGCTTTGGACAAGAATTAAAAACCAAGTGGTTCTGGAAAAGAGTCCCGCTCTCACCATGTTGTATCTTGTTGCCTCCCAAACGGCTAATCTGCCTGCAGTGCTGCCTCAAGTGAAAAGCAGCGCAGTCCATCCATCCATGGCAGGTCTCTCCCACGACCGGGACCGGCCGTCATTTAATTACGTCTCACAAAGCCCACTTAGGAGAGCCCACGCAGATAGCAATATTTCGTTTTTATTGGGAAGTTGCAGCACAGCAAAAGCAAGTCTGTTCCAGAAGAATTACACAGCCTGACGCGTTTCATGCTTCACACAGCATTTCTTCAGAGGCTAGAGTCCTTGTGAAGTGAAGCACTCGGCATTACAAAAATAGTCTCACCAGCTGCCCCAGTGGGCGTTGGCTCTCGCTTGGCCTGCTGGTTGTTGTAGTGCCGACAATAAAACTCCAGTGAGTTGCTTGCACTCGACAAGCTTTGGACAAGAATTAAAAACCAAGTGGTTCTGGACAACCAGCAGGCCAAGCGAGAGCCAATGCCCACTGGGGCAGCTGGTGAGACTACTATTTTTGTAATGCCGAGTGCTTCACTTCACAAGGACTCTAGCCTCTGAAGAAATGCTGTGTGAAGCATGAAACGCGTCAGGCTGTGTAATTCTTCTGGAACAGACTTGCTTTTGCTGTGCTGCAACTTCCCAAAAAAAACGAAATATTGCTATCTGCGTGGGCTCTCCTAAGTGGGCTTTGTGAGACGTAATTAAATGACGGCCGGTCCCGGTCGTGGGAGAGACCTGCCATGGATGGATGGACTGCGCTGCTTTTCACTTGAGGCAGCACTGCAGGCAGATTAGCCGTTTGGGAGGCAACATGACACAACATGGTGAGAGCAGGACTCTTTTCCAGAACCACTTGGTTTTTAACTCTTGTCCAAAGTTTGTCGAGTGCAAGCAACTCACTGGAGTTTTATTGTCGGCACTACAACAACCAGCAGGCCAAGCGAGAGCCAACGCCCACTGGGGCAGCTGGTGAGACTACTATTTTTGTAATGCCGAGTGCTTCACTTCACAAGGACTCTAGCCTCTGAAGAAATGCTGTGTGAAGCATGAAACGCATCAGGCTGTGTAATTCTTCTGGAACAGACTTGCTTTTGCTGTGCTGCAACTTCCCAATAAAAACGAAATATTGCTATCTGCGTGGGCTCTCCTAAGTGGGCTTTGTGAGACGTAATTAAATGACGGCCAGTCCCGGTCGTGGGAGAGACCTGCCATGGATGGATGGACTGCGCTGCTTTTCACTTGAGGCAGCACTGCAGGCAGATTAGCCGTTTGGGAGGCAACATGACACAACATGGTGAGAGCGGGACTCTTTTCCAGAACCACTTGGTTTTTAACTCTTGTCCAAAGTTTGTCGAGTGCAAGCAACTCACTGGAGTTTTATTGTCGGCACTACAACAACCAGCAGGCCAAGCGAGAGCCAACGCCCACTGGGGCAGCTGGTGAGACTACTATTTTTGTAATGCCGAGTGCTTCACTTCACAAGGACTCTAGCCTCTGAAGAAATGCTGTGTGAAGCATGAAACGCGTCAGGCTGTGTAATTCTTCTGGAACAGACTTGCTTTTGCTGTGCTGCAACTTCCCAATAAAAACGAAATATTGCTATCTGCGTGGGCTCTCCTAAGTGGGCTTTGTGAGACGTAATTAAATGACGGCCGGTCCCGGTCGCGGGAGAGACCTGCCATGGATGGATGGACTGCGCTGCTTTTCACTTGAGGCAGCACTGCAGGCAGATTAGCCGTTTGGGAGGCAACATGACACAACATGGTGAGAGCGGGACTCTTTTCCAGAACCACTTGGTTTTTAACTCTTGTCCAAAGTTTGTCGAGTGCAAGCAACTCACTGGAGTTTTATTGTCGGCACTACAACAACCAGCAGGCCAAGCGAGAGCCAACGCCCACTGGGGCAGCTGGTGAGACTACTATTTTTGTAATGCCGAGTGCTTCACTTCACAAGGACTCTAGCCTCTGAAGAAATGCTGTGTGAAGCATGAAACGCATCAGGCTGAGTAATTCTTCTGGAACAGACTTGCTTTTGCTGTGCTGCAACTTCCCAATAAAAACGAAATATTGCTATCTGCGTGGGCTCTCCTAAGTGGGCTTTGTGAGACGTAATTAAATGACGGCCGGTCCCGGTCATGGGAGAGACCTGCCATGGATGGATGGACTGTGCTGCTTTTCACTTGAGGCAGCACTGCAGGCAGATTAGCCGTTTGGGAGGCAACATGACACAACATGGTGAGAGCGGGACTCTTTTCCAGAACCACTTGGTTTTTAACTCTTGTCCAAAGTTTGTCGAGTGCAAGCAACTCACTGGAGTTTTATTGTCGGCACTACAACAACCAGCAGGCCAAGCGAGAGCCAACGCCCACTGGGGCAGCTGGTGAGACTACTATTTTTGTAATGCCGAGTGCTTCACTTCACAAGGACTCTAGCCTCTGAAGAAATGCTGTGTGAAGCATGAAACGCGTCAGGCTGTGTAATTCTTCTGGAACAGACTTGCTTTTGCTGTGCTGCAACTTCCCAATAAAAACTAAATATTGCTATCTGCGTGGGCTCTCCTAAGTGGGCTTTGTGAGACGTAATTAAATGACGGCCGGTCCCGGTCGTGGGAGAGACCTGCCATGGATGGATGGACTGCGCTGCTTTTCACTTGAGGCAGCACTGCAGGCAGATTAGCCGTTTGGGAGGCAACATGACACAACATGGTGAGAGCGGGACTCTTTTCCAGAACCACTTGGTTTTTAACTCTTGTCCAAAGTTTGTCGAGTGCAAGCAACTCACTGGAGTTTTATTTTCGGCACTACAACAACCAGCAGGCCAAGCGAGAGCCAACGCCCACTGGGGCAGCTGGTGAGACTACTATTTTTGTAATGCCGAGTGCTTCACTTCACAAGGACTCTAGCCTCTGAAGAAATGCTGTGTGAAGCATGAAACGCGTCAGGCTGTGTAATTCTTCTGGAACAGACTTGCTTTTGCTGTGCTGCAACTTCCCAATAAAAACGAAATATTGCTATCTGCGTGGGCTCTCCTAAGTGGGCTTTGTGAGACGTAATTAAATGACGGCCGGTCCCGGTCGTGGGAGAGACCTGCCATGGATGGATGGACTGCGCTGCTTTTCACTTGAGACAGCACTGCAGGCAGATTAGCCGTTTGGGAGGCAACATGACACAACATGGAGAGAGCGGGACTCTTTTCCAGAACCACTTGGTTTTTAACTCTTGTCCAAAGTTTGTCGAGTGCAAGCAACTCACTGGAGTTTTATTGTCGGCACTACAACAACCAGCAGGCCAAGCGAGAGCCAACGCCCACTGGGGCAGCTGGTGAGACTACTATTTTTGTAATGCCGAGTGCTTCACTTCACAAGGACTCTAGCCTCTGAAGAAATGCTGTGTGAAGCATGAAACGCGTCAGGCTGTGTAATTCTTCTGGAACAGACTTGCTTTTGCTGTGCTGCAACTTCCCAATAAAAACGAAATATTGCTATCTGCGTGGGCTCTCCTAAGTGGGCTTTGTGAGACGTAATTAAATGACGGCCGGTCCCGGTCGTGGGAGAGACCTGCCATGGATGGATGGACTGCGCTGCTTTTCACTTGAGGCAGCACTGCAGGCAGATTAGCCGTTTGGGAGGCAACATGACACAACATGGTGAGAGCGGGACTCTTTTCCAGAACCACTTGGTTTTTAACTCTTGTCCAAAGTTTGTCGAGTGCAAGCAACTCACTGGAGTTTTATTGTCGGCACTACAACAACCAGCAGGCCAAGCGATAGCCAACGCCCACTGGGGCAGCTGGTGAGACTACTATTTTTGTAATGCCGAGTGCTTCACTTCACAAGGACTCTAGCCTCTGAAGAAATGCTGTGTGAAGCATGAAACGCATCAGGCTGTGTAATTCTTCTGGAACAGACTTGCTTTTGCTGTGCTGCAACTTCCCAAATAAAAACGAAATATTGCTATCTGCGTGGGCTCTCCTAAGTGGGCTTTGTGAGACGTAATTAAATGACGGCCGGTCCCGGTCGTGGGAGAGACCTGCCCTGGATGGATGGACTGTGCTGCTTTTCACTTGAGGCAGCACTGCAGGCAGATTAGCCGTTTGGGAGGCAACATGACACAACATGGTGAGAGCGGGACTCTTTTCCAGAACCACTTGGTTTTTAACTCTTGTTCAAAGTTTGTCGAGTGCAAGCAACTCACTGGAGTTTTATTGTCGGCACTACAACAACCAGCAGGCCAAGCGAGAGCCAACGCCCACTGGGGCAGCTGGTGAGACTACTATTTTTGTAATGCCGAGTGCTTCACTTCACAAGGACTCTAGCCTCTGAAGAAATGCTGTGTGAAGCATGAAACGCGTCAGGCTGTGTAATTCTTCTGGAACAGACTTGCTTTTGCTGTGCTGCAACTTCCCAATAAAAACGAAATATTGCTATCTGCGTGGGCTCTCCTAAGTGGGCTTTGTGAGACGTAATTAAATGACGGCCGGTCCCGGTCGTGGGAGAGACCTGCCATGGATGGATGGACTGCGCTGCTTTTCACTTGAGGCAGCACTGCAGGCAGATTAGCCGTTTGGGAGGCAACATGACACAACATGGTGAGAGCGGGACTCTTTTCCAGAACCACTTGGTTTTTAACTCTTGTCCAAAGTTTGTCGAGTGCAAGCAACTCACTGGAGTTTTATTGTCGGCACTACTACAACCAGCAGGCCAAGCGAGAGCCAACGCCCACTGGGGCAGCTGGTGAGACTACTATTTTTGTAATGCCGAGTGCTTCACTTCACAAGGACTCTAGCCTCTGAAGAAATGCTGTGTGAAGCATGAAACACGTCAGGCTTTGTAATTCTTCTGGAACAGACTTGCTTTTGCTGTGCTGCAACTTCCCAATAAAAACGAAATATTGCTATCTGCGTGGGCTCTCCTAAGTGGGCTTTGTGAGACGTAATTAAATGACGGCCGGTCCCGGTCGTGGGAGAGACCTGCCATGGATGGATGGACTGCGCTGCTTTTCACTTGAGGCAGCACTGCAGGCAGATTAGCCGTTTGGGAGGCAACATGACACAACATGGTGAGAGCGGGACTCTTTTCCAGAACCACTTGGTTTTTAACTCTTGTCCAAAGTTTGTCGAGTGCAAGCAACTCACTGGAGTTTTATTGTCAGCACTACAACAACCAGCAGGCCAAGCGAGAGCCAACGCCCACTGGGGCAGCTGGTGAGACTACTATTTTTGTAATGCCGAGTGCTTCACTTCACAAGGACTCTAGCCTCTGAAGAAATGCTGTGTGAAGCATGAAACGCGTCAGGCTGTGTAATTCTTCTGGAACAGACTTGCTTTTGCTGTGCTGCAACTTCCCAATAAAAACGAAATATTGCTATCTGCGTGGGCTCTCCTAAGTGGGCTTTGTGAGACGTAATTAAATGACGGCCGGTCCCGGTCGTGGGAGAGACCTGCCATGGATGGATGGACTGCGCTGCTTTTCACTTGAGGCAGCACTGCAGGCAGATTAGCCGTTTGGGAGGCAACATGACACAACATGGTGAGAGCGGGACTCTTTTCCAGAACCACTTGGTTTTTAACTCTTGTCCAAAGTTTGTCGAGTGCAAGCAACTCACTGGAGTTTTATTGTCGGCACTACAACAACCAGCAGGCCAAGCGAGAGCCAACGCCCACTGGGGCAGCTGGTGAGACTACTATTTTTGTAATGCCGAGTGCTTCACTGCACAAGGACTCTAGCCTCTGAAGAAATGCTGTGTGAAGCATGAAACGCGTCAGGCTGTGTAATTCTTCTGGAACAGACTTGCTTTTGCTGTGCTGCAACTTCCCAATAAAAACGAAATATTGCTATCTGCGTGGGCTCTCCTAAGTGGGCTTTGTGAGACGTAATTAAATGACAGCCGGTCCCGGTCGTGGGAGAGACCTGCCATGGATGGATGGACTGCGCTGCTTTTCACTTGAGGCAGCACTGCAGGCAGATTAGCCGTTTGGGAGGCAACATGACACAACATGGTGAGAGCGGGACTCTTTTCCAGAACCACTTGGTTTTTAACTCTTGTCCAAAGTTTGTCGAGTGCAAGCAACTCACTGGAGTTTTATTGTCGGCACTACAACAACCAGCAGGCCAAGCGAGAGCCAACGCCCACTGGGGCAGCTGGTGAGACTACTATTTTTGTAATGCCGAGTGCTTCACTTCACAAGGACTCTAGCCCCTGAAGAAATGCTGTGTGAAGCATGAAACGCGTCAGGCTGTGTAATTCTTCTGGAACAGACTTGCTTTTGCTGTGCTGCAACTTCCCAATAAAAACGAAATATTGCTATCTGCGTGGGCTCTCCTAAGTGGGCTTTGTGAGACGTAATTAAATGACGGCCGGTCCCGGTCGTGGGAGAGACCTGCCATGGATGGATGGACTGCGCTGCTTTTCACTTGAGGCAGCACTGCAGGCAGATTAGCCGTTTGGGAGGCAACATGACACAACATGGTGAGAGCGGGACTCTTTTCCAGAACCACTTGGTTTTTAACTCTTGTCCAAAGTTTGTCGAGTGCAGGCAACTCACTGGAGTTTTATTGTCGGCACTACAACAACCAGCAGGCCAAGCGAGAGCCAACGCCCACTGGGGCAGCTGGTGAGACTACTGTTTTTGTAATGCCGAGTGCTTCACTTCACAAGGATTCTAGCCTCTGAAGAAATGCTGTGTGAAGCATGAAACGTGTCAGGCTGTGTAATTCTTCTGGAACAGACTTGCTTTTGCTGTGCTGCAACTTCCCAATAAAAACGAAATATTGCTATCTGCGTGGGCTCTCCTAAGTGGGCTTTGTGAGACGTAATTAAATGACGGCCGGTCCCGGTCGTGGGAGAGACCTGCCATGGATGGATGGACTGCGCTGCTTTTCACTTGAGGCAGCACTGCAGGCAGATTAGCCGTTTGGGAGGCAACATGACACAACATGGTGAGAGCGGGACTCTTTTCCAGAACCACTTGGTTTTTAACTCTTGTCCAAAGTTTGTCGAGTGCAAGCAACTCACTGGAGTTTTATTGTCGGCACTACAACAACCAGCAGGCCAAGCGAGAGGCAACGCCCACTGGGGCAGCTGGTGAGACTACTATTTTTGTAATGCCGAGTGCTTCACTTCACAAGGACTCTAGCCTCTGAAGAAATGCTGTGTGAAGCATGAAACGCGTCAGGCTGTGTAATTCTTCTGGAACAGACTTGCTTTTGCTGTGCTGCAACTTCCCAATAAAAACGAAATATTGCTATCTGCGTGGGCTCTCCTAAGTGGGCTTTGTGAGACGTAATATATATATATATATATATATATATATATATATATCCAACAGTTCAGGCAGCACTTTGAAGAAGAGCCTCTGGGAAATGAAATTAGTTCGTTTCTTTATTGTGAATACATGCCATCAATCACAGCACCAGGGCACAGGCATCCACAGTGAGGCCAGACGCGTTTCAGGAGTCCAAATCCTTTCATCAGTGGCCGGTTGAGAAATGAAAGGTCGCGCTGCAGACCAACAGTTTATATTCCACACACCTGCTCCTATGGGCGTGGCTCTCTCACAGCCTTGTGGTGTTTGTAGTTTGTCTGTGTTTCTCCATGTAGGTGCGCTTTCAAACATTTCATTTTTAAAATATTTAAATGAATAAATCCCATGTGGGTTGATGCACAGGTCCCAGCGCCGTGACTGCTCGGTTTTGTAGGAATTCACACGAACTTGTGCAGGCTGCAGCCCTGAACTGAAGACAAGCACCTTCCCTTCCGATATTTCTGGCTTATAACTTGGAGCCAAAACGGACCTGCACAGCAGTGAGCTCTTCTTATGCGACCGTGCAAGGCCGTATAAAATCGAACAGTTCAGGCAGCACTTTGAAGAAGAGCCTCTGGGAAATGAAATTAGTTTGTTTCTTTATTGTGAATACATGCCATCAATCACAGCACCAGGGCACAGGCATCCACAGTGAGGCCAGACGCGTTTCAGGAGTCCAAATCCTTTCATCAGTGGCCCGTTGAGAAATGAAAGGTCGCGCTGCAGACCAACAGTTTATATTCCACACACTTGCTCCGATGGGCGTGGCTCTCTCACAGCCTTGTGGTGTTTGTAGTTCGTCTGTGTTTCTCCATGTGGGTGCGCTTTCAAACATTTCATTTTTAAAATATTTAAATGAATAAATCCCATGTGGGTTGATGCACAGGTCCCAGCGCCGTGACTGCCTGGTTTAGTAGGAATTCACACGAACTTGTGCAGGCTGCAGCCCTGAACTGAAGACAAGCACCTTCCCTTCCGATATTTCTGGCTTATAACTTGGAGCCAAAACGGACCTGCACAGCAGTGAGCTCTTCTTATGCGACCGTGCAAGGCCGTATAAAATCCAACAGTTCAAGCAGCACTTTGAAGAAGAGCCTCTGGGAAATGAAATTAGTTTGTTTCTTTATTGTGAATACATGCCATCAATCACAGCACCAGGGCACAGGCATCCACAGTGAGGCCAGACGCGTTTCAGGAGTCCAAATCCTTTCATCAGTGGCCGGTTGAGAAATGAAAGGTCGCGCTGCAGACCAACAGTTTATATTCCACACACCTGCTCCGATGGGCGTGGCTCTCTCACAGCCTTGTGGTGTTTGTAGTTCGTCTGTGTTTCTCCATGTGGGTGCGCTTTCAAACATTTCATTTTTAAAATATTTAAATGAATAAATCCCATGTGGGTTGATGCACAGGTCCCAGCGCCGTGACTGCTCGGTTTTGTAGGAATTCACACGAACTTGTGCAGGCTGCAGCCCTGAACTGAAGACAAGCACCTTCCCTTCCGATATTTCTGGCTTATAACTTGGAGCCAAAACGGACCTGCACAGCAGTGAGCTCTTCTTATGCGACCGTGCAAGGCCGTATAAAATCCAACAGTTCAGGCAGCACTTTGAAGAAGAGCCTCTGGGAAATGAAATTAGTTTGTTTCTTTATTGTGAATACATGCCATCAATCACAGCACCAGGGCACAGGCATCCACAGTGAGGCCAGACGCGTTTCAGGAGTCCAAATCCTTTCATCAGTGGCCCGTTGAGAAATGAAAGGTCGCGCTGCAGACCAACAGTTTATATTCCACACACTTGCTCCGATGGGCGTGGCTCTCTCACAGCCTTGTGGTGTTTGTAGTTCGTCTGTGTTTCTCCATGTGGGTGCGCTTTCAAACATTTCATTTTTAAAATATTTAAATGAATAAATCCCATGTGGGTTGATGCACAGGTCCCAGCGCCGTGACTGCCTGGTTTAGTAGGAATTCACACGAACTTGTGCAGGCTGCAGCCCTGAACTGAAGACAAGCACCTTCCCTTCCGATATTTCTGGCTTATAACTTGGAGCCAAAACGGACCTGCACAGCAGTGAGCTCTTCTTATGCGACCGTGCAAGGCCGTATAAAATCCAACAGTTCAAGCAGCACTTTGAAGAAGAGCCTCTGGGAAATGAAATTAGTTTGTTTCTTTATTGTGAATACATGCCATCAATCACAGCACCAGGGCACAGGCATCCACAGTGAGGCCAGACGCGTTTCAGGAGTCCAAATCCTTTCATCAGTGGCCGGTTGAGAAATGAAAGGTCGCGCTGCAGACCAACAGTTTATATTCCACACACCTGCTCCGATGGGCGTGGCTCTCTCACAGCCTTGTGGTGTTTGTAGTTCGTCTGTGTTTCTCCATGTGGGTGCGCTTTCAAACATTTCATTTTTAAAATATTTAAATGAATAAATCCCATGTGGGTTGATGCACAGGTCCCAGCGCCGTGACTGCTCGGTTTTGTAGGAATTCACACGAACTTGTGCAGGCTGCAGCCCTGAACTGAAGACAAGCACCTTCCCTTCCGATATTTCTGGCTTATAACTTGGAGCCAAAACGGACCTGCACAGCAGTGAGCTCTTCTTATGCGACCGTGCAAGGCCGTATAAAATCCAACAGTTCAGGCAGCACTTTGAAGAAGAGCCTCTGGGAAATGAAATTAGTTCGTTTCTTTATTGTGAATACATGCCATCAATCACAGCACCAGGGCACAGGCATCCACAGTGAGGCCAGACGCGTTTCAGGAGTCCAAATCCTTTCATCAGTGGTCGGTTGAGAAATGAAAGGTCGCGCTGCAGACCAACAGTTTATATTCCACACACCTGCTCCGATGGGCGTGGCTCTCTCACAGCCTTGTGGTGTTTGTAGTTCGTCTGTGTTTCTCCATGTGGGTGCGCTTTCAAACATTTCATTTTTAAAATATTTAAATGAATAAATCCCATGTGGGTTGATGCACAGGTCCCAGCGCCGTGACTGCTCGGTTTTGTAGGAATTCACACGAACTTGTGCAGGCTGCAGCCCTGAACTGAAGACAAGCACCTTCCCTTCCGATATTTCTGGCTTATAACTTGGAGCCAAAACGGACCTGCACAGCAGTGAGCTCTTCTTATGCGACCGTGCAAGGCTGTATAAAATCCAACAGTTCAGGCAGCACTTTGAAGAAGAGCCTCTGGGAAATGAAATTAGTTTGTTTCTTTATTGTGAATACATGCCATCAATCACAGCACCAGGGCACAGGCATCCACAGTGAGGCCAGACGCGTTTCAGGAGTCCAAATCCTTTCATCAGTGGCCGGTTGAGAAATGAAAGGTCGCGCTGCAGACCAACAGTTTATATTCCACACACCTGCTCCGATGGGCGTGGCTCTCTCACAGCCTTGTGGTGTTTGTAGTTCGTCTGTGTTTCTCCATGTGGGTGCGCTTGCAAACATTTCCTTTTTCAAAATATTTAAATGAATAAATCCCATGTGGGTTGATGCACAGGTCCCAGCGCCGTGACTGCTCGGTTTTGTAGGAATTCACACGAACTTGTGCAGGCTGCAGCCCTGAACTGAAGACAAGCACCTTCCCTTCCGATATTTCTGGCTTATAACTTGGAGCCAAAACGGACCTGCACAGAAGTGAGCTCTTCTTATGCGACCGTGCAAGGCCGTATAAAATCCAACAGTTCAGGCAGCACTTTGAAGAAGAGCCTCTGGGAAATGAAATTAGTTTGTTTCTTTATTGTGAATACATGCCATCAATCACAGCACCAGGGCACAGGCATCCACAGTGAGGCCAGACGCGTTTCAGGAGTCCAAATCCTTTCATCAGTGGCCGGTTGAGAAATGAAAGGTCGCGCTGCAGACCAACAGTTTATATTCCACACACCTGCTCCGATGGGCGTGGCTCGCTCACAGCCTTGTGGTGTTTGTAGTTCGTCTGTGTTTCTCCATGTGGGTGCGCTTTCAAACATTTCATTTTTAAAATATTTAAATGAATAAATCCCATGTGGGTTGATGCACAGGTCCCAGCGCCGTGACTGCTCGGTTTTGTAGGAATTCACACGAACTTGTGCAGGCTGCAGCCCTGAACTGAAGACAAGCACCTTCCCTTCCGATATTTCTGGCTTATAACTTGGAGCCAAAACGGACCTGCACAGCAGTGAGCTCTTCTTATGCGACCGTGCAAGGCCGTATAAAATCCAACAGTTCAGGCAGCACTTTGAAGAAGAGCCTCTGGGAAATGAAATTAGTTCGTTTCTTTATTGTGAATACATTCCATCAATCACAGCACCAGGGCACAGGCATCCACAGTGAGGCCAGACGCGTTTCAGGAGTCCAAATCCTTTCATCAGTGGCCGGTTGAGAAATGAAAGGTCGCGCTGCAGACCAACAGTTTATATTCCACACACCTGCTCCGATGGGCGTGGCTCTCTCACAGCCTTGTGGTGTTTGTAGTTCGTCTGTGTTTCTCCATGTGGGTGCGCTTTCAAACATTTCATTTTTAAAATATTTAAATGAATAAATCCCATGTGGGTTGATGCACAGGTCCCAGCGCCGTGACTGCTCGGTTTTGTAGGAATTCACACGAACTTGTGCAGGCTGCAGCCCTGAACTGAAGACAAGCACCTTCCCTTCCGATATTTCTGGCTTATAACTTGGAGCCAAAACGGACCTGCACAGAAGTGAGCTCTTCTTATGCGACCGTGCAAGGCCGTATAAAATCCAACAGTTCAGGCAGCACTTTGAAGAAGAGCCTCTGGGAAATGAAATTAGTTTGTTTCTTTATTGTGAATACATGCCATCAATCACAGCACCAGGGCACAGGCATCCACAGTGAGGCCAGACGCGTTTCAGGAGTCCAAATCCTTTCATCAGTGGCCGGTTGAGAAATGAAAGGTCGCGCTGCAGACCAACAGTTTATATTCCACACACCTGCTCCGATGGGCGTGGCTCTCTCACAGCCTTGTGGTGTTTGTAGTTCGTCTGTGTTTCTCCATGTGGGTGCGCTTTCAAACATTTCATTTTTAAAATATTTAAATGAATAAATCCCATGTGGGTTGATGCACAGGTCCCAGCGCCGTGACTGCTCGGTTTTGTAGGAATTCACACGAACTTGTGCAGGCTGCAGCCCTGAACTGAAGACAAGCACCTTCCCTTCCGATATTTCTGGCTTATAACTTGGAGCCAAAACGGACCTGCACAGCAGTGAGCTCTTCTTATGCGACCGTGCAAGGCCGTATAAAATCCAACAGTTCAGGCAGCACTTTGAAGAAGAGCCTCTGGGAAATGAAATTAGTTTGTTTCTTTATTGTGAATACATGCCATCAATCACAGCACCAGGGCACAGGCATCCACAGTGAGGCCAGACGCGTTTCAGGAGTCCAAATCCTTTCATCAGTGGCCGGTTGAGAAATGAAAGGTCGCGCTGCAGACCAACAGTTTATATTCCACACACCTGCTCCGATGGGCGTGGCTCTCTCACAGCCTTGTGGTGTTTGTAGTTCGTCTGTGTTTCTCCATGTGGGTGCGCTTTCAAACATTTCATTTTTAAAATATTTAAATGAATAAATCCCATGTGGGTTGATGCACAGGTCCCAGCGCCGTGACTGCTCGGTTTTGTAGGAATTCACACGAACTTGTGCAGGCTGCAGCCCTGAACTGAAGACAAGCACCTTCCCTTCCGATATTTCTGGCTTATAACTTGGAGCCAAAACGGACCTGCACAGCAGTGAGCTCTTCTTATGCGACCGTGCAAGGCCGTATAAAATCCAACAGTTCAGGCAGCACTTTGAAGAAGAGCCTCTGGGAAATGAAATTAGTTCGTTTCTTTATTGTGAATACATGCCATCAATCACAGCACCAGGGCACAGGCATCCACAGTGAGGCCAGACGCGTTCCAGGAGTCCAAATCCTTTCATCAGTGGCCGGTTGAGAAATGAAAGGTCGCGCTGCAGACCAACAGTTTATATTCCACACACCTGCTCCGATGGGCGTGGCTCTCTCACAGCCTTGTCGTGTTTGTAGTTCGTCTGTGTTTCTCCATGTGGGTGCGCTTTCAAACATTTCATTTTTAAAATATTTAAATGAATAAATTCCATGTGGGTTGATGCACAGGTCCCAGCGCCATGACTGCTCGGTTTTGTAGGAATTCACACGAACTTGTGCAGGCTGCAGCCCTGAACTGAAGACAAGCACCTTCCCTTCCGATATTTCTGGCTTATAACTTGGAGCCAAAACGGACCTGCACAGCAGTGAGCTCTTCTTATGCGACCGTGCAAGGCCGTATAAAATCCAACAGTTCAGGCAGCACTTTGAAGAAGAGCCTCTGGGAAATGAAATTAGTTTGTTTCTTTATTGTGAATACATGCCATCAATCACAGCACCAGGGCACATGCATCCACAGTGAGGCCAGACGCGTTTCAGGAGTCCAAATCCTTTCATCAGTGGCCGGTTGAGAAATGAAAGGTAACGCTGCAGACCAACAGTTTATATTCCACACACTTGCTCCAATGGGCGTGCCTCTCTCACAGCCTTGTGGTGTTTGTAGTTCGTCTGTGTTTCTCCATGTGGGTGCGCTTTCAAACATTTCATTTTTAAAATATTTAAATGAATAAATCCCATGTGGGTTGATGCACAGGTCCCAGCGCCGTGACTGCTCGGTTTAGTAGGAATTCACACGAACTTGCGCAGGCTGCAGCCCTGAACTGAAGACAAGCACCTTCCCTTCCGATATTTCTGGCTTATAACTTGGAGCCAAAACGGACCTGCACAGCAGTGAGCTCTTCTTATGCGACCGTGCAAGGCCGTATAAAATCCAACAGTTCAAGCAGCACTTTGAAGAAGAGCCTCTGGGAAATGAAATTAGTTCGTTTCTTTATTGTGAATACATGCCATCAATCACAGCACCAGGGCACAGGCATCCACAGTGAGGCCAGACGCGTTTCAGGAGTCCAAATCCTTTCATCAGTGGCCGGTTGAGAAATGAAAGGTCGCGCTGCAGACCAACAGTTTATATTCCACACACCTGCTCCGATGGGCGTGGCTCTCTCACAGCCTTGTGGTGTTTGTAGTTCGTCTGTGTTTCTCCATGTGGGTGCGCTTTCAAACATTTCATTTTTAAAATATTTAAATGAATAAATCCCATGTGGGTTGATGCACAGGTCCCAGCGCCGTGACTGCTCGGTTTTGTAGGAATTCACACGAACTTGTGCAGGCTGCAGCCCTGAACTGAAGACAAGCACCTTCCCTTCCGATATTTCTGGCTTATAACTTGGAGCCAAAACGGACCTGCACAGCAGTGAGCTCTTCTTATGCGACCGTGCAAGGCGGTATAAAATCCAACAGTTCAGGCAGCACTTTGAAGAAGAGCCTCTGGGAAATGAAATTAGTTAGTTTCTTTATTGTGAATACATGCCATCAATCACAGCACCAGGGCACAGGCATCCACAGTGAGGCCAGACGCGTTTCAGGAGTCCAAATCCTTTCATCAGTGGTCGGTTGAGAAATGAAAGGTCGCGCTGCAGACCAACAGTTTATATTCCACACACCTGCTCCGATGGGCGTGGCTCTCTCACAGCCTTGTGGTGTTTGTAGTTCGTCTGTGTTTCTCCATGTGGGTGCGCTTTCAAACATTTCATTTTTAAAATATTTAAATGAATAAATCCCATGTGGGTTGATGCACAGGTCCCAGCGCCGTGACTGCTCGGTTTTGTAGGAATTCACACGAACTTGTGCAGGCTGCAGCCCTGAACTGAAGACAAGCACCTTCCCTTCCGATATTTCTGGCTTATAACTTGGAGCCAAAATGGACCTGCACAGCAGTGAGCTCTTCTTATGCGACCGTGCAAGGCTGTATAAAATCCAACAGTTCAGGCAGCACTTTGAAGAAGAGCCTCTGGGAAATGAAATTAGTTTGTTTCTTTATTGTGAATACATGCCATCAATCACAGCACCAGGGCACAGGCATCCACAGTGAGGCCAGACGCGTTTCAGGAGTCCAAATCCTTTCATCAGTGGCCGGTTGAGAAATGAAAGGTCGCGCTGCAGACCAACAGTTTATATTCCACACACCTGCTCCGATGGGCGTGGCTCTCTCACAGCCTTGTGGTGTTTGTAGTTCGTCTGTGTTTCTCCATGTGGGTGCGCTTTCAAACATTTCATTTTTAAAATATTTAAATGAATAAATCCCATGTGGGTTGATGCACAGGTCCCAGCGCCGTGACTGCTCGGTTTTGTAGGAATTCACACGAACTTGTGCAGGCTGCAGCCCTGAACTGAAGACAAGCACCTTCCCTTCCGATATTTCTGGCTTATAACTTGGAGCCAAAACGGACCTGCACAGAAGTGAGCTCTTCTTATGCGACCGTGCAAGGCCGTATAAAATCCAACAGTTCAGGCAGCACTTTGAAGAAGAGCCTCTGGGAAATGAAATTAGTTCGTTTCTTTATTGTGAATACATGCCATCAATCACAGCACCAGGGCACAGGCATCCACAGTGAGGCCAGACGCGTTTCAGGAGTCCAAATCCTTTCATCAGTGGCCGGTTGAGAAATGAAAGGTCGCGCTGCAGACCAACAGTTTATATTCCACACACCTGCTCCGATGGGCGTGGCTCTCTCACAGCCTTGTGGTGTTTGTAGTTCGTCTGTGTTTCTCCATGTGGGTGCGCTTTCAAACATTTCATTTTTAAAATATTTAAATGAATAAATCCCATGTGGGTTGATGCACAGGTCCCAGCGCCGTGACTGCTCGGTTTTGTAGGAAGTCACACGAACTTGTGCAGGCTGCAGCCCTGAACTGAAGACAAGCACCTTCCCTTCCGATATTTCTGGCTTATAACTTGGAGCCAAAACGGACCTGCACAGAAGTGAGCTCTTCTTATGCGACCGTGCAAGGCCGTATAAAATCCAACAGTTCAGGCAGCACTTTGAAGAAGAGCCTCTGGGAAATGAAATTAGTTCGTTTCTTTATTGTGAATACATGCCATCAATCACAGCACCAGGGCACAGGCATCCACAGTGAGGCCAGACGCGTTTCAGGAGTCCAAATCCTTTCATCAGTGGCCGGTTGAGAAATGAAAGGTCGCGCTGCAGACCAACAGTTTATATTCCACACACCTGCTCCGATGGGCGTGGCTCTCTCACAGCCTTGTGGTGTTTGTAGTTCGTCTGTGTTTCTCCATGTGGGTGCGCTTTCAAACATTTCATTTTTAAAATATTTAAATGAATAAATCCCATGTGGGTTGATGCACAGGTCCCAGCGCCGTGACTGCTCGGTTTTGTAGGAATTCACACGAACTTGTGCAGGCTGCAGCCCTGAACTGAAGACAAGCACCTTCCCTTCCGATATTTCTGGCTTATAACTTGGAGCCAAAACGGACCTGCACAGCAGTGAGCTCTTCTAATGCGACCGTGCAAGGCCGTATAAAATCCAACAGTTCAGGCAGCACTTTGAAGAAGAGCCTCTGGGAAATGAAATTAGTTTGTTTCTTTATTGTGAATACATGCCATCAATCACAGCACCAGGGCACAGGCATCCACAGTGAGGCCAGACGCGTTTCAGGAGTCCAAATCCTTTCATCAGTGGCCGGTTGAGAAATGAAAGGTCGCGCTGCAGACCAACAGTTTATATTCCACACACCTGCTCCGATGGGCGTGGCTCTCTCACAGCCTTGTGGTGTTTGTAGTTCGTCTGTGTTTCTCCATGTGGGTGCGCTTTCAAACATTTCATTTTTAAAATATTTAAATGAATAAATCCCATGTGGGTTGATGCACAGGTCCCAGCGCCGTGACTGCTCGGTTTTGTAGGAATTCACACGAACTTGTGCAGGCTGCAGCCCTGAACTGAAGACAAGCACCTTCCCTTCCGATATTTCTGGCTTATAACTTGGAGCCAAAACGGACCTGCACAGCAGTGAGCTCTTCTTATGCGACCGTGCAAGGCCGTATAAAATCCAACAGTTCAGGCAGCACTTTGAAGAAGAGCCTCTGGGAAATGAAATTAGTTAGTTTCTTTATTGTGAATACATGCCATCAATCACAGCACCAGGGCACAGGCATCCACAGTGAGGCCAGACGCGTTTCAGGAGTCCAAATCCTTTCATCAGTGGCCGGTTGAGAAATGAAAGGTCGCGCTGCAGACCAACAGTTTATATTCCACACACCTGCTCCGATGGGCGGGGCTCTCTCACAGCCTTGTGGTGTTTGTAGTTCGTCTGTGTTTCTCCATGTGGGTGCGCTTTCAAACATTTCATTTTTAAAATATTTAAATGAATAAATCCCATGTGGGTTGATGCACAGGTCCCAGCGCCGTGACTGCTCGGTTTTGTAGGAATTCACACGAACTTGTGCAGGCTGCAGCCCTGAACTGAAGACAAGCACCTTCCCTTCCGATATTTCTGGCTTATAACTTGGAGCCAAAACGGACCTGCACAGCAGTGAGCTCTTCTTATGCGACCGTGCAAGGCCGTATAAAATCCAACAGTTCAGGCAGCACTTTGAAGAAGAGCCTCTGGGAAATGAAATTAGTTCGTTTCTTTATTGTGAATACATGCCATCAATCACAGCACCAGGGCACAGGCATCCACAGTGAGGCCAGACGCGTTTCAGGAGTCCAAATCCTTTCATCAGTGGCAGGTTGAGAAATGAAAGGTCGCGCTGCAGACCAACAGTTTATATTCCACACACCTGCTCCGATGGGCGTGGCTCTCTCACAGCCTTGTGGTGTTTGTAGTTCGTCTGTGTTTCTCCATGTGGGTGCGCTTTCAAACATTTCATTTTTAAAATATTTAAATGAATAAATCCCATGTGGGTTGATGCACAGGTCCCAGCGCCGTGACTGCTCGGTTTTGTAGGAATTCACACGAACTTGTGCAGGCTGCAGCCCTGAACTGAAGACAAGCACCTTCCCTTCCGATATTTCTGGCTTATAACTTGGAGCCAAAACGGACCTGCACAGCAGTGAGCTCTTCTTATGCGACCGTGCAAGGCCGTATAAAATCCAACAGTTCAGGCAGCACTTTGAAGAAGAGCCTCTGGGAAATGAAATTAGTTCGTTTCTTTATTGTGAATACATGCCATCAATCACAGCACCAGGGCACAGGCATCCACAGTGAGGCCAGACGCGTTTCAGGAGTCCAAATCCTTTCATCAGTGGCCGGTTGAGAAATGAAAGGTCGCGCTGCAGACCAACAGTTTATATTCCACACACCTGCTCCGATGGGCGTGGCTCTCTCACAGCCTTGTGGTGTTTGTAGTTCGTCTGTGTTTCTCCATGTGGGTGCGCTTTCAAACATTTCATTTTTAAAATATTTAAATGAATAAATTCCATGTGGGTTGATGCACAGGTCCCAGCGCCGTGACTGCTCGGTTTTGTAGGAATTCACACGAACTTGTGCAGGCTGCAGCCCTGAACTGAAGACAAGCACCTTCCCTTCCGATATTTCTGGCTTATAACTTGGAGCCAAAACGGACCTGCACAGCAGTGAGCTCTTCTTATGCGACCGTGCAAGGCCGTATAAAATCCAACAGTTCAGGTAGCACTTTGAAGAAGAGCCTCTGGGAAATGAAATTAGTTTGTTTCTTTATTGTGAATACATGCCATCAATCACAGCACCAGGGCACAGGCATCCACAGTGAGGCCAGACGCGTTTCAGGAGTCCAAATCCTTTCATCAGTGGCCGGTTGAGAAATGAAAGGTCGCGCTGCAGACCAACAGTTTATATTCCACACACCTGCTCCGATGGGCGTGGCTCTCTCACAGCCTTGTGGTGTTTGTAGTTCGTCTGTGTTTCTCCATGTGGGTGCGCTTTCAAACATTTCATTTTTAAAATATTTAAATGAATAAATCCCATGTGGGTTGATGCACAGGTCCCAGCGCCGTGACTGCTCGGTTTTGTAGGAATTCACACGAACTTGTGCAGGCTGCAGCCCTGAACTGAAGACAAGCACCTTCCCTTCCGATATTTCTGGCTTATAACTTGGAGCCAAAACGGACCTGCACAGCAGTGAGCTCTTCTTATGCGACCGTGCAAGGCCGTATAAAATCCAACAGTTCAGGCAGCACTTTGAAGAAGAGCCTCTGGGAAATGAAATTAGTTCGTTTCTTTATTGTGAATACATGCCATCAATCACAGCACCAGGGCACAGGCATCCACAGTGAGGCCAGACGCGTTTCAGGAGTCCAAATCCTTTCATCAGTGGCCGGTTGAGAAATGAAAGGTCGCGCTGCAGACCAACAATTTATATTCCACACACCTGCTGCGATGGGCGTGGCTCTCTCACAGCCTTGTGGTGTTTGTAGTTCGTCTGTGTTTCTCCATGTGGGTGCGCTTTCAAACATTTCATTTTTAAAATATTTAAATGAATAAATCCCATGTGGGTTGATGCACAGGTCCCAGCGCCGTGACTGCTCGGTTTTGTAGGAAGTCACACGAACTTGTGCAGGCTGCAGCCCTGAACTGAAGACAAGCACCTTCCCTTCCGATATTTCTGGCTTATAACTTGGAGCCAAAACGGACCTGCACAGAAGTGAGCTCTTCTTATGCGACCGTGCAAGGCCGTATAAAATCCAACAGTTCAGGCAGTACTTTGAAGAAGAGCCTCTGGGAAATGAAATTAGTTCGTTTCTTTATTGTGAATACATGCCATCAATCACAGCACCAGGGCACAGGCATCCACAGTGAGGCCAGACGCGTTTCAGGAGTCCAAATCCTTTCATCAGTGGCAGGTTGAGAAATGAAAGGTCGCGCTGCAGACCAACAGTTTATATTCCACACACCTGCTCCGATGGGCGTGGCTCTCTCACAGCCTTGTGGTGTTTGTAGTTCGTCTGTGTTTCTCCATGTGGGTGCGCTTTCAAACATTTCATTTTTAAAATATTTAAATGAATAAATCCCATGTGGGTTGATGCACAGGTCCCAGCGCCGTGACTGCTCGGTTTTGTAGGAATTCACACGAACTTGTGCAGGCTGCAGCCCTGAACTGAAGACAAGCACCTTCCCTTCCGATATTTCTGGCTTATAACTTGGAGCCAAAACGGACCTGCACAGCAGTGAGCTCTTCTTATGCGACCGTGCAAGGCCGTATAAAATCCAACAGTTCAGGTAGCACTTTGAAGAAGAGCCTCTGGGAAATGAAATTAGTTTGTTTCTTTATTGTGAATACATGCCATCAATCACAGCACCAGGGCACAGGCATCCACAGTGAGGCCAGACGCGTTTCAGGAGTCCAAATCCTTTCATCAGTGGCCGGTTGAGAAATGAAAGGTCGCGCTGCAGACCAACAGTTTATATTCCACACACCTGCTCCGATGGGCGTGGCTCTCTCACAGCCTTGTGGTGTTTGTAGTTCGTCTGTGTTTCTCCATGTGGGTGCGCTTTCAAACATTTCATTTTTAAAATATTTAAATGAATAAATCCCATGTGGGTTGATGCACAGGTCCCAGCGCCGTGACTGCTCGGTTTTGTAGGAATTCACACGAACTTGTGCAGGCTGCAGCCCTGAACTGAAGACAAGCACCTTCCCTTCCGATATTTCTGGCTTATAACTTGGAGCCAAAACGGACCTGCACAGCAGTGAGCTCTTCTTATGCGACCGTGCAAGGCCGTATAAAATCCAACAGTTCAGGCAGCACTTTGAAGAAGAGCCTCTGGGAAATGAAATTAGTTCGTTTCTTTATTGTGAATACATGCCATCAATCACAGCACCAGGGCACAGGCATCCACAGTGAGGCCAGACGCGTTTCAGGAGTCCAAATCCTTTCATCAGTGGCCGGTTGAGAAATGAAAGGTCGCGCTGCAGACCAACAGTTTATATTCCACACACCTGCTCCGATGGGCGTGGCTCTCTCACAGCCTTGTGGTGTTTGTAGTTCGTCTGTGTTTCTCCATGTGGGTGCGCTTTCAAACATTTCATTTTTAAAATATTTAAATGAATAAATCCCATGTGGGTTGATGCACAGGTCCCAGCGCCGTGACTGCTCGGTTTTGTAGGAAGTCACACGAACTTGTGCAGGCTGCAGCCCTGAACTGAAGACAAGCACCTTCCCTTCCGATATTTCTGGCTTATAACTTGGAGCCAAAACGGACCTGCACAGAAGTGAGCTCTTCTTATGCGACCGTGCAAGGCCGTATAAAATCCAACAGTTCAGGCAGTACTTTGAAGAAGAGCCTCTGGGAAATGAAATTAGTTCGTTTCTTTATTGTGAATACATGCCATCAATCACAGCACCAGGGCACAGGCATCCACAGTGAGGCCAGACGCGTTTCAGGAGTCCAAATCCTTTCATCAGTGGCCGGTTGAGAAATGAAAGGTCGCGCTGCAGACCAACAGTTTATATTCCACACACCTGCTCCGATGGGCGTGGCTCTCTCACAGCCTTGTGGTGTTTGTAGTTCGTCTGTGTTTCTCCATGTGGGTGCGCTTTCAAACATTTCATTTTTAAAATATTTAAATGAATAAATCCCATGTGGGTTGATGCACAGGTCCCAGCGCCGTGACTGCTCGGTTTTGTAGGAATTCACACGAACTTGTGCAGGCTGCAGCCCTGAACTGAAGACAAGTACCTTCCCTTCCGATATTTCTGGCTTATAACTTGGAGCCAAAACGGACCTGCACAGCAGTGAGCTCTTCTTATGCGACCGTGCAAGGCCGTATAAAATCCAACAGTTCAGGTAGCACTTTGAAGAAGAGCCTCTGGGAAATGAAATTAGTTTGTTTCTTTATTGTGAATACATGCCATCAATCACAGCACCAGGGCACAGGCATCCACAGTGAGGCCAGACGCGTTTCAGGAGTCCAAATCCTTTCATCAGTGGCCGGTTGAGAAATGAAAGGTCGCGCTGCAGACCAACAGTTTATATTCCACACACCTGCTCCGATGGGCGTGGCTCTCTCACAGCCTTGTGGTGTTTGTAGTTCGTCTGTGTTTCTCCATGTGGGTGCGCTTTCAAACATTTCATTTTTAAAATATTTAAATGAATAAATCCCATGTGGGTTGATGCACAGGTCCCAGCGCCGTGACTGCTCGGTTTTGTAGGAATTCACACGAACTTGTGCAGGCTGCAGCCCTGAACTGAAGACAAGCACCTTCCCTTCCGATATTTCTGGCTTATAACTTGGAGCCAAAACGGACCTGCACAGCAGTGAGCTCTTCTTATGCGACCGTGCAAGGCCGTATAAAATCCAACAGTTCAGGCAGCACTTTGAAGAAGAGCCTCTGGGAAATGAAATTAGTTTGTTTCTTTATTGTGAATACATGCCATCAATCACAGCACCAGGGCACAGGCATCCACAGTGAGGCCAGACGCGTTTCAGGAGTCCAAATCCTTTCATCAGTGGCCGGTTGAGAAATGAAAGGTCGCGCTGCAGACCAACAGTTTATATTCCACACACCTGCTCCGATGGGCGTGGCTCTCTCACAGCCTTGTGGTGTTTGTAGTTCGTCTGTGTTTCTCCATGTGGGTGCGCTTTCAAACATTTCATTTTTAAAATATTTAAATGAATAAATCCCATGTGGGTTGATGCACAGGTCCCAGCGCCGTGACTGCTCGGTTTTGTAGGAAGTCACACGAACTTGTGCAGGCTGCAGCCCTGAACTGAAGACAAGCACCTTCCCTTCCGATATTTCTGGCTTATAACTTGGAGCCAAAACGGACCTGCACAGAAGTGAGCTCTTCTTATGCGACCGTGCAAGGCCGTATAAAATCCAACAGTTCAGGCAGCACTTTGAAGAAGAGCCTCTGGGAAATGAAATTAGTTCGTTTCTTTATTGTGAATACATGCCATCAATCACAGCACCAGGGCACAGGCATCCACAGTGAGGCCAGACGCGTTTCAGGAGTCCAAATCCTTTCATCAGTGGCCGGTTGAGAAATGAAAGGTCGCGCTGCAGACCAACAGTTTATATTCCACACACCTGCTCCGATGGGCGTGGCTCTCTCACAGCCTTGTGGTGTTTGTAGTTCGTCTGTGTTTCTCCATGTGGGTGCGCTTTCAAACATTTCATTTTTAAAATATTTAAATGAATAAATCCCATGTGGGTTGATGCACAGGTCCCTGCGCCGTGACTGCTCGGTTTTGTAGGAATTCACACGAACTTGTGCAGGCTGCAGCCCTGAACTGAAGACAAGCACCTTCCCTTCCGATATTTCTGGCTTATAACTTGGAGCCAAAACGGACCTGCACAGCAGTGAGCTCTTCTAATGCGACCGTGCAAGGCCGTATAAAATCCAACAGTTCAGGCAGCACTTTGAAGAAGAGCCTCTGGGAAATGAAATTAGTTTGTTTCTTTATTGTGAATACATGCCATCAATCACAGCACCAGGGCACAGGCATCCACAGTGAGGCCAGACGCGTTTCAGGAGTCCAAATCCTTTCATCAGTGGCCGGTTGAGAAATGAAAGGTCGCGCTGCAGACCAACAGTTTATATTCCACACACCTGCTCCGATGGGCGTGGCTCTCTCACAGCCTTGTGGTGTTTGTAGTTCGTCTGTGTTTCTCCATGTGGGTGCGCTTTCAAACATTTCATTTTTAAAATATTTAAATGAATAAATCCCATGTGGGTTGATGCACAGGTCCCAGCGCCGTGACTGCTCGGTTTTGTAGGAATTCACACGAACTTGTGCAGGCTGCAGCCCTGAACTGAAGACAAGCACCTTCCCTTCCGATATTTCTGGCTTATAACTTGGAGCCAAAACGGACCTGCACAGCAGTGAGCTCTTCTTATGCGACCGTGCAAGGCTGTATAAAATCCAACAGTTCAGGCAGCACTTTGAAGAAGAGCCTCTGGGAAATGAAATTAGTTAGTTTCTTTATTGTGAATACATGCCATCAATCACAGCACCAGGGCACAGGCATCCACAGTGAGGCCAGACGCGTTTCAGGAGTCCAAATCCTTTCATCAGTGGCCGGTTGAGAAATGAAAGGTCGCGCTGCAGACCAACAGTTTATATTCCACACACCTGCTCCGATGGGCGTGGCTCTCTCACAGCCTTGTGGTGTTTGTAGTTCGTCTGTGTTTCTCCATGTGGGTGCGCTTTCAAACATTTCATTTTTAAAATATTTAAATGAATAAATCCCATGTGGGTTGATGCACAGGTCCCAGCGCCGTGACTGCTCGGTTTTGTAGGAATTCACACGAACTTGTGCAGGCTGCAGCCCTGAACTGAAGACAAGCACCTTCCCTTCCGATATTTCTGGCTTATAACTTGGAGCCAAAACGGACCTGCACAGAAGTGAGCTCTTCTTATGCGACCGTGCAAGGCCGTATAAAATCCAACAGTTCAGGCAGCACTTTGAAGAAGAGCCTCTGGGAAATGAAATTAGTTCGTTTCTTTATTGTGAATACATGCCATCAATCACAGCACCAGGGCACAGGCATCCACAGTGAGGCCAGACGCGTTTCAGGAGTCCAAATCCTTTCATCAGTGGCCGGTTGAGAAATGAAAGGTCGCGCTGCAGACCAACAGTTTATATTCCACACACCTGCTCCGATGGGCGTGGCTCTCTCACAGCCTTGTGGTGTTTGTAGTTCGTCTGTGTTTCTCCATGTGGGTGCGCTTTCAAACATTTCATTTTTAAAATATTTAAATGAATAAATCCCATGTGGGTTGATGCACAGGTCCCAGCGCCGTGACTGCTCGGTTTTGTAGGAATTCACACGAACTTGTGCAGGCTGCAGCCCTGAACTGAAGACAAGCACCTTCCCTTCCGATATTTCTGGCTTATAACTTGGAGCCAAAACGGACCTGCACAGCAGTGAGCTCTTCTTATGCGACCGTGCAAGGCCGTATAAAATCCAACAGTTCAGGTAGCACTTTGAAGAAGAGCCTCTGGGAAATGAAATTAGTTTGTTTCTTTATTGTGAATACATGCCATCAATCACAGCACCAGGGCACAGGCATCCACAGTGAGGCCAGACGCGTTTCAGGAGTCCAAATCCTTTCATCAGTGGCCGGTTGAGAAATGAAAGGTCGCGCTGCAGACCAACAGTTTATATTCCACACACCTGCTCCGATGGGCGTGGCTCTCTCACAGCCTTGTGGTGTTTGTAGTTCGTCTGTGTTTCTCCATGTGGGTGCGCTTTCAAACATTTCATTTTTAAAATATTTAAATGAATAAATCCCATGTGGGTTGATGCACAGGTCCCAGCGCCGTGACTGCTCGGTTTTGTAGGAATTCACACGAACTTGTGCAGGCTGCAGCCCTGAACTGAAGACAAGCACCTTCCCTTCCCATATTTCTGGCTTATAACTTGGAGCCAAAACGGACCTGCACAGCAGTGAGCTCTTCTTATGCGACCGTGCAAGGCCGTATAAAATCCAACAGTTCAGGCAGCACTTTGAAGAAGAGCCTCTGGGAAATGAAATTAGTTTGTTTCTTTATTGTGAATACATGCCATCAATCACAGCACCAGGGCACAGGCATCCACAGTGAGGCCAGACGCGTTTCAGGAGTCCAAATCCTTTCATCAGTGGCCGGTTGAGAAATGAAAGGTCGCGCTGCAGACCAACAGTTTATATTCCACACACCTGCTCCGATGGGCGTGGCTCTCTCACAGCCTTGTGGTGTTTGTAGTTCGTCTGTGTTTCTCCATGTGGGTGCGCTTTCAACCATTTCATTTTTAAAATATTTAAATGAATAAATCCCATGTGGGTTGATGCACAGGTCCCAGCGCCGTGACTGCTCGGTTTTGTAGGAATTCACACGAACTTGTGCAGGCTGCAGCCCTGAACTGAAGACAAGCACCTTCCCTTCCGATATTTCTGGCTTATAACTTGGAGCCAAAACGGACCTGCACAGAAGTGAGCTCTTCTTATGCGACCGTGCAAGGCCGTATAAAATCCAACAGTTCAGGCAGCACTTTGAAGAAGAGCCTCTGGGAAATGAAATTAGTTCGTTTCTTTATTGTGAATACATGCCATCAATCACAGCACCAGGGCACAGGCATCCACAGTGAGGCCAGACGCGTTTCAGGAGTCCAAATACTTTCATCAGTGGCCGGTTGAGAAATGAAAGGTCGCGCTGCAGACCAACAGTTTATATTCCACACACCTGCTCCGATGGGCGTGGCTCTCTCACAGCCTTGTGGTGTTTGTAGTTCGTCTGTGTTTCTCCATGTGGGTGCGCTTTCAAACATTTCATTTTTAAAATATTTAAATGAATAAATCCCATGTGGGTTGATGCACAGGTCCCAGCGCCGTGACTGCTCGGTTTTGTAGGAATTCACACGAACTTGTGCAGACTGCAGCCCTGAACTGAAGACAAGCACCTTCCCTTCCGATATTTCTGGCTTATAACTTGAAGCCAAAACGGACCTGCACAGCAGTGAGCTCTTCTTATGCGACCGTGCAAGGCCGTATAAAATCCAACAGTTCAGGCAGCACTTTGAAGAAGAGCCTCTGGGAAATGAAATTAGTTTGTTTCTTTATTGTGAATACATGCCATCAATCACAGCACCAGGGCACAGGCATCCACAGTGAGGCCAGACGCGTTTCAGGAGTCCAAATCCTTTCATCAGTGGCCGGTTGAGAAATAAAAGGTCGCGCTGCAGACCAACAGTTTATATTCCACACACCTGCTCCGATGGGCGTGGCTCTCTCACAGCCTTGTGGTGTTTGTAGTTCGTCTGTGTTTCTCCATGTGGGTGCGCTTTCAAACATTTCATTTTTAAAATATTTAAATGAATAAATCCCATGTGGGTTGATGCACAGGTCCCAGCGCCGTGACTGCTCGGTTTTGTAGGAATTCACACGAACTTGTGCAGGCTGCAGCCCTGAACTGAAGACAAGCACCTTCCCTTCCCATATTTCTGGCTTATAATTTCATTTCCCAGAGGCTTTTCTTCAAAGTGCTGCCTGAACTGTTGGATATATATATATATATATATATATATATATATATATATATATATATATATATATATATATATATATATATATATATCACACACGAAAAGTTGCCCACAACGGAAGAAGCCGCACACAGGTAGGATTTGCTGACCTTCTTTTAATCAGAACTGCTGCACAGATGAAAAGCAGAGTGTCTTCAAACATCATATCGGTAAAGCCTGACGCGTTTCGTGCTCGTCTGCACTTTCTCAAAGGCTCTGATCTAGCATTACACAGGAACATTTCGGCACCTCAATTAAATATCGGTATCCGCCCACCTGGGCGTGGTCACACACAGTGCTTCATGGTACCTGAAGTGCCGCTTTTCTCTCATGTGAGCAACGACAAGCGCACAGTGACAAGAGATTGCTCAACAACCCACTGGGGTATTTTATTGTGAAAAATATAGACTGCAATTCCAGGACACTCACATGAGAGAAAAGCGGCACTTCAGGTACCATGAAGCACTGTGTGTGACCACGCCCAGGTGGGCGGATACCGATATTTAATTGAGGTGCCGAAATGTTCCTGTGTAATGCTAGATCAGAGCCTTTGAGAAAGTGCAGACGAGCACGAAACGCGTCAGGCTTTACCGATATGATGTTTGAAGACACTCTGCTTTTCATCTGTGCAGCAGTTCTGATTAAAAGAAGGTCAGCAAATCCTACCTGTGTGCGGCTTCTTCCGTTGTGGGCAACTTTTCGTGTGTGATATATATATATATATATATATACATATCCGCGTGGTCACCAGCGACGCGCACTAAAGGCTCCCGCTTTCTCTAGAGGCCCTGTTTCTGCTGGATCACTGCTTGCAGTCGTTTCTACTCCGGGATACCGGAATTTACAGGGTCCACCACAGATCATTGGAAGAAGTATGACGGTGATGATGCCACTGAGCAGCACATCGGGCATGGAATTTTGCCATGTCCCCGCCAGAAAGGATTCCGATGCTAAGTGGTTGAAGCGGATTGGGGATTGGAGGAAGCACCGCTGCCCAAGTGTGTTTGTTGAACTTTGGGGGCAATTCACTGACATTGCAGCACAGTTGGTTTCCCCACTTCGTTTGCGATACTTACCAGAATCTTGCTTGTGCATGCTGGAACCTGTAGGCGCTGGGGCTCTAGCTGACCACAGGAAGTATATGCAGTGTGACATCATTGACGTGGGAGTGGCTGCAGTCCGTGGATGAGGGGAAGGCTGGACATTTTAACCTTCGCTCACACCCCTTCTTCCAACACTTTCACCCGGCGCTGAAGAGGCAGACAACGCCGAAATGCATCCGCCATCATGGGTGTCAGAACTTTACTCTGTGTGGGCAGTTTATTAAAAGCGCTTCCAAAAACCTCCTCAAGTGTGGCCTTTTCTCTTTCTGTGAAGGAGTCTGTTCGAAATATATATATATATATATATATATATATATATATATATATATATATATATATATTACCTACTGGCGGTCGCCAGTAGGTATATATAGTTAGGTTTTTTTCCCTATGGGATTTCTGAAAATTCTATGTCTAATAACTTTGGCGTATGTGGATGGAATTGGCTGAAATTTTCTGGAAAATGGCACATTTTGTTTCTGAGCAGCTCCTGGAAATTTGGGGGGTGTTCGGCAAGGGGGGGCTGAGATAAAAGGGGGGTCCCAAAACGCGTTTTTCCCATGTTAATTTCCATAGGGCGGTTGGCCTCACTTTTAGCCCGAACGGCTGAATGGATTTCCACCAAACTTGGCAAAATTGTAGGGACTGTTAGCCTGATGTGCCTTTGCTAGGTCTCAATATATGTGCTTCAGTGGATTTTGAGAAATTAACGTTTAAAACAAGATATATATCTGTAACAGCGCTCCGGGCAGCGATCCGGTTAGCGAACTTTTCGCGTATCGGAACTTTGCGAAGCGAAGCTGATTGGCTTTCCGGTGTCTGTCAACATTCTAAACAGTCCGGAGTGGCCGCCATCTTGTCTCTCGGTAGGATCGAGAGACAAGAGGAGGCCAAAACAAAGGGGGAAATTACCAAAAGGGGGCATAGTAGATCCTCGTTGACCCCCTAGGTTTTATGTGGAGGTTTTAAAAGGGCCCAGGAGGGTCAAAAAAAAAAAAAATGTTTGTTTTTTTTGCGTGGTAAGCGCCAAGTTCGCGAACCGGAAAGCGTTCTGGGCAGCGTACTATAAGTATAAAAGAATGATAGACTTTTCTAATACTGTATGTTAATTATTTGTTGTTTTTGTTGTTTTTTTTTGTTTTCTTTATTTAAATTTTTTATTTTTTATTTTGATTGTGTGTCATAATTCATTAAACTTTTAACATTCAATAAACATATAAAAATAAATAATGTGTCAAACAATTTTTGAATTAAGAAATTAAAATTTATTTTTCATTTTGTTTTTCAAAATTTAAAAGAAAATCTAAAAAATCGTGATCATTTTTTTCTTCATTTTTTAGTAGAAAATCAACTGCATCTACGCATTGGACAAGTTCATTATTTATTGTGTCGTCGTAGAAATCCATGTCATCTTGTGTCTCAATTTTTTCTTCTGTTTCAGTTTTCATGTTGTTTTGATGTTGTTCCATTTTCAATTCTGAAAAATGAATTTTTAAAAAATATATCAGTACAGAAAGGGCATTGTTGGGTTTCAGTACAGGCAGGCAGTTTGGTTATTTAAACAGTGTTTTTTTCACAAAGAAAGGTGTCGCCTGCAATTAAGGTCTATTGCAGGGGGCCCCCTCCTTGGGCCTCCCATGGATGGTGTCAGGAGGTATAGGGGAGGGAGAAGGAGACGCTCCCTCAATTGCAAGGAGACCATTCACAGGCACTGAGGGGGCCCATTGTCCAGCATTTTTGCGCACCCACAGTTTTAACTTTTAGACCACAATCAATTCTCACACCTATGAAGGTGTGAGATATGCGTGTGGATTTAAAGTTAAAACTGTGGGGGCGTCAAAATGCTGGACAATGGGGCCCCCTCAGTGCCTGTGAATGGTTTCCTTGCAAGGGGCCACTTATGTAAATTGGAGGGGGCTTTGCGCACGTTCCTTTTTAGCCTATGGTCTTGCAAATTCTTGGAATGGCTCTGCCATAACTAAAACAGAGTAGTCTATTTTTTTCTATAAGTATTACAGAGTGATAGAATATAATTCTCAGAAAATGTTTTTCTAATTAGGTTTCAGTACAGAACATACTTAAGTTTTATAAATAATATGTTACCTTTCAAATATAAGTTGAAGTTATCAGTTGATTTTTTGTTGTGCACTTCACGAAGTAGCAGTCAAAATGGCTGTGTTTCCTTCTCTTCCTTTATATATATTCAGGTATCTAACCAATCAAATGTCAGGTAATAAAAGTAGAAAATGAAAGTAACATTTTCATTGGTTGTCAATACCAACACTTCAGATGTGTTTTGTGAAGTAATTTACCTCATGGTACTTAGAGAGGTCTACAGGCTAAATGGCTAAATGAAATTTCAATCAAATTTGTGAAAATGAAAGGGATTGTTATGTAGTATTAGCTAATCTATATTTGGTGAGAGTGTCTCTAGTCGTTTTTCTGTAAATTACTTTCCCACCTTTTTTTAGGACCGCTTCCCGGAAAGCGGCTCGGTTAGCGAACCTTAAGCGTCACGGGAGTCCACCATTTTGTGTTTCGGTCGCATTAAGATACAAGATGGAGGGCAAATAATGTTTAGAATGGGTAGAAGGGGTCATGGTAGACTTATCTTGCCCCCCTAGGTTTTCTGAGGGTGGCTGAGGAGGCTTATATGTGCGGAAAAAAACATTTTTAAAAAAAATTCCGCGAGGTTAGCTTTCGGTTAGCGAACCGGATAGCGCCCCGGGGAGCGTATTTTGTGGAAAATTAGTGAAAAAGTTAGAAAAAAATAATAATTGTGAGTGATCAGATGAAGGGTAGCTCTGAGAAGAGCTTTTGGGTTTATGGTACATTTTGGTACTTATAAGTAGGTACCAATGCACAGTCTTAAATTCAGAATGAAAATTCTGTTGCCCTCATCTGAGAAGTGAACTCCATCTCCTCTGTAGATATCTTGCATGTAGTAACGCAAGTTATTGTTGTACAAGGAGCCCATTCCATGGTCTCTCATGAAAGCTGAAACAGATTTGTTTACATGCTTCCTCGCTTTCTCAATTTGTGGACAAAATTGGTTGGACCACCTCCATTTCTGTCTTTGGCATATATTGGAATATACCAAGGCAGTTTGAGGGAAAAGTGCCATTAATTGCTCAAAGGTGTCCTTTAAAAGCATTTCCAGACCTACCCCAGTCAAAGTGCCCAAATCATTACCTCCACAGTGCACAATTAACAGGTCAGGTTTTGGCAAATGCATAAAGGTTTTCACCAATGGTATCAATTGGTGACATTTTAATCCTCTGTGGCCCAACCACTTAATTTCCACATCTTGTAAATTGAGGTTAGGTAAATTTCTGTTCTCAGCATACCTTTGAGCCCAGTGGATGTAACTATGTCCAACAATCCAGACATTAAACATGGTGGGAGAAGGTTGTGCTGCAGTCAGATGAAGTGTGGTAATGAAAGGGCAGTTGAAACAGTAGGAGTTTGTAAAGAAAAAAAACTGTGGATTTCCAATGCTAATGATTCATTAGCAGTGATTGGTGCATTTCCATTTCTGAAAACAGAAAGTTAGGATGCATGGATGTGTTCTTTGAAAGATGTAATTTGAATGGTCAAGGAAGAAACATTTAATGAAAGATTGCACTGGATACGCAGGTGCACTGAGAGTTCAGAGTTCAATTGAAACATTGTTGTGTGAATTTGCAAACATGAGAGGTCTTCCAGGAGGTGGTTGCTATGGAAAAAAGGCAGAGAGGGCAGAGGGGGAAGGGTTTTGATTTGAAAATAGTGAGGGAAGAGTTATGATTGGCTAATATGAGAGATATGTGAAATGAATATCTGTATTTCTGTGCTTTCAATAGCTGCAGCCTCTGGAGTGCATCCTTTTTCTTCTGCTGAAGACAATGTGGTGTATTTTTGAGACTGTTTTCAAAACTCAAAAAGTATTTGCTAAGGTGAGAAAAGATTTATTTAATTTAGATAGAGAATAGTATGATTTAAGGAGAAAATGATGAAGAAAGCTGTGTTTTTAAAATGTGGCTTTGTCTCTAGTGATATACAAATAGATTTTGTTTCTCTGAGAAATTGTAATTGCATATTCGGTGTAGCATTCTGGCATGCAGTAACACAAGTTATTGTTGTACATGGAGCCCATTCCATGGTCTCTTATGTAAGCTGAAACAGATATGTTGTTTTAAAAAACGATTTTTTAAATCAATTACATTTCTGGATATGTACTGCTAGAGCTTCATAGGTTGTTTTGGGTCATATTTATAAGGCATTTGAGTGTCTTTGATGTTATTTTTTCCTTTTTAAATGGAAAGCATTCCTCATGGGGCAAGTGTCTTGTAATTACGCTCCCACCTGTGCTTGGCAAATTTAGATTTTGATTATGGGAGTTACATAGCCATGTTAATAATGTCCAAAAAATGGTGCTAGGGCATTCCAGAAAACGCTTTCATGTGTCTCAAGGACATTTTCAGTCATTTCCTCTTGAATGCAGGTATACAATTGATTTATATGCTGTGTTTAAAAACGATTTTTTGAAATCAATTACATTTCTGGATATGTACTGCTAGAGCTTCATAGGTTGTTTTGGGTCATATTTATAAGGCATATGAGTGTCTATGATGTTATTTTTCCTTTTTAAATGGAAAGCGTTCCTCATGGGGCAAGTGTCTTGTAAATACGCTCCCACCTGTGCTTGGCAAATTTAGATTTTGATTATGGGAGTTACATAGCCATGTTAATAATGTCCAAAAAATGGTGCTAGGGCATTCCAGAAAACGCTTTCATGTGTCTCAAGGACATTTTCCGTCATTTCCTCTTGAATACAGGTATACAATTGATTTATATGCTGTGTTTAAAAACGATTTTTTGAAATCAATTACATTTCTGGATATGTACTGCTAGAGCTTCATAGGTTGTTTTGGGTCATATTTATAAGGCATTTGAGTGTCTATTATGTTATTTTACCCTTTTTAAATGGAAAGCGTACCTCATGGGGCAAGTTTCTTGTAAATACGCTCCCACCTGTGCTTGGCAAATTTAGATTTAGATTATGGGAGTTACATAGGCATGTTAATAATGTCACAAAAATGGTGTAAGGGCATAATCAAAATCTAAATTTGCCAAGCACAGGTGGGAGCGTATTTACAAGACACTTGCCCCATGAGGTACGCTTTGAAAGATCTGGGCCTAAACAAACCTTTAGATAGGCCACACCTTATTGTCATCCTGAATTAATCATTTAACCCCTTCCATGCTGATGACGGCCCCCATCCGTCATGCATTACAGTGCTCGTGTGCTGATGACGGCTGGGGGCCGTCATAAAGCCATTGATTCTTTAAAAGCCTAGCACACGAGGAAAATCGGCCCAGTATGGAAGGGGTTAAAATATTAGGGAGAGATTTATGATTGTTGTATGCCTGTTTTGTACCACTGTGTGTCATTTTTGTGATGCAGTGCTGGTGCAAAAGATTTGCTATGTTAAATAATAAGTAGGGCATTAAGTTTTTGATGACTGTTATTCATTTACTGTTTGGTAATAGTGGTTAATAACATTTTTTATTATATTTTTCCACAGATTCAACTGCAGATCTTTTCTTAATTTGAAAAATGCCAACGAAAAATCGAATTAGAAAGGCTAGAAAACGTCAAAGACAGCAGGATGATCTTTTATTGCAGCAGTCCTCTTCCCCAAATACTTTTAAAAACACCAAGAAAGCTCCGGGTAAGAGCACAAAATCATTCTTAAGAAATATTTTTAGTAAAAAAAGTATTTATCCAAAAAATGTTTCAGTTCAGAAAAAGAAAAGCAATTTAAATGGAAAGGAAAGACCCATCAAAAATGTTACTGGTAGAGGAAGAGATAACTCTGTGCATGATAGTAGAAGGAAACAACAGTTTAGGGACATTCGAAAACGAATGTTCCGTAATAGGATAATAGTTAATTTATTAAAAAATATTAAGAAAGGCCAACAGAAAGCGGCATTTTATAAGAAGAAGAAAAATGTAGAGAAAATTATTGATCATGCTTTTGAAATTAAGCGAAAGTTGTTTATTTTGGTAATCAATAGAATTAGGAAACTAAGCAAGGTAATTTCTGATTTCAAAACAAAAAGTAGATGGAAGAGAGTAGTAAATCGTAGTAACTTTTGTGAAGTTTTTTCCGGAGAATGGATGCATAGTTCAAGTTGTGAGGCATTTTTTAATGAGGGGAGTTATTTTCAGGATAATGATTTGGTGTTTGCAGTTGACACCAGTGGTCGAGCTTATGAAGTGAAGGATGGTTGTCCAGTTGAAAAAGAAAAACTTGTGACAACAGAGACAGAAGAGGCGCTAAGTGATGAGGTTTTAGGAAGACGTCCTAAGGGTCCTGTGTACATTTGGAAGTGTAGTTCTATTTGCAGTGTGCGACAGGTTTCCATCAATTTGCTTTGTGATTTTATACGGACATTTAATAAGAAAAGTTTGAAGCAGAAAATGAAGTTGTTGCAAGATTTAGATCCTTGCAGAGTGAGACAAATGACAGGTTTGCGTGGTCATTCACTGGCTTGTCTTTCCAGGAGAGTATGCCAGAGTGTTTTTCATCATTTCAGGATGCTAGCAGTGCATCATAATAAAGTGAGAAAATTAGTGAGAATGTTGTATTATGCTAAGAGTCCAGCAATTATGCTTAAACAATTATGTGCTGCTCTTTTGCATGGTTCTGAAATAGATGTGAAGAATATTTGTGAAGAAATTGAGTTTTGTTACTTTGGTAGTAAAGATGAGAATGTTCAAATTGACCCAGAAGTAGAGGGTAATGTTGAAGATAATGTACAGGTTTCCAGTACAGATAATTTTCAGAAGGAAATTGCCATGTTTCAGATGAAATCAAGTGAGAGGCCTAATTTCACTTGTGTGTGTTGTCGACGCACTTATTATAAGAATCAGACTAAGTTAGTGGATTTATATGCAAAAAGTGAAAGGGAAAATAATAGTGAATGGAAGGATTTTGCCACATACTTGATGGTAGAAAATTATTTTGATTTGGGATCGGATCAACGTGTGTGTACTTATTGTTGTAATAAATTAAACCAAAACCAGATGCCTGCTAGGGCAGTTCATAATAATCTGGAATTGGTTGAGATTCCTTCTGAATTGAAGGATTTAAATACTTATGAATCTATTTTGATTCAAAGTATCCATCCCTTTCAGGCTATTGTAAGAATGGAGCCAAAGACAGGGAAGTTGCCTCCAGCAGATTTACAGAGAGGATTAAAGGGAAGAGTTGTTTATTTGCCTCTAGATTTGAACAAAAACATTAACACAATTGGAGTAGAAAAAGTGGAAGAGGAACCTCTGGTTATCTTGGTTAATGGGGTTCCGACAAAGAATAAGAAAATATGGCAAGATTTAGTGGATGTTAGGAAAGTCAAAAAGGCAACATTGTATTTGAAGAAAAATAATAAGTACTATAAGAATGTATATGTTGCAGAAGAGGAAGTAAGTGATGAAGAGGATAGCGATTTGTGTGCTGGCCAAATTGAGAAAGTAGAGGCCTCTAAAAGTGAAGAAATATATGAACATTATAGTGTTCATCCTTTGCATTCCAAGGAAGTCATGGGGAATGCTATTGAGTTGTTTCAAATGAAACAAGCCAAAGGGAGTCCCATTAGTGTTTGGGAGGAAAGTTTGGAAGCTCAGTGTTTCCCACAGCTATTTCCCACAGGTCGAGGAGGAAGATATGATGAGCGACCTCATCAAATTCCTGCGTCTGAATACCGGACTTTACGATTGTATGCAGAAGATCCTAGGTTTCGTCAATGCATTCCCTATTTGTTTCATCTCCTGTTTGAAAGCGATCTGTCTGGGCTGTCATATGCAGTGAACCACATCTTAAAAAGTGGTATACAGATGCGAAACATCTCGGCAAGTGATTTTATGCATAAAGTCAATGTCCAAGACAGTATTTTGGATTCTCACTTAATTAATCTCATGGCCTGTCAGCGTGGTACTAATGAGTACTGGTACCGTCGTCATGGTGATTTAAAATGTATGCTGAGGAACTTAGGAACTCCGACATGGTTCCTCACTCTGAGCTGTGCCGAGTATGGCTGGGAAGACTTACTTGAATTTCTACGAGAGGCAAATGAAAATATTGAAAACATTGAATTCAAGACACCTGGAGAACTGTGTTCTTTGGATCCAGTGAATGTATGCAGGTACTTCAATCATAGATTTGAAGCTATGATGTCTTTCATCACAAATAAGAAGAATCCACCTCTTGGAGAGGTGTTGGATTTCTTCTGGAGAAAGGAGTACCAAGCAAGAGGTGCTCCTCATATACATATGTTGTTGTGGATCAAGGATGCACCTAAATTTGGAACAGATCCGGATGACTTAGTGATGAATTTCATAGAACAGTATTCTACGTGTGCTGTTCCAAACGCAACGGAGAAGAAAAGCCTAAGAGAACAAGTTCTACGTTTCCAAAGCCATCGTTGTGGAAAGTACTGTCGTCGTAAATTCAGAAACAAGGACAAGTTCTACACCAAATGTCGTTTTAACTTTCCACGACCGGTGATTTCTAAAGGAAGAGTGAACAGTTTGATGTCTTCACTGCGACATAATGTGATGAGGAAATCACCCAAAAATACATACAATTTGAAAAGGAACGAAGAGTCCAAGTACATCAACGACTACAACCCAGTGATTTTGTCCGGATCACTGAAATAATATCGACTGACAAAATATCGACTTACCAAAATATCGTGGACAAAATATCGACAGTCAAAATATCGAGTTTGTATCTACAAACAGGTAAGTACAAAAATATCGAGTACAAAATATCGTTAACAAAAATATAGATGTAAAAAATATCGACTTTACTAAAAACAGTGTTAAATTAAATTAATATTAAATTTTAATTACTAAAATATACTTAAAACGACTTAAATTAAATTATAATAATAAAATAATAAATGAAAATAATAAAAATAATTTTTTTAAATCTTATTTGTTAACCCTGAACCCTAAAAATACCCCTTTACCCAAAAACCCAAAACTGACCCTGAACCCTAAAAATACCCCTTTACCCATGACCTGAAAACTGACCCTGAACCCTAAAAATACCCCTTTACCCATGGCCTGAAAACTGACCCTGAACCCTAAAAATACCCCTTTACCCATGGCCTGAAAACTGACCCTGAACCCTAAAAATACCCCTTTACCCATGACCTGAAAACTGACCCTGAACCCTAAAAATACCCCTTTACCCATGGCCTGAAAACTGACCCTGAACCCTAAAAATACCCCTTTACCCATGGCCTGAAAACTGACCCTGAACCCTAAAAATACCCCTTTACCCAAAATTTATCAATATTATTTAATTACCAATTAATTATTAATTAACAATAACAATAAAGTAAATATATTAGAACATTAGGTGTAATTATTTTAATAATTAATATTATTTTATAAAAATTAATTACTTTAAAATAACACAAAATTATATATATAAAAAATGTACTCTAATTAATGTAATTAACTAATTACAATTAATTAATTAACAATTATTTACTAATACAAAATATATTCAAAATTATATTAATTAATTAACTAATTAATATTAATTAATTATCAATTAATTATTAATTAAAAATATTAACAAACATATATTAATTAATTAATTATTATTAAATTACTTCCCACCCTATTCCCCTATAAACCCACAACCCGCTACAGAATTACATTACGCAATTATTATCAAAACAAAATTCATGTAATAAAATATTTAATAACATTAATACACACTATTCACACATATTATTACATAAAAATAGACTATAAAATATTATATATTATTAAAAAATCGATATTTTTGCTATCTATATTTTAGACAGTCGATATTACTTCACTTACCTGAAAAACGATATTTTTGTAGTCGATATTATGTCCAGTCGATATTTTGTCCAGTCTATATTTAAAACTCGATATTATGTCCAGTCGATATTTTGGAGTCGATATTTTGTCTCTATACCATTTTGTCCATGTGGAATGCTAACATGGATATACAGTTTGTGGCTGACAACTGTATGGCTGTGGCACGGTATGTGACATCTTACATCACCAAAAAAGAAAAGACAGAACTGAAGGATATGTGGGAGGACATTTCCCATGAAAAGAGCCTCAGCAAGAAGTTGTACAGTTTCAGTCTGAAGATGTTGTCGCATCGAGAAATCGGAGCTTACGAATGTTCTGATCGATTGTCTTCAGCAAGTCTCTATGCCAAATCCAGGAGTATCGTTTGGGCGAGTCTTGGTCTTGCTGCAACGCGAAATCGAGTTCTAAAACCTGTCCGGGAAATTGAGTATTTGGCAGAAAAGGAACCAAACAGTACCGACATTTTGAAGACCAACATGTTGGATACATATTATCCAAATCAAAGCAGTCACCTTGAGAATGTTTGTCTATATGAGGTTCTACAAAATTATATATTCAAGAGGAACATCAAAGAAGATATTGAGAAAGGAGTGTATGCTGTAATTGGAAGTGAGGGATGCCTGGTCAAGCAAAAAAAATGCCAATTAGTAAACCATCGAAAATTGAGTGGTGAATCTCCAGAAAAAAAGGAGTTCTTCTATTTAGCCCTTTTGCAACTTTTCAAGCCTTGGCGTGCAGAAGAGGAACTGCTTGGAGATTTCCTCTGTTACGAAGACTCTTTCACTGCTGCTAAGGAGACCATAGAATGTCCTGCTTTTCCCAAATATCAAGAAATGCTAACTTTGGAAATTGAGCAGGAAGCAACGATTGCAGCCGAGATTGCCAGAGACAGTTCTCAGGACAGTCAGAGTTCTGTTTCATTGAGTCAAGATCCACTTGGAGGACCTATTATCGAAAATGAAGCTGCCACTGCTATGAATGAAGTGGAAAGAGCCATGGCACATGCTCAGGAGGATTCAGTTAACTTAGAAGACTTGGAAAAACAACTCAACGTTGAGCAGAGGAAAATATATGATGAAGTTACCAAGCAAATTGAGCATGGATTAAGTCATGAGAAGAAAGAGTGCTCATGTACATCGTTGAAGCCTGTCCGACTGTACGTGAGTGGAGAAGCGGGAACTGGAAAAAGTTTCCTCATTAAAGCAATTTCTTGTTATTTGCAGGAAAGGACTGAGTCATCGCTGTCTTGTGTTGTCACCGCTCCTACTGGACTGGCAGCACATAACATTAAAGGTATTACTTTGCATCGTCTACTGATGCTGCCAGTGGAGCATGACAACAAATTACAATACCACAAGTTATCTGGGGATGCTTGCTGTGAAGTTTCAAGAGTCTTGAGGAAAATGAAACTACTTATCATTGACGAAGTAAGCATGGTTTCCAATGTCATGCTTGCCTTTGTGCATTTGAGAATGCAAGAAGTACTTAAAACTGAATATGATGTGTTATTTGGTGGCAAACACATCATTGTTTTCGGAGATCTTCTGCAGCTGACACCAGTAAAAGGTCAACCTGTGTTCAAAATACTCACGCATGAAGATACCAGGAAGTGCCTAGGGAGCATTGGCAACGCCAATATATGGTTAAACTTCAATTATGCTGAACTGCATGAAAATATGCGTCAGGCGAAGGATGAAGATTACAAGAAAATTCTACAAGATATTAGAATTGGAAAAGTGACCGAGCATGGAAAAGAAGCTTTAAATGCACGATTACTTTCAAATTTATATCCCGAACAAGAGATTGTGCCTGAGAATATTTTTCAGAAAATTACTGAGAAGAAATCCGGAATATGTTTGATGCCAACTCTTGCAGAATGTGCCTTCTTCAACAACAAAATGTTGAATTTAGAAAAGCAAGAGATTGTGAAACTTGAAGCTATTGACAAAATAGAGCATATGGGATCAACAATTATTTTGTCAGAGAATTTGAAATCAAAATTGGATTCATTAGAGAAGACTATATCTAAAACAGCGGGTTTTGAAAAGACTTTGAATGTGTGTTTAAATTGCCGAATCATTTTGAGAAGGAATTTACATGTTGAAAGAGGTCTGGTAAATGGATCAATGGGTAATGTTGTTGATTTTGAGAAATACAGAAATAGAGATGGAATAGAATTTTTAAAAATTAAATTTGATGGCATTGAGGAAGTACAGCTAATTGGTCGTTGTTCTGCTAGGTTTTTGCTTGTTAAAGACTTATATGTTCGCCGTAAACAGTTTCCTGTTTGCTTGGCATATGCGGTGACAATCCATAAATCGCAAGGTTTAAGTGTAGACAGTGCATTGGTGAATATTGGCAGTTCTGTGTTCAAGGAGGGTATGGCATATGTGGCATTGTCACGAGTTAGAACTTTATCGGGATTGTACTTGATTGGCTGTGATGTCACAAACATTTGTGCGGATCTAGATTGTGTTAAGGAATACAATAGGTTAAGAAGAGAGTATGCGCCACATTTGCCTCAATATCCTTTGTTTGAGAAACGTGTGGTAGGCCGGAAACGTAGAAATATCAGTAATAGTAGGGAGGTTGTAGCAAAAAGACCAAAAGTCAATGAACCGAAAATTGTTAGCAGAAAGAAAGTGGATTCTGTTGAAGATGTTGTCGGTTTTCAATTTGAAAACAGTTCTGGTGTCAACTGCTATGCAAATGTAGTGGTTAATGTTCTCTTTTCACTAGAGAGTTTAAAAGAACAGATTCTGTTGAATTCAGAACAAATTTTATGCTGTTTGTTGAATTCTGTTTTCGAGAAATGTAGCACTGATCGAACAAAAGTAGAAAGTGTGTCTGAAGTTCGTTATCTGTTAGATGAATGTTCAGGTCAAACAGATTTCTCTGAAAATAATCAGCAAGATTGTCAGGAGTTTTTAATGTATATGCTTGATGTATTGCAAGATGAGGGTGTAGATGTAGATCACCTGTTTGGGCTTTCTTATCAATGGCAGCATGACTGCGAGAACTGTATGGTATCAAGTACTACTAGTGTAGACTCAGAAAGATTTATATATTTAACTTTGCCAGACAGTAAATCAGTCTCCTTTAATAAGCTAGTAAATGCAGCGGATCACAACATGGAGTGTAGCCAATGTAAATCTGAAATGATGTCAACATTATTTATACGTAGATATGGCCAGTATGTCATTTTAATGATCCAACGATGTAGGCCTGATGGATCAAAATTGTCAACTTTAATAAAAAATGTTGTGGCTTCTCAGCTGTCAATATCAGGAAGGACTTTTGTAACTGTAGCAATTATCTATCACGATGGTCCTTCAACAACATCAGGACATTATACAGCTTATTTAAAGTCTCGAAACGGCTGGTCATTCTGCAATGATTCCGTTGTAACTTTTAAAAAAAAATTGCCGTTTGACCTTAAAAATTCTTATCTGGTGTTTTTAAAACCAAAATTTTAAAGAAAGAATCTCGGGATTTCCTGTGAGGAATTGCAAAAGGTTCATCAAGTAGAGGGAATGTAAGTCTGCAATGCTGTCTAGATTATTGGTCCAAAACTTTTAATTATAATGTCAATTTAAAAATCCAACTATATAAACCTGATGCAAGTAAGTCTGCTTCATAGTAAGCAGTATCAGTGTCATAGGAAAAGGAGAACATGAGTGACAAAGAAGGGTAAGATATTAGTAGTCCAGGATTGTGAAAATAATCTTAAATGTTTTCTTTTTGAAAGTTGCGAAAATAGAAAATGACGGGATTTGATTGGAAGAATTACAAGAGTTCTGAATCGCTGCAACATGATTTGGCCTAGTGGAAACATGTGGTAGAATGTGAGAAGTATTTTCTTGTATGTAACATATTTTTCAAAACGATGGAGGTTTTCTTTCAGAAAGTGGCGGGCTGAAAATATTTATAGCACAACAGAGTGGACGCTGTTCATAGGACATCCTTCGACGTCATTGAAAGTAAGTTAATTTTAAGGAGTTTTGAATTCAGATTTCTTAGGTTTAATGGGTTTTTTAAACACAATCATTTTGATTCTGTTTTTTTTTCCCCGCTGTTACATGATGAATACCTTCAAGTCACTGATTTAAGTGAAATTTGATACATTCTGAGAACAGCAAAAATAAACCATTTAACATGTATAATTAATGTTCTGCTTTTTGTACTTATGATATACATTTAGAAATGTGAGGTAGATATGGAGAAACTGAGTCTTCTGTAAGTGCCAATTTTAATGCTTACAGTGCTGTACTTCTGGGTACTGTTTTTTTTTAAAAAAAAGGAATAGGCCTCACCTCAAAGAAAGCTCTTGAAAGCACCCATCTTATTTGCATCCTGAAACAATCATTTAAAATGTTAGACACAATTTTATGATGGCTTTACATCTTTTTTGCGCTGCTATTGCATCACTATTGTGAGACATCAGCAGTGCAAAAGAAGCACCATGTTCCAAAATAGGCCTCAGTTCATCAGCATGAAGATACTGTTTGTTTAAAATATATATCTTTAGGATTATGTAGGGGACGTAGAGAAGCAGAGGCTTCTGTAAATGTCAAAGTTGTTGAAAAACTGTTTCTTCTTGAACGTTTTCCCTTTTCTTTTCTAATTTTTAAATGCATGTTTTAATATTTTTGGAAATGTTTGTTCTCTCTTTTACAGATTGAAAGTATGAAAAAATATTTTAAAAAGGTAACAAGAATTATAAGGTAAATGTTTTCTACTCTTTTTACCCGCAATGCACTGCTGATGATGTCACTGACCATGTCATGAATGATGTAATAAGAGGACATGACTTACTTCATTGGTAGGCCTTCACATGCATTATCTGCTCTGTATTCTTCAACAAGTGTAAAATTGATCTGTAACCCTGAGTAGGTCTCACCTTAAACAAACCTCAGGAGAGATCACACCTTATCGTCATCCTGAATTAATAAATAGATCTATTAAACAGTATCTCTGGTTTACTCCCTATAGCTGTCTTTCTTTTAACATTACTCTCTGTTTACTTCCCTTATACTAACTCTTCTTTTTTTAAAAAAAATATTTTTTTGGTTTGCTTCAAGTTCGCGAACCGGGCAGCGAACCGGAAAGCGAACCAAAAGAAATAGAGCTTGCCAGAGTGCTAAACATTCTAGCAATTTTATTTGAAAGGGGAGGTAGTTCTGAAAATAACTTTTTTTTATGTTTTTGTTGAACATTTCTTTTTTTTTTGTATTTTTAGAACAGTTTTATTTTTTTTTTGTGTTTTTCATGGAGGGGAAACAACAAAAAACAGGCATTGAAAAGGGCTCAACAGGAGCAAAAAAAAAATTACTGTTTGGGTGGGTTAGGGCACTTATGGTTTTCAAACACCAAGTTGATTAAGTTCACGCTCATGTTCCCACATGAGAGCAGAGCACCACAATATATGCACGTAAACTTCATGTGCTTGAAGTTTGGCTGTATGTTTGGCACAGTTTCCTGTGCCTCTCTTCCTGTCAAAGATATAGTTGATGTTGATCTGGCCACAGGAGTTGTCGGGGGATTATCTTGAAGGTCTCTTAACTCTGCCCGGCTGTAGTTTAATGGATGCCACCTGGCCATATGGCGATGCATAGTATAGTTGCCCATACTATACTTTTTGTCAGTGCCTCTAGATAATCTGTATTTGCAGATTAGGCAGGTGGCATACTTGGCATTGACCTTCTTCTCCCCTCGAGGGATTGAGAAAAACTGCCATATAAAACTTGTTTTCCTTCGAGAAACACGGGGCAACTCCTGTATAAATTGAGGTTCATCTGTGTCCTCTTCTTCTAGGTCCTCCTCTTCCTCCTCTCTGTTGGAGATGAATTGTGATGGTGGTCCTCTCTTCTCATGAGGAGGTTGAGGTGGTGGTGGGGGTCCACCAGCTGAAGCAAGGATAGAAGCCATTGCTGAAATACTGGAAAATGGTCTTTCTCTCACCAAGATGAAAGTCAGAGTGAGGAAAGAAGGAGGGGTTTACATGATTTGGGAAAAGCAAAAGTTCTGAACCAATGAAAAGTGTTATTTTTAGGTCACATGACCTAGTCATACATCATTTGGAAACCAAAAGTGAAATGAACCAATGAAAAGTTTGATAAACAAGTCACATGATCTGTTCCGCTTACGTTACGCGGTGCGCGCCGCGTCCCGGATCGTTTCCGGTTCGCGGTCCGGAACATTTCCGGGAGCGCTAACGCGGCGCGTCATAAGACGCATTACGCGACAACGTGATACGTCGCGCTTCCGCGACGCGTCACAGTTGCGCTAACGAAACGTTTACCGGTTCGCGGACTAGGTCGCGGCAACAAGTTGAGCTAACGGAAAGCTTCCCGGTTCGCTTACCGGAAGCGAAGAAAAAAAATATTTTAAAAAAAATTATCAATAAACATCTAAAATATATTTTGGGATTTAAAGAAGAATACATTTTACAGCTACAGATGTTAGCTTTTAAAAAACCAATGAAATTCACTGAAAAAACCATAGGTTATAGACCATATATAGTTAGGAATTTGCATTTACAAAACCTTGAAAATTCACTGAAAAAACCATAGGTTATAGACCATATATAGTTAGGAATTCGCATTTACAAAACCTTATTTTACTCACACAAAACCATTGAAATTCGCATATATAGTTAGTTGCACTAACTATATATCGCGCACCCGCAATCCACTGCTGATGATGTCACATATTACATCATTCATGACATGGTCAGTGACATCACTGATGACATCACTGATGACAACTCAAATGACATCATTCATGTGATAATACGATGAACCTTTTCAGACTCTAATATAACCTTAGATACACTTAGATACACTCAGTGTAAACAGACACTCACTCACAGACACTCACAGATTGTCACTCATCCATGGAGTTACTCATACACCTAGTCAGTCATGCAAAGAATCAATCACACCTCCATTTCCTCAACTATACAGTTATACACACCTTACTTATTCAAACATATTCTAACACATATTTACTCACTTTTACAATCACTGATACAAGTTTTCAATGATCCATGCAGCCACTCACACATTCACTAGCTCTAGTAATTTATATATGTCAACTCTCACATGTACTGTGTTTTACATATGTACTTACTTTGACATGTAGCACTGAGATATCCATTCACTCACAATACACTCATGCACACAGTCAACCACCCATACAGCTATTTGCACATGCAGTTTTGAACCCATACATCTAGTGAATCAACTGTTCACACATCTATGCACAGAGTCATACACCTCCCAGCCACCCACACACACACACTCACTCTCCCATACAAATACTTGGGCAACCAATCAATAACCCATATAGTTACTCATATAGGTACTGATCAACACATGCAGCACTTTACAGAACAACAGATATAATGATGCACAAATTAAGACAGTTTAATCACTAACCCATGCACTCAGTGAGACACATTTAATCACTCTCTCATACAGTCAGTCATGCACCTACTAAATCCTTCATCCAGACACTTATACATTCACTCATTCTTCAATATGTAAAACATATTTAAACTTTACAGAAACACACAGTCACTGGATGATGTCATCAGTGATGTAATCAGTGATGTCACTGACCATGTCATGAATGATGTAATATGTGACATCATCAGCAGTGGATTGCGGGTGCGCGATATATAGTTAGTGCAACTAACTATATATGCGAATTTCAATGGTTTTGTGTGAGTAAAATAAGGTTTTGTAAATGCGAATTCCTAACTATATATGGTCTATAACCTATGGTTTTTTCAGTGAATATATATATATATATATATATATATATATATCCTCCACAAAGCCTCCAAGCTTTTAGAAACGCACTCCACGAGTGAGAGTTCACAGAACCATTTATTTCCAAAGGCAGCAAATCACAAACTTATTGTTTCCAGTCCCTGACGCGTTTCGATGCCACAGGCATCTTAATCATAGGGCGGGTCCTTTTGGAAAATCCGATGACGGACTGCTGCTCAATTACCTATCACATGCATTCTCCAGTGAAGTGCATGCTAGTTGCAGTAGTCCCGATTCTTTCCCTTCGGTGGGGTCCGTTTTTTCCAAAATCATTTTCACTCCCAATTTCAGCAATTTATTTTTTCTCCCTTCAGTGGGTTCAAAGTTCGTGATTCTGCCTCTTATTTTCTGGCTCACTCGTACTGGAAATGGGCTGCCAAAGTCCGCAGCCCCACAGACCTTCAAACAGTTGTCAGCGGCGGTGCGTCTCCCACGGCTGGAGCAGCCGTTTATTAATTCCTCCACAAAGCCTCCAAGCTTTTAGAAACGCACTCCACGAGTGAGAGTTCACAGAACCATTTATTTCCAAAGGCAGCAAATCACAAACGTATTGTTTCCAGTCCCTGACGCGTTTCGATGCCACAGGCATCTTAATCATAGGGCGGGTCCTTTTGGAAAATCCGATGACGGACTGCTGCTCATTTACCTATCACATGCATTCTCCAGTGAAGTGCATGCTAGTTGCAGTAGTCCCGATTCTTTCCCTTCGGTGGGGTCCGTTTTTTCCAAAATCATTTTCACTCCCAATTTCAGCAATTTATTTTTTCTCCCTTTAGTGGGTTCAAAGTTCGTGATTCTGCCTCTTATTTTCTGGCTCACTCGTACTGGAAATGGGCTGCCAAAGTCCGCAGCCCCACAGACCTTCAAACAGTTGTCAGCGGCGGTGCGTCTCCCACGGCTGGAGCAGCCGTTTAATAATTCCTCCACAAAGCCTCCAAGCTTTTAGAAACGCACTCCACGAGTGAGAGTTCACAGAACCATTTATTTCCAAAGGCAGCAAATCACAAACTTATTGTTTCCAGTCCCTGACGCGTTTCGATGCCACAGGCATCTTAATCATAGGGCGGGTCCTTTTGGAAAATCCGATGACGGACTGCTGCTCATTTACCTATCACATGCATTCTCCAGTGAAGTGCATGCTAGTTGCAGTAGTCCCGATTCTTTCCCATCGGTGGGGTCCGTTTTTTCCAAAATCATTTTCACTCCCAATTTCAGCAATTTATTTTTTCTCCCTTCAGTGGGTTCAAAGTTCGTGATTCTGCCTCTTATTTTCTGGCTCATTCGTACTGGAAATGGGCTGCCAAAGTCCGCAGCCCCACAGACCTTCAAACAGTTGTCAGCGGCGGTGCGTCTCCCACGGCTGGAGCAGCCGTTTAATAATTCCTCCACAAAGCCTCCAAGCATTTAGAAACGCACTCCACGAGTGAGAGTTCACAGAACCATTTATTTCCAAAGGCAGCAAATCACAAACTTATTGTTTCCAGTCCCTGACGCGTTTCGATGCCACAGGCATCTTAATCATAGGGCGGGTCCTTTTGGAAAATCCGATGACGGACTGCTGCTCATTTACCTATCACATGCATTCTCCAGTGAAGTGCATGCTAGTTGCAGTAGTCCCGATTCTTTCCCTTCGGTGGGGTCCGTTTTTTCCAAAATCATTTTCACTCCCAATTTCAGCAATTTATTTTTTCTCCCTTCAGTGGGTTCAAAGTTCGTGATTCTGCCTCTTATTTTCTGGCTCACTCGTACTGGAAATGGGCTGCCAAAGTCCGCAGCCCCACAGACCTTCAAACAGTTGTCAGCGGCGGTGCGTCTCCCACGGCTGGAGCAGCCGTTTAATAATTCCTCCACAAAGCCTCCAAGCTTTTAGAAACGCACTCCACGAGTGAGAGTTCACAGAACCATTTATTTCCAAAGGCAGCAAATCACAAACATATTGTTTCCAGTCCCTGACGCGTTTCGATGCCACAGGCATCTTAATCATAGGGCGGGTCCTTTTGGAAAATCCGATGACGGACTGCTGCTCATTTACCTATCACATGCATTCTCCAGTGAAGTGCATGCTAGTTGCAGTAGTCCCGATTCTTTCCCTTCGGTGGGGTCCGTTTTTTCCAAAATCATTTTCACTCCCAATTTCAACAATTTATTTTTTCTCCCTTCAGTGGGTTCAAAGTTCGTGATTCTGCCTCTTATTTTCTGGCTCACTCGTACTGGAAATGGGCTGCCAAAGTCCGCAGCCCCACAGACCTTCAAACAGTTGTCAGTGGCGGTGCGTCTCCCACGGCTGGAGCAGCCGTTTAATAATTCCTCCACAAAGCCTCCAAGCTTTTAGAAACGCACTCCATGAGTGAGAGTTCACAGAACCATTTATTTCCAAAGGCAGCAAATCACAAACTTATTGTTTCCAGTCCCTGATGCGTTTCGATGCCACAGGCATCTTAATCATAGGGCGGGTCCTTTTGGAAAATCCGATGACGGACTGCTGCTCATTTACCTATCACATGCATTCTCCAGTGAAGTGCATGCTAGTTGCAGTAGTCCCGATTCTTTCCCTTTGGTGGGGTCCGTTTTTTCCAAAATCATTTTCACTCCCAATTTCAGCAATTTATTTTTTCTCCCTTCAGTGGGTTCAAAGTTCGTGATTCTGCCTTTTATTTTCTGGCTCACTCGTACTGGAAATGGGCTGCCAAAGTCCGCAGCCCCACAGACCTTCAAACAGTTGTCAGCGGCGGTGCGTCTCCCACGGCTGGAGCAGCCGTTTAATAATTCCTCCACAAAGCCTCCAAGCTTTTAGAAACGCACTCCACGAGTGAGAGTTCACAGAACCATTTATTTCCAAAGGCAGCAAATCACAAACTTATTGTTTCCAGTCCCTGACGCGTTTCGATGCCACAGGCATCTTAATCATAGGGCGGGTCCTTTTGGAAAATCCGATGACGGACTGCTGCTCATTTACCTATCACATGCATTCTCCAGTGAAGTGCATGCTAGTTGCAGTAGTCCCGATTCTTTCCCTTCGGTGGGGTACGTTTTTTCCAAAATCATTTTCACTCCCAATTTCAGCAATTTGAAACGCGTCAGGGACTGGAAACAATAAGTTTGTGATTTGCTGCCTTTGGAAATAAATGGTTCTGTGAACTCTCACTCATGGAGTGCGTTTCTAAAAGCTTGGAGGCTTTGTGGAGGAATTATTAAACGGCTGCTCCAGCCGTGGGAGACGCACCACCGCTGACAACTGTTTGAAGGTCTGTGGGGCTGCGGACTTTGGCGGCCCATTTCCAGTACGAGTGAGCAAGAAAATAAGAGGCAGAATCACGAACTTTGAACCCACTGAAGGGAGAAAAAATAAATTGCTGAAATTGGGAGTGAAAATGATTTTGGAAAAAACGGACCCCACCGAAGGGAAAGAATCGGGACTACTGCAACTAGCATGCACTTCACTGGAGAATGCATGTGATAGGTAAATGAGCAGCAGTCCGTCATCGGATTTTCCAAAAGGACCCGCCCTATGATTAAGATGCCTGTGGCATCGAAACGCGTCAGGGACTGGAAACAATAAGTTTGTGATTTGCTGCCTTTGGAAATAAATGGTTCTGTGAACTCTCACTCGTGGAGTGCGTTTCTAAAAGCTTGGAGGCTTTGTGGAGGAATTATTAAATGGCTGCTCCAGCCGTGGGAGACGCACCGCCGCTGACAACTGTTTGAAGGTCTGTGGGGCTGCGGACTTTGGCAGCCCATTTCCAGTACGAGTGAGCCAGAAAATAAGAGGCAGAATCACAAACTTTGAACCCACTGAAGGGAGAAAAAATAAATTGCTGAAATTGGGAGTGAAAATGATTTTGGAAAAAACGGACCCCACCGAAGGGAAAGAATCGGGACTACTGCAACTAGCATGCACTTCACTGGAGAATGCATGTGATAGGTAAATGAGCAGCAGTCCGTCATCGGATTTTCCAAAAGGACCCGCCCTATGATTAAGATGCCTGTGGCATCGAAACGCGTCAGGGACTGGAAACAATAAGTTTGTGATTTGCTGCCTTTGGAAATAAATGGTTCTGTGAACTCTCACTCGTGGAGTGCGTTTCTAAAAGCTTGGAGGCTTTGTGGAGGAATTATTAAACGGCTGCTCCAGCCGTGGGAGACGCACCGCCGCTGACAACTGTTTGAAGGTCTGTGGGGCTGCGGACTTTGGCAGCCCATTTCCAGTACGAGTGAGCCAGAAAATAAGAGGCAGAATCACGAACTTTGAACCCACTGAAGGGAGAAAAAATAAATTGCTGAAATTGGGAGTGAAAATGATTTTGGAAAAAACGGACCCCACCGAAGGGAAAGAATCGGGACTACTGCAACTAGCATGCACTTCACTGGAGAATGCATGTGATAGGTAAATGAGCAGCAGTCCGTCATCGGATTTTCCAAAAGGACCCGCCCTATGATTAAGATGCCTGTGGCATCGAAACACGTCAGGGACTGGAAACAATAAGTTTGTGATTTGCTGCCTTTGGAAATAAATGGTTCTGTGAACTCTCACTCGTGGAGTGCGTTTCTAAAAGCTTGGAGGCTTTGTGGAGGAATTATTAAACGGCTGCTCCAGCCGTGGGAGACGCACCGCCGCTGACAACTGTTTGAAGGTCTGTGGGGCTGCGGACTTTGGCAGCCCATTTCCAGTACGAGTGAGCCAGAAAATAAGAGGCAGAATCACGAACTTTGAACCCACTGAAGGGAGAAAAAATAAATTGCTGAAATTGGGAGTGAAAATGATTTTGGAAAAAACGGACCCCACCGAAGGGAAAGAATCGGGACTACTGCAACTAGCATGCACTTCACTGGAGAATGCATGTGATAGGTAAATGAGCAGCAGTCCGTCATCGGATTTTCCAAAAGGACCCGCCCTATGATTAAGATGCCTGTGGCATCGAAACGCGTCAGGGACTGGAAACAATAAGTTTGTGATTTGCTGCCTTTGGAAATAAATGGTTCTGTGAACTCTCACTTGTGGAGTTCGTTTCTAAAAGCTTGGAGGCTTTGTGGAGGAAATATATATATATATATATATATATATATATATATATATATATATATATATATATATATATATATATATATATATATATATATATATATATATATATATATATATATATTCACTGAAAAAACCATAGGTTTTAGCCCATATATAGTTAGGGATTAGCATTTACAAAACCTTAATTTTACTCGCACAAAACCATTGAAATTCGCATATATAGTTAGATGCAATAACTATATATCGCGCACCCGCAACCCACTGCTGGTGATGTCACATATTACATCATTCATCACATGGTCAGTGACATCACTGATGACATCACTGATGACATCTCAAATGACATCACTAATGACATCTCAAATGACAACATCCAGTGACTGTATCTTTCTGTAAAGTTAAAATATGTCTTACATATTGAAGAATGAGTGGATGTATAAATGTTTGGATGAAGGATTTAGTAGGTGCATGACTGACTGTATGAGAGAATGATTAAATGTGTCTCACTGAGTGCATGGGTTTGTGACTAAACTGTCTTAATTTGTGCATCATTATTACTGTAGTTCTGTAAACTGCTGCATTTGTTGATCAGTAGCTATATGAGTAACTATATGGGTTATTGATTGGTTGCCCAAATATTTGTATGGGAGACTGAGTGTGTGTGTGTGGGGGTGGCTGAGAGGTGTGTGACTCTGTCCATAGATGTGGGAGCAGTTGATTCAGTAGATGTATGGGTTCAAAAGTGCATGTGAAAACAGCTGTATGGGCGGTTGACTGTGCGCATGAGTGTATTGGTGAGTGAATGGATATCTCAGTGCTACATGTCAAAGTAACTACATATGTAAAACACAGTACATGTAAGAGTTGACATATATAAATAACTGTGCATAAATGCCAGTGAATGTGTGAGTGGCTGTATGGATCATTGTGAACTTGTATCAGGGATTGTATAAGAGAGTAAATATGTGTTAGTATATGTTTGATTAAGTAAGGTGTGTATAACTGTATAGTTGAGGAAATGGAGGTGTGATTGATTCTTTGCATGACTGACTAGGTGTGTGAGTAACTCCATGGATGAGTGACAGTCTGTGAGAGTCTGTTTACACTGATTGTATCTAAGGTTATATTAGAGTCTGAAGAGGTTGATCGTATTATCACATGAATGATATCATCAGTGATGTGATCAGTAATGACAAATGAGATGTTATCAGTGATTTTACAAGTGATGTCATTTGAAATATCATCAGTGATGTCATCAGTGATATCACTGACCATGTCATGAATGATGTCATTTGAGATGTCATCAGTGATGTCATCAGTGATGCCACTGACCATGTCATGAATGATGTAATATGTGACATCATCAGCAGTGGGTTGCGGGTGCGCGATATATAGTTATTGCATCTAACTATATAAGCGAATTTCAATGGTTTTGTGCGAGTAAATTAAGGTTTTGTAAATGCTAATCCCTAACTATATATGGGCTAAAACCTATGGTTTTTTCAGTGAATTTCAATGGTTTTTTAATAGCAAATATCAAAAGCTGTCAAATGTCAAGTACGTGATAGGTAAAAACTTTTTCGTGTTTATGCACGCTGATGTGCTTTGAACGCTGCCCCCCCCCCTCCCCTCTTTTCTCTTAGTAGTACTCTCTCTTTGCAGATAGTGAAGGGTAGTTAACGCAGGCCTTTACCCCCGTTGTAATCCGTCGTGCCTGCTTGTCTCTCCATTTGATTGATTGTTATCCAAGCATTTACTGTTTTACAATTGATTCTCTTTGGTTCATTCTCTATTTACAAACAAGCACAAAGTCGCAATACTCTGTTTAGTCTTTGCAGATAGTGAAAAATCGTGTAAAAAAATAAAAGTAATCGAGCAAAATCAGTAGGCCACTAATGGGATCTCTTTTTGACCTCGCTAAAATAGAAACATTAGGAACAACCCTTCTTGAGAAATACGAAAATAGTGAGATGAACTGAGCTCCACACCATGAGGGCTGCAAGACAGCTCGGCTCCGCCACCCACCCCGCCCAAAATAACGATAAACTCTATGCAACTATTATAAATATATACAACACACCAGCAAAGTAACAGGGTAAAACATTTTATTAAATAACTATTTACATAACTATTTTATACTTTTTGTTGCCTGATCCGGCTAGCTCAATCGATCGAGTATGAAACTCATAAACTCTGATAGCAAGCGTTGCTGCTGATGCTATGCAGACAAAAACTGGTTTTCAGTTTGTACATTCATCAAGATTTTTCCATCCAAGGCTGGTTGAGAGTTTGTAGAACGATAGCTTCAGATTTTCAACATACGGTGTGGTGGCGCGGACTGGGAGGGGGCGCCTGGCTCCTGCCCCCTCCCCAAATCGTGTTGCCCTGGTGTGGCCTAAGATCGCCCCCGACATAGGCGGCCGGCTCCCGGGGTCCGGCGGAACTTTTTGCCTTTTGATGACTCTTCCATTCTGGACCTTGTCCCACAATCCGTTTGACCTGAAGACACGCTGTAGTGGGGCGCCCCTTTACCATTTCAGTTGCCATTCCGCCCGCTTTTTCTACACCGTGCCTCTTCCACCATTCAGCTGTTTACCGCCCGCTCTTGTGACTACAGCGTCTCGCTCACCATGTAGTTGAGTTGCTCCCGCTCTTGCGATGCAGCGATAGGCGGCTGCCACAAGACTCTCAAAATGGCAGCCGCCTCTTCAGATTTGGGCGTGATCCACTAAAATGGCCCTGGGACACCTTGGAACTCGGACGCTTGTCTGCTAGGGCTTGGGCCCCATTCTCGAAAGCGTCCCCTGAGCCTTGAAGATTCTACAAAAGTCTTGGGGGCCCCCGACTCCCGCAGGCTTCTGGTGGGGAGCGGCTACCATGATTGCTCGTGGAATGGCCACGACTGAGCTACGAGATGGTGGTGCTCTCATGCTGACGCCAGCTTAAGTCTGAAACATCCAGAAACACTGTAGACTACCAATTCGATCAGTTCCGGTAGCGCCCCAACGTGACCCGGTAGGGAAGAACTTGCCCTCCCCTCTTTGACTGATGGTTCTTGTTGCCTGTCCCTTCTGTTGTCATTTAACAGAACCTTTTAGACTACTGAAAGGGGTGGTGTTCCGACCGCTGGTTGGTGGAGACATTTTGACTATATTCTGGACCTACGTTGTCGCGTAATGCGTTATATGACACGCCGCGTTAGCGCACCCGGAAGTGCTCCGGTGCGCGAAGCGCAGCTTCCCGGAAGCGATCCGGGGCGCGGCGCGTAACGTAAGCATAACAGGTCATGTGACTTGTTTATAAAACTTTTCATTGGTTCATTTTACTTTTGTTATTCTAATGATGAAAGGCTTGGTCATATGACCTAAAAATTACGCTTTTTATTGCTTTCGAACATTATTTTTTCTTAAACATATATGTTATAATGTTCCAGGCTAATGTACTTTCCCGGAAAATTTACAACTGTCCTGCAAGTAAAATATATTCCTTTTTTAGCAAAAGGGCGTTTCTTCGTCCCATGACGGAGCCGTTGACCAAAAGATGCTCGGCCTGCTGTCTTAGTCGCCGATACGCCTGAATATCAGATTCTTATCGATCACTTTATGTTGCAGGAGTAAAAAATACAACAGCCATTGACCATTTATCTTAACTGCGTTCCTGCGTATTATACCTTTTATCCGTCATATAATTGGACTGCTTTATTTCACTTGCCTTTTACTGATTCGAAAACAGTGACTAAAATTAAAAACTTTACCAATGTAAATACTACTTCCATGTTTTGTTTTAAAAACCTTTATTGTGAAAATGTCAGTATACAAATACGGGCCTATAACCACGTGGGCCGGCCACGGAGCAAACTGGAATCGTATATGATGAGGAAACATCTACACTGTAGAGGAACGTAACGAGCGGGCCATTAGGTTGCAAGAACTAAGGTGTCTAACAGTTGCGGAATCGGTGGACGTACATTTTGTAATTAAAATACGACAGGGCCACTTACAATAACATTTTCTAGATATACATTTGCGGGCAAGTACCATGGGTGACGTTAATTCGAACTTACAATAGTACAGTAATCAATAACACATCAGAACTTAATATCAATAAGGATGTCCAAATGTTCAATCAGTACTCGTCCCCGCCCACCATGTGCTTCAAAACTGCATATGTATCTCGTGATATCAAGGTTGTTCAACCAGTACACAACAAGGAGTTACGAGTCCCATTTATACCGGCGCCATTTTGGGCGAGGCCGGGCAGGTCCAGGATATAGTCAAAATGTCTCCACCAACCAGCGGTCGGACCAGAACCCCTTTCGGCAGTCAAAAAAGGTTCAGTTAAATGACAACAGAAGAGATAGGCAACAAGAACCAACAGTCAAAAGAGGGGAGGGCAAGATCTAAAGCCATTGTTCTACAAACTCTCAAGCAGACTTGGATGGAAAAATCCTGAAGAATGTACAAACTGAAAACCATTTTTTGTCTGTATAGCATCACCAGCAACGCTCGAGTCAGCTTTGTGTGAAGCCGCCATTTTGATTCAATCAATAGCGTCCCCCTGCACACATTCAGGGACCTGGTCGTGTCTTCAGGTCAAACGGATTGTGGGACAAGATGCAGAAAGGAAAAGGAAAAAAGTTCCGCCGGACCATGGGAGCCGGCCGCCTATGTCATGGGCGATCTTTGGCCACACCAGGGCAATAGTGAAGCTGCAGCAGGTGCAAATAAGCTTCAGACAGTGTTACAAGCACTGCTCAGAACTCTCAACTATGGCACCCAACATCCAGGACTTGCCATCCGGATCTTGGCTCTCAACTATGGCACCCAACATCCAGGACTTGCCATCCGGATCTTGGCGCCTTGTGCTGGTTCCGACCTATTCACACATCGGTCCGCTACTGACACCACCTCATAAGCAAACGGGGCACCCCACGCCGACTTTCGGCGCAGCGTTGTAGGATGGCCACACCAGTGCGGCAACTTGCTGGACACCACCTCGGTGCCATCCAGATCTCGGCGCGTTGTGCTGCCTTCGGTCTACTGTAGCCGCAAGTGCGGACGCAACTCAGCTGGATAGCGAGTGAAACACCAAGGGGCGCCCCACTGCAGCCGAGGAGCCTCCATCTTAGGGTCGACGCACAGCATCACATTGCTTTCTCAAACAGCCCTCACTGACTGACGCGACCTCACAGGCCAACGGGGCGCCCCACGCCGACTTTCGGCGCAGCATTGTAGGATAGCCACACCAGTGCGGCAACTTGCTGAACACCACCTCGGTGCCATCCGGATCTTGGCGCGTTGTGCTGCCTTCGGCCTATTCGCACATCGGTCCGCTACTGACGCCGCCTCACGTGCCAACGGATTTTCTACGCTTTTTATACCAGCGCGTAACGTAAGCATAACAGGTCATGTGACTTGTTTATAAAACTTTTCATTGGTTCATTTTACTTTTGGTTTCCTAATGATAGAAGGCTTGATCATATGACCTAAAAATAACACTTTTCATTGGATTAAAACATTTTTTTTTTCCCAAACGATGAAAGCCCCACCTTGTTTCTGGATGTTTCAGACTGAAGCTGGCGTCAGCATGAGAGCACCACCATCTCGTGGCTCCGTCGTGGTCATTCCGCGAGCAATCATGGCAGCCGCTCCCCACCGGAAGCCTGCAGGAGTCGGGGGCCCTCAAGACTTTTGTAAAATCTTCAAGGCTCAGGGGACATCCGAGTTCCAAGGTGTCCCAGGGCCATTTTAGTGGACCAGGCCCAAATCCGAAGAGCCGTCCGCCATTTTAAGAGTCCAGTAGCAGCCGCCTATCGCTGCACCGCAAGAGTGGGCGCAACTCAACTACATGGTGAGTGAGACGCTGTAGCCGCAAGAGCGGGCGATAACCAGCTGAATGGAGGATGAGGCACAGTGTAGCAAAAGCGGGCAGAATGGCAACTGAAACGGTAAAGGGGCGCCCCAGTACAGCAGACGAGCCTCCACCTGGGGAGGCCCATTCACGCTGCCCCCCCCTCCTCCCCGGGGCGCCCCACGCCGTTTTCCCGAGCAGCATTGTAGGATGCCAAAACCAGTGCAGCAACTTACTAGACATCACCTGGTTGCCATCCACATCTCAGCGCGTTCTGCTGCCTTGGGACTATTCGCACAACAGACCGCTACTGACGAGGCCTCCTCCCGCACCACCCGGGACGCCCCACGCCGTTTTTTGGAGCTGCATTGTAGGATACCAAAAACCAGTGCAGCACCCAGGTAACATCACCTGGGTGCCGTCCAGAACTCAGCACATTGTGCTGCCCTGGGACTATTCGCACAAAACACAGCTACTGACCATTGTTGCTTCTTTTTTAAAAAAATGTTTAAATGTATTTACTGTTTTTGTTGCGTTGTATATATTTATAAGTTATTAAAGTGTTATAATCCTACAACTTTGTTGGAGTGCTATATATTTTTAATGTGACACATAATTGTGAAGACTTTGATGTACAAAAAGGCATCCCTGGAATCTTCCGCTTCAGGCTCGGACCCACACACCCTCACAGTGAGAATCCCCTCCCCTAGCACAATACAGGATGGTTGTCAGATAGTAGGAACGCGTATGGTGTGACGGATCTCATGAGGTGGGGGCCTTGATCTACTGTAACTCCTTTGAATAGGGGTGATTCTCTACAGCTGGGGCCATAAACTACACCTGCAGGACTAGGTGATAGCCTGGGACCGGCCTGGACAATCGGACACAGCGGAAGAGGAGTGTCAGAGGGTGCGGTAGTGAATAGGGTGAAAGGGAGGTGTCGGGCGGGCACAGGGTGTGATTCTCAGAGAAGAACAGCGCAGATGGGAGGAGGTTTCTGGGCCATGCATGAGAGAGAGAGCGGGGGTGACCAGTGCGTGGGGGAGATGCTTGCGAGGGTGGGAAGCCATGCTGAGGATCAGCGGCGTGCAGAGAGTGGGTCTGGACAAGGCATCTAAAATGGCTGCCGTGCTCAACAAAAGTGTGGCATTGCAAAAAAGGCAAGATGGCGCAGACAATGTTTATCAATAAGGATTAATTTATAACAATTATTTTTAACAAAATATTTAATCGCAGTGACAAAATAGCGGTCAACAGTTCCTGATTTCCATCGAATCGAACGTTAACAGACGTCACGCAGCAAAAAAAAAAAACGCTCATGAACAGCGCAGATGGGAGGAGGTTTCTGGCCCATGCATGAGAGAGAGAGCGGGGGTGCACGCAGCAAAAAAAAAAAACGCTCACGAACAGCGCAGATGGGAGGAGGTTTCTGGCCCATGCATGAGAGAGAGCGCGGGGGTGACCAGTGCGTGGGGGAGATGCTTGCGAGGGTGGGGAGCCATGCTGAGGATCGGCGGCGTGCAGAAAGTAGGTCTGGTCAAGGCATCTAAAATGGCTGCCGTGCTCAACAAAAGTGTGGCATTGCAAAAAAGGCAAGATGGCGCAAACAATGTTTATCCATAAGGAATAATTTATAACAATTATTTTTAACAAAATATTAACTCGCAGTGACAAAATGGCCGTCAACAGTTCCTGATTTCCATCGAATCGAACGTTAACAGACGTCACGCAGCAAAAAAAAAAAAAAGCTCACGCACAGCCGCTGGAAGACATGTATCAACATATATGAGCCTCCTCAGCCACCCTCAGAAAACATAAGGGGTCAGGATACGTCTCCCGTACCCCCTTATACCAAGTAATTTAATTAAATCGAAACACAAAATGGCGAATTCACGTTTCGCTACCAGTTTGCGACCCGGTTCGTGAACCGAGAAGCGCTTCTACCGCGAAAAATCAAATTTTAATTATTTGCCCCACGGGACCCTCTAATAACCCCAACATCATTCCTAGGGGGTCAAGAAGGATCTACCTTGCCCCCTTTCATTAAATTCCCCCTTCGTTTTTCTCCTCCTCTTGTCTCTCGATCCTACAGAGAGACAAGATGGCGGCCGCACCGGACTGTTTAGAATGTTGACAGACACCGGAGAGCCAATCAGCTTCGCTACGCAAAGATCCGTTACGCGAAAAGTACGCGATCTGGTGCGCTATCTAGGACGCTGTCACAGATATATCTGTTTTTTTAAACGTTAATTTCTCAAAATCCACTGGAGCACATATATTGAGACCCAGCAAAGGCACATCGGGCTAACAGTCCCTATAATTTTGCCAAGTTTCGTGTAAATCCATTCAGCCGTTCGAGCTAAAAGTGAGGCCAAAGGCCCTATGGAAAAATGAATGGGAAAAACGCGTTTTGGGACCCCCCTTTTTTCTCGGCCCCCCTTGACGAAACCCCCCAATATTTTTAGAGGCTGATCAGAAACAAAATGTGCCATTTTCCTGAAAATTCCAGCCGATTCCGTCCACAAACGCCAAAGTTATTAGACATAGAATTTTCAAAAGTTCCATAGAGAAAAAATCCTAACTATATATACCTACTGGCGACCGCCAGTAGGTAATATATATATATATATATATATATATATATATATATATATATATATATATATATATATATATATATATTTATATTACCTACTGGCAATAGCCAGTAGGTATATATAGTTAGACCTAGTTACCATAGGAAATTCCGAACTTTCTATTAATATAACTTTGGCACCGATTGAGGGATCTGCCTTTAATTTTCCTTAAATTTGCCTCGCTGCGCTCCGCTCCATCCCTGAAAGTTTCAGGGTGATTAGTCAAGCGGGGGCCGAGAAAAAAAGGGGGTCCCAAAACGTGTTTTCCCCATGTTAATTTTCATAGGGACATTCTGACAAGGCTACAGCTCGAACGGCTGAACGGAATTACATCAGATTTGGCAAAATGGTAGGGACTGGTATGCAGCAGTGCCTTTTGTATGTTTGGTGAAAATCCCTCCAGTAGTTCTTGAGAAAATTGAATTTGAAATTTTTCAAATGGAATTTTCTATTGGACCTTTAGACACGGCTACAGCCCGAACGGCTGAACGAAATTAGACCAACATTGGTAAAATGGTAGGGACAGGTATGCAGTAGTGCCTTTTCTATATTTGGTGAAAATCCCTCCAGTAGTTGTTGAGAAATTGAATTTGAGCAAATTATATATCTATATGCGCTCAACATTCTATTGGGAATAACTTTAACGCCGATTGAGGAATCTGCGTGTAATTTTTCAGAATTTTGGCCAGCTCTGCTCCGCTGCTTCCCTGAAAGTTTCGGGGGGATTCGTCAAGCGGGGGCCGAAAGGGGGGTCCCAAAACGTGTTTTCCCCATGTTAATTTGCATAGGGACCTTTAGACACGCTACAGCCCGAACAGCTGAATGGACTTACACTAAACTTGGCAAAATGGTAGGGCCTGGTATGCAGATGTGCCTTTGCTATGTTTGGTGAAAATCCCTCCAGTAGTTCTTGAGAAAATTGAATTTGAAATTTTTCAAATGGCATTTTCTATGGGACCTTTAGACACAGCTACAGCCCGAACGGCTGAACGGAATTAGACCAAACTTGGCAAAATGGTAGGGACAGGTATGCAGTAGTGCCTTTTCTATATTTGGTGAAAATCCCTCCAGTAGTTGTTGAGAAATTGAATTTGAACAAATTATATATCAACATTCTATTGGGAATAACTTTGGTGCCGATTGATGAATCTGTACGTAATTTTCCTGAATTTTGGCCAGCTCCGCTCCGCTGCTTCCCTGAAAGTTTCGGGGGGATTCGTCAAGCGGGGGCCGAAAGGGGGTACCAAAACGTATTTTCCCCATGTTTATTTCCATAGGGACCTTTAGACACGGCTACAGCCCGAACGGATGAATGGAATTACACCAAACTTGGCAAAATGGTAGGGCCTGGTAATCAGATGAGCCTTTGCTACGTTTGGTGAAAATCCCTCCAGTAATTCTTTAGAAAATTGAATTTGAAAATTTTCAAATAGCATTTTCTATGGGACCTTCAGACACGGCTACAGCCCGAACGGCTGAACGGAATTACACCAAACTTGGCCAAATGGTAGGGACAGGTATGCAGTAGTGCCTTTTCTATATTTGGTGAAAATCCCTACAGTAGTTGTTGAGAAAATTGAATTTGAGCAAATTATATATCTACATGCGCTCACCGTACACGCACCGTATGCGTACGGTACGTGTACCGTACGTGCGTGTACCCTTACGTGCGCGAGCGAGTTTCTGATTGGCTGTAAGTCAATTGTCAACATTCCAAACTGTCCAAACCAAGAAGTGTTGGCCGCCATCTTGTTTTTCAGGAGAACTGAGGCACAAGAGAGCCCAAAACAAGAGTGGAAAACACGAAAAGGGGGCAGGGTAGAGACCCCCCAACCCTCTAGCCCTTCTCAGGGGGTCCCAAAGGACCCCCAAGGGCAAAAAAAAAAAATTTCGAAAAAATCGGTGAAAAAATTGCGGGGTACGCGCACCGTACGTGTACCGTGCGCGTACCCCACAATTTAAAAAAACCCTTCTGGGACCCCCTGAGAAGGGATAGGGGGTCAGGGGGTCTCAACTAAGCATGGGCGAATTTTGTGAATCTGGCGTTCGCGAATTTTGCGAATTTGCGAACTCGCAATCCGCAAAATCCGCGAAATCTCGCGAATTTTTTTTTTGTGTTCGAAAGGATTTCTGCCAGTTCGCAAGGATTTCTGCCAGTTCGCGAGGGTTTTGTACCAGTTCGCAATTGCGAACTTACATGTTGGCTCGCAACGGTCGAGATTATGTTGTTTCTACGTCTGGTTCATCATCACAGGTTCCCAGCACCCTCTGTTTCACCCCTGCCACCCTCTGTTTCACCCATGCCACCCTCTGGTACATCAATGCCACCCTCTGGTTCATCATCACTGTAGATTATGGGGGGAAAAAGCAAGCACACCTGCCTGCTTCAACTGACATGAATTAATTTGGGGTTGATTTATTAATGTATCACTGTTTTAAAATTCCAGTCTGGCACCTGCTTCCTTATCTGTAATTTGCTTTCTGTTGCAGTGCAATTTTTTTTCTCCAGGACCTTTGTGGCCTACTTGTAGCTATTCTATGAGCGTGCTGTGAGGGTCAGAGCAGGGTCATACAATTGTTGCAACTAGCAACTGAACTCTGGAGGGGCCCTTGTCAGGAAGCACTACAGGGAATGGTTACTAATGATGAGTTTGAACTTTTGAACCTGCTGAATGCTTTCACTTTGCAAAACTCGTTTTTCTGCAGAACAGCATTACAGCAACTGTAATGCCTCAAACAAGCTTATATGAGAAAGTTGATTTCTAATCCAAAAGTTATCCAAAGAAAATCAAAAGGCCTCAAATCCAAAAAAGTGCAGGCAAATGTCAACCTGAGGGGTTATTCTGATAAAAATCATCATTTTCTGAAGGTCTATACTGCTTGCTAGTAGATTTCTTGTGCAGAATTGCAATTTTTGTAATTTTGCGAGTGCGAGATTGTTGCTGCCCGCCGCACCTACATGTTCGCAATTGCGAACTTACACCGCACGCCGCAAAATTGTATCACCAAGAAAAAAAAATCCGCTGCGTGCGAATTTGCGGATTTTCGGTAAATTTGCGAGCGTTCGCTGATTGCGAATTTACCAAAAATCCGCAAAATCCGCGAGCGGAACGGATTTTCCGCCCATGCTTAGTCTCAACCCTGCCCCCTTTTCACTTTTTCCACTCTTGTTTTGTGCACTCTTGTGCCTCACTTCTCCTAAGAAACAAGATGGCTGCTCAGGTGGTTCCAGAAGGATAATAACATATATTAGTTATCTGCTAATAGAATTAGCATTTACAAAACCTTTGAAATTTATTGAAAAAAAATATAGTTTTCACACCTGATATAGTTAGGAATTAGCATTTAAAAAACCTTGCAAATTCACTGAAAAAACCATAGGTTTCAAGCCTTATATAGTTAGGAATTAGCATTTAAAAAACCTTGCAAATTCACTTAAAAAAACATAGGTTTCAGGCCTTATATAGTTAGGAATTAGCATTTAAAAAACCTTGAATATTCACTTAAAAAACCATAGGTTTCAGGCCTTATATAGTTAGGAATTAGCATTTTAAAAACCTTGCAAATTCACTTAATAAAACATAGGTTTCAGGCCATATATAATTAGGAATTAGCATTTAAAAAAACCATTGGAATTGCTCCTATATAGTTAGTTGTACTAACTATATTTTGCGCACCCGCAATCCACTGCTGATGATGTCACATATTACATCATTCATGACATGGTCAGTGACATCACTGATGATATCACTGATGACATCTCAAATGACATCACTGATGACATCACTGATGACATCTCATTTGACATCACTGATCACATCACTGATGATATCATTCATGTGAAAATATGATGCACCTCCTCACACTCTAATATAACCTTTGATACACCCACTGTTAAATACAGACTGCCATTATTGAAACCATTGACTCACCAATACCAGTTACTACATACGCACTCACTGATTCCTAGGTCTACACACACATTCACTCATTCACCCATAGAATCACTCATACATACAGTCACTCATCAATACAACACTATCATATGCACTCATACACCTATACAGACACTCACACACTGCCACTCATCCATGGAGTTACTCACACACCTAGTCAGTCATGCAAAGAATCAATCACACTTCCATTTCCTCAACTATACAGTTATACACACAACACCTTAATTATTAAAACATATACTAACACATATTTACTCAATTATACAATCACTGATACAAGTACACAATGAGCCATACAGCCACTCGCACATTCACTGGCTCTCATGTATAGTCATTTATGTATGCCAACTCTCACATGCACTGTGTTTTACATATGTACTTACTTGGACATGTAGCACTGAGATATCCATTCACTCACCAACACACCCATGCACACAGTCAACCGCCCACATAGCTGTTTCCACATGCACTCTTGAACTCATACACCTAGTGGATCAACTGCTCACACATCTATGCACAGAGTCACACACCTCCCAACCACCCACTCAGTCTCCCATTCAAATACTTGGGCAACCAATCAATAACCCATATAGACACTCATATAGCTACTAATCAACACATGCAGCAGCTTACACAACAACAGACATACTGATGCACACATTCAGACAGTTTAGTCACTAACCCATGCATTTAGTAAGACACATTTAATCACTCACTCATACAGTCAGTCACGCACCTACTAAATCCTTCATCCAGACACTTATACATCCACTCATTCTTCAAAATGTAAAACATATTTAAACTTTACAGAAACACACAGTCACTGGATGATGTCATCAGTGATGTCATCAGTGATGTCAAATGAGATGTCATCAGTGATGTCATCAGTGATGTCATTTGAAGTGTCATCATGTCATCAGTGACGACACTGACCATGTCATGAATGATGTAATATGTGACATCATCAGCAGTGGATTGCGGGTGCGCAAAATATAGTTAGTACAACTAACTATATAGGAGCAATTTCAATGGATTTTTAAATGCTAACTCCTAACTATATAAGGCCTGAAACCTATGTTTTTTTAAGTGAATATATATATATATATATATATATATATATTTCACACGTAATGCACAGGTAGCATTATGGCTACGCTTCATCGACGACCTTTTCCTACTATGGAAGGGAACTAGGTCAGAATTCCAAGATTTCTTCGAAGAATTAAATAATAATACTGTAGGCCTGCGGTTCACACATACTATCAGTAACAAGGAAGTTGTGTTCCTGGATACAAAGGTATATGTCAACAACAATCAAATCCAGACAACAACTCACAGGAAGGAAACAGCAACAAACAGTCTATTGCACGGACGCAGCTTCCACCCTCGAAAATTGAAAGAAAGCATTCCATATGGAGAACTGTTAAGAATGCGAAGAAATTGTTCAGAGGAAACAGAAAAAGAAAAAAACTTCAGAGAAACTACAGCAAGATTTTCACAACGAGGATACAAATATCAAGATATCAAAAAAGGTGAAGAAAAAGCCAGAAAGAAAACCAGAGCTGAAACCCTACTACCCACGAAAAAATCTACCAAACAGGATAGAGACAAAGATGACGAACTGCCAAGGATGATTGTCACATACAGTAAAGAAAGCTATAGGATACAGACAATCTTGAGAAAATATTGGCATTTAATTCAAAAAGACCCAGATATAGGCAAAAATATTGGAGAAAGACCTCTAGTAACTTATAGGAGAGCACTGAACCTTTCCGATCATTTGGTGCATAGCCATTTTGAAAATACGAAAAAAACCAATAACTGGCTATCAGACAAAAACAAAGGATTTGTAAGATGTAAAAACTGTAAAGCTTGCAAAATAGGAAAAAATGTCAAGACTGTAACAGACCCAGCGGGCAAAGTATTCACAATAAGGGAAAACATAACCTGTGAAACTAGCTTTGTGATATACATGCTGCAATGTTATTGTGGAAAGAGATATGTAGGTAGTACTACATGCCTGCTAAAGAAGCGCATCCTGGAGCACATTCGTGCGATACAAAATGGGGACTCAACATATGCAATGGCCAAACACATAGCAAGCCACGCCAACAAATCATGGCTAGATGTGCAATTTTTTGGTCTTGCAACCATCCCACAACATGAACGTGGAGGAAACAGAAAACAAAAACTACGCAGAATGGAATCCAAACTAATTATGAGGTTCAGGACCAAGATCCCGACAGGCCTGAACGGGGATGAGGAGCTTCATTTCCACCTGTAAAAATATTTCTTGACACTTCCTATATACTGCAAATGATTATGTATCATTATAAATAGTGTCACTGTTAGAGATATGCAATTAATTGATAGACCTCAGAATTGCATAACACAGCAATCATTAACTTAATGTTATAATTCTGTTTTTGGCTGACAATTGATGTTTTTTGATCATGGCGACCTTATAGTGGCAGTGGCAAGGGCACTCAGCCCGAGTAACGAAATAACTCTGCACACATGATATTATAAAAAATATGTCAATTCTTGTAAATAGGAACATGCGTTGTTCACAAAATGTGCAGATCTGAACACTGCCTGGTTGCCAAAAAGTGCAAATTTTGGGACCTTAATTACATCTAAGGCACTCAGCCTTAAAAGAGACATTCAAGATGCTTTTGTTTGAATTTTATGAACAAATGTACAATTTACTTTATTTGAAATGTAAGTTAAAAAACTACATATCCCATAATGCACTAAGTAACTACAATCACTTAAATACTGAAAGTGAAGTAGGACCACTGTTTATGCCGCCGTGAGAAGGAACCATCAGGTTCGAAACGCGTAGGCTTGTGCTTGAGCACTGCAATAAACCCTACAATTCAAAACTAACGGAGTGCTGGAAATAATTTTTTCGTGTGAAATACTAACACGAAGCCCTGTCCTGGCTTCGACTCCAGCACCAACCAGCTAAGCGCTCCCTCTGCGACAGGACAAATTGTGTTGAATATATATATATATATATATATATATATATATATATATATATATATATATCACAAACGAAGAAAAGAACCTTTGTAGGAACGCCACACAGTTGGTAAGTGTCTCCGTAGCTTTTATTGCAGACTGCAGGCACAGCTTACTGTCTCCTCCCAAACTACTCTAATAAAAGAGAGAGGGACCCCAAAACCAAAGGGATAGGGTTCCACAATTGACGTTAGTCTGAAAGAAATTCCCTTTGGGTAAAATGGCAACAGTACATAAGTACTCACAAGCATACAGATAACAACTTAAGACACCCACATATCACAGGGAAGCAATGTAGATAAATAAAATTTACCAATATATGTGAAAACACTCTCAGAACATTTCAAATTATAAAAACAATTTATTAAAGATACATTACATTAGATAAAAACAGAAATTTGGGAAACATATAAGGACGGTGCAATAATCAATAAAAACAACATTCAATTAAAAAGGAGTGTACAGGAAAGAAGGATAGAACCCAATCATAAGACAACAAATTTGGTTTCCTCCTTAGTGTATATTCCCAGATTTACTCCTTAGGCGTCGACGCGTTTCGGCGGTGTAAACATATTAATCCGCCTTCATCAGGACAGTAGGACAATACAGTTTCCCAAATAGATTCTGAAATTTAAATAAAACCAATCTTAGGCTCACTTAGCTCATAACATATAGTAATCTAAAAATCACAATCTTTAAAAAACGTAATGTTTCTAAATCATTATACCAACATATATATATACATTGCTTCCAGAACAAAACACATTGATCAACTCATCAAGATACACAGCATTCATGGTTTAACAGCAATAGTTCAAGACTTCTTGTTCTTATACAACAACCTTAAGGGTACTGATATATACATGTTCAGGCCTGAATTAGAGTCCAGGAACATTTAGGTTTCTTTTAGGGTTCATGTATTGAATTCCCAGATTACATAGAGAGAGGTGGCGTTAGATAAAGAGCACTGGCACATCACCTACCTCAGACACATGATAGGTCTGACCAATATTGTAAGGGGTTTTCAGCCTCCTAAGCGTCAAAGCAAGGAATTCGTCCAGCGAATTCTTTTGGATATGTGTTCAGACACCTATTCAGACAGAGATAAGTTACATGAAATGAAGATATTCCAGGGTGGCCATTTTGGAGGCTATGTCACAAGATTCATATAGGACTATGATTGATATTTGTCCTTTGCCTGCACCGCCATTTGGGCTGTATTTTATGCGATTCTATCTTTTGTTATGCTATGCCTGTTTATTCATTGCATTCGCAAATAGTCTTAAATTCACTTATGTTTAGTTCAACATCAAGTAGAAAAACGATAAAATAGTTATCAGAAAACCAGCCTCAAGTCTTTTCTTTGGCCAATATTCTTCCACATAGCGAGTTAATGCACTTAAGTCCGAAAATTAATTCAGGTACTTACTATTTGAGTTGTAGTGATGAAAAGCGTAAGTACGTCTTTAAGGGTCATATACTTCTCCAGCTAAATGACTGGACGCTGCAAGATATTTATATACATGTATGAGCCACGCATTTCTTACTGGCTGCTAGAGAGTAAAAAAATGCGCGCTGTTCAAGTGGCATACTTACGAGTGATTAAAATGCTAGTACGTAAGCACGCAGTAGTGATGATTTCACTTTTAACTTCGGTCCTACTTAGGCGCAATTGAAATACAGCATGGGTTCTGGGATTTATCCAAAGATACCCGCTGTCCAAGGGAAGTCCTCTCTATAATCCCTGCAAAATTCAACAAGAAAGAGGGGACAGAAACCCTCATTACAAGCGTGCTTTTTTTCGAAAAACGCTACTGCAGTATAGCGAGACCCCCTCTTGCAGTCTACATACCTTAGGCTTAGACACCACGGAGCCAGAGGATACCTCTGGCTCCGTGGTGTCCCTGTTAGCAAGTTCGGAGTATGAGTATATGTACATGTCAGATGTATGCATAATAGGTTGCTTCCTAATGCGAATATAGATCTTTCTTAAATGCAACCTCCATGCCCATAATAATTAGGCTACCGGATTGTCAGCAAATCTTCAACTTGTAATCATACCGGTGACAAACCTAACAAAGAACTACATCAAACACAATTTTAAACTTTTCTCTACCAATTTTGGAAGATGTCAAGCGATCATAAATTAGAACATCAAACTGCTAATATAATGGTCAAAGAAGTCTTTTCGTAACTAGATGTTTTCACTGACTAACGCGATGACACCTACGGGTAGTCTATTTTCACGTTCTATCAACTTCGTCCTCGTCATCATTAAACGTTAAATGAAACGCTCCGTGAACATAAATTGCAAAACCAGCCATTTAATTAATCCTTGGCAAATGTACTCAGCACTTTAAGCATTTTAAGCACGGGAAATAGAATCATCCTTAATTAAATGCGTTTCATTGACTAACGCGATCACAGTAACGGGTAGTCTTTCTCCCCGTTCTATTATTCCCGCCCCCGTCATCAACAAACACCCGCGCAATGCTCGGTATTTAAATCCGTGTGTTCCTTCTAAACGCTGCTAGCCGGGGACACGAATAGGAGCACGCAGGACGTCCGACGATCTAAAGCCTAAGGTATGTAGACTGCAAGAGGGGGTCTCGCTATACTGCAGTAGCGTTTTTCGAAAAAAAGCACGCTTGTAATGAGGGTTTCTGTCCCCTCTTTCTTGTTGAATTTTGCAGGGATTATAGAGAGGACTTCCCTTGGACAGCGGGTATCTTTGGATAAATCCCGGAACCCATGCTGTATTTCAATTGCGCCTAAGTAGGACCGAAGTTAAAAGTGAAATCATCACTACTGCGTGCTTACGTACTAGCATTTTAATCACTCGTAAGTATGCCACTTGAACAGCGCGCATTTTTTTACTCTGTAGCAGCCAGTAAGAAATGCGTGGCTCATACATGTATATAAATATCTTGCAGCGTCCAGTCATTTAGCTGGAGAAGTATATGACCCTTAAAGACGTACTTACGCTTTTCATCACTACAACTCAAATAGTAAGTACCTGAATTAATTTTCGGACTTAAGTGCATTAACTCGCTATGTGGAAGAATACTGGCCAAACAAAAGACTTGAGGCTGGTTTGCTGATAACTATTTTATCGTTTTTCTACTTGATGTTGAACTAAACATAAGTGAATTTAAGACTATTTGCGAATGCAATGAATAAACAGGCATAGCATAACAAAAGATAGAATCGCATAAAATACAGCCCAAATGGCGGTGCAGGCAAAGGACAAATATCAATCATAGTCCTATATGAATCTTGTGACATAGCCTCCAAAATGGCCACCCTGGAATATCTTCATTTCATGTAACTTATCTCTGTCTGAATAGGTGTCTGAACACATATCCAAAAGAATTCGCTGGACGAATTCCTTGCTTTGACGCTTAGGAGGCTGAAAACCCCTTACAATATCGGTCAGACCTATCATGTGTCTGAGGTAGGTGATGTGCCAGTGCTCTTTATCTAACGCCACCTCTCTCTATGTAATCTGGGAATTCAATACATGAACCCTAAAAGAAACCTAAATGTTCCTGGACTCTAATTCAGGCCTGAACATGTATATATCAGTACCCTTAAGGTTGTTGTATAAGAACAAGAAGTCTTGAACTATTGCTGTTAAACCATGAATGCTGTGTATCTTGATGAGTTGATCAATGTGTTTTGTTCTGGAAGCAATGTATATATATATGTTGGTATAATGATTTAGAAACATTACGTTTTTTAAAGATTGTGATTTTTAGATTACTATATGTTATGAGCTAAGTGAGCCTAAGATTGGTTTTATTTAAATTTCAGAATCTATTTGGGAAACTGTATTGTCCTACTGTCCTGATGAAGGCGGATTAATATGTTTACACCGCCGAAACGCGTCGACGCCTAAGGAGTAAATCTGGGAATATACACTAAGGAGGAAACCAAATTTGTTGTCTTATGATTGGGTTCTGTCCTTCTTTCCTGTACACTCCTTTTTAATTGAATGTTGTTTTTATTGATTATTGCACCGTCCTTATATGTTTCCCAAATTTCTGTTTTTATCTAATGTAATGTATCTTTAATAAATTGTTTTTATAATTTGAAATGTTCTGAGAGTGTTTTCACATATATTGGTAAATTTTATTTATCTACATTGCTTCCCTGTGATATGTGGGTGTCTTAAGTTGTTATCTGTATGCTTGTGAGTACTTATGTACTGTTGCCATTTTACCCAAAGGGAATTTCTTTCAGACTATCCTCCCAAACTACGCCAAATGCATTTCGGGCTGCTGCCCTTATTCACTGGCTCATTCAAAACAGTCCTCACAGCCAGGTGGACTATATACCATATACCCCGCCTTCCATTGCTTAGTGCCTGCCGGGTATTGAAGTCCTTTCCCATTTCTCCATAGTGGGTGCTGGACGGAATGCTTGAATTAAAATTGAACTCCCCATGTGGGTTACATGGAGGAGAAACTTAAGAGTTCCTGCTCGTTTTTGACTGCAACATTGGATTTACCATTACCATACGGCCCTCTGTGTGATGAGCGCCGTCGGTCCGCTGTCATCGCTGCAGGGCATTCCCGCGACGAGGCACGCCGCAATTTAATCACAAACGAAGAAAAGAACCTTTGTAGGAACGCCACACAGTTGGTAAGTGTCTCCGTAGCTTTTATTGCAGACTGCAGGCACAGCTTACTGTCTCCTCCCAAACTACGCCAAATGCATTTCGGGCTGCTGCCCTTGTTCACTGGCTCATTCAAAACAGTCCTCACAGCCAGGTGGACTATATACCATATACCCCGCCTTCCATTGCTTAGTGCCTGCCGGGTATTGAAGTCCTTTCCCATTTCTCCATAGTGGGTGCTGGACGGAATGCTTGAATTAAAATTGAACTCCCCATGTGGGTTACATGGAGGAGAAACTTAAGAGTTCCTGCTCGTTTTTGACTGCAACATTGGATTTACCATTACCATACGGCTCTCTGTGTGATGAGCGCCGTCCGTCCGCTGTCATCGCTGCAGGGCGTTCCCGCGACGAGGCACGCCGCAATTTAATCACAAACGAAGAAAAGAACCTTTGTAGGAATGCCACACAGTTGGTAAGTGTCTCCGTAGCTTTTATTGCAGACTGCAGGCACAGCTTACTGTCTCCTCCCAAGCTACGCCAAATGCATTTCGGGCTGCTGCCCTTGTTCACTGGCTCATTCAAAACAGTCCTCACAGCCAGGTGGACTATATACCATATACCCCGCCTTCCATTGCTTAGTGCCTGCCGGGTATTGAAGTCCTTTCCCATTTCTCTATAGTGGGCGCTGGACGGAATGCTTGGATTAAAATTGAACTCCCCATGTGGGTTACATGGAGGAGAAACTTCAGAGTTCCTGCTCGTTTTTGACTGCAACATTGGATTTACCATCACCATACGGCCCTCTGTGTGATGAGCTCCGTCGGTCTGCTGCCATCGCGGCAGGGCGTTCCCCCGACAAGGCACGCCGCAATTTAATCACAAACGAAGAAAAGAACCTTTGTAGGAACGCCACACAGTTGGTAAGTGTCTCCGTAGCTTTTATTGCAGACTGCAGGCACAGCTTACTGTCTCCTCCCAAACTACGCCAAATGCATTTCGGGCTGCTGCCCTTGTTCACTGGCTCATTCAAAGCAGTCCTCACAGCCAGGTGGACTATATACCATATACCCGCCTTCTATTGCTTAGTGCCTGCCGGGTATTGAAGTCCTTTCCCATTTCTCCATAGTGGGTGCTGGACGGAATGCTTGAATTAAAATTGAACTCCCCATGTGGGTTACATCACTGATGACAACATCCAGTGACTGTATGTTTCTGTAAAGTTAAAATATGTCTTACATATGCGCAACTTCAAGTGGGCGTAAACATCTATTGAGGATGGAGCATGACGTGAATAAATTAAAAGGAACAACCTGCCACTCATTTGCTGAAGCTGCCTCTGATGAGAGACGTGATGTCTCGAAACGCGTAAGGCAAACGAAGATACAATCTGGGTGTGGGGCCAGTTGTCAACTCAAAGCCGAAAGGAAGGCTTGCTGCCGAGTGCGTCCTGCAAAGCTTCTGGGCAATTAGTGAGACATAACTTACACGGCGGCCCTCGTCGTGGCAAGGCGCACCATCTTGAAAACTTCAAAGAGGCTGCAGTTTGAAACTGTGTTCAGACCGAATCGGCGCAGTAAGTCAGACAAATTGAGCTGGCCTAAATACTCGGAATCCTACTAAGGAAACACGTGCTTTTAAAATTACAAGTGAGTTGGAACCTACTGAAGGAAACTAATAAGTTGTTCCTCTGGACTATAACTACCAGCATGCAAATCCCTTGTGACGAACTATGCGCAACTTCAAGTTGGCGTAAACATCTATTGAGGATGGAGCATGAACGTGAATAAATTAAAAGGAACAACCTGCCACTCATTTGCTGAAGCTGCCTCTGATGAGAGACGTGATGTCTCGAAACGCATAAGGCAAACGAAGATACAATCTTGGTGTGGGGCCAGCTGTCAATTCAAAGCCGAAAGGAAGGCTTGCTGCTGAGTGCGTCCTGCAAAGCTTCTGGGCAATTAGTGAGACATAATTTACACGACGGCCCTCGTCGTGGCAAGGCGCACCATCTTGAAAACTTCAAAGAGGCTACGGTTTGAAACTGTGTTCAGACCGAATCGGCGCAGTAAGTCAGACAAAATGAGCTGGCCTAAATACTCGGAATCCTACTAAGGAAATACTTGCTTTTAAAATTACAAGTGAGTTGGAACCTACTGAAGGAAACTAATAAGTTGTTCCTCTGGACTATAACTACCAGCATGCAAATCCCTTGTGACGAACTATGCGCAACTTCAAGTGGGCGTAAACATCTATTGAGGATGGAGCATTAACGTGAATAAATTAAAAGGAACAACCTGCCTCTCATTTGCTGAAGCTGCCTCTGATGAGAGACGTGATGTCTCGAAACGCGTAAGGCAAACGAAGATACAATCTGGGTGTGGGGCCAGCTGTCAATTCAAAGCTGAAAGGAAGGCTTGCTGCCGAGTGCGTCCTGCAAAGCTTCTGGGCAATTAGTGAGACACAATTTACACGGCGGCCCTCGTCGTGGCAAGGCGCACCATCTTGAAAACTTCAAAGAGGCTGCGGTTTGAAACTGTGTTCAGACCGAATCGGCGCAGTAAGTCAGACAAAATGAGCTGGCCTAAATACTCGGAATCCTACTAAGGAAATACTTGCTTTTAAAATTACAAGTGAGTTGGAACCTACTGAAGGAAACTAATAAGTTGTTCCTCTGGACTATAACTACCAGCATGCAAATCCCTTGTGACGAACTATGCGCAACTTCAAGTGGGCGTAAACATCTATTGAGGATGGAGCATGAACGTGAATAAATTAAAAGGAACAACCTGCCGCTCATTTGCTGACGCTGCCTCTGATGAGAGACGTGATGTCTCGAAAAGCGTAAGGCAAATGAAGATACAATCTGGGTGTGGGGCCAGCTGTCAATTCAAAGCCGAAAGGAAGACTTGCTGCCGAGTGCGTCCTGCAAAGCTTCTGGGCAATTAGTGAGACATATATATATATATATATATATATATATATATATATATATATATATATATATATATATATATATATATATATATATATATTCACAGAAAAAACCATAGGTTATAGTGGATATATAGTTAGGAATTTGCATTTACAAAACCTTGAAAATTCAATGAAAAAACCATTGGTTTTAGGCCATATATAGTTAGGGATTTGCATTTACAAAACCTTATTTTACTCGCATAAAACCATTGAAATTCCATATATAGTTAGAAGCGCTAACTATATATCGCGCACCCGCAATCCACTGCTGATGATGTCACATATTACATCATTCATGACATGGTCAGTGACATCACTGATGACATCACTGATGACATCTCAAATGACATCACTGATGACATCACTGATCACAACATCCAGTGATTGTATGTGTCTGTAAAGTTTAAATATGTTTCACATATTGAAGAATGAGTGGATGTATAAGTGTCTGGATGAAGAATTTGGTAGGTGCATGACTGACTGTATGAGTGAGTGATTAAATGTGTCTCACTGAGTGCATGGGTTAGTGACTAAACTGTCTTAATTTGTGCATCAGTATGTTTGTTGTTGTGTAAGCTGCTGCATGTGTTGATCAGTAGCTATAAGAGTGGCCATATGGGTTATTGATTGGTTGCCCAAGTATTTGAATGGGAGGCTGAGTGTGTGTGTGGGTGGCTGGGAGGTGCGTGACTCTGTGCATAGATGTGTAAGCAGTTGATTCACTAGGAGTATGAGTTCAAGAGTGCATGTGGAAACAGCTATATGGGCGGTTGACTATGCATGGGTGTGTTGGTGAGTGAATGGATTTCTCATTGCTACATGTGCAAGTAAGTACGTATGTAAAACACAATACATGTGAGAGTTGAGATATATAAATAACTGAACATAAGAGCCAGTGAATGTGTGAGTGGCTGTATCGATCACTGTGAGCTTGTATCAGGGATTATATAAGAGAATAAATATGTGTTATTATATGTTTGAATAAGTAAGATGTGTATAACTTTATAGTTGAGGAAATGGAGGTGTGATTGATTCTTTGCATGACTGACTAGGTGTGTGAGTAACTCCATGGATGAGTGACAGTCTGTGAGTGTCTGTTTATACTGAGTGTATGTAAGGTTATATTAGAGTCTGAAGAGGTTCATTGTATTATCACATGAGTGATGTGATCAGTGATGACAAATGAGATGTCATCAGTGATGTCATTTGAGTTGTCATCAGTGATGTCATCAGTGATGTCATTTGAGATGTCATCAGTGATGTCATCAGTGATGTCATTTGAGTTGTCATCAGTGATGTCATCAGTGATGTCATTTGAGATGTCATCAGTGATGTCATCAGTGATGTCACTGACCATGTCATGAATGATGTAATATGTGACATCATCAGCAGTGGATTGCGGGTGCGCGATATATAGTTAGCGCTTCTAACTATATATGGAATTTCAATGGTTTTATGCGAGTAAAATAAGGTTTTGTAAATGCAAATCCCTAACTATATATGGCCTAAAACCAATGGTTTTTTCATTGAATTTTCAAGGTTTTGTAAATGCAAATTCCTAACTATATATCCACTATAACCTATGGTTTTTTCTGTGAATTTCATTGGTTTTTTAATAGCAAATATGAAAAGCTTTAAAATGTAAAGTACGTGATAGATAAAAACATTTTCGTATTTATGCACGCTGATGTGCTTTGAACGCTGCCCCCCTCCCCTCTTTTCTCTTAGTAGTACTCTCTCTTTGCAGATAGTGAAGAGTAGTTAACGCAGGCCTTTACCCCCGTTGTAATCCGTCCTGCCTGCTTGTCTCTCCATTTGATTGATTATTATCCAAGCATTTACTTTTTTTCATTTGATTCTCTTTGGTTCATTCTCTATTTACAAACAAGCACAAAGTCGCAATACTCTGTTTAGTCTTTGCAGATCGTGAAAAATCGTGTAAAAAAATAAAAGTAATCGAGCAAAATCAGTAGGCCACTAATTGGATCTCTTTTTGACCTCGCTAAAATAGAAATATTATAAACAACCCTTCATGTGAAATACGAAAATAGTGAGATGAACTGAGCTCCACACCATGAGGGCTGCAAGACAACTCGGCTCCGTCACCCACCCCTCCCAAAATAACGACAAACCCTATGCAAATATTAAAAATATAGACAACACACCAGCAAAGAAACAGGGTAAAACATTTTATTAAATAACTATTTACATAACGTTGGTTTATAAGATGATGTCAGTAGTGGACCGATGTGTGAATAGGTCGGAAGCAGCACAAGGCGCCAAGATCCGGATGGAAAGTTCTGGATATTGGGTGCCATAGTTCAGAGTTCTGAGTTTGAGCCTTTTTCAATGCCTGTGCTTTGTTGTTTCCCCTCCATCAAAAACAAAAAAAATATATAAAACTGTGCAAAAATACAAAAAAAACAAAAAATGTTTACAAAAGCAGTGCTTGTAAGACTGTCTGAAGCTTATTTCCACCTACTGCAGCTTCACTATTCCAAAGTAAGTGAGGGTCGTTTGTGGACCTGACTGCATTTGAAAACAATGTTATATGGTACCTCCCTAAACCGCTTGACGGAAGCCCCCGAGGGGCGGTGTGATGACACGGACTCGGAGAAGACGCTTGGCTCCTGCCCCCTCCCCAAGTCTTATAGCACTGGTGTAGCCTGAGATCGCCCCCGACATAGGCGGCCGGCTCCCGGGATCCGGCGGAACTTTTTGCCTTTTGATGACTCTTCTATTCTGGACTTTGTCCCACAATCCGTTTGACCTGAAGACACGCTGTAGTGGGGCGCCCCTTTACCGTTTCAGTTGCCATTCCGCCCGCTTTTGCTACACTGTGCCTCTTCCGCCATTCAGCTGTTTACCGCCCGCTCTTGCGACTACAGCGTCTCGCTCACCATGTAGTTAAGTTGCTCCCGCTCTTGCGGTGCAGCGATAGGCGGCTGCCACAGGACCCTCAAAATGGCGGCCGGCTCTTCGGTTTTGGGCCTGGTCCACTAAAATGGCCCTGGGACACCTTTGAACTCGGACGCTTCCCTGATAGGGCTTGGGTCCCATTCTCGAAAAGCGTCCCCTCAGCCGTGAAGATTCTACAAAAGTCTTGGGGGCCTCCGACTCCCGCAGGCTTCTGGTGGGGAGCGGCTGCCATGATTGCTCGTGGAATGGCCACGACGGAGCTACGAGATGGTAGTGGTCTCATGCTGACGCCAGCTTTAGTCTGAAACATCCAGAAACACTATAGACTACCAATTCGATCAGTTCCGGTAGCGCCCCAACATGACCCGGAAGAGAAGAATTTGCCCTCCCCTCTTTGACTGATGGTTCTTGTTGCCTGTCCCCTCTGTTGTCATTTAACAGAACTTTTTGGACTGCTGAAAGGGGTTGTGTTCTTAACGCTGGTTGGTGGAGACATTTAGACTATATTCTTGACCTACGTTGTCGCGTAATGCGTTTTATGACACGCCGCGTTAGCGCACCCGGAAGTGATCCGAGGCGCGACGCGCAGCGCGTAACGTAAGCATAACAGGTCATGTGACTTGTTAATAAAACTTTTCATTGGTTCATTTTACTTTTGTTAATTTAATGATGAAAAGCTTGGTCATATGACCTAAAAATTACGCTATTTATTTTTTTCGAACATTATTTTTTTTTCAAACATATGTTATAATATTCCAGGCTAATGTACTTTCCCGGAAAATTTACAACTGTCCTGCAAGTAAAATATATTCCTTTTTCGAGAAAAAGGGCGTTTCTTCGTTCCATGACGGAGCCGTTGAGTAAGAGAGACTCGGCCTGCTGTCTTAGTCGCCGATACGCCTGATTATCAGATTCTTATCGATCACTTTATGTTGCAGAAATGAAAAACACAACTGCCCTTGACCATTTATCTTTACTGCGTTCCTACATATTATACCTTTTATCCGTCATGTAATTGGACTGCTTTATTTCACTTGCCTTTTACTGATTCGAAAACAGTGACTAAAAGTAAAAACTTTACCAATGTAAATACTACTACCGTGTTTTGTTTTAAAAACCTTTATTGTGAAAATATCAGTATACAAATACGGGCCTATAACCACGTGGGCCGGCCACGGAGCAAACTGAAATCGTATATGATGAGGAGACATTTACACTGTAGAGGAACGTAACGAACGGGCCATTAGGTTGCAAGAACTAAGGTGTCTAACAGTTGCGGAATCGGTGGACGTACATTTTGTAATTAAAATAAGACAGGGCCACTTACAATAAAATTTTCTAGATATACATTTGCGGGCAAGGAGTTACGAGTCCCATTTATACCGGCGCCATTTTGGGCGAGGCCGGGCAGGTCCAAGATATAGTCAAAATGTCTTCACCAACAATCGGCCAGACCAGAACCCCTTTCGGCCCTTTATGCTACAAGATGGTGTCTTCCATTCAGAAAATATTGTTGGCAGCATTTTGAAAGGAAAGATAAACAGCCGTTCTCCTAGTGAGTCTCACATTGTTACATTTAGGAAGAATGTTGAAGAGTAATATGTGGAAAATCTGAAGCCATTTTTCTACAAACTCTCAATCAGCCTAAGTCATGGAAGATCTTTGTCCACACCAGGGCAATAGTGAAGCTGCAGCAGGTGCAAAGGAGCTTTAGACAGTCTTACAAGCACTGCTTTTCTAAACATTTTTTTGTATTTTTGCACAGTTTTATATATTTTTTTTTGTTTTTGATGGAGGGGAAACAACAAAAAACAGGCATTGAAAAAAGCTCAACAGTGCAGGGAGCCTTGTGCTGCTTCCGACCTATTCACACATCGGTCCACTACTGACATCACCTCATAAGCCAACGGGGCACCCCACACTGACTTTTGGCGCAGCATTGTAGGATGGCCACACCAGTGCGGCAACTTGCTGGACACCACCTCGGTGCCATCCGGATCTCGGAGCGTTCGAGTCACTGTACCGCAAGAGTGACCGGAACTCAGCTGGTCACGCCGTCTTTCGGCGCAGCATTGTAGGATGGCCACACCAGTGCGGCAACTTGCTGGACACAACCTCGGTGCCATCCGGATCTCGGCGCGTTCGACTCACTGTACCGCAAGAGTGACCGGAACTCAGCTGGACACGCCGTCTTTCGGCGCAGCATTGTAGGATGGCCACACCACTGCAGCAATTTGCTGGACACCACCTTGGGCAACAGTGAAACTGCAGCAGGTGCAAATAAGCTTCAGATAGTCTTACAAGCACAGCTCAGAACTCTCAACTATGGCACTCAATATCCAGGACTTGCCATTCGGATCTTGGCGCCTTGTGCTGGTTCCGACCTATTCACACATCGGTCCACTACTGACATCACCTCATAAGCCAACGGGGCACCCCACGCCGACTTTCGGCACAGCATTGTAGGATGGCCACACCAGTGCAGCAACTTGCTGGACACAACCTCGGTGCCATCCGGATCTCGGCGCGTTCGACTCACTGTACCGCAAGAGTGACCGGAACTCAGCTGGACACGCCGTCTTTCGGCGCAGCATTGTAGGATGGCCACACCAGTACGGCAATTTGCTTGACACCACCTCGGTGCCATCCGGATCTCAGCGCGTTGTGCTGCCTTCGGCCTATTCGCACATCGGTCCGCTACTGACGCCGCCTCACGTGCCAACGGATTTTCTACGGTTTTTGTAGCCCTATGCCGCATAACAGGTCATGTGACTTCTTTATAAAACTTTTCATTGGTTCATTTTACTTTTGGTTTCCTAAAGATGGAAGGCTTGGTCATATGACCTAAAAATAACACTTTACATTGGTTTAGAACATTTTTTTTCCCAAACGATGAAAGCCCCACCTTGTTTCTGGATCATTCAGACTGAAGCTGGCGTCAGCATGAGAGCACCACCATCTCGTGGCTCCGTCGTGGTCATTCCGCGAGCAATCATGGCAGCCGCTCCCCACCGGAAGCCTGCGGGAGTCGGGGGCCCCCAAGACTTTTATACAATCTTCACGGCTGAGGGGACGCTTTTCGAGAATGGAGCCCAAGCCCTAGCAGGCAAGCGTCCGAGTTCCAAAGTGTCCCAGGGCCATTTCAGTGGACCAGGCCTAAAACCGAGGAGCTGTCCGCCATTTTAAGAGCCATGTGGCAGCCGCCTATCGCTGCACTGCAAGAGTGGGAGCAACTCAACAACATGGTGAGCGAGACGCTGTGGCCGCAAGAGCGAGCGCAACTCAGCTACATGGCCGCCACCTGGGGAGGCCCGTTCACGCCGGCTCCCCCACGCCCCCCCCCGGGCCGCCGCACGCCAATTTTCGGAGCAGCATTGTAGGATACCAAAACCAGTGCGGCAGTTTACTGGACATCACCTGGGTGCCTGTCGTACATGTTGTGTCAGCCATGTGACACTGGACACAGACCGCTACTGACGAGGCCTCCCCCCGCACCACCCGGGACGCCCCACGCTGTTTTTCTGTGCTGCATTGTAGGATCCCTAAACCAGTGCGGCACCCAGGCGACATCACCTGGGTGCCGTCCAGAACTCTGCACGTTGTGCTGCCTTGGGACTATTCGCACAACAGACCGCTACTGACGAGGCCTCCCCCCGCCCCACCCGGGACGCCCCACGCCAATTTTCGGAGCAGCATTGTAGGATCCCTAAACCAGTGCGGCACCCAGGCGACATCACCTGGGTGCCGTCCAGAACTCTGCACGTTGTGCTGCCTTGGGACTATTCGCACAAAAGACAGCTTCTAACCATTGTTGCTTTTTGTGTTGAGAAATGTTTAAATGTTTTTAGTTTTTGTTCCGTTCGTTAAAGTTAGTAGTTAATAAAGTTTTATAACCTTACTTTGTTGGAGTGTTATCTATTTTTTTAAAAACGGGTGAATGGGGCCTTGAATCGGGTTATTGTCATGTGTGGGCTTTGGAAGTGTGCTGCTGCAGGATCGGACATTTCAAACTCAAATGCACGTTCTTTTTCTTACCTTTCCGAAGCATGGAGCGCAATAGCAGGCAGAGAAAGGGTGATGCACGTGTTGAACACTACCTGACCTGGCAAATTGCTGGCAGTGCCCCCCCGCCCGCACAGAAAGAGGGCACACACACACCGCCGCCCCGAATACTTCACAAATCTTTAAAAGACCATGCGCTTGTTCATGAGGCTTAAATGGTTTATCACCTCTTCTAGAACCCCTGCATCGACCCTCTGACGTTTCATGGAAAAATTACCATGTAACACAATACCAAGCCCTGTCAGCTGAAACCCCCAAGGAATCGTGGGGCATATTATCAAGGGGGTTTATCTCCGCTTTTTTGGTTTTAAAAGCCATGAAAGCGGAGATAAAATTATTTCCCTATTACCAAGCTGTCGCTAACACCAGTTAGTGACAGCTAAAAGGAGATAGCGACCATCTTGGGCCCCGCTTTGCATGTCAGTGATACTTATCACTAATGACATGCAAAGTGGCGTGCCAAGATGTTAGCGACTGGAAACAGTCCCTAACATCGCTACCTTCTATTACCAACTTTTGGACATATTCGCGCTAAGCGCGAATATCTCCAAAATCTAACACCTGCCCTGAGCAGTTCTTAGCCATGTTATCCAATGGGAGGTGGATAACATGGCTAAGAGCATTAGGTCGATAATACATGAATATCGCTGACTTTTCTGCGATAATAGCAAGGTTTATCTGCGATAAAAATCGCCGATGTGCGGCGATAATTTTTGTCTCTAAACAAGTTAGAGACAAAAATTATCGCTAGTTGTTCGTAATATGCCCCCGGGTTTTTGCTTGCAGAAATCGGGAGGCGGGAGACTAGCACTGAAATCAGTAGTCACACGCCTCAATCAGGAGGATTGGCATGTCTGAATTCTCTACAGCTGGGGCCATAAACTACATCCGCAGGGTTAGGTGATAGCCTGGGACCAGCCTGGCATCTAAAATGGCTGCCGTGCACGACAAAATTGTGGCATTCGAAAAAAGGCAAGATGGCGCAGCCGCTGGAAGAGATGTATCAACATATATCAGCCTCCTCAGCCACCCTCAGGAAACAGGGGATTAGGATACGTCTCCCGCACCCCCTTATACCTAGTACTTTAATTAACGAAGCACAAAATGGCGAATTCCCGTTTCGCTACCAGTTTGCGGCCCAGTTCGCGGCCCGTGAAGCGCTTCTACCGTGAAAAATCATTTTTTTTTATTTTCCCCACGGGACCCTTTAATAACCCCAACAACATTCCTAGGGGGTCAAGAGGGGGATACCTTGCCCCCTTTCATTAAATTCCCCCTTAGTTTTTCACCTTTTCTTCTCTCTCGATCCTACCGAGAGACAAGATGGCGGCCGCTCCGGACTGTCACGCAGCAAAAAAAAAAAAAAGCTCACGCACAGCCGCTGGAAGAGATGTATCAACATATATCAGCCTCCTCAGCCACCCTCAGGAAACATAGGGGATTAGGATACGTCTCCCGCACCCACTTATAACTAGTAATTTAATTAACGAAGCACAAAATGGCGAATTCCCGTTTCGCTACCAGTTCGCGGCCGCGCTTCTACCGTGAAAAATCATTTTTTTTTTATTTTCCCCACGGGACCCTTTAATAACCCCAACAACATTCCTAGGGGGTCAAGAGGGGGATACCTTGCCCCCTTTCATTAAATTCCCCTTTCGTTTTTCACCTCTTCTTCTCTCTCGATCCTACCGAGAGACAAGATGGCGGCCGCTCCGGACTGTTTAGAATGTTGACAGACACCGGAGAGCCAATCAGCTTTCTGCGCGCAAAGTTCCGTTTCGCGAAAAGTAAGCGGACCGGATCGCTGCCCAGAGCGCTGTTACAGATATATATCTTGATTTGAACGTTAATTTCTCAAAATCCACTGAAGCACATATATTGAGACCTAGCAAAGGCACATCGGGCTAACAGTCCCTACAATTTTGCCAAGTTTCGTGCAAATCCATTCAGCCGTTCGAGCTAAAAGTGAGTCCAACCGCCCTATGGAAAACTCAATGCAAAAAACGCGTTTTGGGACCCCCCTTTTTTCTCAGCCCCCCCTTGACGAAACCCCACCAAATTTTCAGGGGCTGCTCAGAAACAAAATGTTCCATTTTCCTGAAAATTTCAGCCGATTCCGTCCACAAACGCCAAAGTTATTAGACATAGAATTTTCAGAAATCCCATAGAGAAAAAATCCTAACTATATATACCTACTGGCGACCGCCAGTAGGTAATATATATATATATATATATGGAAGAAAAGGTTGCCACCTAGGTGGGAATGCACTTACAGGTAGGAATTAATGCCAGCGCAAGGGCGCGAGCTGCGAACAGAGTCCCTTTCCTGCCAGACGCGTTTCGGGCCAACGCCCTCTTCAGTGGCAGCACATGTGACATGACGGCAGCTGCAGGCACCAGTAAATACCCTCAGTGATTATGCACAGGTGTGAAACCTGAAGCAACGCTTTCTGGGACTGGTGGTTCGATAAAACCCAAGTGGGTCGCCGCCGCCATTCGCATGCAAAAAAAGTTTTAAAGGGATTGCCAATGTCCCCGCAAGCACCCCGCAAGTAAAGGCACCTCCTGTACCACAAAAAGCTGCTCAAATGAGGCAGCCGTGGACCCGCAGTTTGTCCGCGGATGTGCAAACCCGCGACCGTGGCCGGCCGCTAACAAATGGAAGAAAAGGTTGCCACCTAGTTGGGAATGCACTTACAGGTAGGAATTAATGCCAGCGCAAGGGCGCGAGCTGCGAACAGAGTCCCTTTCCTGCCAGACGCGTTTCAGGCCAACGCCCTCTTCAGTGGCAGCACATGTGACATGACGGCAGCTGCAGGCACCAGTAAATACCCTCAGTGATTATGCACTGGTGTGAAACCTGAAGCAATGCTTTCTGGGACTGGTGGTTCGATAAAACCCAAGTGGGTCGCCGCCGCCATTCGCATGCAAAAAAAGTTTTAAAGGGATTGCCAATGTCCCCGCAAGCACCCCGCAAGTAAAGGCACCTCCTGTACCACAAAAAGCTGCCCAAATGAGGCAGCCGTGGACCCGCAGTTTGTCCGCGGATGTGCAAACCCGCGACCGTGGCCGGCCGCTAACAAATGGAAGAAAAGGTTGCCACCTAGGTGGGAATGCACTTACAGGTAGGAATTAATGCCAGCGCAAGGGCGCGAGCTGCGAACAGAGTCCCTTTCCTGCCAGACGCGTTTCGGGCCAACGCCCTCTTTTGTGGCAGCACATGTGACATGACGGCAGCTGCAGGCACCAGTAAATACCCTCAGTGATTATGCACAGGTGTGAAACCTGAAGCAATGCTTTCTGGGACTTGTGGTTCGATAAAACCCAAGTGGGTCGCCGCCGCCATTCGCATGCAAAAAAAGTTTTAAAGGGATTGCCAATGTCCCCGCAAGCACCCCGCAATATATATATATATATATATATTCACTGAAAAAACCATAGGTTATAGACCGTATATAGTTAGAAATTAGCATTTACAAAACCTTAAAAATTCACTGAAAAAACCATAGGTTATAGACCATATATAGTTAGAGATTAGCATTTACAAAACCTTATTCTACTCGCACAAAACCATTGAAATTCGCGTATATAGTTAGTTCCACTAACTATATATCGCGCACCCGCAATCCACTGCTAATGATGTCACATATTACATCATTCATGACATGGTCAGTGACATCACTGATGACATCACTGATGACATCTCAAATGACATCACTGATGACATCACTGATGACAACATCCAGTGACTGTATGTTTCTGTAAAGTTAAAATATGTCTTACATATTGAAGAATGAGTGGATGTATAAGTGTCTGGATGAAGTATTTAGTAGGTGCATGACTGACTGTATGAGTGAGTGATTAAATGTGTCTCACTGAGTGCATGGGTTAGTGACTAAACTGTCTTAATTTGTGCATCATTATGTCTGTTGTTCTGTAAACTGCTGCATGTGTTAATCAGTAGCTATATGAGTAACTATATGGGTTATTGATTGGTTGTCCAAGTATTTGTATGGGAGACTGAGTATGTGTGTGGGTGGCTGGGAGGGGTATGACTCGGTGCATAGATGTGTGAGCAGTTGATTCACTAGATGTATGAGTTCAAAAGTGCATGTGGAAACAGCTGTATGGGCAGTTGACTGTGTGCATGAGTGTATTGGTGAGTGAATGGATATCTCAGTGCTACATGTCAAAGGAAGTACATATGTAAAACACAGTACATGTGAGAGTTGACATATATAAATAACTGTGCATAAGAGCCAGTGAATGTGTGAGTGGCTGTATGGATCATTGTGAACTTCAATCAAGGATTGTATAAAAGAGTAAATATGTGTTAGTATATGTTTGAATAAGTAAGGTGTGTATAACTGTATAGTTGAGGAAATGGAGGTGTGATTGATTCTTTGCATGACTGACTAGGTGTGTGAGTAACTCCATGGATAAGTGACAGTTTGTGAGTGTCTTTTTACACTGAGTGTATATAAGGTTATATTAGAGTCTGAAGAGGTTCAACGTATTATCACATGAATGATATCATTTAATGTAATTTAATTGTGGGTTTATATAGCGCTAGAATCGACTCCCGGAGGAGTATCTCCGCGCTTCGACCGCTGGGGAACCCGTCCTGGCTCACCCTGAGAGATGGTCCCTAATTGGTATCTCTAAGGTGCAACCAAGCATCCCCGGCGGTATGGGGGGCCGTTGTGAAGATGAGGCAAGCTAATGCCCAGAGTTGCTGAGTGTGGTCCCTGACTGGAGTAGGCACCAAGGCGAGAATTATCGAGCCCACTGACCCTGGTCCACTACCCTGCCGCGTCGGGAATCGAACCCTGGTCCCGGGCCGTCCTCTGCTTACGGGTCTGCCGCCTCTAACCAGTGAGCCACACCTCTCCATTACATCATCTTACATCATCAGTGATGTAATCAGTAATGTCAAATGAGATGGCATCAGTGATGTCATCAGTGATGTCATTTGAGATGTCATCAGTGATGTCATCAGTGATGTCACTGGCCATGTCATGAATGATGTAATATGTGACATCATTAGCAGTGGATTGCGGGTGCGCGATATATAGTTAGTGGAACTAACTATATATGCGAATTTCAATGGTTTTGTGCGAGTAAAATAAGGTTTTGTAAATGCTAATCCCTAACTATATATGGTCTATAACCTATGGTTTTTTCAGTGAATTTTTAAGGTTTTGTAAATGCTAATTCCTAACTATATATGGTCTATAACCTATGGTTTTTTCAGTGAATTTCAATGTTTTTTTAATAGTAAATATCAAAAGCTGTAAAATGTATTCTTATTTTAATGCAAAAATATATTTTATATGTTTTTAATAAAAAAAATTTATGCATCTGCCAAACCCTGACCTCTTAATAGTGCACTGTGGTGGAAATGATTTGGGCACTATGACTGGGGTTGGTCTGGAAATGCTTTTAAAGAACACCTTTCTTCAATTGATGACACTTTTTCCCCAAACTGCCTTGTTATATTCCAATATATGTCAAAGACAGAAATGTAAGTGGTCCAACCAATTTTTTCCACAATTTGAGAAAGCACAGAAACATGTGAATAAATCTGTTTCTGCTTACATGAGAGACTATGGAATATGGTTTAATATACAACAATAACTTGCGTTACAACATTCAAGACATCTACAGAAGAGATGGTGTGCACTTCTCCGATGAAGGGAATAGAATATTTGTCCTTTATTTAAAAGTGTGCATTGGAACCTATTTGTAGGTACCTAAATTAGCCTTAGAACCCAATAGCTCTTTTCAGAGCTACCCTACCTCTGATCATTCAAAACGTTTAGCTTTTTCTAACTTTTTTTTTCACCAAAGTACGCTCCCCGGTTCGCTTACCGGTGCGCGTACCGGGCGCTCCCCCCGCGAAATTTTCAAAAATGTTATTTTTTTATTTTTGCATATATCAGCGTCCTAATCCCCCTCAGAAAACCTAGAGGGTCACAAAGTGTCTACCGTGCCCCCTTCTACCCATTCCGAACATTGTTTGTCCTCCATCTTATGTCTCAATTCTACCGATAAACAAAATGGAGGACTCCCGTAACGCTGCCGGTTCGCGTACCGGGGAGCGCACCGGTAAGCGCTCGATAAAAAAAGGTGGGAAAGTAATTTACAGAAAAACCACTACAGACACTTTCATCAAATATAGAATAGGCCCTACTACATAGCAGTCCCTACCATTTACCCAAATGTGATGGAATTCCATTGAGAAAATTATGCTGTAAGCCTGACTAAATATCCTGAGGTAAATTACCTAACAAAAACACTTATAAAGTGTTAGAATTGACAACCAATAAAAATACTACTTTCAATATCTTCTATTATTTCATGACATTTGATTGGTTATGTACCTGAATATATATAAAGAAAGAGAGAGAAACACAGCCATTTTGACTACTACTTCCTGAAGTACATATCAAGTTATGTTATGTTATGTTATGTTATTATAACTTTTATATAGCGCACGGCTACTCAAAAAGAGTGTCCCGGCGCTTTTAGTAAGGCAGGCTGCAACACAATGCATTTCAACTGAGAACTTAAACTTCTTTTTGAAAGGTAAGATGTTATTTTAAAAACTGAAGTATGTTCTGCACTTTAAGTTAATTAGGAAAACATTTTCTGACAGTTATATACTATCCCTCTGTAATACTTATAGAATAAGATAGACTTCTCTGTTTTAGTTATGGATGGAGTTAGGCTTGTCTTGTATAATTAAGAATTGACTTAGGCTTTATCAAATACATTTTTTTTATATTTCTACTTCCAGTCTGATACCATACACTGCCCAAAGATAAAAACACTGTTTAAAAAACCAACTACCTGTCTGTACTTAAACCCAACAGTGCCCTATCTGTACTGATATATATTTTTTAAATTCATTTTACAGCACAAACATGGAAGGAGAGAAAAAAAATAACTTCGAAATTGTTGCAGAAAGCAACAAAGATACAGAAATTGACTCTGAATTCTTTGATGAATCACGGGACTGTGAACTTCTGCAATGTGTAGAATCAGTAGATTACCTAATTGAAAATGAGAAAATTTCTGACAATGAATTATTAGAAGTTCTTTTTAATTTTGAAAACGAATCAGAAAAATAAATTTATATTTAATAATTCAAAAATTGTTTGAGACATTACTCATTTTTATATGTATTTTTTAAACTAGTAGCACATTGATTATAATGTAAAATTAGACTTTAAATATACTGTGCAACTTTTTTGTGTTACATAGTAAGTTTGCTCAAAGTTACTTCCTTTCTTCCACTATATTATCTCCAATGTGTATTTTACATCTCTTTATCATCTCCTGCCTCCATGGTGTTTCTGCTTTCCTGACAGACTACGCTATGAATTCCATATACCACAATAACTTCTGAAACAACATGCAAGATATCTACAAAGAAAACAGTGTATTTTTATTTTTAGACTCTGCATTGGTACCTACATGTTGGTACTTAAATAAAAAAAATGTAAAAAATAAAAAAAAGAACAATCAATAAACATACAATATTTGAACATTCTTTCATCCTATTTTCCCAATATTACCCTTCCAGGACCGCTTCCCTGTGCGCGTACCAAGCGCTCCCCCCGCAAAAAAAACGATAATATTTTTTTTTTCCCCCGCGGGGCCCTTTTAAAGCCCCCTCATCAAACCTAGGGGGTCAGGGAGGATGTACTCTGCCCCTTTATGCTCATTTCCCCCTTTGTTTTTGCCACATCTTGTGTCTCGATCCTACCGAGACACAGGATGGTGGCCGCTCCGGACTGTTTAGAATGTTCACAGTCACCGGGAAGCCAATCCGCTTCTCCTAGCGAAGTTCCGTTACGCGTCAGGTACGCGAACCGGAGCGCTAACCGGAGCGCTGTTACGGACAAAAGGGGGTCCCGGACTAATGCAGTGATTTAGATATAATTAGAAGCATAGAATGAAAAAAGAATCAAAAAGGAACAAACAAATGAGGTTACGATGTTTTAATTCACAAAGTACCTATGTCAACCACTTCATGGTTACGTTATTTACTACAAAAGTTGTTTACGTTTTTATAAAACAATTGCGCCCACATGGGGTAGGGGGGAAGGGAGAGTGCTGTGAGGGAGTTGAGTGAACGGAAATGAAAATGTATAAACAATCGTCAATTGCACATCATTGATTAATGGATGTAATACATTCTAAAATGGTCTCCTAAAGTCGGAGCCAAGAACGGAATTAAATCACACTTTTTGGGAAAAACAAACAATATCTCCTCTTTCAGGCTGTTCAAATCACAATTAACCTTGGGAGTAAGATTATGGGGAGCAGCCTACGTTTTGACCCTGTTAGGATGTAGAGTAGTTGGCCCTTACAGACGGGTCTTCATCAGGACTGGGGAAACAGTGGGCAGGCCTCCTTAGGAGAGTAGGACCAATAAAGTTGCCATCCGGTCTGGTCAGTTGTGCCTTATAGAATTTCTTTGGTTCCCGTTCGGGCGTCTTGATCGGTGATTAAAAGATCGTATCTCTTGAACCACAAAGTCACATCAGCAAGGTCTCGAGGCAGTCAATGGACGCGGCTCTCGTAACCAGGAAGTAAGATATATCTGTTTTTTGAAACGTTAATTTCTCAAAATCCACTGGAGCACATATATTGAGACATAGCAAAGGTACGTCGGGCAAACCATATCTACAATTTTGCCAAGTTTCGTGTAAATCCATTCAGCCGTTCGAGCTAAAAGTGATTCCAACCGCCCTATGGAAAAATGAATGGGAAAAACGTGTTTTGGGACCCCCCTTTTTTCTCGGCCCCCCCTTGACGAAACCCCCCGAGGGGCTGCTCAGAAACAAAATGTGCCATTTTCCTGAAAATTACAGCCAAGTCCTTCAACGCCAAAGTTATTCGACATAGAATTTTCAGAAATCCGATAGGAAAAAAATCCTAACTATATATACCTACTGGCGACCGCCAGTAGGTAATATATATATATTACCTACTGGCGGTCGCCAGTAGGTATATATAGTTAGGATTTTTTCTCTATGGGATTTTTGAAAATTCTATGTCTAATAACTTTGGCGTTTGTGGACGGAATTGGCTGACATTTTCTGGAAAATGGCACATTTTGTTTCTGAGCAGCTCCTGGAAATTTGGGGGGTGTTCGGCAAGGGGGGGCTGAGATAAAAGGGGGGTCCCAAAACGCGTTTTTCCCATGTTAATTTCCATAGGGCGGTTGGCCTCACTTTTAGCCCGAACGGCTGAATGGATTTCCACCAAACTTGGCAAAATTGTAGGGACTGTTAGCCTGATGTGCGTTTGCTAGGTCTCAATATATGTGCTTCAGTGGATTTTGAGAAATTAACGTTTAAAACAAGATATATATCTGTAACAGCGCTCCGGGCTGCGCTCCGGTTCGCGAACTTTTCGCGTATCGGAACTTTGCGAAGCAAAGCTGATTGGCTCTCCGGTGTCTGTCAACATTCTAAACAGTCCGGAGCGGCCGCCATCTTGTCTCTCGGTAGGATCGAGAGACAAGAGGAGGCCAAAACAAAGGGGGAAATTACCATAAGGGGGCATAGTAGATCCTTGTTGACCCCCTAGGTTTTATGTGAAGGTTTTAAAAGGGCCCAGGAGGGTCAAAAAAAAAATATTCTTTTTTTTTTTTTGCGTGGTAAGCGCCAAGTTCGCGAACCGGAAAGCGTTCTGGGCAGCGTACTATAAGGATAAAAGAATGATAGACTTTTCTAATACTGTATGTTAATTATTTGTTGTTTTTGTTGTTTTTTTTTTTGTTTTCCTTATTTTAAATTTTTATTTTTTATTTTGATTGTGTGTCATAATTCATTAAACTTTTAACATTCAATAAACATATAAAAATAAATAATGTGTCAAACAATTTTTGAATTAAGAAATTAAAATTTATTTTTCATTTTGTTTTTCAAAATTTAAAAGAAAATCTAAAAAATCGTGATCATTTTTTTCTTCATTTTTTAGTAGAAAATCTACTGCATCTACGCATTGCACAAGTTCATTATTTATTGTGTCGTCGTAGAAATCCATGTCATCTTGTGTCTCAATTTTTTCTTCTGTTTCAGTTTTCATGTTGTTTTGTTGTTCTTCCATTTTCAATTCTGAAAAATGAATTTTTAAAAAATATATCAGTACAGAAAGGGCATTGTTGGGTTTCAGTACAGATTGGCAGTTTGGTTATTTATATAGTGTTTTTTTCACAAAGAAAGGTGTCGCCTGCAATTAAGGTCTATTGCAGGGGGCCCCCTCCTTGGGCCTCCCATGGATGGTGTCAGGAGGTATAGGGGAGGGAGAAGGAGACGCTCCCTCAATTGCAAGGAGACCATTCACAGGCACTGAGGGGGCCCATTGTCCAGCATTTTTGCGCCCCCACAGTTTTAACTTTTAGACCACAATCAATTCTCACACCTATGAAGGTGTGAGATATGCGTGTGGGTTTAAAGTTAAAACTGTGGGGGCGTCAAAATGCTGGACAATGGGGCCCCCCCAGTGCCTGTGAATGGTCTCCTTGCAAGGGGCCACTTATGTAAATTGGAGGGGGCTTCGCGCACGTTCCTTTTTAGCCTATGGTCTTGCAAATTCTTGGAATGGCTCTGCCATAACTAAAACAGAGTAGTCTATTTTTTTCTATAAGTATTACAGAGTGATAGAATATAATTCTCAGAAAATGTTTTTCTAATTAGGTTTCAGTACAGAACATACTTAAGTTTTATAAATAATATCTTACCTTTTAAATATAAGTTGAAGTTATCAGTTGATTTTTTGTTGTGCACTTCACGAAGTAGCAGTCAAAATGGCTGTGTTTCCTTATCTTCCTTTATATATATTCAGGTATATAACCAATCAAATGTCAGGTAATAAAAGTAGAAAATGAAAGTAACATTTTCATTGGTTGTCAATTCCAACACTTCAGATGTGTTTTGTGAAGTAATTTACCTCACGGTACTTAGAGAGGTCTACAGGCTAAATGGCTAAATGAAATTTCAATCAAATTTGTGAAAATGAAAGGGATTGTTATGTAGTATGAGCTAATCTATATTTGGTGAGAGTGTCTCTAGTCGTTTTTCTGTAAATTACTTTCCCACCTTTTTTTGGGACCGCTTCCCGGAAAGCGGCTCGGTTAGCGAACCTTAAGCGTCACGGGAGTCCACCATTTTGTGTTTCGGTCGCATTAAGATACAAGATGGAGGGCAAATAATGTTTAGAATGGGTAGAAGGGGTCATGGTAGACTTATCTTGACCCCCTAGGTTTTCTGAGGGTGGCTGAGGAGGCTTATATGTGCGGAAAAAAAACATTTTAAAAAAAAATTCCGCGAGGTTAGCTTTCGGTTAGCGAACCGGATAGCGCCCCGGGGAGCGAATTTTGTGGAAAATTAGTGAAAAAAGTTCGAAAAAAATAATAATTGTGAGTGATCAGATGAAGGGTAGCTCTGAGAAGAGCTTTTGGGTTTATGGTACATTTAGGTACTTATAAGTAGGTACCAATGCACAGTCTTAAATTCAGAATGAAAATTCTGTTGCCCTCATCTGAGAAGTGAACTCCATCTCCTCTGTAGATATCTTGCATGTAGTAACGCAAGTTATTGTTGTACAAGGAGCCCATTCCATGGTCTCTCATGAAAGCTGAAACAGATTTGTTTACATGCTTCCTCGCTTTCTCAATTTGTGGACAAAATTGGTTGGACCACCTCCATTTCCGTCTTTGGCATATATTGGAATATACCAAGGCAGTTTGAGGAAAAAGTGCCATTAATTGCTCAAAGGTGTCCTTTAAAAGCATTTCCAGACCTACCCCAGTCAAAGTGCCCAAGTCATTACCTCCACAGTGCACAATTAACAGGTCAGGTTTTGGCAAATGCATAAAGGTTTTCACCAATGGTATCAATTGGTGACATTTTAATCCTCTTTGGCCCAACCACTTAATTTCCACATCTTGTAAATTGAGGTTAGGTAAATTTCTGTTCTCAGCATACCTTTGAGCCCAGTGGATGTAACTATGTCCAACAATCCAGACATTAAACATGGTGGGAGAAGGTTGTGCTGCAGTCAGATGAAGTGTGGTAATGAAAGGGCAGTTGAAACAGTAGGAGTTTGTAAAGAAAAAAAACTGTGGATTTCCAATGCTAATGATTCATTAGCAGTGATTGGTGCATTTCCATTTCTGAAAACAGAAAGTTAGGGTGCATGGATGTGTTCTTTGAAAGATGTAATTTGAATGGTCAAGGAAGAAACATTTAATGAAAGATTGCACTGGATACACAGGTGCACTTTCAATTGAAACATTGTTGTGTGAATTTGCAAACATGAGAGGTCTTCCAGGAGGTGGTTGCTATGGAAAAAAGGCAGAGAGGGCAGAGGGGGGAAGGGTTTTGATTTGAAAAAAGTGAGGGAAGAGTTATGATTGGCTAATATGAGAGATATGTGAAATGAATATCTGTATTTCTGTGCTTTCAATAGCTGCAGCCTCTGGAGTGCATCCTTTTTCTTCTGCTGAAGACAATTTGGTGTATTTCTGAGACTGTTTTCAAAACTCAAAAAGTATTTGCTAAGGTGAGAAAAGATTTATTTAATTTAGATAGAGAATAGTATGATTTAAGGAGAAAATGATGAAGAAAGCTGTGTTTTTAAACTGTGGCTTTGTCTGTAGTGATATAGAAATAGATTTTGTTACTTTGAGAAATTGTAATTGCATATTCGGTGTAGCATTCTGGCATGCAGTAACACAAGTTATTGTTGTACATGGAGCCCATTCCATGGTCTCTTATGTAAGCTGAAACAGATATGTTGTTTTTAAAAACGATTTTTGAAATCAATTACATTTCTGGATATGTACTGCTAGAGCTTCATAGGTTGTTTTGGGTCATATTTATAAGGCATTTGAGTGTCTTTGATGTTATTTTTTCCTTTTTAAATGGAAAGCATTCCTCATGGGGCAAGTGTCTTGTAAAAACGCTCCCACCTGTGCTTGGCAAATTTAGATTTTGATTATGGGAGTTACATAGCCATGTTAATAATGTCCAAAAAATGGTGCTAGGGCATTCCAGAAAACGCTTTCATGTGTCTCAAGGACATTTTCAGTCATTTCCTCTTGAATGCAGGTATACAATTGATTTATATGCTGTGTTTAAAAACGATTTTTTGAAATCAATTACATTTCTGAATATGTACTGCTAGAGCTTCATAGGTTGTTTTGGGTCATATTTATAAGGCATATGAGTGTCTATGATGTTATTTTTCCTTTTTAAATGGAAAGCGTTCTTCATGGTGCAAGTTTCTTGTAAATACGCTCCCACCTGTGCTTGGCAAATTTAGATTTTGATTATGGGAGTTACATAGCCATGTTAATAATGTCCAAAAAATGGTGCTAGGGCATTCCAGAAAACGCTTTCATGTGTCTCAAGGACATTTTCAGTCATTTCCTCTTGAATGCAGGTATACAATTGATTTATATGCTGTGTTTAAAAACGATTTTTTGAAATCAATTACATTTCTGGATATGTCCTGCTAGAGCTTCATAGGTTGTTTTGGGTCATATTTATAAGGCATATGAGTGTCTATGATGTTATTTTTCCTTTTTAAATGGAAAGCGTTCTTCATGGTGCAAGTTTCTTGTAAATACGCTCCCACTTGCGTTTGGCAAATTTAGATTTTGATTATGGGAGTTACATAGGCATGTTAATAATGTCCCAAAAATGGTGTAAGGGCATAATCAAAATCTAAATTTGCCAATCGCAGGTGGGAGCGTATTTACAAGAAACTTGCCCCATGAGGTACGCCTCCATTTAAAAAGGGTAAAATAACATAATAGACACTCAAATGCCTTATAAATATGACCCAAAACAACCTATGAAGCTCTAGCAGTACATATCCAGAAATGTATTTGATTTCAAATAATCGTTTTTAAACACAGCATATAAATCAATTGTATACCTGCATTCAAGAGGAAATGACTGAAAATGTCCTTGAGACACATGAAAGCGTTTTTTGGAATGCCCTAACACCATTTTTTGGACATTATTAACATGGCTATGTAACTCCCATAATCAAAATCTAAATTTGCCAACCGCAAGTGGGAGCGTATTTACAAGAAACTTGCACCATGAAGAACGCTTTCCATTTAAAAAGGAAAAATAACATCATAGACACTCATATGCCTTATAAATATGACCCAAAACAACCTATGAAGCTCTAGCAGTACATATCCAGAAATGTAATTGATTTCAAAAAATCGTTTTTAAACACAGCATATAAATCAATTGTATACCTGCATTTAAGAGGAAATGACTGAAAATGTCTTTGAGACACATGAAAGCGTTTTCTGGAATGCCCTAGCACCATTGTTTGGACATTATTAACATGGCTATGTAACTCCCATAAACAAAATCTAAATTTGCCAAGCGCAAGTGGGAGCGTATTTACAAGAAACTTGCACCATGAAGAACGCTTTCCATTTAAAAAGGAAAAATAACATCATAGACACTCATGCCTTATAAATATGACCCAAAACAACCTATGAAGCTCTAGCAGTACATATCCAGAAATGTAATTGATTTCAAATAATGACTTAGGGGCATATTATCAAGGGGGTTTATCTCCGCTTTTTTGGCTTTAAAAGCCAAGAAAGCAGAGATAAAATTATCTCCCTATTACCAAGCTGTGGCTAACACCAGTTAGCGACAGCTAATAGGAGATAGCGACCATCTTGGGCCCCGCTTTGCATGTCAGTGATATTTATCACTAATGACATGCAAAGTGGGCGTGCCAAGATGTTAGAGACTGGAAACAGTCGCTAACATCGCTATCTCCTATTACCAACTTTTGGAGATATCGCGCTAAGCGCGAATATCTCCAAAAGCTAACACCTGCCCTGAGCAGTTCTTAACCATGTTATCCAATGGTATGTGGATAACATGGCTAAGAGCATATGGCCGAGATACCCGCCACCCCCTCTCAACACAATCCCAATGATGGGAAACTGGAAACGTTTCTGAGTTTTTGGAAGGCGGTGAGGGAGTGACCCTCACCGGCCGTATTTATTAAAATATGAAACAAAATTAAAACGTTAAAATAACAGTTTCATATTACATGTACAATTTCATATCCACATTTGATCATTGGCTAACCTTACATATACGCTAATACAAAGGTTCTCCTAGCCGATCTAACATCATACAAACTTTACATTGAAATTGTACATCCTAACGTTAAGGGCCGACGGCAAGATCATAACCGGTGTCAAGATCCCTAAACCAGACATGTCCCCCTCACTTGTGAGGGGCGACCGCACCGAGGCTTACCTCGAGTGCACTTACCAATTTCCCTTGTCTTGACGGGGGCACTAATAGACTCGGCGCCACTTAAAGGTCGTCGAGAACTCGTGTGAGGCGTCTAGAAGGTAGCGTAGACCCCCTCCCAAACCCCACACAACTTACCGCATCTGCCGTCGCAGATGACCTGGCCCCAGGAAATTACCCAGGAAGGGGCCTTGACCGCCTTTCCTTAACTTACGGCTGCCCATCCTTAGACGGGACCGCCCACCGTTGAGGGGCCGATGGCCACCTCCTTCGAACGCTCCCATCCGTAATGGGTGACGCCCACCAAGGGATCTTCCAATTATTGCTCACCGATCATGACCTTACCGCCTACCAAAATAAATACGACAGTTCTAACTAAATGACTTAAATTCCTAATTCCTAACGACAGTAATACATGACGATTTATAAACGTCGTGATTACTGGACAATAACTGTTCATTTACCACTTTATTACGAAACGAACATTCAAAACATATCATCTTTATTGCAAATTCGTAGTTACTTTATTTGAACGAAAAATCAAAATTCTATCCATCTTTATTGCATAATTCACAGGCATCACAATACTACTTACAACCTGCAAAAAATAGTGTTATACTTCGACTTTATTCTAAACCACTTGCTGTCCCCAGGGGCTGGTGGGTGGGTCAAAAAATGGCTCTTCGTTCCGTCTCGAGCTCACGTGTAGCGAGGGGGTGCAACTTCAGAGCACAGGAACAAGAGGATGCTTCCTTGGCTTGTGGCTCCTTTTATCCGTCTTCAGGGCGGGAGTAAACCCGCCCCTGCCCGCCTCCGGGGGCGTGGCCGGCCGCGTCAGTGTCTAGGCCAGCCCACTCTAGGGCGGGAAATAGGCGCGCCCCGGCTACACCGCTTCGGGCATACCAGCCGAGGCCCGCCCTCCCGCCCAAGATGGCTTCCCGGGGGGATCGTGGTACTCTGCCATACGTTCGGGGGGACCGAATGGTCGCCCCTTTCCATATGGCCGAGATACCCGCCACCCCCTCTCAACACAATCCCAATGATGGGAAACTGGAAACGTTTCTGAGTTTTTGGAAGGCGGTGAGGGAGTGACCCTCACCGGCCGTATTTATTAAAATATGAAACAAAATTAAAAAGTTAAAATAACAGTTTCATATTACATGTACAATTTCATATCCACATTTGATCATTGGCTAACCTTACATATACGCTAATACAAAGGTTCTCCTAGCCGATCTAACATCATACAAACTTTACATTGAAATTGTACATCCTAACGTTAAGGGCCGACGGCAAGATCATAACCGGTGTCAAGATCCCTAAACCAGACATGTCCCCCTCACTTGTGAGGGGCGACCGCACCGAGGCTTACCTCGAGTGCACTTACCAATTTCCCTTGTCTTGACGGGGGCACTAATAGACTCGGCGCCACTTAAAGGTCGTCGAGAACTCGTGTGAGGCGTCTAGAAGGTAGCGTAGACCCCCTCCCAAACCCCACACAACTTACCGCATCTGCCGTCGCAGATGACCTGGCCCCAGGAAATTACCCAGGAAGGGGCCTTGACCGCCTTTCCTTAACTTACGGCGGCCCATCCTTAGACGGGACCGCCCACCGTTGAGGGGCCGATGGCCACCTCCTTCGAACGCTCCCATCCGTAATGGGTGACGCCCACCAAGGGATCTTCCAATTATTGCTCACCGATCATGACCTTACCGCCACAGGCCGGATAGTTGACCGGCTATCCGGACCCCCCACAATACTCCTACCTAAAGGTCATGTCGTAAAGTCCGCAACCAAGCTATCAGGTCTCCTATGAGTAACTCATTTCCCACCCGGGACAAATGAACTCCATCCCCCAAATACATACTGTCCCCATTAATACAACCATGCGGGATCGAATGCAGAGTACTAGAACGGAACAATCTACTCATTTTATTGTTAACTTTTCTAACAGAGTGGTTCAGAGCAGAAACTGAATGAGCATCTCGCCACACTCTTCGTGGGATCATGTGAGACCAAGCTATTGTGCACCCTGGAACTCTTCTCGCTAACCAACTTACAGTGGAAAGCATCGCCTCAAGAAGAAGTCGTCTACCAGTGGTCACCAAATCGTTGCCCCCAAGATGTACTATGACTATAGATGGCGGTGACCTCGTCCGCCCTAACAAACCCTCGAAAAATGATCGAAATTGGTCAATACAGAGTCCGCCCTTACCATAGAAGGACACCCTGTACCCGTATTCCCCGGCAACGTGAATCATATCACCTGCTTTGAATACGTCCGCGGCCCGCCTCACGTATGAGTGGCCCACGACCCACACCTCCTTTTTCACAGCCGGTGATGTCTGACCGCTGGCCCCGTGTTGGATCGACTGCACAGTTCGCCCCGCCTCGCAGGCTTGCGTAACTGAAAACCAAAGAAACAAGAAGCATGAGTATCTCATATCACTTCACAACATGTGCAAACGCACATACCTTTTGTAACAATTGGAGGACCAACGCCCCACACGTTTAATCTGTTCAACATTCAGACCCCTGACCGTAGCTTCAGTAGCGGCCCCTATCCGAAAGGAATGGGTCCCAAACTCGCCGGGGTTTAAGCCCGCGGCTGAAATCGACATCGCAAGCACCCGCTGGAACTGAAACCTTGTCAGTGGGGTGGCGTCAGCGTGTCTCAACAAGGTCCCCCCCCATGATGCCACCCTTTGTGCTAAATATTCCTCAACGCACTTCACCGGGCACATGGCTGACTCGGGAATCCTTTGTATCAGGGTGCAGTCCCCTACCGATCCCTGGTCAGTTTTGGACCTAACAAACGAGACAGTCATCGTTTCCCCCCTGACCTGGATGTGATCTCGACACAATCCCCCCAGGGTATCCCGTTTATTCCTTGCCACTAACTCGCTTACGCGCATTGCCCCATAGAATGCTAGCATAAAAGCGGCCCTGAATAAGACTGTTTCATACTGAGATGAACATGTTGCAGGCAGTACAGAGAACAATAAGGCCAACCTATCCAGACCTATCGGGCGCCTATCGTCTACTCTGCGACCCTCAAGGCGTTGCCACCCACGTAACGCTTTTTGAACAATAAAGGTTGCGGTTGGGTCCTGGATCCCATGAGCCCTAGCCATAAAAGAAATGGCGGCCCGATGCCTATGGGCCGTAGCCACTGATTTGCCTGCCCGGTGTAATGACAACAGGAATTCAACTACCAATTCCTCCTGCCCCCAAAGCTCTCTTCTAGCCTCCCCCACAAAGGCCCAGTAGGATCGGAACGCCCCTTGATATGCCTTTCTTGTCCTGGGGGCTAAACTCTCTCCCACGAGGTGCTGTAACTCGGGGCACCGAGAGACCAGAGAGCTTCGGGGAAGGGTGCCGCTATCGGGTCCGCTGTGGGATGAAAACCCCAGAAAGCCTGCATATGAAAACGAGAAAGTGCATCAGCTGCTTTGTTCATTACCCCTGGCACATGTCGCGCTTTGAACAAGACATTCAACTTCATGCACAATAACACAATTTCCTTGAGTAATCTCAGAACCCATTTGCAGCGTGCTGCCTGGCTGTTGATACACTCGACCACGGTCATGTTGTCGGACCAGAATACCACAGAGTGATCCCTAAACCCCTCGGGCCAAGTTTTCAAGGCTACCAGAATGGGAAATAATTCCAAAAAGGCAATGTTCCTCGTTACACCGGACTCATGCCACTCTAGAGGCCATCTTTGGGCCGACCATTGTGTGCCAAAAATGGCGCCAAAACCAGTGCTCCCTGCCGAGTCAGTCCACAGTCCCAATTCCTCGGAGGACACCGCCGGTTTACTCCAGACCACTCGACCATTGAAATCCGCCAGGAATGCCAACCAAATGCGCATGTCCTGACGAACCTCGGCCGACAACCTTGTACGGTGATGACCCTCTTTCAGGCCGACCATGGCTTGGGAGATCGAGCGGGAAAAGGGGCGGGCCATCGGCATGACTCTCAGTGCAAAATTCAGCTGTCCAACCAATTGTTGCAACTGATGCAACTTGACCTTGGTTCCCTTAAGACATGTTTCTAATGTTCCCCTGAATTTCACCACTTTTTCTTTAGGTAACCTAAAACAACCTTCCACGGAATCGAGCTCGATCCCTAGGAACTCGAGGCAAGTCGAGGGCCCTACAGTCTTACCCGGTGCCAACGGCACACCGAAATGCTTCATTAAGGCACAAAATTCCTTCAAAGCCTGACCACACTCGGGACCCCCAGCCGCCCCCAAGAACAAAAAGTCATCGAGATAATGCATGACATGTTGGAAACCCGTCTTCCTTGTGAAGACCCACTGCAAAAAACAACTAAACATTTCAAAATAAGCACAAGAAATAGAGCAACCCATTGGCATACATCTGTCCATGAAATATTGCCCCTGAAACATGAAACCAAGGAGACGCTGATCGTCTAGGTGTACCGGGAGCAACCGGAACGCTGACTCGATATCCGACTTTGCCATCAGCGCTCCAGGCCCTAGGCGATTCAACATGGCGACGGCCTCATCGAAAGATGCGTACCGCACCGAACATACTTCCTGGTCTATTGCATCATTCACAGACCGACCATGCGGGGCTGACAAATTATGTATCAGTCTGAACTCACCCGGATCCTTCTTAGGAACCACCCCCAAAGGAGAACAGACAAAATCATCACATGGTAGTTCGACAAATGGCCCGGCCACCCGGCCTCGGGCTACCTCCTTTGCAATCTTTTTCTGTACTACAGTCGTATGTCTCAAGGCTGATACTTGATTATTACAATGTCTTACCCCCCGGAATTCCCCCACTGGGATGCGGAAACCATATGAGAAACCGTTCCGTAGCACCCCAGCGGAAGCGTGATCCGGGTATTCGCTGAGCCAAGGAATCATTGCCATGGTATCAACCGGGGTAGGTAAAGGCGCCCCTCGGCCAGTTTCAGACCTGTTTGGCGCCTCCTTTACCCCCGTTATCACCCGTTTTGGCTCTGCACATGGACTCTGGATGCGATGCCTGCCCGCATCCCCCACATTCATGGCGGAACTTGCATGTGCCCTGTGGCCTTGGACATTTACCTCTGTTGAAGTTCCAACAAATACCCTTTTTACTTGTGTTGCTTGTGTTGCCAGTCGGCCTCGAGGGGTATTCGTTACCTGAACCTGATCGAAAGGGGGTCCCGGCGTTTTGGCGGGAGGGTTCCCCCCCCCGTTCGCTCCCCACCAATGGCACCTTCAACATGCCAGTACTCTTGATTTTTGACCATGATACGGGGTCGAAACTGTCCCACGTTAAGCTTTTATCCTGTTCTTTTGCTTTCCTAAAGATATTATCGTAACAAAACCACTGGGTGCCCGCATAAGCTACAGAATATTCCATGATCCGTGTCTGATAGATCGGTAATTCGTGCAGCAGTTCTGGTCTACGTTCGCCTAGAATGGCTGTAAAGATCCCCCAGGCCTTACCCCAGTTACCAATATGTTCATCCACTTTAAAGGCGGCCATCTTTGCGCGCCAAACACTCGGATGCATGAGCTCCTTCTGGCTCCTAACATGCTCCAACTCGTAGTGGTCGGTTAGCAGTGAAAAAATGTTAATATACTCGTCTGCCCAGATCTTTTGTTTTATCTCTAAAGGGACATGTTGCCCCACTCTCTCCCTTCGTGAAGGTGCAGACTCATCTCTTGCAATCGGCAAAGGCCGCTTACCTGAACCCGATGCTCCCGGGGGCTTCTCTACTGCCGCCACCGGCACGGCAACTGGCGATGCCTTCGCCGCCTCCCTCGATTCACGCACCTGCCTAGCAAATGCTCGTGCGTCGTCAGCCGTGGTGCCCTCACCATCTTTTCCCAACCACGCTTCTAGTTGGGCTGCCAGCTCAGGAGGCATCTCCTCCGCGGGCACGGGGGTAACTACCACAGGAATCGGAGTACCCTCTGTCGGGACCGGAGTCGTCTCCTCAAGCGGAGGACGGGGAACCGGGACGTCCCCTCCAGCCGCTCCTTTTCTGGGCCTTTTGCCCTTCCCTCCCGGAGCCGCTCCCTCCAAAGGCCGTTTCGGCCCTTCTCCCGCTTCTTTATCGTCCATCCGCTTTTTCATCTCGGCCATTTCCTTCATTAGCTGCCGCAGCATCTGGTCGGTAGTCATTCGCTTCACGACTTTCCTAGGCATTCTCCAGCGAAGTTCCTACAAGACAAAGAGAAAAGATTACCACGTTCAAAAAATGGCTCTTCGTTCCGTCTCGAGCTCACGTGTAGCGAGGGGGTGCAACTTCAGAGCACAGGAACAAGAGGATGCTTCCTTGGCTTGTGGCTCCTTTTATCCGTCTTCAGGGCGGGAGTAAACCCGCCCCTGCCCGCCTCCGGGGGCGTGGCCGGCCGCGTCAGTGTCTAGGCCAGCCCACTCTAGGGCGGGAAATAGGCGCGCCCCGGCTACACCGCTTCGGGCATACCAGCCGAGGCCCGCCCTCCCACCCAAGATGGCTTCCCGGGGGGATCGTGGTACTCTGCCATACGTTCGGGGGGACCGAATGGTCGCCCCTTTCCATTAGCTCGGTAATGCATGAATATCGCTGACTTTCCAGCGATATTCATGCATTGCGGCCGTTTTTTATCGCATTTGCGATAAACCTTGCTAATAGCAAGGTTTATCTGCGATAAAAATCGCCGATGTGCGGCGATAAGTTTTGTCTCTAAACAAGTTAGAGACAAACATTATCGCTAGTTGTTGGTAATATGCCCCTTACTTCATTGGTAGGCCTTCAGATGTATTATCTCCTTTGTTTTCTTCAGTGAAAATCTTATCTGCAACCATGTGTTGGCCTCACCTCAAACAAACAAAACAGGTGATGGACCGAATGTGGATCAATGACACAGATTCACCCCAGTCCAAAGATCTGGCCCTAAACAAACCTTTAGATAGGCCACACCTTATCGTCATCCTGAATTAATCATTTAAAATATTAGGGAGAGATTTATGATTGTTGTATGCCTGTTTTGTACCACTGTGTGTCATTTTTGTGATGCAGTGCTGGTGCAAAAGATTTGCTATGTTAAATAATAAGTAGGGCATTAAGTTTTTGATGACTGTTATTCATTTACTGTTTGGTAATAGTGGTTAATAACATTTTTTATTATATTTTTCCACAGATTCAACTGCAGATCTTTTCTTAATTTGAAAAATGCCAACGAAAAATCGAATTAGAAAGGCTAGAAAACGTCAAAGACAGCAGGATGATCTTTTATTGCAGCAGTCCTCTTCCCCAAATACTTTTCAAAACACCAAGAAAGCTCCGGGTAAGAGCACAAAATCATTCTTAAGAAATATTTTTAGTAAAAAAAGTATTTATCCAAAAAATGTTTCAGTTCAGAAAAAGAAAAGCAATTTAAATGGAAAGGAAAGACCCATCAAAAATGTTACTGGTAGAGGAAGAGATAACTCTGTGCATGATAGTAGAAGGAAACAACAGTTTAGGGACATTCGAAAACGAATGTTCCGTAACAGGATAATAGTTAATTTATTAAAAAATATTAAGAAAGGCCAACAGAAAGTGGCATTTTATAAGAAGAAGAAAAATGTAGAGAAAATTATTGATCATGCTTTTGAAATTAAGCGAAAGTTGTTTATTTTGGTAATCAATAGAATTAGGAAACTAAGCAAGGTAATTTCTGATTTCAAAACAAAAAGTAGATGGAAGAGAGTAGTAAATCGAAGTAACTTTTGTGAAGTTTTTTCCGGAGAATGGATGCATAGTTCAAGTTGTGAGGCATTTTTTAATGAGGAGAGTTATTTTCAGGATAATGATTTGGTGTTTGCAGTTGACACCAGTGGTCGAGCTTATGAAGTGAAGGATGGTTGTCCAGTTGAAAAAGAAAAACTTGTGACAACAGAGACAGAAGAGGCGCTAAGTGATGAGGTTTTAGGAAGACGTCCTAAGGGTCCTGTGTACATTTGGAAGTGTAGTTCTATTTGCAGTGTGCGACAGGTTTCCATCAATTTGCTTTGTGATTTTATACGGACATTTAATAAGAAAAGTTTTAAGCAGAAAATGAAGTTGTTGCAAGATTTAGATCCTTGCAGAGTGAGACAAATGACAGGTTTGCGTGGTCATTCACTGGCTTGTCTTTCCAGGAGAGTATGCCAGAGTGTTTTTCATCATTTCAGGATGCTAGCAGTGCATCATAATAAAGTGAGAAAATTAGTGAGAATGTTGTATTATGCTAAGAGTCCAGCAATTATGCTTAAACAATTATGTGCTGCTCTTTTGCATGGTTCTGAAATAGATGTGAAGAATATTTGTGAAGAAATTGAGTTTTGTTACTTTGGTAGTAAAGATGAGAATGTTCAAATTGGCCCAGAAGTAGAGGGTAATGTTGAAGATAATGTACAGGTTTCCAGTACAGATAATTTTCAGAAGGAAATTGCCACGTTTCAGATGAAATCAAGTGAGAGGCCTAATTTCACTTGTGTATGTTGTCGACGCACTTATTATAAGAATCAGACTAAGTTAGTGGATTTATATGCAAAAAGTGAAAGGGAAAATAATAGTGAATGGAAGGATTTTGCCACATACTTGATGGTAGAAAATTATTTTGATTTGGGATCGGATCAACGTGTGTGTACTTATTGTTGTAATAAATTAAACCAAAACCAGATGCCTGCTAGGGCAGTTCATAATAATCTGGAATTGGTTGAGATTCCTTCTGAATTGAAGGATTTAAATACGTATGAATCTATTTTGATTCAAAGTATCCATCCCTTTCAGGCTATTGTAAGAATGGAGCCAAAGACAGGGAAGTTGCCTCCAGCAGATTTACAGAGAGGATTAAAGGGAAGAGTTGTTTATTTGCCTCTAGATTTGAACAAAAACATTAACACAATTGGAGTAGAAAAAGTGGAAGAGGAACCTCTGGTTATCTTGGTTAATGGGGTTCCGACAAAGAATAAGAAAATATGGCAAGATTTAGTGGATGTTAGGAAAGTCAAAAAGGCAACATTGTATTTGAAGAAAAATAATAAGTACTATAAGAATGTATATGTTGCAGAAGAGGAAGTAAGTGATGAAGAGGATAGCGATTTGTGTGCTGGCCAAATTGAGAAAGTAGAGGCCTCTAAAAGTGAAGAAATATATGAACATTATAGTGTTCATCCTTTGCATTCCAAGGAAGTCATGGGGAATGCTATTGAGTTGTTTCAAATGAAACAAGCCAAAGGGAGTCCCATTAGTGTTTGGGAGGAAAGTTTGGAAGCTCGGTGTTTCCCACAGCTATTTCCCACAGGTCGAGGAGGAAGATATGATGAGCGACCTCATCAAATTCCTGCGTCTGAATACCGGACTTTACGATTGTATGCAGAAGATCCTAGGTTTCGTCAATGCATTCCCTATTTGTTTCATCTCCTGTTTGAAAGCGATCTGTCTGGACTGTCATATGCAGTGAACCACATCTTAAAAAGTGGTATAGAGATGCGAAACATCTCGGCAAGTGATTTTATGCATAAAGTCAATGTCCAAGACAGTATTTTGGATTCTCACTTAATTAATCTCATGGCGTGTCAGCGTGGTACTAATGAGTACTGGTACCGTCGTCATGGTGATTTAAAATGTATGCTGAGGAACTTAGGAACTCCGACATGGTTCCTCACTCTGAGCTGTGCCAAGTATGGCTGGGAAGACTTACTTGAATTTCTACGAGAGGCAAATGGAAATATTGAAAACATTGAATTCAAGACACCTGGAGAACTGTGTTCTTTGGATCCAGTGAATGTATGCAGGTACTTCAATCATAGATTTGAAGCTATGATGTCTTTCATCACAAATAAGAAGAATCCACCTCTTGGAGAGGTGTTGGATTTCTTCTGGAGAAAGGAGTACCAAGCAAGAGGTGCTCCTCATATACATATGTTGTTGTGGATCAAGGATGCACCTAAATTTGGAACAGATCCGGATGACTTAGTGATGAATTTCATAGAACAGTATTCTACGTGTGCTGTTCCAAATGCAACGGAGAAGAAAAGCCTAAGAGAACAAGTTCTACGTTTCCAAAGCCATCGTTGTGGAAAGTACTGTCGTCGTAAATTCAGAAACAAGGACAAGTTCTACACCAAATGTCGTTTCAACTTTCCACGACCGGTGATTTCTAAAGGAAGAGTGAACAGTTTGATGTCTTCACTGCGACATAATGTGACGAGGAAATCACCCAAAAATACATACAATTTGAAAAGGAACGAAGAGTCCAAGTACATCAACGACTACAACCCAGTGATTTTGTCCATGTGGAATGCTAACATGGATATACAGTTTGTGGCTGACAACTGTATGGCTGTGGCTCGGTATGTGACATCTTACATCACCAAAAAAGAAAAGACAGAACTGAAGGATATGTGGGAGGACATTTCCCATGAAAAGAGCCTCAGCAAGAAGTTGTACAGTTTCAGTCTGAAGATGTTGTCGCATCGAGAAATCGGAGCTTACGAATGTTCTGATCGATTGTCTTCAGCAAGTCTCTATGCCAAATCCAGGAGTATCGTTTGAGCGAGTCTTGGTCTTGCTGCAACGCGAAATCGAGTTCTAAAACCTGTCCGGGAAATTGAGTATTTGGCAGAAAAGGAACCAAACAGTACCGACATTTTGAAGACCAACATGTTGGATACATATTATCCAAATCGAAGCAGTCACCTTGAGAATGTTTGTCTATATGAGGTTCTACCAAATTATATATTCAAGAGGAACATCAAAGAAGATATTGAGAAAGGAGTGTATGCTGTAATTGGAAATGAGGGATGCCTGGTCAAGCAAAGAAAATGCCAATTAGTAAACCATCGAAAATTGAGTGGCGAATCTCCAGAAAAAAAGGAGTTTTTCTATTTAGCACTTTTGCAACTTTTCAAGCCTTGGCGTGCAGAAGAGGAACTGCTTGGAGATTTCCTCTGTTACGAAGACTCTTTCACTGCTGCTAAGGAGACCATAGAATGTCCTGCTTTTCCCAAATATCAAGAAATGCTAACTTTGGAAATTGAGCAGGAAGCAACGATTGCAGCCGAGATTGCCAGAGACAGTTCTCAGGACAGTCAGAGTTCTGTTTCATTGAGTCAAGATCCACTTGGAGGACCTATTATCGAAAATGAAGCTGCCACTGCTATGAATGAAGTGGAAAGAGCCATGGCACATGCTCAGGAGGATTCAGTTAACTTAGAAGACTTGGAAAAACAACTCAACGTTGAGCAGAGGAAAATATATGATGAAGTTACCAAGCAAATTGAGCACGGATTAAGTCATGAGAAGAAAGAGTGCTCATGTACATCGTTGAAGCCTGTCCGACTGTACGTGAGTGGAGAAGCGGGAACTGGAAAAAGTTTCCTCATTAAAGCAATTTCTTGTTATTTGCAGGAAAGGACTGAGTCATCGCTGTCTTGTGTTGTCACTGCTCCTACTGGACTGGCAGCACATAACATTAAAGGTATTACTTTGCATCGTCTACTGATGCTGCCAGTGGAGCATGACAACAAATTACAACACCACAAGTTATCTGGGGATGCTTGCTGTGAAGTTTCAAGAGTCTTGAGGAAAATGAAACTACTTATCATTGACGAAGTAAGCATGGTTTCCAATGTCATGCTTGCCTTTGTGCATTTGAGAATGCAAAAAGTACTTAAAACTGAATATGATGTGTTATTTGGTGGCAAACACATCATTGTTTTCGGAGATCTTCTGCAGCTGACACCAGTAAAAGGTCAACCTGTGTTCAAAATACTCACGCATGAAGATACCAGGAAGTGCCTAGGGAGCATTGGCAACGTCAATATATGGTTAAACTTATATTATGCTGAACTGCATGAAAATATGCGTCAGGCGAAGGATGAAGATTACAAGAATATTCTACAAGATATTAGAATTGGAAAAGTGACCGAGCATGGAAAAGAAGCTTTAAATGCACGATTACTTTCAAATTTATATCCCGAACAAGAGATTGTGCCTGAGAATATTTTTCAGAAAATTACTGAGAAGAATTCCGGAATATGTTTGATGCCAACTCTTGCAGAATGTGCCATCTTCAACAACAAAATGTTGAATTTAGAAAAGCAAGAGATTGTGAAACTTGAAGCTATTGACAAAATAGAGCATATGGGATCAACAATTATTTTGTCAGAGAATTTGAAATCAAAATTGGATTCATTAGAGAAGACTATATCTAAAACAGCGGGTTTTGAAAAGACTTTGAATGCGTGTTTAAATTGCCGAATCATTTTGAGAAGGAATTTACATGTTGAAAGAGGTCTGGTAAATGGATCAATGGGTAATGTTGTTGATTTTGAGAAATACAGAAATAGAGATGGAATAGAATTTTTAAAAATTAAATTTGATGGCATTGAGGAAGTAAAGCTAATTGGTCGTTGTTCTGCTAGGTTTTTGCTTGTTAAAGACTTATATGTTCGCCGTAAACAGTTTCCTGTTTGCTTGGCATATGCGGTGACAATCCATAAATCGCAAGGTTTAAGTGTAGATAGTGCATTGGTGAATATTGGCAGTTCTGTGTTCAAGGAGGGTATGGCATATGTGGCATTGTCACGAGTTAGAACTTTATCGGGATTGTACTTGATTGACTGTGATGTCACAAACATTTGTGCGGATCTAGATTGTGTTAAGGAATACAATAGGTTAAGAAGAGAGTATGCGCCACATTTGCCTCAATATCCTTTGTTTGAGAAACGTGTGGTAGGCCGGAAACGTAGAAATATCAGTAATAGTAGGGAGGTTGTAGCAAAAAGACCAAAAGTCAATGAACCGAAAATTGTTAGCAGAAAGAAAGTGGATTCTTTTGAAGATGTTGTCGGTTTTCAATTTGAAAACAGTTCTGGTGTCAACTGCTATGCAAATGTAGTGGTTAATGTTCTCTTTTCACTAGAGAGTTTAAAAGAACAGATTCTGTTGAATTCAGAACAAATTTTATGCTGTTTGTTGAATTCTGTTTTCGAGAAATGTAGCACTGATCGAACAAAAGTAGAAAGTGTGTCTGAAGTTCGTTATCTGTTAGATGAATGTTCAGGTCAAACAGACTTCTCTGAAAATAATCAGCAAGATTGTCAGGAGTTTTTAATGTATATGCTTGATGTATTGCAAGATGAGGGTGTAGATGTAGATCACCTGTTTGGGCTTTCTTATCAATGGCAGCATGACTGCGAGAACTGTATGGTATCAAGTACTACTAGTGTAGACTCAGAAAGATTTATATATTTAACTTTGCCAGACAGTAAATCAGTCTCCTTTAATAAGCTAGTAAATGCAGCGGATCACAACATGGAGTGTAGCCAATGTAAATCTGAAATGATGTCAACATTATTTATACGAAGATATGGCCAGTATGTCATTTTAATGATCCAACGATGTAGGCCTGATGGATCAAAATTGTCAACTTTAATAAAAAAAATTGTGGCTTCTCAGCTGTCAATATCAGGAAGGACTTTTGTAACTGTAGCAATTATCTATCACGATGGTCCTTCAACAACATCAGGACATTATACAGCTTATTTAAAGTCTCGAAACGGCTGGTCATTCTGCAATGATTCCGTTGTAACGTTCAAAAAAAAATTGCCGTTTGACCTTAAAAATTCTTACCTGGTGTTTTTAAAACCAAAATTTTAAAGAAAGAATCTCGGGATTTCCTGTGAGGAATTGCAAAAGGTTCATCAAGTAGAGGGAATGTAAGTCTGCAATGCTGTCTAGATTATTGGTCCAAAACTTTTAATTATAATGTCAATTTAAAAATCCAACTATATAAACCTGATGCAAGTAAGTCGGCTTCATAGTAAGCAGTATCAGTGTCATAGGAAAAGGAGAACATGAGTAACAAAGAAGGGTAAGATATTAGTAGTCCAGGATTGTGAAAATAATCTTAAATGTTTTCTTTTTGAAAGTTGCGAAAATAGAAAATGACGGGATTTGATTGGAAGAATTACAAGAGTTGTGAATCGCTGCAACATGATTTGGCCATGTGGAAACATGTGGTAGAATGTGAGAAGTCTTTTCTTGTATGTAACATATTTTTCAAAACGATGGAGGTTTTCTTTCAGAAAGTGGCGGGCTGAAAATATTTATAGCACAACAGAGTGGACGCTGTTCATAGGACATCCTTCGACGTCATTGAAAGTAAGTTAATTTTAAGGAGTTTTGAATTCAGATTTCTTAGGTTGTATGGGTTTTTTAAACACAATCATTTTGATTGTGTTTTTTTTTCCCCGCTGTTACATGATGAATACCTTCAAGTCACTGATTTAAGTGAAATTTGATACATTCTGAGAACAGCAAAAATAAACCATTTAACATGTATAATTAATGTTCTGCTTTTTGTACTTATGATATACATTTAGAAATGTGAGGTAGATATGGAGAAACTGAGTCTTCTGTAAGTGTCAATTTTAATGCTTACAGTGCTGTACTTCTGGGTACTGTTTTTTTTTAAAAAAAAGGAATAGGCCTCACCTTAAAGAAAGCTCTTGAAAGCACACATCTTATTTGCATCCTGAAACAATCATTTAAAATGTTAGACACAATTTTATGATGGCTTTACATCTTTTTTGCGCTGCTATTGCATCACTATTGTGAGACATCAGCAGTGCAAAAGAAGCACCATGTTCCAAAATAGGCCTCAGTTCATCAGCATGAAGATACTGTTTGTTTAAAATATATATCTTTAGGATTGTGTAGGGGACGTAGAGAAGCAGAGGCTTCTGTAAATGTCAAAGTTGTTGAAAAACTGTTTCTTCTTGAACCTTTTCCCTTTTCTTTTCTAATTTTTAAATACATGTTTTAATATTTTTGGAAATGTTTGTTCTCTCTTTTACAGATTGAAAGTATGAAAAAATATTTTAAAAAGTTAACAAGAATTATAAGGTAAATGTTTTCTACTCTTTTTACCCGCAATGCACTGCTGATGATGTCACTGACCATGTCATGAATGATGTAATAAGAGGACATGACTTACTTCATTGGTAGGCCTTCACATGCATTATCTGCTCTGTATTCTTCAACAAGTGTAAAATTGATCTGTAACCCTGAGTAGGTCTCACCTTAAACAAACCTCAGGAGAGATCACACCTTATCGTCATCCTGAATTAATAAATAGATCTATTAAACAGTATCTCTGGTTTACTCCCTATAGCTGTCTTTCTTTTAACATTACTCTCTGTTTACTTCCCTTATACTAACTCTTCTTTTTTTAAAACAAATATTTTTTTGGTTCGCTTCAAGTTCGCGAACCGGGCAGCGAACCGGAAAGCGAACCAAAAGAAATAGAGCTTGCCAGAGTGCTAAACATTCTAGCAATTTCATTTGAAAGGGGAGGTAGTTCTGAAAAGAACTTTTTTTTTAATGTTTTTGTTGTTTTATTTTTATTTTTTTTTCTGAACATTTTTTTTTGTTTTGTATTTTTAGAACAGTTTTATGTTTTTTTGTGTTTTTCATGGAGGGGAAACAACAAAAAACAGGCATTGAAAAGGGCTCAACAGGAGCAAAAAAAAAATTACTGTTTGGGTGCGTTAGGGCAATTGTGGTTTTCGTACGCAATGTTGATTAATTTCACGCTCATGTTCCCACATGAGAGCAGAGCACCACAATATATGCAAGTAAACTTCATGTGTTTGAAGTTTTGCTGTATGTTTGGCACAGTTTCCTGTGCCTCTCTTCCTGTCAAAGAGATAGTTGACGTTGACCTGGCCACAGGAGTTGTCGGGGGATTATCTTGCAGGTCCCTTAACTCTGCCCGGCTGTAGTTTAATGGATGCCACCTGGCCATATGGCGATGCATAGTATAGTTGCCCATACTATACTTTTTATCAGTGCCTCTAGATAATCTGTATTTGCAAATGAGGCAGGTGGCATACTTCCCATTGACCTTCTTCTCCCCTCGAGGGATTGAAAAAAATTGCCATATGAAACTTGTTTTCCTTCGGGAAACACGGGGCAACTCCTGTATAAACTGTGGTTCATCTGTGTCCTCTTCTTCTAGGTCCTCCTCTTCCTCCTCTCTGTTGGAGATGAATTGAGATGGTGGTCCTCTCTTCTCATGAGGAGCTTGAGGTGGTGGTGGGGGTCCACCAGCTGAAGCAAGGATAGAAGCCATTGCAGAACTACTGGAAAATGGTCTTTCTCTCACCAAGATGAAAGTCAGAGTGAGGAAAGAAGGAGGGGTTTTCATGATTTGGGAAAAGCAAAAGTTCTGAACCAATGAAAAGTGTTATTTTTAGGTCACATGACCTAGTCATACATCATTTGGAAACCAAAAGTGAAATGAACCAATGAAAAGTTTGATAAACAAGTCATATGACCTGTTCCGCTTACGTTACGCGGTGCGCGCCGCGTCCCGGATCGTTTCCGGTTCGCGGTCCGGAGCACTTCCGGGAGCGCTAACGCGGCGCGTCATAAGACGCATTACGCGACAATGATACGTCGCGCTTCCGCGACGCGTCACAGTTGCGCTAACGAAACGTTTACCGGTTCGCGGACTAGGTCGCGGCATCAAGATGAGCTAACGGAAAGCTTCCCGGTTCGCTTACCGGAAGCGAAGAAAAAAAATATTTAAAAAAAAATTATCAATAAACATCTAAAATATATTTTGGGATTTAAAGAAGAATACATTTTACAGCTACAGATGTTAGCTTTTAAAAAACCAATGAAATTCACAGAAAAAACCATAGGTTATAGACCATATATAGTTAGGAATTTGCATTTACAAAACCTTGAAAATTCACTGAAAAAACCATAGGTTATAGACCATATATAGTTAGGGATTAGCATTTACAAAACCTTATTTTACTCGCATAAAACCATTGAAATTTCATATATAGTTAGTTGCGCTAACTATATATCGCGCACCCGCAATCCACTGCTGATGATGTCACATATTACATCATTCATGACATGGTCAGTGACATCACTGATGACATCACTGATGACATCTCAAATGACATCACTGATGACATCACTGATGACATCTCAAATGACATCACTGATGACATCTCAAATGACATCACTGATGACATCTCATTTGATATTACTGATCACATCACTGATGATATCATTCATGTGATAATACGATGAACCTGTTCAGACTCTAATATAACCTTAGATACAATCAGTGTAAACAGACACTCACAGACTGTCACTCATCCATGGAGTTACTCACACACCTAGTCAGTCATGCAAAGAATCAATCACACCTCCATTTCCTCAACTATACAGTTATACACACCTTACTTATTCAAACATATACTAACACACATTTACTCCCTTATACAATCCCTGATACAAGTTCACAATGATCCATACAGCCACTCACACATTCACTGGCTCTTATGCACAGTTATTTATATATGTCAACTCTCACATGTACTGTGTTTTACATATGTACTTACTTTGACATGTAGCACTGAGATATCCATTCACTCACCAATACACTCATGCACACAGTCAACCGCCCATACAGCTGTTTCCACATGCACTTTTGAACCCATACATCTAGTGAATCAACTGCTCACACATCTATGCACAGAGTCATACACCTCCCAGCCACCCACACACATACTCAGTCTCCCATACAAATACTTGGGCAACCATTCAATAACCCATATAGTTACTGAAATAGCTACTGATTTGAACATGCAGCAGTTTACAGAATAACATATATAATGATTGCCAAATTAAGACACTTTAGTCACTAACCCATGCACTCAGAGAGACACATTTAATCATTCTCTCATACAGTCAGTCATGCACCTACTAAATCTTTCATCCAGACACTTATACATCCACTCATTCTTCAATATGTAAGACATATTTTAACTTTACAGAAACATACAGTCACTGGGTGTTGTCATCAGTGATGTTTATTTATATTTATTTATTTATTACCTACTGGCGATAGGCAGTAGGTATATATAGTTAGGACCTAGCTACCATAGGAAATCCTCAACATTCTATTGGGAATAACTTTGGCGCCGGTTGAGGAATTTGCATGTAATTTTCCAAAATTTAGGCCAGCTCCGCTCTGCTCCTTCCCTGGAAGTTTCAGGGGGATTCGTCATGCGGGGGCCGAGAAAAAAGGGGGGTCCCAAAACGTGTTTTCCCCATGTTAATTTCCATAGGACGAATAGACAAGGCTACAGCCCGAATCGCTGAACGGAATTACACCAAACTTTGCAAAATTGTAGGGATTGGTACGCAGAAGTGCCTTTTCTATATTTGGTGAAAATTGCTCCGGTGGTTTTTACGAAAATTAGGTTCAAAAACACATATATATCTATATGCGCTTACGGGTACGCGTACCGGGGAGCGCACCCGGCGCGCCACGATAGTGCACGAGCGGAAAGCTGATTGGCTCTCGGGTGTCTGTTAACATTCTAAACAGTCCGGAGAGTCCGCCATCTTGTGTCTCGGTAGAATCAAGACACAAGAGGTGAAAATAAAAAGGGGGAAATGATTATAAGGGGGCAGGGTAGACACCCCCTGACCCCCTAGGTTTTCTGAGGGGGGCCTAGAAGGACCCTGTGGTGCAAAAAAACTATATATATTTTTTTTAATTTGCGGGGTAAGCGATGGGTGCGTTCCCATGTACGCTTACAGGTACGCGTACCCTGAGCGTACCACGTGGAAAACCAGAAACAAAAATATTTTTGGGCCTGGTGGGTCCTTGTGGGACCCCTGAGCCGGCCTAGGAGGTGAGGGGGCTTCTATCCTGCCCCCTTTGCGTGTTTTGCACCTTTGTTTCACTGCTTTCTTGTGCCTTGGTTCTACCGAGGCACAAGATGGCTGCCAACACTTCCTGGTTTGGAGTGTTGACAGACAGTGGCAGCCAATCAGCATGCCTTTCACAGGAAAGCAGCATGCTCATTGGCTGTCAATACTTCTAACCAGGAAGTGTTGGCATTCATCTTGTGCTAGGTAGACCGAGGAACAAAAGAAGCAGAAAAACAAATGTGTAGAATGCAAAAAGGGGGCAGGGTAGAAAGAACCTGACCCCCCTAGGGCTGCTCAGGTGGTCCCACAAGGATATTAACATATTTAAACGTTATCCGCTAATAGAATTAGCATTTAAAAAACCTTGCGAATTCACTGAAAAAACAATAGGTTTCAGGCCTTATATAGTTAGGATTTAGCATTAAAAAAACCTTGCAAATTCACTGAAAAAACCATAGGTTTCAGGCCTTATATAGTTAGGAATTAGCATATAAAAAACCTTTGAAATTCACTGAAAAAAACATAGGTTTCAGGCCTTATATAGTTAGGAATTAGCATTTTAAAAACCATTGAAATTGCTCCTATATAGTGTTTCTTTTTCTTTTAAAGTGTACTTTTTTGTAAGATTTTAATTAATCAAACAAATAAACTTAAACTTGAAACTTAGTTAGTTGTACTAACTATATTTTGCGCACCCGCAATCCACTGCTGATGATGTCACATATTAGATCATTCATGACATGGTCAGTGACATCACTGATGACATCTCAAATGACATCACTGATGACATCACTGATGACATCATCCACGTGACAATCACATACACCTTTTCATACACTAGTAAAATCTTCCATTACTCTTTGTAAAATACAGAGTATCTTATTTGAATCCATTGTCACAGCAATACAAGTATCTAAAAACCCACTCAGTGATTCATAGATGTATACACACATCTAATCCCTTACCTGTAGATTCACTCATACATGCTGTCAATGAACAATAGAACACTATCAAAAATACTTATACACCTATATCAACATTACACACCAGCACACATCCTATTCACATATGAAGTCATCCTATTCACTTATGCAAACAATGAATCATACTTACATATTTACTTAGCTACACACTTATATAAACGCCACTTCATCTATTCATTTAGATATTAAGCCATACTTAGTGAATTATAAAATCATTATTACAAGTATACAGTTATCCATACAGTCACTCACACAATCATTGAGTCTTATGTATACTTACTTATATACAACAATTGACACATACACTGCCTTTTATTTTTCTAATTTGTTGGACATGAACCATTGAGCAATGGATTTGCTGATCACCACACCCATAAAGAGATTCACTCACCCAACAACTGTTAGAACATGTAGTTTTAGCTTCATATATCTACTGAATCAACTATTCACACATCTTTGGACAGTCACACACCCCCCACCGAACCAGACACACTTTCAGTCTCCCCTACAAATACTCAGTTAACTAATCAATAACTAATACATACTTTCACATAGCTAGTAAGCAACTGTAGAACCAGTTTACAAAACAACTGACAAAGTGATACAGATATTCACACAGTTTAGTCACTATATACTATATTTAGTGAAATATAATAAATTGGTCAAGAAAACAGTCAATTACACTGCTACTAAATACTCCATCCAAATATTTATTTATATATATCCACTCATTCTTCAATACAAATTGCTATATATATAATGCATATTTAAATACAGAAGCAAACCACATTCACTGGATGATGTCATCAGTGATGTCATTTGAGATGTCATCAGTGATGTCACTGACCATGTCATGAATGATCTAATATGTGACATCATCAGCAGTGGATTGTGGGTGCGCGAAATATAGTTAGTACAACTAACTATATAGGAGCAATTTCAATGGTTTTTAAAAAGCTAATTCCTAACTATATAACGCCTAAAACCTATGTTTTTTCAGTAAATATATATATATATATATATATATATATATATATATATATATATATATATATATATATATATATATATATATATATATATATATATACCTACTGGCGATAGCCAGTAGGTATATATAGTTAGGATTATTTGTCTATGGAACTTTTGAAAATTCTATGTCTAATAACTTTGGCGTTTGTGGACGGAATTGGCTGAAATTCTCAGGAAAATGGCACATTTTGTATCTGAGCAGCCCCTGAAAATTTGGGGGGGTTTCGTCAAGGGGGGGCCGAGAAAAAAGGGGGCTCCCAAAACACGTTTTTCCCATGTTAATTTCCATAGGGCCTTTGGCCTCACTTTTAGCTCGAACGGCTGAATGGATTTGCACGAAACTTGGCAAAATTATAGGGACTGTTAGCCCGATGTGCCTTTGCTAGGTCTCAATATATGTGCTCCAGTGGATTTTGAGAAATTAACGTTCAAAACAAGATATATATCTGTAACAGCGCTCCGGGCTGCGCTCCGGTCCGCTTACTTTTCGCGAAACGGAACTTTGCGATGCGAAGCTGATTGGGTCCCCGGTGTCTGTCAACATTCTAAACAGTCCGGAGTGGCCGCCATCTTATCTCTCGGTAGGATCGAGAGAGAAGAAGAGGTGAAAAACGAAGGTGGAATTTAATGAAAGGGGGCAAGGTATACCCCTCTTGACCCCCTAGGAATGTTGTTGGGGTTATTAAAGGGTCCCGTGGGGAAAATAAAAAAAAAATTATTTTTCACGGTAGAAGCGCTTCACGGGCCGCGAACTGGGCCGCAAACTGGTAGCGAAACGGGAATTCGCCATTTTGTGCTTCGTTTTAATTAAATTACTAGGTATAAGGGGGTGCGGGAGACGTATCCTAATCCCCTATGTTTTCTGAGGGTGGCTGAGGAGGCTCATATATGTTGATACATCTCTTCCAGCGGCTGTGCGTGAGCTTTTTTTTTTTTTTGCTGCGTGACGTCTGTTAACGTTCGATTCGATGGAAATCAGGAAGTGTTGACCGCCAATTTGTCAGTGCGATAAAATATTTTGTTATAAATGAATCCTTATTGATAAACATTGTTTGCGCCATCTTGCCTTTTTTCCAATGCCACAATTTTGTCGTGCACGGCAGCCATTTTAGATGCCAGGCTGGTCCCAGGCTATCACCTAGCCCTGCGGATGTAGTTTATGGCCCCAGCTGTAGAGAATCCAGACATGCCAACCCTCCCGATTCAGGCGTGAGACTACTGATTTCAGTGCTATTCTCCCGCCTCCCGATTTCTGCAAGCAAAAACCCGGGGGCATATTACCAACAACTAGCGATAATTTTTGTCTCTAACTTGTTTAGAAACAAAAATTATCGCCGCACATCGGCGATTTTTATCGCAGATAAACCTTGCTATTAGCAAGGTTTATCGCGAATGCGAAAAAAAACGCCCGCAATGCATGAATATCGCTGAAAAGTCAGCGATATTCATGCATTATCGAGCAAATGCTCTTAGCCATGTGATCCACCTCCCATTGGATAACATGGCTAAGAACTGCTCAGGTCAGGTGTTAGCTTTTGGAGATATTCGCGCTTAGCGCGAATATCTCCAAAAGTTGGTAATAGGAGATAGCGATGTTAGGGACTGTTTCCAGTCGCTAACATCTTGGCACGCCCACTTTGCATGTCATTAGTGATAAATATCACTGACATGCAAAGCGGGGCCCAAGATGGTCGCTATCTCCTTTTAGCTGTCACTAACTGGTGTTAGCGACAGCTTGGTAATAGGGAGATAATTTTATCTCCGCTTTCTTGGCTTTTAAAGCCAAAAAAGCGGAGATAAACCCCCTTGATAATATGCCCCACGATTCCTCGGGGGTTTCAGCTGACAAGGCTTGGTATTGTGTTACGTGGTAATTCTTCCAGGAAACGTCAGAGGGTCGATGCAGGGGTTCTAGAAGGGGTGATAAACCATTTAAGCCTCATGAACAAGTGCATGGTCTTTTAAAGATCTGTGAAGTACTCGGGCGGCGGTGTGTGTGTGTCCTCTTTCAGGAGCGGGCGGGGGGGGGGGGGCACTGCCAGCAACTTGCCAGGCCAGGCAGTGTTCAACACTTGCATCACCCTTTCTCTGCCTGCTATTGCGCTCCATGCTTCGGAAAGGTAAGAAAAAGAACGTGCATTTGAGTTTGAAATGTCCGATCCTGTAGCAGTACACTTGCAAAGCCCACACATGACAATAACCCGATTCAAGGCCCCATTCACCCGATTTTTTAAAAATATATAGCACTCCAACAAAGTAGGATTATAAAACTTTATTAACTTTTAAATATAACGAACGGAACAAAAACTGTAACAAACATTTAAACATTTTTGACAAAAAAAGCAACAATGGTCAGTGTAAATGTCTCCTCATCATATACGATTTCAGTTTGCTCCGTGGCCGGCCCACGTGGTTATAGGCCCGTATTTGTATACTGACATTTTCACAATAAAGGTTTTTAAAACAAAACACGGTAGTAGTATTTACATTGGTAAAGTTTTTACTTTTAGTCACTGTTTTCGAATCAGTAAAAGGCAAGTGAAATAAAGCAGTCCAATTACATGACGGATAAAAGGTATAATATGTAGGAACGCAGTAAAGATAAATGGTCAAGGGCAGTTGTGTTTTCCACTCCTGCAACATAAAGTGATCGATAAGAATCTGATAATCAGGCGTATCGGCGACTAAGACAGCAGGCCGAGTCTCTTTTACTCAACGGCTCCGTCATGGAACGAAGAAACGCCCTTTTTCTCGAAAAAGGAATATATTTTACTTGCAGGACAGTTGTAAATTTTCCGGTAAAGTACATTAGCCTGGAATATTATAACATATATGTTTAAAAAAAAATAATGTTCGAAAACAATAAAAAGCGTAATTTTTAGGTCATATGACCAAGCTTTTCATCATTAAAATAACAAAAGTAAAATGAACCAATGAAAAGTTTTATTAACAAGTCACATGACCTGTTATGCTTACGTTACGCGCTGCGCGCCGCGCCCCGGATCACTTCCGGGTGCGCTAACGCGGCGTGTCATATAAGGCATTACGCGACAACGTAGGTCAAGAATATAGTCAAAATGTCTCCACCAACCAGCGTTCGGAACACAACCCCTTTCAGCAGTCCAAAAAGTTCTGTTAAATGACAACAGAGGGGACAGGCAACAAGAACCATCAGTCAAAGAGGGGAGGGCAAGTTCTTCTCTTCCGGGTCATGTTGGGGCGCTACCGGAACTGATCGAATTGGTAGTCTACAGTGTTTCTGGATGTTTCAGACTAAAGCTGGCGTCAGCATGAGAGCACTACCATCTCGTAGCTCCGTCGTGGCCATTCCACGAGCAGATATGGCAGCCGCTCCCCACCAGAAGCCTGCGGGAGTCGGGGGCCCCCAAGACTTTTGTAGAATCTTCACGGCTGAGGGGACGCTTTCGAGAATGGGACCCAAGCCCTATCAGGGAAGCGTCCGAGTTCCAAGGTGTCCCAGGGCCATTTTAGTGGACCAGGCCCAAAACCGAAGAGCCGGCCGCCATTTTGAGAGTCCTGTGGCAGCCGCCTATTGCTGCACCGCAAGAGCAGGAGCGACTTAACTACATGGTGAGCGAGACGCTGTAGTCGCAAGAGCGGGCGGTAAACAGCTGAATGGCGGAAGAGGCACAGTGTAGCAAAAGCGGGCGGAATGGCAACTAAAATGGTAAAGGGGCGCCCCACTACAGCGTGTCTTCAGGTCAAACGGATTGTGGGACAAAGTCCAGAATAGAAGAGTCATCAAAAGGCAAAAAGTTCCGCCGGACCCCGGGAGCCGGCCGCCTATGTCGGGGGCGATCTCAGGCTACACCAGTGCTATAAGACTTGGGGAGGGGGTCGGAGCCAAGCGTCTTCTCCGAGTCCGTGCCATCACACCGCCCCTCGGGGGCTTCCGTCAAGCGGTTTAGGGAGGTACCATATAACATTGTTTTCAAATGCAGTCAGGTCCACAAACGACCCTCACTTACTTTGAGAATAGTGAAGCTGCAGTAGGTGGAAATAAGCTTCAGACAGTCTTACAAGCACTGCTTTTGTAAACATTTTTTGATTTTTTTTGTATTTTTGCACAGTTTTATATTTTTTTTTTGTTTTTGATGGAGGGGAAACAACAAAGCACAGGCATTGAAAAAGGCTCAAACTCAGAACTCTGAACTATGGCACCCAACATCCAGGACTTGCCATCCGGATCTTGGCGCCTTGTGCTGCTTCCGACCTATTCACACATCGGTCCACTACTGACATCATCTTATAAACCAACGTAATGTAAATAGTTATTTAATAAAATGTTTTACCCTGTTACTTTGCTGGTGTGTTGTCTATATTTTTAATATTTGCATAGGGTTTGTCGTTATTTTGGGCGGGGTGGGTGACGGAGCCGAGCTGTCTTGCAGCCCTCATGGTGTGGCGCTCAGTTCATCTCACTATTTTCGTATTTCTCATGAAGGGTTGTTCCTAATGTTTCTATTTTAGCGAGGTCAAAAAGAGATCCAATTAGTGGCCTACTGATTTTGCTCGATTACTTTTATTTTTTTACACGATTTTTCACGATCTGCAAAGACTAAACAGAGTATTGCGACTTTGTGCTTGTTTGTAAATAGAGAATGAACCAAAGAGAATCAATTGTAAAACAGTAAATGCTTGGATAACAATCAATCAAATGGAGAGACAAGCAGGCACGACGGATTACAATGGGGGTAAAGGCCTGCGTTAACTACTCTTCACTATCTGTAAAGAGAGAGTACTACTAAGAGAAAAGAGGGGAGGGGGGCAGCGTTCAAAGCACATCAGCGTGCATAAACACGAAAAAGTTTTTACCTATCACGTACTTGACATTTTACAGCTTTTGATATTTGCTATTAAAAAACCAATGAAATTCACTGGAAAAAACCATAGGTTATAGGCCATATATAGTTAGGAATTTGCATCTACAAAACCTTGAAAATTCACTGAAAAAACCATTGGTTATAGACCATATATAGTTAGGAATTAGCCTTTTCAAAACCTTATTTTACTCACACAAAACCATTGAAATTTCATATATAGTTAGTTCCACTAACTATATATCGCGCACCCGCAATCCACTGCTGATGATGTCACATATTACATCATTCATGACATGGTTAGTGACATCACTGATGACATCACTGATGACATCTCAAATGACATCACTGATGACATCTCAAATGACATCACTGATGACATCTCAAATGACATCACTGATAAAATCACTGATAACATCTCATTTGACATGAATGATCACATCACTGATGATATCATTCATGTGATAATACCATAAACCTCTTCAGACTCTAATATAACCTTAGATACAATCAGTGTAAACAGATAGTCACAGACTGTCACTCATCCATGGAGTTACTCACACACATAGTCAGTCATGCAAAAAATCAATCACACCTCCATTTTCTCAACGATACAGTTATACACACCTTACTTATTCAAACATATACTAACACATATTTACTTTACTCTCTTATACAATCCCTGATATATGTTCACAATGATCCATACAGCCACTCACACATTCACTGGCTCTTATGCACAGTTATTTATATATGTCAACTCTCACATGTACTGTGTTTTACATATGTACTTACTTTGACATGTAGCACTGAGATATCCATTCACTCACTAATACACTCATGCACAGTCAACCGCCAATACAGCTGTTTCCACATGCACTTTTGAACCCATACATATAGTGAATCAACTACTCACACATCTATGTACAGAGTCACACACCTGCCAGCCACCCATACACACACACTCAGTTTCCCATACAAATACTTGGACAACCAATGAATAACTCATACAGTTACTCATATAGCTACTGATCAACATATGCAGCAGTTTGTAGAACAACAGATATAATGATGCACAAATTAAAACAGTTTAGTCACTAACCCATGCACTCAGTGAGACACATTTAATCACTCACTCATACAGTCAGTCATGCACCTACTAAATCCTTCATCCAGACACTTATACATCCACTCATTCTTCAATATGTAAGACATATTTTAACTTTACAGAAACATACAGTCACTGGATGTTGTCATCAGTGATGTCATCATAGATTTTAATCTCACAAAAACGCGCTTTCGGCACTCGGCCTTCCTCAGTTATGAGACGGTGAGTTGTGTCAACCAACATTCATTTGAACATTCACGTTACGTAAATAATAGACATAATGGTAGGACTCAAAATTAAATCGGCATCCGCCATCTTTGAATGGGTTTGTAACCATTACATGAAAGCACTGTGTATATAAATACAATGGAATTTCTATACCGACAACATAGTCTGCGTTGATTAGTTTTGTGTTTATAAAGCCCTGTATGGGCTTAAGTCTCCACACAATGCAATCGTACCCAAGCATCGTATCTTTATTTTGCCCTGGATGGGCATAAACCATTCATATATCTGCAACGTGAATCAACCCCCAAATAATGTTATAATTTGTGTGGATCTAAATTCATCATCATCATAGAAAAATTAGAAGGAAAAAGCAATACTGCAGTTAACCAAATCTATACAAACAATTTGTAATCATACTAAATGAACAGCTAAGTCCTCATGCATGTTTAATCCAGTGGGCGTTTTGCTTTGCAGATCTATAATGTAACGCAATTCCAATCGCCTCAATTTTTGGAGTCTGTCCCCACCTCTAGCGCTGACCGGGACAGAGTACAAGCAGAAAAAGGTTAGCAATTCCCTGTTGCGTGCATGCTCTTTGTCAAAATGTCTGGCAACAGGGTAGCTCACATCTGCATTCTGAATGGCTCTCTGGTGTTCTAAGATTCTTAGCTTCACCGGATTTGTCGTGCTGCCAACATACCTTCTGCCACAAGGACATGTCAGACAATACACAACATAAGGTGTGGTACATGTGAGGAATTTTTGTATTTTCTTAGGCTCTTTAACACCTGGTATGCTGTATTGAATGGTGCGTTTGCTCCCTTTACACGCCTTGCAGCGTCCACAGGGAAAAAATCCCTTCATGGGTTCTATCTTAGGTTTGGACTTCAGTTCTTCATGGTGACTATGGACCAAGTAATCTTTTAATGCTCTTGCCTTTCTGAAAGTCACTAAAGGATAAGAGGGCAAATCTTAGAACACCAGAGAGCCATTCAGAATGCAGATGTGAGCTACCCTGTTGCAAAATGCGCTTGTGCACAGGGAGTTTTGTACTCCCAATATATTCCAGATTGCAGGTACATTTTAGTTTGTATACTGCAAACTCTGACCTGCAGGTTAAATGTCCCTGGATGGGAATTTTAGCATTGCTGAACGCTGTGGTGTAATATGTACTATTGCGAGCAAAAATACATGCGCGACAGGATGTACATTTAAAAAAAAAACGTTTTGGTGAGCCATGGTTTTTTAGGTAGGACTTCCGACATTGGTTTATCAAGCGCATCTCGCATAGAAGGTGCCCTCCTAAATGTGATCGCTGGCAAGGTAGGTAAAATTGGTCACAGAATGTTGTCCGTCAGATCAATTGGCCATTCAGAACAGATGATGCGGCGAATTGTTCTCTCTTGTGAATTGAAGGTGGTTATTAATCTGATAGAACATTCAGATTGAGTCTGAGTGTTACTGTCTTTCGGGGCCAGCAGCACCTCTCTGTCAGGTAGTTTGGCCTTGACAAGAGCCTGGTTCAGAATTTGCTTAGAATAGCCTCTGTTCAGAAATATTTGTACTGAAGCATTTAGGCATGATGCAGCTATTCCCTCATCACTACATATTCAACGTATTCGAATAAATTCCCCATAGGGAATGCTATTAATCGTGTGAGCGGGATGGGCACTATGAGCATGCAGTATGGAATTGCCTGCGGTGGATTTTCGGAAAAGCTTAGTTTCCAATCTGTCATTTGCCACATATAGCTGAACATCCAAAAATTCAACCACCTCTTGGTTTATTGAGGCAGTGAACTTTAGATTTAAATCATTGATGTTTATTTCTTGCACAAATCTCAAGGCATCATCTGTCGTACCATTCCAGACAATGCACACATCGTCAATATATCGCCAGTATTGGACAATATATGGTAGCCATGCAGCGTGGGTGACGCTGAGAACGCGCTCCTCCCACCAGCCAACATGTAAACATAAATAACTGGGGGAGAAGCACGAGCCCATCGCCACCCCGCGTAGCTGCTGGTAGATGTTGTTCTGGAACTTAAAATAGTTGGAAGTCAAGCAGATCTTAATCATTACCATTAACATAGTATTATGCCCTCGAAATAAAGCATCACGCCTGTTTAACTAGTGCTCGACAGCCTTCATACCTTGTGTGGTTGATGGAAGTATATAATGATTCAATGTCCATCACCACAAGTAAATAGTTCGGACTTCAGTGCACATTTTGTAGCTTATTTTAAAAATCTGTGGTATCTCTCAAATAAGACGGTAAACTGACCATGTGGGGTTGGAGAAAATAGTCTACATATTTTGAAATGTTCTCATTGACGCTACCTATGGCAGAGATAATGGGATGGCCAGGTACAGGGTTTACCAATTTGTGTATTTTAGGGAGAAAATACAGGAAAGGGACAATGGGATGTTCCACGTTTAGAAATCTCAATTCATCTTTAGATAGCAGGCCATTTTTATACCAATTATTTAATTTTTTACTCGTCATGTCATTGCTTTTTACCATTTCATGCTGGGTGGACAAAGCATAACATGCAACATCAGACAAATGTCGATTGGCCTCAATTAAATAATCTGAATGTGCCCAAAGTACTGTATTGCCTCCTTTATCAGAGTTCTTGATTATGACTTCACGATTGTCTTGTAATTTCATGACCAGCTGATGATATTGGCCATTAATATAATTTGTGTGCCTGGTTTTACTTAGAACTCTCCTATTAAGATTTTTAAGTTCGGTAACAACCCTGTCACTGAATACGTCTACTGCATCTCTAGCCATGAGTGGGAGGAAGGTTGATTTATGTTTAAAAGGACTGGGAGCAGGTGAATTAACAGTGAGAATCTGACTGACTGAGGGGCCAGGTTGTGAATCAGTTTCATGTGCCAAGTCATTCAAGCCTTAAAGTCCTGTCAAATCCCCTACACGATTAGAGCTGAAGCCTCCACATCTGCTGGTTCATTTAGCGTTTTTTTGCGTGTGGAGTTCAATTTAAAATACTTAATCAATTTAATTTTCCTAATGAATTTAAAAACATCAATGCGTGTTTGGTTATAAGAAAACTTGTTACTTGGACAAAAAGATAAACCCAATGATAACAGTTGTTCTTCTGCTTTAGTTAATACAATGTCAGTCAAATTTACCACAGTATTCTCAGCATTTCCAGTTACTTTCTCCAGTGCTTTTTCGCCTTCCCTTGCAAGGTATTTTTGCTTATGTTTGTATTTCCTTGCGCGCCGGTGCTGGCTACTGGATTTACCGGCTTTGATGGAGGATTGCGGGGGCGCAAGGAATAGCGCGGGTCCTCGTTCACAAAATTCAGTTCGTCAATTAAAGAGAAGTTAGCAAGACTGGCCAATCCTGATGGCGTTGTTGAACCATTCTCAGATTTATTGGATGTTAGAGAATTTAAAGATGCAGCGTCAGATTCTTCTTGAATGGAGGATATTGCACCTTGTCCTGTTGTTTGACTTATAGTTGGTTTATTGGTGACAATCAATGCCTTGCGTTTATAGTTATCATATTTTTGAGCAAAGGTGAATATTTTGCCTGCGGCATAGTCATTTTTGTCACAAGTGAATTTAAATATTTTCCTCTCGATGATCGTTTCCTCCAATTTTTTAATACGTGCATCAATTTCCACCTTACTTTTCTAAATAAAATCAGTTTCGCCAGTCGCTTCCAAGAGTGTGTTTGTCTTCTCAATTTCCACAAGAAGTGCTTCGCAATCGATCTGCGCGTATTTAATTAGAATATGGATCATATACATTGAGCTTTGTAAGTTGTTTACTGCCCATTCCTGCAACATTTGTGGGTTGGGATTTTCATAAGTCGGAACTATAAGGACACGTAAGCCGCGTGGCACTCGATTAGCATCCTGATATTTCTCCAATGACTTTTTCTCCCACCACTTTGAGAGCTCACTGCGTAATAGTTTCTCCAAAGTCTTTATGAGAGTTTTAGTATCTTTGTTAGTATCGCCAGATGAAGTAGTAGGTTGCTCGTTAGCAACAGTGGGAAGGTTTTCAAAACGCGCTTCCGCTTTACTTTCTCTATTTCGGAGCGCGTCGCTTGAAATCATTGTATGGATTCAATGTAAAATACAATGCTTTTAACTTTTACTCTACTTGAAAACGTTGAAGTGCTACCTTTTCCGCTGGTACAAAATGAGTCGTGATCCCGCAACCCGCTTCAATATATGAATGAGGTGAAAAGGATATACGCCCACAGGAGCATCTTACCAGAATCGGTGCCGGGCTCCGTGTCAGTCAGTCGACCGACCGGCCGCACGGCTACCACGCCGTTCGACCTCCAGAAATGGTGTTACAGATGTCCAACCTCAGCGGGGGGCACAACAAAGCAAGACTGGTCCCAATCCGAGTAAGATGCGTAAAACGCAGTCAGCAGCGCCAACGTTGTGCCTCAGAAAGCGGGGGGGTCCAAAAACCGGAAGCAGCTTTTACCGGTCAACAGATTCAACAATGTTCCTGCTCGCCACTCCACGGCGATGACAAAACCAGGTAAGGACCTCTTTCCAATGACTTAAAAAGCACTCACAGCATCAGGCAGCAAAGGAAACTACAAACTTTTCTTCAAGTGAAAAATCAGAGTGGATTTTATTCCATACAACGAAAAGTGACGGACATAATGTCATCAATGGCACGTTTCGCTCGCAAGGGAGCTTGTTCACATGACGCGCCCCAAAATGCACAACCAATTTATAGGTTTACACACAGGTGATTCCAATAGACACATGTCAAAAATAATAAACAAAATAAAAGACAGACTAATTTAAGCGACCATGTTGAGTGAGTGACAAGCATAGTTGTAAAAGACAGTAAATGTTACTTGGAAAATCGACCCAACTAAATGCACAGTGCATAAATGAATTTTCAAAAATATGAATCATGATTTAGTTTGGCATGTTTACAAAATATATATATATATATATATATATATATATATATATATATATATATATATATATATATATATATATATATATATATATATATATATATATATATATATATATATATATATATATATATATATATATATATATATATATATATAATATATATTTCGAAAAGAATCAATGTGAATAATGAGACAAGCTAATGTAACAACATGACTGTTTCTGTTTTGAGATATGCCATTGCCACTGTCACCGCTGATAAATAATACAGACAAAGGTGTAATTAATTGTGCCTACAACTACCAGAAGGTCTTGCAATGTAATATGGAGTGACATCAGGAGTCACATGTTTGGCTTGCTGTCCCTTTATAGGACGATTTGAACGTGATGAAATATCAACTGTGACCAATTTATCTGTCGATAACGAAACGCGCCGGTATTTCTTTGTGAAACTGGATACTGCTGTTTAATTAAAGAAATTGGATAATACATGATCCTGTGAGTGCCTACTGTTTTCCTGAGGAGGAAGTCATGGTGAATTATTTTCGGCTTGGCTCTGCCGGTAAGTACCGCACCGAGGATAGAATCGCCAGGGGTCAGTCACTGTGAGCCTATATATATTCCATGGGAAAGCGATTTTCATGCAAAGAAATCACACGAGCCCACTCGGTCAGCTGCTGCTGTTTATTTTCGGTACAGCAGGTAAGGACGACACGTTTCGATCACGTCCGTGGTCTTGGTTGAATATATAATATACATGCTTTTTTTTTTTTACTTTGCTAATGTTGCCGTTGTTTGACAAATCTTCAAGAAACATTCCAAAACAAATCTTATTAATTCAACTTTTTTTCTAGAAAATGTTGGGGTGACAAAGCTGTTGTGATATATGACAGGTAGCTGACGAGTATCTTTGAAGATTTTTTATTAAGTCTTAGGTATAGGTTAGCATCCTTGTGGGCAGCGCCACCAGGAACAGCCTGCCTGCTGCTCAGCCTATCTTCAACTGTCACCCCTCACCACACAGGCAACCAAACATTCCAATCATTTCCAACACACCAACATTCCACTGAGAACGCTCACACTGGCTGAGCAGCTACGAGCCAGCGAACATCGGAGATCCATTAATACCCCAGCAGGATATAACATGTCCTCCTCCTTTTAAAAAGAAATTATGAGGAACATACTAAGAGGAAACAAATATTCATAAAGATGTATACGTGAAGGAAAATAGTTCAGATCCCAAGGATGCAAGATAAAATAAAACATCTCGGGAGGAACTGAATAGTAAAGAATGAAGAGAGGATGGATAACAAGATACACAAGAAATATCACCCATCCTCCCCCATTACAAAAACCAGATTAAATGTAGAAAGATATTATCTAACACGTCAAAATAAACTAGCCAGCTAACAAGGAAAAACTCACAAGCAATAAATGAGAAGCTGATAGAGTGAAACACACGTGAAAACTCAGCAAACACGGGTGTTGGCGCCCGACTACATGTCCCAAAACAGGGCAAAACAAATTGTAGCATGTAGCCACGGATGACACGCCCCGAGATTTCTATCCCTAATGCAAAGGGAACAAAAGAACAATGTTGACACAGGAGCACTGTACCCCATCCATAGATGACTCCTGCAAGAAATTAAAATCTAAGCTGTGAGCATGGGACTAAAACCCATCTTGACACCCCCCATGTAAGTGTCACAAACTTGCAGAAATGGGTCTGTAACCCATAAAGACATACCTTGTGTAAAGGTTTTAAAAATAAAGCATGTAAATGGGACTGACACCCTTTAAGCCACCCCTCATGTAATAGTCAGAAAATAATGGAAATGGAGATATAACCCATATTGGCATCCTCATGAAAGGGATTGTCATGTACAGTGTACAAATGGGATTTTTTGCCATTCCAGTCCCTCGTGTCAGGGATTGTAACGTGCAATTCAAAATCATGCTAAATCCACCCATACAATGATCCCCCAACAATAGGGTGCGTAACATAAAACCAAGAAATGTGTGTCAACCACAAACGAAAACATTCAAAACATTGTGACATCTCTAGTGTAAAGCGTACACAAGCAACCGACATAAATGGCAAATAAAACCCATAATGGAATCTTGCGTGTAAGGGATATGTAACGTTCAATGAAGAGAAGATGTCAACTTTCCAACGTAGTGTAACCGGCGTAGTGTAAAAAAGAGAAAAGGTATCCGTACAACTCACCATCATAACAACACGTGGCAACACTCAGGACTATAATAGGGATTTTCACAAACCAGAAAAAGGATGACACCCATAAATGTATGGACGCCATAAATCTAAATAGTGGAACACAGCAAATAATACACTCAGGGTACCCACAGAGTGAAAACCTTGAACCATAATACGTCTGACTGTATATGCAGGAACACTAAAAACGTAAGTGTAACTTAAAATGATTGCATCACAACTCATAGCAGTTATTAGAACATCACTCATTAATCACAAGGTTGACAAAACATATTATGCTGAAACTGGACAGAATCCATTCAAGACAGCACATGAACCACTGTGAGGGATATATCTCACACAACTTGCTTGCCAGGTTAAGCAATGAGAGAGATGGAAAAGGATAAAACATGTAATGGACTGAAACACCTCAATGTTGTTGAGAGTCACTTCTGTGAATACATCGTCACTGCCTTTTTGGAAATAGTACTTACGGTGAGAAAAAGCAACAGCATTGTTACCATTTTGATGCAGGGTTATACTGAAATGAATATTTGCCTCGATACCTTCTGATTTAATTTCCTATGAAACTCTGAATGGAGGTTAAACCCGATAGCTGTGGTGGCAGAGCTTGCTGGAGAAACGGGCACCGCCAAGTGAGTAAACCATTGCCTGTACAAACCGGCATGAAGCTTTTTTTGTGTTCGCACCTGCCACCCTCTGTTGCACCCATGCCACCCTCTGGTACATCAATGCCACCCTCTGGTTCATCATCACTGTAGATTATGGGGGGTAAAAGCAAGCACACCTGCCTGCTTCAACTGACATGAATTAATTTGGGGTTGATTTATTAATGTGTCACTGTTTTAAAATTCCAGTCTGGCACCTGCTTCCTTATCTGTAATTTGCTTTCTGTTGCAGTGCAATTTTTTTTTCCAGGACCTTTGTGGCCTACCTGTAGCTATTCTATGAGCCTGCTGTGAGGGTCAGAGCAGGGTCATACAATTGTTGCAACTAGCAACTGAACTCTGGAGGAGCCTTTGTCAGGAAGCACTACAGGGAACGGTTACTAATGATGAGTTTGAACTTTTGAACCTGCTTTCACTTTTGCAAAACTCGTTTTTCTGCAGAACAGCATTACAGCAACTGTAATGCCCCACCAAGCTTATATGAGAAAGTTGATTTCTAATCCAAAAGTTATCCAAAGAAAATCAAAAGGCCTCAAATCCAAAAAAGTGCAGGCAAATGTCAACCTGAGGAGTTATTCTGATAAAAATCATCATTTTCAGAAGGTCTATGCTGCTTGCTAGTAGATTTCTTGTGCAGAATTGCAATTTTTGTAATTTCGCGAGTGCAAGATTGTTGCTGCCCGCCGCACCTACATGTTCGCAATTGCGAACTAACACCGCAAAGAAAAAAAAATCCTCTGCGTGCGAATTTGCGGATTTTCGGTAAATTCGCGAGCGTTCGCCGATTGCGAATTTACCGAAAATCCGCAAAATCCGCGAGCGGAACGGATTTTCCGCCCATGCTTAGCGAGTACCAGTACCAATTGCTCATGCAATTTCAAGGGTGCAAGGGTGTCAAAATGACACCCTGTGGCACCCCTGAAATTGTGATGTGCACCCATGTTGCGCACACACATGCCTCAAGGGCCTGTGTGTGTAACCTAAAACTATAAAAAATGCATTTTTGCGAATTTTTCAAAGTTTTTGCAAATTACAGACAAGTTTGATTTGTCTGTAATTTGCGGACCCAAATAGCAAAATCGCGAATTGAAAGTGCTTCTAGCATTGCATTTGAGGAATCGCAAATTGCGATTCCATAAATTTGTGGGTAATATAGTGTCTCAGTTGCTCTCCTAACATTATCAAAGTAAAAAGTGAGTTTGCACCCCAGAACACAACACTCTCAACCCTATCAGGGGTTGCAGTAACAGGACACACCATTTTGCTCTCTCACTCATACTCGTCCACAATAGGATAACCAGGAGATACAAAGGAAGTTTAGAATATTTATTTAAATTATTATGCTCTGAAATGCACTATAAGTGCCTCAATTTGAAAACAAATGCATACTAAAAATACTCTTAGCATGAATAATAATCCATATATCATGAAAAGACCTGTCATTTTATCAGACAGCATAACCTTAATCCCCCTACCTTACTAATAAAGTTACATGATTGTATATCAAAGATCTTTGAGTTTACTGGCAGACCTCTGTACCTTAGCATTCACAGTGGATGTTCTACATCACAGCAGATGCAGTGCTCTTGACTCAGAATTCTTGTTCTGTGTGTGTATTTTTGGTTCCTGTGCTCATTTATATGATAGGACATGTATGCACATAAACCACTGCATTCTTGTGTTATGTCTAGGTGCTAGTGCCTGACCAAAAAGAATAGCAGGGGGCATTGCTGTTTGACCTTCTCTATGGTGTTCAGACTAAATCCCAGTAAATTAACAGAACGCAAAAACATATATAGGTTCTGTGTGAAAGTGCAATGTGGCACAAAGGCACGCATGTTTATATAGTAACCTGTGCTAAAGAAAATGCGGCCTACAGCATGCCCAGTTAGGCTAACATAGGGAAAATTGCAATGGCCCACGCAGGAAACACACGATGGACTCAGTCCCCTGGTCTGTCAAAAAACTAAAAAGGACATTTAGGGGGCAGGGAGGGGAAACCCTGCTCCTCCCAGTTCTGAGAAAGGGGGGTCACAGAAATATTTTTGATTTTCCATCAGTTCTGCGATCCACATAGAAAAACAAAATAGCAGCCTCCTGCCTTTTTAAAAATAATTAACCCTGGGTAAGCCAGAGCCCGTGGGTTGCAGTTGTTTTGTTTTCTGGTAAGGGGGCATGATGCCCCTCCTCAAGCCAATATCAGACCCCAGGAACCACATCACCCTTGGCCACTTCAATTTTTGTGAGAAGGGGCCTTCTCTCATGAGCCTTGTTCAGGTCCCGGGAAACCTATAACCAAGATCTGTCTTACTTTTTGGTGGAAAAGGTGCACATCCCCCTCAAATTCTTGTTCAGGCACCAGCAACCCATTCACCCGGGGATGCTATACTTCTTATGGGGATGGGGGCATACTCTCCCACTTCCCAAGCATTTTTTAAGAATCGGGGTCTCCATTCTCCAGGGCCGCTTTACTTTTCTGGGATGCCCTCACATTGTAACTGTTAATTACCTCGTATATTACATCACTCATGGCATGTTCTATGATATCATTGATACCATAACTGTAACATCTGAATTGACATAATTGAGGACTATATTGTACTCATGCGCTTGGCAGCCGCACATGTTATAGTTACGTTAGAGCACCCATGAATTTCGGTGGGTTTGTTGGTTTAAAATGGTATGTTTTATCTGCTATTTTCACCTAAGTATAATGTCACATTAACCTGGCATATTTTAAGTTAATTTCTATGTTTTTTTCAACATAAAGTAAAATGTCCTTGTCCACACACAGAGTGGGATTTGATGCAGGATATGACCTAGGTCCTGAGCCCAAACCACCTGCTGTTGCCAGCCACTCCATCGGCACCCACCTCCGGCCTTGCCTGCAGCCAGGCCCTGCCTCAACCCTCCTCGTGCACCTACTCCCCTCAGTGCACAACCTTCAGTTGTGCACTTCGTGGGTTTGGGAACAGGGCCTAGATTCAGGCCAGGCTCTATGCCAAACCTTAGGCTGCTATAAACTACAAGTGGCTCAGTTGGGTAGAACCAAACATTTTCTTTTGTGACCAAATTACTTTTGTAAAGAATAAAGATGATAACTCAATCAATACAAGATCTCTGTCCTATTTTGAATTTCAACAATAACCAGAGAAGTCAAATTTACGGTTACAGAGAGTTAGGACATTAGGGAACACTACGTCGACGTTTCAACCTTGATATCAGTATGATTTTAGAATCATCAAGTAGGGTCCTCCTCAGGACAAGATAAAACCTAGTTTCAGCCAAACTATTCCAAAAAATGACAATGGGTCAGCTCCTCCAATTGTGGTAGGAGCATGGTAGCGGACAATCATCAGGGTATGATAGAGTCTCATAAAATCATGAGGCAGGTCCGTGCCTATCGTGGTCCTGTGACTAGGACCCTTGTGTATGTAGAGTGGTGTTCACTGAAGATCACTGTCTCACAATATGGGCAGTCCTTAAAACAATGGATATAGACAACAACGAGGGGTTTGGCTTACGTGTAGTAAGGCTACCCCAAATTAATAGTCAACAAAATAGATGCCAGTACTGCACAACTACTATAACGATTAACAAGAAAATGAGTTATAAATCTCTCATTTCCACAGACCACTCTTTCAGTCAAAGATTTAATCTCATCAAATGATTTTATTTATTTTGTGTTTTAGCTTTTTTCTTTTTCTTTAAAGATTTAACTGGTATTGCAAAAGAAGAAATTGTAGATATTTGGCTTTTACTCAGTCCAACATATCTTGCATAAATACATAAAAAAGGGAAAAGGGCCCTAGGTGCTAAAAGTTTGAAAAGGGCTTGTTTGAAGTATAAGAAAGTGAGGTGTTTAGAAGTGAAAGAAGGTTTGCATGACTCGATTCAAAACACTCAACTGATACACATAAATTTACATTCAAACAGACAACAAGTGAAAAACTCAAAAAGGAAGGAAAGAAAAGTAAGGAGATTGTATTGAAGTGTGGTGGCCCTGCACTAGTGTTATTTATTATAGCAGGTAGAACCAACTCAACTCAATTGGAAAAAATATTTTCTATACAATAGATATTTAGACCATCAACAATTTTTTCATTTAGACAATAAAGCTACAAATGATTGGCCTAGACATTTGGGTCAAAGGTCGAAGCGTTTCAAATGCCCTAGAATCATGGGATTCTCCTCAGGACCGTGTGACAATAAATCTGAAAGACATAAATTCATAAACCATGCTGTCAGTCACATTCTCAGGCAACTCTCAACTTAGACATTCAGTCGAACACACACTCAAATTGTACCTGTACTTTTACTGGTGCCTTGTTTATCAGGGGGCTGTAAATGAAGGAGGGAAAAGGAAGCTATAAGCTTATCATTGTCAAGTGAGATGTCCTTAAGGGAGGGAGGGAGTTTTTTGTTACTCACTAGATAGCTTCTTAAAGAGGCCTCCAGGATCCGCTGTGATCCGGTCGCGTTGTAAATGAAGTTTTAGAGGTATTTCTGAAAAAGATGGCAAAAAGGTGCGTGAAAATATCATACTTTGTTGTTCGTACTTGTTGTTCGCTAATCCAATCTTTGTTTGTAAAAAATGATATTAAAATGGGCTCAAACAGGAGCAAATCGTAACGCGCAGTATATTGCGAGAAAAGGGCTCATGTCCTCATGTTTCAAAAGCTGGTTCTTATATTGGGAGAGCGCTGTTGTAAACTTTGCCAGGCTAAACTCCTGTTAAATTTAGAGAAATGTTACTTAGTGCGTCTATAACACAAGACGACTAGTACTCGTACGCGCGAGGAAGCTAACAAAGTTGCGCGTGCCCTCACTAAACAAGAAAATATTACGTGTCACCGAGCACACGGAGGTTACCTTTTTGCTTGGAAAACCGATTCCCCATGGGGCTTTGCTTCAATCAGTAAAACGCAGTGGAGTTGTGCCGGGTCAGCGGGTTTAAATCGGAACGTAGTTCCCGGCCGGCGGAACACTGGGAAATGTAATTCAGGCAAACAAGCCATGCCCCCAACAACAGAAAACACACCCCAATGACACAGCCACATGGTGAAAATAAAAATACAAATCCCAAGACAACCCACACAACACACCTGACAGCACTCACCCATTTGGACACACCCACAGCGCTGAGTATAAAACAAGCCCCTTCCTTGACTACAATCCTTTGCAATACTCGACAACCAAAGGGCACAACACCAGAGCACAAAGGAGAGGCAAATCAACACACCATCACTACTCACACCACACACAGCACCACAACCACTTCCACACCTGCACATCACTACTACACCTACCACTCACACCACTGCACTCACAACCACTTTACACACCACACACCATGGCAACATATAAAATGCCACAATTCACAGAGTGTGAGTTGAAGGCTATGGTAGATGAGATAGTCAGAGTGGAACCACAACTGCTTGGTAGCCAGGTCCAACAGACACCATTAGCCACAAGAGCACATGTGGGCAAGGATAGTTGAGAAAGTTAATGCAGTAGGGACCACCCCGCGATCAAGAAAGGAAATCAAGAAGCGATGGCTTGACCTAAAGAGGGTTGTCAAAGAGAAGAGGAGCGAGAACTGTGAGCTGGCTGACAGGACTGGCTGTGGCCCTCCCATTCCACCAAAAACCATTCACTGCATGGGAGGAGAAGGTGCTTGCCATACTGCATCCAGAGACTCTCACAGGAGTACCTGGGGGAGTGGAGGCGGGTAAGTAAAAACAAATGACTACCACCACACTGTTGTGTACCGTCTTGCACAACTACAAAGGTACACCTCCTAGGACAAATTCCATTCATCTGCACCACACACTCCCTAAAACATGTCTCACAGATCCAACATTCACTCCCTCACATTCACGCTAAATGTAGCTAGCAACATTACCATAGGGGCATGTGTACACGCAGCCGGTACTATAACTCCCACCAGGCCCCCCTGTCCCACAGCCTAGCAAGATGAAGCCCTTCCCCCACCCCACCGAGAAGCATGTGTCAAACATTATATTACGCTCATCAAACTAATAGTTAGGTAGCTATCTTGGAGGGCTGTTTGGGGAAAGCAGGCCTGCACTACTCTTCCCACCATACCCCCTATCCCACACCTGAGCAGGATGGAGCACTGACCCACCTAGGAGCAGATGGAAGCCATTGCTGTACACCAAACAAACTTACAGGTAGGTAGCCATCTTGCCATGGAGGGCTACTTGGGGAAGGGTGGCCTGTACTACTGCTCCCACCATGTCCCCTGCCCCAGACCTCAGCAGGATGGAGCACTCTGCCACCCAGGAACAGTTGGAAGCCATTGTACCATCACAAACAAACTTACAGGTAGGTAGACATTTTCCCCTGAGATGGCTGTTTGGGGGTGGGAGGCCTGTACTACTACTCCCACCATGCCCCCTGCCCGACACCTGGGCGAGGTGGAGCACTCCCCCACCCAGGAGCAGTTAGAAGCCATTGCAGTACACCAAACAAACCTACAGGTGGGTAGCCATCTTGCCATGGAGGACTTTTACTGGTGCCTTGTTTATCAGGGGGCTGTAAATGAAGGAGGGAAAGGGAAGCTATAAGCTTATCATTGTCAAGTGAGATGTCCTTAAGGGAGGGAGGGAGTTTTTTGTTACTCACTAGATAGCTTCATAAAGAGGCCTCCAGGATCCGCTGTGATCCGGTCGCGTTGTAAATGAAGTTTTAGAGGTATTTCTGAAAAAGATGGCAAAAAGTTGCGTGAAAATATCATACTTTGTTGTTCGTACTTCCAGCTAATCAAATCTTTATTTGTAAAAAACGATATTAAAATGGGCTCAATCAGGAGCAAATCGTAACGCGCAGTATATTGCGAGAAAAGGGCTCATGTCCTCATGTTTCAAAAGCTGGTTCCTATATTCGGAGAGCGCTGTTGTAAACTTCGCCAGGCTAAACTCCGGTTAAATTTAGAGAAATGTTACTGAGTGCGTCTATAACAAAAGACGACTAGCACTCGTACGCGCGAGAAAGCTAACAAAGTTGCGCATGCCCTCACTAAACAAGAAAATATTACGTGTCACCGAGCACACGGAGGTTACCTTTTTGCTTGAAAAACCCATTCCCCATGGGGCGTTGCTTCAATCAGTAAAACGCAGTGGAGTTGTGCCGGGTGAGCAGGTTTAAATCGGAACGTAGTTCCCGGCTGGCGGAACACTGGGAAATGTAATTCAGCCTCTGATGCGCGTGAAACGCGGGTAAATGTAGTTCAGGGTCCAATACGCGTGAATGAACTAGCGACAATTACTGAAAAGCCCACTCTTGTGTATGATGAGTCCAATTGTTATGGGCGTGTAAAGCGGCCGGTTAGAGGCTGTTAATCAGATAATAGGCAGAGCAAAATGTATATTTCAAGAAATCCCTAGTAACACAAGGTTACAGGTTGTATAACTTAGACATCTCATTCAGACCTCTAGTTGTGGTATTACATTTTAGAATGAGCATTGCTTCTCTCTGTCTTAATTTGGCCTCCAGATCTCCACCTCTCAAGTCAGGTTCAACTTTAGAAATTACCGTCCATCTTAGATCATTATCCCCATGGGCTTCATCGATCCAGTGTTGGACCAGAGGGGCTGTTAGCACTTTTTTCTTGATCCTGGATTTGTGTTGTGATATTCTTTGTCTGGCCTCCTGGTTGGTCTTTCCTATATGGAGTTTGTTACATGGACACAAAATGCCATAGTCTAGATTGCGCGTTTTGCAGTTTGTGAAGTGATCGTGTTTCCACGATATACCTTCATACTGAAACAGGGTTCCTTCAATTGTGGAGGTACAGCAGAGACATGTTCCACATTTACGATGTCCTGTAATCGGAGGGAGGTTGACATAATCTCGTAATGTGGGAGTTCTTGTTTTGGTATTGCTGCTCGCACTATTTGATTGGCGATACTTTTATCCTTTTTTAAGGCAAAAAAGTGGCGAATCTGAAAACTGGACATATGGGGCCAGATGTAGGTAATTCCTATTTACCGACTCTTAAATACCGAATTTTACTGATTCGGTATTTAAGAGTCAGTAAATTGGAAGGGGGCAGATGTAGGTAATTCTAATTTAAGAATTACCGAATCGGTATGATTCGGTATTTACCGATTTGGTAAATACCGAATCGGTATTGCCCATTGATTCCTATGGGCCATGAAGCCCATAGGAATCAATTGGAAATACCGATTCGGTATTTACTGAATCGGTAAATACCGAATCCTGCAAGGGTGCTGGGGGTGTCACTTTGACACCCTCTAGCACCCCAAGTACAGGCTTGTGTGACATGTGGCACACATACATGCCCTAAGGGCATGTCTGTGTGTCACATGGCACAGGTGTACATGCACAGATGTGCATGTACACCTGAATTCGGTATTTTACAACCCAATTGGATTGGGTGGTAAAATACAGAATCCTGAAGGCCTGTAGCACTGTGAACAGTGCTACCTACATCTGGGTTTTACCGATTTGGTAAAATTACCGATTCGGTATTTTACAGTATCAGTAAATTTACCGAATCGGTAAATTTACTGAATCTGTAAAATTAAGGGCCCTCCATTTCAAAATCCAATTACTGGTCAGTAACGGCCAAATTCGGCCGTTACCGACCGGTAATTGGCGACCTACATCTGGCCCTTAGTTCTTTAAGTAGATGGCAGTTTTGATGAATGACTTTTTAAAAAAAATTAGATGAGGGACAAAAAGTCGCCACACATACTGTGCGAGTAAGATTTTTCTTTTCTTTCTTTTTCAACAGCTCTTCTCGTGGTGTCCACCACGCTCTTTTGATGGCTTGCTTCAATAGTTTTGAGGGGTAGCCACAATCCAATAATCTCTCTTTTAGGGCGTTGGCATGGTTCATATATTCATCCTTGAAGGAGCAGTTCCTCCGAATGCGAAGAAATTGCCCCACTGGCAAATTCTGTTTCAGACTTCTTGGATGGTTGCTCGAGTAATGTAGAGCTTTGTTGCGGTCTGATTTTTTCTTAAAGAGAGTGGTAACTAGTTGGCCGTTAGAGCAATAGACTTCAACATCTAGAAAAGAAAGTCTAGTTCGGGAAAATTGAATACTAAACTTGATGTCTCTCGTCCTGTTATCCAGCCATTCATGGAATCCTGAAAGCTGTTTCTCAGTGCCAGTCCATGTGAAGAATATATCATCTATAAAGCGGACCCATCCGCCTATCCATTGTTGGAACGGATTATTATTGTAGATTAATGTATCCTCATATTGGCTCATGAACAGTATTGCCAGTTCCGGGGCAAATGGGCAGCCCATACCGACTTCTTTAATCTGGAAAAAGAAGTCGTCTTTGAATTTAAAGTAGTTCTTTGTCAGAGCCATTTTGGCTAGGTCCAGGATGAATTCTGTTGATATTTTAACCGGACGCTCCCTCTTGTTCAAGAAGATCTCCAAAACCTCTAGTGCCTGATCCTGTAGTTATGAACCTTGGTAGAAATATAGATGATGGTGTGAAAAAGGTCATTTTGATTATTTGATTAATTTGTTCAGTTGTTTTTAAATAACATGGATATAATGGGCTGCCTTTACGGCCTACTGCGATAAATGGCGATGAGAAAACCTAATATTATTGGTTAATCATAGCCCTTGCAAAAAATCCTGCAAAAATAAAAAGTGTAACCATACTGTTTAGATCACACTTTGGGGTCTATTAGGATTGCGGTCGGAAAATCACCCCGACCGCCATGGAAGCTGAAAACAACTGTCCGCCAGTACCAGGGAAAAACCGGCAGCCAAATTAGGATCAACTGCCAAAAAGCACCAACCGCGGCAGAACGGGACGAAGAAAAACTGTCCGTAGCGGGTGGAGATGGCCAAAACCCCTCTGCGGCGGTCGGATTTGTTGCGGAAAAACATCAGGGAAGCGGAGAGCCCACACGGAAAATTAGGATATCCCTGATGGTCCCGCAGTACATTCCGCTGTTTCCGACCGCTATGGTCCCAAACAGTAATGAATGGGAAAGCCGGCGGAAGAGCTGCAGCATAGCCACAGCTGCGGATGCTCTGTGACAAATATGGCGGTTGACAGAAAAAACTCACAACAAGGCCACAAAGTGCACACAGCAAACAAGCCATGCCACCAACAACAGAAAACACACCCCAATGACACAACCACATGGTGAAAATAAAAATACAAATCCCAAGACAACCCACACAACACACCTGACAGCACTCACCCATTTGGACACACCCACAGCGCTGAGTATAAAACAAACCCCTTCCTTGACTACAATCCTTTGCAATACTCGACAACTAAAGGGCCCAACACCAGAGCACAAAGGAGAGGCAAATCAACGCACCATCACTACTCACACCACACACAGCACCACAACCACTTCCACACCTGCACCTCCAATCCCCCTGAACATCACACACCATACACATCACTACTACACCTACCACTCACACCACTGCACTCACAACCACTTTACACACCACACACCATGGCAACATATAAAATGCCACAATTCACAGAGTGTGAGTTGAAGGCTATGGTAGATGATATAGTCAGAGTGGAACCACAACTGCTTGGTAGCCAGGTCCAACAGACACCATTAGCCACAAGAGCACATGTGGGCAAGGATAGTTGAGAAGGTTAATGCAGTAGGGACCACCCCGCGATCAAGAAAGGAAATCATGAAGCGATGGCTTGACCTAAAGGGGGTTGTCAAAGAGAAGAGGAGCGAGAACTGTGAGCTGGCTGACAGGACTGGCTGTGGCCCTCCCATTCCACCAAAAACCATTCACTGCATGGGAGGAAAAGGTGCTTGCCATACTGCATCCAGAGACTCTCACAGGAGTACCTGGGGGAGTAGAGGCGGGTAAGTAAAAACAAATGACTACCACCACACTGTCATGTACCGTCTTGCAAAACTACAAAGGTACACCTCCTAGGACAAATTCCATTCATCTGCACCACACACTCCCTAAAACATGTCTCACAGATCCAACATTCACTCCCTCACATTCACCCTAAACGTAGCTAGCAACATTACCATAGGGGCATGTGTACAGGCAGCCAGTACTATAACTCCCACCAGGCCCTCCTGTCCAACAGCCTAGCAAGATGGAGCCCTTCCCCCACCCCACCGAGAAGCATGTGTCAAACATTATATTACCCTCATCAAACTAATAGTTAGGTAGCTATCTTGGAGGGCTGTTTGGGGAAAGCAGGCCTGCACTACTCTACCCACGATACCCCCTGTCCCACACCTGAGCAGGATGGAGCACTCCCCCACCCTGGAGCAGTTGGAAATCATTGCAGTACACCAAACAAACTTACAGGTAGGTAGCCATCTTGCCATGGAGGGCTGTTTGGGGAGGAAGGCCTGTACTACTACTCCCACCATGCCCCTTGTCCCACACCTCAGCAGGATGGAGCACTCCCCCACCCAGGAGCAGTTCGAAGCATATTATCATCACAAACAAACTTACATGTAGGTAGCCATTTCCCCCTGGGAGGGCTGTTTGGGGGTGGGAGGCCTGCACTACTACTCCCACCATGCCCCCTGTCCCACACCTGAGCAGGATGGAGCACTCCCCCACTCAGGAGCAGTTGGAAGCCATTGCAGTACACCGAATAAACTTACAGGTAGGTAGCCATCTTGCCATGGAGGGCTGTTTGAGGTTGAGGGGGGAGTCCGGTACCACTACTCCCTCCATGCCTCCTGTCCCACACCTCAGCTGGATGGAGCACTCCCCCACCCAGAAGCAGTTGGAAGCCAGTGTATCATCACAAACAAACCTACAGGTAGGTAGCCATCTTCCCTGGGAGATCTATTTGGGGGTAGGAGAGGCCTGCACAACCACTCTCACCATGCCCCCTGTCCCACACCTGAGCAGGATTGAGCACTCCATCACCCAGAAGCATGTGGCAGCCTTTGCAATGTTCTGCCTCAGCTAACAGGTAGGTAGCCATCTTCACAGGTTGTGCTGTTTGGGGGCGGGAGGCCTGCAATACTACTCCCAGTATGCTGCCTTGTTCCCAAGTTGAGCAGGATGTAGCTCTCCACACCAACCCAGAAGCATGTGGCAGCCATTGTAGTACAACAACCAAACTCACAGGTAGGTAGCCATCTTCACAGGTTGTGCTGTTTGTGGGTGGGAGGTCTGCACTATTACTTCCACCAGGCCCCCTGTCCCACACCTCAGCATGATGGAATACTCCCCCACCCAGAAGCAGTTAGAAGCCATTGCAGTAAACCAAACAAACTCACATGTCGGTAGCCATCTTGCCATGGAGGGCTGTTTGGGGGAGGGAGGCCTGCACTACTACTCCCACCATGCACCTTTGTCCCTCAACCTAGCAATATGGGGCCCTCCCCCACCCTACCCAGAAGCATGTGTCAGCCATTACATTACCCTCATCAAACTAACAAGTAGGTAGCCATTCATCCCTGGGAGGGCTGTTTGGGGGAGGGAGGCCACAATGTGATGACCAGCCAACTGTGTAGTGTACAAACAATGAATGACACACAGCTAACACAAAGCTTGTGGGGTGCACTACAATGACCATTTCCCATCTGACCCACAGGTGATCAAGAACTGACTGCAGAGGACAACACCAGCAACCTGCAGAGCCAGTCTCCCCCCCCGAACATCCATTCTCTGATATTGACTCCCAGGATTCTTTGGACAAGAAGCCCGAAGCCGGCCCATCTGGTGTTCCGGGGTGCAACAGGTCCCAGGACCCCATCGTCCCCCCACCACATCTGCTGCTACAACAACCTCCCTGTTGACCCCTGCTGTTACAGCCGGTGCATTCTCCACCACCACCAACACCACCAGAGCTGCCTGCAACACTCTCACTGTCCCACAGGATGACCACCCCACCCCACTGACTGAGGAGGCCAGGGAGAAGATGCGGGTGCCTACAGTGGAGAGTCAACAGGTCCGTGGCAGCAGGGCAGGTAGGAGGGGCAGGGTCACCCACCGACAAACGGAGCCTGGGACCGAATCCCTGGACCACATACACAGTCCTTGGGGCATATAAACGGGGCCAGGGACAAACGGGCCGGTCAGAACAAGATTCCTGTGAGCTCCTCCTGCTGATGAGGTCCATCGACACCCGCATGGGCAAAATTGTGGACCTCTTGGGCCAGCTAGTGGTGGTACTGAGGGACAGGCCTGCGCCACAACCAACACCTTCTCCTCCCACTGTGGGCCACAGGATGACAGTTCACCATCCTCCCCTGCAGCCACAGAGAGAAGTGAGTCCTCAGACCCCACTGGCCCACCAGCAGAGGACCCCCCCTGCCAAGCGGAGAAGGGGCCGTCCAAAGAAAACCCTGGGAGTATCTGTTGGAAAAGCACCTGCCAAACGCCAGTCACTGAGCCAGCCATGATGGTAACCCTCTTTTCCACTGCATTGACTTTTTGGACTGTCCTTGCCCACAATGCCTTGTGAATAACATCTGTCTGTATCTCATTTACCATAACTGTCAACTCACTGCTTCACTAATCACCTCACTGTAAATGTTCACCCCCCTCACATGTCACCATTGTAAATAAACAACTCCTTACACACATGTTGTCCCTGCTCCGTCATGTTCCAGGATGTACAGTCTTCACCATGATTACAAAGTACCAGGAGACTGGAGTGTATGTAGGCAAGGAGAGGTTGAAGGCACCTAGGAAAACACAACAGTATAACATTCACTAGTCTGGGTGCGGCATTACAGACATCACCCAATACATCACAACCAGAAAATCCCACATGCACACATCACAATGGGCAACAAGTGCCAAACATACACATCCTGTAGATGTTCCTAAATGAACTGTCCCATAAACATTGTCAGCTACCACTGAGTTTACAACCGGCTGCTGTCACAAATCTCACATACACCTTCACAACAACAGCAACATCATCAGACAAAGGGTAATTTGTACATTGTCCCCCACCTTCAAGTGAAGTAGCGGGCAGTAGCGGCCCATGGTGGGAGTTCAGCTGGGTGCTGATGTACGGCAGAGGAGGGGCAGGGTGGGGAGTAGTAAACTACAGATTATGGCTGATTAGAGGTAAGTAAACATAAATCAACTGAATTTTGTTGCGCACGCTGCATCGGCAAATGCGAAATTCTATTTATTTATTTATATGTTTACTTACCTCTAATCGGTCATAATCCTTAGTTTACTACCCCCATCCTACGTCAGCGCACAGCAGCACTCCCACCACGGGCCGCTACTTGTAGCAGCTGATGAGCTGTTGGCGCAGGTCAACACCTTCCTCTTCTAAAGGAACCAAAATATTATACTAATAGACCATACTCACCAATAGCCCATATACCTTATTCAGAAATAATAAGTCAGTCGGCAATGGTGATGGTTCAATCGTTTATTCTGCAGATACAGGCCCTGACAGGGGAGCCTCAGTCTACACGACCCTCGGAGGTGCGCAGAGGAGACTGCCTATGTTCAAACAGGGCAAAGCATATATACGTTTCACACACAGTACAATATAACCTTACTAGGAAAGATACAACTTGTCAGTGAGCCAGCAGGAAAACCCATATAAGACAAAATTGATTACTGGTAGCTGAGCCTAAGCTATTCCGGGGGCAGGTCAGCGAGGCGCCTTACTTTCTATCTGTAGCTCGGGGAGTACAGGAACGGGCTCTGCTAGAATGTGCGCATCCCACAAGAAGGGCAGGTGTGACCTTGGGTTTCCCTGAGCTTCAAACTAGCATTGGGAGCAGACAGCCAAGTCTGCCATCATGGTTTTGTGCAGAAAGCCTAATCACATGTTTTCAGGGAAACAGTACTTAACACGGAGAATCGAAACAAGTTGGCTCTGGTCACCTCAATAGGTTTAGAAAACACTGAAGTGAATCGTTTCTTGCTATAATAATATAGCATGAATAATGCAAGGCTACCATATGATTAAAGAGTTATATTGTAAATATTAGGCCAACAACATGTATTTATTGTATGTATATCCCATCACTTCTCCACTGTTCTCATCACTGGACACGGGTTGGCTTGCAGTCGGGGGCCTTGGCTGCTCATCATCATCCTGCATCAGGGGAATCTCCTTGTGAATGGCTAGGTTGTGGAGCATGCAGGATGCCACTACAATCTGACACACCTTCCCGGGCAAGTACATCAGTGCCCTTCCGGTCTTGTCCAGGCATTTAAATGTGACTTCAGCAGACCAAAAGTACGCTCCACCACACAACTTGTCCTCCCATGGGCATCATTGAAGTGGACGTCAGCTGGTATCCTGGGATTCTGCAGTGGGCTCAGCAACCAAGGACGGTTGGGATATGCAGAGTCACCTAGGTGTGACAAACACAAATAAACATTGCAATGACAGCAGGTTCCACACACAGCACGCTATTTGACTAGGCATACTTACCCATAATCCATGCATGCTCGGGAAGCAGATTAGCCATCAGCTGGGGTACAATGCTGTTACGTAGGATGTATGAGTAATGGGCTGATCCTGGGAATTTGGCACACAGGTGTGAGATGATCATATCTGCCTGGCACACCACTTGCACATTTATGGAGTGGTAATGTTTGCTATTCCTGTAGATGTGCTATTGTGTCTGTGGTGGCACAAGCCCAACATGGGTGCAATTAATGGCACCAACAACATGGGGGATGTGTCTGAGGGGATAGAAAGCTCCCTTCACAGCTGCCAGTTCAGACCCCCTGGGGAAATGGATATATCTGTCCTTGTAAATCATCATAGTGGACAGGACATCACGCAGCACCAAGCTGAACATAGATTGTGACATCCCACCTGCACTGGACACTGTGTTCCGGAAGGATCCTGTGGCAAAAAAATGCAGGGCCACCATCACCTTATACGTTGGGGAGAAAGCTGTTGGATATGTTCTACAAGGATGCAGGTGGGGCTCCAACATATCACAAAGGATTTGTAGGGTGGCTCTATCCAGACAACATTTCCGGATGATCGCCTCATCCCCCGAGTCTGCCAGCACTGTCAAGTGACGATACAGATTTGGACTCCTCCTAGTTGAGATGAAAGTGGACACATGTCAATGCAATACATCATGAGATGGGTACAGCATCTCACGTTCTGGCTGACACAACACCAACAATGACTGTCATAGAATTTGAGTTACAGACCAGCTTACATGTAGGGACACCTTCAGCTACAGAAATCACACACTTGTCAACTTACACACAGCAAGTACCTCAAACACCACCTCGGTCAATGTGAGCACACATAGGGATATGGCCACATTTACCATGGGCATGCCTGGGAGTGTGGAATCCAGTATATGTGTAACAAACCAACCCCACTGTCTCATACCTAGTTGCTGTACCTGATCCACCTTGAGGCGTCATTTGAATCTGGGACACATCAGCAACACAATGACCACAATCTGAGCATCAGTGACAAGTGTGTGCATGATCAAACATAAGAGGACATGCCACCTAAATTGCGGTAGCTACCGCCAGGCTCCTGCGGTGTGTCACCGCCATGGACCATGTCCCTACAGCTGATTGGATCCTACCGCAGTAGGGGTGCTCCGCCACCGCGGAGCTGGTCATTGGATGCATTCGAAAAAGGGAGACCTGGAACACCAATTGCAGCAGCTTAGCACCACTGAAACGACCCCATGTGCCTATATATGTCTGGGAGGGAGCCTCACTTTTCCACTGCTCCCAGACCCTGCTGCCTGAGACCCCTCATCTGCTGCTGCCTCCAGGGACTGCTGCCAGAAACCCCTCATTTGCTGCTGCCTCCAGGGTCTGCTGCCAGAGACCCCTCATCTGCTGCTGCCTCCAGGGACTGCTGCCAGAAACCCCTCATTTGCTGCTGCCTCCAGGGTCTGCTGCCAGAGACCCCTGATCTGCTGCTGCCTCCAGGGACTGCTGCCAGAGACCCCTCATATGCTGCTGCCTTCAGGGACTGCTGCCAGAGACCCCTCACCACCCAATCCCACCGCTGCTGTCTCATGTCCACAGTGATGGCAAGGACTGATAAGATCTGTGTCAGTCCTTTCACAAGGGAGGAGTTTGAGGTCCTGGTGGAAGAGGTGCTCACTCAAATGTCGAGGTAAGTCTTCAACAGTGGGGGGAAATGCAGTGGGGGCACACATGTAGTTGGACTGATGCAGTATGTGCCTGAGAGTGTGGGGTAGTGTCATGCACGGCCTAGCATGCTTTCTCCAGGGAGACGGTGTGTGTACCCTATTTATCTCAATTCACATCAATATTTGAGTGACATGTGTTGTCTTGTCCGCCATACTGTGATGCAGCAAGTTGATAATGCAGGAGTCAGGACAGTGATTGCTTGGGTGAATGGCTGTGTGGGACCTTGTTGTCCGTCTCAGTGTGTGCCCACCTGGCCTGCACAGTCACTGCCCAAAATGACAAGGACACATCACTGAACAGAATTTTACATGTGTCTTTTCTCATTGTACTCCAACAATGAGCCATTTCAGCCATGTAGATTGCACATGACAGGCCTTGTGAGAAGGGTTTTGGTTTTGTGAGATCATGTCCCTCAATGTGACATCCATGACACAGTGAGCTATTCACGGGGCAGGGACATTGAGGGCTGCACAGTGTTGGACACAGTGAGTCTACACATGTTGGTATGTGATGTATGTCTTGCTCCACATAAAAATGGACTGGAGATGTGGGCAGGCTACACAGGGCTTTCAGTGCTGGCATACTGTATGTGTGTGAGATGTGCAGGGACTGTGCTTCCCCTCACACCTGCATGTATTTACATCAGTTTTTCCCATGCAGATGTTCCATTTGAGATGCATTCTTGTCTATGTTAGACATATCTGTGGATTTTGGATGAGTTCGATTCATGCTACTGTACTGAGAGATGTAGGTACATAGCACTGTGTCACTGATCTTTTCCCCCTCTTATCTCCCACGCCTGCACCTCAAGGTACACCAGCGTATGGCCGTGTGGAGGGCCATTGCGGCCAAGGTGTGGACTCTGGACGTCTCAAACTGACGGCGCACCCACTGCCACAAGAGGTGGGACGACATCAGCCGCCTGGCAAAGAATGTGGAGGAGATGGCCTTGGGGCTGCTGACTCGCACTGGGCTGTTGGCAAGGCTCAGCATGACACCACTCATGGGCCGCATCTTGGCCATGACACAGCCTGAGCTGGATGCACGTTTGAAGGAGCAGCAGCAGCAAGCTAGGGGTGAGTATTCTGGGAAGGGTGACTTTGGCTGGGAGTTGCTGCATGTGTACAGGGCCTGTCCCAGTGTTGGCCTATGTGATGTTGGTAGTGTGATGCAGTGGCTTGTAAGTGGCTGCTGGGCTGGGTGCAGCTGTTCTGCATTTGCCCTACCTGTACTTACTAAGGTAATTTGAGAACTATGCATCCCCATTGCATTCTGAGTCGTGGTCTTCAGGTATCTTCTGCATTGGGGTAGTCTGGGAAATCCCATGGAAGGGAAAGGCAGTGTGCCCAGTCTGAGTGTGCTTTCATCAAAGCGTCCATTGCCTGAATTTAGATTTGGGAGGCTTAGACATCTGACACCAATGTGCACCAGTTGTTGATCCCCAAAGTACAACATGGTGGGTGGCATGGGCTCATGGACATTGTGGAATGTCATGTTGTAGTCTGTGTTGTCCCCTCCTGCTCCATCCAGATCTGTCAGTGGCAAGAAGTTGTGTGCCAAGATAATTATTTCACGCCTGCACTCTAAAACCATATTAAGGTACATTGATGATATGTTCATAATATGGACTGGTCTTGAATCGGAATTAAACACTCGTGATGGACGCATTCAATTTACATCAGAGATGAACACTAACAAAATCACATTTTTAGATGTTGAAGTACGCAGGAAAGGATCTCATTTTGAAACAGACATCTACCGCAAAATGACGGATCGCAATAATTTATTGCATCACAACAGCTTTCACAATGATCCTTTGAAAAAGCATTTACCTTACTCCCAAATGTTAAGAGTGAAAAGAATTGTGTCATCACCTGCAATGGCAGAAACTAGAATCATGGAGATGGAAACGAGATTCAAAATGAGAGGATATCCGCAGAAAGTATTGGATAATGCCAAATCCAGATGTGCGCAAAAACACAGGAATGATCTTCTGATTCAGGCCACTAAGAAGGAAAACACACGAGTCGTGGTTGTATCAAAATACACAACGAAAAGTAAACCTTTTAAGAGCATTATCCTGAAACATTGGCCAATATTGTCTCAAGAGACAGATTTCAACGACATTTTCAAGGAACTACCGTTATTTGCATATCAAAGAGGAATAAATTTGGGCAATATGATTAAACCTAAGGCGGAGAACATTAGTGAAACCTACCATGGAACATTGCCATGTCACAATTGCAGTCATTGCAACTGCATAATTAGAGGAAATAACATCACTCATCCGAGCAAAGGATATAAAATAAAACTACGGGTATCTGCAACATGCGATTCAATGAATGTTGTCTATCTATTGAAATGTCCATGCGGACAAGGATATGTGGGCAAAACAGAGAGGAAGATGAAGATCAGGCTCAATGAGCACAAATCTAACATTCGCAATAGACATATAAAATCGTCAGTAGCCAACCACTTTTTTGAAGCTTCACATAACATCAGCCAACTCAGATACACTATCCTGGAAGTGGTAAAAAAACGAGAAGGTGTAGACAATCACAAAACTCTTTTACAAAGAGAAAACTTTTGGATTTTCAAATTGGGAACCTTGAAACCAGTTGGCATGAATGATCGGACGGAATTCAGTTGTTACCTGTAACAACAGTTCATTGACCATATTATTGTATTTGCATGATTTTGATTGATTGCCGAGAATGTTGATCCTTCATTGAACTGTGAAATTATCATTATTATTATTATTTTATTATTTTTTACATTTAACTTGCGAAGTTTTTGGCTGACACAGTTATCAGGGCGTTGTTTTCACCCTTATGGCCTTAATCTTGCATTGGTATCTATATCTGCCCCAATAGACATATCATGCAGCGTTGTTTATTTCCCAATCTAATATGGCCGCCTAAAAGTAACCCTTACGGACTAGTCCGTTTTCGATATCCGCTAAACCACATAGCGATTTAATTAACACGCCCGACCTCGGTCGGGAGATAGTACCTGTTGGGAATGGCGTTCGAGAACAGGGTTTACCGTGAACAGGTAAGCGTGCGTTAAACCTTGCTCCACTGGTTTTGTAACGCGGTTTACTCGCGGACTTTTAACACTCGGTTAGACTTCCTGGTTTGACGCACAGAGCGTTTTCTACAGCTTAGAATAATCAGTTTGCTAACCTGTTCAATGTAATGATTTAATGGTTTTGTTTATATACAAAGCCGTTTTTGACGATATCTTTTAAGCGCCAACGATCTATCTTGGTTGAGAACTCATTTCCATAACAATGTTGTGATGTCGTTTTTTTAAGATTCTTTGTTGCGGAGATTATGAGGCAAGCAATTCTGTAATGTTTAGCGTTTAATTTACCGCGAATAGGAGGGAGAAAGGGCTATTAACTGTTGTACATACCACAAGCTTTCAATGAGTTTATTTATATTTGCTTTTTGGATCTTTTAGTTCGAATATGAGGGATTGTGAGCATTATACTAATGATTGCCTAATGAGAAATTGTATGAGTAATGTAGCCTCTGATGAATTCCTAATTGTGATTATTTGATTTGTAGAGCATGTCCCTGACGAAGGCTATGATCTAGCCGAAATGCATTGGACAAACCATCAATGTATTTAGAGGTCTGGATGATTTAATATGAAGAATGAACTTTGAAAAATGAAAAGAGAATAAAAGATATAGAACTATCTGGAATCCGCTTTCGAAACCTTTTTTTGAATATTTACAACCCTCACCATGGGGCCCAGGCTGTGACCAGGGGACGTTACTCAATTAAGGGTCACGCAGTTTCAAAGAAGTTGTGTGCCCCCATCATGGCCCTAGGTGTGCTCAGAGCTATTTGTGTGTCTGGTTGAACGGAACCACCAGAAGGGTGTTGTGCTGTGTGGTCATCACATGGCTCACGTATGCCTGAATTTCAAGTTTACACGCACTGTTTGAGTCAATAAAGTGAGTTAGCACAATGCCATTGCCTAGGGTGGTGTGCAACATGTCGATTTAGCCATCTTCGTGGTAATCAATGAGAGACATACAGCCTTGGAAGCTCGGACCGAAAATCTGGAGACCGATGTCACCACCACACGTACAGCCACAATAGCACACGAGGCGCAACTCGTCGATATTCAGTAGAAGATCTATGATTTTGAAAATAGGTCACACCGTAACAACATGCGCGTTTTGGGGGTTCCGGAGGGAAAAGCAGGGGATGACCCTAGGAAATACATGGTTGATGTCTTGTCCAAAGCATTTCCAAAACTTGGTGAATTAAATTGGGAACTGGAAATTCAAAGGGCGCATTGTGTTCCCTTTAACTTTAAATCACCTCCAAAACCTGATACCAAGCCTCGAGCAGTGCTTATATATTTTGGCAACTATCTCCTTCGCCAGGCGGTGTATGGCATGGCAAAACCTACAACAAAACGCAGCAGCTGGGACTATTCCTTCTTTGTACAACCTGACTATTGCCACTACACTGTTGAAAGACGCTGGCGTCTTCAGCAAATGATCAAATCAGTACAGGATCGCGGGGGCAGGCATTCCTTCTGCATCCCGCTCGGCTGAAAGTAATTAAGGGGGAACATGTTTGATTCTTTACTTCTGAAATTAAAGTACAGGAGTATTTGGAAAAATGGAGATAGAACTGTCAGATTGAGGATACATTGTAGGATTATGGATAAGATTAATATGGTGCTTATCCCTGTACCATCCTAATGTATCTCTTTATGATATCTGATATATTCGGCATTAGCTCTTTCCTACTTTATTTATATATTTCCTTCTGCTTCCTCGCTGTCCTTTACCTTGGTCAGAGAGAGTGACCATCGTAGGAGACTACTACTAGTCTTAATGCCTTTGTGTAAGGGAAGGGTGGGGGGATGGGAGGGAGGGCTTCAGGGAGGTGGAAGGGGCAGGGAAGCACGGGTGAAGGGTGGGGGATGGGAAATGGGGGGGGGTGGCGGGTATGGATGAAAAAGAAAAAATGGAAGAGGATGTTTGCATAAATACATTTAGAACAGTTTGTGTCAGAAAAACAGTAGGGTCAAAAAAACAGAATTTTTCTAAATGGCTAAAATTACTATATGTTCTCTAAATGTTGGGGGCGCTCAACGATAGAGCCAAATGCAGAAACGTTGCTGAGATGTTAAGAAGCTTCAACCCTGATATTATATGTCAACAGGAAACACATATCCCATGGGTGAGTCGGGACATACTGGCTATAAGGGGTTACAACCTCGTGATATGTTCTACCCAGTCCTCATCTATTGGAGTAAAGCAATCCATATCAAGAATAGGTTGGGAACACCCATTCGTACACTGGGGGACAAATCAGGAAGGTGGGCGATAGCCCAGCTCTCTATAGGGATTACTATCTGCACTGTATATGGGTCAAATGGTCCAACTGGTTGATCTCCCGACCCCTATCGGCGGACACCTGTTGGATCCCTTTCTGACGAACATCTCCCCTAATATTGAAGTGCTCCAGCCAAAGCCTATGGCCTGGACTGATCACTATCTGATCGAAACGCACATTACTATCAATATCCCTCCAGCCAATAATAACTTGCCTAAGATTCTCAAGCGTCCTTGGAGAAACTTGAACCTAGAGCATTTTCACCATCTTCTGCTGCAGCATCATCCCCAACCTCCTGAGGAAGTTTCCTGTGGCTATGACAACTTTTGCAAGTGGCTTGAGCATTCTCTGGATACCCTTATACCAGCTAGGTGGAGCAAGGCCAGGTCTGGCTCCCCCAGTCCCTGGTATGATGAATCCCTTAGGTTGTTGAAATCATCTTGTAAAAAAGCAGAACGTGCTTGGCGCAGAAACTATGATACTGATCTTAAAGCAGCCTACAGATCCTGCACCAGGACGTACCATAGGGCCATATGTTCAGCTAGGGCTGCCTTTTATTCACAGGAGATAAAAAATAGTACAAACCCCACCAAGACCATTTTTAGGGTGTGCAAAGACCTCACTAATAAAATAACTGCCTCCACGTTCATGGCTTCTATGACACACTGCGAAGATTTGGCCTTGTTCTTTGTTGAAAAAGTGGAGGCCATATACAGGTCGTTTGCTCTGCCTTTTGTCAGGGAAATTAATAGTGCCCCTCTGGTTTCTAAATCCCTGTTAGCCATTCCAGGTCCCACCCAAGAGGAGTTTATAACTCTGACGATCAAAGTTAAATCTGGTTCTCCGGATGACCCTATGAGACTTATGCAATTCCGCGATTTCGCCGATTGCTGTTACCCGGCGATGCAGAGCTTAATTGATCTATCTTTTAGAACTGGTAGTGTTCCCACTGCTTGGAAGCAGGCTACTATTATACCAATCCTTAAAAAACCTTCTCTTGATCCTTCCAAATCAAAGCATTACCGACCTATTTCCCTCCTTCCTTGGATGGCTAAAATAGCCGAAGCTCATGCCAATAGGATTTTATCCTCTCACCTGCAAGAAGCAAACATACTGGACAACTCCCAGAATGGGTTTCGAGCCGGCCATAGTACCGAGACTGCCCTCTTGGTTGTGGTGGAACACATCAGGAAAATATTAGACTAAGGTCAGACGGCGGCACTGATCCTATTGGATCTAAGTGCCGCCTTCGACACGGTCTCTCACCAGATCCTTTTACATCGCCTCGTGGAGGCAGGAGTGGGAGAACAAGCACTTGAATGGTTTCGATCATTTCTTACGGATCGAACCTTTAAAGTTTCTACACCTCCCTATATTTCTGCCCCACGCCCCATTCTGCAGGGAGTCCCACAGGGTTCGGCTCTCAGCCCCACCCTTTTTAATTTGTATGTTGCACCGCTGGCGCAGGTAGCTGCCAGTTTTGGTCTCACAATGGTGTCATACGCCGATGACACACAGTTGGCTGTGTCACTTAATGGTGATTCCAATATGAACGCCTCCACTTTTCAGGCAGCCCTCAAAGCTGTGGCCGGCTGGATGGCGAATAATCGTTTACAACTTAACGCCACCAAGACGGAGGTCATTATCTTCGGTAGGGACAGTGGGCTCTGGGGAGACCAATGGTGGCCTTCTGAACTGGGTCCTGCTCCCACTCCTGTAGCCGAAGTCAGAAATCTGGGCGTATGGCTTGATGATCAACTGTCTTTTATTCCTCACATCAAGCGTGTCGCTGGAACTTGTTTTGGCGCTCTACAGTGCCTACGGCCTATTTTTAAATTCTTTGACGCGGACACCAGGCAGATCATAGTCCAAGCTCTGGTGGTGACCAGATTGGACTATGCCAGCTCCCTGTTTCTGGGTGTGAATCAAGCTGAGCTAGCCCGCCTTCAGCGGGTACAAAACGCGCCGGCCAGGATGCTGGTCGGCCTTCCTAAATTTGTCTCTGCTCGCCGCACTATCCACGACCTCCACTGGCTCCCAGTAGGCCAAAGAATTAAGTTCAAGGCTTTGTGCCTTACTTTTAAAATTCTCAATTTGGCCTCCCCTCCTATTCTCACCCAGACTATTCTCCACTATGTCCCCTCAAGAGCCCTTCGGTCTGCAGGGTCTAATTTAGCCATTATTCCCTGCTTTAAAAAGTCCAGAATGGGTGGACGTTCCTTTTCTGTGATGGCGGCTACACTATGGAACTCTTTGCCTGCATCACTTCGTTCCATCCCAGATCTGTTTCAGTTTAGGAAACTATTAAAAACTCATTTATTCTCCTCTGCTTAGCTTCAGTGTTACCTGGTCCTCTCTGTTGTGTTGTGTGTTTCATCTCCAAAAGCGCCGGGACGCCTCTTGGCTGCGGCATCTGTGCGCTATATAAAATAAAATAAAATAACATAACATAACATAACATAACAAATGAGGATGATCCCCAGATTTTAAATAATCTAGAAATTGAGGTAGCATCATGGCCAGGCCCGTTTATATTCTGCCGGGATTTTAATATTCATTATGAGAAAAGGTTTGAAAGCACTCAAAGGTATCAAGGTAGAAAACCTTGTGTCCATTGTGCCCTCTCTGCTTTACAAATTAGCTATGACCTATATGACGCCTGGGGAGCTTTACATCCAACAGACGCTGGGTATACATATTATTCAAACCCCCATAAAAAAATTTACAGACTTGATTATTTTTCTGTATCTTCTTCTCTCATCTCATGTGTTGAAATAAAAAAATCCTGAAAATACTTTCGGATCATAACCCTTTAATTTTAGGTTTAGCACTTCCAAATCTACAATACACGAATGTGAAATGGACGTTTGACAGGTCATTATGTTATGTTATGTTATGTTATGTTAAATTGGTCTTATATAGCGCGCGGCTACTCCAATAGAGTGTCCCGGCGCTTTTATTGACAGCCAGAAACAGACAAACACAACACAATGAGATAAAAACGGAGCAGTAAGAATAAAAACAGACCCAGCAATAGAAAAAGGAGCGCACTAAAGGGCAAAGAGACATGTTTTGAGGCCCTTCCTAAAATTCAGTAAATTAGATGTGCTGCGTAATGCCAAGGGCAAAGTATTCCAAAGCTGTGGTGCCCGCAACCTAAAAGAGCGGCCTCCAATGCGGGCCTTTTTTTACTCGAGGAACCACAGCAAGGAACAATGATTCACATCTCAGAGATCGGGCCGGATGGTAAAAGGCAAGCCTCTTTTGGAGATATTTAGCTCCAGAGGCATAAAGAGCCTTGTGAGCCAGGGTCAAGGCCTTAAACACTATCCGCTTCCGGATAGGCAAGAATGCCAGAGACTCTGGCTCACCTGTGAAGGCCAAAAATGGCCCGCGCGGCCGTGTTCTGGACCACCTGCAGACGTTGCAGGAGATACTCTGGCAGGCCAAGGTATAATACGTTGGAATAGTCCAATCTTGAACCAATTAAGGCCTGCACCGTAGTCTTCCTATGATCTTCTGAGAGCAGAGGGAGAAACTTCCGGAGCATCCTGAGAAGGCCAAAACAAGTTACCGTGAGAGCAAGGATCTGGGATCTTAGCGTCAGCTCATTGTCAATCTTGATTCCCAAATTCTTTGCCAGCTGGGACAAGCGTGCTGGAGGAAACATATTAGCAGGCCACCATTCATGCCAGTCTGGGTCTGAAGGGCAGCCGAAGAAGAGTACCTCATATTTATCTGAGTTGCACTTGAGGCTATTAAGCTGGAACCATTTAAAAACAGCCCCAAGGCACTCACGGATACTCTCTCCGTCAAAATCTTCTCCTTTCCCGCACGTAAAGAGGAGCTGGGTATCGTCAGCATCGGATACGATCTGGGCCCCAAAGGACTCCACCAATGCCGCCAGAGGAGTCATAAAGATGTTGAAGAGAGTCGGGCTCAACACGGAGCCCTGTGGGACTCCGACTCCCAAAGGCGGCATCACGGCAGAGCTGGGTGAGGCCCAGACCGTTTGTCGACGGCCAGCCAGAAAAGATCTGAACCAGCTGAGCACCGTCCCCCTCAGACCGATCTCATGAAGTCTGGCGAGGAGACCCTCATGGGGGACGGTGTTGAAGGCAGCCGACAAATCAAGCATGACAAGCATAGCTTTGCCTCCCGAATCCAGTACCTCTTTGATGGCTTCGGACACCTCCAAAAGCGCTGTCTCGGTGCTTAAATTGGGGCGGAAACCAGATTGAGAAGAGTGTAGCAAATTGTGTGATTCCAAAACATTGGAAAGCACGATATGCACATGCTTCTCCAGGATCTTAACCATTGCAGGGAGGAGAGAGATGGGCCTGTAATTAGCCAGAGCCTCAGGGTCGTGGCCAGGCTTCTTGAGGAGGGGAATGACCATCGCCTGCTTCCAAGCCTGCGGGACCACCCCCCGACTCAAGGAGAGATTCAGAAGCGGGTTTGCCATTGGATTTATGACGGCCGCCATTTTCGCCAGAAATTTGGCCAGGCATGGGTCAAGAGGCGACCCAGATTTAAGATTGGCCATAAGAGCCAATGACGAGGCGACTGAAAATGACGGAAAGTCTGCCAAAACTGGACCTGAAGGGGCCGATGGAGCTGGCCCATCCTTGAGGCTGGGAGAAACTTCAACCACCCTCAAGGAAAAAGAGTCCTGAATCAACTTTATCTTAGTAATAAAAAAGTTGGCAAGGGCAGAAACCCATGACTCGGAAGGGGCACCCTGAGCCGAATTAGATCGTGGGGCTGTAAATTCCCTGACAATCGTGAAAATCTCCTTACAGGAATTAGACGCAGCCTCAATCCTCCTAGCAAAATAGCCTTTTTTCTCCAGGAGGATATCCCGGTGGTAAGCTTTAACCATTGTCCTATAGACAAGCCTGGCAGCGGAATCATACTGTGAGCGCCAAGCCCTTTCAGCCTCCTTGTACTGCCTTCGAGAGACCGACAGCGCTTCAGTGAACCAAGCGGCAGACACCCGTTTAGATGTTGATCGGGGGGCCATCACAGGGGCTAGATCGTTCAGCCTATCCGTCAGCCACGTCTGCAGAGACTCTAGATCCCTATCCAGGTCACCCGTAACAGGGCAGGGATGGTCCAGAGATGCCTGAGCCAGCATCTCTGGAGTCACCCGGTGATACGCCCTAGGTGCTAGTCCCTGCTGCCTGAGAGCAGTGCTTGATGGTTTCTTTGTGCCCGGCACATAGAAATTGGACAGCCTATGATCTGACCAGAGCACCGGCAAAAGGGCCGCCACCTCTATGGGGGACGTGGAAAAGACCTGATCCAAGGTATGACTTTATCATGTGTTGGTCCAGAGAGGTAGGGGACAAGGCCAAGGGGAGCCGTGATGTCAATCAATTTGATCACATCCGGGTCCGATCCCTCATCCATATGGAAATTAAAATCCCCGGCCAATACACAGTGCTCCGCTCTCAGGACCAACGCCGACATTGCCGACTGGAGCTCGTCAAAGAAGGATCCAGCCGGACCAGGGGGTCTATAGACTAACAGTCCTTTAAAGGATTGTTGAGGCGCCAATGCTATAGAGAAGGTGAGGGATTCAGAACCTGTGATGGCATCCATCGGAATAATAGAGCATGCAACGGCTTTATTCACCACGAGTGCCACACCCCCACCCCTCCCATCCGATCTATCTTGCCTGAAGATATTGTATTCTGGGGGGATTGCTGTGGCGATGTCGGGATTAGACGACTCTCCTAACCATGTCTCTGTCAGCATCAGACATAGCGGCTTTTCAGTGTATAATGAAGAGTATATAGAGCATGTTAAAAAATGGACCTCTAATTATTATGACGATAATCAATATAGTTCTTCCCGCAATATAGTTTGGGACAGCTATAAAGCTGGGCTTCGGGGCGAGACGATCAGCTTTGTAGGGAAGACCAGGACCCAAGAAAAACAGGAAATTAATGCATTGGTGTCTAAACTGGCAGAACTAGAAAACGAATATACTGGGGCAGTCAGGCGTAAACAAGAGGGCGCCGAAAATACAATCCGCTATAATATCACAATCACGAAAGCTGAAATCAATAACTATTATGTTAAGAAGGGAGCAGCTATGTATCAAACATATAAATCAGAAGGGTACGAGTATGGGGAATATGTTGGTAAAGTTTTGGCTCTGCGCACAAAACAGAAAGCTGCTAAAAATAACATAATAGAGATTACGAGTAGTGATAGGGTTTCTCACACAGCTAGCAAGGATATTGTAAGAGTAGTCGAGAAATGTTATCAAGATTTATATGAACAAAGGGACACAGAGCATATGTCAGATAGTGATACTGAGTGTATTCTAGGTAGCCGCTGTAGACTTACTACAGAAATGTGTCAAGAGCTAGATAAGGAAATAACAGAAGCTGAGATACACGCTGCTTTGCAAACGATTGCAAAAAACACAGTTGATGGACAGAATGCAGAACAATGTCTTACATTCACCCCAGTACAAAGATCTGGGCCTAAATCCATCGTTTTTTTGCACTCCACACCACCCTAGGTCAGACAATGGTATATGCAAATCAGCCTTGACCCTGTGCCTCATGGGAACAGTCCAGCCCGAACTACCAAGCCATGTCTTTCCTAGTTCGGAATCAAGCATCCAAGGACCGGTTTCTGGCTATCAGCCTCCTTCAGCCTGGATAGCTTGACTCCAGTGATGTGGAGAGCCTGGGACTCATGTCTGAGCATACCCAGCCCCCTCGGGGTGAAAATTGCAAAAAACACAGTTGATGGACAGAATGCAGAACAGTGTCTGAGCCAGTGTCTGACCTAGGGTGGTGTGGAGAGCAAAAAACGATGGATTTAGGCCCAGATCTTAGTACTGGGGTGAATGTAAGACATTGTTCTGCATTCTGTCCATCAACTGTGTTTTTTGCAATTTTCACCCCGAGTGGGCTGGGTATGCTCAGACGTGAGTCCCAGGCTTTCCACATCACTGGAGTCAAGCTATCAAGGCTGAAGAAGGCTGATAGCCAGAAACCGGTCCTTGGATGCTTGATTACGGTCTAGGAAAGACATGGCTTGGTAGTTCGGGCTGGACTGTTCCCATGAGGCACAGGGTCAAGGCTGATTTGCATATAGCCAGTGTCTGACCTAGGGTGGTGTGGAGAGCAAAAAAACGATGGATTTAGGCCCAGATCTTTGTACTGGGGTGAATGTAAGACATTGTTCTGCATTCTGTCCATCAACTGTGTTTTTTGCAATTTTCACCCCGAGTGGGCTGGGTATGCTCAGACGTGAGTCCCAGGCTTTCCACATCACTGGAGTCAAGCTATCCAGGCTGAAGAAGGCTGATAGCCAGAAACCGGTCCTTGGATGCTTGATTCCGGTCTAGGAAAGACATGGCTTGGTAGTTCGGGCTGGACTGTTCCCATGAGGCACAGGGTCAAGGCTGATTTGCATATAGCCAGTTCTGACCTAGGGTGGTGTGGAGAGCAAAAAAACGATGGATTTAGGCCCAGATCTTTGTACTGGGGTGAATGTAAGACATTGTTCTGCATTCTGTCCATCAACTGTGTTTTTTGCGCTTTGCAAATGATGGCAAAGGGGAAGGCGACAGGTCCAGATAGGATTCCCCTGGAGCTATATAAAATGTTAAAAAAAAGTTAACCCCTATATTATTAGATCTATTCTTAGGGATACAATATAATGGGGTTCCGCCGGAGTCCTGGGAAAGGGCTGATATAGTCGTATTTTTAAAAAAAGGGAATCCAGCAAATAATCCTGCCTCATATAGGCCTACATCGTTAATGAACACGGATACAAAACTATATTAAAAAATCTTAGCTACCCGCTTAGGGAGGAACATAGCCCATCTTGTTTCTCCGTGGCAACATTGTTTTATACCGAAAAAATGCACTACGGATCATATCAGACGGGTGATTGCTTTGTTGGACAGCATTGAGGCAACTGGTGAAAGGATGGCTATGATCCTCCTTGATACGGAGAAAGCTTTTGACCGCGTTGCCTGGCAATACTTATGGACAAGTATGGCACAAAGGGGCTTTGACCCTGGCTTTGTAACAGCTATCAAGGCCATGTATCATCGGCCGTACGCCAAATTGAATATTATGGGGGAAGAGTCCGCTTCAATCACAATTGCGAGAGGGACAAGGCAGGGGTGTCCCTGCGCGCCAATACTTTTTGCTATCTATATAGATATCCTCATCGAGCAGATTCTCCATGACCAGACTATCACCCCAGTCGAGTGTAATACCTTTGAGACAAAAATATTGGCATACGCCGATGACTTGGCGATAATAAAAACGGAGCCAGATAAGGCGATAATTCAAGTTCAGCAACTAGCAGAAGAGTACGGCCGGAAATCAAGGTATCTTCTAAATGCAGACAAAACACAGATTTTATGCAACAGCAACACGGGGTGTAATGATTTTCGGAAGCTGACTGAAGTAACCTATCTAGGTATTAAGATCACCAGAGATATAGATACCATCTGGAAAACAAACATGCAACCTATATGTGATAAAATCAGTATAGATCTTCAACGGATGAACAGACTCCACTTATCTCTTATAGGACGCTGTAACATCTTAAAAATGGTCATGTTCCCGAAAATCTTATACTTGTTTAGATCAATTCCAATCTTTATAGAAGAACAATTGCTAAGAAGAATAGATAGCATGTTTAGCTCTTTTGCTTGGAAATACTCGAAAGTTCGCTGATCTTTTACATTTTTAACATTACCACAGGAACGAGGAGGGTGGTCTGCCCCAAATGTCACATATTATTATTTCGCCTGTTTTCTACAGCAAATGGCATATGTAATTACGCCAGGCAGCAGGGGCAGGCAACATAATATAAATGACGATCTACCCTCAATCTATGAATTAGCTGTAGGTAATATTGCTCAAGGCATACTGTTTAGACAAATGGAGCCTAGCTACTACAAAAAAACAAAATTCAAGGTGTTGTTCGCGGTTTGGAAGATTTGGAAAAAGATAGCAGATACACTCTGCTTTGGTGATCCTTAAACTCCTCTCCATTGCTGTATGATAGAACAGCTTGGCAAATGGGAGGAAAAGGGGATACTCATGGTGGGTGATCTATGTAGTGCCGAACAAAGATTGCCTTTTCTGCAGCTTCAACAAAAGTACTGCTTATCAGATAATTCACTTTTTTAAATATGATCAGATCACAAGCTACCTGAATAAAGTTATAAGAAAGGGACTGCGCTTCATAAGATACCTTTAATTGAGATTATCTCCAATCCATTGACAATAATTAAAAATATATATAAAGTCCTAATGAATACACTTCCAGATGATCTGATAGAGGTTGAGGCTAAATGGGCTATGAAGACTGGGAATCAGGATATTGATGTCTGCAGGTCTTTGGATCTGTCTAAAGAGATTTTTTAGTGGCGAATTTAAAGGCTCAACATTATCACACACTTTACGATCTTTATTTTACCCCTGAAAAAATACATCGTTGGGGCAAAAAAGATGATAATAAGTGCCCTAGATGTAGGCAAGGACCTGCAGATACAATACACATGTTCTATAGCTGCAGTTAACTGAATATAGTAATGAGACAACCGGAGTCTTTTTTGACAGCAGCTATAGAGCATCCCATTAAAATATCTGCCTCTTTAATGTTATTAGGATATGACGAAAATGTACAATGTGGCTACGAGGCGAGTTATATTATCTTTATCGCAATCGCGGTAATGAGACTTTTAATTTCGACCTACTGGAAAGATGCAGAACCCCCACGATTTCAAGCTTGGATCAGCCGTTTACTGGCTATAAATCATCTGGAAAAGGAACTTTATGAATGTAAAGGTCGGGCTGCTCGAAAAAGGGGTCACGTAATCTGGGCTCCGCTTAAAAAATGGATTGCTGATCCAATCACCCCAGAGCTAACTATCACATAGATAAAGGTGGATCGTAGATCGGACAAATATAATGTCACAGCCTGTGTCTCTCTTCTGATTTATTGTCCTTATTTTTTTTTTTTTTTTTCTACTTCACTGTTTTGGATCTTTCTATTTTTTGTTTTCTTTTGGCCCTTCTATGTTGAGATTATATAACGTTGCTTTGGTGATCTAAGCTATATATTTTGAATATGTTAGATATTACAGATGTATAGGTATGAAATAATGATGAAATTATGTTTGCAAATCCTCTTCAATAAAAAAAAAAAATTAAAAAGGAAAACAAATTTTTAGAAATGTGTAAACTCACCAAGATATGCCAAATAGTTCATACAAAATGTAAGGGTGAGCTGCAGTCATATTTACAGTACATCCAATTCTAGGCTATTAGAAGGTGGATGCTAAGATTAATATAGGGGCAAGTTCCTCTGAAAATTAAATAGAAGATGTAAGCAATTAGCAATAATGATTCAGCTCATCCTTGGTTGACTTGCCCATTCTGTGACCGTGCCTCTATTTTACTACTGCACTTCTTTGTATTTTGCACATACTTTTCAATGGCACAGAAAGTATTGTTACTTTACGTCTTCAGACAATTACAGATTCAACATATGAATCAGTTGTTTTTAGTTATAATGAAATGTGAAAACTTTGTGTTTTGTTATAAATTGGGGAACTTTTAAAATAGTGTGGAGAAGTCTATGTAATAATGGTTGTAGAATAGTGTTTTAATTGGAAGGATTTAAATTGCATATGTATTTGAAGATTAATATTTGTTTTCCAGATCAGCGTGCAATAAAACAATAAAATTGAAACTACGAGTAAGTGAAGCATTGGATTGAAGGATATACCAATCTCCTAAATGACGAAAACAAAATATATTTCTGCAATTATCTGTATACAGATGCTAGTCAAAATCTTTGAAATATGCAAAGGTTTTTAAATGAGACATCATTTGTTTAACAGCTTCTGTATCCCCGTGGCTTGCTGAATTTCTAGCAGGATGATGTAATTAAAGCTGACATGAAAAATTGGTGTTTTTGTATCTGCCTCGGTTGGGTTCAGGATCTGACAGTTGATTTTAGTTCAATAAAAATGTGCGTTCAGCAAGCCACAGTGAGGGTCACATGAAATGTGCTTCATTAAATAAACTGAGATGGCAACTGCTAATGCAATTCCATCTGGCCTGGAACTAAAAAATTTTCGATCCAGCAAATAGTAGTCATGCACCATTTGACTAACAACCACAAGTGTAATAATCAATAAAATGAAAGGTGCACTCAACTAGGTTTGTGTGAATTTTTCGTCATTTGCATTTGCCTAATTACGCTAAATTTGAGGGCAACTATACAAAATTAATCGAAATGCAAAACCAGCATTTGACACCATATTTTAACACAGCCTACTTTTTAATCTCCACTTTGGACACGAGAATGCATTTTGCATCAAACAACAGTGAAAAAACACATAGGCAACAATCAGTAGCTACTTGCCTTGTTGCTGTTCTTCACATCCAATCTATAAGCCCGATTCACAAAGGAAAACTGAGACAAAAGTCTAACTTTACGACTGTTGGTATTCACAAAGTGCAGATTACGAGTAGTTAAGTTAGACTTTTTGTCTCAGGTAAACTTAAGTTCTGGGCTTAAGTTTAACTCTTTTGGTCTAAATTGAACTTAAGACCAAAACTTAAGTTTAACTGACACAAAAGTTTAACTTTACTACTCGTTAATGTCTTTTGTGAAGAAAGAAATTTTGTTAAGTTAGACTTTCGTCTCAGTTTACCTCTGTGAATCGGGCTCTATGAATGTAATATAAGTGGTCCTGAAACAAATTCAATAGGATGGAGAGCCCCCTGCCATGCATCTACAAATGCAACTAATTGGGAATTAATAACCTTTTATTCAATAAAACCATGTACTAAGTGACACAGCTGTTTTAATTTTTAGGCAGAGACTGTCTGAGCCCATCACACAAAGGTAAGTGTAGTTGCACAACAATATTACAAATGTTCACTTCCACAGAAAGAGCCACCTTAGAAACCAAGCCCTCATCCCAGTCCTCATCTTAAGACAAATGCAAGTTTGTATTCATCCTTTGTCAGCTGTTAAAAAACATGGTGTGCATGGTCTATTATGATTGTCGAAGAGAAAAGATATTCAAACACTTCATGCAACAGCTTTTCAACAGCCCCTCCTCCTGCTGATCTTTATGATTTAGAATCTTATAATCTCTGTCGTACTTCTTCAGTTTCGCCTTTGCTTCCGTAGTCTATCCTACACACCTAAACTTTGTGCTGTTGCAGTCTGTGCTGCTGCTGTCTCTGTCTCTGCTGTGCTCTATCAATCTGAGCTGTGTGCCTGCTATCTCTTATGTGCTCTAGCATTTTGTGCTGTCCTTCAGCAGTCTATTCTAGGTTCTGTCAGCCTCTAATGTGCTACAACAGCCTGTGCGACGCTACTGCTTCCTCCCATGTGCTCCTGAAGATTGTGCTGTGCTCCATAAGTCTTTGTTGTGCTTTACAGTGTGCGGTGGGCTCTTGTAGGTTCTGCTGTGCAGTCACTGCTATGCTCCTATAGTCAATGTCATCCTTCTATAGTCTTTGTTCTGCTCCAGTAGTCTCTGTTATGCTCTAACACTCTGTGCCGTGCTCCTGCAAACTCAGCTGTGCCCCGCAGTCCTTGCTCTGTTCCTCCATTCTGTGCTGCACTCTTGTAGTCTACGCCTTGTCCCATCAGTTGTTGCTGTGTTCCTGAATCTAATCTCCCTTGTGTTCAGGCAGCCAGTACCATGCTCCTGCACACTCTGAAGTGTACAAGCAGTCTGTTGTGTTCCCTGTAGTCTGTACTTGGCATTGGCTTGTTGCTCTATGTGTGCTTCTACAGTCCATCTATGCTCCTACCTTTTCTGCTGTGTTCTTGTAGTCTCTGCAGTACTCCTGTAATCACTGGCATGGTCCTGCAGCCTTTGCTTTGCTCCAGTGCTCTGCTATTGTTCTCTTGTAGTTTCTGTTTTGCTCTGCCAGTCTGTGCTATGCTCTTTTAGTGGGTGGCTATTTTACTGCATTTTCACCTATGTATCGCGTTCCGAGTTTCTCTTGTAATCCCATGTCTTAGCTTTCCCCTGTAGTCTAAAACCTGGCAGTTTCTTGTGTTCTGCTGCATTCTGTGCCTTGCTGTCTGCTGTCACAATCTCAGCTGCACTTCTACAATCTGTGCCATGCTCCTGCAGTCTCTGTTTTTCTCCAGCAATTTATGGTGTGCGTGTACCATCTCTGCAGGTCTCTAACAGACTGTGCTGTGTACATGCATTCTAAGCTCTGTTATTCCAGTCTGTGCTCCTATAGTCTTTTCGGTGCTTCATGAGTATCTGCTATGCTCCAAAGTACTCCCTGCAAGTCCTGACTGTACCCATCTCTTAGAGTAAAGAGAAATTGATGTATTGTCAAGAATAATGTACAGCCTATTAAAAATTGCTGAATGAACACTCTGACAAATTGATTCAGAAAATATTTACTCACATATCTAAATATTTTGTGATGTTAGTGATAGTGAATGAGTGCTGATTATGTTTTGCAAAAGACAGATATAAAACAAAACGGCTTGCAATATTCTAAATTCTTCCAAGGAACACTAGCTGATCCAATTTACGGTTTATATCCTTGTAACACACATATATAAGAGTACGTGTGTGTGTGTGTGTGGGTGTGTGTGTGTGTGTGTATATATATCTATACTACTATTATAAAGAGAGAACAGAAACCTTTTGGCAAGGGGACCGTAGGGGACCTCAGAGTGTGACCGCTCAGCCTTCCACAGGGCTTGGTCGCCCAACTCACTGCTGCCGCTCCTGCCTGCCTTGCCGCCTCCTGCCTGCAGATTCCTTTGCTCGCTGCCCGCTGCTCCTTGGACTTTCCCGCTGCCCACTGCTTCTTGGATTTCCCGCCGCTGCCTCCCTGCGGCCCCGCCCCCCTGCTCCCACCACCCAGCTGCTCCTCCCTCCCGGCTCCTTACTTATGACGCCCCGAAAGCGACCGCGCAGCGGATGTGCGCAGCGGATGTGCGCAGCGGGAGCACCAATTGAGCACCGAAGGTGCGCCAAAGGTAAGCCCGTCTGCGCCCGTCCGCGCCTGGACCGCGCCCAGCGCCAGAACCCCTGGCCCCCGCAGAGGCCACTCCACCCGCCAGACCTACGACGCCGCCACCCTCAACGCACTCAACACCGGCCGAACACCCGGGTGCTACCGAGCCACCCCGAGACGCACCCACGGACCCTTCACCTGCCAGTCCTGCAAGTTCTCCTGCATCCGGACCTGCACCGCACTCACCAAGCCGACCCCCAGCAGCAACCACCTCAAGTGCATCCTGCTCAACACCCGCTCCGTCCACAGACACGCCGTGGAGCTCTGGAACCTCCTCAACTCGACATCCCCAGACGTCGCCTTCCTCACAGAAACATGGATGAGCGCCTCCTCAGCGCCCGACATCGCCATCGCCATCCCGGATGGATACAAGATCACCTGGAGGGACCGCGTCAACCAGACGGGAGGAGGCATCGCCATCGTCCACAAGAACACCATCCGCATCACGACCAACTCTGACGACACCCTCACAGCCGCCAAACACCTGCACTTCCAGATCCACACCGACCCCAAGACCACCCTCAGAGGCACCCTCATCTACAGACCCCCGGGACCACGCACACAATTCAGCGAAGACATTGCCAACTTCATCAGCCCACACGCCCTCCCCTCCGCTGACTACATCCTCCTCGGGGACCTCAACTTCCACCTGGAGAACAACAACGACCGCAACACCACCACCTTGCTGGACAACCTTGCCAACCTCGGACTCAAGCAGCTGGTGACCACCCCCACCCACTATGCCAGCCACACGCTCGGCCCCGTCTTCTCCTCCAGCAAGGACATCTCCTTCAGCCACGCCACCGGACTCCACTGGACGGACCACAGCTGCATCCACTTCAGCTTCAGAAGGACCACGATCCACCACCACCAGCAACAGGTTCCCCGCAGAAGCTGGAACAAGATCACAGCCGACCAGCTCGCCACATCCCTGAACAAGAACCCTCCCGCCAGCTCAGCGAACCCCAACCATGCCGCCGACAACCTCACGAGGTGGATCAGCAACTGCACAGACGACCTCGCACCACTGAGGACCCCTCCCAGCAGACCCGGCAGCAAGAAAGCATCCTGGTTTACCGACATACTCAAGAGCTCCAAGAAGAACTGCCGAGCCCTCGAGAAAGCCTGGCGCTGAGACCCGACTCCAGACAACATGACCACCCTCAAGCTCGCCACTCGAAAACACCACCAACTGATCCACACCACCAAGAAAACCGCATTCAAGGAACGACTGGACAACAACACCCACAACAGCAAGGAACTCTTCAACATCGTTAAAGAGCTCTCCAACCCCAGCGCCGAAAACAACGACATCACCCCATCGCAAGACATCTGCAACTCGCTTGCCTCGTTCTTCCACAGCAAGATAGCAGACATACACAACAGCTTCAGCACACATCCGACGCACCCTACGACCGCACCAGCGCCCCCCACCACCATCCTCCGCGCCTGGACCCCGATCAACACCGAAGACACCATCCGCACGATGAACCTCATCCACTCCGGATCTCCAACCGACCCCTGCCCTCACCACGTCTTCAACAAGGCCGACTCCGTCATCGCACCCCATCTACGGGACACCATCAATGCCTCCTTCGACATCGCAACCTTCCCGGAGAGCTGGAAGCACGCCGAACTCAGTGCCCTCCTGAAGAAACCAGCAGCAGACCCCACCGATCTCAAAAACTACCGCCTCATCTCTCTCCTCCCGTTTCCGGCCAAAGTCATCGAGAAGACCGTCAACAGACAGCTGACCGCCTTCCTCGAGACGAACGGATCCCTCCACCACTCGCAGTCCGGATTCCGAGCCAACCACAGCACCGAGACCGCCCTCATCGCAGCCACTGATGACATCCAAGCCCTGCTCGACAACGGGGAAACAGCAGCCCTCATCCTCCTGGACCTCTCCGCAGCGTTCGACACTGTCTGCCACCGCACCCTTGTACAGCGCCTCAGCAACGTCGGAATCCAAGAGAAGGCACTGGAATGGATCATCTCCTTCCTCGCCGATAGGACACAGAGAGTCCGCCTCCCCCCGTTCAGATCAGAAGCCACCTAAGTCAGCTGCGGCGTACCACAAGGATCATCACTCAGCCCCATGCTGTTCAACATCTACATGAGCCCCCTCGTGGCCATCACACACCAACACAACCTCAACATCCTCTCCTACGCAGACGACACCCAGCTGATCTTCTCCCTCACCAATGACCCCGCCACCGCCAGAACCAACCTACACGAAGGGATGAAAGACGTAGCCGAGTGGATGATGAACAGCCGCCTGAAACTGAACTCAGATAAGACGGAAGTCCTCATCCTGGGATCTTCGCCCTCCGCCTGGGACGACTCCTGGTGGCCCCCTGCCCTGGGCAGCGCCCCCAAACCAACGGACCACGCACGCAACCTGTGCTTCATCCTGGACTCCTCCCTCTCAATGACCAGACAAGTCAACGCCGTCTCCTCGTCATGCTTCAACATCCTACGCATGCTACGGAAGATCTTCCGGTGGATCCCCACCAAAACCAGGAAAACGGTCACCCAGGCCCTCGTCACCAGCCAACTGGACTACGGCAACTCCCTCTACGCCGGTACCACTGCAAAACTCCAGAAAAGACTCCAGCGTATTCAGAACGCCTCAGCACGACTCATCCTGGACATCCCCCGACACAGCCACATCTCCGCACACCTAAGAAACCTGCACTGGCTCCCCGTCAACAAGAGAATCACGTTCCGACTCCTCACCCACGCACACAAAGCTCTCCACAATCAAGGCCCAAGATACCTCAACGACCGCCTGAACTTCTACACTCCCACCCGCCAGCTTCAATCGCCCAGCCACGCCCTCGCCGCCGTCTTCCCGCATCCGAAGAGCCACAACGGGAGGAAGATCCTTCTCCTACCTGGCCGCCAAGACGTGGAACTCCCTCCCCACCCACCTCCACCTGACCCAAGACCACCTCGCCTTCAGGAAGCAACTCAAGACCTGGCTGTTCGAGCAGTAGAGGATCCCCCCAAGCGCCTTGAGACCCTCCGGGTGAGTAGCGCGCTATACAAATGCTTTGATTGATTGATTGATTGATTGAAGGTAAACTCGGGAACCACAGCGCCAATCCACACACCCAATACATTGTTGTAATCCTCAGGGTGTGTAGATGGACATAGGCTGCATAAAATAAAAAATAAACGTACATTAAAAAATTAAAGTTTAAAAACAAAGCAGTCCCCTAAAACAAGCACCGGCCGCGACGTAGCGCTGACCGCGACCTACACCTGCGTGGTGATGACAGGCGGGGAGGAGCGGTGACGAGCTGCGACGTGCGGCAAGGAGTGGCGCGGCGGCTCAGGTAAGGCAAAGCGGGAGACGGGAGGCGGTCTGGGCAATGTTGGGGCGGACATGGGCCCGTGAGTGGGGGCTAAGTCCGGAGCGCGGCTGAGGTAAGGCAGAGGCGGGAGGCGGGCGGCGGGCGGGCAGCGGTATAGGCAATGTCGGGGAAGGCGGGAGGGCGGGGGGCCCGACCGGGACTAAACAAATGCTCAAAATGCAGCCCCCAGCCCCCTTCTGCCCCCGGGCAACGCCGGGGCGGGCTGCTAGACAAAGGCGGGAGGCGGCCGGGAGGCAGCGAGCGGGCAGCGGTATAGGCAATGTCGGGGCGGGCGGGAGGGCGGGGGGCCCGGCCGGGACTAAACAAATGCTCAAAATGCAGCCCCCAGCCCCCTTCTGCCCCCAGGCAACGCCGGGGCGGGCTGCTAGTATGTATATATATATATATATATATATATATATATATATATATATATATTACCTACTGGCGGTCGCCAGTAGGTAGTTATAGTTAGGATTTTTTTCAATGTTAAATCTCAAAATTCTATTTGGAATAACTTTGGCACCGGTTGACGAATCTGCCTGAAAATTTCCTGAAAATGGCCTCGCGGCGCCCCGGTCCTTCCCTGAAAGTTTGGGGGGGATTCGTCAAGCGGGGGCCAAGATAAAAGGGGGGTCCCAAAACGCGTTTTCCCCATGTTAATTTCCATAGGGCGGTCGATTTCACTTTTAGCCCGAACGGCTGAATGGATTTCCACCAAACTTGGCAAAATTGTAGGGACTGGTAGCCCGATGTGCCTTTGCTATGTCTCAAGATATGTGCTCCACTGGATTTTGAGTAATTTAGGTTCAAAAAAATATATATATCTATAGCAGCGCACCGGTACGCGCACCGGTGCGCTTACCGTGCGCGCCACGCGACTTGCGTGAGGAAAGCTGATTGGCTCTCGGGTGTCTGTAAACATTCTAAACAGTCCGGAGCGGCCGCCATCTTGTGTCTCGGTAAAATCGAGACACAAGAGGTGGCCAAAACAAAGAGGGAAATGACCATAAGGGGGCAGAGTAGACCCCCCTTGACCCCCTAGGTTTGATGTGGGGGCCATAAAAGGGCCCCGCAGGGCAAAAAAAAAAAAAAAATGTTTTGATTTTCGCGGGGGGAGCGCCCGGTACGCGCACCGGTGCGCGCACCGGTGCGCGTACCGGGGAGTGTACCATGGGGAAAAAGAATGACAGTTTTATAAGTAGCTGTTTAAAAAAAAAATGTTTTGTTGTTTTTTTATACGTACACATACATATATAAATGCATATGCATATATATATGCATATATGTGTATATGTGTGCGTGTAGAGAGAGGTAGAGAGGTAGAGGTGTAGAGGTAGAGAGGTAGAGAGGTAGCGGTAGAGAGGTAGAGATTAGTAGAGAGAGAAGAAGAGAGAGGTAGAGAGGTAGAGAGTAGAGAGTGAGTAATAGAGAGTAGAGAGTGAGTAGTAGAGAGTAGTAGAGAGCAGTAGAGAGAGTAGCAGAGAGTGAGTAGTAGAGAGTAGTAGAGTGAATAGTAGAGTGAGTAGTAGAGAGTAGTAGAGAGTGAGTAGTAGAGAGTGAGTAGTAGAGAGTAGTAGAGAGTAAGTAGTAGAGTGAGTAGTAGAGAGCAGTAGAAAGTGAGTAGTAGAGAGTAGTAAAGAGTGAGTAGTAGAGAGTGAGTAGTAGAGAGTGAGTAGTAGAGAGTAGTAGAGAATGAGTAGCAGAGAGAATAGTAGTGAGTAGTAGAGAGTGAGTAGTAGAGTGAGTAGTAGAGACTAGTAGAGAGAGAGTAGTAGAGAGTGAGTAGTAGAGAGTAGTAGAGAGTGAGAAGTAGAGAGTGAGTAGTAGAGAGTAGTAGTGAGTAGTAAAGAGTGAGTAGTAGGGAGAGAGTAGTAGAGAGTGAGTAGTAGAGAGTAGTAGATAGTGAGTAGTAGGGAGTAGCGAGTAGCGAGTAGTAGGGAGTGAGTAGTAGAGAGAGAGTAGTAGAGAGTAGTAGAGTAGTAGAGAATGAGTAGTAGACAGTGAGTATTTGAGAGTAGTGGAGTCGGAGAGAGTAAGTAGTAGAGAGTAGTGGAGAATATTCCAAAGTTTGGCACAGCACCACTTTCACAATGAGTCCAATCAAATCATATCACTTAGAGTCCTTATTGAAGCGCTGAATCTTGGTGTATATTCAAATGCTTTTATTTTCCTTAAGTTTATGTACCACAGCCAGCCGAAAGGTTTCGTTCTGTACAACAGAACTTCTTCAGGGCGTTCTTATTTCCTTCAAGTTATGTCGGTATCCAGTTGTCATATAACTAGATATTTCTTCCAAATGTTAGACGAGACATAAGTATATTCTTATTCAAAGTGACTAGGTATCAATTTTACCCACACAATTCGGGCAGACTTGAGTAATTTATAGCATCCTGAAAGTCAGTCTTTCAAAAATTCCAAAGTATAGGACATGATAATCCAAATCCAAATGTTTCTCAAGAAAAGTCATTTACAATCGTTCGGAATATCGGTGTTTGGGCAGATATGATCCAGGGACCCCCAGTATGCAAGGGGAATTAGTCCCCCCTCTGCAAACGCGCCAGTGGCCTGCATTGCAGAGAGGTGTAACAAGGGTGTGGCCTCATTACACTTCTCTGCAATGCAGCTCCCTCGCGCATACTGGAGGCTCCTGGTGGACTAGTTGACCCCAGGGACCCCCAGTATGCAAGGGGAATTAGTTCCCCCTCTGCAAACGCGGCAGTGGGCTGCGTTGCAGAGAGGTGTAACAAGGGGCATAGTCTCATTACACCTCTGCAATGCAGCCCCTGGTGCATACTGGAGGTTCCAGGTGGGCTAATTGGCCCCCAGGGGCCCCCAGTATGCAAGGGGAATTAGTTCCCCCTCTTTAAACATGCACGGGGGTTGCGTTGCAGAGAGGTGTAAAAAGGGTTGTGGCTTCATTACACCTCTCTGCAATGCAGTCCCCTGGCGCACACTGGAGATTCCTGGTGGGCTTTCAGGTCTTATATAGTTAGGAATTAGCATTAAAAAAAACCTTTGAAATTCACTGAAAAAACCATAGGTTTCACACCAGTTATAGTTAGGAATTAGCATTTAAAAAACCTTTGAAATTCACTGAAAAAACCATAGGTTTCACACCAGTTATAGTTAGGAATTAGCATTTAAAAAACCTATTAAATTCACTGACAAAACCATAGGTTTCACACCAGTTATAGTTAGCTGGAAATTTTACTGATATAAAACCATTGAAATTCCCACGTTATAGTTAGTCGGACTCACTATAACTTGCGCGTGCAATGCACTGCTGATGACATCACATATTACATCACTCATGACATGGTCAGTGACATCACTCATGACATCACTGATGACACCATCCTTGTGACACAGTGACAGACCTCCTCTCAGTGTAAAGTAACCCTTCAGACACATATTCAAAAATAGAAACTGAAATATTTAAAAAATGGAGATACCTATATCAGTTACAACAAGCAATTCTGTAATTCCACTATCTATATACACATCCACTCATTCACCAACAGTTCTATATAGTCACTCATACATATACTCACTCATCATATGAAGAGATACACCTATACATCCTGTTACACACCGACATTCATCCAAAAGTAACTCAAACACACATTCACACATGCAAATAAACTATTGAACAACCATTTATTTGAATATAGAGTTATACACACACTTCCACCTTACTTCTATTGAAAATTACACATATTTATTCTCTTAAACAATCACTTATAGAAACACATACTTATTTAAACAGGAAATCTTACAATCTCTTACTCTCACATATACTCACTTATATACATCAATATTCATATATACTAGATTAAAACATATGTAGTTACTGATAAAGACACTAGTGAGACAGTCATTCACTCACTAACAAACACATATAGACACTCATCCACCCATACAGTCCTGTACATATGCTGTCTTCAAAACACATACAAACAAAGAGTCAGTCACTCATGCATCTATGTGCTAAGTAATACCCCCACCAAACCATATAGACACTCATACTGATACTAATAAAAATATCAAATAACCCATATACATACGCATGTAGCTACTTATCAACACATGTAGCCACTTATACACAAAGTGAAACACTAATATATGTATTTAAATTATTTAAACATAACTCACTAATATTTATTTTTCAGAAAGACACATATTCACTGGATGGTGTCATCAGTGATGTCATGAGTGATGTCACTGACCATGTCATGAGTGATGTAATATGTGATGTCATCAGCAGTGCATTGCACGCGCAAGTTATAGTGAGTCCGACTAACTATAACGTGGGAATTTCAATGGTTTTATATCAGTAAAATTTCCAGCTAACTATAACTGGTGTGAAACCTATGGTTTTGTCAGTGAATTTAATAGGTTTTTTAAATGCTAATTCCTAACTATAACTGGTGTGAAACCTATGGTTTTTTCAGTGAATTTCAAAGGTTTTTTAAATGCTAATTCCTAACTATAACTGGTGTGAAACCTATGGTTTTTTCAGTGAATATATATATATATATATATATATATATATATATATATATATATATATATATATATATATATATATATATATATATATATATATATATCAAAAAAATTCCCTTGCACGCATAGAGTGATGCATAAATTATGCAAAAAAGAAGGAGAGAACTCTGGGTAGTTCCCAAGTTTAGGTGGAAGGCAGCTCCTGTATAGAACACCCACAACACCAGCGACACTCTAAATTTGCTCACCTCAAATGTCTGCTTTTCTATCAAAGTTTTTAAGCATAGGATTAGCACAGTGCTATCCAAGCCGAGATAGAAACAGACAAAGTCTTTTGCCATTTCTACAGCAAAGTCTTTAAGCATAGGATTAGCACAGTGCTATCCACGCCGAGCTGTAAAATGACAAAAGCCATTTACCACTCCAGGCACAATATTACAGCTTTGGATTGGTAAAATATCATCCAAGCCAACCTGAAATGAATAAAAGCAACCCCTGACATGTGTTTCGCTGTCATTACAGCTCTTCAGAGAGGTTTAGCTTTGTCCAGACACAAGAGAGCACCCAGTATAAGTCAAAACAATTCCCTTGCAGGCATAGAGTAATGCATAAATTATGCAAAACAGAAGGAGAGAACTCTGGGTAGTTCTTAAGTTTAGATGGAAGGCAGCTCCTGTATAGAGCACCCTCAACACCAGCGACACTCTAAATATTTTTTGCATAATTTATGCGTCACTCTATACCTGCAAGGGAATAGTGCTAATCCTATGCTTAAAGACTTTGCTGTACAAATGGCAAAAGACTTTGTCCATTTCTATCTCGGTGTGGATAGCACTGTGCTAATCCTATGCTTAAAAACTTTGACAGAAAAAAGACTTTGCTGTACAAATGGCAAAAGACTTGTGGAGAAGTGTGGCTCAATGGTTAGAGCGGTAGACCCTGATGCAGAGGTCTGGCCCGGGACCAAGGTTCAATTCCTGCCTCGGCGGGTACTGGGCTCAATTTCCTCGGACCTGATAATTCTCACCTCGGTGCCTATTCTAGTCATGGATCCCACTCTGCAACTCTGGGCAATAGCTTGCTTAATCTCTACAACGGCCCCAACAGCGCTGGGATGCCTGGCTTCACCTTGGAGGTGCCCAGGAGTGGACATTTCACAGGGAAAAGCCAGGAAGGGTTTCACAGCTGTAAGCGTTACAGCACCAGGACACCCCAGTTGGGGTATTAGTGCGCTTTACAAGTACAAATTACATTACATTACTTTGTCCATTCCTATCTCGGCGTGGATAGCACCTGCTAATCCTATGCTTAAAAACTTTGATAGAAAAGCAGACATTTGAGCTGAGCAAATTTAGAGTGTCGCTGGTGTTGAGGGTGCTCTATACAGGAGCTGCCTTTGACATAAGCTTGGGAACTACCCAGAGTTCTCTCCTTTTTTGCATAATTTATGCGTCACTCTATGCCTGCAAGGGAATTGTTTTGACTTATACTTGGTGCTCTCTTGTGTCTGAAGAGCTGCATTGACATTAAAACACGTGTCAGGGGTTGCTTTTATTCATTTCAGGTTGGCTTGGATGGTATTTTACCAATCCAAAGGTCTAATATTGTGCCTGGAGTGATAAATGGCTTTTGTCATTTTACAGCTCGGCGTGGATAGCACTGTGCTAATCCTATGCTTAAAGACTTTGTTGTACGAATGGGAAAAGACTTTGTCCATTTCTATCTCGAAGTGTTTTCCAAGTTGAAATCCTATGTTAAAGACACCAAAGATTTCCTGGAGAAAATCGAAGCCATTGTATGGGACCCCACATACCTAATAATGGTACTGGACATAACAAGCCTTTATACGAACATTAGGCATGAACTGGGACTAGCTGCAATAGAGCACCTCTTAAACAAAAGGCCCGCTAGGTTTGCACTACACAACTGTATGCTGCTTGAATTCATCGAATTCTGTTTGACAAGCAACATTTTCCTGTTCGATGATCAACTCTATGCACAGGTATCTGGGACCGCGTGGGCACCTGCTTTGCCCCCAGCTGCGCGAACTTGTTCGTAGGCTGGTGGGAGGAGCGGGTGCCCATGGAACTCCAGGTCGGAGAGCATGAGGCAGGAAGGGTGGTGAGGGTGTACCGATACATTGATGACCTCTTCATCATGTGGCAGGGGACGGTGGAGATGGCTCATCAGTATATCGAGGTCCTGAATGACAACAACTGTAACCTGCACTTCTCGGGGACAGTCAGTCCGGCAACAGCTTACTATCTGGACCTGAGGGTGTTTGTGGAACAAAACAGGCCACACACCTCGCTATACCACAAACCTACGGCAGGTAATTCCATCTTGAGAGTGGATAGTAACAACCCCAACAGATTGATACAAAGTATCCCCTACGGGGAACTCCTGAGGCTGAAAAGGAACAGTAGTAGGGATGAGGATTTTGAACTGGCAGCCCACAGCTGTGTAGAGAGATTTTGTAAAAGAGGATACGATCCCATCTCTCTATCTAAAACATTGATAAAGGTGAGGAGGATCAAAAGGGTCGACCTACTTATGCAGAATCCTGTAAATAAACAACTCAGCAATGATGGTAAATTTCGGATGATCACACCATACACTAGTGAATCCCATAACCTAAAAAGAATATTGCATAAAAACTGGCATATTCTAAAAACTGATCCAGTACTAAAGGATGATATTCCACCTAAACCCTTAGTAACGTATCGAAAGGCAAGATCTTTGAAAGACTCACTAGTGAGGAGCCATTTCGAAAACTTTACTCCTAAGACAGGCAAAATAGCAGAGATGGGGGGCTTTTACCCCTGTGGCAAATGCAAAGCCTGCGCAGGCAGTAAGAGGGTTTGAGTGTATGAGGTTCCGGGTGCAGGCATCTCCAAACCCATTGAAAGGTTCATGACATGCAGCACCAACTATGCTGCATATTGTCTTGTCTGCCCGTGCTGCCTAAGATACATAGGGAGCACTATTCATCAACTGAAGGTCAGAGTCCTGGAACACCTTAGGGCGATTGACAAAGCAGACCAATCCTATCCTGTCGCAAGACATTTCGATCAGATACAAAAAAGAGACAGGAATAAATTGCAATATTTCGGCCTTGACTATGTGCCGGAAAGTGTGAGGGGAGGAGATAGGCTGAAAAATCTGAGACGCCTGGAATCCAGGTACATTATAGATCTGATGACGAAGGCACCATTAGGACTGAACAGCGGGTAAGAGCTTGCTGTCCATCTAGGAAAATGAGTAGCTGATGGGATAGTGTTGTAAATTGAACTGTATAGGACCCTGATGAGTGTGATGGTCTTTCTATGACCCCTGTTAACATTAACATTATTTGGATCTCAAACAATAATTCTTTCTGTCACATTTGTTTGTTTCTTTCCATTTGATTCCTTTCTGTTCTCCCCTCTTCTCCCCTATTTTCTTGGACTTATTTATCTGATCGAATTCTTAGTGATCTGGACTAAACTGTATAGTCATACAGAACTAGATGAATTGAGATAATATATGTATGAGGAGAGATTGGGGGTTGAGAATTTAGAATGTAATTTGTAAATGAATAGAATACACACCTCAGACAATAATAAGATAAATGTATTGTACTGATTTAGTGGATTGTACAGAAGATCGGTGTGGTATAATACATCAGATGCCTTACTTGCTTGTGAAAGTGAGAAATTTGCCAATTCATGGCTTCATGGACTGTCGGAAATTCGAAATGGTGGTGCGAGTCTTTGCGCTCCTTCAATCTCCCCGTAAGGTTACAATGTGGAGAGCAATGCCGATACACGGCGACATTTATTTTATTGTATTTCAGATTATGTTGCACTGAGTAAACGCGGGGCAAAGACGGGAATGTGTACCGGAAATGCAGATTCTTTTATGTTTTTGCATGTTCAAAGATGGCGCGATACTTAGTTGCAATGGCTTAAGTCCATCCACTATGTTTAGCCAATGAGCGATTGTATTAATACCCAGGCTAACCTGCGAAGCGTGACTAACACTGACGAAGGCTTGATGCTGAAACACGTCTGTTGGCTCTGAAAATAAAATAATGATGGTGTGAGCATCAAACTTGGGTCTACGAGTGCGGTTCTTCTGAGGGGGATTCTTGGAAGCTGAGCACTATATATATATATATATATATTCAATGAAAAAAACATTGGTTTTAGGCCATATATAGTTAGGGATTTGCATTTACAAAACCTTATTTTACTCGCATAAAACCATTGAAATTCCATATATAGTTAGAAGCGCTAACTATATATCGCGCACACGCAATCCACTGCTGATGATGTCACATATTACATCATTCATGACATGGTCAGTGACATCACTGATGACATCATCCAGTGACTGTATGTTTCTGTAAAGTTAAAATATGTCTTATATTTTGAAGAATGAGTGGATGTATAAGTGTCTGGATGAAGGATTTAGTAGGTGCATGACTGACTGTATGAGTGAGTGATTAAATGTGTCTCACTAAGTGCATGGGTTAGTGACTGGGTTTTAATTTGTGCATCATTATATCTGTTGTTCTACAAACTGCTGCATATGTTGATCAGTAGCTATATGAGTAACTGTATGGGTTATTCATTGGTTGTCCAAGTATTTGTATGGGAAAGTGAGTGTGTGTGTGTGTGGGTGGCTGGGAGGTGTGTAACTCTGTGCATAGATGTGTGAGCAGTTGATTCACTAGATGTATGGGTTCAAAAGTGCATGTGGAAACAGCTGTATGGGCGGTTGACTGTGTGCATGAGTGTATTGGTGAGTGAATGGATATCTCAGTGCTACATGTCAAAGTAAGTACATATGTAAAACACAGTACATGTGAGAGTTGACATATATAAATAACTGTGCATAAGAGCCAGTGAATGTGTGAGTGGCTGTGTGGATCATTGTGAACTTGTATCAGGGATTGTATAAGAGAGTAAATATGTTGAGGAAATGGAGGTGTTATTGATTCTTTGCATGACTGACTAGGTGTGTGAGTAACTCCATGGATGTGTGACAGTCTGTGAGTGTCTGTTTACAATGAGTGTATCTAAGGTTATATCAGAGTCTGAAGAGGTTCATCGTATAATCACATGAATGATGTCATCAGTGATGTGATCAGTAATGTCAAATGAGATGTCATCAGTGATGTCATCAGTGATGTCATTTGAGATGTCATCATTGATGTCATCAGTGATGTCATTTGAGATGTCATCAGTGATGTCATTTGAGATGTCATCAGTGATGTCATCAGTGATGTCACTGACCATGTCATGAATGATGTAATATGTGACATCATCAGCAGTGGATTGCGTGTGCGCGATATATAGTTAGCGCTTCTAACTATATATGGAATTTCAATGGTTTTATGCGAGTAAAATAAGGTTTTGTAAATGCAAATCCCTAACTATATATGGCCTAAAACCAATGGTTTTTTCATTGAATTTTCAAGGTTTTGTAAATGCAAATTCCTAACTATATATAGACTATAACCTATGGTTTTTTCATTGAATTTCAATGGTTTTTTAAAAGCTAATATCTGTAGCTGTAAAATATATTCTTGTTTAAATCTTGAAATATATTTTTCATGTTCTTTAGACAATTTTTTTAAAACATTTTTTTTTGTTTCGCTCCCAGTCCGCGAACCGGTCAGCTTCCCGTTTGCTCAATTTAAAGCCGCGGCTTAGTACGCGAACCAGTAAACGTTCCTTTAGCGTAACTGTTACGTTTGCATGACGTTTTGCGTTATCGCGTAATACGTCATTGGACGCGCCAAGTTAGCGGACCCGGAAGTGGACCGGAAAGCGGAGCAAAGCGCGAAACGTAAACACAGCAGGTCATGTGACTCGATAATTACACTTTTCATTGGTTCATTTCACTTTTGGTTTCCTAATGATGTAATACTTGGTCATGTGATATAAAATTAACACTTTTCATTGGTTTAGAATTTTTCCTTCTCCCAAATGATGAAAACCCCTCCTTCTTTCCTCACTCTGACTTTCATCTTGGTGAGAGAAAGACCCTTTTTGATTCTTCAGCAATGGCTTCAATGGTTGCTTCAGCCAGTGTGCCCCCACCACCTCCTCCACCTCCTCATGGGAAGAAAGGACCACCTGCTTCACTAATTATAGAAGAGGAGGAAAATCAAGAAGAGGAGGAAGAGGAAGAACATCCAGAGTTTTTGCCAGAGGAGCCCAGGAGATATAACAGGAAAGAAAATTACATCTGGCAATTTTTTTAATTTCCAGCTGACCAAAAAAAAGTCAATGCCAGATACGTCTTTTGTCGTATTTGCGGCAATCGTCTTTCAAGGGGCACAGACAAAAAGTACAGCTATGGGAATCATACAATGCACAGGCACATGAGTCGGTGGCACCCTAACAATTACAGTAATGCCCAGCTTCGCGACCAACAACAAAATCCCCCAGAAATGGCAAGAAGATCTGTTGTTCAGGAGGTATCGGGACCGGAGGCGAGGGAGGTGATCCCGAACATCCAAATCAACATAGGAGAAGTGAAGCAAGTCTGTGTGTGGTGCAACCAGACACTTTGCTACCGCGAAAGTAGCATTACCCTTATAATGAGAGCCATCAACAATCATGTGTGCCCAAAACGCCCCAAAAAGTAAATTCTTCTTTTTTTTGTTGCTCCTGTTGAGCCGTCTTCGATGAATCATTTTTGTTTCCCCCCTCCCCCCAAAAAATAAAAAAAAATACAAAATGTTCAGAAAAAAACAAAAAAATATAAAAAATGTTCAGAAAACTAATAAAAAAAATTTAAAACAACAAAAACAAAAAAAACAGTTCTTTTCAGAAATACCTCCCCATTATTAAAAAAAATTGGTAGAATTCTTTGAACTCTGCCAAGCTCTATTTCTATTAGTTCGCTCCCAGTTCGCACTCCGGTACGCGAACTTTGAGCGTACCAAAAAAAATTTTTTTAAAAAAAGGAACAGTAAGTATAAGGAAAGGAAACAGACAGTTATGTTACAAAAAAGACAGATATAGGGAGTAAAGAAAAGATACTGTTACCCGCAATTCACTTCTGATCATGTCATATATTACATAATTTTTGACATGGTCAGTGAGATCATCAGCAGTGGATTGCGAGTAACAGTTTTTTTTGTTTACTTCCTATAGTTGTCTTTCTTGTAACATAAATGTCTTTTCCTATCCTTATACTTACTGTTCTTGTTTTAAAAAATTTTGGAGATCATTCAGAAACAGTAACATTAATAGAGACAGAATTAGTGAATAATAATGAAGAAGTATGAGAAGAGAGGGACTGAGAAAAATACTGGAAGGAGTAGAAAAATTAAGTAATAGAGAAAGGAAGGAGAGAAGTAGCAAACACAGGAAAGTAAAGATTAAAGAAATGAAGCAGTAGAACTAATAGATGTTAAATGTGATAGATTAAATGAATGATTGAGGGTGACGATAAGGTGTGTCCTCTCTAAAAGTTTGTTTAAGGTGAACCGTACTCTGGGTTGCATATCAAATTTATGCTTGTTGAAGAATACAGACGAGATAATAGATGTGAAGACCTACCATTGCAGTAAAACATGCCCACTTATTACATCAATCATAACATAGTCAGTGACATCATCAGCAGTGGAATGCAGGTTAAAAAAGTAGAAAACATTTACCTTATAATTCATGTTAACTTTTCAAGCAAATTTTTCATACATTCAATCTGTAAAAGAGAGAACAAACATTTCCAAAAATATTAAAACATGTATTTAAAAATTAGAAAAAAGAAGGGAAAAGGTTCAAGAAGAAACAGTTTTTAAACAACTTTGACACTTACAGAAACCTCTACTTCTCTACGACCCCTACACAATCCTAAAGATATTTATTTTAAACAAACAGTATCTTCATGCTGATGAAATGAGGCCTATTTTGAAACATGATGCTTCTTTTGCATTGCTTATGTCTCACAATAGTGATGCAATAACAGCGCAAAAGAGATGTAAAACCATCATAAAATTGTGTCAAACATTTTAAATGATTGTTTTAGGATGCAAATAAGATGTGTGCTTTCAAGAGCTTTCTTTGAGGTGAGGCCTATTTCTTTTTTTTAAAAAAAACAGTACCTAGAAGTACAGCACTGTAAGCATTAAAATTGACACTTACAGAAGACTCAGCTTCTCCATATCTACCTCACATTTCTAAATGTATATCATAATTTCAAAAAGCATAACATTAATTATACATGTTAAATGGTTTATTTTTGCTGTTCTCAGAAAGTATCAAATTTCACTTAAATCAGTGACTTGAAGGTATTCATCATGTAACAGCGGGGGAAAAAAACCACAATCAAAATGACTGTGTTTAAAAAACCCATACAAACTAAGAAAACTGATTTCAAAACTCCTTAAAATTAACTTACTTTCAATGACGTCGAAGGATCTCCTATAAACAGCATCCACTCTGTTGTGCTATAAATATTTTCAGCCCGCCACTTTCTGAAAGAAAACCTCCATCGATACGAAAAATATGTTACATAGAAAAAAAGACTTCTCTCATTCTATCACATGTTTCCACTAGGCCAAATCATGTTGCCGCGATTCGCAAGTCTTGTAATTCTTCCAATCAAATCCCGACATTTTCTATATTCGCAACTTTCAAAAAGAAAACATTTGAGATTATTTTCACAATCCTGGACTACTAATATCTTACTCTTCTTTGTCACTCATGTTCTCCTTTTCCTATGACACTGATACTGCTTACTATGAAGCAGACTTACTTGCATCAGGTTTATATAGTTGGATTTTTAATCTAGACAGCATTGCAGACTTACATTCCCTCTACTTAAAATTTTGGTTTTAAAAACACCAGATAAGAATTTTTAAGGTCAAACGGCAATTTTTTTTTAAAGTTACAACGGAATCATTGCAGAATGACCAGCCGTTTCGAGACTTTAAGTAAGCTGTATAATGTCCTGATGTTGTTGATAGACCATCGTGATAGATAATTGCTACAGTTACAAAAGTCCTCCCTGATATTGACAGCTGAGAAGCCACAACATTTTTTATTAAAGTTGACAATTTTGATCCATCAGGCCTACATCGTTGGATCATTAAAATGACATACTGGCCATATCTACGTATAAATAATGTTGACATCATATCACATTTACATTGGCTACACTCCATGTTGTGATCCGCTGCATTTACTAGCTTATTAAAGGACACTGATTTACTGTCTGGCAAAGTTAAATATATAAATCTTTCTGAGTCTACACTAGTAGTACTTGATACCATACAGTTCTCGCAGTCATGCTGCCATTGATAAGAAAGCCCAAACAGGTAATCTACATCTACACCCTCATCTTGCAAAACATCAAGCATATACATTAAAAACTCCTGACAATCTTGCTGATTATTTTCAGAGAAGTCTGTTTGACCTGAACATTCATCTAACAGATAACGAACTTCAGACACACTTTCTACTTTTGTTCGATCAGTGCTACATTTCTCGAAAACAGAATTCAACAAACAGCATAAAATTTGTTCTGAATTCAACAGAATCTGTTCTCTTAAACTCTCTAGTGAAAAGAGAACATTAACCACTACATTTGCATAGCAGTTGACACCAGAACTGTTTTCAAATTGAAAACCGACAACATCTTCAACAGAATTAAGCATGAGCGAATTTTGCGGATCTCGCGTTCGCGAATTTTGCGGATTTGCGGATTCGCAATTCGCAAAATCCGCGAATTCCCGCGAATTTGCGGATTTTTTTTTTTTTGTGTTCGCCCGTGTTTCTGCCAGTTCGCGAGGGTTTTTACAATTTCGCAATTTGCGAACTTACCTGTCGGGTCGCAAGTTTTGCGAACTTGTTGTTTCTACGTGTCCAGCCTGTTTGGGACACTCTTCTTCATCACTGCCACTCTCTGTCACCACTGCCACTCTCTGACTACTCATGCCACCCTCTGGCCCACCCATGCCACCCTCTGTTTCATCACCACACCCTCTGGTTGTCCAGTGTACATTATTTTCGGCAAAGCAAAGCACACCTTCCCTGCCTCAAGTGACCTGAATTAATTTGGGGCTGATTAATGTGTCACAGAATATTTTTTTAGCTGGCACCTGCTTCCTTAGTGCGCCCTGATTAGTGATCTTTTGCACTTGCTAAGTGCTTTCATTGTTGCAAAATTAGTTACAACACCTGCCCTGCCCCAACTGACAATAATGAATTAGGGGCTGATTAATGGATTTTAACTTCCAGCCTGGCTCCTGCTTGTCTCCCTTAGCTGTAATTCAGGACCTTTGTGGCATATGTGTAACTATTCTGAGGTTCAGAGCAGGGTCACATAATAGTTTCAACTGGCAACTGAACTCTGGAGGGGCCCCTCAGGAAGCACTACAGGAAATGGCTACTAATGATGAGCCTGAACTTTTGAACCTGGTAAGTAGTTACTTTCAGTTTTGCTAAGATCGTATTTCTGCAATTTTGCACTTATTCGCGGGGCGCGAACTCACGCGAACAGTGCGAGCAGTGCGAGCAAAATCCGCTGCTCGCGGATTTGCGGATTTTGCGGGAGATTCGCGAATCTCGCAGATTGCGAATTTCCCAAAAATCCGCAAAATCCGCGAGCGGAACGGATTTTCCGCCCATGCCTAAACAGAATCCACTTTCTTTCTGCTAACAATTTTCGGTTCATTGACTTTTAGTCTTTTTGCAACAACCTCCCTACTATTACTGATATTTCTACGTTTCCGGCCTACCACACGTTTCTCAAACAAAGGATATTGAGGCAAATGTGGCACATACTCTCTTCTTAACCTATTGTATTCCTTAACACAATCTAGATCCGCACAAATGTTTGTGACATCACAGTCAATCAAGTACAATCCCGATAAAGTTCTAACTCGTGACAATGCCACATATGCCATACCCTCCTTGAAAACAGAACTGCCAATATTCACCAATGCACTGTCTACACTTAAACCTTGCGATTTATGGATTGTCACCGCATATGCCAAGCAAACAGGAAACTGTTTACGGCGAACATATAAGTCTTTAACAAGCAAAAACCTAGCAGAACAACGACCAATTTGCTGTACTTCCTCAATGCCATCAAATTTAATTCTTAAAAATTCTATTCCATCTCTATTTCTGTATTTCTCAAAATCAACAACATTACCCATTGATCCATTTACCAGACCTCTTTCTACATGTAAATTCCTTCTCAAAATGATTCGGCAATTTAAACACACATTCAAAGTCTTTTCAAAACCCGCTGTTTTAGATATAGTCTTCTCTAATGAATCCAATTTTGATTTCAAATTCTCTGACAAAATAATTGTTGATCCCATATGCTCTAATTTGTCGATAGCTTCAAGTTTCACAATCTATTGCTTTTCTAAATTCAACATTTTGTTGTTGAAGATGGCACATTCTGCAAGAGTTGGCATCAAACATATCCCGGATTTCTTCTCAGTAATTTTCTGAAAAATATTCTCAGGCACAATCTCTTGTTTGGGATATAAATTTGACAGTAATCGTGCATTTAAAGCTTCTTTCCCATGCTCGGTCACTTTTCCAATTCTAATATCTTGTAGAATATTCTTGTAATCTTCATCCTTTGCCTGACGCATATTTTCATGCAGTTCAGCATAATTGAAGTTTAACCATATATTGACGTTGCCAATGCTCCCTTGGCACTTCCTGGTATCTTCATGCGTGAGTATTTTGAACACAGGTTGACCTTTTACTGGTGTCAGCTGCAGAAGATCTCCAAAAACAATGATGTGTTTGCCACCAAATAACACATCATATTCAGTTTTAAGTACTTCTTGCATTCTCAAATGCACAAAGGCAAGCATGACATTGGAAACCATGCTTACTTCGTCAATGATAAGTAGTTTCATTTTCCTCAAGACTCTTGAAACTTCACAGCAAGCATCCCCAGATAACTTGTTGTATTGTAATTTGTTGTCATGCTCCACCGGCAGCATCAGTAGACGATGCAAAGTAATACCTTTAATGTTATGTGTTGCCAGTCCAGTAGGAGCGGTGACAACACAAGACAGCGATGACTCAGTCCTTTCCTGCAAATAACAAGAAATTGCTTTAATGAGGAAACTTTTTCCAGTTCCCGCTTCTCCACTCACGTACAGTCGGACAGGCTTCAACGATGTACATGAGCACTCTTTCTTCTCATGACTTAATCCGTGCTCAATTTCCTTGGTAACTTCATCATATATTTTCCTCTGCTCAACGTTGAGTTGTTTTTCCAAGTCTTCTCAGTTAACTGAATCCTCCTGAGCATGTGCCATGGCTCTTTCTACTTCATTCATAGCAGTGGCAGCTTCATTTTCGATAATAGGTCCTCCAAGTGGATCTTGACTCAATGAAACAGAACTCTGACTGTCCTGAGAACTGTCTCTGGCAATCTCAGCTGCAATCGTTGCTTCCTGCTCAATTTCCAAAGTTAGCATTTCTTGATATTTAGGAAAAGCAGGACATTCTATGGACTCCTTGGCTGCATTGAAAGAGTCTTCGTAACAGAGGAAATCTCCAAGCAGTTCCTCTTCTGCACGCCAAGGCTTGAAAAGTTGCAAAAGTGCTAAATAGAAAAACTCCTTTTTTTCTGGAGATTCACCACTCAATTTTCGATGGTTTACTAATTGGCATTTTCTTTGCTTGACCAGGCATCCCTCACTTCCAATTACAGCATACACTCCTTTCTCAATATCTTCTTTGATGTTCTTCTTGAATATATAATTTTGGAGAACCTCATATAGACAAACATTCTCAAGGTGACTGCTTCGATTTGGATAATATGTATCCAACATGTTAGTCTTCAAAATGTCGGTACTGTTTGGTTCCTTTTCTGCCAAATACTCAATTTCCCGGACAGGTTTTAGAACTCGATTTCGCGTTGCAGCAAGACCAAGACTCGCCCAAACGATACTCCTGGATTTGGCATAGAGACTTGCTGAAGACAATCGATCAGAACATTCGTAAGCTCCGATTTCTCGATGCGACAACATCTTCAGACTGAAACTGTACAACTTCTTGCTGAGGCTCTTTTCATGGGAAATGTCCTCCCACATATCCTTCAGTTCTGTCTTTTCTTTTTTGGTGATGTAAGATGTGACATACCGAGCCACAGCCATACAGTTGTCAGCCACAAACTGAATATCCATGTTAGCATTCCACATGGACAAAATCACTGGGTTGTAGTCATTGATGTACTTGGACTCTTCGTTCCTTTTCAAATTGTATGTATTCTTGGGTGATTTCCTCGTCACATTATGTCGCAGCGAAGACATCAAACTGTTCACTCTTCCTTTAGAAATCACCGGTCGTGGAAAGTTGAAACGACATTTGGTGTAGAACTTGTCCTTGTTTCTGAATTTACGACGACAGTACTTTCCACAACGATGGCTTTGGAAACGTAGAACTTGTTCTCTTAGGCTTTTCTTCTCCGTTGCGTTTGGAACAGCACACGTAGAATACTGTTCTATGAAATTCATCACTAAGTCATCCGGATCTGTTCCAAATTTAGGTGCATCCTTGATCCACAATAACATATGTATATGAGGGGCACCTCTTGCTTGGTACTCCTTTCTCCAGAAGAAATCCAACACCTCTCCAAGAGGTGGATTCTTTTTATTTGTGATGAAAGACATCATAGCTTCAAATCTATGATTGAAGTACCTGCATACATTCACAGGATCCAAAGAACACAGTTCTCCAGGTGTCTTGAATTCAATGTTTTCAATATTTCCATTTGCCTCTCGTAGAAATTCAAGTAAGTCTTCCCAGCCATACTCGGCACAGCTCAGAGTGAGGAACCATGTTGGAGTTCCTAAGTTCCTCAGCATACATTTTAAATCACCATGACGACGGTACCAGTACTCATTAGTACCACGCTGACACGCCATGAGATTAATTAAGTGAGAATCCAAAATACTGTCTTGGACATTGACTTTATGCATAAAGTCACTTGCCGAGATGTTTCGCATCTGTATACCACTTTTTAAAATGTGGTTCACTGCATATGACAGTCCTGACAGATCGCTTTCAAACAGGAGATGAAACAAATAGGGAATGCATTGACGAAACCTAGGATCTTCTGCATACAATCGTAAAGTCCGGTATTCAGACGCAGGAATTTGATGAGGTCGCTCATCATATCTTCCTCCTTGACCTGTGGGAAATAGCTGTGGGAAACACCGAGCTTCCAAACTTTCCTCCCAAACACTAATGGGACTCCCTTTGGCTTGTTTCATTTGAAACAACTCAATAGCATTTCCCATGACTTCCTTGGAATGTAAAGGATGAACACTATAATGTTCATATATTTCTTCACTATTAGACACCTCTACTTTCTCAATTTGGCCAGCACACAAAACGCTATCCTCTTCATCACTTACTTCCTCTTCTGCAACATATACATTCTTATAGTACTTATTATTTTTCTTCAAATACAAAGTTGCATTTTTCACTTTCCTAACATCCACTAAATCTTGCCATATTTTCTTATTCTTTGTCGGAACCCCATTAACCAAGATAACCAGAGGTTCCTCTTCCACTTTCTCAACTCCAATTGTGTTAATGTTTTTGTTCAAATCTAGAGGCAAATAAACAACTCTTCCCTTTAATCCTCTCTGTAAATCTGCTGGAGGCAACTTCCCTGTCTTTGGCTCCATTCTTACAATAGCCTGAAAGGGATGGATACTTTGAATCAAAATAGATTCATAAGTATTTAAATCCTTCAATTCTGAAGGTATCTCAACCAATTCCAGATTATTATGAACTGCCCTAGCAGGCATCTGGTTTTGATTTAATTTATTACAACAATAAGTACACACACGTTGATCCACTCCCAAATCAAAACAATTTTCTACCATCAAGTATGTGGCAAAATCCTTCCATTCACTATTATTTTCCCTTTCAGTTTTTGCATATAAATCCACTAACTTAGTCTGATTCTTATAATAAGTGCGTCGACAACATACACAAGTGAAATTAGGCCTCTCACTTGATTTCATCTGAAACGTGGCAATTTCCTTCTGAAAATTATCTGAACTAGAAACCTGTATATTATCTTCAACATAACCCTCTACTTCTGGGTCAATTTGAACATTCTCATCTCTACTACCAAAGTAACAAAACTCAATTTCTTCACAAATATTCTTCACATCTATTTCAGAACCATGCAAAAGAGCACCACATAATTGTTTAAGCATAATTGCTGGACTCTTAGCATAATACAACATTCTCACTAATTTTCTCACTTTATTATGATGCACTGCTAGCATCCTGAAATGATGAAAAACACTCTGGCATACTCTCCTGGAAAGACAAGCCAGTGAATGACCACGCAAACCTGTCATTTGTCTCACTCTGCAAGGATCTAAATCTTGCAACAACTTCATTTTCTGCTTCAAACTTTTCTTATTAAATGTCCGTATAAAATCACAAAGCAAATTGATTGAAACCTGTCGCACACTGCAAATAGAACTACACTTCCAAATGTACACAGGACCCTTAGGACGTCTTCCTAAAACCTCATCACTTAGCGCCTCTTCTGTCTCTGTTGTCACAAGTTGTTCTTTTTCAACTGGACAACCATCCTTCACTTCATAAGCTCGACCACTGGTGTCAACTGCAAACACCAAATCATTATCCTGAAAATAACTCTCCTCATTAAAAAATGCCTCACAACTCGAACTATGCATCCATTCTCCGGAAAAAACTTCACAAAAGTTAGTACGATTTACTACTCTCTTCCATCTACTTTTTGTTTTGAAATCAGAAATTACCTTGCTTAGTTTCCTAATTCTATTGATTACCAAAATAAACAACTTTCGCTTAATTTCAAAAGCATGATCAATAATTTTCTCTACATTTTTCTTCTTCTTATAAAATGCCGCTTTCTGTTGGCCTTTTTTTTTAATATTTTTCAATAAATTAACTATTATCCTGTTACGGAACATTCGATGTCGAATGTCCCTAAACTGTTCTTTCCTTCTACTATCATGCACAGAGTTATCTCTTCCTCTACCAGTAACATTTTTGATGGGTCTCTCCTTTCCATTTAAATTGCTTTTCTTTTTGTGGACTGAAACATTTTTTGGAGAAATACTTTTTTTACTACAAATATTTCTTAAGAATGATTTCGTGCTCTTACCCGGACCTTTCTTGGTGTTTTGACAAGTATTTGGGGAAGAGGACTGCTGCAATAAAACATCATCCTGCTGTCTTTGACGTTTTCTCGCCTTTCTAATTCTATTTTTTGTAGGCATTTTCCAAACTATGAAAGAATCTGCAGTTGAATCTGTGGAAAAATATAATAAAAAATGTTATTAACCACTATTACCAAACAGTAAATGAATAACAGTCATCTAAAACTTAATGCCCTACTAATTATTTAACATAGCAAATCTTTTGCACCAGCACTGCTTCACAAAAATGACACTCAATGGTACAAAACAGGCATAGAACAATCATAAATCTCTCCCTAATATTTTAAATGATTAATTCAGGATGACGATAAGATGTAGCCTATCTAAAGGTTTGTATAGGCCCAGATCTTTGGACTGGGGTGAATGTGTGTCATTGATCCACATTCGGTCCAACACCTGTTTTGTTTATTTGAGGTGAGGCCAACACATGGTTGCAGATAAGATTTTCACTGAAAAAAACCATGGAGAAAATACATGTGAAGGCCTACCAATGAAATAAGTCATTATTTGAAAACCATTACATTTCTGGAAATATGCACTGCTAGTGCTTCATAAATTGTTTTGGGTCATATTTATAAGGCATTTGAGTGTCTATTATCCTATTTTACGTTCTTCATGGTGCAAATTTCTTGTAAATACGCTCCCACCTGCGGTTGGCAAATTTAGATTTTGATTATGGGAGTTACATAGGCATGTTAATAATTTCCCAAAAAAGGTGTATGACCCCAAACAACCTATGAAGCTCTAGCAGGACATATTCAGAAATTTAATTGATTTCAAAAATGGTTTTTAAAAACAACATATCTGTTTCAGCTTACATAAGAGACCATGGAATGGACTTCATATACAACAATAACTTGTGTTACTGCATGCCAGAATGGTGCACCGAATATGCAATTACAATTTCTCAAAGAAACAAAATCTATTTCTATATCACTACAGACAAAGCCACAGTTTAAAAACACAGCTTTCTTCATCATTTTCTCCTTAGCAAGATTTATCGCAAATGCGATAAAAAACAGCTGCAATGCATGAATATCGCTGAAAAGTCAGCGATATTCATGCATTATCCAGCAAATGCTCTTAGCCATATTATCCACCTTCCATTGGATAACATGGCTAAGAACTGCTCGCAAATGCAAAAAAAAACGGCCGCAATGCATGAATATCGCTGAAAAGTCAGCGATATTCATGCATTTTCCAGCAAATGCTCTTAGCCATGTTATCCACCTTCCATTGGATAACATGGCTAAGAACTGCTCGCAAATGCAAAAAAAACGTCCGCAATGCATGAATATCGCTGAACAGTCAGCAATATTCATGCATTTTCCAGCAAATGCTCTTAGCCATGTTATCCACTTCCCATTAAATAACATGGCTAAGAACTGCTCAGGGCCCCATAAGGAACACTATCCATTTTAAAAGGAAAACATAACATCAAAGACACTCAAATGCCTTATAAATATGGCCCAAAACAACCTATGAAGCTCTAACAGTACATATCCAGAAATGTAATTGATTTCAAAATTCGTTTTTAAACACAGCATATAAATCAATTGTATACCTGCATTCATGAGGAAATGACTGAAAATGTCCTTGAGACACATGAAAGTGTTTTCTGGAATGCCCTAGCACCATTTTTGGGACACTATTAACATGGCTAGGTAACTCCCATAATCAAAATCTAAATTTGCCAAGCGCAAGTGGGAGCGTATTTACAAGACACTTGCCCCATGAAGAACGCTTTCCATTTAAAAAGGTAAACATAACATCAAAGGCACTAAAATGCATTCTAAATATGACCCCAAACAACCTATGAAGCTCTAACAGTACATATCCAGAAATGTAATTGATTTCAAAATTCGTTTTTAAACACAGCATATAAATCAATTGTATACCTGTTTTCAAGAGGAAAGGACTGAAAATGTCCTAGAGACACAGGAAAGCGTTTTCTTGAATGCCCTACCACCATTGTTTGGACATTATTAACATGGCTATGTAACTCCCATAATCAAAATCTAAATTTGCAAAGCACAAGTGGGAGCGTATTTACAATAAATTTGCACCATGAAGAACGTAAAATAGCATAATAGACACTCAAATGCCTTATAAATATGGCCCAAAACAACCTATGAAGCTCTAGCAGTACATATCCAGAAATATAATTGATTTCAAAATTCGTTTTTAAAAACAACATATCTGTTTCAGCTTACATAACAGACCATGGAATGGGCTCCATGTACCACAATAACTTGTGTTACTGCATGCCAGAATGCTACACCGAATATGCAATTACAATTTCTCAAAGTAACAAAATCTATTTCTATATCACTACAGACAAAGCCACAGTTTAAAAACACTGCTTTCTTCATCATTTTCTCCTTAATTCATACTATTCTCTATCTAAAATAAATAAATCTTTTTTCACCTTAGCAAATACTTTTTGAGTTTTGAAAACAGTCTCAGAAATACACCAAATTGTCTTCAGCAGAAGAAAAACGATGCACTCCAGAGGCTGCAGCTATTGAAAGCACAGAAATACAGATATTCATTTCACATATCTCTCATATTAGCCAATCATAACTCTTCCCTCACTTTTTTCAAATCAAAACCCTTCCCCCCTCTGCCCTCTCTGCCTTTTTTCCATAGCAACCACCTCCTGGAAGACCTCTCATGTTTGCAAATTCACACAACAATGTTTCAATTGAACTCTGAACTCTCAGTGCACCTGCGTATCCAGTGCAATCTTTCATTAAATGTTTCTTCCTTGACCATTCAAATTACATCTTTCAAAGAACACATCCATGCACCCTAACTTTCTGTTTTCAGAAATGGAAATGCACCAATCACTGCTAATGATTCATTAGCATTGGAAATCCACAGTTTTTTTTCTTTACAAACTCCTACTGTTTCAACTGCCCTTTCATTACCACACTTCATCTGACTGCAGCACAACCTTCTCCAACCATGTTTAAGGTCTGGATTGTTGGACATAGTTACATCCACTGGGCTCAAAGGTATGCTGAGAACAGAAATTTACACAACCTCAATTTACAGGATGTGGAAATTAAGTGGTTGGGCCAAAGAGGATTAAAATGTCACCAATTGATACCATTGGTGAAAACCTTTATGCATTTGCCAAAACCTGACCTGTTAATAGTGCACTGTGGAGGTAATGATTTTGGCACTTTGACAGGGGTAGGTCTGGAAATGCTTTTAAAGGACACCTTTGAGCAATTAATGGCACTTTTTCCTCAAACTGCTTTGGTATATTCCAATATATGCCAAAGACAGAAATGGAGGTGGTCCAACCAATTTTCTCCACAAATTGAGAAAGCGAGGAAGCATGTAAACAAATCTGTTTCAGCTTTCATGAGAGACCATGGAATGGGCTCTCTGTACAACAATAACTTGCATTACTACATGCAAGATATCTACAGAGGAGATGGAGTTCACTTCTCAGATGAGGGCAACAGAATTTTCATTCTGAATTTAAGACTGTGTATTGGTACCTACTTATAAGTACCTAAATGTACCATAAAAGCAAAAGCTCTTCTCAGAGCTACCCTTCATCTGATCACTCACAATTATTATTTTTTTCTAACTTTTTTCTGTAATTTTCAACAGACTACGCTCAAAGAGCGCTATCCGGTACGCGAACTGGAAGCTAACCGCGCAAAATTTCAAAAAAAAAGTTTTTTCTTCGCACATATAGTCCTCCTCAGCCACCCTCAGAAAACGTAGGGGGGCAAACTACTTGTACCATGCCCCCTTCTACCCATTCAGAACATTATTTACCCTTCATTTTATACCTTGATTCGACCGAAACACAAAATGGTGGACTCCCGTTACGCCCCTAGTTCGCGGACCGGACCGCTTTCCAGGAAGCGGTCCAAAAAAAGGTGGGAAAGTAATTTACAGAAAAACGACTGGAGACACTCTCACCAAATATACATTAGCTCATACTACATAACAATCCCTTTCATTCTCACAAATTTGATTGAAATTTAATTTAGCCATTTAGCCTGTAGACCTCTCCAAGTACCGTGAGGTAAATTACTTCACAAAACACATCTGAAGTGTTGGAATTGACAACCAATGAAAATGTTACTTTCATTTTCTACTTTTATTACCTGACATCTGATTGGTTATATACTTGAATATATAAAGGAAGAGAAGAAAACACAGCCATTTTGACTACTACTTCTTGTTGTACATCACATTTCAATAGCTTCCAAAAACTTCAACTTCTTTGTGAAGGTAAGTTATAATTTTTAAAAATGAAATATATTGTGCACTATAACTTAATATAGTAGACTTTTTCTGCTACATATACACTATCCCTCTGTACTAGTAATGTATTTAGATAGACTTCTCTGTTATAGTTATGAATGGAGTTAGGCTTGTCTTGGTTAAATCACATACACTTTTTTATAGTCCTATTTCCACTCTGATACTATACACTGCCAAAAGATAAATTCACTGATAAAAACTGTCTAACTGACTATCTAAAATTAATCCCAACAGTGCCCTATCTCTACTAATATATATTTTTTTAATCCAAATTTCAGGCAAAATGGAAGGCGAAAACCAAGTTTCTTTTGAAATGGACCTGCAAGAAAGCAGCCAGGAATTGATTGAACAAATTGACATGGAATTTATGGATCAAAGCTTGGATAATGAACTGCTGCAATGTGTCCAAGCAGTAGATGCCCTCCTTGCAAATGAGGACATTTTACAAGCTCACAGCTTGCAAACAATATTTCAAGAAAATAATGACATTTCAGACACTGAAATGTTAGAAAGTTTAATAAATTATGAAAAACAATCAAAATAAAAATAAAAATTTAAAAATAAAGAAAACAAAAAAAAACAACAAAAACAACAAACAAAACAACAAATAATTAACATTTAGTCTTTGAAAAGTATATCATTCTATTATCCTTATAGAACGCTGCCTAGAACGCTTTCCGGTTCACGTACTAGGCGCTCAACGCGAAAAAAAAAACAAGAAAAGATTTTTTTGAACCCTGCTGGGCCCTTTTAAAACCTCCACATAAAACCTAGGGGGTCAGGGAGGATCTACTATGCCCCCTTATGGAAATTTCCCCCTTTGTTTTCGCCTCCTCTTATCTCTCGATCCTACCGAGAGACAAGATGGCGGCTGCACCGGACTGTTTAGAATGTTGACAGACACCGAAGAGCCAATCAGCTTTCCGTGCGCAAAGTTCCGTTACGCGAAAAGTACGCGAACCAGATCGCTGCCCGGAGCGCTGTTACAGATATATATCTTGATTTAAACGTTAATTTCTCAAAATCCACTGAAGCACATATATTGAGACCTAGCAAAGGCACATCGGGCTAACAGTCCCTACAATTTTGCCAAGTTTCGTGTAAATCCATTCAGCCGTTCGGGCTAAAAGTGAGTCCAACCGCCCTATGGAAAACTCAATGTTAAAAACGCGTTTTGGGACCCCCCTTTTTTCTCAGCCCCCCCTTGACGAACCCCCCCCAAATTTCCAGGAGCTGCTCAGAAACAAAATGTGCCATTTTCCTGAAAATTTCAACCGATTCCGTCCACAAACGCCAAAGTTATTAGACATAGAATTTTCAGAAATCCCATAGGGAAAAAATCCTAACTATATATACCTACTGGCGACCGCCAGTAGGTAATATATATATATATATATATATATATATATATATATATATATATATATAGTAGGTAGGTATAAGGCTTTATTTCGATAAAAACATATCTTAAAAGCATAACATTATACAGTAATTTGATATCAACAAATGATGCAATACTCAATTTACAATTTGGTTAAAAATACTATACAATTAGGATAAAAAGACTACATAAAGTTAAATATAAAATCACTAATTAAATAATTTCATTAAGCCTTTTGGATCTGATGGACCAAACCCATCTTAAAAATGTTGACAGTCCACATACATACAGTGACCGAGTATCAGACATCAGGATTCGCAATGCGACAATATGATGTCTAGTGCCCAGTTCTCTGCATAATGGTTTTAACGAGCAGTTCCTTGGTGATTTGTATGCCAAGCATGCGAACAAAATATGAGCAACGGACTCTACTCTGGTCTTGCAGATTGGGCAAAAGGGTAGGGTTTGGAATGGAACCTTCCAGTGTGCGGTTAGTTCACATATTGGAAGGATTCCAACCCTGAATTTAAAATACAAAGCCTGGATACCCAACTCCAATAGATATTCTTCAAAACCGCTTTGGGGGAGCGGACCTAGTTTCCAAGGTATCCCCAAGGCCCAGCTCGCCAAGCAAAAATTTGACATTGTTTAGCCACCTGATTTTAGACCAACCCGACATCGACATTAGTTCAGATTAATCCATTAGCATACTTAGCTAATTCTGGGACTCGCCATAACCGAGCCCATAGTAAGAGCGGTCGGATTTGTGCCTGTCCTATGATCAAGCGGCACCCCAAGTCGAGTAGCAGTGGTACCGTAGGGGTACTCTGTGGGAGTGCCATTAGGTCCTTAAAGAATTTATTCTCAGATCTAGAGAGCTGATCTATATTCCATGTAACCCACAGTTCTGCCCCATGAAGGGCCAAACTGACTCCTCTCGCCTTATAAATATCGATAAATGGGGCGATGGGTTTGGTTGAAGAAGAACGCTGTTTCTTAAAGTGTGCCCCCACTACCCTTTTGTGACTTAGTATCATCTTTTGTAGGTGTGGCTTCCACTGCATTGTGTCTGATATGCGTATACCCAGATAGTCGAATTCTGCAACCCTTTCCAGGGGCACAAGGTTCAGAGCTGGCGGTCATCCAGGTTTTTTGGGGGGGTTCAACACCAGGTATTAATTATAAGCCTTCTGCTAGTACAGAAGGACTTTCACTTCTAGTCTCCTCTAGGGTCACTCGATCTAACCTGTTGATACCTAGCGAGCTAGCCCCATGTTTTAATTGCAGCCAGGGGACCCCCAGAATAAAGTGAATTCCGGTACCCCTTGCTACATTTTAATATCCCATCCACAATAATACATCATCCTGCCCACACACCCCCACCTCACCATAAGGCTGTTGGATAAAAAGATCTCCGCCAAAGAGCCCCTCTTTGAGGTGAGCCCGTCGGGGTTGCACCGCCTCCCCGACGAGGAGCAACCGCCGATGATGAAGCATGACACCCTTCTGGGTGTGTGAGGCAACTACATCCAACATAATGGATGCCCCAGGGTGTCATTCCAACACCTTTGGTCACGCCAGCTAAATCTTCCCTATCACTCCATAGGAACAGTTCAGCAACCTTCTTTTGTATCCTCAGTACAGAAGGACTGAAAGCTGTCCAGGAGGCTCTGTAAGCCCACAGGTGACTTAGAGATGAGGAGGGTATCATCAGCGAATAGGAGGGTTGGAATTCGCTTGCCTGCCAGGGAAGGTGCATCAGATGGATTTTTCAGCAAATGCTCCACCACTCCATTCACATATAGTGAGAACGGAGTAGGGGCAAGAACACATCCCTGGCGGACACCCCTATTCACTGTAATTCTATTTGTCTTCTGGCCCTGTGTGCCCCACCTCACCTGTGCAAAATTTCCAGCGTGGAGCCTCACTAGTAATGACAAGATATACGCAGGGATCCCCATTTTGGACAATACCCCCCACAATCGGTCCCAGGGGACCAGGTCAAAGGCAGTCTTTAAGTCGATATACGCGAGGTAAAGACTGCCTTTGCCTATTAGGACCACCTTCCAATATATGAGCAGTAATCTAAATGCCTGTTCGATGGTCCCTGTGCCAGTCCTAAATCCTGCTTGGTAGTCCGATAAGATTTTGTTATCATCGACCCACTGCAAGAGTCTCCCAAGTATCACCTTACCAACGACCTTCTGGGTAGAGTCAATTAGACTTATTGGGCGGTAGTTGGCAGGGTCGTCCTGATGCCCTTTCTTAAAAATTGGGACGACCTCTGCCCCTTCCATGAGTCTGGGATTGCAGCGCCGTTATTGATGGCATTAAGTAAAGTTGAAATAAGCCTCCCCCATTGGATGCAAACAAGACGGAGCAAATCCCCCGGGATCCCATCTGGGCCTGCTGCATTATGTGGCACTATAGATTTGATTGCGTTTTCCACTTCCTTTACTGTAAATGGGTCTCCTTCACACTCCCCTCTGGGGCCCATTGAGGTGGGTGTGGTCGGCCCCTGTCTGTCATCCAGTTGGTTCGTGTATAATGTCGAGAAGTGGTTAAACCACATTTGGCCAGTGATATTGCACGTGATAAGGGTATTAGCGGGCCTATTCCTATCTCTTATGAGATTCCAGAAACCACTCGGATCCCTCCCAGCACTGGCCTCCTTTAGAGCTTGCCAATACTGGTCATCCCACTCTTTCTTTGCTTCCGCAATAGTCAGCTTATAGTCTTTCCTAGCAAACTGGATCAGCTCGGGGGACTAGCATTTAACGGCTTTAATTAATGCAGATTTCTTTTGTCTGCATATTTTTTAATACCAGCCCGGGCTACCCTTAGGCCTTTGGCGCTCCTTTTGCGCAGTACCTCTGCTTTGTACTAAGAATAAGTTTCCCAATACCTTAATTGTGTCACAAAAAAACTACAGATACTTCCGAATAGTCCAAGGTAACAGTGTCCAACTTTGACTGGGCATTTGCCAAATCGGCCCCTATGGTCTGGACTTTCCCTTCGTCCAGAACAACTTTACACCATTTGAGGTGCCTCCCGCAGTTTGATGGGCAAACTTCTAGAGTTGACAATGTTTTGGTTGGTTCGACAGTTCTGGTTACACACGGCCACAAGGGGTGTAGGGTCAGAGACAGCAGATTATGATCACTGTCCACAGTAGCCAAGACTTCCATATCATGCATGAAGCTCCAAAGCTTGAAGTCCAAGAGGATATAGTCAATCCGTGAGGAGGGATTTACCCTATTGAACGTATGGGCTCCAGATGGGTCCGAGATGGTTCTACCATTTGCCGCACTTAAACCAAATTCCATGGCTAAGGTGTTCAGCTGTATGGCCCGTTCTAACCACCTCTTTATCGGTTGGATTGTTAGTGTTGGTATACCCCTCCTAGCGTCCTCTTCGGAGATATCCAGAATGTCCTCTGCCACAAGGGGCTCAAATGTACAGTTGAAGTCCCCCGTGACCAGGACATGCATGCTATTGTGGCACTGCCGGAGTTTGTTTTCAATGATAGTAACTGTAGGAGATGGAGATGGAGAACTACCTTTAGTGCCCCTGGCATCAATATTGAATATTTCTAGTGTTCGCCCTCTCCGAGGCCCCCTAACTGAGATTCTTAGTATATCTGGAGAGTCAGTTTGCTTTTGAAGAATCTGACAACCCAGAGAAATACTAACCCATATGAGAAGACCTCCTGAGGGACGGCCTCTCCCTGAAGGGGGGGAAACTGCTAGTACGAAATAAGTGGTATAGCCGACCTTGTAGCAAGGCTCCATACTCCAGGTCTCTTGAAAGACACAGATCGCATAAGACTCGATCAGGGTATTCCATTCGGGTAGATCTATTTTCCTGGAAATGCCCGCTATGTTCCAGCTGAAGATCCTAAGAGCAATGTCAGCTACAGGTGGCTCCAGGAAGGGCTGTGTTGGTACTAAGGGAGGGCTGCCTCGGTCCCCGATGGACTCTATTGTTGAATACAACAAGTTAGCAGCATGAGGGCCAGGGATAACTACCAGCCTTCTAGATTGCTCCGATGGAGCCAGGCTGGTCACTATGGGACTGTTCTGGGTAGATGGAATATCAGACACTGGTCTATTTCTAGAGCTAGAGACATTTGGAGAAAGAACACTGTCAAGGGTATGGATGGCCCTGGGTGGTTTGCTAGACTTTCTCGACTCTCTAAACCTAATCCTATCCGCTACAATTGTTAGCGTTTTGTCTGGGGGGTGGTCACCGTGTCAATAGCCATGGTCCATCCCATAAACTACTGGGCCTCCGATAGGAGCAACGGCCATACTGGTGTAATAGTTGTTATGGTAGAAACCACTTTGCCTCCCACCCCAGAATGGGTGGCGAGCATTCTGGGGATGTACAGAATGCAAGTTGAAATAGCTTAGGTCATTGTAACGACCGGATTTTCGGACCAGATAGAATCAGCTCACCAAGACACCATCAATCCAGCCGAAACATAACCACCTCCCTCCTCAGGACCTATTTACCAAAGGCACCTGGGTACCTACCTGCGGATGGGGAATTTGCAATATACAAGCTCATATCATCAAAAACACCACTACATCTATAGGATTACTAGGAATACTCACTGATTACTAAGGACTTCCATGCTCTACACCACACTCATACCTTATAGCCTCGCGATAACTCAGACCCAGACTATGCTACCCTCCTACTCATTGTGAAGGGGGCAGTTCCGATTACTTACCATTACTCACTGATCACAATCAGTGCTCGCGCAAGCCACAATCCTGTGGGTATACACACTGTGTCCTCCCAGTGCTCTCAATATTTCATACATACACAAGCCACAATCCTGTGGGTATACACATTGACCACAGTCAATGCTCTCATTAACGCCACTTTCCCTAGCGGCGATCTCATTACACACCGGGTCCCTCCGGTGCTCTCGCAAGCCACAATCTTGTGGGTATACACATTGACCACAGTCAATGCTCTCATTAACGCCGCTACACAACGACGATCACTGTCCTATGAATACCTTCAGCTCTCTCTCTCTCTGTTGGGAAGTTTCTCTATACATCTAATATCTACTGGGGATGTCTCATATACAATTGTTATATTTTATGTAGTACACAAGAATGGCCAAATCACAATATGCAAAGGTTATTCCTCAATTTAAGTGCTCCTCTACTCCCTTGCTCAGTTACCATTTACCTGGACGGGAGATGCATCCGTTCACATAACAGCATCTGACTAGAAGAAAGGTTAACTTTATTATGAATAATAACACTTGCACAGCTTTTCACTAAGAACTGGGGTTCCTTTATTATTATAACATCACAATAACTAGCAATCTAGACATAGCCTGAAATGTAAAGGGGAATAGACACATACACAGATCTGCGGGGTCTCTTTATTATAATGGAAAGCTTTATTACTAACACATCCACTTGTAACACAGCTGAAAGAAAAGGGATTAATCAATATAACAATACAGTAGGGAATCTAGCTTAGGAAATAAAGGACAAGATTAATGTATGTATATATATATATAGGCACTAATATAATAGGACAGATATCACCTGATTAATATGAAGTCTTGTTCTAGCTGTCATCTGGGTTCCTCTCTCGTCTGTGCCTTGGCTCATCTCAGATTCTCCCCTGCACTCTTGGACACACATCTGCGCCGATCACTCTGCACTGGATTCCTCTCCCCCACGAACTGTCTTCGCCTTCCAATTTCAGTCTAATGATATAGTTTCTGCCGCTCTGATAACCGTTCGCTCCACTAGCTTCTTCACTCTGTCTAATTGTTCCAGCTCCAATGTCCAACTCACTCCAGCTGCTCCCACAGACTAATCCACAATATAACTTCAGTCTCTTCCAAAAGGCATCACTCCAAACTCCAGCTGTTAACTGCCTGCTCCAACTGATCACAACTCCTTCTGATAAGTAACTGCTTCTGACTGCTTGTTTCATCTCCAAAAATCATCTGACTTCTCTCTTCAGCTCCAAACACCATCTGACTTCTCTCTTCAGCTCCAGACACCATCTGATCACAACTGCCTCTGACTACTCCAAAAACCAACTGACTGCTCTCTCCAACTCCAGCAACCAACTGACTTCTCCGCCTCTTCTGCACTTCGCTAATATGGAATGCTCTCTCCTAGTGGAAAGTTCCAGCCAGTAGCCTCCTCCACCAAATCCATGCACCAGGCTCCCTGCTCCAGACGCCCCCACAGTGATCAACTGTTTGTTTTGTCTAGAGACTTGAGCCCAGGGACATTTCCTGATAACATTCAGCTCCGGCCGGTTATCTCTAGTTTGCAAAGAGCGAACAACACCTCATAACTAAAACATGACACTTGACCTACATGCATCTCAGTCTGCAGAGGCAGAAAGCAAAATGGAGTCTCTCTGGCTCTGGGCCTTGTAGGCCCGAAAAGGATGAAATAGACCCTTAACTCTATACACAAACCCTACCAATAGATAATATAAAGTCAGAACTACAGGATCCACCCTCTACTATAGGTAGATTGATGAAAGGACACACAATTATGTCAAAGCCAATAGGCAATAGATGGATTAGAGTCAGGAATAAGGGATCTATCATCATATAAAGTGACTATCCTCTAGTTTATGCTTCTAGGTCTGGAAAAAGGCCTGAAAAGGACCAAAACAAGCTAAGAATAGGGATCTAGGATGGTAGCAAGCTTAAAGTCACCATCACTCAGAAATAGAGCCAAAAACCCGGTCAGGACAGTCATATGTGCCAATTTTTCTGCTATCATGGTCATACTGTTGGCTACAAATAAACCTTACGACCCGGCGTCCCTGAAATTAACCAGAATACAATCCCCCGGAACATCTTTGGTCCTATTGCCAACCCAACTGACCCTTCTTACATGGAGAACCTGGCCGTCAAGTTGGTTAAGAAGGGGTCTATTCTCATTTAACCAATGTGTGGTTTTGTTTTTAAGCTCATGGTATGATTCTAGTTTGCCGGCCTTGAGTTGTGGGACTCCTGTAAGCACAACTACATAAGGCAGGCATTCGGGCGGTAGATTAATGTGGGATAGGTTGGTATCATCATTCATAGCCGTGGTGGACTTTTGGGATAATATAGATTAATTACTACTATTTCCCACTGTTTTACTTGAGATGGTATTAGTTTCCTGTCTCTGCATAAGTACACTATGACGGGGTCCTTTTGCCCCTTTGGCCATGGTCGGATTGGAGATTGTTCTAGTTTGCTGGGCACAGTGGGTTGGCGTAACTGACACTACAGCATTAATTCCGGACGTGGGCCAAGAGGCTACCTCTGGCGTTTTGGGTACCCTCGCCTCTGTGGATGTTAGATCCACCAGTGGATTTTCCTTCGGTTCACACACGCCCTGCCTGTTCTTGGAATGTAGTTTAATTAGTGTCTTGAGCGAAAAGAAATTATCGAGTGTGGCTTTCTCAAATCTATCCAGCCTCTCCGTTAATACCTTCACCCTCTCAAGTACAGGGAGTACCAGGGATTTCACAATTTGCTCAATTTGGGTAATGGGGGCTGTGAGAAGTTGGCCTGATATGTAGTGTTTCCAATTCTGGAACCACTTGGTATCAGTCCAAACAAACCCCAAAGATGTCTGGTTGTAAGTCAACCTTGTTAGACAAGCTATCCTAGTGGTAGCATGGACTAAGCAGCCTTAAAGGCTTAACTTAAGAGGTCGTGTTAAGCGAGCTGTTTTACCACATACAATCCCGTAATCAAATGAAAGGACACCACACAAGTATATATTATAAAAATATATGTGTTTATTTATAAATTAATCCCCAGTACTCTTTATGAGGAAAGGGGCACAAGCGTTAAATCAAAAGCACAGTATAACATACAAAGTTGCACAATTTTGGATGAGGGCCGGTGGCCACTCAAACCATATACTAAAAAAATGCTATAAGAGATACCAATCGAACAGTGGTTAGGCCTAGGGCCTAGAGAATCGCTGGGAGCAGTCAGGACTAGCAATGCTGAAGTCGGGAGTAGCCCACGGAATTCGGGTGCAGCACGGAAAGTGCGGCTTGCACCAATGCAATGTCAATGGTGCGTAAAAGTTACATAAAGTGAGTTTAAAGATACTTTCGCTGAACCTAGAGGAACAAAACTTAAGACACAGACCCTAGAGGTGTGGGCCAGTGTAGGAACACCGGCGTTGCAATGTTACCTCACCCACAGGAAGTGGGTGCACAGGGTCGAAGTGGTGTCGGGTTTTGACACGCAGGCTCTTGGTGCTTGAAGCTGAAGAAGCTGCAGGCGATGGGAAGCAGAAGTGTCCGGTGTGATCCAAGGGCGGATCGAAGTCGAGATGTATCTGAAAGCAGAGGGGATAGAGTCTGGGTCACTCAGCAGTGACCAGGGTGGAACCAGGACGGAACCAGGCAATGTCGGGCGCAATCAGATGGTTGTTGAGAGGCTTCTCTCTGCTGTCACGTGGGCTCTGGGGCATCTGCGACATCCAGGAGCAGGTCACGATCTGTCCCACGCAGGCTCTCGCCGTCAGCACCGTCGGCTTCAAGATTGCAGCAAACAGCACTTGGCAAAAGCAATCCACACGGAACCGGGAGATTGCTTCTCACTCAGACCAGGAGGGTCAGAGTGGGGGCTCCTTTTCACAGGAGCTGGTGCAGATCTGGAGCAACCAGAAAAGCAAGTCGTATTCAAGTTTTCGTCGGCACAGGGGCCACAAGCCAGCTGGCAAGGGACCGGGCCAACGCGTCGAGCCAACACAAGCAGAAGGGCCCCACGCAGCACTCATCGAGTGTGGAGGGGGTAGCTTTGGTGCAAGTATAGCTCGGGGTGGGGGCTTCTCAAACCCCGGTGTACAGCTTCGAGGGTCACTCGTGGGCTGCACAGTCAGCGTCTCGTGGCCTTTTCAAGATGGCGTGCCCCACGCTTCCGGTCACCTCCACGGGTCTCAGCTCTGCAGGGACTGTGGATCGGGCTGGGAGAAGGCAGGCAAGCTTAATCTCGTCGATCTCTGTTGCTCGAGTTCCGGCGGGAACTGCAACAAAGCAAGGGTCGAGGGCTGGATGGTGCCTGTTTGCACAGGGTGGTCACTCCTTGACCACAAGGGAGATTCTTCAGTCTTCTATGTTGAGTAGAATGTCGAAGGGTCCAGAATTCGTTTCTTATGTTTCTTCAGGATTATCTGAGTTGCATTGGCACTGCTCCCACTCTTATTCGAATCTGGTGGGCTGGACATCCTGCTAGGTCCCCTCCTATGGGTGGGACCCAGGAAGGGGGTGGTTACACCCCTTTCCTTTGATCCAGGCCGCGCTGGGAGTGGGGCTGGGATGCCCCAGAACCGGTTTGGCCGGATTATGCAAGGGGCAGCCTTGTGCTCCCCAGGCAGTGTCTGGTTTCATTGAAACCTCCCTGCTACAATCCACTATCTCCTGTCAGGGGTGGTTTTACACCGCCCTGCGACAGGAAACCCTTTGTCCAGGCCACCATTTGCTGAGTTTCGGTCAGCAGCAGGAGGCCAGACTTGTGTCTGTGGCAGAGGCATCCATTTTGTGGATCTGAGGCTCATTTTAAATCAACCGCGTTTCAGTAAAGTAACATGTCTTATCCCTCTAGAAGGGTGGAATGCTACCCCCGTCGCCAGAACTGGCGAGGGGGTAGTATTCCAATTCGTATGACACCTTACACGACATGTTTTGATAAAGCCAAACCAAAGTTGCTATATAACCGCGAGGATTATAAGGCGCTTAAGAGTATATGGTATGGCATTATCCTGGATCAGTGTAGGGAGTTGTTCCCGACAGCTGCAGACAGGCTCAGCTCATGCCAGAGCTCCATCTCACATAAAACCACGCACTCTGCCTCCAGGATTGATGAGGCCTTCCATAGGAGTGGCTCACAGGTTTATATGTGTCCAGATATAGGTTTAGATATAGGTATACTATATCTAAGCAAGGGGTGATTACACCCACTTGCCCCAGCTGAGTGATCAGCCAGTTGTGTCAATTTAGGAACCAGCCAGGGGTGGCAAAAGCTATGCTTCAGCCCCTGGTAGGCCTTGGTGGCACCTTTGCCCTGAGCACCTATAGTGCATGGTACAGGGGCTGACAAGGAGTCCATTTCCAATTGTGGTATGTACCTATAGCACATGTATTATAAATTTAGAGAGAGAACAGCAGGCTGGGGGTCTGATTAGCAGGCCCACAGCCTCAGTAAGTCGAAAACCAGTGAAGCAAAAAGCAAAAAATTGGGGTGACCATAGGATAGCAGACCCTACTCTTCTACACAACCCCCCCCCCCAAACGCAGGGACATTAAACTTAACCATGACCAGATAAGTCTTCATGTTCTAAGTGGAAGTACCTGGAGAGACCATCTGCATTACCATGGTCAGTCCCTGGGCGGTGCTCCACTGTAAAGTCCATCCCCTGTAGGGAAATGGACCACCTGAGCAGTTTGGGATTTTCACCCTTCATCTGATTTAGCCACAAGAGGGGCTTATGGTCTGTCTGAATTAGGAAGTGAGTACCAAACAAGTATGGCCTCAACTTCTTCAGGGCCCAAACCACAGCAAAGGCCTCCCTCTCAATAGCTGACCAACGTTTCTCCCTGGGGGTCAGCCTTCTGCTAATAAAAGCAATGGGCTGGTCTTGACCATCTTGATTAAGTTGTGAAAGCACAGCTCCCACCCCCAACTCAGAAGCATCTGTCTGTACAATGAACTGTTTGGAGTAGTCAGGACTCTTCAGGATAGGTGCAGAGCACATGGCCTTCTTCAGGTCATCAAATGCCTTTTGACAGCTAACTGTCCACTGAACCTTTTTGGGCATCTTCTTGGATGTCAAGTCATTCAATGGTGTCACAATGGACCCATAGTTCTTTACAAATTTTCTGTAATACCCAGTCAGGCCCAAGAAAGCTCTGACTTGTGTCTGGGTAGTTGGAGGAGCCCAGTCCTGTATGGTCTGGATCTTGCTCTCCAGTGGTTGAACCTGACCCCCACCTACTAGGTGGCCCAGGTACTCAACCTTGCTCTGCCCTATCTGGCACTTAGTAGCCTTGATAGTCAGGCCTGCCTTTTGCAGGGCCTCCAGAACCTTCTTCAGGTGGATCAGGTGATCCTCTCAGGTGGAGCTAAAGACAGCAATATCATCTAGATATGCTGCACAAAAGTCATCCAACCCAGCAAGGACTTGGTTCACCAGCCTTTGGAAGGTGGCAGGTGCATTCTTCAAACCAAAGGGCATTACCACAAACTGATAATGTCCTCTGGGGTAGAGAATGCTGTTTTAGCTTTTGACTCTTCAGCTAGTCTGATTTGCCAGTAGCCAGCTGTCAAATCAAATGTGCTCAGAAACTTGGCAGAAGCCCATTTATCAATGAGCTCATCTGCTCTTGGAATGGGATGTGCATCTGTCCTAGTGACAGCATTGAGACCTCTGTAGTCCACACAAAACCTCATTTCTCTCTTTCCATCTTTGGTATGAGGTTTTGGCACAAGGACCACTGGGCTAGCCCATGGGCTCTCTGATGGCTCAATCACTCCAAGCTCCAACATCTTTTGCACCTCAGCCTTTATACAATCCCTGACATGGTCAGGTTGCCTGTAGATCTTATTCTTCACAGGCAGACTGTCACCAGTGTCCACCTCATGGGTGCACCAGTTAGTCTGGCTGGGTGTGAGTGAAAACATATGCCTGTGGGCCTGCAACACCTGTCTGCAGTCCACCTGTTGCTGCTCAGTGAGGCTGCCTGCCAAGGCTACTCCATCAACTGAACCATCATCAGGGTTCTGGGAAAGCAGGTCTGGGAGAGGGTCACTCTCTTCCTCCTGTTCCCCATCTGTGGCCATGAGGAGACTCATGTCCTCCCTGTCAACAAAGGCTTTCAAACGGTTTACATGGAGCACCCTGTGGGGGCTCCTAGGGGTGCCAAAGTCAACCACATAGGTGACTTCTCCCTTTTTCTCAATGATAGGGTAGGGTCCAGTCCATTTGTCCTGGAGAGCTGCTGGCCCCACTGGGTCCAACACCCACACCTTCTGCCCTGGCTGGAACTCAACCAGAACAGCCTTTTGGTCATGCCAAGCTTTCTGTAATTCTTGACTGGCCTCCAGGTTTTTGGATGCTCTCTCCATATACTCAGCCATCCTGGAGCGGAGACCAAGTACATAGTCCACAATATCTAGTTTAGGCTTTTTGAGAGGTAACTCCCATCCTTCCTTCACCAAACACAATGGACCCCTCACAGGGTGGCCAAACAAAAGTTCAAAAGGGCTGTAGCCAACCCCCTTCTGTGGGACCTCTCTGTAAGCAAAGAGCAAGCAGGGTAAAAGGATGTCCCATTTCCGCCTAAGCTTCTCTGGTAAACCTTTTATCATTCCCTTCAGGGTCTTGTTGAACCTTTCAACAAGCCCATTGCACTGTGGATGGTAGGGTGTGGTAAACTTATAGTTTACTCCACACTCTTTCCACATTGCTTTTAAGTATCCAGACATAAAGTTGGTACCTCGGTCTGAAAGAACCTCCTGAGAAAACTGCAATGAGGGCTTTTGCCACCACAGGTGCTGTGGTGGTCCTCAGGGGAATTGCCTCTGGGTACCTGGTGGCATGATCCACTACCACCAGTATACATCTGTGCCCAGATGCTGTTTGAGGATCCATGGGACCCACAATATCTATTCCAACTCTTCCAAAGGGTACCCCCACCACAGGTAGTGGTATCAGGGGGGCCTTTGTTGTGCCACCTGACTTACCACTGGCTTGGCAAGTGACACAGGAGCGACAAAACTCCTTGACATTTTCTGACATGTGAGGCCAGTGAAAGTGTGGAACAAGCCTGTCCCAAGTCTTGTTCTGGCCTAAGTGTCCTGCAAGGGGAATATCATGGGCCAAGGTGAGAAGGAAACCCCTAAACTTCAAAGGTATAACCAACCTCCTGGTTGTGCCAGGCTTGGGGTCTCTAGCCTCTGAATAAAGGAGTACTTTATCCCAATAAACTTTATGGGTACCTTGAGTATTCCCTGCAGCCTCAGCAGCAGCTTGCTGTCTGAGGGGTTCAAGTGAAGGGCAATCTAATTGGGCCTGCCCCAGGTCTGCCCTTGAGGGTCCCCCTGTCCCCAGAAACTCAACCTGGTCAGGTTCAAGCTCCTCAGAGACAGTCTCCTCTTGGACTGCAGAATCAGTTTCCTGTGAAACCTGATCCTCAACCTGGGCAAGGGGGAAGGCACAGCCTTAACCCTCTTGCTCCTTCTCTTGGGTTGTGGTTGGTCTAATGTTTCAAGATCCACCACTGGTTCAGGAAGGCACTTATTAGCCTGAGACCTTGTCACTGCAAGGACATGAGCTGAAATTCTTAGCATTTCTGCATGAGTCCTGTACTCCACTTCTGACCAAACTGAGCTTTCAAGATCATTGCCTAACAGACAGTCTACTGGGAGGTCTGCACTCACAACAACTTTCTTTAGGCCATCTACCCCTCCCCAGGAGAAGTTCACAACAGCCACACTATGTGAAGTAGTGGAGTTGCTTGCATTGGTCACTAGGTAACTTTCACCTAGTACAATCTGTCCAGGGTCCACAAAGTCTGGTGTCACCATAGTGACACTGGCACAAGTGTCCCTGTAGGCCTGAGCCAGTTTCTCATTGATTAAGGGAGTCTGCCTATATTTGCCCAGGTTACTGGGGCTTACTGCAGTGGTCAAAGATAAGTCCACATCATATAGGAGAACTGCCTGTGTGGGGATTCTGACTAGGCCAGATTCCACCTCAGTACCCAAGGTTAACCCTACTATCCCCTTAGGTTGTGCACTACCACTGCTGACTATACTAGGGGGTGCAGTTGCTTTAGGAGCTGCGGTGGCAGGAACTGGATTTTTCTTAGTGCATTCACTGCCCCAGTGTGAAACTGATTTGCAGGTATTACACCAAGGTTTCTTTGGGCCATCATTCTTCTTTTTCTTTTTGTCATTTTGGGAACCCCCCTCCTTATTACTAGTTTGGGGGCCTGAAGACTTCTGGTCCTTTTCTTTATCTTTCTGATTCCCACCATTCTGGTCTGTTTTCTTCTGGTCACCATGGTTCTGGGGTTTCTGCTTAATCCTTGTTCTGACCCATTTGTCTGCCTTCTTGCCCAGTTCTTGGGGAGAGGTCAGATCAGAGACAATAAGGTATTGATGCAGCAGCTGGTTCTGACAGTTATTAAGGATCTGCTCTCTCATTATAAGATTGTACAATCCTGTATAGTCTGAGACTTTACTTCCCTGCAGCCAACCCTCCAGAGCCTTAGTGGCACAATCAACAAAATCAGTCCAGTCCTGAGTCTGTGCTTTTTGGGTGTCTCTGAACAACAACCTGTATTGCTTAGTGGTTAGGCCAAACCCTTCAATAAGAGCACTCTTCAGGACAGAGTAGTTTTTGGCATCCTCAGGTCTAACAGTGAGGAGCCTATCCCTCCCTTTCTCAGAAAAGGAGTACCATAAAATTGCTGCCCACTGATCCTCAGGGACCTGCTGTACCATGCAGGCCCTCTCAAGAGCAGTCATCCATTTGTGGATGTCATCCCCTTCCTTGTAGGGGGGCACAATTTTTGTCAGGTTTCTATTATCATAGGCCCTGTCTTTGTCTTTAGGAATTTTGCTGCCACCAGTGGCATGTAAGCCACACAATTTTCTTTCTATTGCTAAAGCAAGTTTAGCTTGAGCCAAGGCTACCTCCTCCCTCTCTATCTGAAGTTGGACAGCCCTCATCCTGGCCCTATGCTCTTTCCTCTGGGGGAAGTCATTCCCCTTTGAGATTCTCTTGAGACACTAGAAACATGAGAGTCCCCTGATGGAGATCTCACCCTCCTATAGAATGGGAGAATTAGGTTATGGGATCTGGGGAGGTGCTGGCCCTCTCCATCCCCATGTAGGTCTAGATTGGCCTGGTTAAGCCTGCCAACCTGTACCTGGGTCACCCTCTGATCCTGATCTTCAGGCTCTTCTACATCTGAGCCTTCCTCTTCCTCTTCCTCCTCCTCATCTTCTGGAAGATCCTCATTCTCAGGGGAGTTCTGTCCTTCTCCTAACTCTAAGGGAGCCTGACTCACCTTATCTAAGTCATCCTTTTCCAGGATGGCTATCAGAGAAGGAATGGTAGGGCCTCTGCCCCTTTTTAGCCCTCTTGCTGTGCACAAGGCACTCAAGTCTTTGTGGCTAAGGTTGTCAATTCAATTCAAAATCTTTATTCGGATTTCAAAAATCCATAAAAGCACACTTTAAAAGAATTGACATTTACAATTACAGTTACAATAGGTGCAATAGACACTATAAGGTACATTATTAGTGCATTTACCACGTCACGCATTTCAAAAGTGCAAGAAAGAAACAATAGTCATTAATAATTCATGAGTATTCCATACTTCTACGTACATTAAAAATAACTTTTAAAAAACAGCTTGTCCGAAATATGAGTTCATCATCCTCCAGTCTTAAAAGCATCAAATAAGACTGGTTCAGGGAAATGAGTCTACATTTTTTAAAATATGGTGCTAAAAACCATTTAATGTATTTCATATAAAACTTACACATGAAGAAGAAATGTACATCATTTTGTTTGCTGGTTCCGTCACAGGGACACGGAGTCTTGTCAGCTACGGTGTGTCCCAGAGGAAAACAAAGTAAAAATTTTACCGTTCCTGCTTTCAGTCTAAACAATAGAGATCTTTCCCAGTAGCACATTGGTAGAGTCAAATACAACGGAAGTTGCTGGGTTAATAGACCATTGTTAATATAGGACACAACAGTTTGTTTCTTTATCTCTTCTGACAATCTTTTTTCCCTGTAACTGGCATACAGTTCAAGTTGGACTACTTTTTTGTCTGCCCTCTGTATACAGGATGGGTTTTCAAAGAGGTTGCCCCTGTCTATACTAGACAGACTCTCTTGTATGCCACGGAACCATGGGATCTTATTCCATTTATCACAAGCCAGACATTCCCTCAAAATGTCATGTGTTAGGCTAGCATATTCGTTTACCCAGATAGCTAGCCAAAATAATGCAGGCCTGGCTGCAATAAAGTCACTAATATAGGGTGCATTCAGCTCCGAGTGACAGATAAACCCTGACGATGAAATGGGAGCCCCCAGTAGCTTCCTACAGAGCCGATTTTCTTCTCTTTGTATTGAGGGGGTTTTTACCGACCCCCAAATTTCGGCACCATAAGTTGCCACTGGGATGCATTGGAGCCTATAAATCTTTAAAATTGCTTTAGTTGCTCCAACTTTCCTCGGTTTGGGGAGAGATAAAATTGAGTTTATGGCCTTTGAGAACTTGCCTGTGGCGTGGGCAATATGCCCACTCCACAGGCCGTTCGCAGCAAAGACCATACCTAAATATGGGAAAGTTTTAGTTAGGAGCAACTTGTCAGCTCCTATCGTGATAGAATTTAATTGCTTAGCACCCGGCCCACAGGACATGATGAATGATTTTTTAAAATTTACTTTTAAATCCAAATTCCCCATATATGATGCGAAATCCCTGACTAGTGCCCGTAGGGCGTTGGGTGTTGATCCCATAATCACAGCGTCATCCGCGTATAAAAGGCACGGTAGTTGCTGAACTTTAATTTTAGGGACATCTTGGGTAGCCTTTTTTAAGGAGTCTCTCAAGCCATTTATGTAGATAATAAATAATAGGGGTGCTAAAACGCACCCCTGTCTCACCCCCCTCTCTACATTAATTGGACCAGAGAGTGTACCCTCCATGTCAATCCGTACTTGTGCCTTTGTATCTTTGTGTAAATAGGCAAGGAAGTGTACCAGGGGGGATTCAGGCCATACGACAATAGAATCAACCACAATTTTGACCTGTTTACCAGGTCAAATGCGGACGATAAGTCCATGAACGCCAAGTAAATGGGAGACGCCTTAGCAATATTATATTTGCTAATTAAGAGGTTTAAATTTAAGCATTGTTCGATGGTTCCCACCTTGCATCTAAAACCCATTTGGCAACGGTCAAGTACCCCCATTTCCTCAGCCCAATCATTAACTCTATTATAGAGTACCCTACCCAAGATCTTTAAGGTATTGTCCAAGAGCGAAATAGGCCTATAATTTGCGGGCTCAGATCTTTCGCCCTTTTTATAAATAGGCACTATTATGCTCGTGGACCAAGTTGCGGGTATTGGGGCAAACGGTAGACTATTAAAAAGGTTGACAAAAATATTTCCCAAGAGTTCTGGGTTGTGCTTAATTATATCTATTGGGAAGCCGTCGGGCCCAGGTGCCTTGTTGCCAAGGCTCTGATTTATGGCCACGATGACCTCCCCCACAGTGATTTCTAGGGATTCCACTGTTCCTGGGGTATAATCCTCTAAAACCACGCCAGGGCTGGCATATATTTTAGAAAAATGCAATTCCCATTGCTCACTTGCTATGGTACAGCTGGTCGGGGTTAATTGCTTACCCATATCCCGCATCTTTTTAACGGCAGGCCAAAAGGTGGTGCTGCTCCCCAGGGTGGCAGCAGTTGTTAGTGCCTCCCATTGCTCAGTTAGTAGAGCAGCCTTCCTTGAGCTTGTAGCTGTTTTATAATTTAGTCTAGCGGTCCTCACATCTGTTTTACTTCTCGGTTTACAGTTTAAAGCTCTACGAAGAGCTTTATTTGCTGCCGAGCAGTGACGATCGAACCACCTTGGCTCAGGGGCGGTTTGTTTGATAGGGACACTTAAGAGGGATTTAATAGTAATGCAGAGTTTAGAAAAGTCTTTTACTATTCTGCAACGGTTCCCATCATCCAGAGAACATGATTCAAGTAACGGACCATGGTTACTTATGATAGTGTCCGTTACTTGTCCACTATTTACCCCCCGCCATTTTAACCTCAATTTGTTAGTTGAAACCGTAATATCCCTTGCCCCCAGGGATCGAACAAGGGCATTCGGGCGGCCTAAGCCAATGTTGACCTCTAGAGCGTTATGGTCCCCAAAGGCAGTTTCAAGGATGCCAACCTTATTAACTCTATCTATTAAGTCAGAGGACATGAAAATATAATCCACTGTACTAGAAGAATCTCTTCCTCTAAAGGTTGGAATATAGTTAAGTGGCTCCTTTTTGTCAACATCCATTATATCTATTAGGATGTGTTCATTAAGGAAGCATTCTAGTTCTTTGCCCCGTTTGTATGCCCTATCTATTTGTACATTGTTCGTTTTTGATGTTATAAACTTGGCATTAAAATCTCCTGCCAATATTGTCCTAGTGCTTATTTGATAATGGAACTTTTCCTCTATTTTAGATAGTTCTCCGAAAAGTTCAATAAAATTCCTATTCGGAGTAGAGCTAAAATCGTTATTATAAAAGTTAATAAGATAGTATGGTACCCTTCGAGTATACTCAATTATTTGAATATTTGGATTTTTTGAATGAATCAATTTTATGGATCCTCCTATGCTTATCTTAAACCCTGTCAGTAAACCTCCATTTGGGCGGCCAAAGACAGGCTTTCTGGCATTGATACAATAGCAGTGGAAACCCTCTATATGCACCGCTGTTGTAGCCCAAGTTTCATGGAATAATATTATATCCTTTCCGGAAATAACCTTTAACCATTCGGGATCGGAGACCCTTTGCTGTAATCCAGCAACATTCCAGCTTATGATCTTAAACTCCTTATTATGCTCCTTTGGGTATTCACTACCTTCATGTATTCCCAAATCATGGGGTGTGGCACGTTCTTCTTTTCCGTAGAGCACTAATTGCCCCAACACACCCAATGCATTGACCAATCCTTGTACTGGTGTGGCATATATCTCATCTATTTGTATGCTTCCTGCCTGAGCTTCGTTGATATTTTTGTCCCTAACACTGGCATCTAATGGGTTATTTTGAAATTCGAGTGGTAATGGGAGTCAGTCTACCATATCCAAAGTATTGAAGGCATCGAATCTATTGGATGTAGAGAACCCCCAAGTTGGATCCCTTGCTAAATGGGGTCTTTGGAAATTCCAATGATTGTTATTATTATTTTGCCTATGGTTATTTCTCCCCCATTCTCCCCAGTTGTTTCTCTGTCCTACCTGGGTCCACCCTTCGTCTAAACCACAATCATAATCATCATAGCATTGTTGTCTGGGATTTCCTCTTGGCGGGTAGAAGTATGAAAGGTGCCTTGTCTCAATGCCCTCGGTATATCCCTCATTAACCCAGGAACAAATATAATCCACTGTGCGAGGGTCATTGAAATTAATAATAACACAGTCGCCTTGAACTCTCTTTTTCTCATGGCCAACCCAAGGTACTCTTCGTACTGTCAAGATTTTACTTACATAGTATGATGGTAAAGGCCTATTATTATTCAGCCAGTGTGTAACCTTGTTAAATAGCGACCAAGATGGCTCATCTATATTATCGGGGGTCTCAGGTACTCCTGTCATCACTACAACATAGGGACTTGAACCTGGGGGTAGATTGGCTGCAAATCGTTTATTCTTCCCTTTGTGCCACTCATTTCCCTTATTTGCCTCTTTGGCTTTTTCTTTCCCAATGGTGGAATTATCCCCTGCAGTATTTTTGTTATTGTCTTGGGGTTTTGCAGTTGGGGTTTGCACTATTGGTTTTGTTGTCAAGTTCTTAGCCATCGGGAGTGCCTTAGAGTTAGTTATGGCAGTAGGGGGTGGATTAGTTCTTGGCGTTGGCTGGGGAATTTTTTGCTGAGGAGGGGGAGGAGGTTTTAGGGGTTTAGCTGGGGGTCCTTTAATTATGGTGCTTAATTCATTCAATTGTTTTTCTATTAGTCCCAGTCGTGTATCTATGGTGGCAAGATGAGCAGTGACAAGTTCTCCAACCTTCATTATTAATTGACTGTTGGAGGTACAATCTTTACACAACAGGGCTAGGCTGGGCATTTCCCCAGCACATACAGAATCTGCGGTTCCTTTTTTACTCCCTTTTTTAAGGCTATTCTTTGCTTGATCCTTCCCCTGCTTTTTCTGAACCTGAGGATTCCCCTTAGAACTAGGTACATTTGTAACTAACTTTTGTGGCGGTAGTTTTTGTACAGCCCCCTCCCTCAGACCTCTCAGATTTCTTGAAGTAATAGTTGAGTCATCCAGAGTATTACTACTGGAAACTATGGGTATGTCAGGAGTAAGGTTAGGAACAGATCGGTCCAAGTTTATGTTTAATGTGTCATTCACGATAGAGGTATTTTCAATATTAAAGATGGCTTGCGATGCCTCTATCATAATTGGGTCTAAACCATTGGCAAGATTTACCAATGGAATGGACTCAGTTACAATATCTAACTGTGTGTTAAAGTCCTCTATCAGATCTAAATTTGGTGACTTCTCCAGACTCAGTTGTAATCCAGATAATGACTGAGTAGCAGATAAATCAACAGTGTTTGGCATGCTGTGTATCTCCACTATGGCAGCAGGTTGATTAAGTATTCCAGGATCTCGATGGGGTGTTTTCGCATTGGCTAGCAGACCCAATGATGACCTTTTTGCTTCTGCCAACTCTAAAGAAACGCGTTGATTTAATAAAGATATACCCTGGTCTATTGCATCATTTGCTTTCGCAATAAAATTGTCAATGGGTCCAATCACCTTGGCTCCTCCAGCTGCAGTTTTGCTCCGGCTGCCCCTTGTGGACATGGTCGCCGTTTAAACAGAACAAAAGCAAAAAAGTATATGTTACAATGGATAATAAGTTATTACTTATCCTCACAAATCACAGGATCCAAGTGTAAGGGGGGTGGCCCGTCCCGTCCCCGGTCGTCCACAGACGGCCACAGACGGTCCCGCCCTTGTCCCGGGCTTCTCCCGGTCGCTCCCGTGCGCTCCCGCGCCGCGGGAACGCTCTGTTTGCTTTATAGTGCCTGGGATAGGAAGGTGAGGGGCGTATCCTGCAGGGAGAGCGCCCAGGTGTGTTGCTTGTGGGCGGGCGGTCAGGCGGGCGCTCCTGGGACAGGTAGTCCTGCGCCTCCGCCTGCTCGCAGCCCTCACAGGATACTTTGGTTCTTCTGCTCACCCCTTAATTAATCCTTCACAAAACGAAGTTTTGCGACGTGAAATGCAGAAACGGGAAGGATTTTCTGCAAGTCTCCCCTGTCGATCAGCAGGCAGCAACCAGTGCGCGAGGGTGAAAGTGATCCCGCTGCAGCTCCAATCCGGCAGCCTTTTTACTCCACAGTCAGTTGGGGGCGTATCCTGCAGGGAGAGCGCCCAGGTGTGTTGCTTGTGGGCGGGCGGTCAGGCGGGCGCTCCTGGGGCAGGTAGTCCTGCGCCTCCGCCTCCGCCTGCTCGCAGCCCTCACAGGATACTTTGGTTCTTCTGCTCACCCCTTAATTAATCCTTCACTAAACGAAGTTTTGCGACGTGAAATGCAGAAACGGGAAGGATTTTCTGCAAGTCTCCCTTGTCGATCAGCAGGCAGCAACCAGTGCGCGAGGGTGAAAGTGATCCCGCTGCAGCTCCAATCCGGCAGCCTTTTTACTCCACAGTCAGTTGGGGGCGTATCCTGCAGGGAGAGCGCCCAGGTGTGTTGCTTGTGGGCGGGCGGTCAGGCGGGCGCTCCTGGGACAGGTAGTCCTGCGCCTCCGCCTCCGCCTGCTCGCAGCCCTCACAGGATACTTTGGTTCTTCTGCTCACCCCTTAATTAATCCTTCACAAAACGAAGTTTTGCGACGTGAAATGCAGAAACGGGAAGGATTTTCTGCAAGTCTCCCCTGTCGATCAGCAGGCAGCAACCAGTGCGCGAGGGTGAAAGTGATCCCGCTGCAGCTCCAATCCGGCAGCCTTTTTACTCCACAGTCAGTTGGGGGCGTATCCTGCAGGGAGAGCGCCCAGGTGTGTTGCTTGTGGGCGGGCAGTCAGGCGGGCGCTCCTGGGACAGGTAGTCCTGCGCCTCCGCCTCCGCCTGCTCGCAGCCCTCACAGGATACTTTGGTTCTTCTGCTCACCCCTTAATTAATCCTTCACAAAACGAAGTTTTGCGACGTGAAATGCAGAAACGGGAAGGATTTTCTGCAAGTCTCCCCTGTCGATCAGCAGGCAGCAACCAGTGCGCGAGGGTGAAAGTGATCCCGTTGCAGCTCCAATCCGGCAGCCTTTTTACTCCACAGTCAGTTGGGGGCGTATCCTGCAGGGAGAGCGCCCAGGTGTGTTGCTTGTGGGCGGGCGGTCAGGCGGGCGCTCCTGGGACAGGTAGTCCTGCGCCTCCGCCTCCGCCTGCTCGCAGCCCTCACAGGATACTTTGGTTCTTCTGCTCACCCCTTAATTAATCCTTCACAAAACGAAGTTTTGCGACGTGAAATGCAGAAACGGGAAGGATTTTCTGCAAGTCTCCCCTGTCGATCAGCAGGCAGCAACCAGTGCGCGAGGGTGAAAGTGATCCCGCTGCAGCTCCAATACGGCAGCCTTTTTACTCCACAGTCAGTTGGGGGCGTATCCTGCAGGGAGAGCGCCCAGGTGTGTTGCTTGTGGGCGGGCGGTCAGGCGGGCGCTCCTGGGACAGGTAGTCCTGCGCCTCCGCCTCCGCCTGCTCGCAGCCCTCACAGGATACTTTGGTTCTTCTGCTCACCCCTTAATTAATCCTTCACAAAACGAAGTTTTGCGACGTGAAATGCAGAAACGGGAAGGATTTTCTGCAAGTCTCCCCTGTCGATCAGTAGGCAGCAACCAGTGCGCGAGGGTGAAAGTGATCCCGCTGCAGCTCCAATCCGGCAGCCTTTTTACTCCACAGTCAGTTGGGGGCGTATCCTGCAGGGAGAGCGCCCAGGTGTGTTGCTTGTGGGCGGGCGGTCAGGCGGGCGCTCCTGGGACAGGTAGTCCTGCGCCTCCGCCTCCGCCTGCTCGCAGCCCTCACAGGATACTTTGGTTCTTCTGCTCACCCCTTAATTAATCCTTCACAAAACGAAGTTTTGCGACGTGAAATGCAGAAACGGGAAGGATTTTCTGCAAGTCTCCCCTGTCGATCAGCAGGCAGCAACCAGTGCGCGAGGGTGAAAGTGATCCCGCTGCAGCTCCAATCCGGCAGCCTTTTTACTCCACAGTAAGTGGGGGCGTATCCTGCAGGGAGAGCGCCCAGGTGTGTTGCTTGTGGGCGGGCGGTCAGGCGGGCGCTCCTGGGACAGGTAGTCCTGCGCCTCCGCCTCCGCCTGCTCGCAGCCCTCACAGGATACTTTGGTTCTTCTGCTCACCCCTTATTTAATCCTTCACAAAGCGAAGTTTTGCGACGTGAAATGCAGAAACGGGAAGGATTTTCTGCAAGTCTCCCCTGTCGATCAGTAGGCAGCAACCAGTGCGCGAGGGTGAAAGTGATCCCGCTGCAGCTCCAATCCGGCAGCCTTTTTACTCCACAGTCAGTTGGGGGCGTATCCTGCAGGGAGAGCGCCCAGGTGTGTTGCTTGTGGGCGGGCGGTCAGGCGGGCGCTCCTGGGACAGGTAGTCCTGCGCCTCCGCCTCCGCCTGCTCGCAGCCCTCACAGGATACTTTGGTTCTTCTGCTCACCCCTTAATTAATCCTTCACAAAACGAAGTTTTGCGACATGAAATGCAGAAACGGGAAGGATTTTCTGCAAGTCTCCCCTGTCGATTAGCAGGCAGCAACCAGTGCGCGAGGGTGAAAGTGATGCCGCTGCAGCTCCAATCCGGCAGCCTTTTTACTCCACAGTCAGTTGGGGGCGTATCCTGCAGGGAGAGCGCCCAGGTGTGTTGCTTGTGGGCTTGCTAAGGTTGTCATATCTGGTAGTTGCCTTGGTAGGGTCAACTATCACAGGGGTAGAACCTGAGGCTCCTCCTGTGTCAGACATGGCTGCTAGTGAGGTGTAAGTGGTGCACTTACCTACACTAAGTGTTTTCCTACTGTACCTTGCTAGTGAGTTGTAGTCAGGGTGTGCTAATCCCTTTAATCTACAACTACTAAGTTCAGTAGAACTTAATATGCTAAGCTTTTGATTTATATGTACCTAAGGTACTTGATGTGATCTTTCAATTTGATATAAAGATTGCAATGGTAAAACAAACAGCAAGCTCAAATCCGCACCGCTGCACACCAATGTGAGAAGTTGGCCTGATATGTAGTGTTTCCAATTCTGGAACCACTTGGTATCAGTCCAAACAAACCCCAAAGATGTCTGGTTGTAAGTCAACCTTGTTAGACAAGCTATCCTAGTGGTAGCATGGACTAAGCAGCCTTAAAGGCTTAACTTAAGAGGTCGTGTTAAGCGAGCTGTTTTACCACATACAATCCCGTAATCAAATGAAAGGACACCACACAAGTATATATTATAAAAATATATGTGTTTATTTATAAATTAATCCCCAGTACTCTTTATGAGGAAAGGGGCACAAGCGTTAAATCAAAAGCACAGTATAACATACAAAGTTGCACAATTTTGGATGAGGGCCGGTGGCCACTCAAACCATATACTAAAAAAATGCTATAAGAGATACCAATCGAACAGTGGTTAGGCCTAGGGCCTAGAGAATCGCTGGGAGCAGTCAGGACTAGCAATGCTGAAGTCGGGAGTAGCCCACGGAATTCGGGTGCAGCACGGAAAGTGCGGCTTGCACCAATGCAATGTCAATGGTGCGTAAAAGTTACATAAAGTGAGTTTAAAGATACTTCCGCTGAACCTAGAGGAACAAAACTTAAGACACAGACCCTAGAGGTGTGGGCCAGTGTAGGAACACCGGCGTTGCAATGTTACCTCACCCACAGGAAGTGGGTGCACAGGGTCGAAGTGGCGTCGGGTTTTGACACGCAGGCTCTTGGTGCTTGAAGCTGAAGAAGCTGCAGGCGATGGGAAGCAGAAGTGTCCGGTGTGATCCAAGGGCGGATCGAAGTCGAGATGTATCTGAAAGCAGAGGGGACAGAGTCTGGGTCACTCAGCAGTGACCAGGGTGGAACCAGGACGGAACCAGGCAATGTCGGGCGCAATCAGATGGTTGTCGAGAGGCTTCTCTCCACTGTCACGTGGGCTCTGGGGCATCTGCGACGTCCAGGAGCAGGTCACGAACTGTCCCACGCAGGCTCTCGCCGTCAGCACCGTCGGCTTCAAGATTGCAGCAAACAGCACTTGGCAAAAGCAATCCACGCGGAACCGGGAGATTGCTTCTCACTCAGACCAGGAGGGTCAGAGTGGGGGCTCCTTTTCACAGGAGCTGGTGCAGATCTGGAGCAACCAGAAAAGCAAGTCGTATTCAAGTTTTTGTCGGCACAGGGGCCACAAGCCAGCTGGCAAGGGACCGGGCCAACGCGTCAAGCCAACACAAGCAGAAGGGCCCCACGCAGCACTCGTCGAGTGTGGAGGAGGTAGCTTTGGTGCAAGTGTAGCTCGGGGTGGGGGCTTCTCAAACCCCGGTGTACAGCTTCGAGGGTCACTCGTGGGCTGCATGGTCAGCGTCTCGTGGCCTTTTCAAGATGGCGTGCCCCACGCTTCCGGTCGCCTCCACGGGTCTCAGCTCTGCAGGGACTGTGGATCGGGCTGGGAGAAGGCAGGCAAGCTTAATCTCGTCGATCTCTGTCGCTCGAGTTCCGGCGGGAACTGGAACAAAGCAAGGGTCGAGGGCTGGATGGTGCCTGTTTGCACAGGGTGGTCACTCCTTGACCACAAGGGAGATTCTTCAGTCTTCTATGTTGAGTAGAATGTCGAAGGGTCCAGAATTCGTTTCTTATGTTTCTTCAGGATTATCTGAGTTGCATTGGCACTGCTCCCACTCTTATTCGAATCTGGTGGGCTGGACATCCTGCTAGGTCCCCTCCTATGGGTGGGACCCAGGAAGGGGGTGGTTACACCCCTTTCCTTTGATCCAGGCCACACTGGGACTGGGGCTGGGATGCCCCAGAACCGGTTTGGCCGGATTATGCAAGGGGCAGCCTTGTGCTCCCCAGGCAGTGTCTGGTTTCTTTGAAACCTCCCTGCTACAATCCACTATCTCCTGTCTGGGGTGGTTTTACACCACCCTGCGACAGGAAACCCTTTGTCCAGGCCACCATTTGCTGAGTTTCGGTCAGCAGCAGGAGGCCAGACTTGTGTCTGTGGCAGAGGCATCCATTTTGTGGATCTGAGGCTCATTTTAAATCAACCGCGTTTCAGTAAAGTAACATGTCTTATCCCTCTAGAAGGGTGGAATGCTACCCCCGTCGCCAGAACTGGCGAGGGGGTAGTATTCCAATTCGTATGACACCTTACACGACATGTTTTGATAAAGCCAAACCAAAGTTGCTATATAACCGCGAGGATTATAAGGCGCTTAAGAGTATATGGTATGGCATTATCCTGGATCAGTGTAGGGAGTTGTTCCCGACATCTGCAGACAGGCTCAGTTCATGCCAGAGCTCCATCTCACATAAAACCACGCACTCTGCCTCCAGGATTGATGAGGCCTTCCATAGGAGTGGCTCACAGGTTTATATGTGTCCAGATATAGGTTTAGATATAGGTATACTATATCTAAGCAAGGGGTGATTACACCCACTTGCCCCAGCTGAGTGATCAGCCAGTTGTGTCAATTTAGGAACCAGCCAGGGGTGGCAAAAGCTTTGCTTCAGCCCCTGGTAGGCCTTGGTGGCACCTATGCCCTGAGCACCTATAGTGCATGGTACAGGGGCTGACAAGGAGTCCATTTCCAATTGTGGTATGTACCTATAGCACATGTATTATAAATTTAGAGAGAGAACAGCAGGCTGGGGGTCTGATTAGCAGGCCCACAGCCTCAGTAAGTCGAAAACCAGTGAAGCAAAAAGCAAAAGATTGGGGTGACCATAGGATAGCAGACCCTACTCTCCTACAGGGGCAATCTGGGGTAAGGTGCCTATTATAGGGGTTAGCTTTGGGCTAAAATTTGCCGGCTCAGTTGGATTTCGCAATGTCTGACTACCGGTCAAGAATTCACCTCTTTCTCTTGTAGGCATGACTTTCTCTGTCCTCCCTAAACCCAATGATTTCTCACTTCCTTTAAATGTTTTTGTCTTGAAATTCTTAGAGGTCTTGAGGCAATCCCTCCTTAGTCCACTTGCAGCTCTTTTCCTTTTAATTGATGCTATTCTAGGGCCTGCAACAGTCGCTGGCTCTGATTGCACAGGAGTACCCTCAGGGATTATGGGGTTGCTAGTAAAGGCGTGTTCCTCGTTCGATATGTCTGGCCCTAATACGGTCGGAAAATCCGACTGCTTGGGAGATTCTAGTGCATTATGGTGCAGGAGTTTGGCAGTACTTTACCAGACGTAGCACCTTCAGTGTGCTCGTCAGTAGTAGCAGGGGAGACGGCCAATGCTAGTGGCCCCAGAGAGGAACGCTTGCGATTAAGTGGCTCAAGCGAGAGGCGACACTCTGTGATAGAAATTTCCTTTTCAAGGACCGAGTATGCTCGGGTGATAAACTGGTCAAACGTGCCACTAACGCAACCTCCCCCCACCCGCCTTCCCTTTCCAGAGCGGGTGGACATTGGCATGGGCAATACTTTTATCAAGATAAAGCAGAAAAGTCCCGATAGTGCAGCAATTTGGTGTAATGCAAGAGTCAATACAAATCGTCCAAATACCTTTCAGGGGTCCATGAGTTATATCAGTGATTAGAGGGGTGGCCCAGCCTGGCCTACACCGGCCTCTGACAGCCACAGACGGCCCCGCCCTTGTCCCAGGCTTCTCCCGCGGTGCTAGTGAATGTGTGTGTGGTTGGGTGGGGGGTGTGTGACTGTCCAAAGATGAGTAAATAGTTGATTTAGTAGGTATATGAGGTTAAGACTGCATGTGGAAACAGTTGTTTGGGTGAGTGAATCTCTTTATGGGTGGTGGGATGTGTAAATATATTTCTCAATTATACGTTCCCAACAAAGTAGAAATATACAAGGCTTTGTATATGACAGTTGTTGTAAATAAATAAGTATACATAAGACTCAGTGATTGTATGAGTGACTGTATTGAAAACTGTATACTTTTAATAGTTATTTTATGACTCGCTAAGTATGAGTTACTATCTATATGAATAAATAAAGTGGTGTTTGTATGAGTGTGTAGCTTAGTAAATGTAAGTATCATCAATTATTTGAATAAGTGAGTAGGATGACTGCATAAGTGAATAGGATGTGTGCTGGTGTGTAATGTCGATGTATTTTTTTTTTATATTTTTTTTTTATTGATTCAGTTCAAAGCCGCATAAAACAAACAGATTTATATAGCAATTACACAATCAGAAATAATCAAATATTTAAAAAAACAATATCAAAACATGATATATAAGCAGCGATATCATCATATTTAACCAAAAATAGAGAGAGCAGTCATTTTTTCATGGATCCAAATGATCAATCATTGCCTGTCAGATTTTATACCCTTTTTGCATTTTCCTAACAGATTTAATCCGGTAAAGGTTAAATTCTAAATAAAAAACATTGTAAAACTTTCCTCGCCACATTTCATATATAGGAGCTTCTGGCTTCAACCACATTGAAGATATACATAGGCGAGCTATCGCCATAGCCATAAATAAAACATATCTGTTGTTTTGATACCCTGGAAACAAGTTATTATCATTAGATAAACCAAAAATAATCATCTCTCTTGAAATTGCGACATCACACTTTGTGATATAAGCTTGAAATTTTTCTATAGAAATAAAGAAAGATTTTAACACTGGGCAATTTGAAAATATATGTACAATATCTGCTTGATCAGATTGGCATCTATAACATTTCACATTGTTAGCATTACCCCATTTCATAATTTTAAATGGCGTATGATAAAGGTTGAATAAAGTTTTATAATGTTGTGAGTATAAGTTGGCAGACAAGATAATTTTATCAGCTATATAAAGTGACTCTTGAAAGGGCACAGCCAGTGTGCTCATTCTATTACACCATTTGGATTCCTGCAATCCCAAATCATCCTGTTGTAAATTCACCAAATGATTGTATATAGTCCCAATACGTGAGGGTTTTTTGAGCATATCGATAAAGTCATTATGACAAAGCGGTAAAGCATTTGGGTGTTTAAAAATAAAATCCCGTATTTGTAAGTACTTAAAAAAGTCATGTTGGGAGAGACTATAGATATCTTTTAGCTCCTGAAAAGAGGCAATTGTGCCATCTTTAACCATATTGCCTATAGTTAACATACCTTTTTGCCCCCATGTACCCATAGTATAATCCCAGAATATTGACGAAAGCAGTTCTATAGAGTTACATGGAGTATAGAAATTAATGCGCCCAAGAGAGATAAGCTTCTATATGGACCGCCATCCTTTAAATGCAGCCATCACCAATTTAAATCTGGTTCTTTTATAATAACTGGGTTCTAAAAAACGAAATAGCATTTGCTGAGATTGTGGGCCAAGTAAAAGAGAAAAAATATCAGGGCTCTCAAATATAGGGGGAGTTCCACCAATCGCAAAGTACTTAATATTCTGCATAAGACACGCCAAATAATATAATGCAAAATTTGGAACTCCCCAACCCCCACATAATATTGGTAGTGTCATAAATTTAGAGTCTAGACGCCCTACGTGCCGATTTCCAACCCCATAAAAATCTATCAGCTATAGATTGTAGTTTCCTCTGTTCTAATACAGGTATCTCCAATGGTACTGATCGGAAGTAATATAAAACTTTAGGCAAAATAGACATTTTTAGAACATTGCGTCTCCCAACCAATGACAAATGTAAGCACTCAATTTTCTCAAGTTGATTTCTAATTGATTGTAATAAATAAAGTGGTGTTTGTATGAGTGTGTAGCTTAGTAAATGTAAGTATGATCAATTGTTTGAATAAGTGAGTAGGATGACTGCATAAGTGAATAGGATGTGTGCTGGTGTGTAAGGTCGATGTAGGTGTGTAAGTATATTTAACAGTGTTCTATTGATCTTTGTCAGCATGTGTGAGTGAATCTATAGGTAAGTGTTTAGATGTGTGTGTAGATGTAGGAATCACTGAGTGGGTTTTTAGAAACTTGTAATGGTGTGTCAATGGTTTCAAATATGGTACTCCATAGTGTTGAAAGGTTATACTAGGGTATGATGAGATGTATCATATTGTCTTTTTTTTTGGTTTTCAGGTCACAAATAGAAACAAAAACAAGAGAGCATTCACAGCACAGAAAACAAATAGGAAGAAAAAAGAAGAGAGAAAGGAGAAAAAAGAACAAAAAGAAAAGGAGATTATCGAGTATCAAAACATCGAAAAGAATCATATATCAGACAGTCATAAATATAATATTTGTTCAAGCCAAATCTAAAATGCTTATACATCAATGAAAATGAAAACAGTCCATAACAATTAAAAAAACATAGAACATAAAGCAGTTAGTCCCACTAAAGACTTGAACAGACCCTCCCAAATTAACGTAAACCCCGAGCTTTAGCTAACCCTAGTTCCATTTCATAAACCCCCCCCCCCTCAATAATACCCAAAAATCAATAATTTTAGGACTAAGTACATCACTCCAAGCCCAAGCAATGCATAGCCGAGCAGAGATGATAATAACTGAGACTAAAGGTTTGGATAAATAGCCTGGATCTGATACAGACCCCAATACTATTTCTTTCTCAGTTAATTGGATCACCTTGCCTGATAACCTGCTCAGCAAACATGTGCCATCAAACCAGAATGTAGTTAATAAAGGACACATAACAAACATATGCCTGAGATCAGCAGCATACTCATTACATTTCGGGCAGTATGACTTCAAAGAGACCTAGGAGGTAACCCATTTCGAAACAATTACCTGCGGGGTGTTATATAACATGAACGTGGTGCGATGTTGTTGCAGCTTTAAGTTAATCGAAGAGACGGCAGAGTTTATTGTAGCCATTGAATCAACAACCTCTTCTATATTAATTCCAGTTGCAAACATACGATTGAGTTTGGCTACAATCTGCAATCCGTCATTTCCAATTGCAGACAGGAAGCTCTGATAAGCTTTCCCAATCAGACCCTGAGCAAAGGTTTTAAAGGTAGCCCACAATACATCGGAAGTATGAGGGAGGGCTAACAAGCTCTTCCCTTGTATAAAATAATCCCTGACTTGCAGGTACTTAAAAAATGAATTGTGGATATCCCAAACTCATCTTTTAAAGAGGAGAATGACCTAAAACTACATTCATCATACATCTGCCCTAACCATATTATTCAACACTGTTGCTACATTCTACAAACCAAGTCCGAAAATATGCTCGGGCCTAGGATGGTCCCATAAGAATATAAATTCATGTAAATCTGGCACAGCAAAAGTTTTACAAATATCTTGCCAAATACGATAAATGTGCCCAACTACCTTGAAGCAGATTCTCTTAAAATAGATTGGGTCCGACACATAGTGTAGAAGAAACCCAATGTTTGGACCAAATGCGAGCTGATGCGCAAACCCTAGTTTGACCATGGTGGGTCCCAAAAGTAGACTCAGAATACGATTAAGAAAAGCTGCCCAAAAATAAGTTTTAAAATCGGGGAGTTGGAACCCACCTTGCTCATATGTCAGCTTAATATATCTAAGAGCTCTCCTGGTTCTACGATAGCCCCAACTAAAGCTTCCGATAACTGAGTTTAGCTATTTAAAAAATGACATTGGAACTCTTAAAGGAATTGAACGAAACAAATAAAGAAATTTAAGCAGAACATTCATTTTCATTATGTTGCATCTCCCGATGATCATCAGGGGCAACCTGTGCCACCTCCGCAAATCAGCAGTGATTTGTTTGAGCAGTGGTTCATAGTTCAAGGCCATAAAATGGTCAGTACAGCTACTGAGACAGACATCAAGATACGTAGCAGAGGCAGTGATACCTAGCTGGGGTAGAGCGAGTACAGGTACGTAATTAAGAATAGACTGTGTTTTATTTAGATTGAGCTTATAGCCAGAAAAAGAACCAAAATGTTGTGCCTCATGTGTTATTACAGCTATAGCCACCTCGGACCCAGTAGTAAATACAGCAATGTCGTCTGCATAGGCAGTAATTTTTAACTTCACACCATTAAAAGATACAGGCAAGATAGAGACATTCTGATGGAGATGCCTGATAAACGGCTCAATGTAAAGAGCAAATAGTAAGGGGGAAAGCGGGCACCCCTGGCGCGTGCCCCGCTGTATACTTACTGCCCTGCATGTACAGCCATTAAGTTTAATAACAACAGAAGGATTACGATACAGTTGCTGAACCGCCGAGACAAACCTCCGACTGAGGCCTAATGATAGCAAAGTACACCATAAAAAAACCCAAGCAACTCGGTCGAAGGCCTTCTCGGCTTCCAGCATTAGCATCCCAATCCGCTGACCAAAATGACCTGCAACATCAAAAGCTGCAAATGCAGTGTTTATATGTGCTACTGTGTACCTACCTGGAACAAAACCGTACTGTTCTTCTGAAACCAATAGATGAATAAGTGGGGCAAGGCGAGAAGTGAGAAGCTTGGAAAAAAATTTGGCATCCGCGTTAATAAGGGATATTGGTCGATATAACCCTAGGTCCTCCACAGGTTTGCCCTTTTTGGGGAAAACCACAATATTCGTCCTATTCCAAGAAGGGGGAGTACCCCCTCCCTACAGTATCTCATTATTCAGCTCAAGGAGAACTGGCTTCAACACTCCCCTAAAAGTTTTTTAAAACTCCAGCGGAATGGTGTCTTCACCCACCGCCTTACCACTAGGCGATAGCTACGTTCAATTCCTCGAGGTCAGCATTACTCTCTAAGCCCAGAGTATGAGACACATCCAAATAAGGTAAAGCACTCTCTTGTAAATATTTCCTTGCCATTTGTTGGTTATAGGTTCCAGTTTCCTTATATAAGCAAGTGTAAAAGATCCTAAACTACTCGGCAATATCCTCTGACTTTGTATAGGTAACACAAATCCACACCCTTGATTTTCTTAAAGTGAGAATTAGCCCTCTGATCAGCAAGTTGGTAAGCCAGTACCCTTCCCACCCTCTCTCCATACTGATACTGCTTTGTTCTAAACTTGAAGAAATTGTTGGCAACTTTATCCATCAACCTTCTATGGAGTTTCTCTTTAGCATCAATATTCTGGGCATATTTCTGTTGTCTTGTTCACTCATGTCCTTTGACTCTATTGCACAGGCGTGTTGCTGTTCTAACTCAATGTATTGTCTATCTACATTGACCAACTGAGTACAGTTAAGTCTATTCTGCTTGACTACATACTGGAAAGTAGCCCCTCTCACACTTGATTTTAAACAATCCCATACCAACGCTATGGATGAGTTGTGAAGATTGTTCAGAATATATTCCTTCAAAACCTCTTGCATGTGAGGAACAAAATCAGAATTACTTGGCAGGTGCCAAGGGAACAAAAATTCCCTAGCTTGATCTTGTCTAGATGATCCAAGAATTACAGTAAGCATGATGGGATTATGGTCCGAGGTTACCTTTGGGCATACGACCATTGATACGTTGATCAATAACCCATAGTTAGTCAAAATCATGTCAATCCTGGAGTACTGTTTATGGGGGTGAGAGAAAAAAGTGAACCCTGATGTTGTAGGGAACAATGTCCGCCAGGCATCATCCAGTTGATGGCTATGCAATAGATCTCGTATAGCAGCCCTTACCTGGACCATTCTAGCTCTTTCAAGCGTGTTTGTGGTATCCATTTTTTTTATCTTAGTTGCAATTGAAGTCTCCCATAACAATGAGATCACCCGCCCAATCTAAATGTTCAGAATTCAGGTAAGAGAAAACTTCAGGACAATCAACATTAGGGCCGTAAACCATACATACTGTAACCTTATTTCCAAGAATCAAAAGCTGCGCAATTGCCCACCTGCCCCGACTATCAGCAAGGGTTCGCAGTACAGTTAGTACAGTCTTTCAATAGAGTGATCCCCCTTGTAGATGCTGTCTCTGAAGTACAAACGATTAGATCATAGCCTAGTTGTTTAAAAAAGCTTCTATCTTTATAGGCCAGATATGTTTCAGCCAATCCAACTATTTGGGGCTTAAATCTTTTAAACTCTTCCGCAACCAATCGCCTTTCACGAACCATATTCATCCCACAGATGTTCCAGCTCATAAATGTGACTCTAGACATTACCAAAGTTCTAAAAAGCCAAACTGTACTCTATCCGTAACCACAGACATAATTTTCCGCCCAACAGATGCTTATTACTACTTTCAAATATTTTCTGTGCTACTTTCAAAAAGCCATGACTGTTTAACTCCCCCACCTCCCAACCACCCCCATCTCCCCACCCCATTTCTTGGAAAAGGAGTCACCCCCCTTAAGGCTGGCCTGACCAACAGCAGATGAAAGACGCTACGACCGCCCCTCTCGGAAGGCCCCCAACAAACCCACACACCATACCCCCTCCGTCCACACCCGGTGGATATACCGCACAAAAAACCATAAAACCTTTACTGAAAGTAAAGAAAGATCATTTTTAACTATTGCATAATTACATCCCAAATGACATTTCCTACATCCCAATGTCAAGAGAACAGAAAAGATTGAGCCAGGAAGTTATATTATTCAAGGATTGGGAGTGGTTTGCCAATTAGCCAGTGCTTTTGTAGCCTCCTGCTCACTTGAGAAGAATCATGAGCGACCATCCTTAATAACTTTAAGCCGAGCAGGCTCTTGCAAAAAAACCTGAGAGCAAACAGACTTAAATGAGTCCATGATCATCAATTTTGAGTTGCATTAATACAAGCTGTGACTCCTGTGCAGAAACCACCTTGACCGTATGAGTACTGACTTCCTCCACACCTGTCACCCACTCCTGCAGTTCAGAGACCTCAGCTGTTAATGGTAGACCTCGGTAATAACCTCAGATCGTGCTTTTTAATTTCAATACAGTCCACCCTTGCCTGTTGGTAGTAGGCTTGTGTTTCCACTCTCTGAGCATTTAGAGCCTGCATAATACTAGAGAGTGAAGGCTCATCACCCTCTCCATTTCTTCCATCCAAGTAGTTCTACTCGACATTGCGTCTTGTTCCCGCTTCTTCAGAGCCCAGAGAACCGTGGGGGGTGGAAGAAGATCCAAGCACTGCGGGTGAAGTGTTAAGTCCAGCTAATTGTAAAGATGGAAATGAGGAAATGAGAGGTTGTAAACTATTAAAATAGTTTATTCCAAGTATAGGCAGCAAATCACAGGAGCACATCTAAGCATGAAGAAGTCCAACAGCCAAATGGCAAGAAAACAGTTTAACATGGAGAAGGAGGTTGTTTCACGAGCGATGCACTTTTGAAGAGAAACATTCTCCTCAAAAGTGTGCGCCATGGAACAGCACAACGTAATAAGGTAAAACATTGAGCGCGCCTGAGCGTGCCATAAGCATATTTAAATAAACACACTTACTTGTACATTACATCTTTTCCCTTTTTACAAAGATTAAAATGAAAAAGAAAAAGAAAATAAAAAGATTAAATTAAGAGAGAAAATAGTCTTTAAAACGAGTTGGAAGGGAGCAATTCCTGTGACCCTATTAGAGGAGACAGTAGAAGTGCTGGAACCAACATGAGAATCAACAATAGCATCACAGTGAGGAACAACATTTGATTCTTCAGCAAAATTGGAATTTTGATCTACAAAGTAAGTACAAGGAGCATTAACAAGAGAGTGTTCATCTGAAGCTGCACCTAAAGGAAAAAAAGAGCAAGAAGAAGAATCATTGACATATTTAGCAGTGGAAATCCTCTTTTTGCCTGTTCCTGGAGTAAGCTTGACAATGACACGCTTACTCCACCATCCTTTTCGGTCAAGAAACAAAGAACCCCTGGAAACTGTTAGAACTTGAGTAGGCAAAGAAAAGGTTGACAAACCTTTTTTAACTCTGCTACTAAACTTCACCATAACCCAGTCACCAATATTAAAATGTTGATCTGAAGAAGAGACTTTAGAATTGAAATTCCTCTCTTGAGTTACTTGTTTGGAGGCAACATTTTCCTTAACAACTTCCCTGTCACGACAAGCCAAACAAGATTTGTCTTTAGACTGCAAGTCTTTTATCCAAGATGGGCAAATATTGCCATTTGGATTTCTTTTCCTCAAAAGCCTGAAAGGGGAAATTCCAGTGGTACTATGAGGGGTAACCAAATAAGACCACAATTTGCCCCTTAAAACTTTTTCCACATCCAGATTAGAGGAAAGAGCAGTCTGGATACCTTCCTTAAAAAACGTATTCATCATCTCTATCAGACCATTTGAAGAAGGCGAATATAGAGCTACTCTAAGGTGTTTAATGTCATACGACTTTAAAAATGATTCAACAGAAGAGGAACAGAAATGAGAGCCATTATCACTAACTAATTCCCTAGGAGGACCCTCAGAAAGAAAAATTGTACTCAAAAACTTAATAACTACTGCAGAAGTGGGTTTCTCAGAGAACTCAAAAACACACCACTTTGAATGGTAATCAATCAAGGAAATTATGTAGCGTTTATCAGTTGGCAAAACTTCCCAAGGACCAGAAAAGTCAATGGCCAACTTTTGCCAAGCCTCCTCAGGAATTGGAACTGTATGTAAAGGTAACAGGGGTGTCTTCCAATGCTTGTCCGAAATCAAACATGTGGAACAAGAATCTATCCAATTGGAGACATCCCTATCTAAACCCGGCCACCAAAAATGCTCCTTCAACTTTCTGGAGGTACCACCAATACCTAGGTGTCCTTGATGAGCAGAATCAAAAAGTCTTTTACAAATGCTCACAGGTGGAACACATAAATCACCCCTGAAAATCACGCCATTTACAATTGTGAGTTCTTCAGAAACTTGTGCAAAGACCTTCAAGGAATCAGGGAGTGAACTAATTTTTGGCCAACCAGAAACAATTAAGTTTTTAACACTAACCAGCACCGAATCTTGAGAGCAACTCTTCAACCAATCAGCCTCTGAAATGCAAAAAGGTGAAAGCACTAATTCCTCTATAGATGCTACAATGCATTCAACATCATCAACAGTATCATTTCCCTCATCATCTTTCTCCAAACTCAATCTCGAAAGAGCATCAGCCCTTTAAATATTGCCACCAGATATATGTTTGATGGTGAAATTGTATTCATGTAACTTCGATAATATACGAACAAGCCTGGAGGAAGCCTTGCCTGTTCCATTACCATTGAGAAGATGAAGTAAAGGCTTATGATCACTGAGAAGCGTAAAATGTGATCCCCAGATAAATGTTTTAAATTTCTCAATATCCCAGGAACAGGCAAGGGCCTCTCTTTCGATGGTACTATAATGTGACTCAGCCACATTCAGAGCCCTTGAGGCAAAACCTACAGTATTCTCTTTATAGGTGCTTCTTTGAGTAAGTACCGCACCTAAACCTTTTTGACTAGCGTCAACTGCAATGGTGCATTGTAAACTATGATTAAAAGATGATAAAGCAGGTGCCTCTACAATAACTTTTTTTATCATGTCAAAAGCGTTGTTAGCCTCCTCAGACCAAGTAAATTTCATGTCTTTTTTGAGCAAGGTGCGAAGAGGCTAAACAAACTGAGAATAATTCTGAATGAAACGTGAATAGTACTCAGCAAGAACAAGGAACGATCTAAGGGCGTCCTTGTCTTTTGGAATGACAACATTAGAAATAGCCTTAGTCAAACAAACCTTTCGTTTGATACCATGAGCAGAAATACTGTGACCAAGGTCGTCTAACTCTTTGACCATAAATATACATGTTTTAACACCTAAAGTTATCCCAACTTCCTTAAAGCGAGATAAAACTTTTCTTAAAACTTTGAGATGTTCTGATTTGTCTTTTGAATGTATCAGAACATCGTCCTGATATGCTTGTACATTGGGAATATCATGTAAAATTGTGTCCATAAATTTCTGGAACACACTGGGAGCAGACGCCGGGCCAAAAGGAAGTCGAAGGTATTTGAATGCTCCAAAAGGAGTTATAAATGTGGTTAACTCAGAGGAGGACCTCGAGAGAGGGATCTGATGATACGCACTCTTGAGGTCCAAAAGTCAAAAAATTTTAGATTCTGAAATACCCGCTAACAACTCCTGAATTTTGGGCAATGGATGGCAATCCACAATAATATTCTGATTAAGATAACGCAGGTCTGCACATAAACGAATAGATGAATCTTTTTTCTTAACAACGACGATAGGACTAACCCATAAAGAAGAGTTAGTTGGAACAATGATGCCTTCTGAAACCAATTTGTCCAAAACTTTTTGGAGTTCGTCCCTCACATTCAAAGGAATATACCTTAATTTATGACAAACAGGAATGGCATTAGGTTTAAGTCTGATTAAATGCTCAAAATCTTTAATGTAGCCGACAGAATCTTTGAATACCTCTGGAAATTCAGATATTAAACTATGAACTTCCACGTTTTCCTCATTAGCTACATTAAAAATCGATGTCTCGTTGACCTGAACAGGTGAATCAGAACCAGGGACTAATTTCAATCCCATTTTAGCTAGGTCCTGCCACCCAACAATGAGTTTGCCATTAATTGCGACATAAACCTTTGTTGTAGTGGACCTACCTAAACATTCAGTCTTGGTTACAAAATACCCCAACATATCAATATTATTCCCATTGTAAGCTTTAGGAATGATATCTAGAGGCAACAAAGTTATATTTTTACTCCAGCGTTCGTTAAATAAAATATCAGAAATGAGGGTAACTGGTGCTCCAGAATCTGACATCATGTCCAATTTTACATTGTCAACAATTACATCGCAAGTAGGGTCTTTAACACGTTCAGTGTGATGAGCCACTTCAACTAAATCAATAGATAACATTTTCCTTTCAGAAGGATGTTGGCAACAACTCACATCTTCAACAGAATTAATGTGAACATCATCAAAGGAAGATTGTAAAGAAGACATATCAACATTGGAAACATTTGCATGGGGATTTTCAAATGAGGAAAAAGAAGAAAGATTATTAATTCTAACTGTTTTCCTGTTCCTACAAACTATATTGAAGTGACCAGTCTTACTCCAAAAAGTACACTTTTTTCCTAATGCAGGACAGGTAGGACTGTTACTAAGATGATTCTTTGAACCACATCTAAAACAGTAAGAGTTAACCTTTCTTTGAAAAGGTTTAAATGAAGAATTCTTTCGAAGAACGGCATTAATCTGAACGTCTTTTCCAGGTTGAAGTATACTCCCATCAGTGATGCATCTTGAGGAGACAATTGACCTTTCAACACTCTTTGCCATTTCCAAAACTTAATTTAAAGTTGGATCACGACAACTCAGAATTCTTTCCTGTATTTTTTTGTGATAACAATTGTACACAAATTGATCTCTAAGAACCGTATCCAGATATGCCCCAAAATTACACTCTGCAGGCAAATTTCTCAAAACAGAGATAAAATCCTCAACAGATTCATCTTGTTGTTGCTTCCTTTTCATAAAGTTAAAACGTTCCATCATGACGCTGGGCTGCTCTAAAAAAAAATTATCAAGTCTTAAAATAGCATCTGTAAAAACGTTCCATCCATCTCCATTACCAGGAGGTGGTTCAGAAATTGGAAGATTGTTAAAAATTTCTTTTCCAGCAGTCCCCAAATGACTGTATAAGATGGCCAACTTCCTTTTTGCAGAATACTCATCTGCTCCAATTGCCACTAAGTAATTCTCAAAACTTTTGTGCCATAATTTCCATGCCTCTCTTTGTTTACCTGGAGTAGGCAGGAAATTATTTAAATAAACAAGCTGTTGATTAGTGGCCATGATAACAAATTAGTTCAAATCCTTTGTTAAAAATCTTTCTTTCTTTTTTTAAATAAATGTCGTAAAGTTTTCCAAAATAGTACTCGTTTGTAGGAAATAACAATTGAAATGTGTTGAATACCTTTTAAAATGAGGAAACGCTGATCGTAGGAAATGAAGAAATCAATCGGAAACACTCGCGGTGAAGCCTCACCATGGAAACAGCTCCTCGAGTAAATCAAAGATGGCCGCCGGAGCGTGAATCAACGTGGTGACGTCAGCATGAGTTGACGAAGCAGTACACGTCATTGAAAACTCAACGAATCACCAGCTCCATTGCAGGAAAACCAACAAAAATGAGAAAGTCGGTCAAACTTGAGACCGAAGCAAGCAGGTTTTCGAGACTGAGCAGCTGAAGATGAGGAGATCGAACACGAGGTTCCGATGACAAGCGTTTCTCAAAAGGTAATTTTTGAAAAATGTGTGCAAAAATGGTGAAATGCCGCCAAAAGAATCCTTGTCGCCAAAATGTAAAGATGTAAATGAGGAAATGAGTGGTTGTAAACTATTAAAATAGTTTATTCCAAGTATAGGCAGCAAATCACAGGAGCACATCTAAGCATGAAGAAGTCCAACAGCAAAATGGCAAAAAAACAGTTTAACATGGAGAAGGAGGTTGTTTCACGAGCGATGCACTTTTGAAGAGAAACATTATCCTCAAAAGTGCGCGCCATGGAACAGCACAACGTAATAAGGTAAAACATTGAGCACGCCTGAGCGTGCCATAAGCATATTTAAATAAACACACTTACTTGTACATTACACTAATGTAGACCCCTTAGAATAGAAATGCACCCTATCAGCAGCATTTTGACCAAGACCGAGGCCAGTGGCCGTGTCCGAGGATTTTGCACATTCCATGTTGTGTAAGCATGTATCAGCATCAGTAGGATTACTAATTAATTAATGGACTGCAGAGGTTACACCGGCCATGGTAGCCAGCGAGTCTGAGAGACCTTTCAGTGGAGTGGGAGCCATCGTGTCCCCCTGTGACCCTACAATAGAGAGTCTGGAAACAATAGATTGTACTTCCCCTTTGATGACACTCATTTTCGTAGAGGGCTAACTCCGGGATCGGCCTTAGAAGTGCTTGTTGCACCCTTCACTTACCCGAGTGCGTCGATAATCTGAGCCTTATTGCTAGTCCCCCTCACGGCCTCAACCACCTATCCCAGTCTGACCTGATTTAGGGCCTTTTTCTTTCGGGGTCCTCCCTCCCTCAGGGGTATTACCCCCTGAACTACACACTGCATCATTCTTGTTCCTGAAATTAGCACTGCTCAAACCAAGTGAGGAAGAGTTGATAGGAGAATCCAAACCCTTCCCTGTTTCCACAATGTCGTTTGCCTGCTCCTTGCTGCCTCCAGCTCCATCACCAATACAGTATTTCGGGCAGTTGCCAATAATGCCTGGACTAATCTCCTGCGCAGTTCCATTTGAATGACCAGAAGAGTCTTCGTTATTTGGGCCCTCGATTTGGGGGAAGCTTTCCAAAACAGAGGAGATAGTTCCAGTCTCACCACTGCCAGCCTCAAGTGGAGAAGAACAAGGAAGGGGTCAACAGGGCCCTGATCCGCCGAACATACTCCCACAGGAGAAACATCCGTTCTCGGGATCCCATTACAATCCTCCATGCTCCCCCAACCCTCATTAACTCCAGCATTCAATACTTCAGCCATCTGGGCAAGGGAAACAACAGATTCAGATCCGCAGGACCGGAGAAGTGCTGTAGTCTTCCCTGAGCGTAGTAGTTTAAAAATAGGCATCCCCACCTGAGGATCCGTAAGACAGCTTGAGACACTAGTACCTATTGGGGCTCTCTGAGCCATTGTAACATTGTCTACAGGGAAATCATCTTCAAAACCAATCTGACCTTCCACACCTTCAACTGCTGCGGCCTCGACGAGTTGTCCGTGGTGCTGCCAGCACTCTTTGTTTTTCCTTCAGTATTTCCCTCAGCTGGAATGCAGATCCCAGCGCCCATGTGACACTGCCTCTGCACCTGAACTCCACTCCACCAGTAAGACCGCTGCAACATATTGAAGCAGAAGAGTCCCACAGCGGGAGCCGCGCCGATGTTTAAAGAGGCCCATAGCTGTGAACCACCATGCTTTGCGGGCGGAGCGAATCACACAGCTGGTGTGAGTGAGCCGGCACATCCATCAGGAAGCAGGGTCAGGAGGAGAAAAAGGAGACTGCCGCTGCACACACAAAGGAGACTGCTGCTGTAGCTAACTATAACACCACTAAAACCTATGGTTTTTTCAGTTAATTTCTTAGGTTTTTTAAATGCTAATTCCGAACTATAACATGTTTGAAACCTATGGTTTTTTCAGTGAATTTCAAAGGTTTTTTAAATGCCAATTCCTAACTATAACATGTCTGAAACCTATGGTTTTTTCAGTGAATTTCAAACGTTTTGTAAATGACAATGTTTAAATGCATTAATTGTTTAATATATTATTTTTTACTGATTTACTACTTTGTTTTAACTATTTATTTTTAGATATTTTATTTTTTAAATTACATTATAATTACATTATACATTACATTACAAAATATACTTTCTCGGAATGAATTTCTTTAGTTTAAATACTTTACAAATAGGCAATAGACTTTTAAGTACAGTAGTTACAGTTGTTGCAATGGGCAACACAATTTCAAACACAATGCAACATTGAGCTCCATGGGAATTTCTAGTTAAATGCAATTAGTTACTTTATGGATTACTTTTCTTACCACAGGACTGGATACTAGATTCAGTCCTGCGACATCTCTTGTAAACAGTTGAGTAAAAGCGTTTTGGTTACAGTAGTGATTTTTAAGGAATATTAATGTATTTTAAAAGTTGACACTTCGAAACTTTTTCACATAGAATCACCAATGTTATCCTATGGGAGGAAATTCACTTAGCAGGTTAGGGTTATCATTACTTTTTTTTACTCAGTGGTGGTTCCTGGATCCAGCACTGGTGCATCTCCTGTAAACAGTTGAAAGAATGTGTTTAAGTCATACGGGTGATTTTTAAGAAATATTTGTAGTTTGTGAAAATCGACACTTAGAAACTTTTCTGGTGAAAACCAGACAATGGATTCCTATGGAAGAAAATACAAGTTACTGGTAAGTACGGTTAGAATTACTTTTCAGGATCAGTGCTGGGCTAAAACATGCAGCACTCGGTTCTCTCCTGATAACAGGTGAGTAAAACTGAATTTCTTGTTTGGATGATTTTAGGTGAATATTTTAAAGTTCCAAAACTCCACCTTAGAAGAATTTCCAAGTGAAACCAGTCAATGTTATCCTATGGGAGGAAATTCACTTAGCAGGTTAGTGTTATCATTACTTTTTTTTACTCAGTGGTGGTTCCTGGATCCAGCACTGGTGCATCTCCTGTAAACAGTTGAAAGAATGTGTTTAAGTCATACAGGTGATTTTTAAGAAATATTTGTAGTTTGTGAAAATCGACACTTAGAAACTTTTCTGGTGAAAACCAGACAATGGATTCCTATGGAAGGAAATACAAGTTACTGGTAAGTACGGTTAGAATTACTTTTCAGGATCAGTGCTGGGCTAAAACATGCAGCACTGGGTTCTCTCCTGATAACAGGTGAGTAAAACTGAATTTCTTGTTTGGATGATTTTAGGTGAATATTTTAAAGTTCCAAAACTCCACCTTAGAAGAATTTCCAAGTGAAACAAGTCAATGTTATCCTATGGGAGGAAATTCACTTAGCAGGTTAGTGTTATCATTACTTTTTTTTACTCAGTGGTGGTTCCTGGATCCAGCACTGGTGCATCTCCTGTAAACAGTTGAAAGAATGTGTTTAAGTCATACAGGTGATTTTTAAGAAATATTTGTAGTTTGCGAAAATCGACACTTAGAAACTTTTCTGGTGAAAACCAGACAATGGATTCCTATGGAAGGAAATACAAGTTACTGGTAAGTACGGTTAGAATTACTTTTCAGGATCAGTGCTGGGCTAAAACATGCAGCACTGGGTTCTCTCCTGATAACAGGTGAGTAAAACTGAATTTCCTGTTTGGATGATTTTAGGTGAATATTTTAAAGTTCCAAAACTCCACCTTAGAAGAATTTCCAAGTGAAACCAGTCAATGTTAGCCTAAGGAAGGAAATTCAAGTTACTGGTAAGTATGGTTAGAATTACTTTTCAGGAACAGTACTGGGCTCAAAGATGCAGCACTGAGTTCTCTCCTGATAACAGGTGAGTATATCGAAATTCGTAGATCGGCTGATTTTGTATTTATAGAGCCACTTTCCTACACCATCCCCTCCCTTCACCACTGTGAAAACACGCCCTGTGGCGCGTTTTAAGTTGGGGAAATAATTCCCCTTCAATCCTGAGGATCCTTAGGGTCCAACTAGCCCACTAGGTACATCCATTAAGCGCCACAGAGCTGCGTAGTTGAGAGATGTAAAAAGGGGCACGGCATAGACCACCTCTCTGCAACGCAGTGCAGTGACGCTTACTGGAAGCACCTGGTGGGCTAGTTGGCCCCCAGGGTCCCTCAGGATTGAAGAGGAATTATTTCCCCAACTTAAAATGCACCACAGGGCATGTTTGCACGAGTCACCTCCGTCCCCGTCCCCTCTCTTCACCACTGTGTAAACACTCCCTGTGGCTGGTTTAAGTTGTCTGATTAAGTCCCCTTGAATCCTGAGGGTCCCAAGGGTCCAACTAGCCCACTAGGTACCTCCAGTAAGTGCCATATAGCTGCGTTGCAGAAACGTGTAAAAAGGGGCACGGCCTAGACCACCTCTCTGCAACGCAGCGCAGTGGTGCTTACTGGAAGCACCTGGTGGGCTACTTGACCCCCAGCGTCCCTCAGGATTGAAGAGGATTTTTTCCCCACCTTAAAACGCGCCGCAGGGCGTGTTTGCACACGTCACCTCAGGCACCGTCCCCTCCCTTCACCACTGTGTAAACATGCCCTGTGGCCATTCTAAGTTGAGAGATTAAGTCCCCTTCAATCCTAAGGGTCCCTAGGGTCAAACTAGCCCACTAGGTACCTCCAATAAGTGCCACAGACCTGCGTTGCAGAGAGGTGTAAAAAGGGACGTGGACTCCGAACACCTGTCTGCAACGCAGCTCCCTAAGGCATACTGGAGATACCCGATGGACTATTTGGCCCTCAGGGACCCTCAGTATTGAAAGAGAATTAATTCCCCAACTTAAAACGCCCCACAAGGCGCGTTTGCACAGTGGTGAAGGAAGGGGCGTGGCCTGAGGTGACATGTGATTAAGTTAGAGAATTAATTCCTCCTCAATCCTGTGGGTCCCTGGGGACAAACTAGCCCAGCAGGTATCTCCAGTATGCGCCAGGAGGCTGCGTTGCAGAGAGGTGTTCAGAGGCCAAGCCCCTTTTCACAACACTCTGCAACGCAGCTCCGTCGCGCTTACTGGAGGCATCTGGTGGGCTGGTTGGCCCCCAGGGACCCTCAGGATTGACAAACAATTAATTCCCCAACTTAAACCGCGCCACAGTGTGCGTTCCTACACATGTGAACTCAGGCCCGCCCCCTCCCTTCACCACTGTGCAAACGCGCCCGCAGCACGTTTTAAGTTTTAGAATTAACTCCCCTTGAATACTGAGGGTCCCTGGGGTGCAACTAGCCCTCCAGCTACCTCCAGTAAGCGCCACAGAGCTGTGTTGCAGAGAGGTGTAAAAAGGGGCATGGCCTCATAACACATCTCCGCAACTCAGCCCCCTGGCGCATCCTGGAGGTTCCTGGTGGGCTAGTTGGCCCTCAGGGACCCCCAGTATTCAAGAGGAGTTTGTTCCCTCTCTGCAAACGTGCCAGGGGGCGTGTTTGCAGAGTGCTGCAACAAGGGGGCGTGGCCTCCGGCGGATGCCGGTCTTTTTCTTTCTTTTTTTTTTTAAGAAGGAGGGCTGTGTGGCCCCCTTCTTTTCCTAATATTTTGGCCCAGGGGACCTCATCCCCCAGGGCCTGACCCCTTTAAAAAAATATATATATAAGTTTAAAAATATTAGTTTTGAAGAGGGCCGAGTGGCCCCCCTCCCGCTGCCATATTTGACCCCGGGGACCCCATCCCCTGTGGCCGGCCTTTTTTTTCCTATTTTTTTTTATTTCTGGTGGCGGTCCCCAGCCCTCTGTAGATTTACATCTTGCATGTATATTAAATGTGCTATTTTCCTCTTCCTCCCCATTACAAGACTCAAGCATTCCAACTACAGGGTAATATAGATTCCACCCCACGGCCACTGGCGTGTTTATGGGTTAATTCGAGTTTTCAAATGAAGGGCGTGTTCCGTGATAGCCAGGGTTTCATGAAAGTGTCACTACAGAAGGTGCGATACACCCCTTGAAAAATATTGTTGTCTTCTGACACACCTGAGAGAAGCCCTGCGCACTTTAGAGTACAGCCGTGAAGTAGGAGGTTAATTTCCAATGCCGGAAGTACCAATATGTGTCCTCAATGCCCCTAGAGGTTCACGGACGCCCCCTTCTGGTCGACTCCGGAAGATTTATACTGGACGACAACTACTACAATGTGAGAGGAGAGAAAGTCCTCAGAACTTGGACCGAAATTTTGTCGGCTGTGTCTTTTCACACCTTGAGCCGCAGCGACGGCTCGTGGAGGGAGTTACGGTGGGGCAGGAGGGTGGGGAGGGGGAGGGGGAGGGGCAGGGTGGAGGTTGCTAAAAACCGGCATATGGATAATTGCAGGTAAGTAAACAATGTAATTAATAAAACGAATTTCGTAGTGCGCCTTGCATCGCAAAATGCAATGCAGTGCGAGCTACGAAATTCGTTTTATTAATTAAATTGTTTACTTACCTGCAATTATCCATATGCCGGTTTTTAGCAACCTCCACCGTGCCCCTCCCCCTCCCCACCCTCCTGCCCCACCGTAACTCCCTCCACGAGCCGTCGCTGTTGAGCCGCCTTTCAGAGCGAGTTCACCTTCATAGCTTGAACTCAGCAGCTCACGCGCTGTGCTAGTGAACATGAGATGAGCAGCGCCCGTCCTCGCGTGTTGTGTCGGGTGATGGGGGATCAGGATCGCCCTAGGGAGATGTCTCTGTGACCTACACTCAAGGGGCATCTAATCCTGACTAGGCCTAACACGTGGCCCTAGAATAAACTCAGCCAGACACTGGGAATAAAGTTGCTTGCTCGGTCGGCGCGTCTCTATCTGAACGCCCTCGCACGTGCTCGACCTCTTTTTATTATAGGGCGGTCACATGACCAACTTGTCCGTCCCTCCGGACATCGGGGGCGGACCTTCAGGAACATAACATTCCTCCTAAAATAAGGAAACAAAAACCAAAAACAAACTGCAAACATTAAACATGTCCTAACCATAATCTTTGTCTTAGTAACATCAGGATCGATGCCTTCAGCGTCTTTCAAATGCCAGTGCATTCAACTCAAACACCACGTGCATATATGTAAATGAGAACAGTCTTACGTAAAGTAGTCTCTCAGCCAGCCGGAGGGGGTGGGATTGTCACGTAGCTGGCGTTGGGACCCCCGATGAGTCATCAGCTCTGTTCCAACCTCCACCTCGTGTCTTGGCGCCTCGCTGTCGGCCCCCTCCGGATCTGGGGCCTCATCCAGGGCCTCCGTGTCACCGCCCACTTCCTCACTAGAAACCTGATGTTCGTCACGTGGCCTGACCTCGGGCTGAGATGTTGATTCCCCCGACGGCAACGTAGTTGCAGTTTCGGTTTGTCCGCCGCCTTGCTGGCGCCGTGGCTCACTGCTCGAAGGGTGATAGAGTTTAAAGTGAGACACATTGCGAGTCACCCTGTCTCGTCCTCGAGTGGCTGTGATGCGGGTGCCCTTCACACCACTGACTCGCCATGGTCGTTTTTCGTAACTGAGTTTGAATTTGCCACCAGTTGCCCGATTCTTGATGAGCACTAGGTCACCTCTTTTGAAGTGGGGGGCCACAGCCCGGCGTTTCTTACTGATCTTGTCACATGCGGAACGTCTCTTCTTCTCCACTGTACGTTCATCTATCATTTCAGGTGCCCACTGGGGGTGATGGGGAATGGAGTCAGTTATTACCCGTCCTAGGAGGAGGTGTGCGGGAGCTACCCCAGTTGTGGAGTGCGGGGTCTGTCGATAACTTCGGAGGAACGTGAAGATGGCCATTTCCACTGACTGTCCCTTATCATGCGCAATGCGGATGACCTTGTTTAGAGTCCTCATGAACCTCTCGGCCTCCCCATTGGCTTGAGGCCACCGCGGTGTGATGCGCCTGTGACGCGTTCCTAGGGACGAGAGATATTCCGCAAAGTCTTGACCTTGGAAGGGTGGTCCATTGTCCGTTCTGAGTTCCCTCATGGCTCCATGGGTGGCAATGATTTTTTCTATCTTGGGGATCACACAATCTGCACTGGTGCCGGTGACAATTTCAACCTCAGGATATTTAGAGTGGTCGTCAATCATTACCAGCGTGTGTCTTCCATCCGGAAGGCTACCAAAATCCATGCTGACCCTTTCCCAGGGACCTCTGGGCCTGGGTTCCACAATGATGGGGGCTTCCCGGGGGCTGTCGCCCGTGGTTTGGCAGGCCGTGCATGTTCGCACCACATTCTCCACCATATCGTCCATGAGCGAAACCACACCTTTGTCCGCAGCCGGGCCTTTGTCTTGACCATCCCCTGGTGCCCCACGTGTGCCAGTTGAACTACTCGTCCTGTCAAGGCCGTCGGGATCACCAGGCGATGCCCTCGCAGAAGGCACCCCGCCGCGTCTTCATTCAGCTCAGCCCTCACGTGGTACAGACTGTCCATGATTTTCTGGGCCTCTGGTGTGAGTACTTTCCAGCTCTCCTTGGCTCTCTGCCAGTTAGCCGTTCGGAGTAGATCCTTGGCCCGTTGTATGCAGGCATCCTGAGCCGTGGCGCTCACAACCTCTTCCAGGGATGTGGGGCGCGGGCATGATCTGGCCACGACTCATTGCACATAGGCCTCCGTCTCTTCTGCTTCCTCCATCTCCTCTGGGGTGGCCGCTCTGGGGTGTCGTGACAGGTAGTCCGCAGGATTCTTGGCCCCTGGCTGGTACTCGATTGCACAGTTATATTCTTGCAACTGCAATATCCACTTTTCAATTCTAGGAGGTGGCTTGGAGGAGGTACCTGAAAACAGCGACAGCAGCGGCTTGTGGTCCGTCACTACTGTGAAGGGCTTGCCATATACATACAAGTGGAAGTGCCGGCATCCCCAATGTATCGCAATGGCCTCCTTTTCGATTTGGGAATACCTTTGTTCTGTGTCCGTGAGGGACCGGCTGGCAAAAGCAACAGGGGCCCAGTCTATCTCATCTCGGGCTCTCTGCATTAGAACGGCCCCCAAGCCTGCCGGTCCGGCATCTACCGCAATGAGAGTGGAATGTCTTGGGTCAAAGAATGCCAATGTGGTGTTGCTGGACAGCGCACTCTTAATGTTTTGAAAGGCTCTTTCCTGCTCAGGTCCCCAGTTCCATGGAGTGGAGTCTTTGGTTAGTTCACGCAGAGGGAGGGTCAGGTTGGCTAAGTCTCTTATGAAGCGACCACAGTAATTTACCATCCCGAGGAAACTTCGGACTTCCGTGACAGTGGTAGGCGGAGGTGCATCCTTGATGTCCTTGACCTTGTCGGGATCAGGGTTGACGCCATCGGCTGAGAACACGTATCCAAAGAACCCTAGTTTGGTCGGAAGAAATTCGCATTTGTCTCGGTGCAGAGTGAGTCCAGCGCTGCGGAGCCTGCGGAACACCTGCGCCAATCGTTGGTTGTGTTCGGGGATTGTTCTTGCATGCACCATGATGTCATCACTGACATTGATCACCCCCGGTATGCCAGTAATGAGCTCCTGGATAACATTCTGGAACACCTCGGCAGCGCTAGATATCCCAAAGCTCAACCTGGTGTACCTGCGCAGTCCGATGTGGGTGGAGAACGTCGTAATGTTCCGGGATTCTTTATCCAGCACGAGCTGATGGTACCCCGCCCGGAGATCCAACTTGGAGAACCACCGGGCCCCGGCCATCTCTCCGATCAGGTCGTCGATCGTAGGGGTGATGTGTCGTTCCCTTTTGATGGCCGCATTGGGGAGGCGCATGTCCACGCATATCCGGACCGCTCCAGGCTGTTTTGGTTTCCTTGTGACCACGATGGGTGATACCCAGGGGGTGGGTCCGGACACCTTCTCAATGATGCCCGCTGCTTCCAGCTTCTGTAGTTCTTCCTCGACCAGTGGCCTCAAATGAAACGCCACCCGCCGGTGCCGCAGGGCCACCGGTTGAACGGTGGGGTCCACATGCAGGTGTATTTCCCGACCCTTGAAACAGCCAATCCCTTCAAACAGGTCAGAAAAGTCTGCAATCAGTTGTTGCACCGATTCCTCATGCACCCCAAACGCAAAAGAGACCACTCCCAAGTCTTCTGCCGTCCGACAGCTCAGGAGCATGCCTTGACCTTCTTCCGACACGAAGATGTTGGCACGCGTGATCTTGTCTCTGTGCCGGACTGCTGCTTTAAACTTTCCCCGAATGCGGAGGGGAACGTCCTGACCGTAGGCAAAAACGGTGATCGGAGTGGAGCGGAGGCTGGGAGGGGTAGCCATGTCTCCGTAGAGGGACGCACTCATGAGATTTATCGAGGCGCCCGTGTCCACAGTTGCCATGATGTCCTGATCAGCCACTTGTATCGCACACTGTGGTAGTGTCCTGGTGCGTCGGGTGGCCGTGCCGATCATATGCACCTTATGTACGGACCGCTCCTCCTCGTCGTCGTCCATATCACTGTTGCTGGGTCCTCCTTCCGCGCCTTCGGGCTCCGCCACCGTATGTATTGTCTGTCGGGGCTTGCTGAACCTTTTGGACCGGCACACCTTTTCAAAATGGTTCATTTTTCCGCACCCGGAGCATATCTTGCCCCGTTCTGGGCATTCTGGCGCCGGGTGTCTCGGGCCTCCACAGTACCCACATGACTGCGCCGAAGCTCCTCCCTGCGGAGTTGTTGTTCGCTTCACCCATTTGGGCTGTGGGCGGACTTGTAGTTTGTTAACCGGTTCCACTTTCACATTGGCCTGTAGAGCTGCTTCCATGTGGGCTGCCCTGGCCTTGGACAGCTCCTTTGTGCGGCCCAGCGTGAGAATGTCTGGGAGGGGTTTCCCCGACTCCTCCAGTATCCTCTCACGTAGTTTAGCAGAGGCGCAGCCCTGAATTATCTGGCCTCTGATTTCCTCCGTGACATCCTGAAATCCACACGTTAATGCCAGTTTCTTTAGTCGGGAGTGGTAAGCGTCCAGCGATTCATCTGGCAGTTGCCGCGCTTGTCTGAAAATGAATCGTTCATAGTCTTGGTTGGCCATTGGTTCGAAGTGCGCATTGAGTGCGTTTATTAGTGTGTGGTGGGTTTTGGGAGTTGCTTCCGTAAGGGTGCGGGCAATGGAATGAATGTCCTTGCCACCAAGATGGAGAATCATGGCACGCTTCTGCTCCTTATGGACCTTGGTGGCCTCGAAGAATATGAAAAGCCTGTCCACCCATTCTTTCCACTTCGGTGCGAGAGTGGAGGGCGCACCCTCCACCACAAACGGCTCAATGGGCGGAATGTTAGCCATCGCCTTAGACGCTTGGGAGGATGTCCTTGGGCAGCCGGGAGATGATCCGGCGGCAACCGGAGCGCCTGGCCAGGCGTACCATTGTGCGGTTTACGCCCGTGCAGCCCAGCGCGGTGTGGCACTAGGCGTGGAGGGTCCACGGAGGGAGCACCTCGCGCGACCAATCAGACTCCTGTGCGCCGCAGGAATATGCAAGCCAGCGCCGCTCACCTGATGAGAGCCAGGGATCGGAGTCTTTCCCCCAGGCAAGCAGAGTGGGGGGTGTGTGGTGGCAAGGCACGAGCACCGCGGACACGTGGGAGTGCCCGCAGCCGCCTCACCCCAAGAGGGACACACACACGCACCCCGAGCGGGGGATCGACAAACCACCCTCGTCGCCAATTGTTGTGTCGGGTGATGGGGGATCAGGATCGCCCTAGGGAGATGTCTCTGTGACCTACACTCAAGGGGCATCTAATCCTGACTAGGCCTAACACGTGGCCCTAGAATAAACTCAGCCAGACACTGGGAATAAAGTTGCTTGCTCGGTCGGCGCGTCTCTATCTGAACGCCCTCGCACGTGCTCGACCTCTTTTTATTATAGGGCGGTCACATGACCAACTTGTCCGTCCCTCCGGACATCGGGGGCGGACCTTCAGGAACATAACACTCGCGTGGGATACTGGGATGAGTGCTTCAGAGGTGCGTTTCTAGAGTGTAAGTTGTACAAGTACACTGTGCAGCGAGCTACTCGTGAGCCCCACTCACCCGAGACAGCGGCAGGAGGATCTCTTTTTTCCCCGGCATTTGAAATAAAAAGCATAAATGTATCACGGAAGTTAAAACCCGCGGGAGCTTCTCTGATCCGCTCTGCTTGGCGTAACTCTTACTTTATTTCTTTCCTACTGTCTACCACTCCTTCTTTCTTCGACAAAATTCTCTTCCGTCCCCTCCCCTTTCTAGTTCCTCGGTATGATTTTTGCGGTTTTTCGGGTTCATCACTTACAGTAAAGGCGCAGACCTTCCACTGAGGGGAAAGAGGGTGTAAACGCGACATTGCAAACCCTTCCGAGCTCACTCCTGGCAGCTTCTGGGCAGACTGAGGGTGGCCTGCAGTCTGGGCCCTCATTCACCTCCAGGGCGTCGGGCCGATCCGCGGATACATGAAGCCAGGGGTAATTTACAGTAATAATCTGAGGGGAGCTGTGAGGCAACTTCACTGCACACTCACTGGCAATCTGCAAATCCACCCCCTACCTCATTGAACTGACAGGGAAACTGTGAAATGTGACAACGGGGTGTGACCCCCAAACTTGGTTTCTGCTAAAGTCTTGGGCTTCGCTCCTATGAAGCTGTTAGCATGCTAAGGGTGCGAGTAGCCCATTTTATGTAGAAATCTACTTTGGCTCATCAGAAAAGTAAATTTACACGCACAAATGAGCTTACTCACACATAAAATGTTAACATACATTGGAACCTCACAGGCATGATCTGCCCCCGCCTGCCCTACCCAGCGCATGTATGCCCACGCAGGTCATTAGCCATGCTCTACAAATTCACCAGACCATACATTTTTGCCTGTGAGATGGTCTTTTTTACAGGGGTAAGAGTGAGGGTCCAGGGGCTAGAATGCCACAAAAAATTGAACATCGTTCGTCTCAGCAATTTTGCACATTTGCAGTGGTTCACAACGCAGCCTCAAGGCGCAGTCCCACTCCCGAATTGGAGCATTATTTCTATCCAGGACAGGAGAAAATCTACAGCAAGGGTGGAACTGGAAAAGCTCCAACCCCGCAACTGGTGTGTGTGAGTGAGGTGTTGAGGGGGCGGTGTAGGAAAGGCCTTTCTTCATTTCTTCACAAGGAAAACAGTTGTGTATGTGTATAACTCTCTATATATAAATATATATGGAAATCAGCAAAATAGTACATATGCATCACACTAATCCCTTCAGACAGCTTTCAATCAAGTTAGCCCATATGCAGTGCAATTAAATGGGAAACATTTTGAGATCAAAATGTGTTTTACCAAACAATGTATACATGTGTAAAGGCACACCTGTTATAAATGCAAAAAGGCGTAGGTTTGAAATCTGAAGGCTGAGACCCTACGCATTTCTGAGTACAGGAAGTAGTACTACAGGAGTACTCTTTTACATACCTTTATAAATAGTCATTTAAATGTCAAACTCCAAATAAGCAAAAGGGAAAGATGACCCAATCTTTTCTACTTGGGCTAAGTTTATATGAGAATTGCGCGAATATCCCCATGTATCCCCGTTTTATACATTAAGGGCCAATTCATAAAAGCATTTAATAGTATGTAAAAGCTTCAATGTCCTCTTACAACTTTGTGAACGTCGCAAATAAATTACTGCACTTGCATTTAGGACACTCATGCAGTCCTCTGTAAATTCCCACAAAGTTGCAAATGCACTTGAAACAGAAGCAGAAGTGAGTAGGGATCAACTTCTGTTTTTTTTGTTTTTTCAATGATTGATATGTGGTATTTAGAGGCACAATCAGCCATTAATGACTGCCAATCAATGCTTGTCTTTTAGTGGAAGGGATGTGGAGCCAGAGCTACCGACTTTACAGCTCTGGGAACCAGGTTCCACTCTTGGCGACAGCTCAGCGTTCTGAGCCAATCACTTAATCTCCTTGCGCTCACCCAAAATGAATGTGTTCTTGTGAAATGCTCGGGTAAAGCGCTCCATTACTTTCATGTTGAAGTCGCGCTATATCAAACTGCAAAAAAAACACCGAAGCAATCCTCTGAAACTGGTGGAGGTGCAAGGAGGGGGAGAACAGTTTCCCCGGGAAAAACAAAGGGCAATTGCACATCTACACCTGATCGTTATGTTTGATTAGCAAACTAATTGTGCAGTGGCCATGGGTCTTACCACCTTTCTTTCTTCGTGGTTTAATTTCGTCCTTTTTCTTTCCTTTTGTTGCTTTTTTTTTAATTCCACAGATTGTTGCCATTTCTTTTTTTTAATATTTGCCTTAGCTGTCTCTTTTGAATTTTTGCCGTTTCTTTATTTTAATATTTTCCTTAGCTGTCTCTTTTGAATTTTGCTCTTTCGTTTCTTGTTCTTTTATAAATTTCGCGTTTATTCCTTCTTCCTTTCTCTCTTGAATTCCTTTTTCCACTTCTTTATGCCCTTTATACAGCTGTTTAATGCGTTACCCTTTACTCCTCACAGCAGCAGCCCCGGCCTCCCCTGTCTACTCCTCCCCGGCAGCTCGGAGCCCCCCTCGTTGGCCGCCTCATTAACCGCATCTCTGCTGCGGCGATTTTTGGGCTGTGCGGCAATTTTTAAAATACCGCGTTACATGACGAGCTCAGCTCGTCATCAGCACACGCCACCCGTGGGTGATGACGAGCTGAGCTCGTCATCAGCATCGAAGGGGTTAAACTAAGTGATTATAGATTTTCTCAGCGAGAAGTTTGCCCTGAAGAGCCAGGCCAAAGGCAATGAGTTCTTCCTGGGCGCGGGCAACCTGGAGCACGTCGTGGAGATGCTGGACGGCGAGGCCTATTACAGCGGCAAGGGCCCCGGGGCAAGTGTATGCCCTACAGCGGGCTGCCCTGAGCCGAGCAGCATGTACGCCTGGACCAGGCCTCCCCCTGTCAGGAAGGTGAGTGAAGCACCGGGCTGTGGGTGCTAGAGGGGCAGTGCGCTAAGGTCTTTGTGCTTCACCCCCACCCCCGCATCTCCCTGCATGGTCATACCTCTGTCCGGCAGTGGCGTAACGAAACATGAGGGGGCCCCCCTGCAAACTACATGGAGGGGGCCCCCCTCCCATTCTCCGTGCCAGTCTAGAGCTCTCAGGCCAGCGACCCGCCATACTGCAGGGGATGCGGGGCGATTGTTATGCCACTGTCACCAATACAGCCGTTATAAGTAACACTGGATGGTGGAGTCAAAGGTTGGGCTTAGTCTGCCCGCAGGCTATCATATGTGGTGGTCCATTCATTACAGGGTCCCTGCCATGAGTAGGCCGGGAAAGTTTGCCCAATTTTAGGTGGGTTTCCTGATGCAGACTCCTGTCATGATATACAACATCGGGCCCTCTCATCGTTTAGTTTTGATAAAAGTGCATCCACTGCTCCTTCTCGTTTCCGTTTTAAGACATTGGACAAAGCTTCAATGCAGTATTTCAAAAGCAGATGTAGCCACAAAGAGCACATTTTGATAATACATTTTTATTTTTATTAGACAATAGCAATCTTAAGAGGCATTGCATAGCTTCATACACACTTTGACCCCAATTCCATCACAGTCTCTCTCTCTCTCTCTGTCAGTCAGTATCTCTCTTTCAGTCAGTCAGTCTATCTCTCTCTGTCATTCAGTCTCTCTTAGTCAGTCACTCTCTCTGTCAGTCAGTCAGTCTCTCTCTCTCTCTCTCTCTCTGTCAGTCTGTCAGCCAGTCAGTCTCTCTCTGTCAGTCAGTCTCTCTCTCTGTCAGTCAGTCTATCACTCGCTGTCATTCAGTCTCTCTCAGTCAGTCTCTCTCAGTCAGTCAGTCTCTCGCTCTCTCTCTGTCAGTCAGTCTCTCTCTGTCAGTCTCTCTGTCAGTCTCTCTTAGTCAGTCTCTCTCTCTGTCAGTCAGTCTCTCTCTCTGTCAGAGTCTCAGTCTCTCTCTCGGTCAGTCAGTCTCTCTGTGAGTCTCTCTATCAGTCAGTCTCTGTCAGTCAGTCTCTCTCTGTTGGTCAGTCTCTCTTTCTCTGTCAGTCTCTCAGTCTCTTTCTCTCTCTGTCAGTCTCTGTCAGTCAGTCAGTCTCTCTCTCAGTCAGTCAGTCTCTCTCTCAGTCAGTCAGTCAGTCTCTCTCTCAGTCAGTCAGTCAGTCTCTCTCTCTCCCAGTCAGTCTCTCTCTCTCTCCCAGTCAGTCAGTCTCTCTCAGTCAGTCATTCTCTCTCTACCCCAGTCAGTCAGTCTCTCTCTCTCTGTCAGTCAGTCAGTCTGTCAGTCAGACTCTCTCACTCAGTCAGTCTCTCTCTCTGTCAGTCTCTCACTCAGTCAGTCTCTCACCCAGTCAGTCTCTCACCCAGTCAGTCTCTCTCTCAGTCAGTCTCTCTCTGTCAGTCTCTCTCTCTGTCAGTCTCTCTCTCTGTCAGTCTCTCTCTCAGTCAGTCTCTCTCTCAGTCAGTCTCTCTCAGGCAGTCTCTCTCAGGCAGTCTCTCTGTCAGTCAGTCTCTCTCAGAGTCAATCAGTCTATCTCTCTGTCAGTCAATCTCTCTGCCTCTCTCTCTCAGTCTCTCTCTCAGTCAGTTTCTCTCTACCTCAGCCAGTCTCTGTCAGTCAGTCTCACTCTCAATCAGTCTCTCTCTCTCTGTCAGTCAGTCACTCTCTCTCTCAGTCAGTTTCTCAGTCAGTCAGTCTCTCGGTCAGTCAGTACTCAGTCTCTGAGTCAGTCAGTCAGTTTCTACTCTCTCTCCACTCTCTCCATTCGCTCTCTCAACTCTGTCCACTCTATCTCTACTGTCTCTCTCTCCACGGCCTCTCCTCTGTCTCTCTCTCCACTGTCTCCCTCCACTGTCTCCCTCCACTCTCTCTCTCTCTCCACCCTCTCTCCACTCTCTCTCTCCACTCACTCTCACCACTCTCTCTCTCCACTCTCTCTCTCCACTCTCTCTCTCCACTCTCTCGCTCCACTCTCTCGCTCCACTCTCTCTCCACTCACTCTCTCTCCACTCACTCTCTCTCCACTCACTCTCTCTCCACTCACTCTCTCTCCACTCACTCTCTCTCCACTGTCTCTCTCCACTGTCTCTCTCTCCACTGTCTCTCTTTCCACTGTCTCTCTCTCCACTGTCTCTCTCTACTCTCCATTCTCTCTCCACTCTCTCTCTCCACTCTTTCTCTCCCTTTCCACTCTCTCTTTCTCCACTCACTCTCTCTCTCCACTCTCTCTCTCTACTCGCTTTCTCTACTCTCTCTCTCCACTCTATCTCTCTCTCCACTCTATCTCTCTCTCCACTCTATCTCTCTCTCCACTCTCTCTCTCTCTCCACTCTCTCTCTACTCTCTCTCTCCACTCTCTCTCTCTCCACTCTCTCTCTCTCCACTCTCGGTCTCTCCACTCTCTCCAGTGTCTCTCAATGCTCTCTCCACTCTCTCTCCACTCTCGGTCTCTCCACTGTCTATCTCCACTCTCTCTCCACTGTCTACTCTGTCTCCACTGTCTCTCTCCACTCTCTCTAGCCACTCTCTCTCTCCACTGTTTCTCTCCACTGTTTCTCTCCACTGTTTCTCTCCACTCTCTCTCTCTCTCCACTCTCTCCCACTCTCCCTCACAAAGTAGTGTGCGTTCCATGGGTGTCCGCAGAAATGTTTCCAGGGGGGCACATTTTTAACTTCATCGCCATCCCCCTTGCACCCTTCTCCCCTCTGCCTTGCACCCTTCTTGCCCTCCCTCTTGCACCCTTCTCCCCTTCCCCTTGTACCCTAGTCCACCTCCGCCTTGCACCCTTTTCTACCTTGCACCATTCTCCCCTCTGCCTTGCACCCTTCTCCCCTCTGCCTTGCACCCTTCTCCTCTCTGTCTTGCACCCTATTCCACCCTATTCCACTTGCACCCTTCTCTAACTTTCACCCTTCTCCTCTCTGCCTTGCACCCCTTCCCCCTCTGCCTTGCACCCTTCTCTACCTTGCACCCTTCTCCTCTCTTCCTTGCACCATTCTCCCCTCTGCCTTGCACCCTCTCCCCTCTGCCTTGCACCCTTCTCCCCTCTGCCTTGCACCCTTCTCCCCTCTGCCTTGCACCCTTCTCCCCTCCGCCTTGCACCCTTCTCCTCCGCCGCCTTGCACCCTTTTCTACCATGCACCATTCTCCCCTCTGCCTTGCACCCTTCTCCCCTCTGCCTTGCACCCTTCTCCTCTCTGTCTTGCACCCTATTCCACCCCCGCCTTGCACCCTTCTCTAACTTTCACCCTTCTCCTCTCTGCCTTGCACCCCTTCCCCCTCTGCCTTGCAGCCTTCTCTACCTTGCACCCTTCTCCTCTCTTCCTTGCACCATTCTCCCCTCTGCCTTGCACCCTCTCCCCTCTGCCTTGCACCCTTCTCCCCTCTGCCTTGCACCCTTCTCCCCTCTGCCTTGCACCCTTCTCCCCTCCGCCTTGCACCCTTCTCCCCCGCCGCCTTGCACCCTTCTCTACCTTGCATCCTTCTCCTCTCTGCCTTGCACCCTTCTCCCCCTCCGCCTTGCACCCTTCCCCCCCGCCGCCTTGCACCCTTCTCTACCCTGCATCCTTCTCCCCTCTGCCTTGCACCCTTTTCCCCTATGCCTTGCACCCATCTCCCCTTTGCCTTGTACCCTTCTCCCCTTTGCCTTGCACCCTTCTCCTCTCTGCCTTGCACCCTTCTCACCTCTGCCTTGCACCCTTCTCACCTCTGCCTTGCACCCTTCTCCCCCTCTGCCTTGCACCCTTCTCTACCTTGCACCCTTCTCCTCTCTTCCTTGCACCCTTCTCCCCTCTGCCTTTCACCCTTCTCCCATCTGCCATGCACCCTTCTCCCCCTCCGCCTTGCACCCTTCTCTACCTTGCACCCTTCTCCTCTCTGCCGTGCACCCTTCTCCCCTCTGCCTTGCACCCTTCTCCCCTCTGCCTTGCACCCTTCTCCCCTCTGCCTTGCACCCTTCTCCCCTCTGCCTTGCACCCTTCTCCCCTCCACCTTGCACCCTTCTCCCCTCCGCCTTGCACCCTTCTCCCCTCTGCCTTGCAACCTTCTCCCCTCCGCCTTGCACCCTTCTCCTCTCTGCCTTGCACCCTTCTCCCCTCTACCTTGCACCCTTCTCCCCCTCCACCTTGCACCCTTCTCTACCTTCCACCCTTCTCCTCTCCTCCTTGCACCCTTCTCCTCTTTGCCTTGCACCCTTCTCCTCTTTGCCTTGCACCCTTCTCTTCTCTGCCTTGCACACTTCTCCCCTCTGCCTTGCACCCTTCTCCCCTCTGCCTTGCACCCTTCTCCCCTCTGCCTTGCACCCTTCTCCCCTCTGCCTTGCACCCTTCTCCCCTCTGCCTTGCACCCTTCTCCCCTCTACCTTGCACCCTTCTCCCCTCTGCCTTTCACCCTTCTCCCATCTGCCATGCACCCTTCTCCCCTCTGCCTTGCACCCTTCTCTACCTTGCACCCTTCTCCTCTCTCCCTTGCACCCTTCTCCCCTCTGCCTTGCACCCTTCTCCCCTCTGCCTTGCACCCTTCTCCCCTCTGCCTTGCACCCTTCTCCCCTCTGCCTTGCACCCTTCTCCCCTCCACCTTGCACCCTTCTCCCCTCCGCCTTGCACCCTTCTCACCTCTGCCTTGCACCCTTCTCCCCTCCGCCTTGCACCCTTCTCCTCTCTGCCTTGCACCCTTCTCCCCTCTACCTTGCACCCTTCTCCCCCTCCGCCTTGCACCCTTCTCTACCTTCCACCCTTCTCCTCTCTTCCTTGCACCCTTCTCCTCTCTTCCTTGCACCCTTCTCCTCTTTGCCTTGCACCCTTCTCCTCTTTGCCTTGCACCCTTCTCTTCTCTGCCTTGCACACTTCTCCCCTCTGCCTTGCACCCTTCTCCCCTCTGCCTTGCACCCTTCTCCCCTCTGCCTTGCACCCTTCTCCCCTCTACCTTGCACCCTTCTCCCCTCTGCCTTTCACCCTTCTCCCATCTGCCATGCACCCTTCTCCCCCTCTGCCTTGCACCCTTCTCTACCTTGCACCCTTCTCCTCTTTCCCTTGCACCCTTCTCCCCTCTGCCTTGCACCCTTCTCCCCTCTGCCTTGCACCCTTCTCCCCTCTGCCTTGCACCCTTCTCCCCTTCACCTTGCACCCTTCTCCCCTCCACCTTGCACCCTTCTCCCCTCCGCCTTGCACCCTTCTCCCCTCCGCCTTGCACCCTTCTCCTATCTGCCTTGCACCCTTCTCCCCTCCGCCTTGCACCCTTCTCCTATCTGCCTTGCACCCTTCTCCCCTCCCCCTTGCACCCTTCTCCCCTCCGCCTTGCACCCTTCTCCTCTCTACCTTGCACCCTTCTCCCCCTCCACCTTGCACCCTTCTCTACCTTGCACCCTTCTCCTCTCTTCCTTGCACCCTTCTCCTCTTTGCCTTGCACCCTTCTCCTCTTTGCCTTGCACCCTTCTCTTCTCTGCCTTGCACCCTTCTCCTCTTTGCCTTGCACCCTTCTCTTCTCTGCCTTGCACCCTTCTCCTCTTTGCCTTGCACCCTTCTCCCCTCCGCCTTGCACCCTTCTCCCCTCCGCCTTGCACCCTTCTCCTATCTGCCTTGCACCCTTCTCCCCTCCGCCTTGCACCCTTCTCCCCTCCGCCTTGCACCCTTCTCCTCTCTACCTTGCACCCTTCTCCCCCTCCGCCTTGCACCCTTCTCTACCTTGCACCCTTCTCCTCTCTTCCTTGCACCCTTCTCCTCTTTGCCTTGCACCCTTCTCCTCTTTGCCTTGCACCCTTCTCTTCTCTGCCTTGCACCCTTCTCCTCTTTGCCTTGCACCCTTCTCCTCTCTGCCTTGCACCCTTCTCCTCTCTGCCTTGCACCCTTCTCCTCTCTGCCTTGCACCCTTCTCCCCTCTGCCTTGCACCCTTCTCCCCTCTGCCTTGCACCCTTCTCTACCATGCATCCTTCTCCCCCTCTGCCTTGCACCCTTCTCCCCCTCTGCCTTGCACCCTTCTCGGCCCCCCTTTCCCTCTCCCTGCGGACGCCCATGGTGTGTTCTAACAAGCGTGCTTACCTGAGGGCACCATTTTGCTGCCTCATCTCTTCTCATGTGAGCTTTGCCCTGGAGAATACTCTGTCTGGGGTCCCCCACTCCCACCCTTGTCAGGGTCCCGAGCACTGCTCTGTGCTGTCTCTTGCTCTTGCTCTCTGAGGCCCCCACCCCATCCTTGTCCCTGTCTCTTCTCTTCTCTAGTGGGGTGGGCCCCCCACCCCATCCTTGTCCCTGTCTCTTCTTGTCCCTGTCTCTTCTCTTCTCTTGTGGGGTGGAGCCCCCACCCCATCCTTGTCCCTGTCTCTTCTCTTGTGGGGTGGGCCCCCCACCCTCTCTTCTCTTCTCTTGTGGGGTGGGCCCCCCACCCCATCCTTGTCCCTGTCTCTTCTCTTCTATTGTGGGTGGGCCCCCACCCCATCCTTGTCCCTGTCTCTTCTCGGATGGGAGCCTGTCCCTGTCTCTTCTCTTCTCTTCTCTTGTGGGGTGGGGCCCCCACCCCATCCTTGTCCCTGTCTCTTCTCTTCTCTTGTGGGGTGGGCCCCCCACCCCATCCTTGTCTGTCTCTTCTCGGATGGGGGCCTGTCCCTGTCTCTTCTCTTCTCTTCTCTTCTCCAGTGGGGTGGGCCCCCCACCCCATCCTTGTCCCTGTCTCTTCTCGGATGGGGGCCTGTCCCTGTCTCTTCTCTTCTCTTCTCTTCTCTTGTGGGGTGGGCCCCCCACCCCATCCTTGTCCCTGTCTCTTCTCTTCTCTTGTGGGGTGAAGCCCCCACCCCATCCTTGTCCCTGTCTCTTCTCTTCTCTTGTGGGGTGGGCCCCCACCCCATCCTTGTCCCTGTCTCTTCTCTTTTCTTGTGGGGTGGGCTTTGTTTATCGAGAGGAGAGAGTGGGGGCCGGGCTCTGTGCTGCCTCAGAGGAGCAGTGGAGACTGCTGTCTCTGGTGCCCCCATCCTCTTTCCGGGACTGCCTCTGGCTCTGACTGAAGAGAAACAATGTATATTGATACTTTGTTTCTCTTCAGTCAGAGGGAGGGGGCGAAGGGCTCCGAGCAGGCTGCACCTGCTTCAGATTCAGAGGGAGAGAGGCTTGCTTCAGCGCAGACCTCTCTCACAGCTCTCAGAAGAGCTGAGGGGGCCGGGCCCCCTGGGGCCCCCTTCATTAACTGTAGAGAGTGAGGCCCCCCCGCACTGCGGGGGCTGCGGGGGCGTTTGTTACGCCCCTGCTGTCCGGGGCAGAGGAGAGGCGGCAAATACCACTTGCCCTCACCAGATAAGACTACTTTCCGCTCCTCGATATAGGCTCATACCACTGTCTGCCCATTCCTAGGGGCAGTGGCATTGCAAGGGTGGTGGGACACCCCCTCGTGCATCACCGAAGCATGTTTACCTCCTACTGTTCTTTGGCGCAATAATTTATAACATTCGGTTGATTTGAAATTCTGTACGCATCAGCAGTGTGTTCGTCGAGCTGTGATGTTTTGGTGACAAGTCCGCTCAGATTTGATAAACACCGCCCTCTCATTCACCTCCGAAAGTGTTATTTCAGATCGTGGAGTCAGAGGAAGGGAGCATGTAACACTCAAACAAATGTCATTTCTGTCAGCGGCAAAATCAATGCACTTCATTCAGAAGTGTCAGAGCATGAGGTGAAGCACATCCTTTTTTAAAGCCCTGGGGGTGGCGGTCTCCGGGGCTGGAGACATAATAAGTATTGCCCGGGTGTTTGCTCTCCCCCCCCCCCAGGCCCCCCCGCTACTAAACAATGAATTGCGGGAGCCCGTGCTTCGTTTTTTTTAAAAAAATAGTGACATAGGGCGAGCACTCGGGGGAGATATAAATGATGGTCATGGTGTGCATTTTCTACCTCCTTACCAATCTGATTCCCCCTAGGAGCAAGACCGGCTAACTCGGAATGACCTTGGCGTTCTCCATGGGAGGTACTACACCCACCCCGTGTCTCTACAGCTGCTAATTTTACTCCAGTGGTTATTTCCGGCCTCAAAGTATTGTGGACCATTGGTCAGGCTCCTAAGCCCGCAGTTGTTGCTAAATTGTTACCTACAAATACCGCAGACTCCCCTCCTCCTCCTCCCTCCCTCAAGGGGTCTCTAACTTGTCCGTCACCCACTATATTGCTCTTAGTGCCACTCGCAACAATAGTTACTGAGGATTCAAGTTCCACAAGCCTATTTTCAATTGACGAGAGTCTCATTAATATTGGTTCCAGAGATGATTTCATAAGGGCACCTATTTTAGCCAATAGTCATCATCAGTCTTTGGCAGTCCGGTAACATTTTCATCTATACTCCCGTCATTTGCCACTTGAAGTATTAGAGGTGAGGCTTCAATAGTTATAGTGCCCACCTTTGGGCTTTCATCCGATTTACTCAGCTTAGATACTTTGGGATTCTTCCCCTTCTGCTGGGTTCCTCCTCGCTTCCTCTTAAGGATTGTCCCCTGTACGTGTTCCTTGGGTTTAGTAGGCTGATTATGGACCAAGGCAGTACAGGAAACTATATTTTTAGAAGAATTTTGCAGTGCTTCACCTTGGGGCGCCGTAGGGTGTGGTACATCTCCCTCAATGGTATTAGCTGACATTTCATTCTGCTGCAGACCTGGGCTAACATCTGAGAAACAGGGTGAGGGAGGGACTGAGGGTCTCTTTGGGGTGAGCGAGCATTCATTATCCCCCCCAATGACAACCGCTTTGAGAATATAGGATCCATAGAGAGTCTGTGCTCAGTGATTGCTATCTCATGAGCTAGAACAGATGAAGCCCTCGTAATGAACTGGTCTAGAGTTCCTGCAACATAGCCTATTCCGGCAGCTTTCCTGCCTCGCCCCTCGCGTGTTGCCATTGCTTATCTGATTTATTAGTGAACACAGTATGCCCAAAAAAGTGAACAGATATTCACGTACTAAAGATACGAAGTGTCCATTAATGTTGAAGAATTTAGAGAAAGGGCCCAGCCCAGCCTCTCACAGACTTAAACAGGCTCAAACGGGCCCGCCCTTGGCCCGGGCTTCGCCCGGCGCGCGACCCGCGTGATCTGCGCAGCGGATGCGGTGATGAGCTATCAGGCGGCTGTGGGCGGGTCTCGGCAGCACAGTGGCACAGGTGCAATGAGTTGAAGGGCTCAAGGGACTTTGAGTCCCTACACAACGGTGTCCTTCTCCCCCAAGAAAACAGGCTCCAAAACCAACGAAGCGGCACCCGCGCAGGGGGTGCGGCGAGGAGCTATCAGGCGGCTGTGGGCTGGTCTCAGCGGCACAGCGGCACATGTGCGGTGCGTTGGAGGGCTCCTGGGACTTCGAGTCCCTACACAATGGTGTCCTTCTCCCCCCAAGAAAACAGGCTCCAAAACCAACGAGGCGGCACCCGCGCAGCAGGTGCGGCGAGGAGCTATCGGGCGGCTGTGGGCGGGTCTCGGCGGCACAGCGGCACAGGTGCAGTGAGTTGGAGGGCTCCTGGGACTTCGTGTCCCTACACAACGGTGTCCTTCTCCCCCAAGAAAACAGGCTCCAAAACCAACGACGTGGAGTATCTGTTTTTGGTGCACTGCTGGATCACTATGTTGTAAATATGCAGCGATTAGATTAAGCATTAGCAGAAGACATGCTTCGTTTTGACCATTATCGTAATAAATGTGCCGCCTCCATCTTGTATTTGTAGCGGCCATTTTGTATGCCATACATTGCCATGTGCTCGTCATGTGCTTAGTCCTACCTTTTTGTTCACCGCGCCGGAGTCTGCCCGGCAACAGGCTATTTTTAGTTGCCTCCGCTTTCAGCATGTCCAGACATGCGCAGTAGGATCAGTGACCGTTATTAATTGGTTCCAGAAAGGAATGTGCCTGCCAGTTATTGGAGACTGTTAACTCCGCCTACTCATCGATTGTGCCTACCAAAATGTCCTTGTATGGTTATAAATCTGCTCTTGTCTTTTATACCGCCTTCTCTTGAGCCCCCTTATTGTGTATAAAAGGGGCTATGTGCTTTACTTCGGTGTGCTACTCGATACAATACCTAAGGATGTTGTGTGGACTGTAGTACCACCTTTAAAGTTTTAATAAACTTTGCTTTTGTATTTTCCAGTTTCATTGCCAACTTTTTCCTAAGGTCTGAGGACTCTGTGCAGAGAAGGGCGAATCCTCGCACTAAGTAGGCCTAGCTGAGGTTTGCTTACAACAAATTGGCGCCCGACACGTGGGGCTCATCGGCGACTCGGATGCCCGAAGGAGCGGTCGTGACGAAGGATTGGAATCTCGCTGCGGACGCGTATGCATGCCAGAGGAGACCCGAGTCTTGGCATTTAAGGCGTTTTTTCCTTTCTTTCCAATCTGACCATCCAGGTGGTGCTGGTCCTCGACTGAGATCTCTTCTGTTGGCTTGCCGTGCAGTGGCCGTTTGGTCGAATTTAGAACTTGGCAGTTGGAGACTGGACACCCTGTGAGTGGTAAGAACTGTTGTACGGTACTTGCTGTGGGTTTTGGAAGCCTGTGAGTGGTAAGGCAGTTTTAGGATACGCTTGCTGTGGCAATTTTGGAATGACTAGTCACTGATGTGTATGTGTATGTGAAATATATGTGTTGCAACACATATAGGCAGGTAATGAGGAGACTTTTCTCCATGATACGATTTTGATTTGAACGGCACAAGGTATTACAGAAATACACGCAAAAGGATCCTGAGTTATGTTGGCCGAAGTATGGGTCATTTGATATGCGAAAAATTGAGTATGTGGAACAGTGTATGTTTAAGCGAAAATCTAGACAAGATATGTTTGAAAGTGTGCGAATGTGGGTGAATGAAGTACATGAGCGTGAGAAACGTGAGCAAGCACAGATTGAGAAAGAGCAACGGAAGAATGTGTATGAAAAAGTGCAAGAATTGAGGAAAAAGGAGGCGAAAGAGTTGGAAGAGAGACAGGAAAAGGAGCGCAGATTACAGATATCTGGCCAATATGCTGTTCGACAACCTCTTTATCCTGTCCTTAATAAACCTCAAGATGATTTTTCTTTGTTAGATCATCCTCCGCCTCCGTATATCGTTCCGTCCGCCCGATCCGGCGACGATGAGGATTCCGGTACAGATCGAACGAAACCAGATACCCGCTCCATGATTCCGGTCGACCGTGCGGCTGAATTAGGAACCTGGCTAGGAAGTCACTTAAGGATACTATTACTGTTTCAGATATTTTAGAGACTTTTAAGGGATGGCAAGATAGAGAGCGATGTATTTTACTGAACATTTTGCAGATGAAGTTGTTGAGATGTTTCGAAAAGTATCTGATGTTCTCGAACCTGATGATGTGGCAATTGATTGAAAGCAATTACGTAAAGGTTCTTTTCCTCTTTCCCAGGTGACTGATATGATCAGGCGATTGGTTAAACTTCGAAATGATGCGCTTCGGCTACGGGAGGAGAAACAAAAGCTAAAACCGATGACCGAGCGGGATTGGTCGACGGGAAACAATCATCTATTTTCAAAACAGATAAGACTGCGATAGTGCATGCAAAGCTTATGCGAGAGGCCGCGCCTTTATATGTTCCTCCTAAAGGAGCAGGTACTAGTGACAATAAATATTCTGTAGATGCAAAAGGGCATTTTATTTATAATTGGGTGTATACTCCCTGGAATAGAGCAGATGTTATGGTGCTTAAAGCTGCACTGCCTGATCCACGTAAAAATCCTGCCGCCTTCTATGAGGAAGTTGAGGGAGCTTTAAATTCTTGTACCATGACATTAGCTGATATTGATTTGTTTTTCAGGCTCATATTGCCGCCCGATATGTGGCGATCCGTGTGTAAAGTTGATGATCGGGCAGCGTACGGGGCATTATGGAAGTTCAAGTTCAAGTTCGGGCATTTATATAGCGCACTACTCACCCAGGGGGTCTCAAGGCGCTAGGGGAAGGGTTCATTATTTGTCGAATAGCCAGGTTTTAAGTTCTTTTCGGAAGGAGATGTGGTTTTGAGTAAGGCAGAGGAGAGTGGGGAGTCAGTTCCAGGTCTTGGCAGCCAGGAAGGAGAAGGATCTGCCACCCATGGTGGATTTTCAGATGCGCGGGACTGCGGCGAGGGCTTGATAGGACGATCTTAGATGGCGGGTGGGTTTGTAGAAGGACAGCCGAGTGTTGAGGCATTCGGGTCCTAGATTGTAGAGGGCCTTGTGTGCGTGGGAGAGAAGACGGAACATAATTCTTTTGTTGACGGGAAGCCAGTGGAGGTCTTTTAGGTGTCCGGTAATGTGATCTTGGCGAGGGATGTCCAATATGAGTCTCGCTGATGCGTTTTGGATGCGTTGGAGTTTTTTCTGTAATTTTGCTGTGATTCCGGCGTATAGTGTGTTACCATAATCCAGTCGACTCGTGACCAGTGCGTGGGTGACAGTCTTTCTTGTCTCGAGGGGGATCCAGCGGAAGATCTTTTTGAGAATGCGAAGTACGTTGAAGCAGGAGGATGAGACTGCGTTGACTTGTCTGGACATCGAGAGAGAGGAGTCTAGGATGAAACCCAGGTTGCGTGCGTGGTCTGTGGGTGTGGGTGCTGTGCCCAGGGCCGGTGGCCACCATGAGTCGTCCCAGGCAGAGGGGGATGATCCTAGGATGAGCACCTCCGTTTTGTCTGAGCTGAGTTTTAGTCGGCTATGTTTCATTCATTCGGCTACTTCTTTCATGCCTTCGTGAAGATTGGTTTTGGCGGTGTTAGGGTCTTTGGTGAGGGAAAGGATTAATTGGGTGTCGTCGGCGTAAGAGATGATGTTGAGGTTGTGTTGGCGCGCGATGGATGCGAGTGGGCTCATGTACATGTTGAAGATGGTGGGACTGAGTGATGATCCTTGTGGTACTCCACAGATGACTTCAGTGGCCTCTGAGTTGAATGGGGTGAGTCGGACTCTTTGAGTTCTCCCGCAGAGGAATGAGATGATCCAGGCCAAGGCTTTTCCTTGTATGCCGATGTTGCTGAGGCGTTGTATAAGGGTGCTGTGGCAGACTGTGTCGAAGGCGGCGGAGAGGTCGAGTAGAATGAGGTCCGCTGTCTCTCCGTTATCCAGTAGTGTTCGGATGTCGTCTGTTGCTGCAATGAGGGCGGTTTCGGTGCTGTGTTTGGCTCGAAATCCGGATTGAGATGGATAGAGGGAGTTGTTGGATTCAAGGAAGGCGGCGAGCTGGCTGTTGACGGCTTTCTCAATGACTTTGGCGGGGAAAGGGAGGAGGGATATGGGTCGGTAGTTTTTAAGTTCAGAGGGGTCTGCTGTGGGTTTCTTCAAGAGGGCGCTGAGTTCGGCGTGTTTCCAGCTTTCTGGGAAGGTGGCGGAGTTGAGCGAGCAGTTGATGACATCACGGAGATGGGGTGCGATGATGGAGTCAACTTTGTTGAAGATGTGGTGGGGGCAGGGGTCGGTTGGCGAGCCAGAGTGGATTGAGTTCATTAGGCGGATGGTGTCTTCAGTGGTGATTGGGTTCCAGGCGCTGAGGTTGTTAGTTGGCGGAGTAGGATCTGTGGGGGGTGGGGAGGGTTGATCGTTGGGAGTGTTCTCGAAGCTGTTGTGGATGTCGGCAATTTTGTTGTAGAAGAAGGAGGATAATGCATCGCAGAGGTCTTGGGAGGGGGTGATGTCGTTAGATGCTGCGGTGGGGTTGGTGAATTCTTTGACGATGTTGAATAGTTCCTTGCTGTTGTGGGTGTTGTTGTCGAGACGATCCTTGAATGCTGATTTCTTGGCGGATCGAATCAGTTGGTGGTGTTTGCGGGTGGCTGCCTTGAGGGAGGTCATGTTGTTGGTGGTTGGGTTTTTTCTCCATGTTTTCTCTAGGGTGCGGCATAGCTTCTTGGATTTTTTTAGGTCATCATTGAACCAGGAAGCCTTTTTGCTGGTTGATTTGTTCTGGTGTTTTTTCAGGGGTGCTAATTTGTCAGCACTGTGGGTGATCCATTGCTTGAGACTGGTGGCCGCTTGATTTGGGTCCAATGAGAGGGTGGGAGGGTTTTGGTTGAGTGATGTGAGGAGTTGGTCGGAGGTGATTTTGTTCCAGTTTCTCTGAGGAATAGGTTGTGGGCGGTTGTGGTTCATGGTAGTTTTGTAGCTGAAGTGAACACAGCTGTGGTCCGTCCAGTGGAGAGCTATGGTGCGATCGAAGGAGATGTGCTTGCTGGAGGTGAAGATAGGGTCGAGCGTGTGTCCGGCTACATGGGTGGGGGTGTCAACAAGTTGTTTGAGTCCGAGATTGGCCAGGTTGTCCAGAAGGGTGGAGGTGTTGCTGTCGTGTTTGTTTTCAAGGTGGTAGTTGAGGTCTCCTAAAAGAATGTAGTTCTCGGAGGCGAAGGCATGTGGGCTGACGAAGTCCGTGATGACATCGCTGAATTCAGTGCAGGTACCTGGAGGCCTGTAGATGAGGGTGCCTTTAAGTGTGGTCCTAGGGTCGGTGTGGATCTGAAAGTGGAGATGTTCGGCGGTTGCAAGATTATCGTCGGAGCTGGTCGAGATTTTGATGGTGTTCCTGTGGATGATGGCGATGCCTCCTCCTGTTTGATTGGTGCGGTCTTTTCGGATAATCTTGTAAGCGTCCGGTATGGCTATGGCGATGTCGGGTGCTGATGATGTGTTCATCCATGGAAGGAGATAGAGAGGGAAGATACGGACAGGGAACCAGCGCAAAAGCCATGTTGATTGATTTTAGATCTCCCCGGTGCAATATTAGCCAAATTAAAAACGATTATTCCCCCTAAAAAGATTGATTGGACTGTTTTAGCATCTTGTAAACAAAAGACAGATGAATCGGTTTCAGATTTCTTTGCACGTTTTGAGGAAGCTTTTCATGATTTCAGTGGCCAGTCGCTAACGGACTATACGGGCCGTCACTTATTTGTAGATAAGTATGTTATGAACCTATTACCAGGAGTGGCTAGCCGCTTGAAAGCCAGCGAAAGCTCTTCTCCGGCATCCGTCCTGACAGTGTCTCAATATTACGAGCATCAGGAACTTGAAGCGAAGGGCAATGAGGATAAAAAATCTAAAGAATTAAAAACAAAAGTTATGTTATCTCAGGTCTATGGTGCACCTCTTCGAGGTAATGATAGAGGTGGACAAGGATTTTCTAATTCCTCCTCTACTCGTTACTCTTTGGCTATTGATCAATGCCCGTATTGTAAGAAATTTGGTCACTGGGCAGATGAGTGTCCATTGTTGCGCTCACAGTGCTATGTCCGTGGCCGAGGATCCATGAGGAACTGATCGTGCTAGGTTTGATTCTAATGTGCGGGTACAAAATGGGTTCAATACTTTTGATAGGCGCAAGCAATACCAAATGTCTGATTATGCGCAGCCTGAGTCGCATGATTCTGCTTATGCATAGGATTGCGTAGGATGGGGTAAGGAATCAGTTGAAGTTCCAGTAGATCAGAGGTGTCCTTATGTTACAGCACATGTTTTGGGTTCTACTGATCAGTTTCTGGTTGATACAGGAGCTACTCGTAGCGCTTTGTCTAAACAATTGGTTCCGAGGGCTCCCCTGTCTGGCTTAACGATTACATCGATAGGGTTCGATGGAACACCTTCCCTTAGCCCATTGTCACAACCACTTGCATTTCATGTTGATAAGTTTGCTGCTCCATGCCCGTTTTTGCTTTCCCCGAACATGCCAGATAATATTGTGGGTCTTGATATGCTCAAGTATTTCAGAGCCTGTTAGAACCGGCTGTCTCTAGTTGGCAGAGGTATACACTTCTGACAAATAGGGACACTCCTTTTCTAGTCAGGGCGAGGGGATCACACCCTTCGATAACCCCTGCTCACCCCCTTGGTAGCTTGGCAGAGCAGAACAGGCTTATCTCAGAGGCTGTGTGTTAAGCAATTATGACCACATACAGTAATACAGTGAATACACTACAAATGGACACGACACCGTAGTATTATAAAAATAAGTATCTTTATATAAGACTTAGCACAAGACCAAATAACGGCAAAACTGTACACAATCGGAATAAATACGTTCGGGAAGGAAAAAGGATAGTTCAAAGGTAGTTTCTTCTTTAGCACAAGAGTCTTTTATATCAAGCAAATCTTCTTCTTGGAAACACAGTTCTTAGCAACAGGGTAACTCACACGGGAGTTACACAACGCTGGGGCAAAGATAATCCACAGGTTCGGCGTCGACCGCGAGGAGCGGTGCGCCGGGCCTGGAGTCACACGGACCCCCAACAACACAGTACCTTAGGAAAATGAAGCACACGATGATCAGCGGCGTCGAGCAATCCGGCGTCGCGTTTTCGGTGTCGATCAGGCCACAGCAGGCGTTGTCGATGATGCAGTTGCACAGAGTGAGCAGCGCTCACGGCGTCGAAGGGCGCACGGTTGATGCGATCAGTAGCGGGGCAGACACGAGGTCCTCTGGAGTTAGAGCCGTACTCCTACTCACTGGCGTTGCTGCTGGCGTCGGTCGGGCCCAGCGTCCGATCGTCGTGATTGCTGGTTCTTTCCGAGGTGCTGGATTCACACTTCCAGCGGATAGCACTTTTTAGCAGGTGAAGTCCTTTAGCCCTGTGACTTCGGCAGGAGACTGGCACTCTTCCAGTCCTTGGAGATTTTCTTAGCAAGCGTGAGAGTACACACACAGTTCCTCTCTCCTGGTTCCTCAGCAAAAATAAAGAAGCACTGCAGGATTCCCCCAACAACAGCACACTGGCAGAAGGGGTAGGCAGTCCTTTAGATCAGCAGGCTTCTTGTCCTTGGTTACAGGGTTCCTTGTCAGAAGTGATCTGATCTCCTAGTTCAGGGGTCCTTCTCTTATACCCCTTTTCGTCTTTGATCCCTTTGTCTATGCCGGGGGTTTCCCAACATCCTGGGTCTGCGGTGGGTGGAGCCAGGCAGTCACACCTGGCCTATTCATTGAGCCGGGCCGGGTCCTCAGACGCCCCGCAGGAGGTGGAGCCAGCATTGATACTGGCAGGAGCAGAGCTATCGCCCTCCTGGCAGGAGGTGGGGCTTGGATCGTCCATGGCAGGCACAGAGCCATCAGTCGCTTGGCAGGAGGTGGAGCCAGCATTGTATCAGGCAAGGCAGGCTATCAACAACTACTCTCCCCCTACTCTCAACGTAAATGTCCCACTCATCCCACACTGACTCATCCAGACCTCTTGGAGCCACCCAGCTCCTGTCACACACACGCAAGACCAGCAGAGACCAGATATGGTTAGACAAGAAAGTAGACACTTTCTAAAAGTACTACTTTCGAACCCAGAGTCCAAAAACCATCCACACCAACGGATGCGTAATTAAACCCCGAGCTCAGGGATACCAAACTCGACATTGCACCGTACTCTCCGAGCCAGCTAGGATCATAGCATTAATAATCCCGGCGGCCCATTCTATCCAACGGAGAGCAGGCGACCTCGCAATAGTGAAGCACTAAGATGGCGGCACTTCACTATCAGGACATGCCAACTTGGTCAGGCTTGTCCTACCTTACACTTACAATGCACCCTGCCCATGGGCCTACCATAGGGGTGACTAACATGAAGTTAAGGGAAGGTTGGAGGGCTGGCAGGTAGGTATACCTGCGCAGCCGACGTGACAGTGCAAGACTGCACGTGGGTCTCGCAATGACCGACCCGTAGACATTCTTTTACAAGGCCGCTCCTGTGGGTGGCACAACACGTGCTGCAAGCCCACGAGCGGCATTTGTATTTACAAGCCCCGGCACTCCTGGTGCACTAGACTAGGGACTGACAGTAAACCAAATAAGCCAAACATGGATACAATAGATACATCATTTTAACAGAGGGAGCACTTGCGCTATGGCACTGATCAGCAGTGACACGGCGCCCAAAGCATATACCAGCAAAACATCGTAAAACAGTAGAGGCAAACAGAAAAATGGAGGAGAGACTCAAGCCAATGATGTCAGGTCTAACACGTGTCCCCTCCAGCTGAAATGTGGGGAGAACTACCCTTAACCTAGGGAGTCCTCGTCACTAAGGCGGAAAAATCTGGACAGACCATCAGCATTGGCGTGATCTGTACCAGGACGGTGTTCCGCCGTAAAGTCCATCCCCTGTAGAGCAATGGACCACCTCAACAGTTTTGGGTTCTCACCCCTCATTTGCATCAACCATCTGAGGGGCCTGTGGTCTGTCTGAACCCGGAAGTGAGTCCCAAACAGGTAGGGTCTTAGCTTCTTCAGCGCCCAGACCACAGCAAATGCTTCTCTCTCTATCGCACTCCACCTCGTTTCCCTGGGAAGTAACCTCCTACTGATGAAGGCTACAGGCAAGTCTCGGCCCTCTTCATTCACCTGAGCTAGAACAGCCCCCACGCCATGCTCTGAAGCGTCCGTCTGAACAATGAATTCTTTCGAAAAGTCGGGTGCCTGGAGTATAGGTGCTGTGCACATTGCAGTTTTCAGGGTGTCAAAGGCCGTTTGACAGGCATCAGTCCAGATCACGTTTCGTGGCTGCTTCCTGGAAGTCAGCGAAGTCAAGGGGTGCACAATGTTACCGTAATCCTTGACAAACCTCCTGTAATAACCCGTGAGTCCTAAGAAGGCTCTCACCTGTGTTTGGGTTTTGGGCGGTGCCCAAGCCAGGATGGTATCAATCTTGGGTTGCAGGGGGGCAACCTTGCCGCTCCCTACTTGGTGCCCCAAGTACACCACAGAACCCTGCCCAATCTGCCACTTACTGGCTTTGATTGTGAGGCCTGCTCCGCGCAGGGCCAACAACACTTCCTGGAGGTGGCGCAAGTGTTCCTCCCAGCTGGCGCTGAACACTGCGATGTCGTCCAGGTAGGCGGCGCTGAATTCCTCCAGTCCAGCCAAGACCTGGTTGACCAACCTCTGGAAGGTGGCAGGGGCATTCTTCATCCCAAAGGGCATCACCCGGAACTGGTATAGCCCATCTGGTGTGGAGAACGCTGACCTCTCTTTTGCCCCATCAGTCAAGGCGATCTGCCAGTACCCAGACGTTAAGTCAAACGTACTAAGGTACCGGGCAGCCCCCAACCGATCGATGAGCTCATCAGCTCTGGGGATGGGGTGCGCGTCAGTCTTCGTGACCGAATTGAGTCCTCGGTAATCCACGCAGAACCGGAGTTCTGGTGAAGCACCAGGCGCTGCAGCCTTCGGGACCAAGACCACTGGGCTGGCCCAAGGACTGCTAGAGGACTCAATCACCCCTAACGCGAACATTTTGGAGACCTCCTCCTTAATGTACGCTCTGACCTTGTCAGTCACCCTGTAAGCCTTGTGCTTCACAGGAGGGCTGTCTCCGGTGTCAACGTCATGGATACACCAATGCGTGACACCCGGAACCAAGGAAAACAGATCCGGGAATTGTCCCAACAGGTGGCGACAATCCTGTTTCTGCTCAAGGGTCAGTGTGTCAGAGAGGACCACACCATCCACTGACCCGTCTTGCTCTTTAGCATACAGGAGGTCAGGAAGAGGCTCACTCTCCTCCTCCGTTCTATCATCTGTAGCTAAGAGCATGCCCACTTCGGACCTTTCTAAGTGAGGTTCAAACGGTTGACATGCAGGACCCGCAAGGGGTTCCTGGGAGATTTCAAGTCCACCAAGTAGGTGACATCGCTCTTTTTCTCCACAACCTTAAACGGTCCAGTCCACCTGTCCTTGAGCGCACAAGGTTCCACAGGGGACATGACCCACACTTCCTGACCAGGCTGAAGCTCTACCAGAGTGGCATTCCGGTCGTACCATCGCTTCATCTCCTCCTGGCTGGCCTCCAGATTTGCCTGAGCAAGTTCTCTGAAGCGCCGAGTCTGGTTCCGAAAGGCCAGCATGTAACTGTATACATCCTGGGGAGGTTTCCTGGGAGATTGCTCCCAGCCTTCCTTGACCAGACTCAGAGGTCCTCTTACCGGGTGACCGTATAAGAGCTCAAAGGGGCTGAACCCTAGAGCCTTCTGCGGCACCTCACGGTAAGCAAACAACAGGCATGGCAAGAGGACGTTCCATTTCCGCCTCATTGGTTCTTCAAGACCCATAATCATGCCTTTCAGGGTCCGGTTGAATCTCTCAACCAGCCCATTTCCTTGAGGGTGGTAAGGAGTGGTGAACTTGTAGGTTACCCCACACTAGTTCCACAGAGACTTCATATAGTTCGAAATGAAGTTGGTGCCTCGGTCGGACACCACCTCTCTGGGGAACCCCATCCGGGAGAAAACACCCATCAGTGCCCGTCCCACCACGGGGGCCGTCACTGTCCTGAGAGGGATGGCTTCCGGGTACCTTGTGGCATGGTCCACCAAGACCAGGATGAACCTGTTGCCCAGGGCTGTCTTGGGGTCCAGGGGCCCAACAATGTCAATACCCACCCGGTCAAAGGGGGTGCTGACCACCGGAAAAGGTTGGAGGGGAGCCTTCTGCTTCCTTCCGCTTTTCCCACTTGCCTGGCAAGTGCGACAAGTCTTGCAATGGATGTCTACATCCCTCCGCATCTGAGGCCAATAAAAATGGGTGACAAGCCTGTCATAGGTCTTGTCCTGCCCCAGATGTCCAGCTAACGGTACGTCATGAGCCAAACCCAGTAGGAAGGCTCTGAAGCGCTGGGGTACCACCAGCACACGGGCTGACCCAGGCTCAGCAGCCTTAGGCTCGCTATACAGGAGGTCGTTCTCCCAGTACACAAAATGTGACCCTGACTGATCACCTGAGGATTGGGCTGAGGCCTGCTGCCTCATGCCCACAAGAGAAGGGCACACCTTCTGTTCCGCACAGAATTCCTCCCTGGAGGGACCACCATCCTGCTGCCAATGGGTCAGCTCGGGCAGATCTCCCAGTTCGGCAATTTGTTCTCCTGTGGGCTCCAGGGCATCCCCCTCAGGGTCTACCTCCTTCTGGACCACGGGAACAACGGGGGCCGGTTTCCCGCGCCTCCTGCCTCTTCTCTTCACAGCTGGGTCCTGGGCCGTACTTTCAGGCTCCGGGACCCCATCAACACCCTTACTCGCTGTCATGGATCGAGTGGTTGCACACACCCACTCTGGTACACCCAACATTTTCAAGTGCGCCGCTCGCTCCACCTTAGCCCAAGGGGAGTCTTCCAAATCATTGCCCAGGAGACAGTCGACAGGCATGGCGGGCCTCACAGCAACCTGAAGAGTACCTGAAACTCCCCCCCATTCAAAGGAAACCTGAGCCACCTCACACTCTTTCTGGGAGTTATCGGCAGCTATCACGGGGTAGAATGCGTGGGGAACCACCTGCTCTCTGGACACCAAGTGACACTTGACAGCTGTCACACTCGCTCCGGTGTCTCTGAGAGCTTCCACTCTATGGCCATTAATGGTCACCCACTGCCTATATTTACTAGTGTTACTAGGCAGAGGGGGTGGAGGGACCATTTGCATGTCTCCTAGCGAGACCAGGGACATTTCTGCGGGACCCCTCCCACCATGGACAACCATCTCCTCCCCTCCCAAGGCTACACTTGCCAGCTGACGAGGGGGTGCACGCGGCGGTGCATTCGAATCCTTCTTGGGACACTGGGGGTCATAAAACCGGTGTCCCACCTGCCCACAACCGTAGCAGGTTAGGGGGCCCCTATGAACAGGTTTACCCGTCGGGGCCCCTGGCTTCTTCTCAGGGGGAGGCTGGGAACCTTTCCCTTGGTTCCCTTGGGGATTACTTTGGGGCCCTTTCTGAGACTCCTTCTGTTTACCCTTGTCCCCCCCACTCTTCTGCTGGGGACCCTGCCCACCTTTGGCTGAGTCTCCCACTGGACCCTTGTGGACCCTGGTACTGACCCAGCGGTCCGCCTCCTCAGCAAGTTTTCTAGGGTTAGATATCTTGCTATCAATCAGGTGCTGGCGCAGCTCTGGAAAACAGTTATTAGACAAGTGCTCCCACGCAACCAAATCATAGAGAGCTTCATAACTTTCCACTTTGCTGCCCTTTACCCAACCATCCATGGCTCTGCAAAAATAAGACACATATTCAACCCACGTCGTACCAGGCAACTTCTTACATTCTCTAAAAGCTTGTCTGTACTGCTCGGGGGTTAAACCATATCGCAACATTAAAGCATCTTTCATATGAGCATACGACATCCTATCCGCAACAGGCATGTCTAACAGGGTATCTCTTCCCTCATTCACAAAGCGACCCCACAACCCCGCTCCCCAATTTTTCTCAGGGACCTGGTGGGCCAACAATGCTAACTCATATGCTTTAAACCATTGACCAATATCTTCATTCTTATTGTAATCTTTGATCACATCTTTCGGGAAGTGTAATGGCTGCCTTTTGGCCCCTTTATGGGGGAGGAATGATGGAGAGTGACTCCAGCCCATCACCCCCACAGTATAGGGATTAGAATTATAGAGAGGATCCCTGTTTTCCATATATTAGAGCATTTTCGTGTCACTTTCCTTAGAGCAGGGTGTATGAATTTAAGTTAGGGGTTAGATATATAAGTATTGGTCATGATTTGCCCATTTGCTAATATGTTAGGATATTTTCTATGGAGTTATGCGTATAGTGGGCTCTGTAGGCCTTAAACGAGACAGACTCCATCTTGCTTTCTGCCCGGTAGCTTGCGAGGCCTTCTAGGTGAAGTGTAATGTTTTAGTTTCAAGCTGTTGTTCGCTTGGAGAGAACCGGCTCAGGCTGGCCCTTATCGAAGGAATGTATTTTTCTCCATTCCGAAGACACAACTTCAGGCCGGCCGGCTGGGAAAGTGTCCTTGGTACGGGGAGGTACAAGAATTTGGTGGGCGGCAGGTTACTGGCCGTAGCTTTCCATGAAGGAACGGGCTTTGATATTAGCGAAGGAGTTAGAGAGAGGTTAGTTAGTTCATAGGCGGCGTTCAGCCGTTAGCATCTCTGCCATTAATTATCTCATGGCGGACAGTCGCCATCTTTGAAGTCCGAGAAAGATTTAAGACCGTAACTCTCTGAGAAAGACTGAAGGAGAAATAGCGCGGAGCGCATTCATACAGAGAGAGAAAGAGACGGTAGCTTATAAACAGCACGGTTCCGGTGCCCTGGAGGGAAGCAGACGAGGTTGAGCCTAGCGGTGCAGACGTGTACTTGTGACGGCTGGGGCGTGACTGCGAGACGAGCCAGGACACAGAGACAAAGAGGGAACCTAGATGACTGCCGAGTCCCGACTTCATATTAATCAGGTGACCTCCGTCCTTTTCCCAATTAGCGCGCATTCTAATCTTTACCTTTCCTGTGTAGGAATTATTGTTGCATAGTGATGTGATTTGCATGTGGTGTCAATAAATATCCTAATTCTTATCGAATTACCGTGTGCCTTGTGTTCCTGTTCCATCTTGGTAAATGCATCTCCTAGTTGAGAGTTGTTTATGTGAGCGGATGTGAAATCCCGATCAGGTAAATGGTGATCGAACAAAGAGGGAGTGAGTGGACCTTTGATGCCAAGAACAGGAGGTACCGAATATAATTTGGAAACCATATCAAAAGGTCGTAACTATAGTTTTATCCCGAGTAGATAACTAAGATATTGTCCCAAATAGGTATCCATAGGAAGGTGATCGTCGACGTTAATGAGAGCGCTGGGGGGGAGACCAGCGTGTATACCCACTGGATTGTGGCTTGAATAAATGAGAGCGTTGGGAGGTCGAACCAGCGTGTAGGTCGGACAGGATTGTTGACCGGACGAAAATGAGAGCATCGAGTTCTGCAGGCTCAATGTGTAGTCGTACAGGATTGTACGCGATATCTGCCCTGGGGTAGATTGGTCTGGGCCGAGGTGGCCGCGAGACCTCTTATTGTGAATAAGGTATTATAGAGTGTAAGATAATTGTATATGTGTACTGTTATTCCCCATTCTTAGGTCTGATCTATCCAGTGTAAATACATTCTAAGGAGGGAAGGTGAGTACGTTTTGGCTGGGTCACAAGGGGGCCCCTGGGGGCTGATCCTATCTAAGCGGAAAATCCGGCCATTACAGGAAGTAAAACTTACTTTCTGCAGGCTCGGATGGAATGCTGCCACCAGAGGGATTCAACTCTGACTTTTTAGCTTGGATATCCAGTTCCCTCAACCTGGCTTCACTCTCCAAAGCTAACTTCTCTCGTTCAAACTCCAACTTTTTGATCTCTAAATCAGCTTCCCTTCTACCTCTTGCATTTTCTAACTCCAACTGCCCATTTATCTTTAGCCTTGCCATCTCCATGTTGTAAGCTCGCTCTTTCGCCCTTTCTTCTCTTTCTTCAGGGGAAAGACCTTTGGAGGAAACACTGCTTCCGGGAGAGGGCACAGGTCCATTCACTGGCACCTCCTCATCCACCTTCCTCTGTGGGTACCACCACCACATCAGAGGGATTTCTGGATTCCCACCAGGCCTGTAATGCTTTATAAAAATCATCTTTTCTCGAGAGGCCGCTGGTAGGAACTTCAAACTGGTTGCAAAAGTGTTTCAGCTCATCTTTCTTGTATCTCTTTAGCTTACTCCTCTCGAACTCTTCAACAACAACGATAGCAGGGGCAGTGACTCCGTTGTCACTCATGGTTAAACTGGCAGTGTTCAGAAAATCAAGTTTCAGGAAGGCAGAGAACAAAAATAGGATCCTTCCGAATCAGATTGTGACTGCGTTATGGTCTGCTTTCACTACGTAGCGCACACTAATCACTGTACATGGGTCATAAATGCAAGGTCCAAATCCTCACCGCTGCATCCAATGTTAGAACCGGCTGTCTCTAGTTGGCAGAGGTATACACTTCTGACAAATAGGGACACTCCTTTTCTAGTCAGGGCGAGGGGATCACACCCTTCGATAACCCCTGCTCACCCCCTTGGTAGCTTGGCAGAGCAGAACAGGCTTATCTCAGAGGCTGTGTGTTAAGCAATTATGACCACATACAGTAATACAGTGAATACACTACAAATGGACACGACACCGTAGTATTATAAAAATAAGTATCTTTATATAAGACTTAGCACAAGACCAAATAACGGCAAAACTGTACACAATCGGAATAAATACGTTCGGGAAGGAAAAAGGATAGTTCAAAGGTAGTTTCTTCTTTAGCACAAGAGTCTTTTATATCAAGCAAATCTTCTTCTTGGAAACACAGTTCTTAGCAACAGGGTAACTCACACGGGAGTTACACAACGCTGGGGCAAAGATAATCCACAGGTTCGGCGTCGACCGCGAGGAGCGCTGCGCCGGGCCTGGAGTCACACGGACCCCCAACAACACAGTACCTTAGGAAAATGAAGCACACGATGATCAGCGGCGTCGAGCAATCCGGCGTCGCGTCTTCGGTGTCGATCAGGCCACAGCAGGCGTTGTCGATGATGCAGTTGCACAGAGTGAGCAGCGCTCACGGCGTCGAAGGGCGCACGGTTGATGCGATCAGTAGCGGGGCAGACACGAGGTCCTCTGGAGTTAGAGCCGTACTCCTACTCACTGGCGTTGCTGCTGGCGTCGGTCGGGCCCAGCGTCCGATCGTCGTGATTGCTGGTTCTTTCCGAGGGGCTGGATTCACACTTCCAGCGGATAGCACTTTTTAGCAGGTGAAGTCCTTTAGCCCTGTGACTTCGGCAGGAGACTGGCACTCTTCCAGTCCTTGGAGATTTTCTTAGCAAGCGTGAGAGTACACACACAGTTCCTCTCTCCTGGTTCCTCGGCAAAAATAAAGAAGCACTGCAGGATTCCCCCAACAACAGCACACTGGCAGAAGGGGTAGGCAGTCCTTTAGATCAGCAGGCTTCTTGTCCTTGGTTACAGGGTTCCTTGTCAGAAGTGATCTGATCTCCTAGTTCAGGGGTCCTTCTCTTATACCCCTTTTCGTCTTTGATCCCTTTGTCTATGCCGGGGGTTTCCCAACATCCTGGGTCTGCGGTGGGTGGAGCCAGGCAGTCACACCTGGCCTATTCATTGAGCCGGGCCGGGTCCTCAGACGCCCCGCAGGAGGTGGAGCCAGCATTGATACTGGCAGGAGCAGAGCTATCGCCCTCCTGGCAGGAGGTGGGGCTAGGATCGTCCATGGCAGGCACAGAGCCATCAGTCGCTTGGCAGGAGGTGGAGCCAGCATTGTATCAGGCAAGGCAGGCTATCAACAACTACTCTCCCCCTACTCTCAACGTAAATGTCCCACTCATCCCACACTGACTCATCCAGACCTCTTGGAGCCACCCAGCTCCTGTCACACACACGCAAGACCAGCAGAGACCAGATATGGTTAGACAAGAAAGTAGACACTTTCTAAAAGTACTACTTTCGAACCCAGAGTCCAAAAACCATCCACACCAACGGATGCGTAATTAAACCCCGAGCTCAGGGATACCAAACTCGACATTGCACCGTACTCTCCGAGCCAGCTAGGATCATAGCATTAATAATCCCGGCGGCCCATTCTATCCAACGGAGAGCAGGCTACCTCGCAATAGTGAAGCACTAAGATGGCGGCACTTCACTATCAGGACATGCCAACTTGGTCAGGCTTGTCCTACCTTACACTTACAATGCACCCTGCCATGGGCCTACCATAGGGGTGACTAACATGAAGTTAAGGGAAGGTTGGAGGGCTGGCAGGTAGGTATACCTGCGCAGCCGACGTGACAGTGCAGGACTGCACGTGGGTCTCGCAATGACCGACCCGTAGACATTCTTTTACAAGGCCGCTCCTGTGGGTGGCACAACACGTGCTGCAAGCCCACGAGCGGCATTTGTATTTACAAGCCCCGGCACTCCTGGTGCACTACACTAGGGACTGACAGTAAACCAAATAAGCCAAACATGGATACAATAGATACATCATTTTAACAGAGGGAGCACTTGCGCTATGGCACTGATCAGCGCCCAAAGCATATACCAGCAAAACATCGTAAAACAGTAGAGGCAAACAGAAAAATGGAGGAGAGACTCAAGCCAATGATGTCAGGTCTAACAGAGCCACATTACGATGTTCCCCTGAAGGAGTGTGTGTGGTTTTGAATGACAATTACCCAGTAACAGACAGAGTTTTTATTGTTCAGGAAGATACTGCATTAGCTTCCCTAACTAACACTCTGTGGGCTACTTCAGATACCGATGTGGGTCAGATGGTTATTCCACCAGTGCATATTAGTGTCAAGGAGGGAGCTGTGTTGCCACACCTGCCTCAATATCGAATTACACAGGAAGGTGGGGAAGCACTCACACGAATTGTGCAAGATCTTATTGAAGTTGGAGTTGTTGAGGAAGTTCCCTTTAACATTTCTAACAGTCCGATCCTCCCAATTTTGAAGAAATATACTGATACTAGGATCTACAGATTTATCATTGATTTGCGGGAGGTCAATAAGATAGTGTTGCCACAATATCCAGTGGTTTCTGATATCACAACACTTCTTACCCTAGTTCCACGTACTGAAACTACGTTCTCTGTTATAGACTTGAAGAACGCTTTCTTTTCAATCCCTATTCATCTTGATAGCCGATATTTGTTCGGTTTCACTTTGAATAATCGATCGTATAGATTTTGCAGAGTTCCTCAAGGCTATACCCAGAGTCCTAGTATTTACAGCCAAGCATTGAAAAGACAGCTTGATTCCTTTGTTCAACCTGAGGGTGTGGCGCTCATTCAGTATGTCGATGATATTCTGTTAGCGGCTGATACCCTCAAACAATGCGAGAAATGCACGCTGTCTTTGCTTTCTTTCCTTGCTTCACACCATCATAAAGTATCAAGAAAGAAATTGCAGTATTTTAGACCAAAGGTAACCTACTTAGGTCACCTTTTGTCTAAGGAGGGGCGTGCACTCACATCAGATCGCATCCAAGTAATTCTAGATACACCAGTACCTTCCACACAGAAAGAGGTTCGAGCATTTTTGTGTCTTACTTCTTTTTGTAGGCAATGGATACTAGGATTTTCATATATCGCTAAACCCTTGTTAGCACTGTTGACAAAAGATACTCCAATACCCCTCCCTTGGACAGATGAATGTGAGAATGCTTTCCGACAGTTACGACAAGCCCTTTGTTCAGCGCCAGTGTTAGGTACTCCAGACTACACAAAGCTCTTTACATTGTACGTACATGAGAGGGATGGATGTGCATTGTCAGTTTTAGTACCGACACACGGCGATAAGCAACGCCCCGTGCATATTTTTCAGCAGTGCTCGATCCTGTTGCTCGAGCGTTGCCTGGATGTTTTCACTCGGTTGCAGCAACAGCTGTGTCAATACGCCAAAGTGAAGGGATAGTCTTATCACATAAACTGTTGGTTTTGGTACCTCATGCTGTTGATGCTCTTTTGAATCAAACAAAGACGCAGCATTTAACTAGTGCTCGTCTGACAGGATATGAGCTGACGCTGCTGGCTCCTCATATTACATTGAAGAGATGTGCAACGCTAAACCCAGCCACGTTGTTGCCATTTCTGGCGACTCAGCCTGAGGCGCAGGAAATACACAATTGTATTTTTCTGACTGAGGAACAGACAAAGGGTCATATTGATTTGCAAGATACGCCCCTTCCAGATGTGGATGGAGAACTGTGGGTTGATGGGTCTTGTCTGAAGTTACAGGATGGTACAACTTCAGCCGCATATGCAATTACTATGCTTCACACGATAGTAGAGACAGCTCGTATACCACAGAAGTCAGCTCAAGCAGCAGAACTGATAGCTTTGACACAAGCGTGTGAGCTTAGTACAGGAATGTATGTGAATATTTATACAGATAGCCGCTATGCTTTTGGAGTGGCCCATGATTTTGGCCTGCTCTGGAAGGAAAGAGGCTTTTTGACATCACTCGGGATGCAGATAATGCACGGAGAACTAGTGCATAATCTTTTGAATGCATTAACATATCCAAAGAAAATAGCTATAGTAAAATGTAGCGCACACAAGAAAGTGACTGATAAGATGGGACAAGGAAATGCCTTGGTAGATCGAGTGGCATGTGAGACTGCGATGCAGCCTGATACTACTTCTATGTATGTAGTAAAATCGCAAGCTGAGTGGTGGCACGATGCCAGGAAAGAAGTATTAGAGATACAGAGGACCGCTTCTGACAAAGAACGAGAGCAATGGTCCATAGATGGAGAGTTGAATGATGAAGGTTGTTGGTGAAACAAACAGATGGATACATGGAAGTTGCCTATAGCTTTTGTACAACCTATGGTTCAGATGGCTAGCACATGTTGGAGCTTCAGCAATAGTGAAATTGCTTACACAAGTTTGGGAGCATCCAGAAATTGCTAGCACAGCTAAGAGAGTAGTACAGTCCTGTATGATTTGCTTACGATTTAATCCTGGAAAGGGGACACGAACTCCAGCAGGAGGATTTGCTATACCTACTGCACCTTTTGAGGTTTTACAGATGGATTATATCCAGCTTGAACGCTGTAATAATTTGAAGTACGTCTTGGTGGTGGTATGTGCTTTCAGTAAATGGATTGAGGCGTACCCCACCAAAGACAATACTGCAATTACTACGGCAAAGGTGCTTTTGAAGGAATTCTTTACTCGCTATGGTGTTTGCAGATTTTTGTGGAGCAACAACGGACCTCATTTTGTAGGGGACATTATAAAGTATGTCCTGAAAGGATTAGGGATCAAACAAAAGTTTCATGCAGTATTCCACCCACAATCAGCAGGTTTGGTGGAGAGATACAATGCAACTCTGAAACTGAAATTAGCTAAAATACAGGCTTCTACTTCTCTGACTTGGCCAGATGCGTTGCCACTGGCATTGTTGTCAATCACATCAGTGCCTCATTCTCGAACGGGTCTCACACCTTATGAGATCCTTTTCGGCAGACCGATGAATATCTGGGGAATTCCTAAACCAAGTTCTGTGTATGATGTACCTTGTTTCTTAATGAATGACTATTTCGCACAATTAACTGATAACTTGATTTCTATTCATCAACAGGTTTGAGAAGCACTTCCCGACAGATCCACAGGAGAGGGCTGTAACCTCCGACCTGGCGACTTCGTCCTTCTGAAATCTTTCGAGAGGTCGAGCAGTTTGAAACCAAGGTGGTCTGACCAGAGCAGGTGCTACTTGCTACAAGAACAGCAGTTCGAGTGACGAATCGGAAGAACTGGGTCCACAGAAACCATTGTCGCCAAGTACTCCCGACTTTGGTGGAGCCTGCTGTATTGACCGACCACAGAGAGGTTCTGACTGCAGAGAGAGGTCGTGCTGTGACGCCTGAAGGATCTGAGGAGTTCTTCCCGGACCAAGCAGTCCCTGGAGCAACAAGATATAATTTGAGGCCGAGAGAAATGTGCAGCATTATGAAAGTTGTCTGAGCATTCCCTGGGTCAGTGAAACGGAGAGCCGATGTGGCAAGGGGGGGGATCAGCCCTGCATTAGAGTAGTGACACCCGTTTTGGCCCGTGGTGAAGAAATCAACGGCTACCCAGGGGTAAGAGCTCTGACAACTACTTTAGTTTCAGGAAGATTTGTTTTGTGTTGTGACTAAGAATGGAGAAGAAGAAGAAGATTTTTTGTGTTATAGGGTTCGTTGTTGCCTTGATGATTGTGGCAACGATAACATGGTCTGTTGAAGAAACAACTCCTGCTCGAGAGTTGTTTGTTGTTACTACGCCTACACCGGAGGAGCATTATTTCTTTACGCTCCCATATCAAGAATTGAAACACCGACAATCTTATCTTAATAACACATTAATTCAAATATTGCATCATACCCACATCGCTACTAATGCGACAAACTGTTGGATTTGTGGGATGATGCCTGCACATCAAAAGAAAGGAGGTACACCGTTTATACCTCTCCCTTTTTCACATAATGGCTCTTGTCGAGCCTGGTATACTTTGCTCTTTGCGACTAGGAAGCCTACAGTGGGCAGACGGCTTTTCCGGTTAAATAAAGAGTGCCATCAGGACAAAGATGGGTATCCCCAAGCGAATGGAACTAAATGGGAGTGGGAGGAATACCGACCGGACAATATTTCAATGCCATATATCTTCACCAACACGAGAGACTCATCTCATGCTGAACATTTTGTTATTTCCGTTACCCAAATGCAAGCAGAACTATGTGTACAGAGCATTGGACATATCCCTGTGGGAGTCAGCGATTGTATCACTGTATTGAATATAGATGGTCTAAATAATAGTACTTTTTTAGGTTCACACAACACCTATTTTGTGTGTGGAAATAATGGATATTATCGATTGCCAGCCGGATGGACTGGTATCTGCTGCGTTTCTTTTCTATTGCCCCCTGTGTTTTTAGCACCTCCACTGTATCACCAAAATCTTAAATTGTTCAACAATATTACTGTGAATAGGTACAAAAGGACATTGACTACTGATAATGTTGATCAGACTGACACTAGCCTACAACAATATATAGACTTCAATTTGGGATTGTTCTTTTTGCAGGCGCTGCATTAATTAGCAGGAGGGTGCGACGATTGACTAGAGTAGTGGAAGCTGTTACCAATCAAACAGCTGCAGCTTTAGGAAATATTACTGAAGAATTGCAGATTGCAAGAATTGTAGCTTTGCGTAATCGAATGGTTCTAGATGTAATGTTAGCAGATAGAGGTGGTGCATGCTGTGTTATAGGTAGTAGCTGCTGCATGTTTATCCCTGACTGTACTCCATCAGTGTATAAAGCGATTAATAAACTTCATAAAATCGCTGCAGACATTCACACAAAAAATGGTACATGGACTTTTACCGGGTGGCTTTGGACTTTGATTTCTGGCTGGGGCTGGAAAGTATTAATAGTCCTATGTATAATAATTGCAATAATTTTCACCTGTTGCGTCTGTGTTCAATGCAGCCCGATGATGTGTTCTATGTGTGTCAATGCTTGTATACCAACTAAAAATAATATTACAGAAGTGAAAATGCAGAATGATCTGAAAAAGGAAATAGCTAGTATGATGGCCATTGATATAAGAGATGAATATCTGGCCTTTCCTAGGAAGTCGAATGTCTTCAGCTAATGCTGAAAGGGTTGTCTGTTCTAAATCAGCAGCGATTAGATTAAGCATTAGCAGAAGACATGCTTCGTTTTGACCATTATCGTAATAAATGTGCCGACTCCATCTTGTATTTGTAGCGGCCATTTTGTATTCCATACATTGCCATGTGCTCGTCATGTGCTTAGTCCTACCTTTTTGTTCACCGCGCCTGGAGTCTGCCCGCCAACAGGCTGTTTTTAGTAGCCTCCGCTTTCAGCATGTCCAGACATGCGCAGTAGGATCAGTGATCGTTATTAATTGGTTCCAGATAGGAATATGCCTGCCAGTTATCGGAGACTGTTAACTCCGCCCACTCATTGATTGTGCCTACCAAAATGTCCTTGTATGGTCATAAATCTGCTCTTGTCTTTTGTAACGCCTTCTCTTGACCCCCCTTATTGTGTATAAAAGGGGCCATGTGCTTTAGTTCGGTGTGCTACTCAATACAATACAGAAGGGTGTTGTGTGGACTGTAGTACCACCTTTAAAGGTTTAATAAACTTTGCTTTTGTATTTTCCAGTTTAATTGCCAACTTCTTCCTAAGGTCTGAGGACTCTGTGCAGAGAAGGGCGAACCCTTGCACTAAGTAGGCCTAGCTGATGTTTGCTTACAACAGCTAGGGTCTGACAAGTAAATCAAATGAACCAATCATGGAGTCACTAATCCAATACAACTCTTTACAATAGGGAGCACTTGCACTGTGGCACTGAATAGCAGTGGCACAGTGCCCAAAGCATCTAGACCAGCAAAACATATAGCAAAAATATAGGCGGCAACAGCAAAAAATGGAAGGGAGACCCACACAATGGTGCCAGGTCTAAAAGCACCCATATATTTTTATGCTGTCCAGAGTTAATTAATCACATAAGCCACACAGCAACAAAACCTTATGCCTTCCCAGGGCAGGCATAACGAGGATAAATATTTTTCTTTATCCTAATTCTCTTTCTATATGTGCTGTATTCATCAGCACACATAGAAAGAGGAAAACGACTATTGGGATTGTTTTTGTGCTAGAAGGTGCCCCTTTTTGCACTAAAACAATCCTGCCTGCAACGGAGGTGCAAGGGTGCCTATATTGGTGCTATGGAGCAAATTGTGTTCCAGCATAGGGGAAAAAGACAGGAATGCACTGTGTTTCATAAATACGATGAATTTTTCACCTTTCACGTTGACGTAGAGCAGCGCAGCAAGGAGTCTAGCGGGGCTGCCCTATGCCAATTCCCCATAAAGGAGGCCCATAGTGTCTTAAATGCTCTTGGTATCTGTTGTCTTCTTGCATAGTGTTTTTGTTTCATCTCTCAAAATTGGCACTCTCATTTTTTAACTGTGCTTCCTCTAAATTAGAGTCTGTCTGCATTTTAGATTTGACATCACACGCCAACTCTTGATTCGCCTTCTTGTGCACTGCTTCCCTCACACTACGTTCTTGGTGTTTTCTTCCATTTTCACCCTTGTTCTCCTTTTACTTCCTAATTCACACTCTTCTCCCAGTTTCTCACAATCTCGGCTTCCTCACATTTCACAATGCGCTCATTCACAATCTCCTTTTCCTCTCCATCTTCCTTCCTCCTTTCTCGGCTTTCCTCCCTCTTCTCATCCTCGGTTCTCCATGTGCAGTCCAACACTTTACTGACACTGCCCTTTCACCTGGACTCACACCTTCCTGTTTTGCTCCCGTCCCCCTTATTGGCTCCTCACTCTTACACTCTAACCATACTATTGACCCACACTTTACACTTAACCTCATGCCTACTTCTCCCTGGAAAAGGGGGTTCTACCCACATCTTTAATCATCTAATGCCACCCTACCATCTTTATCCCTTTGGCACATGGTAAAGTTTTACATTTTGACTCAAGTGCTGGAATAGATGCTGCAGGTAAAATAAGTGATAGAGAAAGAAATGTTTTCAAAAGGGGAAGCTTCATAACATGACCGTTTATAACATGGAAAATGCATATTACTAATGAGCAGCGAGAGGTGGAACAGAATGGCTGTTTCTCCTTAAGTCTGGATGAGGCTTCCGAGGTGCCTGAAAGAGGTCCCGCATTCAGAGGTCAAGTAGAAAGGGTGCAGTTTCTGTTGCATAAGACTGTGCACAGATTGATGGTTGGTGAGACAGAGCCAAGGAATAAAAAAAAATCATGAATGGAGGAGAGAAACCACAGCTACACAGGTGCATGATGGAGACTAAGCACTAAGGGCCATATTTAAGACCCATGTAAACACAAAACACCTAAGCACACCAATATCATTATTTCCAAAAGGAGGCGTCCTCCTTTTGGAAATAATGATATTGGTATGCTTAGGTGTTTTGTGTTTACATGTGTGACCTGGATTCGGCTGAATCCGAGGACTGATTGACACTTTGGTGGGTAGGTGTCATATACCTTTAGAGCACCCCGGCCATAGTCGCCGTTGATATTAACAGACTTTCTTTCAAAACTGGCATTACATTGAGATGTGCAGCTCGACCTAAGCAAACCCATAATCTGTATATGTATATTTAAGACCCAGTTTCCGTCAGATTTATGAAGCAATGCAAGGCCACTTTTTGTGGCTTTGAGTGGCTATAAAAATCTGGAGTAACACTATGCATCGCAAATCGCTGCGTTGCGTTACTCGTCACTGGGTAGGAGTTCCATGGGCATTGAATGGATGTCTCTATATAACTCTCTTGTTTTTTACGCATTCCCAGATTTATAAAACCTTGTAAACATGGAAATGCACCAAAATGATACAACTCCCCAGGAGAGGAGTAACGAGGAGAAATATCTTTATTTTTTCTCTTGTTTTCATCTTTCTATGTGTGCTGCAGCACACTTAGAAAGAGGAAAAAGTCCCTCAGGGCTGTTTTTGTGCATGAAGTCGCCCCTCCTTGCACAACAACAATTCCACCTACCAAACAGATGGTGCAAGGGTACCTGGGTTGGCGCAGGGCTGCCAAAACAGCAGCAGTGCAAGGGAATACGACAGGAATGCGCTGTATTGGATAAATATGGCGCATTCCTGCTCTTTCCCTGTGCTGCAAGGCAGCACTGCAAGGTGACTTGCTTGGCTACCCTTCGCCACAAAACTCATAAATATGTCCCACACTATGTTGCAAATTAAGCACTGCATACAAAATGAAACACAATTAATTCCTCTCAAACATAATCCCATCTCTCACATTTGAAAAGTGGAGAAAATCTAATTTTCTTTACTTCATATTATTGAAGCACAGCAATAAATGTGAAATTAATTCATGCCATATTGTTTCTGTCAGGATGGTATTGAAGACACCAAACATTTTGTGCATTAGCCTGCTTCCGAAGCTCCGTAGGAGATGCTCTTAGGAAACTGATCTCAGCGCATATGTGTCCCTGTAATCCTAATAAATCATTTCGCTGCTTCGCTGATTTTCATAGACTTTTTACTCAGCTGTAATAATGTATTATTCCAGTTCATCTTGGTGCTGCACATTTTGCTGTTAATGTTCTTATGTTCTTAGCTGCCAACGGGAATCATGCACTTCACTGGACAAATCCAAATTGATTCGAAAGCCTTACATTTCTCTGTGCATGTATAATGTGGTGTATTTTAGAAACTGTGATGTTTAAAACTTTTTATATGATGATCCAGCATGCCATTTACACTGCCCGGCATTTTAAATACTGCACCCCAACACTAGTCCACTGTAGGAGTGTTAACACACTACACTCCACTCTACTCTAGGGCAGGGGTCTACAACCTTTTTTGCAATAAGAGTCAATTACGTCCAATGAGTAGCACCCCGAGCTATGGTTATTACTATTGTAATAGTGGGCCTATCAGACAAGATTACATTAGTGGCTACCCAGGGTCGGACTGGTATATAGAGTGCCTGATGAGCTGGTCTGACAGAGGTTATGTTATGTTACGGAATTATTTAAGCGCAGCGGTTACCCAGAGGTGTCCTGGCGCTAGTTACCTATCAATTCAGCAAAAGCAGCAGATGCAAAGTTACTTATCAAAAATTCAAGTCTTTAAACCCCTTCTAAAGGCGAGAAGATATGTGGCATTTCTCAAATATAACGGGAGGTCATTCCAGGCTTTGGCTGCCCGAAAAAAAAGCTTCGGGACTGGGACTCTAACCAGCTTGGCTTCTAGAGAGCGAAGATTTCTTTTTGGTATGTACCATTTACACGGTTTTGTAGGTTGTCGGGTCCCATTCCTTGGAGTGCCTTAAATACGGTACACAAGGATTTAAAGCGCACCCAATTCCTCACTGGGAGCCAGTGTAATTTTTTGATTCCTTTGGAAATTGAATCAAACTTGGGTGTGCCCGTAAGTAACCTGGCAGCCGCGTTTTGTAGCTTTTGGAGTTTGTTAATAAAATGTTCCTGAAGATTCAAATATAAACTGTTACAATAATCCAGCCTTGATAAGACTAGAGCGGTGACCACTGTTTGCTGACTGTCAGGTGGTAAAAACTGTTTTAAGAACAAACGCTGTTTAAGATGAGACTGCATTGACTTGATCGCCAAAGGTAAGTCTATCACCTACAATTACTCCCAGGTTTTTTACTTTTTTCATAGGTGTAGGGAGAGAGCCCATGGAAGACGGCCACCAGTTTGGGTTCCAGAAATTGGCGTCATTTCTGAATAGTATAACCTCCGTCTTAGGTGAATTAAGCTTTATGCAATTTTCCACCATCCAGCTGCCAACAGATAACAAACATTCCTGGAAACATGTATCGAGGCCCCTTTCGTGACCTGGAAGCTGAGACACCACAATTTGGGTGTCATCTGCATAGGAGGTAATGCCAAAGCCAAAAGCACTGATGATTGGAGCCAATGATGAAACATATACATTAAACAATCTAGGGTTCAATGATGACCCCTGCAGGACACCACAGGGCAACTCAAGCGGTTTTGAATGGTCGTCATCTAGAGAAACAATTTGAACCCTAGCTGTTAGGAATGATTGTAGGAGTTTCCATGCTTTCTTCTGGACCCCACATGCCATAAAACGGTCCATCAGAAGATCATGATGGACCGTATAAAAGGCAGCGGAAAGATCCAGTAGGATCAAGGCGGTCTTACCACCTTGATTCACAGCTCTCCTAATCTCATAAGTAGCCTTAATGAGAGCTGACTTCGTACTATGGCCCTCTCTAAAGCCATATTGGGTAGGATCCAGGGCTTGGGTCTCTAAAAGGAAGGCACTAAGTTGTCCATTTATCGCTCTTTCTATCATTTTAGCAGGCAGAGGGAGCCGCAAGATTGGACCGAAGCTATTTGGGTTCTTTGGGTCAAGGTTGGGCTTTTTTAAAAGAGGTAGAATCGGGCCGCCTTCTAAAGTTCAGGAAAATGTCCTGTTTCGATCATGGCATTAAATAGGCGTGAGTGCGATGGTCACTGGTTCTACGGCTAGTTTAGCCACTGCGACTTGGCATAGGTCAAAAGGTGAACCTGATCTTGCTGTTATGAGCATGCTACGAGTATTGTCCGTGGAAAGTGGCTCAAACTTATCCACAATATGGGTGGGCACATTGAAGAGCTCATGTTCCTCCTCAACTGAAGCCCTCCCCATTGCTCTTGGACCATTGAACGCCAAGAAAAGTACCTCTACTTTGCTAAGGAAGAATTTAGCGATATTTTCACAGTTCCTGACTCTAATGAACTTTAGGTGATTGTGGTTGCGCCTAGAGACTGTTCTAAAAGGTTCTTTAGCCGAATTGTGTAGAACTTTTGTTTGGCCGTAAACAGAAGTTGTTTATAACTTAGAAGGCTATTTTTATAGACCTTCTTCTCTGTTTCATTATATTCTTTCCTCCATATCCATTCGAGGCGCTTACACTTCAGTGTTTCATATCTAAATTCTTCCATGAACCAAGGAGCAGAGAGGAGTGCTCTCTTGGGAAAAATTGTTTTAACTGGATCTAGTTTATTGCACGCTCTCTCCAACCATTTAGAGTATGCAATGGTCCATTCCTCTACTCCCAGAGCCATTGAGTCCGCAGTTGATGTAAGGAGTTTCTGAAGATCATTTCCATCCACTTTATTCCAGGCTCTAAGTTCTATCAGCCTCTTAATATATGCTCCACACGTCCGTTGGCCTTAAGAGCTATCTCAAACTGAACAGCACTATGGTCTGTCCACACAAGAGGAAGTACCCCAGTAAACCGGACATCTGGGTGGTTTGAAAATATACCATCTAAAGTATGTCCTGCCACATGAGTTGGACCAGTGACATGCTGCTGGAGATCCACGCTCCTCATCAAATCGATGAGGATTGCTGTGTCTGGATCGGAGGGGGCTTCCAGGTAATAATTGAAGTCCCCCAAGATAGTGTACACATTTTTACAGATGCTATCTTCCAGCAGATTACCAATGGACGTATTAAACAAATTTCTAGCTCCTGGTGGTCTCTATAGTAAAATACCTTTAATGGTATGATGATGGGAGAAGGTAAGGTTCAAAGCTTCACAGGCTGCGTTGGAGGCAGCGCAGTAAACCACCTTTATTGACCTAGGATAGATGACCGCCAGTCCTGCCCCCATTTCCATGAAGCCTGTTCAACATGTAAACTGAGAGCCCTGGAGGAGTGGCTTTCATCAGGTCTGGCCCTGATGCATCATAAGTCCACGCTTCCGTAATGAAAGCCATTTTTATACCCCTATCCTTAATTAGCCTTGCACACTTTTGCCCACATGCATCAAAGAGAATTGCATTCGCAAACGGTGCGAATCGCAAAATTCGGCCGTTTGCGAATGCAATTTCTTGTTTTTGTATGCATCAACTTTGAAGTGCATTTTCGCAATTTTAGGAATCGCAAAAGCCTTTGCGATTTCTAAAATATATCGCTAAATTTGCGAATTGCATTTTTTTGCGAAAAAATGCTATGCATGAAAATTCGCAATTTGTGATTTTTTAAGAAATCGCAAATTGGAATTCTTAAAATTAGAAGAAGTCAAACCTGGTGGTAATTTTACTAACTTTGTTCACAACAGGTGACATTCATCAGGACTGCATATAAGGGACCTCAGAAAGCATTGAACTGTTTTTCAGAATGGCAGTACTTTTCTTTTTGGCATGCAGGCAGAGGTTGAGAGCAGCAGCAGGATGGAGGAGAAGTATGATACAGCAGAGAATATTCAGAGTGCGCATTACCTTACTAGGGCAGACTGAAGCAGAAATCTATGATAGGTATAGGCTCAATGCTCACCTAATTTTAGATTTAATTGAAGAATTGGACCCAATATTGCAGAGGCAAACATGCAGGACACAAGCCATACCAACCCATGTTCAGGTATAGTGTTCACTGCACCTCCTTGCTTCTGGGTAATTTCAGGGTGTAATAGCTATTGCTGGTGGTGTCTCCCAGAGTTCACTTTCCAGATTTTTTAATGCATTTCTAAATGCCATGTTGCAAAGGATAAGGCATCACATTAAGTTTCCTAGTACACAGCAGGATTTGTTAAAAACCAAATTAGATTTCTATAACATGGCTCAATTCCCACATGTCATTGGCTGTGTAAATGGCAAACATGTTCCCATTTGCCCACCCTCTGAAAATGAATAAATTTTTTACAACAGGAAATGCTTCCATTCCCTTAACATTCAAGCAATTTGTAATTCTAAAACTATCATCACAGACTTAGTGGCAAGTTACCCTGGAAGTGCCCATGACTCCTACATTTTTAGACACAGTGCCATCCATGCACGACTGCTTGCTGGCGAATTTGGAAATGGATATTTGCTTGATAAACTTAAATTTTAAATCCAAAAGACATCCTTATTTAATCTAGACACGTCATTTTTGCATTTTATCTGTCATTACCATTTCTTCTAGGTGATAGTGCCTATGCAGTGAGGTCTTATATATTAACACCATATCTCAATCCAGCAACCAGGAAAGAGCAGCAGTATAACCATGCTCACATAACAACCCACAATGTAATAGAGAGAACCTTTGGGGTGATGAAATCCCGCTTTCGCATACTTCATAAGACTGGTGGAGCATTGCAATATCGTCCTGAAATTTGTTGAAAAATAGTAGCTGCATGTGCAATGTTGCACAACATAGCAACTGGGAGAGGCATAGAACTGGATGTAGAGGATGTACTACCTCAAAATGACAATCAGCCTCAACAACCCCAACCAAGAATGCATGGACCAGAAGCAGCAGAGGGAAGAAGGAGAAGGGCAGAGATAACACAACATTATTTCTGATAAAAGGTAAGAATCACACAAGACAATCTGGTGATAAAGTAAAATTAAATGCATTTTAATCATGAAATTGAAATATTTTTTGATGTACTTGTAAATGTTTTTGCCTTCATGTTATCAATGAATTTAATGAAAATTAAATGATTTGGGCAAAATTATATCAAACATGTAACATCACAGAAAACATATTATTTCTTACGTCCACGCACACCTAATGCCTTCCCCGTATTAATCAAATTGCCCATGGTCATGTTGCTGGAATTATTTTGTTTCCTGTTGCTACGGCGTGCCCCAGGTAAGCCATGGTCAAGTATGCCACTGACACTACTGCCAAATTCACTACCCTCCATTTCTGTCTGGATATTAGGTGCTTCAGAAAAGGGGGTGGTGATGAACAGAGTGTCTGAATTAAGCAGACCACTGTTACCCAGTCCAAAGATCAGGGCTTGATCCATCACCGTTATTTAGCTCACTGCACCATCCCAGCTCAGAACTTGGCTATATGCAAATTAGTCTGACCCTGGCCCAGTGCATCATGGGAACAGGGCAGACCAAACTACCAAGCCAATTCTTATACTGGGAAGGAAACAAGCTACCGGGGACCAGTTTCTGGCATTTCAGCCGTCTTCGGCCCGGCTTGCTTGAATCTCACTGCACCATCAGGATTCAAGCAAGCCGGGCCGAAAAAGGGTGAAAAGCCAGAAACCGGTCCCCGGTAGCTTGTCTCCTTTCTGGTGAAGAATTGGCTTGGTAGTTTAGTCTGCCCTGTTCCCATGATGCACTGGGCCAGGGTCAGACTAATTCAATTCAAAATCAGGGACGGCCATCCCCCCCTCAATCTTAGGGCGTAGCAACGTGCTCAGTGCCACGGCGGCCATGTCCCCACAGGAAACCAATAAACATTGTCCTCAGGTCTCGAAAGATCCTCTGAGGAATCCAAATGGGCAGCGTTCGAAAGAAGTACAGAAGCCGGGGGAGCGCCACCATTTTCAAAAGAGCAACCCTATCAAGTACTGTCAGTGGAAGGGTCGCCCAAAAAGCCATCCTACCTCTCAGCGCCCGTACACACCGTCCGATATTGCCCTCCAATAGGTCCGCGGTCACGTGATAGATCCGGACTCCCAAATAAGTGAAGCAAGATGGCTCCAAAACCACCCCCAGATCACGCGCAGGGCAGGGCGACTCCACTCGTAGCGGGAACACACAGGTCTTCGCCCAATTGACCTTGAGGCCCGACAACCGGCCGAATTCCGCCAACAGGTCCATCGCTCCTTCCAACGCCCGCTCCGTGTCGCCCAAATACAGCAACAAATCATCCGCATACAGCGAGATGTGGTGTAGCTGCCCACCGCTGTCTATCCCCTCGTACCTGTCTCCCGACCTAGCGTGGGCCGCCAAGGGTTCCATCGCCAGGGCGAACAGAAGGGGGGAAAGGGAGCACCCCTGTCGCGTGCCCCTACCGACCGGGTAAGCCGCGGACACCAATCCACCCAGGCGCACTCGTGCCGTCGCTGAGGAATACAGCACCTTCGTCCATCTGCGGAACCCCTCACCAACACCAAACCTCTCTAACACTCCATCCAGGAAAACCCACTCCAAGCTGTCGAAAGCCTTTTCAATGTCCACCGACAGTACTGCCGGGGCCCCGTTCACATCCGCCACAGCGTCCATCACCCCCACCAAGCGACGAATATTCAACGTGGTATTCCTCGTGGGGATAAACCCTGCCTGATCCCTGTGCACCAGGCCAGTCATATGCGGAGCCAGCCTGGTGGCCAAGATCCGGCTCAGTATTTTGTAGTCCACCGTCAGCATGGACAATGGACGATAGGACCTTACATCCGTCGCATCCCTGCCGGGCTTAAGCAGAGGCACTATCAAGGCTTCCCTCATGGATCTTGGCAAACCCCCCGACTCAAAAGCCTCCGTGTACACCACCAGTAGTCTGGGTGCCAAACTATCCCCAAACTTCTGGTAGAACTCTATCGGCAACCCATCCACACCGGGCGTTTTATTCCGCGCCATATGCTTGATGGCCGCCCTTATCTCAGTCAATGTGATCGGCCCGCCCAGATCCGCCGCGTCCTCCTCGTCAAGGACCGGAAGCTGCCTCGCTCCCAGATACTCTGCAATATCGTGGGCCTCCACCCCCAACTGACTCCGATACAATTCCTCATAATACACGCGGAAGCACTCCAGTATCGCCACCTGAGAATGCACCGTTTCCCCCAATGCGTCACCGACGCCAAGGACCGGGCAGCCCCCAATATCAGGACTAGCAAGTCTGGCCAGGAGCGTGCCCACCTTATCCCGTTCAGCATGGGCTTTAATGGCGTATAGCCGATAATCGTAGCTCCTCAACCGTTCCGTTTCCGTAGCGACCGCGTCCTTCGCTTCCAGCAACCGGGCCTGCAAGTCCGGTCGGGTCGGCCTGCGCCGCTCCAGGTCTCTTAGTTTCACTTCCGCTTTAGCAAGTGCATTCAACACAGTCGTACGCGCGTTCGAAAACCTGCCCAGGCACACCCCTCTCACTACCACTTTCATTGCATCCCACTCAGTGGACCTACACGTAGTGGAACCCTCATTCTCATCGAAGTAATGGTCAATGCCCAGCTGGACCGCAGCACTAAACACTGAGTCCTCCAGCGTGTCTGGCTGGAGCCGCCATGTTGGAATCGCCGAGCGCTCTCGTTGCCACTGGACATGTATCAATAGGGGATTATGATCTGATATAGTTCTGGCCAGGTATTCCGTATGAGAGATCAATGGGGCCAGGGAGCCGCTACAGAGCACCGAATCAATTCTCACATGTAGCGCATGGAGGGCTGAGAAAAAGGAATAATCCCTGACCTCCCTGTGTTGTTCCCGCCACACATCCAGCAACCCCCATCTATCCTGCCAATCCCTCCTGTGCATGGCCAACTTGCGTACCGGGGAATCAACAAGGGGAGGGTGAGACCTGTCTAGGACCACGTCTGTAATTGAATTAAAGTCCCCTCCCAATATCACCGGGCCCGCTAGGAAGGAGGCCAAGGACCCGGAAAGGCCATCGAAGAATCGGGCCTGATCAACATTTGGCGCATACACACAACAGAGAGTCACATCCCGGCCATACAACCGCCCCTCCACCGCCACAAACCTGCCCTCAGGGTCCACCATTTGATTCAGCACCTGAAACGGTATCCCCGCTCTCACCCATATCAGTACCCCCCGGGCATAAGTTGAGTAAGTGGTACCAAACACCTGGCCCGCCACCGTTTCTGCAGTGCTACACATTCCTGCTTTGTCAAGTGGGTCTCCTGTAGCATGGCAACCTGAACCCCCCTTCGTACTAAATACGCATGTACCTTGTGGCGCTTGACCATAGTTCGCAGCCCTCGGACATTCCACGTCAGGCATTTTAAGTTAGGTAACGTCCCCATACTGATAGTGAACATTCCAAGTCAAACAGTGCCAGTCCATGCACACACCATAGCAGTTGCCCCCCCCGAAACAAACATTGGAAAAGAAAACACCCCGAACCCCACTCCCCAGGACAGAGCCTACAAACCCAACGTCAGCCCCGGTCCAAACCTCAAACCAAACACACATCCGTCTAACCTGTGGTCGTCACCACAGAAGGCCTTAAGGGCCCTGGGGGGGTGAGTTATCGCCGACCCCAGCGAGCGGAGCCCACGCCCCGCGCTCCCATCCCGTCATGCCCAAACGGCACCCTGCCCGGCAACCCACCCATTTCCAACAGGATACCACCCTACCAAAACTGTGTCCAAGTTCCACTTAAACACCAGCCACAAAAAATTCCATCAGATGTCTGGGGGGTGACCACCGGCCCCTTCGAACTCTCCGCTTCCGAAAGGTCCTCCCCAGTCCTGCCACCTTCGTCGCCAGAGTCCGTCTCCGCCAGTTCACTACCCTGCTGGGACCCCGTAATGGCCGCCGTCGCCACCAGAGCCTCTCTCTTGTCCGCAGCCATTTGGGCCTCCCGTTTCTCCCGGTGGCGCCTGTTGCGGGACCGGATCCGTTGAGATTGTCTGACCTGAGGTGTTTTAGGCCGATCCCGTCTACTCCTGTGTGACCTGTCCGTCCCGGCCCTGTACGATTCCAACCACTGCCAAGCCTCGTCCGGGGACTGAAAAAAGTGCGTGTTCTCATCCAGGATGACCCGCAGCTTGGCCGGGAAGAGCAAGGAGTACTGGATGCCCTCTTCCCGCAGTTCCTTCTTCACCACCAGAAACGATGCCCTATTCTTCTGGACCGCCTGGGTGTAGTCCGGGAAAATCGTAACCCTGCTGTTCTCCACCTCAAATGGGCCCGACGCCCTAGCCCTCTGGATGAGGAGGTCCCGGTCTTTATAATGGAGGAGCCGCACCACCATCGGTCGGGGAGGGCGGCCCAGCGTTGGCGGGCGGGCCGGCACCCTGTGGGCTCGTTCCAGGGTAAAGAACGGAGTAAGCCCCTCCGGTGCCACCACAGTTCGAAACCAGTTCTCCATGTAGGCCACCGCATCCTCCCCTTCAATTCGTTCCGGCAGGCCTACTACCCGCAGGTTGTTCCGCCTATTGCGACCTTCGGCATCCTCCGCTCTTCGCTCCAGCGAGTCCAACCGGGCTTGGATATCCGTGATCCTGTGTTCCGCGGTCACCACCGACGGTTTCAGGTCCGATAGGAGCTGATCATGGTCCTTGACCTTGTCTGCCAGCTTCGCATGGTCCGCTCGCAGTAACCCCAGCCCCGTTGCGACTTGTGCAATGTCCTGCAGCAACGCCTCCTTGGTCGAGGCGATAGCGTCCAATATGGCATCCAGGCGCCGATTCAGCCGCTGCTCCTGGTCCGTCTGCGGGGGGGTCTCGCCCACCTGGGACAGTGCCGCCAAGTCCTCCCGACCCAGCTCCAAGGCCGCCGTTCCTCCCGAAGCCGCCATCTTAGGTAACTGCGTCACAGATTCAACTAGTCCCGGCAGTTGCCGTGTGGAGGGCAGGCGTCCCAATAATGTACCGGATCAAGTGCCCCATCTGATGTCCACCACTCCAAGGACCAAACGGGTTGGCACCATCCGGTTCGCACTCTTCAAATCCGGGGGGAGGAGGGGGAGGAGGAAGGATAACAGCAAGTAGTCGTCCCCGAGGCCCGAGCCGTGTCGGGTGACCGGTCCCCCAATCATCTGGACCGTCTCCGCAGTCCCCACAGCGCCGATCTCACAGCAGTGGGTCCCCCCTCCAGTCGGTGCCAAGACTGCTCAATGTCGCCGTCCGGAGCCGTCGGTCCGCCCCGCCGCCATTTTTTTCACACTCTCGGCGACACCTCGGTCATCGTTCATCGAGGTTTCCCCGGGGCCAGCGAACCCCCAGCAGCCAGCTACCGATGCCCAGTGGCCCCCCTACACTTCGTAGGGCAGAATTGTCGACCACGGGTCGCTCGGGGTGCAGGAATCAGGAGAATTAGCGGGATTCCGCGCGGAGCTGCGAGCTCACGCCGCCATCCCGATCGGCGTCCAAGCCACGCCCCCACTCATTCAAACAACCTTAACCTCAACGCTGGGTAGCTGTGGCTTTCGATCCACAAGGCTTGAGCAAAGGAACTTAGTGTAAATAATTCAACAATACCAAAAAATAAAATAAGAAAGCCAAACAACATGAAAGAGACACAACACCAATTTATAAGGATAGATTATATGTTATTTCATTTTAGAGTCCTTGATGAGCAAAATCCAGTTGACCATTCCGGAGATTTGGATTTTTAAAGTTTTATCACTTTTAATATCAACTGCAAACAAGTATTGGTCCAAAAAAAGTTTGGAAAGTATTCAAAAGTGGGTAAAAGTTAGTTTGGCTACTCTGGCCCAGTTTTAGCTACCAAATCTGACAGCATGCAGGTCTGGGGGGTCAATGGGGTAGATTAGGACAGTTACCTGCAGATCAGAGCGTTTTTCAATCGACCTCCAGCCTTTACAGCATGATGATAATGGACTAGTCCTAATGCAGGGGATGCAGGACATTAATGTGTTCAAAGATGCTCTAGTTGCAGTGAGCTCAATGGGGTGCCTTTGTAATGATTCCTTGGTCAAAGGGTTCTGTCGGGCAACACTGGTCACAGAGATCGGGGTCCCACAGCGTACTCTTTGAGGCAGAATAAGGCCAGCTGCAGCCGTTATCGTTTGTGGCAATATCCATTGGTGGAAGGTAGTGTCCCTCTTGGGCAAACAATTCAGACTCTGACAGCACTCCTGGGTATGGCTGACTCGAGTGCAACTTTTGGACTTTGAGGATCGGTCTGTTGGAATGCCCAATGCAAGCTAGTCCTTAATCTTCTCCAGTGGCTAACAACTTGCTGGCTTGGGCTTCTTCAGCTCTTTTGTCCCTGGAGCTGATTCCAGGGGATCAGCAGTCTTATCCTTTGAATTATTATCTTTGGTCTGGGACTGGCAATCAACTTTTCCAACGAGCTAGTAGCCACATATACAGTCCAAACTTTGCTAGCCCAAAGTGCAGCAGGTGCAGTCTAGCAGATGGTGCAGTCTTTTTATGTAGTTCCAAGGGCAACAGTACTGTCCTTCTTTGGTCCTCTTTCCAAGTCCAGCATGATTTGAGGTTCAGGGGGCCAAGGGTGCCATATTTACCCCAGGAAAGAGCCACAGGATGGCCAATCTGTCACTAGCCAATGGGCTATCAGTCCCCTTTCCTTCTGGTGATGACTTTCCGGGAATGTGTGGCACTCAACGGTCCAAGAGTGCACTAGTCTACCAACTCCAAAGATATCAGCACCCTTTCTCAGCTGTTAGGAGCTTGGGAACCCACCCAAGATGTGTGACTATCTGTGCACTACATGCCCATGGGAAAACCGGTTGGGGACTGGTCATCCATCTCTGGCCTGGTCACCAGATAGTCTCCTGGAACAAAAGGTAGCCCCTCTGGCATGTTATCACTATTCACACATCAAAGCCAGCTTCCCCTTGAAGCTCGCCTTTTGGGTTAACAACCCAAGTGGCTTCCTATGAAGGGGAATTAACACCTCACTCTGCAGCAGGCTATGTTTAATCCTAAGCCTGGGAGCCACAACTGCCCAGGCAGGCAGAAGCTGTTTGTGGGTTGTAGCCTGAGTGAGGCTACTGGACCACTGATGCAAGTAAACATTGCCTTACTTTAATAGTGACATTAAATTTGACCTAGGCATCTGATTGGGTTTAATGCCATGATTAATATGATACCTTACAGTACCTAGTAAGGTATTTCTATTCAGACTTTACACAGGCTGTAGTGCCAGCCTGCAACCCTGAAGGGGGCTACTATATTTTCTATACAAAATGATCATTGAGGGGTTCTGCTTCAAGAACATATATAACCATACACGACTCACCTAACAATATGCAGCTCCATGCCTTATGGCTCTCTAGGACTTCCTTAGGGGAGACATACATACATTGTTAAGGGAAGTAGCGTCGTTGCTGTTGGTTTGAAAGGCAAAGTCAAACTGGCTGTGTATACACTACAGTTCCAGTATGCAGTGGCAGGCTGGGAGCCATTTAGTACTTTATCTCAAACAGGTTGGCACACTCAGTGCTGCAGCCTTGGGGGGGGTGGGGGGATGTGCCTTATATGCCCTTGGTACCTTTGATACCATATACTAGGGATTTAGAAGCAAGTCAGTGCTTGCCTATTGGGGATAGCCAATTTGACATACACTTTGTAAGGGGTTAGAACACTGACACTGAAGTCTGATTAGCAGGCATCAGTGCACTCTGAGTCAAAAAACCAGCAGCATCAGTTCAAACATGTAGGGGCGAACATGCAAAAAGAGGTTTTTCCTTACACTGCTAAGGTCAATGGAGTAGGTGACCACAAAGCCCTTTACAGGCACTAGATTACCACACTAAAAAGGGAAACATCCATTACTACACAAGCAAAACATCGTAATGCCTTTACAATGCAACTATTACAATGCATGTGCCATTACACTGCAAGTCATTACAACACATGCCATCACAATGCATGCCATTACAATGCATACTATTACAAAGCAGGCCATTACAACACATTTTAAGGTAAGTAATGGAGGTAAGTAAGTTTTTATTTTTGATTTAAGATTATACATGTTTATTATTATTATTAAATTTGTTAATGGTTATGTAATTTTGCCCCCACCACCATCCAAAACTTTCCCTGAGGCAAACAAATGTTGGAGAAAGAATAGTAATTTTGCCCTGCCACCATCCAACACTTGCCCTGAGGCAAACACCTGTCGGAGTAGGAATAGTGAATTTGCCCCCACCACTATCCAACACTTTCCCTGAGGCAAACAAATGTCAGAGTAAGAATAGTATTGTTGCCCCACCGCCATCCAACACTTTCTGTGGGCAATCACCTGTCGAAGTATGAATGGTAATTTTGTCCCCACCACCATCCAGCACTTTCCCTGAGGCAAGCACTTGTCGGGGTAGGAATAGTAAATTTGCCCCACCACCATCCAACACAAAAAAAATTGAAATGTAAGTAAAAAACAAAGAAAAAAGATTATACGTTGTAATGGTATGCGTAGTCTTAGTAAGAATTGTAATGAAATGCGTTTTAATGGTAGTTTTAACGTATCTCAATTAACATGCATTGTAATGGTATGCGTTGTAAAAACACTGATGAAATGGTATTTGTGTTGTAAAAACTGCTATGTAGAAGTATGCGTTGTAATGGTATGCATTGTAACATCATATATTCCACTAAAACTATCCCACAAAAATGCAACAAGTCACAAAAGTTAGCTAGAGCAACAAGAGAATAAAAGCCCCCATAAAGAGCACCCCACAGGGATAACTCATGACAGTTGGGGGGTTTCAAGAGCTGTGTGCCCTGCATAATAACATTGTAGGGAACACTCTCATCTTAGAAACTACCTTCTTCACACTTACTAAGTGTAAGGAAAGTTTGAATGTCTTCCTTGCCCACAGATGGAGAAACTCAGTTGGTTAAACCCACAATTGCAGTTATGTGCCAGCTTATGAGAACATAAGGCGGCAAGGGATTCTGAATGCTGTGTTAGACAAAAAAGATATAAGATAACATTGCACTGCATTAGCCCACCATATAGCACTGCACCAATGGCACTCTAAACCACCACACTGCATTGCATTGTATGTGTACCACCCCTCTGCATTCTACTGTAGTTGCACTAGCCAACCACATACACTAAATCCCAAAGATTCTAACTGAACGGAATGCACACCATCCAAAGGGCTAACACAACTACCTGCAAATTATCCATGCGACTATGGCTCAAATGTACTGTATTCTAAAGATACAAATCCACCACACTACACCTACCTGAACACAAACTTATCGCATTGCACTATACTGCAGGCGATTAACCAAACACAAACCACTGAATCATAAGGCTGATGTAAACATCATGTTTTCTCGTGTTTATGTATCGTCATTGCCCTCTTCCTTATGCATACATTCATATATAGTCATGTTCATTTATATATGTATACATGTTTATTATTGCTTTTTTTCATTGAACATTATTAAGTCTACTGTAGACTCAATGTTGCCTTCAGTAGTATCTGATAGTTCAGCAAATGTTTTTTTATATTCAACAATATTTCAACTTCGACATTATCAAGGATATTCAATAATGGTTCACCTTGGTTATTATCAGGGATGTTTTTCAAAATATTCCACAAGGCCTTGACAGTACAACTAGGTGAAAGGGTATATGATTTGATTGTGAATTTCATAAACCTTCAAAAAAGAATATTATGTTTATAGTTCTTTGTTAAAATAAAAACAATCTGAGAAACGGTATGTGAGGGCATAGTAAGGAATTCATGGTTGGATGCCACTTCAATCTCCAAGAGGATCCAAGATTGGCAGAAGTAATTAGAGAGCACAGATGCTAGTGAAGCCAGTCAGCCTGGCTTTAGCAATTGTTTGGCTCATTAAGCTCTGTGCAGTCGGAACAATACCCTTGTTTCTTCTGGTAAGGTAAGTGGACAAATGCGAGAACATTTAACACTCAGATGAAGTTCTTTATCTGCTAAAAATAATTTAGCTGAAGGCTAGAAGGGAGAGGGTGTAGTAGCGCGCACTTGTGTACGCACGTCATGTAAGCCACGTGATGTGTCGCGCCCGCGCAGGGCTACGCGGCTGCGTAGTGGGTTGGCGCGGAAGACCGTTAGAGGAGTTGAGGCGCGGCGCTCTTCAGAGGTAGACGTGTTTAATAAAGACTGTTAACTCTACCTGATTGCAGCGTCATCATTGCTGGGTACAACACAGCATTACAATGGCGACGAGGGTGGGATAACTATCCCTACCCCGCAGTGAACCGACGACAACCAAGCAACCACCCTGAAGAGCGCGGCAGGGCCAAACAACTACAACCTCCTCCAGAGCCCAGAACAGGAGAACGAGGAAGACACGTGGAGCAGCTAGCCACGAGGTATCGTCCATCAATCAAGGAACGAGCTGGATACCTTGGTAAAGATCGAGGGGGCTGACACAGGTGGTCCCCAGAACCACGCGAACAAAGCAGAACGTGATAGTGCCCCGGGAAGCCCCAAAGGACAAACAAGCCATCAGCCCATGATCAAGAGTGAAAGAATGAGCATCCAAACTGGATACGAGATGGCGCCGGTGCAATTCCTGCCCAGGCCAGGAGAGCCGCTAATGAAGTGGGACGACTGGATGAGTACATCGACAACTTCATTGGCGTGCTAGAAGACGAGAGCGAAGAGACGTTCAAACCATCAAGAAAAAAACGTATCCTGCTGTTGAACCTAGGCCCGGAAGGCGATGTATACGCCCAGGCAATCGAGGACCTGAATGAACATTTCAAACCGGCGGTGTGTGTGTCGGTGGACAGGTTCAACTTTCAGCAAAGAAAACAGCGGCCAGGAGAGACGGTAGAGGAGTACGTGGCGGCGCTGAAACGGCTGGCAGCCACATGCAAGTACAACAACTGGGAGGAGGAATTCATAAAGGACCAAGTGATAATGAACACCACGTGCATTTCCGTGCAGGACAAGTTGTGGGCGAGCGGAGAAACCACCCTGAAGGATGTAATGGTCATTGTCAAAAGAGCGGAACTGGCGAGGAGATGTGCGGATGCAACTAAGAAGGAGACGGCAACCAGCACTATGGTGAACAAGATTGACGAAGACGTGACCCGTAAGGACCAATCGACGAAAAAGTCCACGGAAAGGAATGGCGCCAAATGGGACAGCAATGGCGGGCCTTCAGGAAGGCACGCGGCGCCAACCGGAAACCATGCTACAGGTGCGGTAACTGGACGCACGAGGCGCATGATAGGAAATGTCCGGCGTTCCGGGCCAAGTGCATGTACTGTGGTATAGTTGGACACTTCGAGAAGGTGTGCAGAAAGAAAGCCTCCAAGAACACGGTGAGACTCGTCGGCCAGGACAGTGACACGCAGGAAGACACACCGGAGGAGGAAGTAACCACGGTACTGGGCATATACGATCAGGTACTGGGAGTGGATGTACAAGTCATGAGTGTGGATGAAAAAAGGTCTACGAAGCCGGTGCTGGAGATGGCCATGGGAGGAGTCACGATCAGTGTAATAGCGGACACCGGTTCGCCGTATACCATCGTCCAGAGGGCTGTGTGGGAGGAGAAGTTTGCACCACGACTAGGCCCGGAACTGGAGAAGCTAGATATCTGTCCAGTCACCTACAACGGGGACCGCATACCCATGGTGGGGTTCCGACCACTGAAGTTCGAATTCCGAGGCCGATCGGCCCACTGCAAGCTTTACATAGCGGAAAAGGGACCATTGGTGTTGGGATGGCTGGACCAGGGTGACCTGGGCATCAAGTTGGATCCAGGGGGAGTGGAACAGATCTTATTAACGGAACATGAAGAGTGGCCCGACCAAGACAGGTGGAGGAAGACATTCCCCAAAGTGTTCGGAGGCACAGTGGGGAAGCTGGAGAAGTTCGCACATAGGATCATCTTGAAGGACAGGGCAGTACCTGTGGCCCACCGAGTCAGAAACATACCCATGGCAGTACGTGAGTTCGTGCGAGAGGAGCTCCAAGAGCTGGAGAGGAAGGGGATCATTCAACCCATCACATGTGCGGAATGGCTATCGTTATTGGTGGTGGTCAAGAAGCCCAACGGGAAGGTCCGGCTGTGCGTGGACCTCAGGGAGCTGAACAAGAATATAGTTGTGGAAAGATTCCCCCTGCCAAGAATAGAAGAGATGCTGGCCAACACCCGAGGCATCAAATGGTATTCCACTATCGACCTGACTTCCGCCTACCACCATATTGCCCTGCATCCGGAAAGCTGCCGGCTCACGTCCTTTATCACCCCGTTCGGGTGTTACCAGTTTCTCCGCATGCCATTCGGACTGGCGTCTGCAGCGGCAGTCTTCCAAAAACTGATGCACCAGCTATTCCATAAGAGCACCGACGTCCAGTACTTTCAAGACGACATCTTGATAATGGGCCAAGACAAGCTGGATCATGATGCAAAACTTAGAAACGTGCTGCGGATTTTGGAAGGAAAGGGTCTCACCGCGGAATGGTCAAAGTGCCGCATCGGAATGTCGTCAGTGACATATCTGGGACATGAAATAGGCGTGGATGGAGTGACCCCCAAGAAGGAAAATGTCAAGGCGATCCGTGAAGCACCTCCTCCAATCAGCAAGGAGGAAATAAGATCATTTCTCGGCATGGCCGAGTACTATGGAAAATTCGTGCAACATTTCGCCTCCAGAACCCATCACATGAGGCAACTCACGAAGGAAACCACTGAGTTCCGGTGGTCAGCAGAGACACATAGTGAGTTCGATGACATCAAGAAAGCGATCACGGAAGCCGTTCCCCTTCAAGGGTACGACCCCCAAGGCAGAACGGTCCTAACTACGGATGCCAGCGATAAGGGCTTGGGAGCAGTCCTGATGCAGGACAGAGGGCAAGGACAGATGGAAACTATAAGCTTTGCCTCGCGCACGCTGTCGGACACAGAGAAACGATACAGCGTAATAGAGAAGGAGATGCTGGCAGTAGTGTGGGCCACCGCGAGGTTCCGGCAATTTCTGTGGGGCATACGGGTTCTATTGAGAACAGACCATAAACCACTGCTCAAGGTGCTGAAGTCAATTGGGCACGCTGAAGCCACACCAAGAATATCAAAAATGTCATTGAAACTACTAGAGTTCCGGTACGATGTGGAACATGTACCCGGGAACAGGAATCGTGTAGCAGACTACCTAAGCAGAGCTGCTGAGATGGAATCCAGTGATGGAGATACGGCAGGAACAGAGGAATGGGTGGCACTCACAGAGGACCTCATGGAATGGAGAAAGGCGTACGACGAGGACGCGGTGCTACGGGAAGTGAAGCAGTTTGTGACACAAGGCTGGCCTGAGAAGAGAGCGCTGGTGAGGGAACTCAGACCCTACTATGAAGTTAGAGAGGAACTATCGATAGGAGACAAAGGAACATTTGTGCACAGGGGGGAGAGAGTGATACCACCCGCCGACCTCATAGACCGGTTACTGGACACACTCCACGAGGGACACCTTGGGATCTGCAAATTGAGGCTGAGGACCAGGCAAAATTACTGGTGGCCGGGAATGGACTTGAAAGCAGAAAGACACGTGAGGAACTGCACCAGGTGTCAAGGAGCAGATAAAACCTTAAAACCGACCTGAGATGGGGAAGTTTGAAATACCAAAGAACCCTTGGGAAGAACTGAGCGTGGACATACTGGGCCCGGTTCTGGACATACAAGGAGTGCAAAAGTACGTGTGTGTCATGGTGGACAGGTATTCAAAATGGCCAGAGATTATGATAAGAGAGACCATGGACACAGATGCAGTTATCAAGTTCCTAGCAGACACGTTTGTGAGAGAAGGCATCCCCAAGGTGGTGCTTAGCGACAATGGGCCCCAGTTTAAATCAGAGAAGTGGAACAGATTCATGGAAAGGAATGGCATAGGTGCCAGGCACACGGCTATTTACCACCCAGCCGGCAACGGTTTAGTGGAACGCTTTAACAGAGTAGTGATGGGGTCAATCCAAGCTGCCATAGCCGATGACAAAGACTGGGAGGCGGAGATTTGGCACATGATCTGAGCGTACAGGATAACACCTACAAGTACAGGATACAGCCCGTTCCAAATACTCCGAGGCAGAGAACCCTTCACACAGGACAATCGAGTGTGGAAAGAAAAGACAATCACCAGTGAATGGTCGCCTGTGGTGGTGCGAGCAAATCTTGAGAAAGCCCAAGCAACCTACACTGAACACTATGATCGCAGACGGAATGTACGAGACACTGGTTTAGAGAAAGGAGAGTGGGTGCGAGTGAGGTTGGCTAATGTGCAGAGGAAGGGTGTGAGTAAATACAGCAAGCCTATGCAAGTGAGAGAAGTAAGAGGCAGAGCGGCCCTACTTAGTGATGGCAACGTCTGGTCACAAGACCGCATGGCAAGATGTAACAAGGTTTTGAACTGGAATCAGAGAACCACGGACTGGGAGGATGAAGGAACAGAGTTGGCAGAGCAGGAAGCTCCGGAAAGAGTCCCTGAGGAGGAAGGAGAAGACGCACAGGATCTAGAGACAAGAGAGCACGAGTTGGAGTGGATGGCCCGAGGAAGTAGGAGAGAAGGAGAAGCAGGCGCGGCTGCGCAGGAGTCAGAAGGAAGTAACGAATGTGAGAACACCAGCACCCCGGTAAGACTGACCCGAAGTGGCAGGGTGGTTGTTAAACCAGCAAGATACAAAGACTATGAGTGGATCAGTGGACAATGAGGAACTATCTCCATGTTGGGTAAAAGGGGGAGATATGTAGTAGCGCGCACTAGTGTACGCACGTCACGTAAGCCACGTGACGTGCCGCGCCCGCGCAGGTCTACGCGGCTGCGTAGTGGGTTGGCGCGGAAGACCGTTAGAGGAGTTGAGGCGCGGCGCTCTTCAGAGGTAGACGTGTTTAATAAAGACTGTTAACTCTACCTGATTGCAGCGTCATCATTGCTGGGTACAACACAACATTACAGAGGGTTTTAGCAAATTGTCACAAAACCACAATAAAACCCTGAATCATGTTGCATTTCTTTTTGTTATTCTGTTTATTTATTAGAATGCCTGACACTATATAGTTTGTTTTTATTGTTACGACTTTAAAGGTACTTTGATTTAGAAAGTACAGTTTTATTTTAATATAAGGTCATTTAAAATATTCATAGTGCATATCTTTGAGTGTTTGTATATTGATTAAAAGAGGCTTTGAATCTGCTCGTTATCCCTGCGAGTTTCACAGGACTATTGGTTGCCGGTGTCACTCTCATTTAAATGCAACAGTGACAAATGGGCTGTAATATATGGGTCTTCCTTCCCAGAACTGGTATTTTGACTGAGTCTGTATTCACTAAAGGGTTGATGGTGCCTAAAGAAGGACTGTTATCTTGGCTAAAATCCAGGAAACGCAACAAGGCAACTTATCCTTTACAGTATTTTGCATCTTAGGTCACTAGCCCACCATACAACACATCATTCTAAGGAAACTTACCACATTGGTCCTATGAGCATTACCACACTGTATTTATTGGCCAGGAATGTACTGGGAAACAGAGAGGTTCTGTAGGACCTATTTCACTTGCCAACTCATTTACAAGAAACGTGGCAAGACCAAAGCACAATTGGTGATACTAGCTGTAATAGGTGTGCAATTTGGACGAGTGGCAATTGAAATTGTCAGTCCATTTGAACTATCTCAGCATCAGGCAATGAATTTATCTTGGATGTGGTGATTTGTGTACCTGTTGGAAACACAACAGCTAATCTAACAGCAACAGCACTCCTATGATTCTTTTCAAAGGTCAGATTTCCTATGATGGTAATTCCAAAAGAGGAGTATGCTTCATCTCTTCCTAGATTAAAGAGATGTAGAGGCATAGAGTTGTAAGGTACAACTTCTCCACAGTATACCATCCACAGATTAATGGGTTGGAGTAACAGTTTAATAAGACCCTTAAGAGCATGATGGGATATCCACCAGAAAACTCAGAAGGAAAGGGGATGTGCTGTCATGTCTCTAGTTCACCACCAGATACATTAAAAAGAAAGGAGATGAGTTTAGTGAGTTTCAAGTTCTGATTGAGGTTGTACTGCTGAATATCAACCCCAGTATTTTGTGGTACAAGTATATTGCGGTACAAGAAGACTGAGGGACAAATAAATTGAATGGTAAGTGCTTAATTGGAAATATGAATTTACTATTCCTAACTCCATAGTGTACCTTTAAGGTCTATATATTAAGGTACATATATGATATGTGGAGTTAGGTATTGAAAAACTAGACTTAGTTACCTGTCAATACAACGATAAATTGTCCTCAATATTTTGTCCAGTCAATATTCTTCAAGATAGCCAAGATCTAGAAAAGAAATAGTACAACTAGAGAGCTATGCTGATTGGGCACCATGGGTGGTCAGAAGGTGTCAGTACTGAATTCTACATCCCCTAAAGTATTGAAGGAAAGGTGGCATGGTCTAGTCTGTGCAAGATGGTTGTTTGACAGGCCACGTGAAGGGCTTGCTCCCTCCCCGCATGACAAGGCCCGAGCCCGGCCCTCCAGGTGTAACCCACAGTAACCACCCGCTCCCCGTCTCATACGGGACCCCTGCCCCCGGACATCCCTGCATCATGGGTCCGGATCACTACCGGCCCCCTCGCCCGGCCTGGGCGCCATCTTGGACATTGCACCACGAGGCCGCGTGGCCTCCGATCGACCCTAACCCTGGGCCTGGCCAGGCCCCGACATCCCGGCACCACCATCCACCCAGGAGGTGAACGGACCACTTGGCAGGTCAATGGGAGAAAGAAGTGTCGATGGCTCTCCCCCGCCAGGTGCCGATCGCCCCCAGCTCCCCCAGGCGCTGGCTCCACCCCCCTGCTGGGTGTCTGGACTCCCTCATCCCGGACCTCCCGACCTCCAAGTGCGAGGGTCCGGACATCAAAGGGCGCCAGACCTATAACTGGGGCAGCTCCAGAGCAGGAAGGCAGTTGTATCCTGGAGTCGAGAGACGCAGTGAAGAACTCATCCTTGACGGACTACTGGCGCTGCCGTAGCCCTGCCTTGCGAACTATCGACCTGCCTGCTGGCGCTGCCGCAACCTTCTGAAACCTTCATCGTCGTCGGGACCTGCTGGCGTGGCCGCGGACCGTTTGTAACCACCACCTTCATCGGGACCTGCTGGCTCCGCCGCGGACCGTCGCTACCTTCAACCATCCCGGGACCTGCTGGCTCTGCCGCGGCCCGATCATCTAGAACGCCGAGCTCGAGGATTGTGAGCTATTTCATCTACCCCCACATCCACCAGATTGGTAACGAGACTGTCCCGCTACCCCCTTACCCAACCAAGAGACTAGAATAGAGGGGACCCCTGAGTCCAGACCTCCTTGTATCATTTCACCGTACTTAAAGAATTGCTTATAAAGTAACGTTGAACCTTATCCTTGTGTGGTGTACATCTGTGGGGGGGAAGTTACTTGTCTGTACGATCGCTGGAGACGGCTCTCCCCGGAGACCTCTCCCCTTGTCCTCGGCCGACCCTCCCGGTCCGTCTAACATTGGTGGCCAGCGGCGCGATCCGAATCAACGCGTAATCGTACAGAGAGTAGCTCACCCCACGACAAAACCACAATGTCAACCAAAGAAAGCGGATCCACCGAAAGATTCCAGATGGAGAAATTGGAAGAATACAGCCATCGTGAGTTGAAACAATTCTGCATTGAACTAGGTATCGCTACCACCGGTCTGAGTACTAAAGACGATTTCAAGCACGCCATTGAGTCATGGGCAGAAACCGGGGCCGTCAGACCCCCGGGACCGAAATGTCGCAGCAGCAGAGAAAGACACCACGGCTCCCGAGGAGCGAAGAACGGGTCTCTCGCAAGATGAGATCCAAGAACGAGAAAGAAACCGACTACATGAACTAGAAATGGCCCGGCTCAAAATGGATGGCGAACTCAAATTAGCCGAACAAAAACTGAACCTGGAACATCTGCGGCTCCGAGAAGAACGGGAAGAGAAACAGAGACAAAGAGAACTCGAAGAGAAGAGGCTGGCGTATGAACACGAGCGCAAACTAGCTGAGATAGACTTACGCAAGCAGAACAAAGAATTAGGGGTGCCCGAGCAACCGCGCACCCCGGGGGCAACAGAAAAGAAGGTACACATCCCCAAGGATGTTGTTCGAGAATATTTCCGAGATGACGACATACAGCAATGGTTCAAGGCCTACGAGATCGCGATGACCTCCCACAGGATCGATCGAAGCGACTGGGGAGCCGGTCTATGGGGGAGGTTCGTCAATGAGGGCCGCGATGCCCTACTACAGCTCCCAGACCATCTGATGACCTCCTATGACCACATGAAAGCTACCCTCCTCACCCGCTATGGGCTCACACCCGAAATGTACCGCCAGAGGTTCCGAGATTGCACCCGGATCCCGGGTACCACTTGGGTGGAATACGTGAACTATTTCAGCCGAGCCTTCGAGGGTTGGATCAAGGGAAGCAACGTAACGACCTACGAGCAACTCTTCAATCTAATGGTATGGGAGCATCTATCAAACAACTGCTTCGTCGAGCTCAGGCAGCACCTCCTCGACAGTAAACTGACTGATCCACGGCAGCTCGCCGCCGAGGCTGACCGGTGGGAAATTACCCGAGTAGGCCGAAATGGGTCACATGAACAGAACCGGAACAACCACGGTCAGCACCGTCCCCGAGGAGGAGGAGGGGGCCAGGGACGAGGAAGAGACAACGCCCCGGCCGCTCCCGCTACCAGCGCCCCACCCCCGGCCAACCGGGGCAACACCCCGGCGCGGCCGGGATACAGAGCCAATGTCACGTGTCACCGATGCCAGCGAGTCGGCCACTACGCAAACGACCCGAATTGTCCACAGAGTCAGACTCCGAGACCCCGCCAGATGGCTGCCGCCGCCCTGGGGGAAGAACAAATCTCCGAAGAACAAGAGGAGTGCGAGCAAGAACACCAAGAGTGGGAACCAGCCGCCATGGTTCTAGCGTGCCTAGGGGGAAAAGACATGGTCCCGCGGGTCTCCCTGCCCGCCAACACCCGGAAGTACAGTCAGTGGGTGAACATTAATGGACGCAGGGCCGAAGCCCTACGTGACACCGGGGCCAGTGTAACAGCCGTCCGCTGTCACCTAGTGACCCCAGAACAGATCCTGCCGAACGTTCTCTGCCCTGTCCGTTCAGCCGACAATTCGGAGAGTCTATGTCGGATGGCCTGCGTCCCCTTCGAGTGGGGAGGAGTCTCCGGCATGTTGAAAGTGACGGTCCGAGATGATGCCCCCGTAGACTGTCTCCTGGGAAATGATCTTGAGAGTTCCCCGTGGGCCGCCGTAGAGAGAAGAGAGCACCTGGGGATGTTGGGCATCCCGGACTGGGCGTGCGTAACCACCCGGTCCATGGCTGCCCGTGCCATCCCCCGACCCGAAGAACCTGAATGGCCAGCACCTCCTCCCCCGGTCGCCCCAGTAGAAGACACCGACCGGGCCGTCCCCCCAGAGCAAACTCCCGAGGGGCTCGTTCAACCTCAGGACCTTCCCGACCTGGCTCAGTGGCGTCAGGAGGGGGGGCCCACCCAGGAACAGTTTCGCCACGAGCAGAAGACCTGTCCCTCCCTCGAGGGACTCCGCCAACAAGCCCTCACCCAGAGTGCGGGGGATACCTCCGGAACCCATTGGGTCTATTGGGACAATGACCTGTTGTACAGCGAACAGAGAATCGCAGAGTTAGGGGCCAGTCGAGTGCTAGTGGTGCCCCTCCGCTTCAGAGACTTCTTGCTAAACCTGGCCCACGATGTCCCCCTGGCTGGCCGCCTGGGTCAGGACAAAACCTACAGTCGCCTGGTGACCCACTTTTTCTGGCCCAAGATGAGGAACGACGTACTCCAGCACTGCCGATCTTGCCCCACGTGCCAGGCCAGCGGGAAGAGCGGCCGCAAGCTCAAAGCACCTCTGCAACCTTTTCCCGTGGTCACCACCCCGTTCGAGAGGGTGGGGATAGACATTGTGGGGCCCCTGGACCCCCGTACAGCGCAAGGACATCGGTTCATCCTGGTCCTGGTGGACCACGCCACCCGCTACCCCGAGGCTGTTCCCCTGCGAACTGTGACAGCCCCGGTAGTCGGCCGGGCCTTGATGGGGATCTTCTCCCGGGTGGGCTTCCCCCGAGAAGTCGTCAGCGACAGGGGCACAAACTTTATTTCAAAATACATGAAGTCCCTCTGGCAACAGTGTGGGGTCACCTACCGATTCACGACCCCCTATCACCCTCAAGGAAACGGACTAGTTGAGGGGTTCAACCGCACGCTCAAAGGGATGATTGGGGGGTTGGAAGAGCCCCTCCGTCGCCAGTGGGATGTGCTACTGCCGTGCCTCCTCTTTGCCTACCGAGAAGTCCCCCAGAAGTCCCTCGGCTTCAGCCCGTTCGAACTCTTGTATGGACACCCTGTGCGAGGGCCGCTCAGCCTAGTCAAAGAAGGTTGGGAAATGCCCCCTCTAAAGAACCCTCCAGATGTTTTCAAATACCTCCTAACCCTCCGCAACCAGACCAGACGGTTCAGAGAGATGGCAAAAGCAAACTTGGAGGCCAGTCAGGAAGACATGAAAAGGTGGTACGATCAAAATGCCTCCTCCATCGAATTTGAACCCGGCCAACAAGTGTGGGTAATGTCTCCCACCGAACCGTGTGCCCTGCAAGACAAGTGGACGGGGCCCTTCAAAGTAGTCGAGCGCAAAAGCCCTGTCACCTATCTCATCGATATGGAATCCTCACGGAACCCTCTCCGGGTCCTCCACGCCAATAGATGAAACCCCACTTTGTGCGCTCAGAGCTCAGCCTCCTGATGGCAACAGACAATGGAGCCGAGGAGGACTCCGAACCCCTCCCGGACCTCCTACGGACTCGGGAGAAGGACGGCTCCGTGGATGGGGTCCGACTCTCGGAGGCCCTCACCCTGGAACAACGCCAAGGCTGCCGAGACCTCCTGCTGCAGTTCGCCACCCTGTTCTCCCTCACCCCAGGAGTCACCCCCTGGTGTTTACACGACGTGGACACTGGAGACAGTCCCCCTATCCGCCATCGGGCCTACCGCGTACCAGATCGGGTACGGGCTTGCATCCAAGAGGAGGTGTCCAAGATGCTCACGCTCGGGGTCATCGAGCCCTCAGACAGCCCCTGGGCCAGCCCAGTGGTACTGGTCCCCAAAGGGGCCGCCCCCGGCACCACGCCTGAGCTCCGGTTCTGCGTCGACTACCGGGGCTTGAATGCGGTCACCAGAACAGACGCACACCCCATTCCCCGAGCAGATGAACTAATCGACCGCATGGGAGCTGCCCGCTACCTCAGCATCTTCGACCTGACAGCGGGCTACTGGCAGATCGGTCTCACACCCCGGGCCCAAGAACGATCTGCCTTCTCCACCCCTGATGGCCACTATCACTTCAAGGTCATGCCATTCGGCATGAAGAATGCCCCAGCAACATTTCAGCGGCTAGTAAACCAGGTCCTGGCGGGACTCGAAGAATTCAGCGCCGCCTACCTGGACGATATCGCTGTGTACAGCCGCCACTGGTCCGACCACCTCCACCACCTCCGAGAGGTGCTACAGGCCCTCCAGCGAGCTGGCCTCACGATCAAGGCCAGCAAATGCCAAATTGGCCAAGGGTCCGTGACCTATCTCGGGCACCAGGTGGGAAGCGGTCTGGTGGCCCCACTGCAACTCAAGATCGCTGCCATCCAGTCTTGGCAGCCCCCCATCACCCAGACCGAGGTCCGCGCCTTCTTGGGACTCACAGGCTACTACAGGCGGTTCGTGAGGGACTATAGCAGCATTGTGGGGCCCCTCACGGAACTCACATCCAAAAACCAACCAAAGAAGGTCAACTGGACCCCAGACTGTCAAGCGGCCTTCGAGAAGCTGAAGGCCGCCATGTGCTCCGCCCCTGTGCTCCAGGCCCCCGACTACAGTCGGGAATGTATCGTCCAAACAGATGCCTCCGACCATGGCATTGGGGCGGTCCTTTCCCAGTTGAACCCCGAAGGACTTGACCAGCCAGTGACTTTCATCAGCAGACGGCTCCTGGCCCGAGAACAACGCTGGAGCACCATCGAGAGGGAGGCCTTCGCTGTGGTGTGGGCCCTCAAAAAGCTCCGGCCTTATCTCTTCGGCACCCACTTCCGGGTACAGACCGATCATCGGCCCTTGCAGTGACTAATGCAGATGCGGGGGGAAAACCCGAAACTACTGCGTTGGTCCATCTCCCTGCAGGGGATGGACTTCACTGTGGAACATCGACCTGGGCAAGACCACGCCAACGCAGATGGCCTGTCACGCTTTTTCCGCCTCGACGAGGAGAGTCCCCAAGAGGATGGGTGACTCTCCCCGCCTTCAGCTGGGGGGGACGCATGTTGGACAGGCCACGTGAAGGGCTTGCTCCCTCCCCGCATGACAAGGCCCGAGCCCGGCCCTCCAGGTGTAACCCACAGTAACCACCCGCTCCCCGTCTCATACGGGACCCCTGCCCCCGGACATCCCTGCATCATGGGTCCGGATCACTACCGGCCCCCTCGCCCGGCCTGGGCGCCATCTTGGACATTGCACCACGAGGCCGCGTGGCCTCCGATCGACCCTAACCCTGGGCCTGGCCAGGCCCCGACATCCCGGCACCACCATCCACCCAGGAGGTGAACGGACCACTTGGCAGGTCAATGGGAGAAAGAAGTGTCGATGGCTCTCCCCCGCCAGGTGCCGATCGCCCCCAGCTCCCCCAGGCGCTGGCTCCACCCCCCTGCTGGGTGTCTGGACTCCCTCATCCCGGACCTCCCGACCTCTAAGTGCGAGGGTCCGGACATCAAAGGGCGCCAGACCTATAACTGGGGCAGCTCCAGAGCAGGAAGGCAGTTGTATCCTGGAGTCGAGAGACGCAGTGAAGAACTCATCCTTGACGGACTACTGGCGCTGCCGTAGCCCTGCCTTGCGAACTATCGACCTGCCTGCTGGCGCTGCTGCAACCTTCTGAAACCTTCATCGTCGTCGGGACCTGCTGGCGTGGCCGCGGACCGTTTGTAACCACCACCTTCATCGGGACCTGCTGGCTCCGCCGCGGACCGTCGCTACCTTCAACCATCCCGGGACCTGCTGGCTCCGCCGCGGCCCGATCATCTAGAACGCCGAGCTCGAGGATTGTGAGCTATTTCATCTACCCCCACATCCACCAGATTGGTAACGAGACTGTCCCGCTACCCCCTTACCCAACCAAGAGACTAGAATAGAGGGGACCCCTGAGTCCAGACCTCCTTGTATCATTTCACCGTACTTAAAGAATTGCTTATAAAGTAACGTTGAACCTTATCCTTGTGTGGTGTACATCTGTGGGGGGGAAGTTACTTGTCTGTACGATCGCTGGAGACGGCTCTCCCCGGAGACCTCTCCCCTTGTCCTCGGCCGACCCTCCCGGTCCGTCTAACAATGGTGCAAAATGCTGTTGGTATGAACTTCTTGGTGGACACAGGACCCAAGTGGGTGTTCCATGAGAACAAACTGATGTCATGCCTCTGGAGAGATTTTACAGTCAACATCTTTGCAATATGAGAGCAGGTTGAGGAGGACAATGAGCAACCCCATGACCTGTGTTGCAGCAATGACAAAAATACCCCTGTAGAGAGGGTGCAGCTTATGCCTGAACAGAAGCGAAGCAAGAAGAGTTTGAAGAGATACTGGGATGATTTCCCCAACTGTGTTGATGACCCTGGGGTTGACAACTATCTTTGTACACATACACATCTTGCCTCTGTTGGGTGGGGCATACACTATGTGAGACCAGGTCTCAGGGTGCATCAAAGCGGAAGGTTGCTCCAGATGTTGAACCTGGGAGGGATTGAGAGCCCTCCTAGTCCATGGGCCTTCCCAGTAATGTTGGTTACTAAGCAAGGGCCTACACTTTTGCATGGGCTCTCAATAAAAAGATCAATACTAATGCAAGCCAGATCACATAAGCTGACTAGTGGACCTTTGGACAGGCTCGGCCCTGCCATCTTCTTGAACACAATTTGATCTGAAGTGTTTCTGTTAATAGCACCTAAGGAAAAGCTAGCCTTCTTGATGCTAGAAGGCCTGTGCTGATTGTGTCTTTGCTGCAGCCCAAAGACTGCAAACTTACACTCCAGATTGACAAAGGAATCATTAGTCTCAATTGCTGGACCTGCTCATCGGAGTGCCATTTTCTGTGCCACTGCAGCTTCCATCATCTCTACACTGATGAAAGGAGGCAGGCATCCTGAACGAGTCGCTGTGACCACAAGCACAACTGCTTGCCTCATGTCATTGAAAACTGCACACCTGCACTTCGAGATGCTTCTGGGTTTAAGAGAAACCAGTATTAGGTAGATAGAGGATGACACAGGTCACCCTACATTGTGGTAACATCTAACCAGAAGTGGTAAGATAGGAGCCCTTGTGCCTTTGTCCTGATGAATGCCATGGACCCTTTGGGCCAATAAGGCAGAAACATGTTGATGACACTCATGAAGGCGGGGTACTAGTCCCCCCAATCCCCACATTAAAATGTTTTAATACAAAGTAAACGCCTAACAAATAAATGTATTTTGGATTTTACATTGGTGTTTGAAATAATCCAAGTCAGATGCTGACGCTGAGGAAGCAATCGAGGAGGTGGAGTCACAGCCCGCCGCTGCCGAAAGCCATCAGAAACTGCCTGAAATTTGCCCAAAACAGCCCGCTGAGACCGTGGAGACTCACTCGCTGTTCCACTGAGCTGCTGAGCCGCTGTCCCACTGAGGCGCTGAGGCTGAGACTGAGGGCTGAGCCGGTGGCTGCGCTAACGTTACCGTTACTGCTCCTGGTTGCGGTTCTGGGTTGCAAACTCCCAGTTGAGGTAGTCCAGGTCCCTGAGGGTGCCGTGGCCGGAGTCCTGTGTGCGAAGTGCGGTAGGTGGCGTGGCTTGTGCGGTGGGCGAGGAAAACACTCAAGTCACCTAAAAGTGAAGCAAACAAAGAGTGCAGTTTGACCGCGTAGTGGAGCTGCGTAGATCTGCAGAGTGGTAGGGAAGCTACAGCAAAGGTGGACAAAATGGTTGGCCTGATGGGAGCAGTGAGGTGGAGTGGTAGAGGGGGGTTGACGAGCTCGGGAAATAGGAGATATTGTAAAGCCTGTTGCCCCACCCCCTTTTGTGGCTTAGCTTTGGTTTTTGCCCTGTTATGTTCTGTTTTTTAAGCATTCTAAGCATTTAAAGCATTTCAAGGCCACTAAGATACCAAACACCCAGGCAACCAAACTGCCAAGCTGCCAAGCACTTAAGCAATTAAGGACCTAGGCTCCTGTCTAACCCCGCTACAATTCTGCCACAAATTTACTAAGATCTTATCAGATTTTGGTATTACCAAATCTACAATTGCAATTTACCCTTGGAGAAAAGATCTACTGAAGGTATGCAGGAGTTAGAGGGTGCCTGTTGGGTATATTTTAGTGACTTCTGATTATTGAAGATCCTTGAAGAAGAGCACGCAGACTACTGAAGACAAGCGCGGCTCACTTCCTGTGCCTTCCTGCGTCTTCCTGAGCCCCTAGAGCTTTGTGCTGGCAGCCAGTAATTCAATCTCCTGCCCGAGCTCGTGAGAATGCGAGATTGCGTGCTGTGCGTTGGAGAGTGGAAACTTGGCGCTCGGTGTTGCAAAAGCGGTGCATCGGCATGCTAGCGCATTGGAGCTATACTTCTCAGGCTTTTGCTAGTCGGCCTGGCTAAGGGACTTGTAATATAAATACTAAGATATGACCGCAAAAAGATTACGCTCTGGCAGATTGGTGTACACAAGAGCTTGCAAAAAAACTAGAGCTATTACTCTAAGGAATAACTCACTGCAAATAAACTTTTTGAAGAGTTTCAATACCATCCCTTCCATCTTTCCTAAAAAATAAACAAGTTGAAAATCAGAGGGATGCTGGAGTCTTCAAAAAAAAAACATGAAGATCATGTAGAGGCTAAAGTAATTCCAAGAAAACCATTGCCAGTAGTACCCTCCATACTACTGTCTAAAATCGGGGGATCATGGCCTACAGATCTTCAACACTCAGAATCTAGGGTGGCTGACTCTTTGCTGGCAAATTTAACCATCCTATCCCTTGTAAATGGAGTCTTTGCACCCAAAGAAGTATCACAACTAGTCCCAAAAGCAGGAGAACACATAATGGAAGATTTCACACTACCTGACATTAATTTAGATTAGTCTCATAAAATGTCTCACGTTCATAATCTAGAATCGTCCAGGTTTCTTATTCATGCACTTCACTTTCCTCCATGGATCATCCTGTTAAACTGTAACTGTTCGGTAGTAGACCCAATGGAACAAGCTTATTAGATTCATGGGGCTCATTAACTTCTGAACTATATCCAAACCTTCTTCTTTTAATTAATAATCCAGAGTGAAAAATGCTGATGTCGGAATCGTTATTTTGCCTGAAAAGAGTGCGGGCTTCCCACTTAGCCCTCATGGAAAAATCAGTAAGTAACTCTGACTCTATTTTGGACTCCATTTTGGCCCTGACAACGTTTATAGCCTCTGAACAAAAATTATTGCCAGGCACAGCTTGCATACATCCCCTCAGTATGTCTAATCCAGGGAAGGGATCTTTCACTCCCCTTCTTTTGGAGGAAGACTCTGACAAGCTATACTCTACTCAAACAGACTCTCTTCCACATGTTAAAGGGCGGGACTTTGGCATCCAGGCTGGTAAGCCTTTCTTTAGTAGAAAGAATAAAACCAAAATGAAAGCAAATCAAGATATACTTGATAAGTTACACTCCTCTACTCTACAGCAGCTTGTCGATTCTGAGTCTTTAGCTACAGTGATTGTATCTATGTCCCGCCCGCAATCTAAGACAGAAAATACCAATTCAAGTACAATTCGAAAGGTTTTTCCTATCTTCCTAAAAACTGGTGTAAATTCTTCTAAGCAGCCTATAGAGGAAGGACTTAAAGTTGGATGCTCTCCTATTAAGGAAAAGGCTATCAAGAACAAAAGTAACAACGCCTGAAAAAAATAAGAAGGAAAAAAGGGAAAAACGCCGAAGGATAAATAAGAAAAGGACAAAACTGTTAAGCTTCGACTCTAACCTTATCCATAATATACCACCAAATCTGGATTTAAATGTTCTGAAGAAAGAAGATGGAAAAACAGAGTTCAATCTATTGGGTCCTTGTTCCTCTTTTCGGAACTCAAGTGTGCCAATTAAATCTACCCAAGATGCAGTGACATTAGATATAAATGTTTTCCCTATTGTTCAGAGTATTTTGAACCCTAATGCTTCTCCATTTGCTTCTTATTTAGATAATATTGTCATTTATAATTTCAATGATAATCTTTCTGAGGTCTCTAGTATAGTTAATAATTCACATCCTGCCCCCTATAGCCTGGATTTTTTGTTTATTTTTTACCATGAACTATATATGAATAGGTCCTTTTTGTTGGGTTGCTTTGCTGAAATTTCAGGCCTTCAGATGATCGAAAGCAATAACATCGCTCTGTTGAGGTTCAAAAATATAACAATCTTAGGGGTGCAAGAGTAACATTTACATACAAAGCTATCGCCCACCTGATAATAGCACACAGCGATAAACTATGTTGTTGTTGCATTGATGTTTTAATACCAAAAGTGGCCCAAAATAAGCTGCCTAACAGCTATCTAGAAACCTCCGCAAGAGGCAAACCTTTCTCGGAGAAAGAGAGTATTTTGCAGGTTTTCCTCAGTAAAGAAGGTAGGAGGGTTTTGCTCTATACAGAGAAAAATACTCAGCATGTGCTTCCTGCAGAGGAGGAAGATAAGAAATGGAGTTGAGTTGCAGACTTTCTTAATTCAAATAGACTCTTAGGTCTAAAAAGTGGAAACTCTTCCTAGCAAGGATATTAATGTGATATCTTGGAACACAGCCGGCTTAAGTACTAATAAAAACAAACTTTTATTCTTGAAAGAGCAGAATGCTCATATAATTTACCTACAAGAGACTTATATCACAAAGAACAGTACTAATAAAAACAAACTCTTATTCTTGAAAGAGCAGAATGCTCATATAATTTACCTACAAGAGACTTATATCACAAAGAACTGGTTCACCGAAGATGATATTGTGCTGAGCCGGCCTATGCTCCCTGTGAATAGAGGTCACGCTAAAGGAGGTATTGCTATTTTCTTAAGTACAAGCCTTAGTTGGTCATATAAAGACATTTTTCATGCCTCTAGCCTAATTCAGGCGAGTAAGTTAGATCATAAGGATGGCCAGGTTCACTTGGATTCCGTGTTGATCATAAATGCATATTTACCTCCCGACGCATCTTATTCTTATCTATTAAAAGATCTATTCTTTTTTTATCTCCTCTACCCTGGAAAATGAAGACTGCAGGTCCCTATTATTAGTTGGCGATTTGAACTATGAAGTCTCATATCATAGTATAAGGGTATTTTCTAACACCGGAAATAAAAAAGCCCTAAATATCCCCATTGATCAATTTCTGTATAAAAGCAGGACAGACAAAAGAGGAGTCTTATTACTCGAAGGTTTGAGAAGTTTAGATCTCATAATTGCTAATGGGAGGCTAGAAAATGATATTCCAGCAAAACACACTCATAAGGCGCCAACTGGAAGAACTATTATAGATTATTTGTATTGTTTCTGCAGATTTGTTCTGTAAACTTACAAATATGAAAGTCCTGGAAACGTTTTCAGTTACCATACGCTGATTTGCTTTAAATTTGAATTCACTTGTGCTAAGGTAGGCCCCTGGAACTTCAAAGGCGACACAGTAGGGTTCAATGCAACAAATGGAAGAATTTACTGGAATACTCAAGCGACTACTAAATTAATAGCGTCCTTAAACGCACTAATAAGAGATCAGCAGCACTTAATAATGATTGAGTGTGATTCTACCCAACCAGATTTACTTGAAGCCTTTTCCCATAATATAGGTCTCCTGGCTAAATCCTGTAAATTAACACATGCTCCAGTTAAATGAATATCATATTTCAACCTATTGCTTACTGTAAATAGGGAAATAAATAAATTAGTGAGGGCCCAGTTCCTGAATTTTTCGTGCAAGCGAAGTAATTACATAAAACTACATAAGAGGAAAAGACAGAGTAAAAAACGGTCCCTAAGACAAATAAAGGAAGATGGTGAATGGATGCAGCTAAAAGAGGCAGCCACAAAAAAATAATTCCAAAAGGTATTGGGAAATAACCGCCAACTGCTGTAGCATTAGAGTGAAATCTCTCCCTATAACCATAAAAGAAGAGGAATGGAAACTTCATTTGTTAGAACTGTATTCTGTAAATATTTATTCCTTCAGATCAACCATTGCGGCACCCGATCAGTTTAAAACCCCTGCATCCAATTATGTACATTCAATCAATGAAGTGGCTGGAGCTATTAAAAAAAATTAGATCCTCAGGAGCAATGGGTCCTGATGAAATTCCCATGACGGTAATTAAAAAGGAGCCCCTTTTGTGGGCCACTTATCTAGCTCCACTATTTAATCTTTGCTACTCCCAGGGGAATACACCAACATCTTGGTCTGGAAGTATTTTAATCCCTCTGTACAAAAAAGGGCCCTAGAACACACCCAGGAAATTATCGGCAAATAGCCTTGTTGGACGCAGCGGGGAAAATATTTGCACATAGTATCCTCGATCATCTTACGGAATGGGTGATGGAGAAGAAAGTCCTCCCATAGAGCAAGCAGGTTTTAGACAAAATCATTCCACTCTAGATAATATCTCCTTGTTGAAACAAATTGAGGAGAAATACACAATTTCTCGTAACTCAAATGAATACATGGCTTTCATAGATTTTATTTTTCAACAGCCTTCGATAAGGTAGATCGACCTCTACTATGGGGAAAATTGCAAAAAATGGGATTACCCTCACTCCTGCTATCCTTAATTATTGCACAACATTCGCAAACTTGGTGCCAGATACTAATGGGTGGAAATCAAGGTTTATCAGATGTAATCCCTACAGAAAATCGTTTGAAACGAAGTTGCTTGTTAGCACCGCTGCTATTTTCTCTATATTTAGCAGATTTACCCAATTGTTTTGCTCAAGCAGATGGAGATGCGCCAAAGATAAGTAGCTGGCCTTTTACATGTCTTTTATATGCAGATGATATTGTAGTAATAGACCTAACCCCTATTAGGTTGAATAGAAAGCTGATATCACTACAGAATTATACAGTGGGCCACTTTTTGAAAATAAAAGTTTCTAAAAGTAAAATCTTAATTATGAAAAGTAACAAAAGTAGAAAATCCTGAACTTTAAGTGGCAACTTGGTCCTGAAAAGCTGGAGGTGGTGGACTCATACCTTAATTTAGGGAAACTTTTAACAGGTAGTACAAAGAGCAAACCTCATATTGAACATAGCTCTTGTAACAATACATTCCACACTAATGGTTTGCGTATTTTTTACAGTGCTATGGGCAGAAGACATTTTTACATCTACTGATGGTTGTCAAGGCACAAATTCCTCCAACCCTGCTCTATGCGATTTAATCAATCCCTGTTGAGGTTTGAGACGGCGGTTAGTGAGCGACAGGGAGGAAGTTGAGAGGGGTGCAAGCGCGATTGTGAGGCCTCGGAGCCTCAGTTCACCCCGGTCCGTGTTTCAGCCGACGGTGCACCTGCAGCGTCATTGGGGGATAGTAGAGACTCGGGGCATAGCGCGGCCATTTTGGATGCGAACGCTGTCTTGCGAACACCTCACCCTAAGCGCGCCTATAGGAGAGATTGCACTTATACGAGCACTGCACCGGCGGCACACGGGCGGAAAACAGCTGTACTAATTGAACAGGGAGTGGAGTCCCATGAAGCAAAGGTTGACTGCGGAGCCCCCCCGGGAGTAGAGGGCTCTTCTCTGGTGTGGGAGCACAGCAACTCTGGCGAGAGCACTGGGCGATAGAGAACCCCAGTTTGGCCATCTAGAATTTCAATGCAGCGACCTATTGCCAGCAGTTTGAACGGTGACCTGGTTCCTACTGACCTTGCCGACGGAAGTGGTGAGCCTGAGCAGAGTAGCCGGGATGGCAGCATCACGGACACGTAAAGAGAAGTCCCTGCAGGATCTTCTTCGGAAACAACCTGATCAGCCTAATGCACAGGAAGAGAAGGGCTCGGGCCAGTTGGAAGGGGACGATTCACTCGCGACCAAGGCCTTCATGGTGGAACTCTTCACTGCTATCAAGGATGACATTCAGGAGCTGAAATCCCAACTGGAAGCTGATCTTAGGGAAGTGTGACGCGATGTAGTTGAAATAGGGGAAAGGGTTGCCACTCTAGAGGAACACGATGTAAGTAGAGATGAAGATATTCACCTACTGCAGAAAGATGTACTATGCCTCCGTGAACAGACCATTAACCTCCAAGCCCATGCAGAGGATCTAGAAAATCGTTTGAGACGCAACCACATGAGAATCAGACACGTCCCATGGAAGGAGGAAGGGAAGATCTGCGTGCGCATGTCCTTGCTTTATTTCAGCAGATCCTTGGAGAAGACGAGCACACGGACATCCAGATGGACAGGGTCCACCGAGTGGGCCTCCCTTGTGGCAACAAGGCTCCTCCCCTAGACATTTTAGTGTGTGTACTCGACTTCCAGTTGAAAGAACGTATTATCCGGAAAGCCCAGGAGGCGCAACCTCTATGCTTTCTTGGCCACCAACCTGCAAACTTCCAAGATCTTGCGGCCTCCATTCTGATCAAATGGCGAGCGTTTAAGCCAGTCACCAGCTACCTCAGTGAGAAGAACATTCCCTACTCCTGGGGCCACCCATTCCAAATCATTTTTAAACATCATGGTAAGCTCCTACAGCTTAGATCCCTAGAAGAAGCGCTGGAGACACGGGGCATCGAGGAAGACACACCAGCAGAACCCACAGACCGGGCTCAACCTCGGCCAGTCCGTCGCAGTTCTGGATGGCACTGAGTGGGGCGGTCATCACCCAATAGGAAACCTGACCAGTCTGACTGAGTGAAAGAGAGAGATGCGATACTTTTCCCGCTCTTGATAACTCATAGTTTAATTCTCTTCTTAACAATTTGATGATTATTTATTGTTTTAATATTTTGTGCTTGTATGTATTTTATGTGCACTTTTATGGTCTTTGACCGAAATAAAGTTATCAATAGAGATACTTTTCTCCTTGTCACAATCTGCTTTGGCCCTGGTTCCTCCATGACATTGCGGTTAGAGGGCCCGATGAGAGGTACAGCGTGAGGCACTGGGGGAACTACTGGGACTAACTGGCTCAATGAGCTATGTCTCTCCTGGCGTTCTTTGACTCTTGGACGACCTTTACGAACTGGTCATTGATTGCGGTCATGAACCCCCGAATTCTTAATATTATGACGGACTGTAGTAATGCCTTTCTTGTTGTTTTTTCTCCTTTTGGTTTTTTCCTGTTCCACTATTTTTGGGGCTGGGGTTTCTTTTTGTTTTTTTGTGGGATGGTCTCCGATGTGGTGGGGAATTGGGTTCTTTGGGTATTTTGGCATTGTTTTAGGGGCTCCGCATCAGATCTCAGGCAGGCAGGGCAGGTATCTGGCCCAAGGTCATTAACTCCTTATGGTCCTAGTACTATTGACGCTGGGCAGCTAGATGTTATGGGTAGGGATTTAAAAATTGTAAGCCTGAATGTCAGAGGGTTAAATAGCCCAGTTAAGCGCTCTGCAATACTTTCACTCTTAGAAAATGCTGAGGGCGATGTATGCCTGCTTCAGGAAACCCACATGCTCTCCAAAGAAACTAAGCGGATGAAGGATAAGCGCTTTCCGCTGCAACTATGGTCCTCAGGTCCGGATAAGAAACAGGGGGTGGCAATCCTTTTTAGTGCGCGCACACACTGCAAAGTTCTATCTCCTGTAGTAGACATTAAAGGCAAGTTCCTGGCTGTCCGCATTCAATGGGGAGACACACCAATGACAGTAGAGTCATTATATGCCCTGAACTAACGACAAGAACCCTTCCTGCGCTTGGCCCTTTCGGAAGTTCTTGCATCTCCGGATGCGGCGATATTGGTAGGTGGTGACCTGAACATAGTGATGGATCCAGGGATGAATAGGTCAGAGCAACAATCACATCAGACATGTGCACTATCACAGGGTGGGAAACAATGGTTGATTGATGGTGGAGAGAGTGATGTGTGGCACGCCCAGCACCCTAATGAGTGCGACTACACCTACTACTCCGCGGGGCACAAAACCTATGCACGCTTAGACCACTTTTTAGCCACATCCTCTCTCCTCCCCCACTTGCATGCAGCAGATATTATTCCTTGGTCCCTGTCGGATCATGTCCTCATCACCACCACCCGGCTGGAATATTCGCGACTCCCTGCTGCACTCGGAGTCAGTTACTACTCAATCCGAGACACATAAGTTCACTACCTTGCAGACAATGATCGGGAGGGCACACCTCTGGCAGCGGTATGGGAAGCCCTGAAACTAGTAGTGAGGGGTGAGTTCATCGTGATTGCGGCAACCTTTGCTCAGTTACGCAAAGAAAAGCGTTCAGAGTAGGAGAAGGAGGTGAGAACCCTAGAAGCAGTGCACAAGCGGACAGGAGCCCCAAGAGTGTGGAGGGAATTGGAAACAAAGCGGTGCATGCTGAAACACTTAGACTTAGATAGGGCAGAGCATGCCCTCCTGCGCTTACAACATAAGTTTTAACTTAGCGGGGACAAGGGAGGGAGGATGTTGGCGCATAGGCTAAGGGCACGAGCACAGATGTTAGCTATCTAATCCATTCGGGATTCACAGGCAGTGGAGCATACCACAGACACCCTTATTGTTGGCACCTTCCGTCAGTTCTATCAGTGCCTGGTACACAGGGGGGGACACTAGCCTGTGGGGTATGGAGGAGTATCTAAATTCTTGTGGTCTTACTCCTCTGTTTAAATCGTAGGCTGACAATTTAGATACCACCTTTCGCATAGAGGAGGTAAAATCAGCGATAGCACGTTTGAAGTTGGCCATATCCGGGTCCGGACGGCTTCTCCACTTTGTTTGATAACGCCTTTTGCGTGGAGCTGGCTCTTCTTTTAACAAGACTTTTTAATTCCTTCCTCGATACTGGGACGGTGACTCCCTCAATGTCAAAGGCAGCAATTATTGTTATCCTTAAACCTGGGAAGGATCCTAAAGAATGCGGATTGTTCTGGCCAATTTCCCTCCAGAACATCGATGCAAAGCTTTTTACGAGTATATTGGCAGCGCGACTTAGCCCCTTGATGGATGGCCTTTTTGACCCAGACCAGTCCGGCTTTATTCTGATGCGGCAAGGAGGGAACAACACCAAACGGCTCCTCCACCTTATAGACTTAATTCACTGGTCTCGCTCTAAGGCATTTTTGCTCTCAATCGACCCGGAGAAAGCCTTTGACCGAGTCAATTGGGAGTACCTGTTTGCAGTCTTACGGACTTTTGGATTTGGTGATAACTTTGTCCGATGGGTCCAGTGTCTCTACGCAGCCCCTAAGGCGGCGGTGCAAGTGAACGGGTGTAAATCAGCCCTCTTTCACATCTCCAGGGGAAAGCAGCAGGGGTGTCCCATGTCCCCGCTGCTTTTCGATCTCCATATGGAGCCTTTTGCCCAACGCATATGGTTGAATCTAGACTTTGCCGGCATCAAATTCTGCGCTGACACACACAAAATGAGTATGTATGTGGACAATGTCATCCTGTCGCTCACACAACCCCATTCCACATTGCGGTGCCTGGCGGAAGAGCTCCTTGAGTTTAGAAAGGTCGCAGGGTTTAAAGTAAAATTTTCGAAATCGCAGATTCTCAATATTTCTATCCCTGACGATGAGGTCCAGGACCTACAGAAGGATTTTGCCTTCCAGTGGGTGCACACCGACATTCCGTACTTTGGCGTTCAGTTGACTTCATCTATCGCTAAAACAATTACCCTCAACTATAAATTGTGGGTGGATCAAACTACCAAAGCATTGTCTGATTGGTCCCGCCTCAACCTGGCATGGAATGGGAGGTTAGCAGCAGTGAAAATGACTGTGCTCCAGCGTATCCTTTACCTGTTTCAGATGCTCCCTGTGAGCCCTCCACCAGGCACCCTTTGGAAATTACAAGGGCTCCTTAACACATTTTTGTGGGGCAATAAAGCTGCGGCTTGCATCATCACTTGTCACTTCGTCGAAAGCTGGGGAGGGATGGGCTTCCCGCTAGTGGGGGCTTATTATCAAGCGTCCTGTTTCCGCCACATCACGGAGCAGAACAGGCCCTTGTCCAGCAAACACTGGAACTTTATGGACCAAACAGTGGCTGGTTGTAATGTCTGGTGTGCACTTTGGCTTCCGCGCATACATAGAGCGTGGGGCCTTTACTCCTCTCCGGTGACCTCACCGACTCTTAAAGTATGGGATCAGTTAGCGCAACACAGAGGCTGGACTACATTTCCCTTCTCTATGGATCCTATTGTGGAATTCCACCGTTGGAGGGAGGAGGGCTGTAAAAGTGTGGACTCCCTATTCGACCTAGATGGCTTGATTCCCTTCCCTCAACTGCGTAAGGATTATTATGATCTGCCAGAGTTGGACACTTTCCATTACTCACAGCTTGCACACTGGGTAACCCAACCCTCCAATTTCGCTATAATGTCCGGCTCCTTGACCACTTTTGAAAAGTGACCGGTCTTCAAAAAGGATGACCGTGAGCTAATACCTGAATTGTACGCGATGATCATGGCGTGCCCCAAGAAGCAGCGCATGAAGGCACAGGTTCGCCGGGAGACAGAATTAGGGCACCCTTTAACGCACAAAGATTGGTAGCACATCTTTTACAGGGCACACCACACTGCCTCCAATAGCTCGGGTGCGGAATCCGCCTCTAAAGTAGTCACTTATTGGTATTATACCCCAGCGCGCATCAAATCCTGGGATGGAACTAAGTCAGGCCTCTGCTGGCGAGGGTGTGGTCTTCCTGGCACATTGATACATTTACTGTGGCACTGCCCTAAATTAGTGCAATATTGGACAGCGGTTCTTGATGAACTTGATGCTGCATTCCAGATTACATTCCCACGGTCACCTGAGCACATGCTGTTGGTACTCCCCCACCCTAAGACCTTCCCTTTACGCTCGTTGATGGGTACGCAGATAGCTATAGCATTGCTTGCAGCGCGATAGGTTCTTCTAGTGCACTGGGGTTCCTCGTCCACCCCTGACCAGCGGGACTGGATCCAGAGGTTTTGGCACCTTTTGGCAATGGAGCGCCTCTCGCTTAGCATTGATGGGAAGGGTTCGGATTATGCAAAGCTATGGGCCCCATTCCTGCAACTCCTTACTACAGAATTGAGGGAAGTCATGTGCCGAAAAACCTACAAAACCTGCAACTCATTCCTCTGGAACAGCCAGGTGAAACAAAAATGTAGCCTGAATGACTCTGGCCTGTGACCGGTTGTTACGGGGTGATAGAAGTGATGGTTTGAGACTGATGCGGAGAGGGGCGGGGTGGGGGAGATTGAGGGGGGAGGGTTTGGGTGTTTGTCGATTTTCATGTTCCTTTTGATCTATAAAAGTGGTATCTTAGCCAGTTGCCTTATCTATATGCTGTGGTCTGAATTTTCTTGCTGGATCACCCTCCGGGCTTAGACCTACACGCTGTGTATCGACCATAACATAACGCTCTGCGGGCACCTGGATGTAGGCAGCTAGGCTGTGTATAATGTTCCTCTACCACACAATAAATTATGATTGATTCTAAAATAAAGTTTAAAAAAATGTAGCATCATCCCGAGACTATCTTTTTTGTCCCAAAAACGAAGCTCTCTGTGTAAAATTGTGTAATTATTTTAAGGAGTTTATGTATATACTTTAAATCTTTTACATATTCTTTTAATTGGGCGGTTAACCCCCTTGTTTATCATCTTCTAACAAAGTATTAGTATTTTCTCCTTTGTCAAATTGTATTTTGCACATTCATTGGCTGCTGTTTACTGCTATTTTGCGCAATAGGGATATGTTGCGTTAGTTTCCCACTATGTTCTTGTTGTTAACTTCAAAACTTAATTGAAGTGGGATTTTGGATGCATTTTGCACATGAACTGGCTGCTACTGAATTGCTTTTTGCACAGGTTAGGATATGCTTTGTTATTCCTTTTTCTTACTGCTAATTCCAAATTGAACTTTTTAGCCGAAGCTGAACTTTGGACTCTATTTTGCATATGAACTGGCTGCTACTTACTGTCCTTTGCACATTCTAGGATATGCGCTGGCATTCCTTTCTTCTTGCTGCTAATTCTAAATTGAATTTTCAGCCGAAGCTGAATTTTGGACTTCATTTTGTATACGAACTGGCAGCTACTTAATGTCCTTTGCACATTCTAGGATATGCTCTATTACTTCAATCCTTATGCTGCTAATTCTAAATGCTATTTACTGTCGAATTGGCTATGTGCTGCTGCCCAAATCATTGAAAAATGTTCTCTAAGCACTGAGGTGATGCACATTATTTTTACTTAAATGTACCTGCTATTGTGTAAAACGGTCCTAAACAAACGCTATCTCCTTCAGTATAGGTCTTGGGCCTCTGTTTCTACAGTGAGCTAAATGATTTTATTGTTGAAAATCTTAAGTATTTTGCATATTGGGATAATTGACAATATTGACTGATGTTATCTAAAGGAAGTCTAGCCTAGCTAATGCAGGCCTCTGATAATTTTATGATGGTCCGTAGAATGAGTTCTGTTATGTTTTATTACTTGTAATAATATGCATGTACTTTTATGCGGACCTCTTAGGAGTTCATAATCTTTAATAAAATATTGAATTGACATTGGTGTTTAAAAATCACTTTCTCACTGGTCCCCACTTAAATTTTAGAAGTGCCTCCCTGTCTCTACCAAATGCTGTTTCTAGAGAGCGAGGACTGCCAATGATGAAGCATGACACTTGGTGGTGTGTGAAGACAGTACTTAATATTTTTTGAGATGCCCAGCCCCCCACTAATTAGTGCTTAGTGCTAGTCAGAATTCGATCAGTTCTGAAAGAAACTATTCATTCAGGGTAGCTTCTTTTTGTGTGTGCATATTAGGTTGGGAGGCCAGCTCATTCTGAAGGCCCCATAGCCTTTGTTTCCTCCCCTGGAAAGCTCCAGGGTATTGTGTGTTGATGTTGACCAGAAATTGCCAAAACCAATTTGTCTCAACCGATCCCTGACCAACCTAAGCCAGGAAATCCTACTGGATCCCAACCGACCCATTACTTCTTCCAAGGCCCCTCAGAGAAGCATGAGTTCAGGGGTTGACCAAAGTCTTCACCAATACATTTAAGATTTCAGCCCCACCACATCATTAACTCTCTTTAATCCATGATCTAGTAGCAAAATGTGTGGGGGTGCTTGCTGGAAGTTTGTTCAAGCCCCTCAAAAATCGATGTTCTGCTATTTCAAGGGACCTAGCGTCACAAACACCCCATAATTCAGTGCCATACAGTGTGGCTCCCAGTGATTGACATATATGCATCTCTAAGGCTGGGGTAATTAGTCGGTATGCGGATATGCACTAGGTCGTCAAACCACCCCCACAGTATTGCTCAAGCTTAATTTTACGCTTCTAAATATATATGGAATGACCAGTCAACATGATCCGATAAGGTCAACCCCAAATAATCCACCACTCAAACACGCTCCAAACATTTTTTCCGTTGTGAGTGGTATTCGAGCGGGTTATAGGGCATTTGCTTAAAGACCATTTATTTAGTCTTGCTAAGGTTGTTCTCCAGGCCCTGCTGACCCCAGAAGACCCCATAGCCATCCAAGAGCTTTTGAATGCCATAGGAGATTTGGATAGCAAAAGGGTGTCATCCGCAAACAGCAGGGCCTGGACCTTCACCCAGGCAAGAAATGGAGCATCACCCTCACACTTCTCCAGATGAGAGACTAAGCTAAGGCAGATCAGAGATCTACAAAAATTACATACAGTCGACCTCCCCTCTAAGACACATACTTCCAATACAATAGCTATAATCAAAAGACCTGGTCTATAGTGCTAGCACCTTATCTGAATCCAGCCTGCAGTGGAGTCAAGACTTCTGTGTCCACCATCCACTCACTCAGTCTATTCAGGATGATATAAAAAAACTTTTGTGGGCACTATTGAGAAGTCATATAGGTCTGTAATTGGCAGAGGATGACCTGCAACATTTTTTAAAAAATTGGGATGATCTCTTCCCCAGCCCACTTTGGGGGTATTGAAGCACGGGACAGTAGGGCGTTAAAAAAGAGGATGAAATATGGGCACCATCAATCTTTAAACATCTTAACCAGGTCAACAAGCACTTTCTTTAAGGCTGGTGCCTTGTTAGGTGTAATCAAGTCAAGGGAATTGGTATCCTCTACCTCTGTTATGTAGGTTAAGTGTGGTTGATCAAGAACAAGGCCAGAGGCAACAGCACCAACAAGATTATCAGTGCTCCACATAACCTTCACATTGTCAGCTGTAGCCTGGGATTCTACTACTCCTGCAGTTGAGTTATGGAGGCTACCTGGTAGATTTTGAGTGGAGGCTCCGTAAATTTCTACTCAAGCATATAAATTGGAAAAATTCTCGACCCAAGCACTCGCTGCAATATTGTTGTCAAGTGGGGCCTGCATGCCTGGGTCACCCCCTGCAACTAAATGCCAAAAGGTACAGAGAGTCATCTAACCTCATAGACCATTTGTCACAATAATGTAAACTGGCTGCCCTTATGGCATCGCTATGCCCTGGCCTTATAGACCCTAGCAAGCCATGCCTGACTTCATGGCGCGGCTTAGTATACCATGATGCCTTTTTCCATTTCCTTGACCCCCTAGGTGTCCTTTGTAAGCAGTGCCCTGAGCGAGGCGAACATAGAATTATGCTCTGCAAAGGGTCTAGGTTATTAATGTCCGCAATCATATCCACCACTGACTCCAGCCCTACAGTTACAACCTCTAGAGCCTTCTTGAGAGTTTCTTCTGATTCAGACAAAGCACTCCAATTGAGCCTCTCCCGGTTATTGGTGAGCCCTAATCTTCTATCTACGGCCTCGTTTGGAGCTGCAGGTAGAGGGTCACCCAGGGCTACCAAAGGTGGGCTCAGAGAATTATGATTGCTATCCTGCCTATCCTGCCTTTGAATTACCGCTATATCTTCCAAAGTTGACGACAGTCTTCTGTCCAAGAGAATATATTTGATAAGGCTAGATTGGTGTAGGCGATCATACGTAACTCGCCTAACCCTGTCCAATATGGATCTTCCATTGCATGCCCAAAGGCCATTTCTGAGAGTAAATGCATTGAATTGCAATACTGCAGGGGACCACCGTTTTACTGGAGTGAGTGTAATTTCCAGAATGCCCAAAACTTGGCTGTCTTAGTTACAGAGGTCTTCTTGCGGGACTGTCAAAGCTTTGTATCTACAATTAAGGTCCCCCACAATTATTTTATTCTAATTTGTCTGCAGGTCAGTCATATGGCAAGCCAGCAGATCAATTAGCTGGGACTCAGCTCCACTACTGCAGGTCCTACAATACACATTATATAAATAGTACACACCGCCAAAGGGGGAGGATAAAACAATAGATTGGGCCTCTATACTGTTCAAAGGGATAACCTTAGACTTACAACATAGAGAAGTCCTAACCTATACTGAGAGCCCACTCAATAGTCCACCATTCCCTAAAGTGGGCCCAGGCACTGAAAAATTCACATATCCTGCACAGAATTGCTAGGCCAGTGCCCTTGTTTCTTGGAAAGCACAAATATCAAATGTTTCTATAAAAGCTTCCCATATGGGGCAAGAGAGCTTTGAGAGTAAGCCAGACACCTTCCAGGCGACTAATCGAGTACTGCTAGTAGGCCGATAAAAAAACTGAAGGGTAACCAATTTAATACCATCTTTCTTCAAGTGGGTCTCCCTTGCACAGATAGTCAGCTGTTGTGCTAAACCAGGGTTCCTTCAATTAATGAGGCATAGTCCCCAACAATACTCTTTTCCCTCGGGCCGGTCCAACCCACCCTCCTGACTAGCAAAATGTCATCATATTCCAATATGCTAAAGTTGGTGTTACGATTCAGCCAATGACAGACTTTATTTTTGAAGTCAACATATGGTTCTCTGCAAGAGATCCCGAGGAGGAGGCACTCCAGTAAGGACGGCTATGTATGGAAAACATTCATGGGGAAGTCCTAGCTGGGCTTGAACCTGGTGGATGACGATTTAGATAAGGAGGTGGCTCCTTGTTGAAGATCGCTAGCAGCTCTGATGATCACAGAACTATTTTTGGGAACATTACTCAAAGCCTGTCCCCCTTGCCCACCTACACCTGTCACATCCGTCTGAGGTTGAGGAGGGACATCCAACACATGGAGGAGACGGTCTAATCTGTTACCACCAAGGTTGAAAGCGGCCTCTCACAGTTAGAACCAAGATCAACCTCGGGTGGTTGGGCTTGCACAGGCATCTGTTTTCTACAGCATTGCTTGCTCCCAAAGCCCCCTGCCTTATAGTAAGCTCCAATCATGTAGCTTTTCCATCACAGGGTAAACACATTTTTGAGCCAATAGCTTGAATCGAGTTAAAACTACATCCCAATTGATGTTGTGAATCGTTCAGAGTCAGCGAAGGGAGGTTCATCAACTCGGTTGAGGTACCACCATGTTTAGGCCTAGCATGCAAAGATGCACTACTCCCTTGCTTCATTACCCGCTTCCTCTTGGCGCGAGTGCCATTGGCGCTATACTTCATGTCATCATAGAATCCACAGGAGCTCACAGTTTGAATAACACCAGACCGGGCCACTGGTACATCACAGGGTACATCACAAGGTGGGTCAAGGAGACTTTGAGGAGGTGCACTATATACATGTGCAGAATGCTCGGGTGTTTCATGGGGAGAAACTGAAGTACTACCTAAGGTCATACCAAAGTCCTGTGATCATAGCCTCTCAGCTAGCTTGATCTCCTTAGAGGCAACACTTACTGCTCAGACGAAAACGTGTCTAAAATTGTTGATCCTGTGGCCTGTGAGGTGGTTGCAGTACCCTTCTCCCCTGTGGCTATCCTTTTACTTATAATTTATTCAAATCGAGGGGATGATCTAGAAGGCAGTGGGCAAAGGTAATAGGAAAACCCAACTCAGCCTAGGTTCAACCCCACTGACCCTCGGCACCGCAAAGGCCGTAGTCAGTAGTCAATATCCAATAGATAACACCAGCCTTCCTCTTGCTCTTGCCAGGCTCCCACCAGGCCAGCACTTTCAATCACCGAAGAGTGCAGGTACAGGAATAGGAAGGAACACTACTAAAGTTACCCAACACTATCCGACTCTCAAGTTCAGAAGAAAATGACAAGTCCTTTAAACCTGCAAGGTCTGCAACATGTCACAGCATGGAGCACAGAGTGTCCAGAAGGAGTGTCCACTTACCTCTCCCTGGTTTTACGACCATCGCCTCCACCACACACAGCTGGACCACAACCAAGTTGCAGTTGACAGCCTTTAGTTCTTAGACATCACACAGCAGACTGCAGAGAATGACCAAATCGGAGGTCAAAGAGAACTAAGAACTGAGTGGGGTGTCGCTGGGAAGGGGTCTCAAACAAGCTTGGGCAGTGTGTGGTTCAAACTTGACATACTGCCCTCAAAACTTAAGGTCGCCCAGAGTAAGACAGAGAACAATATCAGATACCAAAGCTAAGAGCCATAAGAAGGCTAAAAGGAGGGGCACCAAGACCCTAGACTGCAATCACTGTTTTCCCAGCATTTACTTCAAAATAGAGGACTTGAAGCAGCAAACAAAGTAGTCCCAACACTCCGCCCTGTCCCACGCCCTGCCGTAGACCAGATCCCTCTCACCTCGCAAGAGAACCAAGCGCAGTGACGAGGTGGTGGGTCTAACTAGAGCGATGGCGGTGGCAGTGTCGGTGGTAATGCAATATGCAACATGCATTGCTCAACATGCATTGCCCCCCCTATCCCCCCCCCCCACCCAAGACATACACCGGAGAATTCAATAGTTTAGTAGGCAGCCTTGGCAGTGATGTAAAAAAAAAACAATGAGGAGTGGTGAAAAGACATGCCTCAGCAGCTGTCGGTGGCCTTACCTCCTCGCTTCCTGCATCTTCGCTATCCTAGTGTATGATGTGCGACGTGTGTGAGTCGGCACGAGCACGGCATCAGGGAGTGGAATTCTCTTCTAGGTCTCTGAGTCTCCATACTGGCATCCTCCAGAATGGGTTTCTAGGTTGGATAAGCCTGAGTTCAGTTGCTCTATATGTGAATGCCACTATCAATTATCCTGTAGTCTGTCAGCTTCAAGGTTAGCACAGCTGAAATCAGAAAGTAATCAATTGTTGTATTCTTTCTATTGATAGAGGATAGGAAGGTATATTCCTTTTCCACTTGGGAAGATGAGGTGCCACTGGTGTAAGAGAGTGTGCTTTGCAATCAAGTCCTGCATTACCAGTCTATATTGCTATTTTTGCTTTTATCAGGGGGACTACATCTGTCAATTATTGGGGTTTGGGCAATGTTCTGGTCCCCTCCTAAACTAACTCTGATGCAGCCAAATTCTGTCTGTAGCCTGCCCATATCTGCAAAAAATGGTGGATTTGCTGGTATTAGGTGCACAAATAGATCCTACCATCGCATGGGAAGAGTGAATTCGCAATTTGACGAATGCAAACCTAGCACAGGTCTTGCAAATGAGCCCCATCAATTTCTTGTGGAGCAGTAGCCACACACAGCTCTACCTGTAAGACGGCCCTATTGCTTAGAGCACTTTTCTGATCCAGTATCGTTGGAGTTTGGGATTGCATATTTGTAGGTGCGTTTCGTGAATTAGAGCTATTTTTTGGGAGGCTAGATACATTAGGATTCTTTTTTGCTTGATAGAACTATTCAATCCTTTAACAATCATGGTAAGCACTTTGAGGGCTTAACAGATGAACACTTTATAGAAGTGGCCATACCCAGGATAATTAAAGTATCAAATGATAAGAGAAAAGGAGAGTAAACAGTGCTGCTGATAAGGCCATTTTACACACTGTTTCACTTGTGTAGCAAGTTCAAGAGTTGCTAGCGGAGCTCATATTTGTGAGTTATTACAGGATATGAACAAAGAAATCAGCAAAGGGTTCGGCCTGAAACCCGATTTTCTTATGTCATGATGTGGTGCCACATTAATGTGGCTGTGGCTAGTGAGAGCTGGACCGAAGCCTGCATCTTAATTTCTTAATGTGAACGAAAATACATATTGCTAAATTAGAACGTAGCCGGGTTTAGGCCATCGATCGGCCTAACGACGGTTCGCCTCTTCTCTGCACGCGAGCACCTATGTGCGTCGCGCGGCACCACATTGCCTGGGCAGGGCATGGCAGAACAGGGGGAAAACAGAGCGTGTACAATGAAGACTGGGCTCCTTTATGTTTTTAAAGTGTCGTCACAAGTTTCATCTGGGCTCAGTGCCCACAACCTAATTTGTTTTCATGAAAGTAAATAATGATTGCCAAGTGCACAACGTCAGTCACACTCCGGCCTTTGATCACCAAAGCAACGAGTCACTTCTCATCTACTTGGGCGAGACTCATAATAATGGTTTCCTCAGGCAGCAGCACACAACAAGTGTACTGGCTGCCTTGTTTACAATGCCCCATAGAGCTGCCTGCAGCTTCTCGTCCCGGATATCGTAATATTAGCATTTTAGTGTGGAGATGTGTACAATAGCACTAAACATGCATTAGTCTGACCCAGAGAGCTGTTTTTTCAGACATGTAAGCCTTGAGAGTTTTTGTTTTTATACATGCCTTCACATGTTTACTTAACGTCCAATACCCACCTTATGGTTCCTTTTCACTCGCTCCTCCCCCTCCATTAACACTGCTAGCATTATGATATGAAAGTGTGCTAAGCCTTGCCACCCAGAAAAACAGCTAACTGCCCACTGTTATTTTAATACTGTTGCAATGTCTTGGGCTAACCTTTCTGATTCCTGGGCACCACACACCAATCTGTTGGCCCTTCTCATTGTGAATATCTGACCTTATAATCTGAATTACCCACATTAGAAGGTCAACATATGCTAAACCCTGTGACCCAGAAAAAATCAAACTATCTCCTACAACTTTAAGGCAGGTCGCAATGTCTCGGGAAAACCTTGTCAGTTCCTGTGTGATTGATCCTATCCCGCTGACCCTCATCATTACAAGGATGTCACCCAAAACCTGTCCTTTGTGGCAATTGAAAGTGCGAGAACAGTGAGCTTTGCCATTAGTATCTGTCCACATCCCTATTGACCAGAAATAATGTGAAGGCAGCAGGGACATATTGAGGATTTTGGGGGCCCAGGCCGAATCTATTTAGGGGCCCCATGTTCAGAACAGGTTTGAATTTATGATTCAATTTCAGCTCTTTCGTGCCCTCTTAGGCCAGATCACTGACAGCATAGATTTGAGTCATTTACAAATCTGGAGAACATAGATTGACTGGGTCCACCAGCTTTATCTGAAAAGATCGCATCCTGCAAGGTTGACCGAGTCGAGGGTAATTTAGCATGGGGCACCACCAACAGCTGCGGGGTATCACTTAATGAAACTTACGAGGGTGCGAAGATATTAAGTTGGAACATTGCGGGGCTGAAAAATAAGTCAGACGATGTTAGATGGAGGGATTTTTTAAATGAGTCTGACATCATTGGGCTTCAGGAAACATGGGATATTAACAATCTTTTTTGCTTGGATGGCTATACCACTTATTCGTTACCAGCGACAGCCTCTGCAATGGGGAGGACAAAGGGTGGGTTACTGACCCTGATTGCTTTGAAAATCGCAGGCACCCACACCAAATTGGAAACAGGCTCACCTAATTGTTTGGCTGTACAGATTGCCCTTACTAATGCACAAACCATCCTCATTGTTAATTTTTATATTTCCTTTGATAGGGCTTTTACAAATGAACACTTGGTTAGTTTGTATCATTTTCTCGAATTATATAACCAGAAACAAATTACTTCTTATTCGGTTATTGTTTTAGGTGATTTTAATGTACACTGTTGCAATCAAAACTGTAATGTTTGGGATAGCCTTGGCCCAGCAGATCAAGCAGAGACACACTTTGAACACTCAACGCAGGGAGTTTTCTTGGGGGAACTGTTGGTAGACAATGGCTTAACTTATCCCAACAAATTTAATGATGGCATATTTGTTTCAACTTTAAGGGAAAGGGTATGCGCTCAATTATCGATTATATTTTTTTTAGTGCAGCGCTGATCACTAGGGTTAGTGGCTACACCTCTATTTGGTCCACGTTTAGTGACCACAATCCGGTCATTTTGACTTTGGCGGATGGACTTAAGAAACCCGAGAAAACCAATAGAACCGCCGGTTTTTTAGATATATGGCCTACAGACCAGGCCCATAGAATCAAATGGTACCTGGTTGTGCCGCAGGATTTCCAGGTCAATTTATTGGTTGAGGCCGGATGTGAGAAGCTTACCTGTTTAAATGAAAGCTGTGCTGATGTTGATGTCCTTACGGTCTATACCAAAATTTGCACTCAGATAGCCTATGATCTCATGCGACCCTGTAAGGAGCAGCCAATAAAAGGGGAGAGATGGTTTGACCGTAACTGTTCAGTAGACCATCGTAAGCTGCTGGCAGCTGTGAAACCAAATCCACCAGATAAATCCACCAAAGCAGCACTAAGGAAAAGCTATAAAGTGGCTCTTACAAAACGGAAAAAGGAGATTAGAAATGAGGCTTGGAACAAGTTATTATCTATTGACGTTATCAAAAATAGTGCTAAATTTTGGGAAGTTGTCAATAAACCCTTTTTCAAAGACTCTATTAATAATCCCCTTGATTGTAGTATCCAGGAGCAGGCCTGGTACAATCATTTAAAATATTTGTATGATGATGGGAATACCCAAGGTCGCACTGGCACCACATTTGAGATTGAGGCTTATTCCCTGACCTTCACAGAGCCAGATGGACCGGACGGTGTCCCAGACGATCTTTTTAAATCTGACATAAAGACATGGTCCAAAATGCTGGGTAATGTTTTTAATAAGGCTTGTAAATCAGGTCTACCTAGTTCGTGATCTGAGTCAGTAATAGTGCCTATTTTCAAAAAGGGCAACAAAGGGGACCCCAGTTGTTATCGACCCATTTCACTTATTGATTCCGCCGTAAAGGTGCTTGGTAGGGTGGTACTCAGTAAACTCACGGGTTGGCTATCTGAAACCAAAACACTATCAGATCTGCAATATGGATTCAGGAAAGGCAGGGGCACAACTGATCAATGCCTCAATTTACACCTTTTAATTGGGAAGTATACCGTTGCCAAGAAGAGTACACTCTATCTGGCATTTATGGACCTTTCCTCGGCCTTTGATCGAGTGAATAGGTCCAAATTATGGGTTATGCTCTTCAAACTAGGGTTATACAAAAATACTGTCCATTTCCTCACCGATCTGCATAGGGATTTAACTGCCACTGTGAGATATGATCAAAGGGGCAATTGCACCGGGGTAATACGTATTACCAATGGTGTTAGGCAGTATGCAAAGATATTCAGCGTGTAGGGGAACGCCTGATCCCGGCACTCCTCTATGCGGATGATGCCGCCCTTCTAGCACGTACGGCGGTAGGGTTACAACCTCTTTTAAATTCCTTTGCTGCTTTTATGAAATCCTTAGACTTCAGTGTCAATTTTTCTAAATCCCATATTATGATAACTGGTTGTGTGGTATTGGGTTCCCAAGGCCTACATGCTCCGCAGAAATACCCACTTACACCAAAAGAACTGTTGGCACGGAAACTGAAAAGTACAAAAGACAAGTTTATTAAGACCCCATGGGGTGGTGGTACATTCCTACAGCACCCTTCGGCAATGCAAGAAGTATCACACCGAACATTGGTGTGAGTCCTTCTTTTATACATTATACAGGTAATAAAAAGATAGGCGGTACAAGGTTTACAGAGTTTATGTACATATATGGTCTTTTTTGGAGCACAGCCAACTCATGGGAGGGGTTACAACTCCACTGGTCAGTTTGGCGGAACATTCCTGAGGGGTGACTGGTCAGTTGGAACTGCGCATGTACAGGCTTGACCGTTACTAAAAATAGCCTGTTGCTGGGCAAACTCGAGTGGTCAGCGGCACGGACAAAGGACTAAAGGGCATGCTGACCACGAGGCCGCTCATTCCCTAAAATGGCCGCCATAGCATACAAAATGGCGTTTTCAAGTAAGGCCAAGTTAAGGGAAATAACGTGTAGCAAAGCTAAGCGCTAACCCGGCCATTGTCAAATTACGACAGACGACCCTTTTAGCGTTTAGCTGAAGCTACCTCATAGTGGACGTAGTCGGGATACTCATCTTCAATATCAATTGACATTATTTGAGCTAATTCTGTATGAAGCATCATTTCTTTTTGGGCAAGAGCTCGTCTAGATGGAATACAAGCTGATAAACACATGGAACATAAGGTAGGGCCACATTGTATACATAAACATACAAAGAATAGTATCCCAACTATAATACATAAAATCGTCAGCAGCTTCCAGCCCCAAGTACTAAGTATTGACCAGAACCACCCCGAAAGAGTCCATGTACCATTGTCCGGGTGTATTTCAGCAGCGATTTTGTGAAGTTTGGAAATCGCATCATAAACAGATGGCGAATTATCTGGCACATATACACAGCAGCTACTTCCGATGATTCTACATGCCCCCCCTCGATCAGCTAGAACCAAATCAAGAACCATGCGATTCTGGAGCGTAACAATTCTAGAAATTTTGAGTTCTTCCGTGATATTCCCCAGTGCAATAGCAGTGTCATTAGCTACAGCCTCAACAACACGAGTCAGTCGTCGTATTTTCCGACTGTTCAAAGCAGCCCCCACAAAGGAAAACAATCCCAGATTAAAGTCTACATATTGTTGTAAGGCAGTATCGGTCTGGTCAATGTCGTCCAAGGCCACAGCACGTTTAACTCGATTTAACACAAAATCGTGATAGAGCACGTAGTCATTATGATACATTGGTGGGGCAATGAATACAGGGGGCAATACAAAAGATACATAGCATGTGCCTAACCATCCTAAAGGGAGCTGATGATAGCCTTTATTACCACAGATAAAATATGTATTTCGGGATGCCACAAATGATATGCCATTCGGACTATCAAATGTAAGTGTGGTGTTACATTCACTTTTTCCAACCGGGATTGTACCTTTATTACGTATGCAAAGGTCAGCCTTGGTATTTATAACATTAATGACATGTGAATTGGACATATTAATGTTCCTTTGATTGCTGTAAATGCGGGGTGCAGACACATTATCGGGGCGGTACTCTTCCCATTCAAATCGAGTACCCTCAGCTCGTGGATATCCATCCCGGTCATGATAACATATCTTGTTTAAACGGAAAAGCACCCCCCCTTTTGTTGGCCATCGTAAAGTGAATAGGAGAGTATACCAGGCGTTGCAGGAACCATTATGGGAGAATGGGAGTGGGATGAGCGGGGTGCCCCCTTTCTTCTGATGACCAGGCAACATCCCACACACCCAACAGTTAGAAGTGTTCGTCATATTATGAGTATGATGCAAAATCTGAATGAAGCTATTGTTCAAGTAAGTCTGTCGGTGCCGTTCTTCATGGTAGGGTAAGGTGAAGTGAAAATGTTCAGACGGAGCCGGGGTAGTCGGCAGCAAATGTTCTCGTACAGGTACCACAAGTTCTACTACCCAGGCTATTACTGCTATTACCACAATTGTCAATACGAACAAAATAGCACCAAGAATTCTCTTGTCTCGTGATGCAGAAGACGCCATAGTTCAAAAGTTCACAATGTCTCAAATATACAACTACAAAAAAATTTAAAAAAAACAGTGGTGCTGAGCTCCGAGGTAGCTGTTGTTTTCTTCTCCGGGGTCAAGACGGGTGTCGCTACTCTTGGCAGAACTGATCCCCCCCCCTTGAGATTCCCGGCTTCCGTTTCACAAACCCCAGAGCGGTAACCAACCAGTCTCACACAAAAATCTTCTTCCTATCTTGGCCGCAGATCGTAGCGCTGTCGTCCAGAAACAGTGTGGTCCGGGAAGGCTCCCTCAGATTCGGCTGATGTCACAGCTGGGCTCTTTTCTTTATCCAAAATCTCTTTGTAGTCGGACAGCACAGTAGGATTCACCAGGTCCGGAGAGACGCGACGGCAGTGAGTTGAATGCACCCATCGCTTTCTGTTGGTCACTCGCACAGCCGTTCGAGTTGCCAAGAGGACCTGCTCGGGGCCACGCCACCTCGGTTCCAAGCTATTTGCCCTCTCGAACGACTTCACCATTACATATTCCCCAGGACGGAGACTATGGGCCTCTCCAATGGAATTGTCAGGGAGCGCTTCTCGAACCTGTTGATGAATAGAAAGCAAATCATTTGTTAATCGTGCCAAATAATCGTTCATCATTATACAAGGCACATCATGTAACAATCGCGGCTTAGGAACTCCCCATATGTTCATAGGCCTTCCAAACACCACTTCATACGGTGTGAGGCCAGTTCGAGAGTGGGGCACTGATCTAAGAGAGAGCAATGCTAGCGGCAAGGCATCCGGCCATTTCAATGACGTGGACGCCACAATCTTAGCCAGTTTCAACTTCAACGTAGCATTGTACCGCTCGACAAGACCTGCTGACTGAGGGTGGAACACAGCATGAAACTTCTGCTGAATCCCCAGTCCTTTTAGCACATACTCCACAATTTTCCCAACAAAATGAGGACCATTATCGCTCCACAAAAATTTGCAAACTCCAAATCGAGGGAAGTACTCTTTGAGCAAAACCTTAGCTGTTGTCAAAGCTGTATTATCTTTCGTGGGGAAGGCCTCGACCCATTTGCTAAAAGCACACACCACCACTAAGACATACTTAAGGTTATTGCAGCGCTCAAGCTGGATGTAATCCATTTGAAGTACCTCGAATGGTGCAGAAGGTGGAACGAACCCTCCTTTCGGAGTATGCGTCCCTTTCGCAGGATTGTGCTGTAAACATATCAAACAGATCTGCACTACTCTCTTAGCAGTATTAGCAATCTCAGGATGCTCCCAAACTCGCGTTAACAATCGAGTAATTGCAAGAGCCCCCTCATGTGCTAACCCATGTGTCATCTGGACCATCGCCTGCAAGTAAGCTGCCGGCAATTTCCATCTCTCCATGTCCTTACTCCTCCAACAACCCTCGTCATCCAGTATCCCTTCGGCTGCCCATTTTACAAGTTCTGCTTCAGTCGCTGATTTTTGGATGTCTAGTATCTCTGCTCTAGCATCATGCCATCGCTCGGCCTGCGACTTCACTACATTCATGGGGGAGTCATTTCGAGACATAGCTGTTTGTCTTGCTATACTGTCCGCAAAAGCATTGCCTTGTCCTACTTCATCAGTGACCTTTTTATGTGCACTGCATTTAATTATCGCTACTTTCTTTGGGCAAAGCAACGCATTTAGGAGATCACGCACCAGTTCTCCGTGCATAATGTGTACTCCATGAGAGGTCAAAAACCCACGCTCTCTCCAGAGTAAGCCGAAGTCATGCGCTACTCCGAAGGCGTACCGGCTGTCTGTGTAGATGTTCACACGTAGGCCAGCACTCAGTTCGCAGGCTCTTGTCAAGGCTATCAGCTCTGCTGCTTGAGCCGATTTCTGTGGTATTCGTGCTGTTTCTACCACTGTCTTAAGTGTCGTGATCGCATATGCTGCAGAAGTCATGCCATCTGGCAGCCTCAAACACGATCCATCAACCCACAGTTCCCCATCCACATCTGGAAGTGGCATATCCTGTAAGTCGACACGACCCTTTGTTTGTTCCTCAGTCAGGAAAACACAATCGTGATGTTTTTCCTCCTGACCCTCTTCGACCGGATAAGGCAATAAAGTGGCAGGGTTCAGGGTAGCACATCTTTTCAGTGTGATATGTGGTGCCAGAAGTGTGAGTTCATATCCTGTTAAACGTGCGCTCGTGAGATACTGAGTCTTTGTTTGATTTAACAGGGCATCTACTGCATGGGGAACTAGCACCAACAGTTTGTGCGATAACACTATTCCCTCACTCTGCCGTATAGCTACTGCTGTTGCTGCCACTGCTCGGAAGCACCCAGGTAACCCTCGTGCTACAGGATCAAGAATGGCTGAGAAATACGCGCATGGCCTCTGCTTGTCCCCGTGTGCTTGCACTAACACTGATAACGCGCACCCATCTTTCTCGTGCACGTACAATGTAAAAATCTTTGTATAATCTGGTGTACCTAACACGGGTGCAGAGCAAAGGGCCTGTCTCAATTGTTCAAAAGCATTCTGACATTCATCTGTCCATTCAAGGAGCATTGGTGTAGTTTTGGACAGTAACGCTAACAAAGGTTTGATAATGTGCAAAAACCCCATAATCCACTGTCTACAAAAGGACGTTAATCCTATGAAAGCGCGTACATCTCTCTGAGTGCGGGGGATTGGTGTGTCTAAAATCGCCTGAATTCGATCTGATGTTAATGCACGCCCCTCCTTAGACAAAAGATGACCGAGGTAGGTCACCTTGGGTCTACAGTATTGTAGCTTTTTCTTAGAGACTTTATGGTTGTTTTGAGCCAAAAAGGAAAGCAGAGCAAGTGTACTCTCCTCACATTGTGCGTAAGTGTCTGCAGACAACAGGAGGTCGTCAACATACTGTATAAGGGCTACGCCGGATTGCAGTTCAAAAGAATCAAGCTGTCGTTTTAAAGCCTGGCTATAGATGCTGGGACTCTCGGTGTAACCTTGAGGAACACGACAAAATCTATACGATTTATTATTTAACGTGAAGCCAAATAAATACCTGCTGTCGGGATGGATGGGAATGAAAAATAATGCATTTTTGAGATCTATGACAGTAAACGTCGTCGCTGTTGGAGGGACCAATGTAAGCAATGTTGTGATATCAGACACCACGGGATATTGAGGGATGACAATTTTGTTAATTTCTCTCAAATCAATAATAAATCGATAGACTTTATCGTCAGTGTCTTTCTTAAGAATCGGGAGAATAGGGCTATTACAGACATTGTAAGGAACTTCCTCCACTACTCCTGCAACAATCAAATCCTGAACAATGTGCGTCAGGGCAATTTCACCTTCCCTAGAGATCTTGTACTGTGGTGCACGTGGCAAAAGTACTCCCCCCTTGACAGTAATTCGGATAGGCGGAATAAGCATCTGTCCCACATCCGTATCTGAGGTCGCCCACAACGTGTGAGGGACAGAGGCTAATGCTTCAATTTCTTGCATGGTACAGAGTCTGCCTGAATCTGGGTAATTGTCGTTCAAAATAACCCGCACTCCTTCAGGAGCGCAGCGTATCGTTGCTCGAAAGTATTTAAGCAAATCAATGCCCATAATGTTATCTGGGGTGTGAGGTGACAACAGAAATGGACCAAAACTGAAAAATTTGTCAATGCAAAATGCAAGAGGTTGTGATAGTGGGCTAGGAGAGGGTGTGCCATCAAACCCTATACATGTTATCGTTTCGCCAGACAGGGGAGCCCTTGGAACCAAGTTTTTGGACAAAGCACTACAAGTAGCTCCTGTGTCAACTAAAAACTGATCAGTAGAACCCAAAATGCCCGCTGATACATATGGACCTCTTTGATCTACTGGCACTTCAACTGATTCCGTACCCCATCCTACGCAGTCCTATGCATGCACATAATCCTGATGCTCCACATTCTCACCCTCCGATATCTGATATTGATTTCGTCTATCAAAAGTATTTCGTTCATCCTGACCATGGCCCCTCGTTTCAAACCTACCACGATCACTTCCGCCACCTCTCGCTCCCGAATAACTATTCCTCGACCTTCCACCTCCTCGACCACGCTGACTACGTTGCTCACGAAGTACCGGACAATCTTCAGCCCAATGCCCAAACTCCTTACAATATGCACATTGGTCTTCAGCAATATCGGTACGACCGTACGACGCATTACCCCCTCCTCGCCTGCCTCTATCATTCCCTCTAGGTTGCGCACCGCGAACCTGCGCCAACATCACCTTCGTTTTCAATTCCTTCGTTTTCTTATCAACACTTTCTTTGGCCTCTATTTCCTGCCGCTCATAATACTGAGCCATAGTTAACAAAGACGCAGGGGTCGCCGTGGTCCAGGAACTTTCACTTGTTTTCAATCTTTTGGCAATCTCCGGTAGGAGATTAGCCACATACTTATCTACAAACAAATGCCTACCCGTATCATCTGTTAATGATTGACCACTGTAATCATGAAACGCTTCTTCGAAACGTGTAAAGAAATCAGATACCGATTCGTCTGGTTTCTGTTTGCACGAAACTAACATAGTCCAATCGATCTTTTTAGAAGGAACAAGCGTTTTTAGTTTAGTTAAAATAGCCGCTGGGAGGTCTAAAATCAAATCACATGGTTTGCATGCAGGTTCCCTGTCTAAATCAGCCTGACTTATCTCCTTCCAAGTTGCCCCAAACATCGTCTGATCATTAGTCTTACGAATCGATCTCCACATATCGGGGGGGAGTATTAATCCAAAGAAAAGATCTATATCAACAAGAGTCATAACACAAGAGGAAATGGCCCCCTCCACCCCTTCATAGAATGCTGCCGGATTCTTACGAAGATCAGGTAAAGCGTGTTTCAATGCCATAACATCTGCTCTATTCCAAGGCGTATACACCCAATTATATATAAAATACCCCTTTGAATTTGCAGACATTTTATCTTCATCTGTACCGTCCCCTTTAGGGGGAACGTACAAAGGTGCAGCTTCACGCATAGGCATAACATGCACTTTAGAATTCTTATCTGAACCCCGGAGAGAACACTCCTTAGACTGCTCAGTGGACCCCGGCACGGACTCCTTATCCTTTTTCTTTTCTTCCCGCAACCTGGACGTCTCATCCCGCAGCTGGATCAGTTGTTTGAAAAAGGTATCGACATCTGCAATAACAAATAAACCTTTATCCAAATTCTCACGATGAACCGACACAGCCTTAAGTTCTAAAGTCTCTGAATATTTACGAAATCGAGTAACAACTTCATCTGCAAAAGTATTCAAAAAACACATCAATTCTCGTTCTGTCCATTTACCCCTTTCGGCAACAACGTCTGACACAGTAATATGATTTAAATTCAATTTCCGAGCACAACTACGCAGTTCCGCGGATCTCCCCGCAGATAACCTGACACTTGACTTATCCCCTTTTCCCGACTTGTCCTGTTCTTCATCACCAGAATCCTCAGTCAGAGCCGTAGGAGGAACGTACGGAGGCGGAGATCGATCTAATAACGAAAAATCATCAATTTCATTATTAAGGACAGGATAAAGCGGTCGTAGAATAGGAAATTGACCGGTCGTTTGCAAATTACGTTCCCGTGCCTCTCTCTCTTTCTTTTCCTGTGCCTCCTTTTCCTCAAGCTGTAAAGCTTTATCTCGAGCAGCCTTGCGCTGCTCTTTGTCCGCCAAGGCAACTTCACACTTCATACGTTCACGCACCGCTTTCTCCCACATTCGCACACAATCAAACATATCCTGTCTAGACCTGCGCTGAAACAAACATTGCTCCACAAACTGAACCTTTCGCAAATCAAACGACCCATGTAGTGGCCATTGCAACTCGGGATCGGTTCTAGTGTATTTATGCCATAATTTACTGTACAGTATAGGGGGAAGGCCACATTTAACATACATCTCACGGTTTGGAGTTCCCCTTGGGGGAGCCGGCTGAGATTCCGCTAACCTAATCGTGGTACCATTTCCAAGACAGCACATCCCTCGGAGTGTGCTTAAAACAGGCATGTTCAAAAAGTATCACGAAAGCGTGATACCATATAAATGGCACTTACAGTACTTCACACAAATGTGCCGCTCAGAATACAAAACGAAGTTAGAGAAACATCTCTACATGCCTGCCTATGTGAAGTGCACTACACATATATATTCAAAGTTCACAAAGTCAAAATGTTAGCTAACTCAAATCATAGTCACAATCATAGAACTTCAGTAAGCGTCCGTAGACTACCTTACCGATCACAAATCTTACCCAATCTCAAATATCCAGATTCCAACTGCCAAGGTCTTTAATCGAATCAGCCAAACGGGCACTGCACAGCAACGCAAACGATCAGGATCTCAGTCGGAGACCGGCGCCACCTGGAAGGTCAGATTTATTTATTTATGGAATTTTTAGTGCGCAACTAATACCCTAAGGTGTCTAGGCGCAGCAAATACTCAGGATTACAGCACCAATCAGAGCACGTTCTCATTGATTGAAAAGCCAAGTCTTCAGTGATTTGCGGAAATTAATAAGGGTGGGAGCAGTTTTAATGTGCAAAGGAAGTGAGTTCCAAAGCACGGGAGTTGTTACCAAGAATCGTCTGTCACCCCAAGTAGCCGTTCTTGTCCGGGGGACGGTCAAAAGATAGCTAGCTGCTGATCTTAGATTCTTTTTGGGGATGTACACCTGGAAAGCCTCTTTTAAAAACTTCGGTCCAGTCTGGTGAATGGCCTTATAGGCTATGCAAAGAGCTTTAAATTTGATCCTGCTTTCGACCCTTAACCAATGGAGATGGCGAATGGCTGCAGAAGTGGAATGTCGCCTAGGGATGTTAAGCAGGTTCCTTGCTGCCATATTTTGGACGGACTGAAGTTTGTTTAAGATATATTTGTGTGTACCAAGAAAGAGAGCATTTCCATAATCTAATTTTGAAAATACTAGGGTGGTAACTATCGTTTTTCCTGCAGATACTGGTAGATACGGCAGGAGTTTTTTTATTTTCTTCAGTACAAAGAAAGCAGTCAAAACCACCTTGTTAACATGGCATCCAAAAGATAACCTGTTATCAAAAATCACTCCAAGATTTCTAACCTTAGTGACTGGCACCGGAGGGGGGCCCATCTGACTGGGCCACCATTTGTTTGACCATTCTGGGGAGATTGTGCCAAAGGTCATAACCTCAGTCTTCTCCACGTTAAGTTTCAGGCAATTACTGTGCATCCATGATTGTACATCCAGTAGTCCCTCCTGAAACTTGGCTGCTACCACAGGGCCATTCTTGTGCACCGCCAACACAAGCTGGGTATCATCGGCGTAGGTGGTTACACGCATCCCATGAGATTTAATGAACCTCGCCAAGTCCGAAACATAAATGTTAAAAAGTGTAGGACTTAGCGAGGATCCTTGAGGAACCCCACAAGGCAATACTGTGGTGGGCGAGTAGTAATTGCCCAGCTTTACTGCCTGTCTACGGTTGGCTAAAAAAGAGGCTATAAGGTCTTTGGCCAGATGATTGATTCCAAGGGTCGCGACACGGTCGACCAAGATGGTATGGTCGACCGTGTCAAAGGCCGCCGACAGGTCCAATAATATAAGAACTGCAGCTCCTCCTGAGTCCATAATCTCTCTAATTTCGTCCGAGGCTTTTATCAATGCTGTCTCAGTTCCGTGTTCCCTCCGGAACCCGAACTGAGTGTCATCTAAGAGTTTATGATGTTCAATAAACTCTGAGAGCTGTTTATTCATGGTTGCCTCTATGACTTTGGACGTGAAGTGAAGACAGGCAATAGGCCTGTAGTTGGACGAAATGGTGGGGTCTAAAGAAGGCTTTTTAATTAAAGGTTTAACAATGGCCTTCTTCCAGCTTGCTGGGTAGACACCTGATTTAAATATGGAGTTGCATATTTCAGTTAGCGGCTGTGTAATAACATTCTGTAATTTATTCATTATAGTGGGGGGGCAAGGATCAAGAGGGGAACCTGATCTGATCTTACAAATCAGTGTACTGATCTGATCTTCAGTGGCTGGTTGAAACTGATCAAAGGAGGGATGATTGAGTACTGGATAGATGATGGGTATGGCATCAGTTCTTCCTGCCTGTTCACTAGAAAAAGTAGAGTAGATATCCATCACCTTGGTTTTAAAAAAAGTGGCTAATGAGTCACATAATTCCTGCGAGTTCTCAATCACGGGTCCACTTGGGTTGGAAAGAGAATTGACCACTTGAAAGAGCATCCTAGCTGAGTTGTGTGCTTGCTCAATTTGGCCAGTGTAAAAGAGATTCTTTTGCGTGTTAATAGCTTTTTTGTAAATTGCTAGAGCGCTCTTATACTCTTGCTTAGCAGAGGGACTTAGTGTTTCCTCCATCGTCTTTCAAGGTTTCTACAGTACTGACGCTGGAGGCGCAGTTCCTCTGTGTACCATTGAGCAGATGGAGTAGCTCTATTGGGGCGATAACATTTTTCAGGTGCAACTTGGTTGGTTGCCTTTAAAATCCATTCCTGAAAAGTCGTGGACATGGTTTCAGTATCACCTATGTTTTCTGGAATAGATGATATCAAGAGATTAGTAAAATGCGGCATATCTGCCTTATTCCACATCCGTGCTCCCACCAACGGGCAGACTTTAGTCTGGGAAGGTTTAAGAGGTAACAGTTTAATCCTACAAATTATGGCTTGATGGTCAGACCATATCAAAGGAAGTACTACTGGTGTCTCAATGTTGGGATCGTTGGTAAATAATCCATCCAGTGTGTGCCCAGCATTGTGCGTTGGGCCCCTCACTAGCTGCTGCAGTCCTATTGCCTGCATGTCAGCGATGAGTTGGGCTGTATCATGATTTTCCATGTTTTCAAGCGGAAAATTGAAGTCCCCAAGAATGGTATGGTTTGGTGAACCTATTACTGATTCCGTAATATCAGTAAGAGCGGCTATAAATTTAGTGCGTGTTCCTGGAGGTCTATACACAAGTGTCCCTTTAAAAGCTTGTTTCTGGGTAAGATTAATAGTAAAAGTAACAGCTTCGCAGTTATTGCTGTGGCTAGGATCACATTTTATTCGATAAATGTCCCTGTAAATGATGGCTAAACCTCCACCTCGGCCTGAAATCCTATCTTGTCTAGCTACACAGTAGCCTTCTGGGGTAGCTAGTACAAAATCAGGGCCAGATGCTTCATTTCCCCATGACTCGGTAATAAGAAGTATATCCAGTTCTTGGTTAGTAATAGTCTCCCTTATTTCCAGACTGTGTTGGGGGAGGGAGCGTACATTAATTAATGCAGCTTTAACATATTGGTTAGTTGATAGAGAAGCGCTGGGGGTTTCCTGGAAGTAGGATGTGGTGTTTGTCGCGTGCTGTGGGGGTGGCAAGGAAAAGGCGCAACCTACACAAGATATAGATGAAGTATGCAGGTGTTTACATAACAATGGTAAATTGCAAGACCTACCGACACCTGTGTTCCACTGTTTCAGTTGTGCGGAGGTGTAGCATAAAATAGATGGAGGATTGTGAATGGCAGCAGGACCAGGGGGGGTGGCCCTGGGCCCGGATCTGGCTCGGACGGGCACAGACGGGCTTGTCTTAGGCGCGTCTTCGGCGCGCGCCTGCTGCGCACGTCCGCTGCACATCCTGGGTGAGCGAGGCCTATATAGCTCTCTCCCGGAAGTGGAGAAGAGCTACAACGCGTCCCGAGCCAGCCCTAAGATGGCGGCTGGTACTCGTGGCCGAGTTTGAGTGCCCTGATCCCCCCGCTCTAATGAGTCGGGTAGGTGCCGATTTCAGCTTCTAAACACAGGGTGAAGGTGCAAAGGATGTTATAAAACGCACAAAGAATAAAACAAAGAGAAATTTAAAAAGTTTAAAATTTTGTGTAAACGCTCCAATGGCAGTCTCAAATATCTACATCACAACAAATAGCAGCGCTAATAAATCTCAACGTCGTTCGTGCTCTGTGAGTGTGCAAATGAGTATCTCAGAGCGGCGGGCTCGCTCGCTCTATATAGCTCTCTCCCGGAAGTGGAGAAGAGCTACAACGCGTCCCGAGCCAGCCCTAAGATGGCGGCTGGTACTCGTGGCCGAGTTCGAGTGCCCTGTTCCCCCCGCTCTAATGAGTCGGGTAGGTGCCGGGAAGGAAAGGAAGAAAACACTGTGGGTGCCAAGACTCAGGTCACTCAGTGGCAGCGTACGCGTCCATGGCGAGTTTCAAATCCTTCGTCACGACCTCTCCTTCGGGCATCCGAGTCGCCGATGAGTCCCTTCGTGGTCGCCAATTTGTGGTATTGGGTTCCCAAGGCCTACATGCTCCGCAGAAATACCCACTTACACCAAAAGAACTGTTGGCACGGAAACTGAAAAGTACAAAAGACAAGTTTATTAAGACCCCATGGGGTGGTGGTACATTCCTACAGCACCCTTCGGCAATGCAAGAAGTATCACACCGAACATTGGTGTGAGTCCTTCTTTTATACATTATACAGGTAATAAAAAGATAGGCGGTACAAGGTTTACAGAGTTTATGTACATATATGGTCTTTTTTGGAGCACAGCCAACTCATGGGAGGGGTTACAACTCCACTGGTCAGTTTGGCGGAACATTCCTGAAGGGGTGACTGGTCAGTTGGAACTGCGCATGTACAGGCTTGACCGTTACTAAAAATAGCCTGTTGCTGGGCAAACTCGAGTGGTCAGCGGCACGGACAAAGGACTAAAGGGCATGCTGACCACGAGGCCGCTCATTCCCTAAAATGGCCGCCATAGCATACAAAATGGCGTTTTCAAGTAAGGCCAAGTTAAGGGAAATAACGTGTAGCAAAGCTAAGTGCTAACCCGGCCATTGTCAAATTACGACAGTTGCAAACCGAAAAGAGTTAAAACTTTTCACTGCGAGGGCATTGTGCTTACTAGGGTCTCTACCTTTCCCTATCTAGGAATTATTTTTGATGATCAAGGTACATGGACCCCGCAAATACATGCCAAAAGAAATGTTCTGGCCAGATCAATATCAGCAGTCCTGGGCTTTGCACATAGACTAGGGGCCAGGCCAATGCAACTCTTTTAAAAATATATGGAGCGAAATGCATCTCTCTCACGATGTATGCCGCAGATATCTGGGGTATTAGGAACTCAAAGGAAATTCAAGTTGTTGAGAACAAGTTTAAAAAAAACCTTCTATCTGTCTCCCAATCCACCTCTGGCTACATTGGCCATCAGGAGTTTGGAGCTGGCTTTCTGGAGGATTTAATTGCTATTGCACCTCTCTTGAAGTGGATCTCTACTTGGTTAAACCCTGAATTAGAGTTGAACCGTGAAGTACTAAGAGACTGCCTGGCTCTTGATCACGTGAATCTTATCCCCTGGCTGAGTTATGTCCATAGGCTGACAGGGAAATTGGGTCAACCAGACATATTTAACTCACCTGATAAGTTGGCGAAAGGGCATATGAAATGGGCGAAGGATTCATATTTGTTAATGGCTGCCATGGATAGAGAAGAAAAGGAGTTGGTAAAACCAACCGTAAGAGCTCACCAATTGTTAATAACATATTGTGCAATTCAACCATACCTGAATACTGTTACAAACCCCAACCACCGTTTTTCTTCTGGTCAGATTCAGGTTGAATCAACTTAATTTCCTCCTCGCTGATCCTCCGGGATGGAAAAGGGTGGAGAATTTGGGGGTATGTTCCTGTGATGACTTTTCTACCTAGGACACCATGCACTTTATCTTTTTTGCGAGCATTTTTTGCACATTGGGAAGCGTTTTATTCTCCCAATTTTAAAAGATAAAGGTTTCTTGCAAGTCAAGACACCACTTCTCTATTTGGAGCTGCTATCTAATGTGTGGGAGACCTTTAGTATAGCTAGCTTTCTTACAGCAGCAGCTAGATTGAGGAGGAAAATCAAGAAAAAGGCAACTGATTCTCATGATCTAGTTTGAATTAATTACATTTAATCATGTCTTTAATTGGACAACATCCATAAAATAATTAATTATCTGTTTGATATGCATCCAATGTCTGAAACTTTTTATTGTGATTCATGGTTTTACAACTTAATTTTATGTATTGTATGGTATACTTTTATGGTTTTAAATTAACCGAATAAAGTACTTTTGACTGACTGACTGACAGCATACAGGCGCAATTGTCTGAATTTTAACCCCTTCCATGCTCATGACGGAACGGTTCCGTCATGAGCGTCGGTTGAGCTGTGCTCATGACGGAACCGTTCCGTCATGAGCCGATAGGCTCATTAGAACCTTCAGCACAGCGCTAAAATTCGCGCCGAGCTGAAGGGGTTAAGGGGCCGATTCCGATTCGGGAAACAAATCCGTACGACGATTCGTATTCGTAGCCATTTCCATATGAATCATAGTAATCCGTCCGAATCGCGTAGTACGATCCGTTCGAATCCTTGCGAACCGTACGAAAAACAAGGGAAAATCCGTACGACATACACCCGTACAGTGAACCGTACAATTTGTAAACAGGCCGTACGACCGGCCAAGTACGATCCGGACCGGGGACTGTGTACGCGATTCGAACGGTAAACGTTGCGTATAGGAAATTCGTACGGAGAGCCACTCAATAACATAAGCACCGTACCGCTGAATTCAAGGGGTGTATGCATGGGGTGTACGCAATGTACACCTATGTCCTTGGGGGTACGGACCGTACCCCTAGGCCCGTACACTGACATTCATGAGTTGTACGCCCGGGGATATACACACCGTACCCCTGAAATCCAGGGGTGTACGCACCGTACACCGAAGCACCATCTGACCTTTCGGAGGGCCATAAAAACCTTCTTGTTTTAGCTGTTTCCTAGTCTCTGTTTTTAGTCTCTCGTTGTGTTACGTGCTACCTTGTCTCTGCGCCAGGACGCTCCTTGGCTGGAGTATCTGTGCGCACAATAAATAGTCGTAACATAACATAACATACCCCTGCAGTCATGGGGTGTACGCACTGTACCCGGGGTGTCCATTCCTTATGCATTACGAGGCGAAATCAGCTTTTCTGGACGTTTTCAGCTCCCCTAAAAAAAGAGTCGTACGGACTGGTGTCCACACAAATCGTACTTGCTGGGTCGTAAAAGGCTGCTGCCATCCGTACGAACATCGCGTACAGCGTGTTCCGAGTGTGATCCGTACGGTTTCTTGATTTGTACGGTCTTTTGTATGATTCGTACGGAGAACTGCATTGAGTACACATCGTACTACATCTTACGTAAGGGTATGGTTCTGCGTACGAATTGTACGGAAAAAAAGCTCCGTATGTCTATTCGGACTGGATTTTACCAAATCGGAATCGGCCCCTAAATGTGTTTACATCTCATGTTCGGGGATAGTGATGTGTGTTATCAGTATTGTAACACATATGCAGTTCACTAATATTACTTCAAATAATATCTGTGACACACTCCCATTTCTCATAGGTTTGGTCCTTTTACGATCTGAAACAAACCTTTTTATGGTTGTTGCTTAAAAAATAAACACAATGGGGCCGATTCCGATTCGGTAAAATCCCTTACAAAGAGCCGTACGGAGCATATTTCCTGTACGAATCGTACCCTTAAACGTCCCCGTACGTACAATGAGGTACGATTCGGACCCAAAGCATATCTATGTACGAATCGTACGAAAGACCATACGACTTAAAAATCTGTACGAATCGCATTCGGAACACGCAGTACGCGACGTCCATATGGATCGAGGCAGTATTTTCCGATCCAGCAAGTACGATTCATCTCGTCAACACTCCGTACGACTCTTTTTCTACGGGAGCTCAAAATGTCCGGAAAAAGTAGATTTCGACTCGAACAGCATATGAAACAGACCCTCCCGGGTACGATGTGTACACTCCATGATAGCAGAGGTACGGTGCATAGGGGTACGGTGAGTAGGGGTATGGTGCATAGGGGTACAGTGCATGGGGTAGGGTGCATAGGGGTATGGTGCGTAGGGTTACGGTGCAGGGGTACAGTGCATAGGGGTATGGTGCGTAGGGGTATGGTGCAGGGGTACGGTGCTTAGGGGTATAGTGCATAGGGGTACAGTGCACAGGGGTACGGTGCAGTATGTGATTGTGTGGCTCTCCATATGAATTGCTCATATGCTGCGTTTTCCGTACGAATCACGTTATCATTCGCCGGTCCGGATCGTACTTGTCGGGTCGCATGTTTACGATTCATACGGTTCACTTTGAGGGTCCGTATCATACGGATTTTCCCTTGCTTTTCGTACGGTTCACAACAATTCGGTCGTATACTTTTCATACGAATCGTACTACGTGATTCGGACGGAATTTTATGATTCGTACGGAAAGGGCTACGGATTCCATTCATCGTACGGATTAGTTTACTGCCCTTTAAAAAATAAGTAAAGGAAAATGGTATTCAAAACAATCTGTTTAGAAATTATTCAAGGTCATCAGGGCAAAACTGTCAGGGGGCCACCTTAAAGGCTGAGGTTCTGAGCCAGAGTCCACTTTGGCCATGCCTTAAAACGTCTCTGGATGGCAGGGGTGTCAGTTGGTGCACATGTCAGTCCTTTGCTGCTCACTTCTGCCCTTTAGGAAAGGAACCGTTTGCTTAACTGTAGTATTGTATTGTATTTTATTGTAGCATGTGCATAGCACTCATTTCCCATATGTGAGCACTCAAGAGCGTATTCATAAAAATACTAAGCTGCATGGTGGGTGGTGTTTCGTTGGAAGGCTGTTGTTTTTGTTTTTTAGCACATGTGGGAGCTGGTACATTTAAGCAACACACACGTGGCCGCGGGGCATTCCAAAATTGCGGCGCCCATGAAGAGGCAATGACCCCGGCACTGAGCCCCCATTTGCAGCGCCAGAAATAGCATCAGAGCCCCTGGGTCAGGAGGGGCTCCCTCTCTACCTCTGCATGCCACGTACTAGCCCGCGAGTGCCCCATGGTGAGCGTGGAGGTGGAGAGAAGCAACAGGTGCCAGCCCGCTTGAGGATTCACGTGGTCATACACGGGGCTGTGACTGAAGAGGAACCAAGATGGTGACATCTAACTTCTGAAGGTGAGCTCGCCTCTGTGGGCTGACTGGTACAACAGCAGGGGCTCAGGACTGGGCTGGGTCCACACCGATGAGCTCAGCGCTGGCCTAACACCCTATAGGGGAGAGAGAAGCAGTGAAAGAGCGGCGGATGTGGTCTTGTCTGGGGGAATTAGCCTGAGCTAAAACTGGGGAGAGCACTGGGGCTGAGACCAGCATGCTGCTTCACCCACCACCACCCGGGCTTCTACTCCTCCAGCCATCTCTACCTCCTCCTCGGAGATCCCTAAGACCCAAAACCACCGCCCATAGATACAACGCCACCTGAACGCTTGGCTGAATGATGGCAAGAATATCGTGCTCTGTAAATATGTAATATATAATTGCCCAACCCTAATCACTTTTTAAAATTTAATCTTGAGTGATTGGCAACTTGTATATATGTAACTCTAACCACTAGTATCTGAAGTAGACATATGTACTTACTACCTTCTTATGTGAATTTAGAGTTTTTCTGTTTGTATCTTTTCCTTGAGTGAATTTTTAACTTGTATATATGCAACTCTAACCACTAGTACCTGCAGTAGACGTATGTATTTACTATCATCCTTTTGTGAATTTGTGGCATATTCTCAAGCTCCTATCACCAGGGGAACGTCACTTTTTCTGACGTTTCCATGGCAATAAGGTCAGCACCTTATTAACAAGGCAGCATTAAAGCCACATAACGTGGCTTTAAGCCAAGTTAAGTGGCTTAACCCTGCCTTGTGAATTAGGCCCCTTTCAGGCTAAACTTAGCATGAAAGGAGCATGCAGTGGGTGTTGCAGTGGGCGTTCCTCCGCAACACCCATTGTACACAACGCTGCCACCTATTCTCAAGGGCGGCATTAATTGGTGGTAGCGCTGAACTTAAGACCAAGAAAATCATGGTCTTAAGTCGGCGAAACGAGGAGAAATGCTTTATTTCTCCTCGTTTTTGCATTTTCCATGTATGCAGCCTTGTGCAGCACACATGGAAAATGCAAAACGCCATGGTTTGTTCATGTACAGGAAGGTGTCCCTTCCTGTGCATAAATAAACCTTTTTTAGAAATACAGTTTTGAAACTTACATGTGTGCTGCATGGAGCAGCAGACATGTAAGTCACAAACTGGCATTTTCGGTCTGTTTATGTGCAGGAAGGGACACCTTCCTTTACATAAACAAACCTTCCTGCTTGCAGACACCCTTGCACTCTGGTGCAAGGGTGCCTGCGTTGGCGATAAGTTGAGATACTTAGCGCCATTGTAGGGGGAAACGCCAGGCTGCACCACATTCTTGAGAATAGGGTGCAGCCTCCCGTTTCCGAAGTGGCGATGAGAGGCATTAAGCCAAGGAGGCTAACACCTCTCACCACCACTTATTGAGAATATGCACCTTGGAGTTTTTCTGTTTGTGTCTTTTTTGTAACTCATGTACTCCGAAGTCCTTATGTAATGTAACTGGTTCTTTTGTAAAGCGCTCTGACACCTTTGGGTAAAGTTCGCACTATATAAAATTGTATAAAATAAAATAAATAAAAATAAAATAAAACAGGAGGAAACCAGCAGGAATGGAAAGAGAGGACAATTGTTGAAAAGTTGCTCCTCGTGCAAGTAGTTCCTCATACAGCTCAGCTTTTGAGCAGAGGCAGAAAGATACCTCCAAGCATTAAATGGAATTAGGTGGCACGTTAATGCACCACTGCTCTAAGCCAAGGCATAATTGGCACAGTCTCCAGCTGGTGGCTGAAAGAATCTGGTTGAAGAAAGCTATAGATTGAAAGGGACAGACCAAAAGAACATACGATGAATACTGTGTGCAAAAGGCCTTTGTCAGCTGTGCTGTGAAAACCCAGATCTAAAAAGAGGGTCTCTCATCCAAATAAAAAACTATAAGTCAACAACAAGATAAAACCAATGAGGATTAAGGGGAAGTGTAGACAGTCATCGACACAGACAGGTGCTATACACAGGCAGGTAAAATAGAGGTAGCAAGAATAAATGATCCGGTCAAGGTGATTGGGGGTCAAGAATTGCAATTTATCTCACACAACAGAGCAAGTAAGAGTAATAAAGATGTGTTTTCTTGAAAATATTTGTCCTTTATAGTAGTGATGTCAAAATGTCTTGATTACTAATGGCTGCTTCTGGGATCAAGGATAAAGGAGCTTTTGTTATCTTTTCTTTATAGGAACGTTCTCATGCCTTCAACTTTTCAGCACTAGCCCTTATACATTATCGTTCTGTCACAAAGTTACTCTTACATTCTCATCGGACAGATGTTGTGCCCAGTTGGTGCTCTGTGGCTGCCCGTGGCTCACGCAGTAAGCCACCTAAAAGAGTGGCAACCTTAAGGCCACTTAGGTACACAAACACCCCTACATGCGCAAGTTCACGGACCGTAGGGGCTTTGGCTTTATCAGGCATGGGCTAATTCATGCCAACACCAAAGGGTATTTTGAGGGGATTACTGATAAAAATGTCAAAGGTCAAAAAATACATCTACAAAAATATCGGAGCAAGAATATCGATGTCAAGAATATCGACATTCAATCTACATCATGGAAAGCACAAAAATATCGGAAAAAATATTGATGTCAAAAATATCATTATTAAAAATATCGGGTTTTTTTTAGTTAAAAAAATATGTAAAATAAACTAAATAATACTTGTAAATAAAATAAACATAGTTAAAAATATTTTATAATGTTTAAAATGAATACCTAATATATGTAATTTAATAAAACTTTAATTAAACATATACATATAATACATAATATATATATTGACTTAATAATCAGTTTTAATAATTATTTTAATAACGTATCAATTATTTAAAAATCTTATAAATTACAAATACATCTATACACGTAAAACAATAACATAAATAAACATTAAATAATTATGTATAACAAATTAAAAAAAAATAGATTTACTTTAAAAAAATTTAGAATAATTATATACTACATTAACTAAAATAATACCAACAATATTAAATAGCAGAGGGAATAAAACTACTATTCCAAAACCAACTGTAAGGCAAATGTTGGATAGCTTAGAGCTTAAAATTACTATTTCCACTCCAAAGAGTGCAACAGTAGGGAAACTGTTGGATAGCGTATGGGTAAAAATTACTATTCCAACTCCAAAGAGTGCAACAGTAGGGAAAATGTTGGATAGCATAGGGGTAAAAATTACTATTACCACTCCAGAGAGTGCAACAGTAGGGAAAGTGTTGGATAGCCTAGGTGTAAAAATTACTATTCCCACTCAAGACAGTGCAACAGTAGGGAAAGTGTTGGATAGCGTAGGGGTAAAAATTACTATTCCAACTCCAGAGAGTGCAACAGTAGAGAAAGTGTTGGATAGCGTAGGGTTAAAAATTATTATTCCCAATTAAGAGAGTGCAACAGTAGGGAAAGTGTTGGATAGCATAGAGGTAAAAATTACTATTCCAACTCCAGGGAGTGGAACAGTAGGGAAAGTGTTAGATAGCGTAAGGGTCGAAATTACTATTCCAACTACATAGAGTGCAACAGTAGGGAAAGTGTTGGATAGCGTAGAAGTTAAAAATAACATACTTATAAATAAAATAATTTTTGGAAATAAATAATGAATTAATTATTAAATAACTCTAAACTATTCACAAATACCAATAAATAATAATTAAAATGTAATTACCAGTGAATAATTAATTAACAATAAACCAATACAAAATACCAATAAATGATCATTAATAAATATTACTTACCAAATAATAAATATTGAACAATACAATATTTTTAATACCAAAAAACATATTAATTATTAAACAGTAATGACCAATTAACAAATATTGAACAATTAAATGATTGTATACCAAAAACAATAATGATTAAACATTAATTACCAATCAATAATTAATTAATAATATATTATTAAAAAATATCAAGACATAATATTTAATCATATTTAATTACCAATTATGGATAAAACAACAATAAATTAATTTTCATAACCCAAAAATTATAATTTAAAATAATTACCAATTAATGAATAATGTCCAATAAATTAATTACCAATACCCAACAATAAATGTAATAATAACTTAATTAGATTTCAATTACTTCCAACACTATACCGTTATAAGCGCACAACACACTCCAATAATAAAATAATACACTTAACATAATTATCAATTAATCAATTATTAAAAATTAATTACCAATTAATAGAAGATAATTACCAATTATTAATTATTAACAATAATATAATTATCAATACCAATTAATGAAAATAAATTATTACTTAATTACAATTAAATTACTTCTCACCCTATTCCCCTATAAACCCACAACCCGCTACAGAACTTAAATGCAAAAATTAATTAAAATGTATTATTAATTCCTAAAAAATAATAATTAATTTAGTATAATTAAATTACTTCCCACCCTATTCCCCTATAAAACCACAACCCACTACGGTACTCAAACACAAAATTAAATTAAAAAATACATTATTAACATATAAAAATTGTTTACATACATTTTAAAACCAGTAGAACACTTAACAAAACGCATACATATTAAATACGTAATAAAAAACATAACAATAATATAAATGTCGATATTAGTAACTTTCATATTAGTAACATCGATATATTTGATATTGATATTACTAACTTCGATATTACCTACATCGCTATAAAAAAAATCGATATTAATTATCTTAAGGTCGATATTCTGTCCATCGATATTCTTAACATCGATATTCTGTCCCTTCAATATTGTCACCTCGATATTGGTGTAGGTCGATATTTAATTTTCAATAATTTGACTGCTCACCATTTTAAGGAGGATGGGGTGCACCTGTAAAAAAGTGGGTCTGATTCTGTTCTTACTGGACATTAGTGAGGCCCTGAAATTAGCAGGTTGCAAGTGAGGAAAGCGTCAGTCCTTGGTGGGGGGGGCGCTGGAGGCGACGGGGGCCACTACCAGAGTTTTGACGGAGTTACAGGACGATCCAGAGGTGGACGGGTAGAGAAGGGTATCTCTTCAGGAGCACAATAAGGGTGCCAGTGCCAAATCCCAGGAGTCCTTATGGCAGGTCCCTGGAAGAAATCGTCGGCACCTCGCTAGTCCTTAGGGTGGTTATAAGCCTGAACAACAGGGGACTGGCCTTGCAACGCTCCACCCAAAAAAGGGGCACGAGTAAGATGGTGGACCAATGGTCCAAGGGATCCAAGAGAGGGGGATCCCATCATAAATGGTAGCACTGATTGGGTTGGCCACAGAGCAATTTGGCTTATCAGGTGGGCAGGGCAGTGTAGGTCAGTCACTGTTGCCTGACCTTGGATCACCCGTAAGCTAACCCACCATGTTGCAACTTTTGTATGGAATAAACCTGCAGCAATCTTTTCCCAACAAGAAATTGTGTTGTGTATTTATTTATTCCATTGTGCATGCTAACTTTGCTTAGGATGGGGAGTGTTGCCTATGTAGGCACTATGAATGCAGAACAGCAAACTGTAACAGTAGAGCATTTTGCACAGCTGGAAGAATATTCACCATAAGTATAATACCAGAAGAAATAATGTCAAACTGAAATGCAGAGTTATCCTTGAAAATGCCCAGTGAGCCAACTGAATAGCTCCAGCAAAGAGCAGCACATAAATCAAGGTGGTGGGATGAGCTAGCACTAAGTGTAGCATTGCAAACAAGGTTGACTGCTGCAGAGACTAATGTTAATACTGGCTTAAATCTCTTGGCACATGATTTGAATACATACACCGAAATGCCATTTTCAGTTGTGGGTTTTGACAGTGAGCTTTGAAACCGATCTATTAAACTTACCGCAAGGTTTGCTTATTCTACGGTTTAGGCATTCTTATAACGTTGGCACAGTTCTATTGACTATGAGCATTTCATAATTCAAACTTCTGTTAAAGTTCTTTAGTGCTGTTTAATTCCATATTTGTCTGTTATATGTTTAAGTACAGTGTTGTGCTTGTTATGCTTGTTTACCTATTGTCTCAGGGTATGAGCTTCAGGTACTCTGCTCCACTACTGTTAGTCTGTTTTACTCTTTATTGTTTTTTTCATTTTCTTGTTTCTGGTTGAGTTTCCTTCTATCCCAGTTGGCGTTCTCGGCTCTCGCACTATGTGCTGAGAAGATGTTACCGTTATAAGATGGCTACCGTGAGCACAGACGGAGCTTCAAATGCACAAAGGCAAATCTACCCGCGCCCGGCCACTCTGAGACCGCACAGACTTGTCAGCCAATCTTCCCTTTCCAATACATATCAGTCTTTCTACGATGTTTCAGCTACGTACACCAGCAGTCACTCTCACGGTCTCGTTTCCCCTCTCCACTACTTTGTAATGTGCCCCCCATATGATGCCCCTAATAGTTCTCAATCTAGTTCCTTCACTCAGTCATCAGTGGCACCAGAAAGGTTTCACTCCATTTCCTTCTGTGATGAGGAATCGGAACTTGGTCTATAGGACTTTAGTAACATTCGATCCCTGGCCAGACGCTAGTACGGCATTCACTCACTTCTGGTTGACTCTACCACCGACATTATTTTTTAGGTCGAGCCTGAGCAGCGCATGCACTGCTGTGCGAGGCATGCTCTATTAAGAGAGGAACTTGAAGCTCCACCCACTCTCCTCCCATATTTTTAAATTGCTTGCATCATTTTACACTATTAACTGTGGTTTTCATTGGTCAAAGGGCCTAGTAGTCCCTCCTTAGTACCGCTTTGTCTCATTTTGTAATCTCCTGTGGTGACACCCCCTGTTAGGTGTGCTGTTACTTCGTACGTTTTAATTACAGTCTCCAAGCACTATTTTCTCAAATAGTTTTATTCTGCTTGCTGTTACAGGCAGGACACCCTCTCTCCCAAAGCTTTCTAAAAATATTTATAGCACGCATTTTCAATGCAATAGCTCACGCATTCGCGAGAGTTCAGCTATTTGCATTGTAAATCACAATGCCTTTTATTTATCTGTTTTAAAACCAACACATAAATAAAACTCTCTGTCATTTACAATGCAGAAAGCTCAAACTCTAGTAAATAAGAGACTATTGCACCGAAAATGCTTGTTCTTACTGAGACTTGGCTTTGTAAAGCTTTGGCACTAGACCTCACAATTGCTATCACTATTGTAACAGAAATAGAGGCATGGGTAGAGGCATTTTCTCATAAATGGAGGACTGGATGGTTCGAGCAGTGTTGGTGACTAATCTTATATTTATTAATAACAACTCGTTTAACTTTGCACTAATCCACAAACCACCTTCCTGTCATACAGCCCAAATGTCGCAAACTGTGGACCTAATGGGATGTTTCCATGAGAGGCACCAACACCATCGTAAGGGTGACTTTAATCTTTAATGTCAGTGTTGCCAACAGGCTGACTGGAACAGAAAGTAGGCCTAGGTACCAAGAATAAAAGTGCCCCAGTAGAGATTCAGATAGCTAATAAAGGGAACTCCATTTGCCAATTAGAATAATTTTGACCTTGTAAAGACAAGGTGTATATTCGTTTTGCAAGAAATGGGCAACTACATGCATTTGTGCTAGCAATAGGCAATGTTTTAATAACAAAGAAAACATAAGCCCACCAGACCTTACAAGAGATCCATTTACGTTCCACACACAGACATGTCAGACCAGTCCTTATGCACTACTAGATTGCCCTATAGGCCAGTCCAACCCTGATTTATGACCCCAGTCTGCGCACAGTTCAAAAGTTCTTTGGAAGGTATTTCAGCTGTTGAATTCACAAATAGAGTTAACCTCATCGCTGCTATTGATATTTTCCCCCTGTGCTGGGCCCTAATAATAATGGGTGTGGTCATGACGGAACCATTCCGTCATCAGCACAGCTCAACCGTGTCTGATGACGGAATGGTTCCGTCACCAGCATCGAAGGGGTTAAAAGGACCCGTGCACGAAGCAGAACATGATATACCACCTTTTTACATCTATAGATTTAGTTGAGGTTCAGAAAATGCTTCCTCCTAGCCAGTGACGGTCAGTAATTTTACCAGGGAGGGGAACCACACGCACACATACACCTCACTCACACCCATGCGTTCCACAGTGGTCCCAGGAGGGTTGGGACTGCTGCCGTCCTTCATTGGCTGACCTTAGGTCAGCCAATGAGGGAAGGCAGCAGTCCAACCTTGTCACAGAGTTGGATGGGGTCAGTGATAATGCTGACCACACCCCACTCTGTGACGCGGTGTCACTGACTGACACGAGGCCCTGGTCACTTCCATGTTTAAAGCTGATGCGCCCAGGTCCTAGGCAATCCATTACGCTCCATTTCATCATGAAGGGGAGGGCATCAAGGTATCTTTGCCAGGCTGGCAAAGGTCAACTCAAGCAACTGGAAGCCTGCGCATTTAGCGTATGTCTAGTACCTGCCTGACCTGAACAAGAAGAGTCTCTGTCAGGCTGACCTTTGTTCAGCCTGACAAACACTCTTCTTGCCAGAAAAAGGTGGGGTGTGGCCCCTCAAATCTGTTGGCCCCAGCTGGACTGACTACACAGTTCTTTATTTCACTGTAAAGTTAGGTTTTGCTATACTGCCACAAACCTCCTGCTGAGAGGAAACGTTCTAGTCTTTGGAAAAAAATTACAACGGCTTAGAGTGTGAGTTTTTTCAGCTCTATATGAAATCCTTTTTTGGAAGTAAACGACATTGATGACTGCTGGGGATAGTTTAACATCTGCTTCGCGGAAACTCTGGATCATTTTCTTAACTCTGTTCGGATCTGTCCTGTCCTGAAAGAAGTTCCATAAAAATCACTGGTTTTCTTGGGAAGTGTTAGTCCCCGTCCCTTTTTGAATGGTCACTCCTATTTTTGCAAGACTTTATTGCTGGTTTTTGGTCTCTGCACACTGGTACACTGCTGTCCAGTGCCCAGTGTATATGCTCTGACCCCTAAAAACATGTCAAATTGTCTCGGCTCCTACTTGGCATATTTGATGTACCTGTAAGTCTCTAGTATATGGTACAAAGTGTACCCAGGGCCTGTAAGTTTATTGTATCTAGTGGACTGCAGCACATATTGTCACTGCAGTCTGGGTAGACTGTTTTAAAACTGCCAATTTGTCCTAGCAAAATAAACCTCTTGCCAGGCCTAAACCTTCCTTTTTAATACATATAAGACATCCCTAAAGTAAGCCCTAAATACCTATAAGACAGTGTGTATGGTATTTAAAGCAGAACATGCATGTGTTATGTTTCAGATGTATTGGCAGTAAGAAACCTCCTAAGTCGTTTTTCACTGTGGCAAGGTTGGCTCTTCCATCCGAAAGCACTTGGTTACATTTTAACACCCTACAGTGCTTACCTTCAGTTTGGGAGTAGCTAGAAAAAATGTTACAAGAAATCATTTTAGTAGTATTTAAATTACAACCAAATGGTCAAATTGAATTTTATATTAATGTTTTGAAAATTACACGTTCAGAAAGTTGTCATTTTTCTGCATTGTGCCAAATGTGCCTATCTGCAAATGTTCTCTGTCACCCAGGAGCTGAATGGATCATTGATTAGGGGCATAGTGGCTCATAAAGTTGAGATAAAGGGAGAGGAATCGACCTTCCCCTGACAGGATTACTATCTAGGCTGTACCCAGGCACTTAATTAACTTCAACGCATGCCTACCCAGTCACAGGCAGATATAGCTCACACCTGGTCCTGCCCCCTCTATAGTCCTGCTAGCCAGCCAGGTATCATTCCCAGTGGTAGAGGACCTACCCCAGAACCAATTTTGAGTGACTACAAGGGAAAGTTTGCCCATCATAGCCACACCTTGGGTGGGCACAGGGAGCTCTGCACAGGGAAAGAAAGAGTCTGCCATATTGAAGTTAAGTAGAGAGGAGCACTGTAGACTAGATTACAGTAAATCACATAGGAAATGCTGAAAACATGGGCATGGTCTCATCTGGAAACCTTGAACCCCTTTGGTTAGATACTGGCTAGGAGTTTCCCCTGCCCACAGGCAGGCACTAGTCATACATTTGATACCCCCAGGATCCTCTTCAGAACTCTGCTGGACCTGTGGAAGACAGAAGAAGGACTGCACCTGCTGCTGTGACCTATGAGGAGAACCATAAGAGTTGGGCTTACTCACACTTGTACCCAGGATCAAAATGTGGACTTCAAGGTTCAGTTGGCTAACCTCCTGTTAAGCTACAGGGATACAAAAGCTGAAAGAATCCCACTTTGCTGAAGAGCCTAACTGATCAATTCCAGCTGGACCAGCTCTAGAACTTACTGATGGGTTCTACTGAAGTGATTCCAGACCCCTAAGGGGTGTCACTAAGGTCCTGGGTCCCCCTTGATAAATGTCATAGAGTAATACTCCTGCCTAACCCTAAAAGCTTCTCTGTAGTGGGGCATCTTCTTGCCCCAAACAATCGCACAGCTAATTGTGCCTGCTAGGCAATTATTTGTTTATTAGTTCACCGTAATCACTATTAATCAATGTACTCCATAGTATTCCAAACTTGTTATCTCTTATTCTCCAACTTTTATTCGAGTCCACACGCAGAGTGTACATGCCATTTCCAATTTTCTACTGTTCAAACTGTGTCCATCCGGACCTTTTGAATGAACATGACTGAAGCATAAATTCATTTCAGGCAGCGTTTATTCCATAAAAAATACCCAATGCATTTCGGGCTCAAAGCCCTTCTTCGGGGGTCACTGTGAATAAATCATAAATAACCACAATCACAAATTATGTTCATCACTACGGTTTAACATTTCCCAATGCTACCCCATTTATAAAAATACTGCGTGTTACCAAAAACATTTTTGCCACTTATAAAAGCTTTGCACAATAAATGTAATACGAAAATACCAAACTGCCCAACTCATACATTTCCCCCTGTTTTTTATTATTCGATGCTTGTCACGTTCCAATTTTATTTCGTGAAACAGACCCCTCACCCTGTCCCATACATATTTAGTTCTCATACAACCTTCCTTCCTCCCTACAACCTGGCAGAATACCAATTATATTTACCTTCCATCCTTTCCATATGCCAATCAATCTACAATTATCCCTTCCCAAATAGTGAGCCGTTTAAAGACTGCTATAACTTGTCTCTCTTATTTACTTGCCCACCTCCGTTCTCATAACCGCCATTGCTTAACACTTCCACCTCTCTCTACTCCCACTCTTTCATCTTAAATTGATCGTGCACTGAACTATTCGCCTTCCAAAACATTCTACCTCACATGTACCTGCCATTTGGTGTTAAAAACCGTCCGTCCTTACTCCGTCTTCCATCCCATCGATATCCATCCCATAATCCCTCTCTTATTTAACCCCTGATTCTACCGTCCCAATTGGGCTCTCTAATTCAAATCTCCCACCCTCTCGGCGTCGCACATCATTAAGCTGGCACTTAAAATCTTTTTCAAGAATTTTTATCTGGTGAACCAGCAGAGGATTGAGATTAACTTGTGAAGTCAGTCTGATGATGGTACGTTCCTGCTGGTCCAGATGACAGCGGTTGGCACCCAGTGCTTTTTGGTGCTAATTAGTTCTAAAACTTTATCCTATCTCTAGTTCTGCTGATTGTATTTTTGCTGTTTTACTTTATTTTTATGAATTGGAGTTGAAGTTTTATTGTGTTGTGTTTTCAGCTTCCAAATACTTTGCACATTTTCTTAAGTAAAGCCTGTCTGCTTTGTGCAATAGCTAAAAGGGATTGAGCTCATGTTTAAATTACTGAAACCTCTACTGGCTGTAAGAAGAAGAGTGGCATTACAACTTGTGGAGAATTACTATCCACCCCAACTATTAATTCACTTTCTCATAGGAAGTAAGAAGCAAAATACCTAGGGTTCAGGAAGTGGAATATAGGTGGCACTGCAGCTCTTCTCAAGGAGGTCATATTGCTTTCTGGTCTCAACCAAGGGCCTGATTTAGAGTCTGGCAAACAGGTTACTTCATCACAAACATGGTAAAAGTCCCATCCGCCTTATTACATCTGCATTTTATTCTGTGGCACTTGTAACATGGCAGGGAGGCTATATGCTATGGTTGTCATGGAGTAACCAGTCTGCCAAACTCTAAATCTGGCCTAAAGTTATAAATACTGTCATATAAAAGTCACAGCTAATGTTTTTAGGGAATCCATCAACTAGGCTTTCAGCTCTCCCAGGGCACTTTTGCAGGTGATGTCTCAGTTCATTGACACAAGCTGACTTCCCTTAGTGACCTTGCTGAAACAATCTTTTTGTGATACTTTTGCTAACATTTTTCATAAAAACGTTACTGATCTGCATGACAGCATCCCATGAATCTGTGATCAATGCCAGATCCCAGAACTTCAGTAACTGTCTTCTTACATTCCATTGAATACTCTCCCTCCTATTTCTCATGATGGGGTCTTACCTTTTTTTCTGGCCTTAAGTCAGGTTTCCAGCATGACATCAGTCCCAGGGAAGTCTTAAAAAAGCCATGTTCAAAGCCATGTTTCCTGCACTTGCCTTCATTCTTGATGAATCCGTTAATGCAGTGCTAGTCTCAAAGAAGACAATATTTGAACACTTTAGGTGTCTCTTTGCTGCTTAGCTCTGTGTGCCAAGTGTAAGCTGGAATAGAATGTTTGTAATGAAGTGATGAAAGCAGAATCGCTCAATGCTTGGAAATGTTCTCCCTCAATAAGGTAAGAAACATCCCATCTGGGAAAAGGCCTTCCTGAAGCAAGCCCTTAAGAAAGTTGGCCATAATTAGGGCAATAATTGGAATTAGTCAATTAATAACACTACTTGGGTATCTATCATGTGAGTGGTTACTAACTTTAATGCTCTTACTCATATTTCGCAACAAGGTTAATTCAAATTTAAACAACATGGTGGGTTCACATAATTTATCAAGTCATCTAGCAGCATGCCGGCTACTGGGTCAGCAAAAAGTACTATTTTCCTATTTGAGGAGGAGGGCAAATCATTGGTCTGAGGTCCATGAATTTCTTAGAAACCATTAAGTCATGAACCCGGTTCTGAGTGGTGGACAAGGAAGGACTTGCACCAGGGTTTTTCAAATGGTGGAGAGTTGTAAACTACTCCTCAGAGGTTATGGATTTACTAGTTTGTGACTCAGTGCGCACAGACTTTGCAGCTAAGGTGGGCTCTTTCATGTTTTTCTTGGTGCTTATCAAATTGAACTTTAGCGTCCGTGATTGGTGCTCGGCAATTGTATTCTTCTGTTGACTGGTTCAGAGACTAAGGGGTATTTTACATAGTGTGGCGGAAGCGGAACCTCTGCCAAAAAGTGGCAGATGTCCATCTGCTCTTTTTAGAGTGTACTGATATCTAATCACTCTACATAGAGTGGACAGCACATCCGCCACTTTTTAGGAGATGCCCTGCATCTATCAACCTCTAGATCAGGCAACAACTTCACTACAGGACAAAGAGCAATTCATAGGTGGAACTCAGAGATTTTAAGGTCAGCTAAATCCTTCTGATGATTATAGTCAACTGCTCAATGAAAGCAATGCCCTAGTGTAATAGGCCTACTGATGTATACAGTAAAAGATCATTTCAGAATCAGGGGTCATATCTTAGCTCCCATAAAAGGTAGAGACATCCATCTAGATTTTCAAAGATTTTGTGTTGAGTTTGCATCATGTTTTTGATGCGGACCCGATGTAAAATCCTTTGTAGTATTTACAAAACAATGCAAATGGGTATTCGGGTTGCTTCAAAAGAAAAGTTTACGCAAGGTAACACATTGTGCTGCCTTGCATTACTTTGCATAAGGTCGGCATTTCATGGATGGTGCATGGGGTTCCTATACATCCACCCATGAATTTTGATGCAAACCCATATCTGCAAAGACTTGTAGAGAAAGGTTTTAGTTAAAATAGTGCACCTGTCTGATGCTGGCGTAAATAGGAGAAATATCTTTATTTCTCCCCTTTATTTCCTCTGTGCATCTGTGCTGCATTCTGCATAATACATACAAAGAGCAAATAACCTCAAAGAATAGTTTATGTGCAGGAGGGTACTTCTTCCTGCGCATTACTTTCCTGACCTTAATACAAATACACTTGCACTATGGCTCAAGGGTGCTTGTGTTGGCAACTACAAGTGCGGCATCACCAGGAGAATGCAGAACTGCACTATTACCTTGAAGATATGATGGAATTCTTCTTTTTCCAGATGATGCAACACAGTACAAGTTACTCCTTCATAAATCTGGCCCCTAATTTGTTTTGTTTCATCTAGGTTTAACTGCCCTAGCCATTCTAGCTCTCTGATTAAGAATATGCTCTTTTTTCAAGAAATATCAGGGACTGGACATTTAACATCATTAACTGTATGATAGTCAACCCGGAACCATGGGCCAGATGTGCGACCCTGTAGCTTTAGTGAGTAGCATATGTAGTAGTATAACATTTATATTCAGTTAATGACAATCTGTATTTCATGCATTGTTTACTTTCATTCAAGTTATTGTTTGAGCACAGCTCAAGCCCTGCATTCCTTCTCCATGGTATCCACAACCATGCACCTAGAAGCGGTTTGGATTCCCTGGAGATCGGACCTGCAGGAAGTGGGCTCATGCATCTTTACAGCAATAAACTTCCTACTTCAATACACTTGCTGCTTCCTGGTGGTACTTACGATCCTAACATTTTTGGTGACGAGAGACAAACTGCAGGAGCCCACCGTTCACTTTTCACCACTTTTGCCATTGCCCGTGCTTCCCGTCAATCATGGATCCCGCCCCTTCGTACAGCTCCACTGCTTTGACCTCACGCCCTTTCATCTCTAGCTGCCGTTGTGCTATGGGACTTTGCATTGCACAGTGAGCTTATTTGTGTGGGGTGAGCTGTCTCTGATTTTCTTGTATAAATAAACAGGAGTGGTAACCCGTCAACCTTGTTGGGATTGGGGTAGAGAACTATATATACAGAACAGTATCCCAACTGGTATGATTTGTAGACAGTTAGTAAGGATATGAATACAACATTATCCAGGAAGGAAAAAGGAGACTCTATATGATTGTCAAGTGTGCTCAAGGCATCATTTACTCCACATTTTTTCTCAAAGGATAGGGCAAGTACAATTACAGTTAATATCAGCACTGCAATTTACAATTCAAGAATAACAACCCAAAGTTGTACAAGGTGCACGAGTGAAGAGGTGAATAACACTACGTCGACGCAAGTGACAGAGTGATCCGCGTGGGCGGTGCAAGGTGCATAGATATATACAGTGAATAAAGAACAGAGTGGTTTCTAAATGAGTTAAAATGGTTATTTTCCGTTTGTCATTCTTTACGAGAACCACTGTGTGAGGGGCGCCTAGGGTCTTGCTGATGAGTCAAAGGCGTTTCGATCCGTAAGAATTGGGATCAGGACTGAGTGGGTTGGTGGCAGTGCGTATATCGCGACTGGTCGGCCGTTTAAGGGGAGCCGATCTGTGGGGTTACTCTGCTATGTCTGGGGAAGATTCGGGTGCCTGGTGGGTCATCCCGTGTTGATATCACTAAAGAGTCGATAGTATCTGTGTAGGTACTCCGTGGGCCATGGATCCTACAGAGCGTGTTTCTGGTGTTGAGCAATTGCAGGGGGAACTCCCAGTGCCGCGTGGTCCGGGGGTGGTGCGACCCGATCCAAGCGTGAATGGCGGGGTGAGGAGACTCAATCTTTCCTCGAGGACAAGCAGGCACGAATGAATCACTGTCCAGGCATTCCAAAGGGTAAGTCATGCTGCAGGGCAATGGTTGGTGAAGGAAAAGAGCCATAGTTAAATTGATGCCTGAAAAAGCATTTGACATTGGTAAGCACAAATATCATATCTATGAAAACTGGTTTAGCTTGGAAGACAAAAACTCTTCTTCTGGCATTTCTCATTTAGTTTCTGTTCCACATAATTCTGGCAAAAACACAGATGTATACATCACTGAAAGTGTTTCTACAGGTATGACAAATGAGAATCTTCCTATAAGAATTTCAAGTGAGAATTTCGACTCTCCCACTACTGAGCCTGATGGTAATGATGGATTGCAATGTAGAAGCACTTGCAATATGTCATTGCCTGTTAAGCATTATTCATTATTCATTATTAATTTTTGTTTTTAGAAACAGGGGAAGATGAGGTAGCGTTAAAGTATAGATTATGGGGTCCTTTGTTAATGTTCATGACATAAACATAACATTTATATTCAGTTAATGACAACCTGTATCTTGTGCATTGTTTTTTCATTCATGTTATTGTTCGCGCACAGCTCATGCCCCGCATTCCTTCTCCATGGTATCCACAGCCGTGCACCTAGATGTGGTCTGGATTTCCTGGAGATCGAAACTGCGGGAAGTGGGCACCTGCATCTTCACAAGAATAAACTTCCTACTTCAATACATTTGCTGCTACCTGGTGGTATGTACGATCCTCAGTATTTGCGACTCGCAATTTGCATTTTTTAGCGCTTGCAAGTTGCAAGTCACAAACACTGATGTACAAAACTGTTTGTGACACTGTTTGCGATTGCCAAATGGTTTGCACAGGACCTGCCTCATTAACATTCATGAGGCAGGTTGCATTTTGTGACCCATTGCGAATGGCCGGCACTCACAGGGATAGAGGCCTTCTGGGGTCAGCAGACCACCATGTCTTTGACTGCTTTTTCAATAAACCATTTTTCTTTTTTTAAATGAAGCCCATTTTTTTCTTAAAGAAAAATGGGATCCATTTAAAAAATAAAAATCTAATATTTTAGTTTCATTTCATAAAAGCAGGCAGTGTATGCTCCTAAAAAACATTTCCGCTGCCAATCACAAAGAGAAAGTGGTCCCCTGGCGATCCTTTCCTGCTTATGACTGGCTTACCATCATTTTATAATTGGTGCTAAATGCAATTGTTTTGCGGCCACATTTGTGTTCGCAAAACAATCTTACATCCTCCTTTGACTCGCTATTAAGAAGGGACAACCTTGGCATGCCCCTTCCTAATAGCGACTCACACAGCCTATTTTGCAGGTTAGTGACTCGCAAAATAGGTTTGGTATATGCTACAAACCTTTTTAGTGGTCGCAAATGGGCCAATTACCCATTTGCGACTCCTAAAAACGGTCGTACATCTGCCCATAAACCATTATCCACATCTGCAATGGTTTGTTGGAATGCAGCCACAAATCTGGCGTATGAATGTAAGTTTTGGATTTCAAGTGGGCTCATGGTGAAGAACTCAGCTAGATGTGTCTTTTAGCAGCATTGACTTTATTTGAACAGTTATTGTCAAATTAAGATATTTCTACTTTCAGTTACAAACAAACTGGCACCGCTAGACTACTCTCAGGACCTACAAACAGAATGAAATATAACTTAGGAGTCACACTTAAGCAAATGTGTATGAACAATTACCATATGTATTACTACAGTGACCATAATGCACAGGGACATGAACATGTAAGTTATTAAAACCTGTAATTGTGATTTAGGAGATGAACAGTGAAAAATACAATTACAATTTCCAAAATTAATGACAGAACAAAAATGGAGGAAGGGCTGTTAAAACCAATCTACAAACCTGATAGATATTGATGGTAAATAATAGATGCACAATCACAACCAAGAGTTTTAGACTCCTCATATCACACAATTTAAAGTTGTAGTATTTTCTTTAGTTTGTTTTTGCTGTAGTCAGCTGTTTGCAGCAGCGAACTTTCAAGTTTCAATGTTCGTTCGCTACATAGCAAAAATATATGCAAATTATGTTTTGTTGTGCAAACAGAACTGACTGCTGAAAAACATACATTTTCAGGCATATTTGTAGAGCATACATTCACCCCCAAGGAGGTCTTTCGCCACTAGTCACATACAATGGATGTTTGTGTTATCACATTTTTTTATTTATTTCTTTATTGGCATTTAAAGATTGCTTCCTATTGTACAGAATACAATAGGAAGCAATGGCAACAGGTGAACTAAAAACCCTCATGCACACATCTACACTATTCCAATAGCAGGACCCGCAGTAGTGTGAAGGGTGCCAGGGTGGATGGGAAAAATAGGATGTGCACCCCAAACTAGAGAAAGCATCGAATCTGTAAAGGAGTAGGCAATATGTGCATCACAAGGGAAAGACAAACAACTAAACAGTAATTGGTAAAACCCCTTGGAAGTTGCTGCTATGTGCAGCTAGGTAGTGGTATTGAGAGTGGCAGGAGTACACTAATAACAGGAGAGTAGAGGCAAGTAGTCACATGGGGGGCAACAAAAGGAGGGATAAAAAGGAGTGAGAGGGTATTAGAGAGAGTGGGGAGAGATTGAGAGAGGAACGGGGAATGGTAGGAGCCACGAAGTGCTCCTCCCAGGAAAGCAAAACACCCCAACTTCATCACGGAGGTATGTGTGGGCACATGAAGGAGTACTGGTGAGCTCATTCAAGCCATTACCATGGCAAAGCTGGTCTCACTGCCTGGGGCGGTTGGATTCAGACTGTCAAACAGTTTGATAACACAGGTGTCCCATATCGTAACCACACCTCCCCCACTTCGCAACCCGCGGTCCTGCGCCACGGCATCTGCCTCCGCAGGAGCCCATTTGTGAGTCACTTGAAGCTAGCACTAGATTGTGGGTGGTTGGAGAACCTTCCAGGCAATGGCAATTAAACGCTTAGAGAGGACCAATGCTAGATGAACTAGCTTCTTCAAGTTTTTGTTGCATTCAGAAATTCACCAGACCTCCCAGCGGAGCCACGGATGTCACACCCTCCCAGGACCTTTGCAACATACTCGACTCCTACTTCAGTCTGAAAATCAAGTCCCTCTATGGCAACTTCAACAAACAGACAACAGACACCAAAACCACTCCTTCCTTCAACAACAACAGCCATCCTACCATCTCCGCCTGGACCCCGGTCACCACGGAAGACACAGCCACAACCCTGAAAAGCATTCTCTCAGGAGCCCCCAAGGAACCCGCCCGAAGCACATCTTTCACAGAGCCACCGTCGCCATAGCACAGGAGCTACGACGCACCATCAACACTATCTTCAAATCCGGCACATTCCCCAATGACTAGAAATGCGCAGAAGTCAAGCCCCTCCTCAAGAAGCCCTATGGAGATCCGACAGACCTCAAAAACTACCGATCCATCTCTCTCCTCTCCTTTGTGACCAAAGTCACTGAGAAGATCATTAACGTCCAGTTAAAGAACTTAATTGAAGAGAATACCATCCTCGACCCTTCCCAATCCAGATTTTGCAGCAACCAGAGCACCAAGACAGCCCTCCGCTTCGCCACAGACGACACCAGACTCGCATCGACCAAGGCCACATCACAGCCATCATCCTACTAGATCTCTCCACAGCCATCGACATGTCTCCCACCGCCCCCCACCACCAGACTCCACAAAGTCTGCATACAGGGAATCGCCCACGACTTGCTCCGCTCCTTTCTCACCAGCAGAACCCAAAGAATCAGACTCCTCCCCTTCCTCTCCGAACCCACAGAGATCAACTGCAGAGTACCCCAAGGATCATCGTTCAGCCTCAGGCTCTTCAACATCTACATGGCGCCCCTCGACGCCATTGTCAGACAGCATGGACTCAGCATAGCATCCTATGCTGATGACACCCACCTCCTCCTCTCTCCCACAAAAGACCCACACACCATCACACTTAGGTTCCAGGAAGAAATGAAAGACTTTGCATCCTGGATGAGCAGCAGCTGTCTGAAGCTCAACTCGGAGAAGACAGAAGTCCTCATCCTCGGACCCTCCCACTCAGCAAGAATGGGACAATACCTGGAGGCCCACGCCCTCAGCAAACCCCCACTCTCACGGACCATGCAAGCAACTCTGCACCATACTCAACTACTCCCTCACCATGACCATCAGATCAACGCCATTGACTCCACCTGCTTCAACACCCTCCCCATCCTTCGCAAGACCTTCAAATGGTTCCCCCCTAATCCAGAAAGACCGTTACCCACGCACTTATAACAAGCAGACTGGACTACAGAAACGCCCTCTAAGCCAGAATCAACAAATCCCTGCTCTGCTGGCTCCAGACCATACAAAACACTGCGGACAGACTTGTCCTCTGCATCCATCGACATGAACACATCACCCAGCACCTGCAAGACCTCCACTGACTCCCCGTCGAGAAGAGAACAACCTTCAAATCCCTCCACAACCTCCGAAACCCAATACCTCAACAAAAGAGTCTCCTTCCACGTACCCAAGAGAAATGCCCGCTCCGCCGACCTCACCCTCGCTGTAACACCACACATCCATAAAGCCAGAGCGGGTGGAAGACCTTTTTCCTACACCACGGCAAAGACCTGGAATGAGCTCCTGATCAGATGCTCCCCCACTCTGCAAACCTTCAAGAAGAGCCTCAAGACCTGGTTCTTCGGCAGACTCGGAGCTGGACCCCCCAGCACCTTGAGGCCCTCACTGTTGAGTTGCACACTTAACAATTCTCAGATTGATTGATAGACTGATTATGTTTCATGATCTCCAGGAGACAAATGAATGTGTCCGGGGCAGCTGGACATCAATCACTGCTGATACCCGCTCCATCATCTGAGTCCATATGTGCAGCAATAGTGGGCACTCCCATACCATGTAAGAAAAGGTGACGTCTACCATGTGTAGAAATGTAGCGTCTGCTTCACCACATCTCGGGCATGCCGAAGACACTGTTGAAAAAATGTTGTAGAGATGATTTTGCATAGGGTAGGTTTGATGCAGGTAATTAATTTGGGTGTACTTCTGATGGGCATTGCGCAAAATGTGCTTCACCTGTTCCTAGGTCGTAGTCCACTGTTTTGTGGTTGAGGCAATGCCTAGGCAATCATCCTATCTGGGCTTGGTCCGAAGTAAGAAGTCACTGCAATGTCCCTGCAGCATCGCATACAGCACCAATAAGGGCCGGCAACCCAACCCATGCATTAAAAAGCACTGCAAACCTAAGCACAGGGGCAGCTCGGCCTGTGCCGGAGCTCAAGTGGCCCGAATTACTGCCTTAATGCGTTGTGGCCAAGAAAAAGAACGACTCCAAGATCGTAGAGTTCCTGCCAACCCTGGAAGGATAATTTAGCACCGTCGCTATAAAGGTCGCTCAGTGGAGTAATCCACACTTCTCGCCACTGAGTAGGAACCTTCCCCCTACAGCAGCGCTTTCATAGCCGGCACGCACCAGAGAGGGAGCTGCGGTGCATAACAGGTCGGCACCTGGTTGGACTGCATATGTCACTTGCTAATGAGTTTGCCCACGCTCGTAGGCCTACCCAGTCCCACAGCCTGTTTTCCTTGCAAGAGCAACTATTCCAGGATGCCCACGCCTCCCAAGTACACCCTGGCCAGGCTACCCTCCACAGCCCCATCTCGGGCTAGCCAGCGCATAGGTCAGTGGTTCCCAAACTGTGCGCTGTGGCTAACTGGGGAGGCGTGAAACCTAGCCTGGGGGGCTGGTAACCAAGCACTTTAATGCATTTAACCTTGAAAGGTCAGTTAGCTTCAATTAATCAAATTTGACTTAATTGCATGATGTTGATGATTTGTAAGTGACATGCCTAAAGCTGTAATCGTAGTGCTTAATTGGTGGCATGTTGAGGGAGATGAAGTCCATATTTCACTTGATCCACATTCCCAAAGTAGGTGGATGATGCCTGATTTATTTTGTTACACTCGTTAATAGTTTTGGTTTTTCCCAAATGCATTTTACACCAATGCATGTATCAGGAAAGTACAGTTGTCCTGCCCATTAAACACACAAAGTATTATTAAGTATTGGCATTTGTACTTGAATCATAGGTACTTCCAGTTTCTTTCAGTACCCACACATTTACAGACAGGCCTGCTTTCTCCTTGAGCACAAGGAAGTAAAACACCTTATATACATGGATTGGATTAAGCATCAGAGGTTTGTCCGAGAAAGTGAGTGTGGTATGTGTGCAACAACTGTTGAAGTAAATATAGAGGTTTGGATATAACGGACGGACACGTTCAAAAAAAGTTGGATAAAAAGATAGCAAGTTAATGAAACAAATCAAGTCAGACATTAATAACAATGTCAGAGAGACAGTGCTAAAAAATGAACCACACCTTCTTTGCCATGGGGGTAGTCGCATTTCCTGCAACCCCATTGTAATTAGAGGCCGAATGTCGTTTAAAACCTTTGAGGTTCATGGTGGGAAAGGTAAAGACAAAGTTTATACTGGGCTGAGTTTCCGGCTCAGAGTGGATCAAATATGTAAATCTACAGTAAGGCAGGGTTGAAGAGCGGGAGGTATTTAGCTATGTCATACAGTAGCTTGGTTAAAAAAAAATTATGATGCAGCCAAGAAGACATGCAGCAGATGGGGAAGAAGTATGTGAGGTAGCCATTCAAACACAAAGAAAGCAGTAGTGCGTAGAAAAATGAGTAGGAAGCACACAAGAAACACGTCCATGCTTCAGTGGAGGGCCAAAGACATGAAGAGTAAGGAAGCCTAAGTGCTGCTGACCAATATGAAGCAAGCAAATGAGGGTGTTAATGAAGCAAAACAATGGTAAGTAATGGGCGGTCTATAATAATAATAACCTTGAATTTGTAAAGCGCACAGCTACCTCTGAAGAGGTTTCTCGGCGCTGGGGGCCATCGGGAAGATTAAGCGAGCTATTGGCCAGAGTCACATGGTGCTGGGATGACCTGCCGCCGGCGGTCGAACCGTGAACCCCGTGGTTCGGAGTCAGGCACCCTGGCCGCTGCGCCACACCTCTTCCACACTAAGCCCTCTGATGGAGAACAAAAGTGTACTGTCCAGATAAGACCTAATAACAAACTCAGTATGAAGCCTGAAAACAGGCCAGCTTGTTAGGTCTTTCTTACAAGAATCTGTCTATGTAGATAGGCGAACAGCAGACAGCTAAACCTTTTGTCATGTTAAATCCTGCAAGTGCAGATTATAGGAATGACAGTAGCAGGTCACCTACGAGTAGGAAACATGGCACACTTAATAATGGAAATTCTGCCTCAATGATCCGTAGGCGCAGAAGAAACCTATGTCAAGTCAAGTCAAAACAAGCTTTATTCGATTAATTAAAATCATAAAAGCAATTACATCACATATAAAATCAGCAATTCATGTATTAAAAAACATTTCTTTTAAAAACAATTCATGTATATACATTAAAAATAGAGCCTAAACCTATGTATATTTATGAGCTATGCTCTTTATTCATTACCCCTACACTAGCGAGCAAAGGCGATTCAGATGATGGAAAGCAAAAACAAGCTGTTCCCAATCAACACTACTGAATGCCACTCACAGGGTCAGTTCCTGTAGCACAATCAGCCATGGACGAGATGGTACCGATAGCACAACGCCCCCATCTGATTGAAGGAGAACTATAGCTTACAGCGTGGCTCAGCTATGCACAGATTTGTGTTTTATTTAATCAGTGCCTTTGTACAGAGCTGCTTATTCAGTCTGTGGACACCTTAACCCCATAGTGGTGACACATAAATAAGAGAATCCGCGCTCAGTTAGAGAGAAGAGATTATTTAGATTAATCGTGTGATCAGAAAACGTTGAGGAAGTAAATGGAGAAAAAGAGCAATTTTGTTTTACAAGTAACTTGCGATGAAGGATTTAACTTGTGCTTTTCTTCTTTTTTGCATTTTTGTTTAGCACAACTAGACTAAAAAGAACTGTAGCGCTTTCCAGGAGCACCATTTACATTACACATTTATTTTTTATGCACAAGAAAACTAAGGGCTCGATTCACAAAGGTAAACTTGCATTTTTATGTTAGCTAACTACTTTTTTGGTATTCACAAATTATTAGATTAATTCTAATAATAGTAAAATTATGAGACTGTACACTTTAAAAGGTAGGCCTGTTTTATATTTTTTATTTATGCAGTTATGTTTCCCTACTGTAGAGTCTTCACAGTTGTACAATTGCTATCAGTATATTCCAATTTGTAGTGTGTTAATACAAAATAAAAAGCAACCTTACATAAAAGCATGTAGGATGCTCTTAATGGCTGCCAGTGCTGTCATGGAGCTGGGTGTTACTGATATCCAGATGGAAGAGAGTGAGGGCTTGAACTTCTGAAGTCGCTTTCTGGAAGAAATGGTTCCTCTTTTGTCAGAGGAGAGAGCTGGTAGCTGGCTGTCTTTGTTTTTTTAGGTCTCGCCTAGCGACCCAGCGCATGCGTTGCACAACTTGGGGAGATCTATTGTTGTTGTTTTTTTGTTGAAAGGGGGACAGTAGATGTGCACGCGTACGGACAGGGGATGTGCACTCCGTACAAGTGCAGATCTCCTGTCCCACGGCTCACTTCGTTTTCAGGTCATCGCGCGCATGGCGCGCTTTCACTTTCCCTCCCTCTGCCCAGTGACCTCCTCCCCATCACAGAGCGACTGCTTGGCATATTGGGCAATTGCAAAATGCTTTCTGGCTTCACCAAAGACACCAGCACACTTACGAGTAGTTCTGGAAGAGAAGGCGCTGAAAAAAACTGAAGAAACCCAGCAGATGAAGGACTGATGGCTTCATGGCATTCATCGATCTCAATGCTCGTTTGTCTGGCTACCTGGAGTTCAAGGAAATATGCACATGAGCGCCCTTCTGCCTGTAGAGCCCCCAGCGGAGCTGAACTGTAATCGTGCCTTGCATTTCCCCACAGCTCTGCTCCCTGCAAGCTTGAGCCAGTCTGCATGCAGGAAGCACATTGAAAGGCTCCTACTGTGTGCAATGAGCATGGATTGCAACTAAGAGGAAGCAGCGCTCGTACGCGGCAGCCACATCCCTGCCCAAACACTGATGCGTTTAGTAAAAGAAAGAGTCCCTACTGGGCAACGATTAACAAGTAAGCAAATGATGTACTCGCTTCCTATAATTGTCTGTGCATATTCCATCAGCGCTAAGGCTGCATAAGTAGATATAGTACTGCTTGTCTGTAGGATCACTGCAGTTGCCATCACTCTTCTTCCTACATGTCTGCAATCGTTTAGAGGTGCTTCACGCTTTTAAGGATGATACTGCTAGGGGGTGCTTAGTGGTGAGAATTAAGTTAGAACTGGAAGGGGGCTATTGCTTCCTAAACGTTTTTAGCGCATTTTCAAATACCAGATATCTGTACTGACAACGTTAAGAATCCATTTTCGGTCCTAATGTTAAGTTTCAAGTTACTATACCATACAGGAAAATAACCTGTCACTATAAAGGTAAGTTCATGATTTCGTCTTTAAAAAACATGTTGTTGGCATTCTACTGTCCAGCTCAAAGATCTCCAGATTAGTTCATGTGATACTTGGTTATTCGGCTCTATGTGTACTGTACCTTACTATGCTCTTGTTTCTGATTTAACTTGTAACGCAACAATCCTAAATGTAAAGCTCTCTGATACCCTCTTGGGTCAAGTTCGCTCAATAAAAAACTTTATAAACAATAATAAACAATTCGAGGGAGCGGTGTGGCGCAGAGGCGAGGGTGTCTGATTCTGGAGCGCGAGGCTCACGGCTAAATCCCCAGTGCCGGCACCAGCTCAGCTCACCATCATGTGAGTCTGGGCAATAACTAACTTAATCTCCCTGACGACCCCCAGTGCCTTCAAAACACTTAATGTCTTTACGCTTTACGCATTTGAATTATTTTCATTATTTATTTTACAACAACTCTGCAATTAAAGGACCCTATTTACTTCACTACTCAGCGAGCTTTTTTCACCACAAACATTTGACTCTAAATTCTATAGTTTGAGAGTTAAAGAAATGTCACTGTTGTTAGGGAGAGGTTGTCAAAACAAGTCTCAAGTGATCACAACATTGGGCTCCTTCTTCAGAGGGCTCATCCGGTGAATGATGTTGCAATAGACTCAAAACCCCCAGAGACCTCCTTAAACATATCACCTTTCCACAGTGCTTGTTATCAACCATTGTTAGTGAAGCAGGACCGGGTGAAGGAACTGTTTATTCTCTCTTCACTGGGTGGAGGACCCTGAAACATCAGTTTCTAGAGAACAATAGGAAGGGGGCAACAGCAGAAAAAAAAATTCCGCAATGCCATCAACATCCTGGACGCCTCAGGGCAACTGCAGCGCTCTACAAATCTAATTTTCATTCCATTTCATTTCATCCTTGGTTTCCAGTAATGATCAGGAAGCACACTTTTATGGTTTATTTCGGGCCAAAAAGTGAAAATGTATTAATTGGTCTATCCATTCTGACGTACCGAGTGCTTCCCTTCCTTTCTCAATTGGTTGTTTAGTTTTCGTGATAAACTTCTTATTACTATTGTGTGTTTTTCCAAGCCCATTGCAGTGTTATATCTGCCGCTGGCCTGCCTTTTCCTCTTTTACCTCTGACCATCTGGCTTTGGGCAGTAAACACGCTGCTATCGGGCATCATTCCAGCCGCTGGGCTTTGATCCGGCTTTGGCTTCTGAAGTCACTTGTTTCCACCAGAAAAGAAATATGTCATGACATTATTTTGTGTCAGGATATCCTAAAATGTTACTGGAAGGCCTTTCTGAGTAGGTTTGCAAACAGTGGTGTTCCTCAGAGTGATTTGCCTAAATAGAGAGAAAGAAATACGCACAAACGCAGGGACGAAAAGCTATTGTAAGGTATAATTGCAATCACTAAACTACACGCAAGGATGGCTACTATACTAAAAAAAACACATTAGCCTAAAGAAGAAATTGCAAAGTAGAATAGATGCCTTGTCTCCAAGGGCAATTCAGGTACAGCCTCAGGATATCTATGCCTGTCAATCATTACATACCCAGTCACCCAGTACATGCACTTCACTCTGATGCAGCGTAATTTAGCGCCTTATGCACATACACATGCTCAACGGTATACCATGATCATATTAATCTGTATGAATCATTTCAATCTAATACCAATAGGTGGCTGTATTTACTCAGAGTGAGAGACAGATACACACATATATAACTGCACTTGCTTGGAAGCCATGCTAATTTAAAGTTGACCTAACCTATAAAGTAGGCAAGAGTACATGAATTTCACATTGTAAAATGCTATGCAAGTATCATATTCCTTCTCCTTCTGCAGGTTTCTTATTGAGTTTTTCGTTAGCATATTGTTATTTTACTGAACACTAAGATATATGGAAATTATTTGGAATTTGGCTTTGAACACAAAAACTGTGGTGGTGGGAGAGATCCTCCTGTACCAGCCAGCCTAGATCACTGATACATCCAAGGTCACGCAAATGTATGTCCCTTTGTCCATCGCTGGGAAACTAGAAAGTCTACCTGCTCCCAGAGAACAGCAGTCGCTGACTGAACCATTTGGTAGGAACTGATGTGGAGAGACTTCTAATCTTCTTTCACGTATTAATTGTGCATTCCATAGAATAGTTTGGCGATTTGGTGTCGAGCAGTTGAAATTGTTAACAGACTCATCATACTCCAAGATATAGGGATAGATCAGAAGTATATTGTGGTTTAGCTTGTCTGCTAAGGTTTTTAGTCCATGAGGTACTGTTGGCCTCACAATTAAGATGGGGACTTGTAACTGGTTGTTGTGAGTGTTCTAATGGTGATTAGTGCTTATAGACCCTGTAGAGCAGTGGAGAAGCCGCATTAGTCAGGGTGATTTCCTGCTGGTTGTGAACTCACTTGTGTGTGTGCAAACATTGGAAGGCATTATTCCCTGCTATTCTCTTGAATGAGTGACCAGTATAAACTTCTCTAGTGGAGAAGACAAGAGTTATTTGTTAATTGTATGTTGCTTTGGCATTTTTGTAAAAAGTTGAGTGGTTTGAGAAGAGATTGTGAAGGAGAGAGGCGCTTTGAGGTGCTAAAATTCACATCATTAAATTGTACAATGGTACTGGTTGATTGATGTAGTGTGGTGGAGCAACGGAGTGTGTTTACGTGCCAGCAAATAAGCCCGGATGGGCAATTCTTGAGCAATTGAAGATGCGAGAAAAGATGTAACTCTGTTTCTTTGGTGTGACTTATCAAGATGGAGAACATTGTCAAATAAAATGGATGAATTGTGACAAACAGTATTGAGTACATGAATAATCTATCACAAATGTGAATCAGGCTGTGCTACCCTTTCGTGTCACGAGACACAAGAAGTTTGTGTCACCACTTTGTGATTGATGTAGATTTGAAGCTGGTATTGATGAGTTGCGATATCAGGTGCCGCTGGGCGATAGGTTTGCACAGGGGGTGCCACGCCAAGGTTGGACACTGGTATTGGTATGTATGATATTGTGGTTTGAAAACATCACCAATTGTTTAAATTCAGACTGTTTCATTCCTAATTGTCGAAGATCACTACAAAAGTGAAATGTTTCATGGTCTTGCAAGATTAAATGAGAATGATTTGCGAGTTCCTAGCCTAGAGTGTGAGGCAGCTCCTCCTTAAGGTACACCAGGTCATTATAATGTCATAAATGCTGGAATCTATATATGTGTCTGGTTTATTCAATGGAACGAGATCATTGTGAAAGAAGGGTCATTGCAATTTACTTAATATGAAACTTTTAATTTGATCATAATTGAAAATGTGAGATAAGTGTTATATGAATCAAGACCAGACCATCACAATATGAGTCTTCGAATGCTTGGGAGTGTGCTGCACTCACAGAGGATAAATAAAAGACAGAATAGAGCAAAAAGGGCTGTTCAACACTTGAGTAGATGCTCAGTGGGATGCAAAAATTTCTCATAGTACTATGAGGCACAACAAATTGACAGAACTGGCAAATGAGTATATTGTGGAAGTTTCCAGGAGCACTGCTTTCCAAATGAGCTTTAGAGCACATGTGGATGAAGAAATCATTATAAATATGAGGTCTTTGGAATGAAGATACACATTAAGGAGTTGGTTGGTAGCATACAGTAATGGAGCAACCTAGATAAATTAGCAGACAGATGGGCTAATAAAGAGGAAAAAAGGAAGAAAAGAGGAAGATATTGTTGGAACAAAAAGGATACCCCAACAGCCCCAGATGGCGCCACTTCAAATAACTTCCCTTTAAAGGAGGTAAATGGAGGGGCATATGGGCATGTTGCCCTGGCATTGAAGTGATCTTGCAACATTCCTAAATCAGTTCTCAAAACTGAGGGAGAAACCCAACTTGTGGTACACTCAAATTGACTGATTTGTCAAGATATCAAATGTTTTTCAACATGTTCATCCCCAGCAATTTTAGGGCTGAATGTAAGGTATAGGTGCAATGGCCCATTGCCGAGCACCAACAGTTGCTCAGACGAATGCTAGGTCTCCCATTGTGATGCAAAATTAAATGATTACTTTCCTTAAGGGAAAAGTACCACTGAAGGAAGGTAATTGAATGGTTAAAGCTAACTTATAATATGCAGGAGGCCAAAGAATCAGTGCATGCTTATTATGTTAACTTGGTGCAGGTGTTTGAATAGCATAGTGTTGTCAATAATCCATATATGGAAGACAAGCAGTTTTGTTTCATAGTTTATTCTTGGGTTGAGTTCAGAGATTAGTTTGCATATTCAGCAAACGTGTGAATAAACCTTTGAACAAGATACTTCTTTGCTACCCTAAATACTGCAGTGATGAGCAGGAGATGAAACAGAAATGTGTCAAGGATTACTTTATGCTAACTCAAACTAAGATTGCAAAGAAGGGATTTCAGAATGTCCCCCATATAGGAAATAGTGGTGGTGGAATGCAGCGTGTTGTATTTAAAGGTGGAGTAAAGATGATGGCGGTTGGAAAAGGTGTTTCACAAGGTAGAGGCTGTGGTGGTATAATTAATCCAAGCTCAGGGATGTGGTGACTTTGAAGAGGTATCATCCATGTCATTATTGTAACAAGTTGGGCGCTTAAAGCAAGAGTGCTGATTGAAGCTCAACCAAGTGTCTAGTGAGGGCCAAATGCAGACTGTTAATTATATGTGGATGCAAAATGTACAGATGCAGAGACCACAGAATTCCAATTATCACATGCCTGATGGCCCCTCTGAATATGAGGAATCAGAGGTTAAAATGCAAGCCAGGGTCTGAGAGCTAATCTGAACCATTTTGAGAGTCAATATCTTTCCAACAGTTTCTAGTCTATAATGCTTCTGATTGTTACGGTTCTGATCAATCATAATGACAGTGCCTGAGTGGGGAGGAAGACTGCGTACTTGGCGCAGTCATGGAGTTAGGCCACAGTGTTCCAATCATGGAAGGTGATGTGAATGGAGACCAAGTGTCCTTTTTAATTGACACTGGTGCTACCTATTAGAACAGCGTAAATTCCAAACCTACCCCTTGAGCGAAAACAGAACCAAGTTTTAGGTGTCACAGATGAACAGATTACAAATCCTGTGTTAGAAAGGTTCCAGTCATGACAGGTTCCCCTGAAGAAGGCTACCAATTTGTGCTATGTGATTTTACTCCAGTCCACTATTAGGACTTGACATGTTGTGCAAGTTAAATTGCACAATGTACTGTACACTGGAAGGTGTTGAATTTCAAACCCATGAAGCGGCTGTCGATTTTAATGGCTATAGACGAGTTACTATCTGCTCTGAAAAACACTGTAAAGCCTGAAGTCTGGGATTTCTCAAGCAAGGACATCAGACTCGTTAAGGGCATGAACCTCTTTGGGTTACTGTAAACCCAATGCTCAGTATCCTCGAACACTGCAGTATAATCTCACACCCGAAACTATAACTGGTATTGCTCCAGTGTTTGGGACCATGATACAGCAAAGACTATTGAAAGAGATCATGAGGAGTCCATGAAATTCCCCTATTACGGGCTTGCAGAAACTTAGTGGCAAGCACCGCTTTGTGCAGGAGATGAGAATGATTAATAACATTGTTGTTCCCAGTTGTCCTGTGGCAACGAATGCTGCTGTGTTAGTGTTACAGATTTCCTATGAAGCTGAGTGGTTCACAGCTGTTGATTCGTGTCAAATGTTCTTTTTCATCCTACTGCATGAAGAGAGTTGGTTTCTCTTTGCGTTTCGATTCCAGAATAGAATTATGTCATGGTCCGATAATCGAGAGAAAATAAATCTTGAGGCTCTGAAATTAGTGTAACTCAGTCCTTGAGCAGTACATTGACTACCTGCTTGTAGTGTAAATGACACAATAGGCATGCAGACAGGATACTATTGCCTTTCTGAGCTGTGGGTCCTGTGAAGGGTCAACTATGTCATCTTTGGACTCTCCTGATTGCTCTGGGCTTGCCCTGACCCCCCCTGCTTGTAGTGAGTCTCCTGAGCCTTGCTGGTCCTCTTCCTGAAACCTCTTGACTTCCTGCGTGGAATGCTTTTGCCAAAGCATGTTGGTGCTTCTGCCAGACACCAACCCCTCAGCAACATCCTTTGTGGGACAGCCCATTTCCAGCTCCTGGTCATCTTCAGCATTGTCTGGTCCCCACAGCTGCAGAGTCAAGGTCATCAAAATCTATCCTAAAGAACCCAACATCGATGGGCATTCGTCAACCGAGCCCCTGGTCACTCTCAAGTGAACCACTATGTCCCCTCTCCTTTCAGGTGCTCTTCATCAAGAATCCACATTTGATTTCCATGGGCACTTTCTAATCTTCCAGCAGCAGCACTTTCCTGAAGTCCTCCATTGGGTTTGACTGCGGTTTCCGACGCCACTTCACACCTTTGCGCCCAGCTTCCCTGGGATAGGTAACGTGGGTACCACGGTATCCACAGGTAGGGCGGCTGTTCAACCTTTTGTCCTCCATGGGGTTTCTTCAGGGTCCACTGAGAAGGGTCCTTAACACCTTGGCTGCTAGGCGTTTTCCCCCCCTGTGCTGGCACTCATTTATTCCCATTGTTCATGACGAGCTCAGCTCGTCATCAGCACAGCTCAACTGTGCATCATGACGAGCTGAGCTCGTCATGAGCATCGAAAGGGTTAATCTTTAAAAATCAATTCGCGACTTGCACATAGACTTGTACTGAGCACGCAATTGTGTTCACACACTGCACACGCTCTCCATGGGGTCCCTATCTGTTAAACTTGGGTGATTCCTTGGGATCTTAGCAGTTCTACATCCTCTCAACATTATCCTGTCTCGAGTTATGGTTCTTATACCATTTCTTTAGTATATGGTTTGGTTCCCCCCTGGGTCCAATGTGTATTAGTGCTGTGATTTCTTTGCTAAAGTATTGTGTGCTTTGTGTATACCTCTGCGTGGGAGATACTGGAACATACTAAAGACTATTATATAATATATACATATATTTATAAATACCTTGTGTGGGGGAACATGGCGGCCGGCTAACAGCATGGTCAGGAGCTCTGGCGTTCTGCAGCTCAGCACAACGTACGAGAAAACATAATTGGGGGAACTTGGCAGCTGGCTAACAGCAGGGTCCAGAGCTCCGGCTTTCCGCAGCGCAGCACAACATACGGGAAAACATAATTGAATGATCGGGTCTTACCGGCAGTTCTTCCACCTTTTTTTCGGCGGAACAGACATCGGGCAGAGCGATTTCTCCCCAGTGCAAAGCGGGGGCTGTCCCGCGGTGGATTGTGTGAGTCAGTGGAATCAGGTGTTCGGGAGCGGCTCATGGTGTCTTTGGCAGCATTCCCTGATTTTGGTGCAGCAGCGGAGCAAGGGGAGAGCGCGGCCATGACCGTAGTCAGTCTATCGTGGTGGCATGCGGCTCAGCTGCTGTGCGGGAACCGGCGCGCGGTGGTGCGCATGGGCTTCCTGGGCTTCTGGGTATCGGGAGTCAGAGCAGGCGGGATCTGTGGAGGTGGAGGCGGAGTGGGATCAGGACAGAGGCAGACAGGAACCCAGGAACGGACAGGAGCACCGCACAGGGAGAGTAACAGTGAGAAAGTGAAAGGGCAAAAGAGTGTGATTGTCAGCCCAGGTGGAGGGAAGGGCTGTTTACAACATAAGAGAATAACTATTGACCCCCAGAATATTAGTAAGGGAGAATACCTGAATCATAGTGTGGACTGCTACATGACCCCAAAAAAAGGAGGCAGAGTGGTTTCGATGAAGAAAAAACAAATCTATAGATGAACTTGCTGATGGACTTAGTGAAGTAGAGAGGGAAGGAGAGGTATTGGGTCTGGGTCAGTCAGGGCAAGGTAGAATAGCTGAGGCTGGTGAAGAACGTACAATCCCTGAGACAATTTGTAAAACAACGTTTGAATTGGCCACCGGAACATTAAACAGTACTCATAAAGTTACCTCCATTGATGGTGCAACGCATAGAAATACGGGCTCGGCAAAAAACAGATATTCCTTGAAGAATGCGGAATATATGCAATTGCTAACTGAAGGTGAAAGAGGCAAAGTTAAGGATAAGAGGATAGGTAGTGGTGCAGTACTGACTCGAGTTTCACCTCCTTTGGCAACAAAAACACCTTTAAATCGACAATAAGCCAAAGAAAACTACAAGGCGAAATTACATTTATGCAGGGAAACCGAGAGTCACTCCATCCCTGAGGTCATACTTTAAATTAAAAGAAGCAAAACCCTCAGACATATCAACACCACTAGAGAATCAATTTGTGGGGAGCAATATGGCATCTATGGCAACTATGCCCGGGGGTGAGCGGAAAGTGACTGAAACTAACTTAATCACCTGAAACAGATACTCTGTACTAGAACAAGAACAAGATGACATAGACGACACAGATATGCCCATGGGGGAGCATTTGAGGAAGCATTTATCGTATATCTCTCCAGGAGGTGAATGTACCTTAAATACCTATAAGACGAACGTACGCCCAGAAAAACAAGTAGATGGACAAACAAAAGAAGACTCTGTTGATGTAAGTTTAATGTTAGTTCGGCTTTCAAAGGAGATAAAAGATATATTTTCTATATCGGAGAATAATCAAATGAAAATACAGGAATCCTGTATGAATCTGGACATTAAAATGGCAGATATAACAGCAAGATTGACAGCCATGGAGACAGAGTTCGAGGTGCTACGAGAATAGGTAAAGGTCAATCAAAGAGAGATTAAAACATTAAAAAACAGCAAAAAGGAAATCAAGGACAAGCTGGAAGCGCTAGAAAACAATTCCAGATGGAGCAATCTAAAACTCCTGACCATTCCAGAAGGCTTAGAAAAGGGGAATGTGAAAGACTTTGTGGTGACCAGTGTGAGAAGTTGGCCCGATATGCAGCGTTCGCTATTCTAGCGACCACTATGTATCGTTCCAAACGACCCTTATGGTGATTGGTTGTAAGTCAACCTTAGACCAGCTATCCTAGTTTCGTGGATACGAGCAGTCTTCGGGCTAAACTCTAGAGGCCAGCTGTAATACCATCACATACCCCTTGAACACCAAGTGAAAGGACACCACACAAGTGTTATGAAAATAAACAGTATATTTATTAGAATCACAAGAGCCCTGTTCTCTTTATGAGGACAGGGTACTAAGCACAGAACAAAAGCTCTTAGAAAATACTTCAAGTGCACAATTAAAACAAGTGCCCGAGGGCACGGAAAGTTTAGTGGTCTCGGGCGGACCCGATAAGGCAAGTCGGAAGCGAGGGACTCGGGACCCTAGAGTAAGGAGGCTATGCAGGCACCGAAATGCCGAAGTTACCTAGCCACGAGGGCTGCGGCTGCACAAGTCTTACAGGCGTCGGGGGTCTTCGCTGACGAGCCAGGAGCCGGAAGAAAAGGAGTTGCTGGCCGGCGACCAGTGATGAATAGTTCGTAGAGATCCAAGCCTGGATCAGTGATCGTTAATACCTGAAAGCAGAGGGGACCAAGTTCGTACTACTAGCCAGTAGTCAGAGGGTACCAGGAAGGCATTGGATGGCCGTCACCTCGACTAGGTGAGTGGGCGACGCTAGGCTCTGCAGTCTCACGGACCAGGAGGCGTTGTCGGCGACCAGGATGGAGGTGCGAGCTGTCCCACGAAGGTTGATGCTGTCGGCGTCGCTGGGCCCAGGATTGGGGCAACAAGCCTTGGCAGATTTCAGGGCCACGTGGTGGGCCTAAAATGGCGTCTTGAGTGGACCAGGAGGGTCCGGGGTGCTCCTCTCGAAAAAGGGAGCAAGGGCCGATCTGGAGCAACCAGACTAGCAGCGTTGGTTGTCGGACGTCGTCAAAGAAGGGCACAAGCCAGCGGCTAGTGACCAGACAACGTGCTGAGCAGCGAGCAGAAGGGCCCCACACAGATCGTGGAGATGCTGGGAGACTGCACTTCGGTGCTGGAGCTAATCAGGGTCGGGGCTTCTCGGACCCCAGAGCACTCACCAGAGAATTGCTTCGATGGTCGTGCTGATTAAGAAAGCGTGCAGGTTTTGATGATGGCCGGTCCCTCGAGGTCTCGTCGCACCCACAGATCTCAGCTGAGCTGACGACGTGGGTAGAGGTGCCAGGGAAGCCGGTTCTCGTCGAGCTGGGCCGTAGGATCCTTGAGGAAGGACTTGCAGCAAACCGCAGAGTTCTTAGCTGGTGCCTGCGGATGCAGGGTGACTACTCCTTAGCCACAAGGGAGAAATCTTGAGAAGAGTCTCGAAGTCCTTTCGTAGAAAGTATTCTTGATTCAAAGATGATCTGATTTGGAAGGGTCCCCGCTCCGGCCTTTATCCTAAAGAAAGGGGTGGGTACATGACTAGGTCCTGCCCTAAGGGTGGGACCAGGAAGGGGGGTAGTTACACCCCGCTCCCCCTGCTGGACTTTCCCCAGGTCAGGGGCTGCGCGCCCCTGGAACTGGTTCTAGCCGTCAGATGCGTAGTGAGCACCGGGGTGCCACTCCGCAGTCACCTTCTCGCCAAGCCCTACCTACCCAGAATACACAAACCCTGTCTGGGACGGTTCGAACACCGCCCTTGACAGGAAACCCTTTGTCCAAGCTCTCCTCGCTGGAAGGACTCCCAGCAGCAGGAGGTCAGACTCGTGTCTGTGGTGGCAGCGTCCATTTTGTGGAGCTGAGGCTTCAGTTAACTTTAACCGGGGTTCACAGTTACGTACATGTCGTGTCCCTCTAGAAGGGCGGAATGCTAACCTCGTCGCCAGAATTGGTGAGGGGGCAGCAGCCCGATTCGTATGACACCTTACTCGACATGTCTTGATAACGCGATACCGAAGTTACCGATATGATACGCGTTATCATGGAACAGCCATTGGGTCTTGGTTCCGCAAGCTGCAACCGGGCTCGGCTCGTGCCAGAGCCCAATTCACACGGTTCCATGCACTCTGCCTTCAGGTTCGTCAAGGCCTGCCATAGGAGTGACTGAGAGGAACTCGGGTGTCCATTTTAAGGTTAGGTATAGGGATACTACACCTACAGCAACGGGCGAGTACGCCACGTGGCCCCAGCTGTCGTGCAGCCAGTTGTGTCAGATTTAGATGGCCATCCAGGGGTGGCATAATACATGCTTCAGCCCCTGGTAGGCCCTGGGTACACCGATGCCCTGAGTTACAGGGTCTGACAGGGTGGCCCAGTACCAATTGGAAATGTACCTAAGGTACATGGAATCCATTTTAGAGAGAGAGCAGTAGGCCTGGGGTCCTGATTGGCAGGGCCCCAGGTCAACTAAGTCGGAAAACCAGCAAAACACCAGGCAAAAAGTCGGGGGTAACCATAGTCAGGTATCTACCTTCCTACACAACCCCCCCAAACGAAAGGAGATAAGGCTATCCTTGTCCAGGTAAGCCTATATTGCCTGAGTGGCCATATGAGGTGGTACATGCACTGGCATGGTTACCCCCTGTATCATGGTCCACTAAGCAACCCCTCACCCTAAGGGTATCTGAGGGTCTCCACCATTGGGAATCACTACCTGTGGCGTGCTTTGGCAAAGTAAAAGGCTGGTGTGGGAATGGAGTACTGAAGTGAGACTCCACTACTGTTGGGTTCAACTTCCTCCAATCACTATCCACCATATGTGCCTTTCTGTCCAGTACTGAGTTGCTATGAGCTCTCAGGGTCAACCTCTGGCTACCTAAAGCTGGAGGCTGAGTCCCTCTGTTTGGCTTACTGGAGGGACAGGTCAGGTTTGGGGTTTTTAGGCCCCAGGTTTGGCTGTGCCCAACAGTGTCCAGCTGTGGGAGTTCCCTAACTAAGTTTAAGGGGGATCCCTCAGGAGTGTGTTTTATTTTCACTTGGCTAGGGCTACTAGCTTCAGTGATCCTAATCTGCTGATTGGGAAATTCTTTTGGACAGGGGGCCCTTTGGGGTCCACCACTGGCCTCCCTGACCTCGACAGCCCTGGGCTGATGGAGGCAGGGTTGAGAGGGGCAGGTTACCTGCTCCAGACTGGGTCCCACCTGGGAAGGTTCCACTGTCATCAGGGGCTCTGCCAGGCTAGGCCTGACTACCTCTGGGGCAGTTCCTTCACCAGGGGTAGAGTCAGTTCCCTGAGGAGGCTGGCTCTCACCTAGTGTCTGGGAGGGGGAAGACTTTTCTTCCTCCTCAATGCTCTCTGTTTGAGTGGAGTGCTCCATTGTTTCAGGCTTCACAACACTATTATCGGTCTGAGTTTGAGCTGTGGCCATCACAACTCCACCAACCTTTTCAGGAAGGGACTCAGTTTGGGTTTGGGCTGTGACCATCACAGCCTTGCCAATCTGTTCAGGAAAGGCATCTTTCTGGGATAGGGCTGTGACTGGCACAGCCCTCCTGACCTGTTCAGGGAGGACTTCTGGGACTGGGGCGGTGGCTATCACTGCCCCACTAACCTTACCATGGAGGTTTACCATTTTAAAATGGGTTTCTTGCTCTACCTCAGCCCAGGCTGAGGTCTCTAAATCATTCCCCAGTAGGCAATCTACAGGTAAGTTTGGTGACACTGCCACTCTCTTGTGACCAGTGACACCTCCCCAGCTGAGATTTACTACTGCTATGGGATGATCTCTCTGCACTCCATCAATGTTCACTACCTGGTATGTGGCACCAGGCATAAGTTGCCTTGAGGGGACTAGGCTCTCAGCCACCATGGTGATGCTAGCCCCTGTGTCTCGGTAGGCCTCAACTTTTGAACCATTGATGAGGGGCTCCTGTCTGTACCTGCCCAAAGTGTTGGGACAGGCTGTGAAGTTGGCAAACCCCATGCCAGTCTCACAGACAGGAGTATCTAAGTCAGGGGACCTGGTTAGGCCAGAGTCCCGAGGCACTCCCAAAGAAAATGCACCCAGATTCTTGGGGGCACTCCCACCACCTGGGGGATTACTACTAGTAGTAACAGTAGGCTGGGAGCCTTTATTTGGGGGTATGTTCTCCTTATTGTTGTTGGCCTTGGGACAACTGCTGTCAGTTTTGTAATGGCCCACCTGTTTGCAGGTGTGAAAATAAGGTTTCTTTTGGGTTTTGGGAGAAGTTGGGGACCCACCCTTTCCAGAGGAATGTTGGGTCCCTGTGGTTTGATCAGAAGATTTATTCCCACCCTTCTCTTGAGGCTTGGTCGATTCCTTCTTTTGGTCACCACCCTGGTTCTTAGGCCTGACCCTGGTTCTGACCCATTTGTCCGCCCTCTTACCCAATTCTTGTGGAGAGGTCAGATCAGAGTCTACCAGGTGCTGGTGTAATAACTGGTTCTGACAATTACTTAAGATTTGCTCTCTCATAATTAGATTGTACAATCCTTTAAAATCAGTAACCTTACTCCCCAGTAGCCAGCCTTTGAAAGCCTTAGTGGCACAATCGACAAAGTCAGACCAGTCCTGAGACTGAGTTTTCTGGGTATCCCTGAACAGCAACCTGTACTGCTCAGTGGTTAAGCCGAACCCATCGATCAGTGTGTTCTTTAGGACCTGGTAATTGTTAGCATCCTCGACTCTAGTAGTGAGGAGCTTATCTCTACCTTTACCTTCAAAGGAGAGCCACAAGATAGCTGCCCACTGACTCTGGGGGATGCACTGTACAGTGCAGGCCCGCTCCAAAGCAGTAATCCATTTGTGGATGTCGTCCCCTTGCTTAAAGGGGGGCACTATCTTATTCAGGTGCTTAGTGTCTAAACTCCTGGGTTCCCGTGGGGGAATGCTGCCACCAGTGGGAATTGTCCCACTCAACTCTTGCTCTCAAGCAAAGGCGAGTCTCTCTTTGGCTAGGGCAAGTTCTTCCCTCTCGATCCGCAGATTGACTTCCCTCTCCTTTGCTTCGTACATTCTCCTCTGAGGTGATGTCATCCCTCTTCGAGCAGAACCTCGAGAGCCATTGGTTCAAGCGGATCTGTTAGAGCCTCTCGACAGAGACCTAACTCGTCCGTTCCCAATGTTAAGCTGGCCCGAGAGAGGGCCCAGGGGTCCCCTAGTACCAATCTCGTGCCGGCTTAAGTTGTCCTGGGTTAGCTGACTAACTCTGACTGGACCTTGGTCTGCCTCGTCCCCAGATGTCTCTGGTTCCTCGTCCTCCTCTTCGCCCTCGGCGGAGAGATGGATAAGGTCAGGGTCACCTCGGGTTCCCTCGAGGGGAGGCATCTCCATTTCTGGATGAGAAGGGTCAGTGTTACCCGCCCTCCTAGCATCATAAGTCTCCAAGAGACCAATCAGAAACGGAATGGTAGGGTTTGCACCCTGTTTTAACTTCCGAGATGTACAGATCTGTCGCATCTCGTGGAAGCTAAGTGCAGCATATCTGGAGGTGACCTGTGGAGGGTCGACTCACACAAGGGGAGACTCAGAGTTTCCTCCTTTGTCCGACATGCTGCTTCTAGTGTGGTGTAAGTGATGCACCTACCTACACTATGGGTTTACCTACTGATCCCTTGCTAAGAGTTGTAGCCAAGGTGTGCTAAGCCTTGAGGAGCTACAACAGCTGGTTCAGTAGAACTCAGAGTATTCTAAGCTAAGTTATATGTACCTGGAGTACTTATGTGATCTTTCACAAGATATTCTTAGGATACGCGTGGTAAAACAACAGCAAGCTCAAATCCCAACCGCTGCTCACCAATGTGAGAAGTTGGCCCGATATGCAGCGTTCGCTATTCTAGCGACCACTATGTATCGTTCCAAACGACCCTTATGGTGATTGGTTGTAAGTCAACCTTAGACCAGCTATCCTAGTAGTGTGGATACGAGCAGTCTTCGGGCTAAACTCTAGAGGGCGTGTTAAGCCAGCTGTAATACCATCACATACCCCTTGAACACCAAGTGAAAGGACACCACACAAGTGTTATGAAAATAAACAGTATATTTATTAGAATCACAACAGCCCTGTTCTCTTTATGAGGGCAGGGTACTAAGCACAGAACAAAAGCTCTTAGAAAATACTTCAAGTGCACAATTAAAACAAGTGCCCGAGGGCACGGAAAGTTTAGTGGTCTCGGGCGGACCCGATAAGGCAAGTCGGAAGCGAGGGACTCTGGACCCTAGAGTAAGGAGGCTATGCAGGCACCGAAATGCCGAAGTTACCTAGCCACGAGGGCTGCGGCTGCACAAGTCTTACAGGCGTCGGGGGTCTTCGCTGACGAGCCAGGAGCCGGAAGAAAAGGAGTTGCTGGCCGGCGACCAGTGATGAATAGTTCGTAGAGATCCAAGCCTGGATCAGTGATCGTTGATACCTGAAAGCAGAGGGGACCAAGTTCGTACTACTAGCCAGTAGTCAGAGGGTACCAGGAAGGCACCGGATGGCCGTCACCTCGACTAGGTGAGTGGGCGACGCTAGGCTCTGCAGTCTCACGGACCAGGAGGCGTTGTCGGCGACCAGGATGGAGGTGTGAGCTGTCCCACGAAGGTTGATGCTGTCGGCGTCGCTGGGCCCAGGATTGGGGCAACAAGCCTTGGCAGATTTCAGGGCCACGTGGTGGGCCTAAAATGGTGTCTTGAGTGGACCAGGAGGGTCCGGGGTGCTCCTCTCGAAAAAGGGAGCAAGGGCCGATCTGGAGCAACCAGACCAGCAGCGTTGGTTGTCGGACGTCGTCAAAGAAGGGCACAAGCCAGCGGCTAGTGACCAGACAACGTGCTGAGCAGCGAGCAGAAGGGCCCCACACAGATCGTGGAGATGCTGGGAGACTGCACTTCGGTGCTGGAGCTACTCAGGGTCGGGGCTTCTCTGACCCCAGAGCACTCACCAGAGAATTGCTTCGATGGTCGTGCTGATTAAGAAAGCGTGCAGGTTTTGATGATGGCCGGTCCCTCGAGGTCTCGTCGCACCCACAGATCTCAGCTGAGCTGACGACGTGGGTAGAGGTCAGAGGTGCCAGGGAAGCCGGTTCTCGTCGAGCTGGGCCGTCGGATCCTTGAGGAAGGACTTGCAGCAAACCGCAGAGTTCTTAGCTGGTGCCTGCGGATGCAGGGTGACTACTCCTTAGCCACAAGGGAGAAATCTTGAGAAGAGTCTCGAAGTCCTTTCGTAGAAAGTATTCTTGATTCAAAGATGATCTGATTTGGAAGGGTCCCCGCTCCGGCCTTTATCCTAAAGAAAGGGGTGGGTACATGACTAGGTCCTGCCCTAAGGTTGGGACCAGGAAGGGGGGTAGTTACACCCCTCTCCCCCTGCTGGACTTTCCCCAGGTCACGGGCTGCGCGCCCCTGGAACTGGTTCTAGCCGGCAGATGCGTAGTGAGCACCGGGGTGCCACTACGCAGTCACCTTCTCGCCAAGCCCTACCTACCCAGAATACACAAACCCTGTCTGGGATGGTGCGAACACCGCCCTTGACAGGAAACCCTTTGTCCAAGCTCTCCTCGCTGGAAGGACTCCCAGCAGCAGGAGGTCAGACTCGTGTCTGTGGTGGCAGCGTCCATTTTGTGGAGCTGAGGCTTCAGTTAACTTTAACCGGTGTTCACAGTTACGTACATGTCGTGTCCCTCTAGAAGGGCGGAATGCTAACCTCGTCGCCAGAATTGGTGAGGTGGCAGCAGCCCGATTCGTATGACACCTTACTCGACATGTATTGATAACGCGATACCGAAGTTACCGATATGATACGCGTTATCATGGAACAGCCATTGGGTCTTGGTTCCGCAAGCTGCAACCGGGCTCGGCTCGTGCCAGAGCCCAATTCACACGGTTCCATGCACTCTGCCTTCAGGTTCGTCAAGGCCTGCCATAGGAGTGACTGAGAGGAACTCGGGTGTCCATTTTAAGGTTAGGTATAGGGATACTACACCTACAGCAACGGGCGAGTACGCCACGTGGCCCCAGCTGTCGTGCAGCCAGTTGTGTCAGATTTAGATGGCCATCCAGGGGTGGCATAATACATGCTTCAGCCCCTGGTAGGCCCTGGGTACACCGATGCCCTGAGTTACAGGGTCTGACAGGGTGGCCCAGTACCAATTGGAAATGTACCTAAGGTACATGGAATCCATTTTAGAGAGAGAGCAGTAGGCCTGGGGTCCTGATTGGCAGGGCCCCAGGTCAACTAAGTCGGAAAACCAGCAAAACACCAGGCAAAAAGTCGGGGGTAACCATAGTCAGGTATCTACCTTCCTACAACCAGCATAAAGGAGGCTATGACAGAATTTCAAACTTGGGATCTGGAACAATACATACAGAGGGCTCATAGGGACCCCTTCAGACTGGATCCAAAAAGGGACAAGCCGAGGAAAATACTAGTAAACTTTGGTACTTATGTCATTAAAGAGGTAATACTTTCAGCAGCCCTTAAAGCAAAAACATTCCAAAAAGACGACTGGTCCTTCTCTATAAGATCAGACATAGTCATTACCACATTAAATTGACAGAGTTAGGGAGGCACATCAAAACCCTTGAGACACTAGGGGCAACAGCGCAATTTTAAATCCCTGCCACCTTGAAAGTCATGTGGAAGAATAAAATGCACAACTTTAGAGAAGTCAACGAGGTTAAGAACCTGATAGACCTCATAAATAGTCCAAAAGGTACACATTAAAATCAAGAAGAGATAGGAACGCCAGAGCTTCAAGGGTTGCAATGCGACACCCCATATGGAAAAAGGGAGGGTTCCCTAGGGTGGGAGGAGGGTTTCATCGAGAAGAATGCACATTTTCACTTGTAAATCGGAGCAGTGGGTGGGGAGCAATAGGGGGAAAAATAAAAAAAAACATCCTCATACATGACACTAATAGATATCACAAAGAAGGCTTTAAAGAATTAAGGTGAGGGCAAAGGGGAGAAGAAAATGAATAGTCTCAGAATAATAACCTGGAACGTTAATGGGTTGAGAGTGCATAAAAGAAGGAGGAAGATCCTAGAACTAATTAAACTGTCTGACAACGACATAATTATATTGCAGGAGACGCACCTACGAAAAGAGGAGTGGGGAAATATACTTAAACAAAACAAATGGACAATACATATGGTATGCTCTAAGCAACCACGTAATGTTAAGGGAGTGGCTATATTATTTAAAAAGTGGCTAATGTCAAAATAGAGGAATGTAAATTTGATAAAGGGGGCAGATGGGTAATAGTGAACCACAAAATAGACAAACAAGGACTTACGTTGGTAGGATACTATGGCCTCAACATAGATGACCCTTCCCCTCTTAATGAACCATGTAGACATCTGCTAGAATCCAAATATAACATTATTATGGCAGGAGATTTTAATATTTTAATGAATCCTCTACTTGACAGATCGTCATCACAACATATCATAAGCGCCCCAACAATGAGAAAGAGCTTATAACAACTGTTAAAACGTTTAGGGCTAGAAGATATAGATAGATAAAAGTACTTTCAAGCCTCAAGAATTGATTTACTCCTGGTGAGTGAGAGATTAAGAGAGAATAACATCAGGGTCACACATCAACCAGAGCACTTGTCTGACCACACAGCAGTGAGGCTAGAAATGTCTATGAGAGGAAACGTAACAGAAAATAGACACAAGACAGAACACTTCTAGGGAAACACAAAGTGGTGGCTACATTAAAAAAAGTGGCAATTTTTTTTGACATAAACTCAAACTCAGCAGCACCACATATATATAGTCTGGGACACTTTTAAGGCCTATCTCCGGGGGGAGACTGATAAGTCAGGCTGCTTTTTATAAAAAAGAGGAGAAAAAAAATCAAAGCATATGAAGACAAGATTAAAATAGCACATGAAACCCTTACAGGTTTCTGAAACAACACCTCAAGGGATGGAATACAGAATAAGTTAAATGAAGGTAAAGAGCAGTTGACAGAATTTTTGGAAGGGAAAATTAAAGAACAATAGGAAGCCAGCAGAATGGCTCACTATGAATATGGGGAAGAGTGCTGGAAACTCTTTGCGTGGAAGGTAAAACATGACCAGTTGAGAAACGAGATCAAAAAAATACAGGAGAACGGTTCTCAAAGGCCTTGCGATGATAACGCAAGTATAGGCAAGGCATTTTGTGACTTCTTTCAAGAGTTATACACTGAAGAGAAGAGAGATTCCCAATTAGAGTTAGATTGGTGGTTGGATCATGATCCCCTACCTGGGATAAACACAGACTTAAAAGAAATGCTAAATCAGGAAATCACTATCTTTGAGATAGAAAAAGCAATCTCTAGTTTAAAGAGGGGAAAGGCGTCAGGACCGGACGGCATACCTAATGAACTTTATAAAGTCTTGAAGGAGATTTTAATCCCACACTTGCACAAGTTATTTAATAGCATACATAGTCACCAGGCCTCCATCCCAGCCTCATGGAATGAGGCCATAACCACTTTAATATTGAAGCCTGGGAAAGTCTTGTTAAGATGTGTGTCATATAGGCCAATTTCATTATTAAATAGTGACTATAAAATCTTTACTAAAATTTTAGTGGTAAGGCTGGGTAGGACATTGGGGAGCATTATACATTCCAATCAAAAGGGTTTTATGAAAAATAGACAGTTGAAGGATTTAACAAATGAATTAATCACAGCCACAGATATAGCCACTACTACAAAAAACTTAACTAACTGTTATAATGATAGATGCTGCTAAAGCTTTCGACAGAGTAAGTTGGCCGTTCCTGTACAGAGTTATAAAACAAAATAATTTGGGGGACAACTTCTTAAACACTATAAAAGTAATTTAAGAAACACCAGCAGCTAGGATAGTGGTAACTGGTTCACTTTCTCCGCAGATAAAGATAGGATGTGGGATTCGGCAATGTTGTCCTTTGTCCCCTTTATTATTTAATATGTATATAGAACCTCTGGCCAGGAGAATTAGATCGGAAACTGGGATTACCCCTTTTAGATATTTAGATTGGGAAATAAATACAGCTTTATACGCTGATGATTTGATGATATAAACACTGAATCCTAGGACGGCATTACCACGAATAATGGAAATAATGGAAATGTTTGGAACAATATCTGGCTACCTAGTGAATAAAGATAAAACTGAAACCATGACGTGGAACGGACCAACAAACTCTCAACTAGAAAAGCAAGAGATTAGATATTTGGGAGTTAGAATAACCAAAGACTTGAATAGTATAGCCCTCATAAATGTTAAGAGAATACAGCTGAAAACAAAGGCCTTATTAGAATCATGGATGCATCTGCCGTTATCTGTTCTGGGTAGAGCTAATTTGATCAAAATGATGATTCTCCCAAAGTTCACTTTCATCTTCAATGCATTACCATCACATTTTAAATCCGAATGGTTACAGAAACTGCAAAGTGATTTAACCAGCTTTGTGTGGAAAGCAAAGCAGTGAGAATAGCATGGAAAAAACAATGCAAAAAGAAAGAGGATGGGGGAATTGCCTTGATGGATTTTAGACTATACCACTGAGCTTTCTTCTTTAAAAATACCAGGCATCTTCTTACGGACAATGTACAAAACCTGCCACTGCCCTTAAAAGTATTAAAAATGGATCTCCCGGCAGAAGGACATTTTTTCTTATTCAAATATGGTCATCCAAATTTTTTTTAAAGATCAGGTTCAAGGTTTTGCTAGCCGCCTGTGAGGTTTGGGTACAAATTAAATGAGTTATGGGTAAATGATATTACAGTAGGAAAACTCCAATCTGGAATTCTCCTGGCACGCCAGAATGTCTTACGGATATCTTAGCCCTTCCTTTACTGAGGGCGGGCTTGACAACCTGGGGAGAATTAATTGAAGGAAATTCTCTCTTTGCTTGGGATACATTTGCCTCAAAAAAAGACTCAAATACCTCCAATGCTCAAGTTGGGTTCGGAATGAACAGCAGTTCAGCTAGGACTCAGAGTGGGAGGGAGAATTCATGAAAGATCAAGTATTCAAAAAGGAAGTATCCAAGTGGTACTGGATGCTAGTGTAAGCGGAGGACAACAGCTACCTGCACCAGAGGAGATATGGAGAACGGACATACCAGATGCTGATATTAACACTTTATGGCAGGTATCATATGCAGCACTTTGGTCAAATATCAGACCTGCACCTTTAAGAAGAAATCCTCTTTTTACTATATATAGAGCTTATCGGTCCCCAAAACAGTTGACCAAAATGGGAGGAAGCACGAGAAGATACTGTCCTAAGTGTGTCCTGGAAAATGCAGACGATGTACACATACTCTGGCAATGTCCAATAATCCAGATCTTCTGGTGCGAGGTGGGTGAGGTTGCCTCCAAAACACTAGGAATCAAAGTCCAGGTAAGTCTTGAACTTGGTATTTTTGGGATAAGTACAAAATACTTAGCGAACATACCTCAAGCACACCTATTATTTGCTCTGATAATTATGGCATGTAGAGAAATATGCACAAAATGGGTAACACAGTCAGCACGATCATTTAGAGAATGGATTTTATATGTTAAAAATACTTGTAGGTTAGATTGTGATTAAACTGTGGAGACCAATTTGGGAGATGCTTTCAGAAGAAGCTACGTAAGGGTGACTTATTATTTGGAAAATTTCTAAAGAGGAAACGATATAGTAAAGTCCAATGATTAAGACATACTAAACTTAGCTGGAGTTTAGTCAGATCATATATAGCTCCAGATACATAGTTTAATAAGGCCTTGGCTTCCCGGGCAGAGGCGAAGAGCGGAACTCCCCAATCAGTATGCACACAGACCTAGCCATAAGCTGAATGCCATGTATGAGGACACAAATCAAATAAATAAATAACAAAAAATACATCTATTTATAAATACCTTGTGTGGTTATTTTTTCATTCAATCTATACTATAAGATTGCATTCTGGTAAAACAAGCTACTTTACACTCCTTCAAGACTAAGCCGGAATGCTGCTCTCCACAGCTATTAATTGGATAGCCTTCTAAGGTTGCCTGAGACCTCCTAACTAACCAAAAGGGTTTTCTGCACTGGTGCAGGGTGTCCACTTACATTAGTGGACAGTATATACCAGGCAAGCCTCTCACACTGCAGTAGTATATATTATCAGACAAGAACTTATAATGTTTGTGACAACTTGTTTATGTGTAGTTACCTTAAGTCTGGATCCAGTTAACCTTGTTATATTGCACCTGCCAACAGACATTTTGCAACACAACCTCCTGCGTAGCTAGCATAGGAGTAAGATTTGAGACACTTCATGAGCCACTGGATTCTTTACCCTCATGGATCTGTTAATATTGATAAATACAATGTCGATGTAATACTGAACTCACATCTCTGTTGCTGACTTCACCCGATATGACCTCCCCCTCAACCCCGTGTCAGAAGTACATAGTCAAGCAGGCCCTGCAACCTGGACCTGAAGCAACTGATTGCCAGATCACAAGTGGTGAGACATGTAACCCTTAGATAAATGTGTCAACAGGAAAACCCAGATCGATTCCACAGATAGGGAGCAACACAGCAATGATCTCAGGAGATTTCACCCCAATAAAGCACTTTTGGGTGGAGGGGCATGTGCTCCCAAAAACACCATAAAGTCAGATGCCACACTAAGTTAAGAACACAGTATGCACATTACACACAGTGATCACATGCTCCCCTTACTGGAAATTTGGACATATCCTGGACCCCTAGATGTGGTGGTGGGGGTTCTAGAGGGACCCCGCTGGGGTTTAAAAACATTATTTGTTACATTTTGCCACCAAATTGCAGGTGGATCTTCAAAATTGAAAAGAAAGTGCAGTCTCCCATGCTTGTTTTGAAATGAGCCCCCGGGTGGGCTAGGTCCCGTGGGCATTTAAAAAAAAAGGAGCGGACATAACAAGCCACCACCCCGCCTAAGGCACCTAGAGCCCAAGGGACCACCACATCCCTGGGGCTTAATGTACATAATAGATGCAGGCTGCACGGACCCCCTTCCTTGCCTTCCTTGGAGCCCCGGGGACCACTGCCTCCCCAAGGCTTTCATTATAATTATGGAGGGGAGCTGCATGGACCCCCCCCTCATGGGCTTAATTCAAAGCCCAGGGACTTCCACCTCCCGAGGCTATATATAAAAGGAATGGGGGGCACGCAGAACCCCCTGGGCCCCAGCGACTACCACTTCCCCAAGGCCAAATCACGTAAACTAAGGGCAGATTTACAAGGTTGCTACACATATGCATAGATGCATCAGTTTCCCTGCACCAGCGCCAAATGTCCTTTTCCCACCATGGATTTGCGGTATTTACAATACAGTGCTCCAGAGCGCAAGGATTAACAGACGCGTAAGAAATTCTAATGCATCTGTTGGCCCAAAAGTGACGCATTGCTGGAATTGCTCATAAAAGTGACACAACTCCAGCAATGCGCAACAACAGATAGGTGAGTCCAATTGAAAAAGTCCTGCATCATTCCTTACGCCTGGTCTGAGTAGGTGTAGGGATTTTGATGCAGTGAAGGCATCCAGTGATGCAGTGACATGTTGTAGATTTCATTGCATCAGTTCTACATGGCTTTTTGCGTGGGAACACAGCAGCCTGCAAATATTAAACCTGACGCAGGTATAATGTGACGCAGGGCTTTACAATGTGACATATCTCTCTAGATGCATCCCATTGTAAATTGGGAGCATTTTTTGCGCTGCCATTGTGTCAAGAAAAGTGATGCAAGGGTGGTGTAAGGAGGCTCAAGGGGCTTTTAAATCTACCCCTATGAGGGGCCCATGTGGCCCCCCTCCCTGGTCATATACGGGCCCCAGGGACCCACCTCCTTGGGGCCAGCTAGTGCAAACAGAAGGAGGGGGACAGCATGGCCCCCCTGGAGTCTTAATTGGCCCCGGGGACCGCCACCCCCAAAGCCTGCTCCTGTTATGTCCCTGGATGCCCACCCCAGGAGATATCTGTTTGCTTTTATTTGGAGGGAGCGATGACAGCTCCCACCAAGCATAAGCAAACAATCCGCTTCCAGTGGGTGGGAGTTGTCAAAGTGCCCCCACCCACTGGAAGCGGAAGTTTTATCTTTTTTCCTGCCCACAGACATGCGGGAAGAGAAAGAGATTAAACAGATTGACCCTGAATGGAGGTAGCTGCCTTTCCAGCAGCTCCCTCCATTTGAGAGCAATTCTGGCTCCCGCAGGAGTCGTGGAGACAGCTGAGACCACCGTGCCTTGAGGCTCCCCTACAGTCCTGGTGGGAAAAGAGCAGAAAGAGGCAAAGTAAAGGTGAACAACTAGCAGAAAGAGGCAAAATAGGGATTAGAATCGAGCAGAAAAAGGCAAAATGAAGATCATAAATGAGTAGAAAGAGGCAAAATTCAGGTCAGAAAAAAGCAGAAAGAGGAAACATAGAGATCAGAAATTAGCAGAACAAGGTAAAATAGAGTCAACGAGCATAGAGGCAAAATTGAGATCAGAAATGAGCAGAAAGAGGCAAAATAAAAGTCAGGGAGGGCATGGCCAGGCAAGATGGGCGGGTGGATGTGATCCACACCAGCTCCAGAGCCCTGTCACTGCTGGACACACATAACTCAAAGCTAGAGGACTAAGACTTGCCTGATTCGATCCAGAAAGGAGTTGTGTGGTTGTAGAGGGACGTTTTCACATTGGGGCCTGGAGAGGAGAGCGGACGCAAGATATCATCAAAGTCCGCCGCTGGGCAGAGTCCAGAGACCGCTTAGAACTGCGTGGCCACAGTGGGACCTGTGTAATCGGTGGCAGCGACGGCGGTTGCTTAACGGACTTCGCTTAGAGGGGAGGGTGAGTCAGGCAGGGGTCACCCCCGCGACACTGCTGTCGGGTGTTTGAGGGGACATGAGGTCTCAGAGTTTAGCCACACGCTATCGAGACACCCGAACAACACCATCGCTCTATGGAGGTGAGCTGGGCTCAGAGAACTCAGTAGAATGGAGCGCTGATGCAGCCGAGGGAGGTTCCCCTCTACAAAGTATTATTCTGTGGGGCTAAAAAGGTCTGGGCCTTATGTGGGGCTGAAGGCTGTAGGCAGCGCCTGACCCCAAGATGGCTCCCTGACTGGGGCTAGTCTAAAGAAAGGAGGTCATTACCTACATTACTATCTGGAAGTAGGAGCAGCACACTCACAGCTTTATTCCTGAAGCACTCTCACCCTTATACTCATATGGCAAGGCTGCTGAGCACTGCCAAGTGCCTGACCCTAAGATGGCCACCTCCAGCTGAATCTTGTGAACAACACCACTGGCCCAACTCCCACCCAGTTGAAAGACACTGCTCCATAACCACTTCCAAGATGGGGCCACACGGCAGAGGAGGACTAACTCGCCCCAGCAAGGAAAGCTCACAACATAGCCCATATGCCACCAAAAAAAGCGTTGTACAAGGTCTCCAACTATTTTGCATCACTAGAGAAGGGCTAAGCCCATAACAAAGGGGGGCAGGCAAACACGATGGCACTCAGTAGAGAAGATTTAGAGACTTTAAAGCAGAATTATGCTCGGAGATCAAACATGACCAGAGGAATTCCATAGATCAATTAATGGCAGACCTCACCAACTGCTTGTCAGCTTTCCAGCAAGATATTGATGCCATAGGGTCCAGGTTGCTGGAAATAGAGGACCAGGCACAAGAATTGGACACCCGCACTACTAGGATGCAGGGAAAAGCCGCAAGATTTTCAAACGCAACTCCATCAGGTACTTCTGAAGGCAGAAGATTTAGAAAATAGTTCTTGAACGGAGAACATTCGAATTAGGAACCTGGAGGAGGGCGATGATGGGGCGGATTTAGAGGCCTTTGTGGAGGGTCTCTTCGCTGAGATGCTGAGCCCGTTCCAGATGAAAATCAAGAACGACAGGGTACACCGTATGGGTAACCAGCAGATGGGTGAGCGCAGATGCACACTCGATGTTCTTGTCAAGCTCCACTCTTTTAAAATAAAAGAAATGATTCTGCAAACCGCAAGGAAAAAGGAGGAGATCTCTTTCCAAGGTCACAAGTGCTCGCTATTCCAGGACCTGGCCCTGCTACGCTGGCACACAGACAACAATTAAGACCAATAACGACAAAACTTCGAGATGACAACATATCGACCTTTCCCATTGGACTCGATTTCGAGCTCAACAAGAAACCACAGCATGTCTCAGATCTGGAAGAGGGTCTCCGCATTCTAAGTCTACTGATCCCCGAATATGAAGGCAGCCAAGGCCCTACGAAAGGAGTGGATGCAACACAAAGACTTACTCGACAATGGCGCATGATCTCAAAAGGCAAACGCAGCCTAAAATGAAGACATAGAAGCAATGGACGATCTTCATGAGGGAGGGTGTCCTCTTTGACTCCTGGGCAGCTCTACATCAGACCAAATACGATAAGGGGCGAACTGCTGCCAGGAATGCCCATGCTCATCCATCACAAATGACTTGATACACCGGACCACAGTTAAATGTACTTCCAGCTGGTTCTCTCGACACGAAGAGACCGACAGTTGGGGCATTGGACACAGTCTGTGTCCCCCGGTACCATGTCATTCTTCTCCAAGACTGAATTTGCTCAGAGCCCGTTGGCTACACAGTGTAAGATTTCTAGGGGATTATGTTTTTTCTATTTTAGAGGGGAGATGACCTGGTGGTGGGGCCAAGGGGCAGTCAGGCAATCCACACACCATGGGAATGCAGGCATTCTTTTCAACCTCAGCCTGAGTATGGCCGAACAAGATGGGAGGGGGAGCTAGAGGGAGAGTGTGGATCATGGATGGAAGACATGAGAGACAGAGGGGACAGAAGTCTATAAAATGGTCTCAACAGCCTCATGGAACGTAAAAGGTTTAAACTCACCTCTCAATAGGCAAAACATTTGGAAGTACCTTACTGATCCCCAGTTTGAAATGGTAGCTTTGCTGGAAACGCACCTTAAAAAATAAAAGAGTTACAATTCCGTCACAAAAACAATCCCTTAATCTATAGATTATCTGCCGACTTCAAACAGAAAGGTGTTGCACTGCTATTCCACAGCTCGGAAAAATTTCAAACTGAGACCATAAAGGTTGACCGGGAAGGAAGGGTAATTATAGTAAAGAGGAAACTGAGATGCTGACTCTGCACTTTTATTTCCGCGTACGCCCCAAGTACAGGGTAAGCAATGGTTTTGACCTCCCTCTTGGACCTGATAAGCGAGTTTGCAGAGGACCCCGTAGTGCGCATGGAAGACTTTAACCTTACATGCCATGCCAAGATGGACAGCATCCCCCCCCACCAGGCAGCCACCAGCAATTTTCCCAAGGGGATCAAACAGAAAATAAAGGTTTTAGGTTAGAGAGATGCATGGCATACGCTCTACTCAACCACCAAAGCTTTCACCTTTTTCTCACATGTACACTTGTCCTACTCTAGGATAGACCACATCTTTATAAGTCAATCTCTGCTAGGCTCCTTACAGGCGGCAAATATACTCCCAATTATGATCTCAGACCACAGCCTAGTGACCATCAGCCTATCCTGGGGAAGTAACCAGCCAGGCACTCATAGATGGTACTTTCCAATCTCTGTAACCAGGGACAGGCAGTTGCAAGATGAGTTGAGAGTTTCCATTACTGTATACTTTGAACTAAATTAAGCTCAGGCCACATCACCCCAGAACAATTAGGATGCATTCAAAGCAGTCCTCAGAGGCAAATGTCTTCAACTGAATGGCACACTGAAAAAACGGAGGGCTAAGGAAAGATTGGTGTTAGAGGAGGAAGTAGAGAAGTTATAGAGGGACCATAAGAAAACGCCTTACCGGGCACTGCAACGACAACTTAGTGCACTGAAGGGGAAAATCAAAGCAATATATACAAATAGAGTTGAATACACGTTATTGAGGCTCAGGCAGATATCCTACGCCCAGGGGGGTAAGGTGAGGAACCACCTAGCGAGACAGCGAAAAAAGGGGGCGTGGAGGCATCCAGGATGGAGATGTCTTCTCACCTACTCAGATGAAGTAAAAGCCCGCATTTTCTGAAGGTTTTATAGGGATCTTTTGACAGGCACACTCTCAGATACAGTTCTGCAACAACACCTAGACTCTCTGGAACTTCCCCTTGGCTACTGAAGGTTGTTGGGGGCCAAGAACCCCTATTGTTGCCACAGGTAATTTCCCCACAGCTGGATTGCTGAGACCTTGTAGGAGGCCCTGCCCTCTTTCCCTACCACTCTGCAAAGGGGCCTCCCGGCATACTACTGGTTGAGGGATGAAGTCCCCTTGGCTACTGAAGGTCGTTGGGGGCCAAAAAGCCCTATTGTTGCCACAAGTAAGTTCCCCACAGCAGGATAGCTGAGGCCTTGTTGGAGGCATTTCCCCCTTTCTCAACCACTCTGTTAATGCACCTCCTGGCACACTACTGGTTGGTGGATGATGTCAAGTGGTAAGTTCAGTGGCAAAATTCACTCTGCTGGCTGTTGGCAGAGTTATTGCTAAACTCCACATTCCAAGCAGAGGGCAGAGCTGCAAAACGCCACCGGCAGAGAGGAGTTTACCACTTACCTCTAGTTTTTGTCTTTTTCTGCTCATTTCTGACCTTTATTTTGCCTCTTTCTGCTAGTTTCTGACTTCTATTTTGTCAACGATCGTTTTATTCAACATGACTTTCAAGTGACATATAACACATTGATTATTATACAGAACTTCTTATGGGTATTAACGTCTAATACACATCCGGTTTCAATTTTGAGAAGTTCCAATGCCCCCTTCTCGTACTTCAAGTCATGTCAGTTTTACTAAATCAAATATTAGGGATATCATCCCAAACACATATAGTACACAAAGCCCCTCTAGCCACCCCTCCCTCCCCTATCCTGGTGGTGGTGGGACATCAAATACATACTTTCGGACAGTCCAAGCTGTGTCAGATAGAAGGGTGTTACTCTCCCTGAGTTTATCTTGTCCTCTATACCACTTTGGGGCACTACCAATCTACATGGATAGATTTGTGCCTGGACTATCAATCAATCAATCAATTAATTAGGGGGATTATAACTGCATGGAAAGATGTGCAATAGTCAATGGCATCATAAAAATATGTCCAATGGAGTTTGTCCAAGCATGTGAAATGAGGGTGATCATTGAAGGATTTTAATCAAAGTCCGACACAATGTGTAACAGCAATATGAGGACAGTAACGTCTTACACTCACTGCAAGAAACAATGACAAGATAAGTTATTATCGGGCACATGCATCAAGCGATTTTGGAATCGCAAACGGTGCGAATCGCAAAATTCGGCCGTTTGCGATTCCAAAATCACTTTTTGGGATGCATCATTAATTTCTCATTTATCGCAATTTAAGAAATCGCAATTTTTGCCGATTTCTCAAATTGTGATAGCATTTAAGAAATCGCAAATTTTGCGATTTCTTAAATGCTATGCATGATTTTTTTTTGCGAATTCGCAATTCTAAAGGGAAAAATTACCATGAAGTACACCTTCATGGTAATTTGCGAAAAGTTTCAAAAATGAAAATAAATGACATTTCAGGGGTGCAGGGGGGTCCTTTGGACCCCCCCCTGCACCCTTGAAATTTCATTCTCATATTGCGATTCCTTAATTGCTAATTCGCAAAATGAGAATGCCTTCCCCTTGATTCCTATGGGCCTCTAGGCCCATAGGAATCAATGTATAGAGATTCCTTATTTGCGATTCGCAATTAAGGAATCGCAAATAAGGAAAATTAAGAAATCGCAAAAACTTTTGCGATTTCTTGATGCATAGTAATTTGCGATTCCTAAATTGCGATTCCTTAATTTTCGCAATTTAGGAATCACACATTCCTACAATGATGCATGTGGCTGTATATGCTTTACCTAACTGCTTGCTAGCAGTACAGTTACCAGTTACGTATGTAAACGTGTAATAAGAACAGCTATGTTTCATGCACAAAAGCAGGGCTTAGACACTGTGAGCTAGGAGGGCATGAGTAAATTGAAATGATGATGGACCCTGTTCTATCTCAAATAACTGGACTCTATAATCTATTGACCCCTTAGTACATTGGAACAGCGGTGATGCTTGTCCTGTGAATAGGGCTTGTAATGAGGATCCATAGTGTCCTTGTACATCACTATACAAATTGTTTTAGTATAATTTCATTTCCTGTATCACGCTTCTGGATTGGAACACTGCTATAGGAAGGGGTAGAGCAGACAAAAGAATTTTATGGTGATTATTTCCTGCCCCATAACAGATGATGTGAGACATCGATCCACAGTGCCCTACCATGTCATATCAGATTATGCTGAAGATAGTCTGATCAAATTACTAACAAAAAAGAGATCCTACCATGCCATGTAAGAACTTTAGAGTGAACTTCCAAAAGTTCATACAATTATTACAAGACAACTGCATATTTAACAGTGTTCTATAGGACAAGTACTTCTGTGGCTCATGAGCATCAGTTATAGGCAGTGAGACATAGGCAGATTCAACGGCTGGCTTGTCGTTTTGTACTCCTGGGGCTGACCTTGCAACCTTACTTGAGAGATGTGAAAGTCAGTGCTAGGGTCAGACAATAGGACCCTCATCAACAATCGCCGATTCCTAGGTGCGCTATTTATCACAACTGGTATATAACAAAATAATGGGGTATATTAATTATCAAAGGCAATCAATTGCACCTATTACAAGTTTTGGAGACATCATGCTAATTATTATTTTGCTTACTGCACCAAAATCCGATTGTCACAGTATTTTAGGGGGGTTTTCTTCACTTAAATTTCAGTAGTTTTGACTGGTTGAAATGTAAGTAGTGGTGCTATTTTTATTGCACTAAGTAGGTACATGTAGCAATAAAACAGCAAAACACCTAGGGCTAGATGTACAACCTACTAATAGTCTCAGACACTGTTTGCTATTCCTAATGGGGTCGCAAATTGCATGCCTCATGAATAATAATGAGGCTGGTGCAATTTGCAACCCCATTAGGAATGGCTAGAACTCCCAGGGATGGTGGCCTGCTGGGGTCAGCAGACCACCATGAGAGTGGTTTACCACCTACTTGAAGTAGATGGTTAACTGTGAGTGTTTTGCGGCCGCAAATGTGGTCGCAAAACAACAGTACATGGCATGGTGACTTGCTGTTAGGAAGGGACGCCCCTTCCTAAGAGCAACTCGCAAATGCTATTTTGCGAGTCAGTGACTTGCAAAATAGCATTTGTACAGGCCTGGAACCTTTTTTGCAGTCGCAAACAGGCCGATCTACCGTTTGCTGCCGCAAAAAAGGGTTGTACATCTGGGCCCTAATTCTGATATGTGACATACAGAAATCCAACAGAAGGGGAATAACTTAAAGTGAAAATTAAAGGGAAAGCTCATAAAAGGACTGTGAGCGTTCTGCTGTGTGGAGGCAGACTAAGTGGTATGATCAGATGATCTGCCAGGAAGGTCCTTCGGACAGGAGAGAGGGATATGTTATGTCACCACCTACACCATCCAATCTCCATTTCTGGCTCCACCATCCTGATCGCCCACTCCTGGAGAAGAAAGTTCAAGACAATGGAGTGGATCATGTAAAAGTTATATCCTACCTTTTGTCTCAGTGCTGCTTCTGCGCATCCTAAACACCTAACACAACAAACAGAAACACGTCTAGAAGCAGATGTATCAAAAGGGTTTTCACATTCTTGGCCACATGCATCAAAGTCCGGTTTTGCGATTCATTAATTGCGATTTTTAGGCAATCACAAATAAGGAATCGCAAAACGGGATGCATGATTTAAATCGCATAAAATTTGCGATTCAGTAAAAATCGCTATTTTTACCGAATCGCAAATATTATGCGAATTCCAATTTGCGATTTCGTAATTCCCATTGATTCCCATGGGTCAAAAGGCCCATAGGAATTAATGGGAAGGCATTGGCATTTTGCGAATTTCAATTAGCGATTCGCAAAATGTTAATGCATTCCATGGGTGCAGGGGGGGGTCCAAAGGACCCCCCCCCCCTGCACCCCTGAAATGTATTTTGAAGTGCATGTTTCACACACACATGTCCTAAGGACATGTGTGTCTGTAACATAACAGTGTTTTCATATGCAATTTTGTGCATTTTAATACATTTTCACAAATTACCCCGAGGTTCACCCTCGTGGTAATTTGCACCCCCTATTTGCGAATTCGCAATTTTAAAAGTAATCATGCATTGCTTTTAAGAAATCGCAAATTTGCGATTCCTTAAAAGCAATCGCATTTTTGGAATTCGCTAAAAATAGTGATTTTGCCAAAAATGCTTGATGCATCCCAAAAACCTATTTAGGAATCGCAAACGGCCGAATTTACCGATTCGCACCGATTGCACTTCCTAAATAGGTTGATGAATATGGCCCTAAGTGTCTATGAGAAACTCCTGTACTCCTGGCGCTGTCCTTGCAACCTTACTTCAGAGATGTGAAAGTCAGTGCTAGGGTCAGACAATAGGACCATTTTTAACAATAGCCGATTCTCAGGTGCGCTATGTATCACAACTGGTAAATAACAAAACAATGGGGTATATTATTTATCAAAGGCAATCAATTGCACCTATCACAAGTTTTCTTTCCACTACAGTGTGAGACATTATGCTGATTATTGTGCTTACTGCACCAAAATCCGAATGTCAGAGTATTTTCACTTAAATTTCATGAGTTTTGACCGGTTGAAATGTATGTAATGGTGCTATTTTATTGCACTAAGTAGGTACATGTTGCGATAAAACAGCAAAACACCTAGGGCTAGATGTACGACCTACTAATTTGCGATTCCAAATTGCATCACGTTTGCAACTCTCAATATGAGACTCGCAAATTGGGATGTAGAACAGTGGCCCACATGCATCATTGTGTCATTTTGCATTTCTTAATTTGCGAAAAATAAGGAATCGCAAATTAAGAAGTGCAAAATGCTATGCATCATTTTTTTCGGTATTTCTTTGTGATTCGGTAAAAATCGCAATTTTTACCGAATCCCAAAGAAATACCGAATTCTTAAGTTAATTTTCGCAATTCCCATTGATTCCTATGGGCCAAAAGGCCCATAGGAGTCAATGCAAATTGCGAGTGGCACTTAGAAAATTTCATGAGTGCAGGGGGGGGTCCAAAGGACCCCCCCATGCACCCCTGAAATGTATTTTTCGCATCATGTTTCACACACACATGTCCTAAGGACATGTGTGTGTGAAACATGAATGTTGAAAAAAAAACATTTAAAGCATTTTAAACACTTTTTCCAAATTTACCGAGTGGTTCAACCACTCGGTAAATTTGGAACTCTAATTGCGAATTTCCACTTGTCAAAGTAATGATGCATTGCTTTTAAGAAGTCGCACATCTGCGACTTCTTAAAAGCACCCGCAATTTTAGAACTCGCAACAATGTTGCGAATTCTAAAATTGCTTCATGCATCCCAAAAAGCACTTTTGCATTCGCAAACGGCCGATTTTAAGGAATCGCACCGTTTGCGAATGAAAAAGTGCTTGATGCATGTGGGTCAGTGTCTCAGACACTGTTTGCTATTCCTAATGGGGTCGCAAATTGCATGCCTCATGAATACTAATGAGGCTGGTGCAATTTGCAACTCCATTAGGAATGGCTAGTACTCCCAGGGATGGTGGCATGCTGGGGTCAGCAGACCACCATGTCTGGGACTGATTTTAAATAAAGCAGTCTTTTTTTTTTTTTAATACAGCCCGGTTTCCTTAAAGGAAAACGGGATGCATTTAAAAAAGAAAAAGGACACTTTTCAGTTTAATTTTTTAAGGGAAAGCAGTGGTCCAGGGACCACTGCCTGCTCTCAAGAAATATTTATGCACCCATTCACAAAGGGGAAGGGGTCCCCTAGGGACCCTTTCTCGTTTGCGAGTGGTTTACCACCTACTTGAAGTAGGTGGTAAACTGCAAGTGTTTTGCGGCCACAAATGCAGTCGCAAAACAGCAGTACATGGCATGGTGACTTGCTATTAGGAAGGGACACCCCTTCCTAATAGCGACTCGCAAATTCTATTTTGCGAGTCAGTGACAAGATATCAGTCACGAGACATCAGATGCAAATCAAAACATCTCATATATTCAAAAAATATATCTACCAATTGACCTCAACAAAATACCACTGCTGAAATGTAATTTGGGACAGCGGAATCCCCACTTTCTAAACAACAGGGAGGATTAGCCATTTAAAAAAAATGTATAGCTCCAACCCACGCCCCAATATGTCCAATGTGACCAGGGACACCAGGGATCACACATACATGGGCAGAGTGTGAGCGCTTGAACAATAGCTGCATTGTGTATATATTGTGAAGAAGGCACTAGATGTGCATACTTCTTTCTTCTGCATGTTTCTATCAATGTTCTACATGTGGTCTAAAGAATGGCAAAGAGGGCAAGTTACTCACCTATTGTAGGAGCTTCTAAGCTCTTGGTATGATATTTCATTGCTTGCAACGAGTGGGCTGTGCCATCTATTTAATACCACTGACAAATGAGCCAAAATCCATATCTTTTGAAATATTAGGACAATATCCAGCATCCCTGATTGGTTACAATATTATATTTTAAAGACTGTAGCTTCTTGAAAGATATTCCTCATAAGTTAAGTATTTCTGAACTAAATGTAGCCAGTTCTGTTAAGGGTACTAAGCAAAGATTCGACCTAGGATGTCCTAGAGCTCTTCTTAGGTAGAGCTATTATTTTAATGAGGAAGAATGTGATAAGGGCATCAGAATGACTTCTTTTGTGTTTTATTAACATGATACGTGCCTTTTTGAATAGAAAATATTTAGTTCTGATTGCATTCATTTTGGTCCATCTTCCAGGGCACATTGTTTAAAAATATTGCAGGTGTCATGAGGGAATACTTTTCTACAAGATTCCTGGTGTTCTTAAGCAGATTGCATCCAGGCCGGTTTGTCCCGGCTACAAATGAGAACTCTGGGCAGATGCATGACTGGTTCTGAGCACCCTCTCTAAGTGTATCCTATGTCCTGAGACGGTATGGCAGTGGCAGACAGGCCACTATACTTTTGTCTCTTGGGATGGAAAACTCTCACTCTCCACCAAGTTATTATTCTTTATTTTAAAACACTGTCCTCTCTCTTCAAGAAAGACAAATAACTGTGAGTGAGCAGATTCTGAGAAGAATCTCTAGGTACAAGAATACAATGGAAGACAAACATGAGTTGAACCCTGTGTGAGAATTCCCCCACAGAGGTTGTTCAGGGTTATTTGCCATGAATAGAGCACCATTACTTCCAACCTAATCAGAAAGGCATTGTCTGCAGCTCAAACAGCAGTGCATACCTTAAATTACTACTAACACAAGGAGTGGGTGTTCATCTTCTACTACATGTTTCATGGCCTCATGCAAATCACTTATGCAAAAACTGGAGCAAATAGCCTTAGCACTAATGGGGAAGTTGGTGTAATCAAACTCCTGGAGATGAGATGGGTGAAGTATAAGACTAATACCTTGTCTGTTAGTCATACAAATGGCTTTGGGACAAACATAAACGCATATGTATGGGTCAAACATTCATTATTTTACCAAGGAAGGGGAAGATATTCTGCAAGAAGTTCATCCAATTTTCTCCTTAGACATCAGATTTGAGCTACAGGAGATTTTCTGTGGCAATCAACGCCAGCCCTCTGTGGAAGGCCGTGGGTCAAGATGGGGTCCCATGGACCTCTACATTAAAGATATTGAGTTTTGGGCACCCATAATTATTAATTGTTTGCATTGTCCTGTCATTACCAAGGTACCCAGCTCTTGGTATTTGACTCTGATTGTACAACATTTTTAAAAGGGAAGTAGCCAAGGTCCTCGGTGTTAAGGCCCAATTTGCTGTTGGACTCAACAGTTAAAATTGTTGGGTGATTTGTCCTCAGGAGATCAGAGACTTGTGCAGAACTGCCCAAGGGGATTTCTTGGGTGCAATATGGTTTTAGGGAAAGTCTGGGTACTCAGCAACAGTGCCTTAGCTTACATATGATTATTAGCAATTACACTGTGGCATGAATTGGGTCTCTATATCTCTCTTCGTGGACTGCAGTAGCGCTTTTCATGGGGTCACCCAAGGAAATATTCTGACTGAGGAAGGTTTAGCCAAAGATCTGGTTGATTTCCTAAAGGCACTGCACAGTGGGGTCACTGCCTCAGTTAAGTTTAGTTCGAGGCAGACTGCTCCAAATTCTTTTTTCAGAAACAATGTGTATGCCAAGAGTATGTCCTGGTGCTGATAATGTTTCTATTGAACATTAATGGCTTAAGCGCTTGTTTGATTTTCTCCAGGAAGGATGAGCTGAAGATTATTTCAACCTCTCTCTCTGAGCCCAATTGTACGCTGACGATGCAGTCTTACTTTTACACACTCCCAATGGACTGAGATGTATAATTGGAGGTTTTCTGAAATTTATAGACAACATGGACTTAAAGGTTGATATCTTGAAAACCAAGTATATGGGCTGCGGTTTTAAACTAAGGAATTCAGTTCCTATCTGCATCCAGGGAAAGCCAATTGAGATGGTTAAGGATTACCCGTTTTTAGGGTGGAATGTGATTCCCATAGTACATGGTTGCCCTGTTTCTCCATTAGATGTATGCATTTTAACAGCTATTTGGCTTTACCAGCGTGGATAATGAAACCAATTCAGTTCCTTTTGGAAATATATGAACTCATACATCTTCCTGTTTTGATTTATGGGCTATCAACTGGGGATATTGTGATGCCACTAATCTGCAAGCAGAGGCTAGCCATTTCTGTAGGACCCTTTTAGGCATACCAACTTCCACTCCTCATTTCTGAAAACATGAGGAATTAGGTACAACTTAAGTGGAAAATCAAATCAAGTTAGCACCATTGTTACTTTGGATATCAATTTGGGTAACAATCATCTGGCCTTCAACCAAGAAATCACACTAGACTGCATGTTATGTGGTAGGGGCCATTTGATCCTGTGGCTCATATATATTAAGTACACTTCTGGAGCATTGGTAGATCAGACCTGTATACATCTCATTTATTAATGAAGGCTCGTATTCGTAGGCTGAAAAATATATGCTTTTCTAATGTAGCCAGAGAAGGGAAGGGAATGGGGAAACCTAGGTTATGGGGCTGTTGTACATACACTCAAGCTCATAGAACCATATTTAACTTGGTTCAGTAATGGACTGCAATTCTTTTTATTTTTGTACTTTTTTTATCCTTTTGTCTTGCTTTTGTGGCCTCTGGTCGAATAAAGTCTTATTTGATTGATTGATTAATTGATTGATTGACTTGGTTTAGTAACCACTGCAAAAGATTGCTTCTGGCTGCGGTCCATAAGAAGCCAGCTGCGTTACCCCCTTGACCAATATTATACTGCATCTGTCTTGATTTGCCCCTGTGATGAAATATCTGTCAATACCATGGCCCATATAGCCTTTTTTCGTAAACATTATGAATCCTTTTCGAATAAGTTTTTAATATCAATTTTTAAGCTGTATGGATTTTATCAATAGAAACCAGCTCTCTACTTTTTATGTAAATTACCAAATCAACTTGGGGATATTATCAAGAACTGGTGATAATTATCGCTGACCGCCGTTAGCAGGACTTTTTTAATCGCCGTCTACAGCAGGAAAATTATCGCTGTGTTAGCGGCGTATTAACAACATGCCCATAACAGGCGATATTTTCTCTTACTGGATGAAATTAGTGGGACGGCAATAAAAATCCTCGCGTTAACGTTAAAAAAGTGGTGATAAGCCCATTAGCGATTAAAAAAACGCACGTTAGGCAGCCCAACATGAATGATTTTTCCCTCTAACTTAAAAAATAGCAGTCCCCCTCCCATAGAAAAGATGCCCCAAAATAAAGTATAATGCAGAGCGGAGCAGCCAAGGCTGAGTGCAGCACACATCAACAACCCCTTCAAGCCACCCAACATCCAGGATGACTAGGATGAGACCCTGGATGACTCGTTGGACCTGTGTCTTGAGCCTGGATGCCTCCCTAGACCTGTGTCTGGAGCTTGGATGCCTCCCAGGACCTGCGCCTGGAGCCTGGATGCCCCGCTGGACCTGTGTCTTGAGCCTGAATGCCTCCCTGGACCTGCATCTGGAGCCTGGATACCTCCCTGGATCTGCACCTGGATGCCCCGCTGGACCTGCGTCTGGAGCCTGGATGACTTTCTGGACCTGCGTCTGGAGCCTGGATGCCTCGCTGGACCTGCGCCTTTACCTGGATGCCTCCTTGGACCAGCGTCTGGAGCCTGGATGCCCCGCTGGAACTGCATCTGGAGTCTCGATGCCTCACTGGACCTGCATCTTGAGCCTGGATGCCTCCCTGGACCTGCGTCTGGAGCCTGGATGCCTCGCTGGACCTGCGTCTTGAGCCTGGAAGCCTCGCTGGACCTGCATCTGGAGCCTGGAGTGGGATGTGGAGGAGCTGTGTAGGAGCTGTGTAGGAGCTGTGGAGGAGTTGTGGAGGAGCTGTGGAGGAGCTGTGGACGAGCTGTGGAGGAGCTGTGGAGTCGATAGGCCGTGGCGGGAGACATTGATGCACGATGATTGTCAGTACCTGGTGGCAAAGTCTGGCAGGTCACATGGAGCCACGTAGCTGACCTGTGTGAGAAGACTGCCTTGCAACCCTTGGCGCAGTCAATGGTAGAACCGCTTCTGCACACCAACGTAGTGAGGTCCACATCGCACACTTCAATTCATTTGTCTGCCGGCAGCTTGTTCCAGGTCTTGGATGCAATGTGGGAGAAGGATCTGCCACCTGCTCTGGCTCTGTGGATGCGCGGGGTTTCGGCCAGTGTGAGTTTGGAAGATCAGATGTCTCTTTTGGGTACGTGGACGTTGATTCTGTCATTGAGGTATTTGAGTCCATTGTTGTGTAGGCCTATGTCGGCGTGAGTGAGGATTTTGAAGGGGACTCTTTTCTCCACGGGGAGTCACTGGAGTCTACGTTGGTGTTGGCTGATGTGTTCGTGCTGGGGGATGCCGAGGATGAGTCTGGCGGTGGTGTTGTTTAATGTTCCTAGTTTTTGGGCTAAGGACTTGTAAATGCCGGCGAAGTATGCGTTTCATTAGTCCAGTCTGCTGGTGATGAGTTCATGGGTGACTGTCTTCCTTGACTCCGGGGGGCTACATTTAAAGGTATTGCAGAGGATGCGGAGGGTGTTGAAGCAGCTGGAGGTGATGGTGTAGACCTGTTGGTTCATGGTGAGGTATGAGTTGAGTACAATGCTGACGTCTTTGGCGTGGTCCGAGGGGGTAGGTGGACTTCTGAGGACAGCAGACACCAGTTGTTGTCCCATGCTGAAGGGGTGGTTCTAAAGACGAGGACAACTGTCTTCTCGGCCTTGAGCTACAGGCAGCTGTTGGTCATCCGGACTTCAACATCATGCATTTCTTTCTGGAAGTTGAGTCTGGCGGCGAGGGGGGCCATGTAGATCTTGAAGAAGGTCAGGCTCAGAGATTACCCCTGTGGGACACCGCAGGTGTTTTACGTGGGATCGGAGAGGAAGGGTGGCAATCTGATCCTTTGGCTTCTTCCGGTGAGGAAGGATCAGATCCAGTCTAGAGTTGTTCCTTGTATGCGGACGTCGTGTAGTCTGGCAACTAGTGTGTGGTGGGAGACGGTGTCAAAGGCCGCTGAACGTTTGAGTAGGATGAGGGCTGCGGAGTGGCCTTGGTCCAGGAGGGTGCGGATGTTGTCTCGGGCGGCGAGTAGAGCAATCTTGATGCTGTGGTAGATGTGAAGAGGGCAGGGGTTGTGGGGGCCCACAAGTGGATGCCTTTCATGGTCGAGGCGGTGTATTCGGTTGTGACCGGTGTCCAGGTGGAGATGGTGGGCTGGCTGGTGTGACAGGGGACGGGACGGCTGTGGTGTCTGGTGGGTGGTCGGCGAAGTTGTAGAGTTTTTTGATCTTGAGGTGGAAGTAGGTACCACGCTTATCTCAGAGGTCTTGGGACAGGGTGATGTCTGTGGCTTTGCTGCGTGGGTTGGTGAATTCATGAATGACCTTGGAGAGTTGCTTGTAGTTGGTGGAGTTGTTGAGGATGTGGTTGTGGTAGTCCTACAAGGTGCCCTTGTAGGTGGTGTAGATTTCGGATGTCTTGGTGTTTCTCCTGTTCTTCTCCAGGCATCTGCAGTTGCGTCTTGCTTCTTGGAGATTGGTGGTGAACCAAGCGGTTTTCCTGGGGCACTGTTTGTCGGACTTGCATAGCGGGCGAGCTTGTATGCATAGTTGGAGATCCATGTGTGGAGTTCTCTGGCTGTGACGCTGACGTCGGATGTATTGCCGACTCGGGTGGGGGTTAAGGTCTGGCAGCAGGGTAGGCTGGAGAACTGGCCATGGGTCGTGTTTGGCGAGGCCTGTTGTCAGTCTCTGAGTGTTCCGTGGTTCAGTGCATGGAGGGTGGCTGAGCTGTAGCAGTGGCTGGCTCGAGATCCAGGGTTCCTGTCGTGGTCACAGTCAGGTCACGGACAGACGCAGACGTACTTGGCTTAGGCCCACCTTCTGCGCACCAGAGGCGCACGTGCGCTGCGCCACCGCACAGCGTCCACCATTTAGGAGGGGGGAGGAACGATCAGCTGGGAGGCAGCAATGGGCGAGGACAGGGGTGCGGGCCACAGTGGCAGCAGCGGCGGGAAGCGGGAAGTGCGGGCTCAAAGAAGCCATAAAAACAGATTACAAGTTAAAAACAAGGGACAACTAACTGATGTAATCAATTGTGCGTGTGATCACCATGTTTTATGATGCACATTTTTGTAGTACATGGGTGACTTGTGCATCTTTTCTTTAGTATTAAAATTGAAGGAAGATGGTTTGCCAATGGAAAGTTTTGTTGTTCTAAGGGTGAATGATGGAAGATTCCACAACAAACAAATACAACCCAACACATCTTTCCCTTGCACTTCCATCAATCAAGTCATCTCCCCCCACACACCAACTGCCCCTCTCATCTCTCCTCCATACTGTAGAACCCTATAATTATTTACCTTCTTCCCAGTCCTATCAAGCAATTCACTACACTAGGCAATACCGAAAGATAACATCTCATATTTTGTAGGTCTAGCTTGACAGCGCAGCTATCTCCAGACCGGATGTGGTAAACAAACTGCTTTTAGGAGTACTACAGAGAGATACTTCGGCTCCATCCAAATTTTGATTCACCTGATTAGAGCTTATGATTTGGCCAAAGCTGTGTGCTTCCACGGAAAGAGTGCTTTCCCTCCAAGCAGCTGTGGTCATTTGTTTATCAGGCTGCGTGAGACAGGGCTCAAGTCAAACTGATGTGTTACAATAGAGTTTGCCCATTAGGTCAAACACTTGCTCCTTCAATGACGTTGAGGTGTTTTTTCTTCTCTGGGCACAAAATAGATGGGAGTAGGGTAGTACGAAGGAAGGTGTTGCTATAGTGTCCACTCGACCCCCTCTTCCCCTTCCATCATCAGCTTCGGATATACTTGCTTATTCAGGTTTCAAAACCTTTATTTGATCGTTGGATAAAAATCATGAAAGTACGAAATATAGTATATCACCACAAAGCTCACTTGTAAAGTGTTGGTGTTAGCACAAATATTGGTGAAAAACAGTGATTGATACAAGTTAACCTTCTTTATCAAAATGCATAAACATAGGGGCAGAGTTATGTTGGGAATGCGCCACGTTTGCTTCACGCAACTGTGGCGTAAACGTGGCGCATCCCTACGACCCATTTACAACGTGACGCATCTAGGCAGATGCGTCACGTTGTAAAGCCCTGCGCCACTTGTGGGCGTTCCGGCGCAGGGTGGGCGTTCCGGGGCAGGTGCGCCTCGCAAAAGTGGCTGAGTGAAATCTATAAGATTTCAATCAGTCACTTTCAGGCCAATGCTGCGTCAAAACCCTGCGCCTGCTTGAAGCAGGCGTAGGTCTTGACGCAGCATTGTAAAGATGGGGCACCCTCGAGCCTTGCTGGAGCTGCGTCGCGCTTGCCACGCAACTCCAGCAATGCGCCACCTTTATGGCACAGATGCGTCATGCATCTGTGCCGTTTTTGCCCCATGGTGCGTCGCATTGTAAATGCGGTGCACCATGGGTGGCGGCGCAGCGGCGCAAAATAACTGGCACATCCCTGGGGATGCGCCAGTTATCATAAATCTGCCCCATAGTCTCTGGCTACCACTATTTTCAACCCCCCCCCCCCCCCATTTTTTTCCTACTACGAATGGACATTTTGAGGAAGCAGCAAACCCTAAAACAGATGTTGGGCTGCATAACAGAGGTATATTAGAGCATCTCTGCACTTCTTAAAGGCCAATGATTTCAAAATGTGCTTTAGACAGAGTTGAAAAAATTGGCAAGATAATGTGCGCAAAAATATAAAATGCAACAGAGATTGTTCTGCCATCCCATCACATCTCCTGTCACTAAGGAGATGAAATAATTACAAATAGAGTGTTTCCTGAAAGCTTCCTTGTTTTTTTTCAGATAAGATGAACTCTGCATGACAGGACTCAACCAACCTGTTACAAAGTATATTTATAATGTCACGGGTGGTAAATGTTACGGGGAGACCAGTGTCGGCAGAGGACTTTCTAGCATAGTTCAGCCAAGAAACACCTCTGTCCAGACTAAGACAGTCTGAAATAGCATCTATATTAAAACTTGCTTTATTATTAGTCCACACGCTCACAAACAGCAGGGGGGAGGGGCAATTTAATGGTATCTGCATCATATTCTAAATTGAGTTCAGAGTGCAGAATAAAATTAAGACTGGAGAACGGAAGGTTTAACTGCTGCCTACATATTCTGGTTCCTTCTACTTGTATAGGGGAAACGCTTGCTCCACGGGTAGCTGTAGGGATACACTTCAGCTTATAAATCTTAAGGTAGGAAGAAATAGTGCGCCTTTTGGACCCGGTTAAAGAGGGAACCAGCCACCCTCCCAAGTTTCAAGCGTGCTGCATTAACTTGGAGTTGCCAAATATTGGCAGAATCAAAAGTAACACGAAGATAACAAAAATTCTGCACCATGCTCAGGTGTTGCTCTTGCAGATTTAGGATCGACATGGTTCTCCACACAGGCCATGATATGGGACTTCCAAAACATTGGTCAATATGTCAAGGTTACCAATAAATGATGCAAAAGAATAATGATGCAAAAAATGCTGAAATGAAAGAATTAGCAATTTTAGGCACATCCGTGGCAAAGATGGATAAGTGAATGCTTGGATTGTTAACATAAATGATAAAAAGCAGTGGTGCCAGAACACACCACTGATGGAGAGGAAATCGCATTCAAACCTTTAAACCGAAATATGACATCTTTTGAGAGAAAGATAATAAACCACACGTTAATGAAAATATGGTAAAATAGGAGAAATTTAGTTACTGCATCATAAAAGCATGCCGACAAAGATTTTGAAAAAATTGTATCATTCGTACAAGTTACCTAGACTGTGATTTGTTAGAAACGTGTAAATAGTAACCTTTCTTGTTATGAAGTTTACTTCGAATCATCAATATTTTAATCTATATATATATATATATGTATAACTAATAAGAATTAGCAAATGTTATGATTAATCCTAATTATGAGGATGAATCTTACTAAAAAAAAATCCATTTATGTGTGTAAACGTGTGCACCCAAATGACAAAATAAAAGTAGCTGTTACACATTCCAAATTAATGATTGTCCTGTAAAACTGTCATAGATTGTATTTTGTACATATACTAATGTTGCGCTCCTTTGATGAACACTTTAAAATGTCATTTGAAATATCTTTACGCGTTAATACTTGCAATGTAGTAATGCATTATTCTGACACGTATTATTTACAACCACACTAAATGATTTTAAGTGCATCAGAGTTAAACTAAAATCATGACATTCTTATGTTTTCTATGAATGTATGCTTGATAACTATACACATATATATTTTATATTATATTAGCATGATTTAACTGTACTCGTGAAGCTTCTTGACTTGCTGAATCTATTGCTCATGATAGAATTCCTCAATATAACAAATAACATGAAACAGTATTTTCTTTCCTGAGTTATCCTGTACTAAATAGGATACTTTGCTATATTTTCTGAGACAATCCAAAAAGTTGCCTGGGAAACTGTCCTCTTGAACTTGCTCATGTGCTCTTGCTAAAGGAGCATTGCTCTAACGTTTCACTTATTGGATTGTTAAGGATTGCGTAATTCTGCCACCTATTTCTCTACAGTCTGTGTTTTCTTTATGTCGCCACACACTTATCCTATACAAACTGACCAATGAATTGAGTGGTCTGACCAAATGAGGTGATTCCAGGTGGTTTCACCCTCGGAACTTTAAGAATATAATATTGCCTGACTAAACAGATGTGGTGGTGAGCCCTGAATTTGAATTGGCAAACTGACTGGCTGAAGAACTGGTGGACACACGGTGAGTGTTGGATGAATTGGCACTTATTCCCTTGCTATCGCTGCTGGACATTTGCAGAACTTCCATTGCATCTTTGATTTGCCTGATGCAGATTCACCTGCCTTCCTTTCTGAACTGAAGCATATACATAAGAGCCTTGTGGTCTTTTTCCTTTCTGAGAGAATGCTTGTATTTGCATATTCCAGGTCCCTTCCTGAACTCTTGAGCTTTGGTATATTTACCGTTGGACTCGGCCCTTTTTGCCTTTTCTGTGACCTGGTATTGGTGGTTTTAGGCCTCTGGGCACTTTAGCACTATGTTCCAATGTAAAGTGCGAGCACTCTCTGTGTTACATTTGTAAGGTTGGCCTGCCCTCCCATAGGAATGCATTGGGGAGTCCCTGATCAGTGTGTGTCAGTGGTAATTCCTGTTATGAGAGGAGCAGTGTGGTCAAGTCTGGTATGTATGAAATTGTGTGAAATATGCTTCGCAATGGTGTGCGCAGATTTATTGTGGTTATTTTAGAAATGCCACTTTTAGAAGTTGACATTTCTGTGTGCTATGTGTCTGCCTGCCTGATGTGAATTGCATATCTGGTTTGTGAGTGACAGGAGCTGGGAGGTGTGTGTGGCTCTAGGAGGGGGCAGGATGAGTCAGCCCTGGGCTGAATAGGACATCTGGGCTAAGAGTAGTGGGAGGGGTAATCCCCTGACTCTGAATAGGATGGTGCCTGCCCTAGTGAATGCTGGCTCTGCCCCCTGTGGTGTGTCTGATCACCTAGCCCCCACCTGACAAAGGGGAAGAGGAGCTTGAATAGAGTGCTCCAAATCCCCCCTGAACCAGTTGCATCTGGTTCCCCTAGCCCTGTGCTAAAGACAAATAGATTGTGTGATATAAATATAGGGGCTGTGACCCCATGATGTGGTTCAGTACCTGTTCCAAAACCAGCGGGGCGTGCTGCTGCTGGGGCCCAGGAGGACCTACCAGGAGGGTTTCCTCCCTTGGCCTAGCATGGCCTCCTTGATTCCTAAAGCCCTCCAGGACTTTGCTGCATCGAGCGCCTCGTGAGCGCTACGCTTTATTCTAATTTTCCCCCAGAAAGGAGCTTGTGGGTCTCGTAGCACTGAGCTGCCCTTCAGCGAGAGGGCATCCTGGGCGTTGGGATTCCCCCATGCTTCGTGATCGAGCGGGAGCCCACACCGCTGATTTATGCTTAATAGCAGGTGCCCACACTGCGTCATGATGCACCAAGCGGGTGCCCACCCCGCATTTTTATTGTCTCTTAAGAGGGAGCCTACCCCTCATTGCCCCCAAAAGAAGGGAGGAAAAACCTCTGCCACGATCCGCAGCTCCCCTGGTTGTGGGCAGGGCCTAACGGACTGAAGAGCAGAAGAGCCCAGGGAATGGCGGCTTTGACTCCAGCAGGGCTCCTGTGTGGCTGAGGGAGCCCTGCCTGGGCTCAGAGAAGTCCCAGATCCCAGTGTGGGGGGGGGGGGGGGGCGCAGGTGAAGTGAGAGGTGTCCCCGGAGGTCGGCGCATGCTTGCTCAGGGCTCCTGTGAGTGAGTGAGAGCCCGCAAGCGCCAGCAAGAAAGAAGCGGAGAAGAGCTGAATGCCGGTCCCAGCCGGAGGCGAAGACTGGAGGAGTCCTGCCCCCAGAGCTGGAAAGTGGCGCTCCATAGTGGCTCTTTGTTATTGGTGCCTGTGCAAAAGCACAGAGTCTAAGCGGCCCCGTCTAGCAATGGGCCGCTCCAACGTGGGGCATATTTTTCTTCAAGAGCCTGCTTGGCTCCAACGATGGGGCCTATTTAATTCAAAGGCCCAGAAGGGCTCGAGGGCACCATTGTGCCAGGGCCCCTTCAGTTTGTTTATCCCAGCTGCCCCACTTGCAGACGGGAGCTGAACTGATGGGGTGATTTTATTTAGAGAGCCCGGTGGGGCCCAGAGGGCACAGTCGTGCAAGGGCCCGTTTTGCCTTGACCCCACCTGTGCCGTACCAGCGCGGGCAGTATAGACAACAAATGGTCCTTGACATACTTTCGCTAATGAGAAAAATCATAACATTTGATGTATACTCTTAGTTCCACATACACGACTCAATCTATGATTTCACTGACATGGATGATGCTAGCCCACAGCATCAAAAATCATTTCCAATAGGTACCAATAAACAAATGAAACCAAAGAGAGGGGGTTCAACTGGGTAACTTAATTTAATATACCATGTATTGACGAATGGGAATCAATGTCTCTATATACATATATTTACACAGATCATAAGACAAAATACATTTTTTTTTTTTTAAAAAAGGAGAAAGAACGTGCACAGAGAAAGATAAAGTGTGTGCTCAAGTGAATGATCAAGAGGATCAGAAAAAACAGTGTAGGTCATTTATATACAAGGAACATTGAGCCTGCCCTAGGTAACGCTCGTAAAAAATACTTCTTTTCTACTCGCTGAGTGCTATCTACAATTCCTTGGTCCTTAGATTGCACCGTTGGCAATACAATTGCCAGGGAAAAGGGGATGGAAGGTGGACTGGGGACAGGGATCAGTAGGTACAGGCTCCCAAAGGGGAATGTCGTCGACGTTTCGACCCAACCATGTAGTGGGTGGTTCAAGTCCTCAAACACGGGTCTTCATCAGGACGGAGTGACAAGGGAAAGTCTTTCAGAGTGCACGTCAATTAAAAAACATTCTTTTGGCACCCTCCCGTGGTGCCTTGACAACTCAAAGTGCGACGATCGGTCCGCACTCGTAATATGCAAGTATCCAAAGGTATACCAATGCGTTTGTCACTGTCGTTCTAATTTCAAAAATGTATATACTGTCAATCCAGCACGTCTGATGCCAATTGCTCGTATATTCGAACAGAGCACAGGTAACTAGTTTTCTGGCGCCGTTCCGTAGTGTGCAGCCTTTCGTCTCGCACCGCGTTATGGAATGCGGAAGCAATTGGCATCAGACGTGCTGGATTGACAGTATATACATTTTTGAAATTAGAACGACAGTGACAAACGCATTGGTATACCTTTGGATACTTGCATATTACGAGTGCGGACCGATCGTCGCACTTTGAGTTGTCAAGGCACCACGGGAGGGTGCCAAAAGAATGTTTTTTAATTGACGTGCACTCTGAAAGACTTTCCCTTGTCACTCCGTCCTGATGAAGACCCGTTGTTGAGGACTTGAACCACCCACTACATGGTTGGGTCGAAACGTCGACGACATTCCCCTTTGGGAGCCTGTACCTACTGATCCCTGTCCCCAGTCCACCTTCCATCCCCTTTTCCCTGGCAATTGTATTGCCAACGGTGCAATCTAAGGACCAAGGAATTGTAGATAGCACTCAGCGAGTAGAAAAGAAGTATTTTTTACGAGCGTTACCTAGGGCAGGCTCAATGTTCCTTGTATATAAATGACCTACACTGTTTTTTCTGATCCTCTTGATCATTCACTTGAGCACACACTTTATCTTTCTCTGTGCACGTTCTTTCTCCTTTTTAAAAAAAAAAAAAAAAATGTATTTTGTCTTATGATCTGTGTAAATATATGTATATAGAGACATTGATTCCCATTCGTCAATACATGGTATATTAAATTAAGTTACCCAGTTGAACCCCCTCTCTTTGGTTTCATTTGTTTATTGGTACCTATTGGAAATGATTTTTGATGCTGTGGGCTAGCATCATCCATGTCAGTGAAATCATAGATTGAGTCGTGTATGTGGAACTAAGAGTATACATCAAATGTTATGATTTTTCTCATTAGCGAAAGTATGTCAAGGACCATTTGTTGTCTATACTGCTGAATACCCAGGTCCTTTGACTACATTGGGTCTACCCCTGTTTTATAACAGTACCAGCGCGGGCAGCTGCAATGTTTCTGCCTATTTGTTCAGAGGGCACATTGAGTGCCCAGTCATTCCTTTCCTTCACAGCTGCGCAGCACTTAGTGCCAGCTGCCACGTTTAGGCCAACAGTTCTTTGGAAGCATTTTTAAAGAGAGAGATAGGAGTGAGAGGCACTCCCACGCCCAGCGCAATGGTGCACTTGTGTGAATTCCGCTGCCTTGGCTGCAGCCCTGACATTTTGGACATAGGGCATTTGAGCCCCCTTTGAGAAGGCCAGTTGGCCAGGGGGATTGAGAGTGATAGGGTGATAGGCCCTAATGTGAATCATGTGGTGCTAGGAAATGTGATTTATATGCTATGATTTACGCACCCTGTTTTATGCCTCTAATGTGGTTTTATGATTATGAGATTATTTGCATACTGTAGTTTATGCTAGTAAGATTGTTTTCTACTGTGAGTTATGCCTCTAACGTGAGTTATGCTTAGGAGGTTATAGTCTATTATGTTTAGGCTTATGAGATTGGCGCAGAATAAATTTCACTCCTAAATGTGATACTGTGCATAACATGATTTGTGTTACAGGATGATGCTGAGTACAGTGTTTGCCAGTAATGACTGGTTGTGTTCTATGTTTATTCTATGTTCTACATTTACTATTTTTACTAAGTGTTGATTCTGACAGTGGTCCAAGTGGCCCGGTCATGTGTATATAATCCCCTGTAAATATTGCCCAGTGCCAGTTGGCACAGTGTATATTGTGTGATTACTATTCCAAAGTGTTTTATGATAATACAAAGGCTATTTTTGATATAACCTTGTGTGGAGTTCCTTTTGTGGGGTGCCTAGTATGTTGTTGCTGTGCATGTTGCGCAAATGCTTTACACATTGCCTCCGGGATAAGCCTGACTGCTCGTGCCAAGCTACCAAGGGGGTGAGCAGGGGTTATCTTTGGCATGTAACTCCCTTGCCCTGACTAGAGTGGTGGTCTCTGCCTGACTTTGGCGCAAGCCTTAGTCAACCAGAGATCCCATTTATAACATCTACTTTGACTCTGGAAATTTTTCGATGCATTTAAATTTACTTAACTCTTGATCAATTATACTAAATATTTCCACATAGTCTTAGCTATCTTAATTATTTATCTCCAAATGAATACACATTCTTAATCCTGTTAATCAATTATCAGAAAATTTCCTATCAGAGCGATTATTGAGCATCAAATTCTACTGTTATTATTCTGTATTGCTTTAACTAAGCTTTTAGTGTGTATAATATTGGCTCGCCTATGTTTCTTCAAGAGATTTGGGTTTGCCGTAGTAATTCTTTACCTTTATAGAACTGTATTAAGAGTAATTTCCATGAGCTAAATTTCTAGTTTGTAGTTCAGTTATCCAATCCCTGGTCCTCATTGGATGACTGCTGGCTCCCTTTTATCTAACCCCTCTTAGCACAAAACAAGGTCCACCGGGGGACGAAGAGAAAGTGGTATGCTCATTCGATAACAGGAAAACCATAGTTCATTGATGTTGAGCCCAGTAAATGCTACAGCACCCTGGAGGCTCCCCACTAGCTAAAGGAACAACATCAGAGAGTTCCTCTGACCAGCCATGCTGCACCCTGGCCCCTACATTTTCATGCAGGGAGTGCTGAAAATTAACTAGAGGAGCTTCTACCCTAAGATTGATTATCATCATACAAAATTTGATCCTGTTTACACACTCGAATGTGGAAGACAAGTCTTAAAAGGCCAGGTTCAGTGGTCAGTGCATGGCAATGGTGTTCTTACTCAAAATCAAGTGCAAGTTCAGGCACTATTCCACTGTATCTAGCCCAAAACAGAAGCCCTACTGGCAAAAGGACAGAATATTGTTATTGCTAGCCCAAGTCTGCAGGCTATTGAAAATAACCCTCCCCAAAACTTCATTGAATTTTTTAAAAGGGATATTGGCCTGCAGCATTTAGGGGACCCTCAGTCTCGTTGTTTAAAGATTGGTACAGAGGGTTCGGCAAAGATGGCCAGCGGGAAGGACGCGTTCTGCTGCGTCTCCCTGCTTTTGGGCGCCCTAATCTGCCCCCATCGGAGCTACACAGTCCTCTAAGCAGCGGATTTAAGTATAGAATAACTTCCAGCCCAACATTGCTATCCTGAAGAGTGAAATTGGGGCTGGAGGCTTGAATTTGACTTACCTGGTGTCCTGCGCTGCCAAAGGACGGGGCTGCAGACCTCGTGGTCGGGCGCCGCTGGTGGTGGGCCCTGAGGCGGCAGAGTGGAGTGGTGTGGCCGGATTCGCGCCTTACCTTGAGGGTGCAGACTCCGACACTTTGAAAACAGCAGGTGGCAGTGAGGAGGACGCCTGGGCCTGGGAGATACAGGCTGGGCCCCGAGAAGCGGAGAGCGAGTGAGGACTGGTGGACTGGGTGGTGCGCTGATGAGGAGAAGCCCTGCAGGTGCTGCCCGTTGAGGCTCAGAGCAGGTACATATCCCGCGACCTCGGCCAGATCATCGGCTGGAGCGGTGGGTGCACGCCAGGAGCATGTGGTGCCGAAATACACGGCGAAGGGGAGCGGCGGCCAGACCCATAGGCTGGTGTCCAGACTTTGCAGTAGCGCGCTCGTGGGGGGCTGGGGACCTCGTGGCCGGAAGGTCCCCGGAGGCTGAGCAACACAAAGGGGGCCGGAGCAGGGTGACCACTGAAGAGGCAGGTACAAGTCCTCGGTGTTAAGTGGCCAGAAGAGAAGAACGGAGCGGATCGTCTAAGGCAGCCGGTGTTGGCGATTGAATGCCTGGCTTACAAGGTGAATAGAGGCCTGGTAAGCCGGAGAGGTGAGCAGGTAGAGGGCGCCCAACCTACGGGCATACGAGGGAGGGATAAGTCAGGCCCTATCCGGAAGCTCGACCAGACCATCAGCTGCCGCTTCGGATGCACATCAGGGCCGATTGGAGACTCTGACGAGCCGGGACGGGCCTGGGGAGTCAGAGCCAGCAGCATTCACTTGGACGCTAGGAGTCTGTGGGCGCCTGATTAGCCGGGCGAGTCATTGGCCAGCGGCAGCGACTGACACCCGTGGAGGAGCCAAGAGGCCGAGCGGGGGTCCTGTTTGGGAGCTGTTGGAACCACAGAGATCGAGGATATCCTCGGAAAGCTAGTAGAAAGGTCGGGGTAGCTATCTGAAAGCAATGCAGCCCTGGGATGGGAGAGCTAGGATATCGCCCCGCATTCGGTGGCCTGTCTTACGAGGTACCCGTACAGAGGGAGAAGAAGCGGTGCTGCGGCCCGAACATATTGGCTCCCCCTTCGTCCGGCGCGGATTCTTGGTCAACAGAGATAGGGGCGGCGGGCTCACTTCAAGGGGGTACCGAGGATCTCACTCAAAACTAAAACCTGTAGCCCTCCAGATACAATAGACCTTGGGGACAACACGAGTACGCATCAGGACCAGGCACCCGTGGGACCGGAGACAGGCCCTTGCTGTGATCAGTGCGAACACCCAGGCCGGGATCCAGACTGGACGTGCCCACAATGACGACACAGCAAACCTAGAAAGGCAGTTCATTAAAAGATATGCTTACTAAACCCTCATCGACGAGCCCAGATGCGGCGGGGCGGAAGCACCAATTACACAATCTTTCCTGGAGACGTTATTAACACCCTCCGCGACGACTTCCAAACCCTGAAGTGCGAGGTGGGGGCGAAATGAGGGAGATCTGCAGGGACGTGGACACTTTGGGTAACCGGGTGGCCGCAATCGAGGATCAGGAACACACGAGGGACGACGAGGTGACGCAACTCCAGCAAGAAGTGATCCACTTGAAAGATCAACAAATCGATCTCCAGGCTCACTTGGAGGACCTCGAAAACCACTCTCGGTGGAATAACATTTGGATACAGGGGATTCCGTTGGACGCAGAAGGGTCAGCTGTGGTCTCATTCCTCCAGGCCCTGTTTAGGGAAATTCTGGGGGAACCGGAAGGTGTGGAGATCCGTATCGACAGAGCATGCAGGGTCGGTCTGCGGAGGAGGACCCCGGCTCCGTAACCAGATATTCTTGCATGAATACCCCTAAAGGAGCGTATTCTTCGAACAGCCAGAGCGAAGCAACCACTCCAATATCAGGGCCACACACCAGTGTTGTACCAGGACCTGGCTGCCATAACACTGCAGAAAAGGTGAGATTTCAGAGAAGTGACCTCCCACTTGCATGACAATGGTGTGGCATATTCCTGGGGCCATCCCTTTCGTGTCATCTTTAAGTGGGAGGGAAGGCTTCACCCGATCCGGTCACTGCAAGAGGCTTGCTAACTGTTGGGTCTGCCTCTTCCCAGCCACGACAAAAAGCCCACCTTGAGTCCGTGACCACCCCAAGAACGATGGCAGAGAGTCGGCTCGAGACATTCATCAGGATCTCCGTAGGGGCCCGACCCCGAGGCTATGGCGCAGGAGCGGAGGGCTGCATTGCAGCCAGTGCTTAAAGACACAGTGTCGGACGACAGCTCTTGATCTAAAGGGAAACTGATACTGATCAGACTGTCTTATAGATACTTCTTTATATATACTGTGTTAAGTTAGCATGAGCTTATTAAATGTTTAAACGCCATTTTTCCTTCGGCTTCAGTTTGCACACGACACATACTTGTTATTGTAGCTTTCAACCTAGAAGAACGATGTGATTTATTTGAGAATAATATGTTATTACTCTGATATCAGTTTTGCTTGGTACACTGTCTGAACAGTGAGTGCTGAACCCTCTAAGAATAACTTAATACAAGGTTGCTGGGAGGTCTGATCTTCGCACCACATTAGACATAACATAAATACAGTTGCTGCCAACAGTGGGCTCTAAGCGGGTTTAAGATAGAGTTACAGGGAATGCAAGAACACACTTGATGATGCTTCGCATACAGAGAGCTGGTTGAAGATGATGTGATCCTCTGCCACTGAGATTCAGAGGTATGGGCCCGCCCTGCTAAAACCCAAAAGAGACCTTCATAGATATAATATTGTACTAAATAGGGAGGGTGAGAAATAGGTGTTATTAATTCCTATTCATTTCAGCATTATAATATGCTATCACCGTTTGCTTATTATGGATTAGTAACTATGCTGATAACTTTGATTCTTATAATATGTTTTCTTGTATTATATAAGACACTGCATTTGAGAATCTTGCATTAGTAAATAAATATTTCAAATACGCACGTGTCCTCTTTTACTCCACGTTCTGGTTTGAAATGATTATAGAGCGAAAGAGTGTTCATGTGTTCCACGATACCTGAGGTAACCTAAGTTCATGTTCTGGTTTGTCTAAGCATTGGGAGTTTGTTATGACCAATGAGACACTGTAGCTAGCTCGGTAAAGGGATTTTGGGTACTGAGGTGAGTTTTGGGTCATCCTAATTCACTGAGGTTCCAGATCTCTATGCACAGTTCTGGAAGAGAACGGAATCCCTGCTACATGGCGCCCAATCGTTGGTGGTCTTATATCATGACACTCGAGTAGTATATCATTCAAACCTTAACCCCTTCATTGCCATTTCCGGAAAACGGTGGTGTCGGAAAAACCTACCTATTTTTGTAATAGGTCTTTTCAAGCTTGAATCTTCCTAAAACGGTTTCCTTGAATTACTACCCAGTTGTGCTACAAAGTTTTCCTTTGTTTTTTCACATTCCTGTGCTGTCATGGCCCAAGCCGTGGACATTCCGCAGCATAGTCGCATTGCAGTGCGTGACCATTTGCGGGCTTATAATGTTCCTTTGGAAGGCTTGGCGGTGATCATGGTGGTGAGTGCGGAACATGCTTATCCATTCAAACTGTTTTATTCATGGGTGACGTTTCCGGCGGTGGACGCAAATTCTGGTGTGTTCCACACGTACACTCCCACTCCTGTACCTAATGAGTATACTCCGTGCAGAGCGCAGGAAGTTCCTATTGATGTTTGGCAGCATGGAGTTTGGTTTGGTGGCGCCCTACCCCATTCTTTGACGGCTCCGAGGTTAGGTCCTTTGTCCTTGTCCATTGTCCATTCCAGGCGCTAGTTGGCCTGTTTTGGCTGGGTTTACTCCTCATCCTCTACACGGCAATTGTAACGTGGCTGAACTCAGACGACTACATGTAGTCGAGATTGCCGTGATTAGAGCCTTAGTGCATTACGTGGGCCGTAATCTTCCGGGTGGAGCCCCGGGGGGTGCGGCGCTTCCGGCCGGGCAGGGTGGTTTGAAAATCAGTCCTGTCATGGTCAATTCTGTTATGGGCAAGAAGCCCCAGGATAAGGATGATTTTCCTTTCTGGCTTGCCGAGAATTTGACCAGCTGGAAGCTGTATTTCCTAAATACGACTCCTGGTGAAAAACACCGAATGCTTACACTTAGTTTGCCGAAAGATTTGGCCCCTGAACTCGTTGACTGTGAGACCTGGGGTAAGACTTTTGCAGCGGTCTATGCATGGTGCTATGGCACCCCGTCTATGTCCGTGCTGTCTTCGGTCCTTAAACGTGTTCAAGATGATCACGGACCGGAGTCTGCGGTAGAGTTGGGTATGCGCCTGTGTGGCACCTTTGATGTGGTTTGCGATCTCATCCTTGCTAATGTCAAGGGGGATGCAGTGAACTTTCAGGTTGCTAACGCGTTGGTGGCGCTTCCCGATGCCGAGAAACCCCGACAGTTAGCGAAAAGTATTGTGGCGGCTTATAAAACCGTGGGTCGCAATAGTAAGGGTCTTAAGCCTTTTTCTGTTAAGGAGAAAAAGCAGCCCCAGGGACAGACTTCGGAAACAGAAGTTCAGCCCAAGTCCAAAAAACAAAATTGGCCTAAAAAACAGAAACAGGAAAAGCAACAGCAACAACAACAAACACAGGTTTCTCGTCCTGCGTCTCCGTTGCCTGCGCAGTCGGAACGAGTTTATGATTTGCACGATCGCGCGATGATTAAATCACCTGAACGATTTCAGGCTTCTGACCAACGCTCTCCTCGTTCCTTTCAGGACTCATCGGCCCCGACAACCGGTGGAGGAGGGGGCGGCAGGGGTCGGGGTGGACAGCAAGGACGTGGCCAGCCCCGCCCAAGAAACGGTGGAGAACAGCAGGAAGGCTCTACGCCTAAGAGACCACAGTTTGCCAAGAAGAAGGTTGCAGCCTTAACAGCGCATCGATATGCCCCAGATAGTGAGAACGCGGCTTCGGAATCTGACGTGGGCTCTGACCTTGCTGGACAGAGCGGCGGAGATTACCATAGTGAGAGAGGCCCTCCGTCCACTACTGAAGGTGACAGCGACTGATACTTATGTTGTCATTGAAACAGCTGATACCAGAGTTGCTCCCCCTGATAGACTTTTTGAAATTGTCCTGTTGATCGAAGGTGACATACAACGAACCATACGAGGGGTATTTTGGGAAAATCTATTGTCTACGTATGACATCTTGCTTTCGGTGGCTGACTGGCCCCCACCGTTTGTACTCGCAGCTCCGCGAGGGGAGGAGGTGATCCTCCCCAGTTTCGGAACACTGTCTCGAAAGTGGAAGCGCTGCATTTTGCAGAAGAGTGGGCTCTGGCGCTTGCACCGGCTGTGTACCGCAATCAATGTGGTTGGGATAAACTGTCCTCGAGCCACGAGATTCCTTTACAGTCTCAGCTGCAGCCTCAACCTCAATATCCAATACGATGTGAAGCCAAAGCTTCAGTCGCGGCTATCATTGAACAATTGGAATATCAAGGTGTAATTGAAATGTGTGTGTCACCGATGAATAACCCTCTAATTACTGTGAACAAGCCAGACGGCTCATATCGTTTGGTTTTGGATTACCGGCATTTGAACTCGCATTGCCGTAACTGTGCAATACAGAATACTCACGGCTCTGCCCTTGTGAATAGTCTTGTGCGTAAGCGGTTCAAAACCACGCTTGACATTTCCAATGGTTTTTATGCCCATAGATTGGGCGGTCTAAGTTCCCAATGGACCTCCTTCACATGCGGCGGTGTCCATAAATGTTTTGGCGTCTCCCTATGGGCTATAAGAATAGTCCTGGGGTCTTCTCCGCCCGCATTGTCTCTCTTTTGGAGAGAATCGACCCAGATGCTTGTTCATATGTGGATGACATATATCTCACAGACGACGAACTTTGGGAGAATCTGTGTCGTGTCAACAGTATAATTTGTAACTTTGCAGATATGGGTTACAAGTTTAACTTTGCAAAATCGCACATTGCAGAGTACACAGTGTTGTTTCTGGGCTACGAGCTCAACAATGAGGGAAAGGGTTTGGCTCCTCACTTCCTGGAGAAATGCGCACAGTTGCGCTCTCCGACGACACTGAAGAAATTACAATCATTACTGGGCTTTTTAAATTTTGGGAGAACATATATTCCGGAATACGCCCAACGTATCAAGCCTTTGTATGCTTTGATACAACCATCTTTTTCCAAATCATGCTGGCTGCCTGAGCATTCAGCTATTCTGCAATCTTTGCAAGCTGATTTGCTTGCTTTTGAATATTTACAGACTCGTGATAACCAGACCAACCTGGTGATAAGAACTATCCCTGGGACGGTGGGTTTCACGTACCTAACTTTTAATGAAGGAGATACATTCACCTATTGCTTACAAGTCACACTTGTACACTTCGGCTGAAATGCGTTTTTCCACTGTGGAGAAAGTTTTAACGGCTGTACAGATGGCAATTCTTAAGGAACGTGCCCTGTCACAGGGAAAACGCATGTTGGTGGTTACCCCGTGTCCTGCCTTGGAGGCAGTTACGAAAGCCAGTGTACCGAATTCCAAAGCTTTGCACCCTCGGTGGATACAATGGGCTGCATCCTTGACATCCCAGGATGTCTCATTTATTTTTGACGCCACTTTACGGTCGCAGGAGTACTTACAGTATGAATTCGTTCATCCGGCTCCTTTAGCAATGCGGCCGTTGGAGGATTTCCATTGCATCATTTACACTGATGGTTCGGCGCAGTTTGCGCATGGCTCTAAACATGCCTACGTTTCCGCATGCGCCATTGTGGTCTTTGCCATGGTGAACAATGGGGTCAAGTCCAGTGTTGTGCACACGCAGACACTAGGGGACTGCACTGCACAATTAGCAGAACTTCGTGCTCTGATGCTTGCATTGGAGTACGCTGATCCTAGTGTGACGACTTTGATCGTAAGTGATTCTTACTACTATGTCCAGTCTTACAATGAGAACTTGTTCTTTTGGATTCAGAATGAATTTCGTGATTCCAAAGGTAGCACAATAAAACATAAAATGATCTGGGTCCGAGTGGCTGAACTTAAGGAAAAGTTACCACTCGTGTTTGTGATTCATACTCTTGGCCACCAGCATGTGGGAGTCCACGCTGAAGGTAATTCGCTTGCTGATGAAGCGGCGAAGTCAGCAATATCTAAATACTTAGTTGCAGCAGTTACACGGTCCAAAAGTAAGATAGGTGATGAAATCTTGGCGGCTGTAGCTGCCACTGAGAAGGGAGGTAAATATCCTGCGGGGTTCCCTTCGAAGTACACATACCACTTAAGACCCGATACGGTTCCTTATGTGAAAATTCCTGATGTTGGTGAACGTTTGATTCCCAACTTGGATCGCAGAGCTACGTTGATTACAGATGCGCACGAAGGTGTGGCGTCTGCGCATGCGGGCGTCTCGGGCACTGTAACTCGGCTACAACTAAGGTTCCGGTGGCGGGGACTGTACAAACAGACGCGTGATTATGTCCTTCAATGTGACATATGCCAGCAGATTAAGCCTTCGACTGCTGCGCGTCCGCCTCAGACACAGTTGTACATATCTAATAAGACACTGGGGTGTGTTTATCTAGTTCACTGCAGTCCTTTTTCTTCTGATACTGCGTATAAATACATCTTAGTAGCAGTTGATTCATGCAAACGCTTTGTGTGGGTATGGCCCCATCGCAGCGCTGATTCACGGACTGTCATAAGAGATTTGCGTGTCTTTGTAGGGATTTTTGCCTGTGGTACCTTCCATTCGGATCAGGGTCCGGCTTTCGCCTCTAAGGCGTATAAGGATACTATGATTTCAATGGGGGTCCAAGTCAAGTTTTCGTCTCCATACAGACCTGAGGGTAATAGTGTAGTGGAACGAATGTACCGTGACTTAAAGCAATCTTTGACAGCTCGAGTTATAGGCACTGGCAGAAACTGGTTGGCCCATCTTAATGGCGTGCAGCGTGCTCTTAATAATCTCCCTAGAAAGTCTCTGGGTGGGCGGACCCCGTACGAAATGTCTCGCAAAGGAACATTTGCCCTCCACTTCGGATGTTGCATTGCAGATCCCGGTAGTTGGCTGGCTGCCCCAAGTTGGAGAACTGGTTCGAGAGAAGATCGATAACAAGAAAGAATTTGGTCCCTCCTATCGAGCACCGGTTCGCGTTCTTGGAGTGAAGGGCACAAGAACAGTCATATTACCACCACTTCCAGGTCGTAAGGAAAACAGATTTATCTCTATTGACAATGTCAAGATACACAGGGTGGCCGATTCTTAATAGCATGACTCCAGCGGTTTCCTGTCCATCAATTGTGAGACATTCTGTGTTGGACACTACTTCAAATGCTGAACCAGATGTGGCACTCAAGATGCCTGTTGTTTCCAATCCTTTATTGAATCCTTTTCCGGTGAATAACAATGATGACCTGAATTACACCTATCCAACTGACTTATCAATGCCCGATTTACAAACTCGTTTGGCCACAGAATCCAGATTCTCTTTTGACTCTACTTCGGCACATTCAACAAAACCATCACGTTTAGCTACATATGTCACCCTATTTAAAAAACATTTTTTGATTCCCCCTTGGACATATATTTGGCTAGTTCTATTCTCGATTTATGTCAATTGGTTTTGTGTTTTATTTTTTCCGTCTGATCGATGGACACTATGTCAAAGAGAGAACAGGAATTCGTCACCTTAATGGAACTTTGGCCCCACTTTCCTCATCACATTCAGCACACAGACTGAAATGAGACTTGAATGTTGTTCATCACTGCTTGGCCTGTTCTTGATGAGATTGTGTGGGATGCGGTTAGATTTCAAATCCATGGCCCCACTGAAGTGATTAATGTTCCTAATGTACTTAGAGTAAACGTGGGGGATGTAGTGAAACAAAACATACGTTCTGATGATTGGGATATTCAGGCCGTGGACGCACTATTCTCTAATTTGAAATATTATGCTGCCTTTGATGCTGAAGATTTATATTTAGATTCCATTAATTATGGTGATTTGTTTTGCTTTCAATATTTTGGTAATCATTTTCTGCATAAAACAAGTTCCAGGAGGGTTACTGTAAATTACACTCAGTGGGAACATTGCCCAGCACCGTTACAAGGCAGCTCCAGTATTTTTTTGAAGAAGTACACTTATTTTACCGACTTTAATCAATCAAGTCCTGAGTCCTTTTATTTTAAAATGACACAAAAGTCCATGTCCAAGCTTAGGCTTACCGATACTAAATTGTTGTATTCAAAGTCCTTTCTAGAAAAATTAGCTGTTGAAGGCTATGAGCTATGGAAGGAAACCATTGACCTTAAATCAGTTTGGAGTTCTAAAAGTTGGCAGGTACAAGGCACTGAGGCTTTGCACCGTGCATGTCTCATCCCCAATCATATGTTGTTTTTAAATTCAACTATTTCACAAACAACATGCTTTGGCTTGGCTACTTCAAAAAAGTTGAATACACCTATTATTCCTGATTTGGAAGAATATTCCGGTTGGGGTAATTACACTAAATTATCCATTCGAGATTTGCAGGCATTATTGCGTAATTCATCCTTTAACATATCCAGTTTGGATGCTAAGGGTTGGCTGTTGTGGCAAAGGAGCTCTGATTCTTGCCAACGTCGCTTTCTGGGTTTAACTGAGGGTTTTACACAAGTCAGACCTGATCCTCGTTTTGATGCTGATCACACTGTTACCATTTACTCAGTGGGCAAATTGTGTCAGAATTGACTACAGCATTCCACATTAGCTGCAGTTAAACAACATCTGTCTCAGTTAAATGATAATGTGGATTTAAATGTTTTTATAAAAGGCCCGGCTAATGGTAGATCTGAAAGATGGATTTATGCAGTTTACAATGAAATCTGGAAATGTTCTCAAATTGAGGCTGCTAAACGCCTAAGGGCAATTGACCAAGCTAATTTGGAAAAGGTGCTTGCAGTTGTTGATAACAGTATTAACATGCTTTCTTCCCGAATTTACACGTTGAATATTATTGTTTCTTCTGTTGTTGACATTGTAAATGATGAGGTGTCTGTATTATACCATGGTCAAAATCAATTGCGTTCTGTAATGCAGTTTGCATGGACTCTACAGACACTTAAGGCTGGGCATGTGCCCTGGAGTTACATGAACGTGTCCTCCCTCTTTGCCCCATTTAATTTGACTGACAAACAACGCATGCTTTCAATGCGTGACGCATCATTTTCTATGTTACATATTGAAAGGTTAGAATCTTTACAGTTCTCTGTAGCTGAGGCCACTGCTGCAACGTGGCTTATCCATGGATTAATTACATTACCATTTGCTTTGTACAAATTTACTAATTGTATGTGGTATATTGCAATAGGGCGATATGAACCACTAGGTAGCGCATTCCTCCATGATGCATGGTCTCTGCCATACACATACAGATGAATGAAGGATGGAAAGGAAGTGAATCTTAATGGTGAAGAATGCACGCAGTCGCCTGACCGTTCATTAATATGCAGACACACATCCAGTTACACGGTTCTTGTAACCAGGACCGGCCTAATTTAGCCTGTGTTTTGAAAGGCACACCAGTTCCCGCAATAGTTCCCACATTCACATTATTGACAAATGGTAGTTATTTGCTTTTAAATAACGAAGAGTGTTGTGGTTTAATTATCGGTATAGCTTATGTGGTAACTGTATCGGAACGTGTGGTCTGTTGCAAAAATGTTCTGTATCCTCCTACACATGGGAATTCAGATGTTTCCATCTGGCCGCGCATCCCAACCTTGAAGGCAGAGTTCAATGGTATGAGTAGAATAGGAGCCCTTTTGTCTCAAAAAGAAGTGGCCCTGAGCTCGGCCCGAGAAACTTTTGTCCTTCACATAGCTAGCACATGCACAGAAGTGCAGGCGCTTTTAAATACTGACTTGCCGTTTCATTTTTGCGAGTTAGTTCATCAAATCTTTAATGCCTCCTCCACGTCTGGCCTCGCTCACTTTTTTGAAATAGTTAGCAGTGGTCTCGTGACTTCCTTTGAAAAGATATTTAGTATCATCCCCGGGTTCTTCCATTCTATATTTTCGAGTCTGTTTGGCGGATTCCCTGTTTTGCTAGCATTGGCTGCAGGCGTGTTGATCATATTTTGTTTTATTAAACATGGATGCCCGTCCTGCACTAGAAGCCGCTCAGCCCCTCCTGACACTTATGAACCGCTTGCGACTTTAAGCACGGCATTTGGATTATCATTTCTATTTTCATATTTCACATGTGTCCAGCCTGTCTTTCATTGCCTGAGCTGCGATTTCGACTGGGCCCTTGATTTGTGTCTCTGCTTGATGGTGTCTCCTGACGTCGATTTTAATCATCTGATGGGCCCCGTAGTTGCTCATGAGTTGGTTTGTTCTGGCAAAAGGATTATGGTCTTGGCAGCGATGCATGGACTAATGGGTCAGTGGGACATATACGCAGCGGCGCATGAGTTTCTGGCACATAGCGTTCTTGAGAACCCACCGAGTTGTCCTCTGATATTGCTAGAGGATCCGGTGCTGGAGGAGCACGTATGTTCTTTCCCATTACTTAATTGGATGGCTGAACTGTTTTCGGATGATGACAGTGATTTCATGTTGGAGGCTGTTGCTGCATATTTTGCATATTCTGTCCAATCATGAGATGCCTTGGAGACTTTGATTATAAAGGCACGTGACTGTTTGTATTTTTTTGCAAGGTGCCTTTCTCTTACGGACATTTCTTTTTATACGCCCCAGGCCTATTTCATTGAACTGCAGTGGCCTTGCGTTGAAGACTTTTTATACTTTTGTGAGGCCATTTTAGGCATTCATATATATATATATTTATAACTTTAGCTTAGCTCAATCTTGTTGGACTCTGCTTTCATGTTATGCCTCTATTCTAGTATTGGCTTTCCTTTTTGACCGTGCTCGGATCATTGGGGGGGTGTCATATAGATACTTCTTTATATATACTGTGTTAAGTTAGCATGAGCTTATTAAATGTTTAAACGCCATTTTTCCTTCGGCTTCAGTTTGCACACAACACATACTTGTTATTGTAGCTTTTAACCTAGAAGAACGATGTGATTTATTTGAGAATAATATGTTATTACTCTGATATCAGTTTTGCTTGGTACACTGTCTGAACAGTGAGTGCTGAACCCTCTAAGAATAACTCGATACAAGGTTGCTGGGAGGTCTGATCTTCGCACCACATTAGACATAACATAAATACAGTTGCTGCCAACAGTGGGCTCTAAGCGGGTTTAAGATAGAGTTACAGGGAATGCAAGAACACACTTGATGATGCTTCGCATACAGAGAGCTGGTTGAAGATGATGTGATCCTCTGCCACTGAGATTCAGAGGTATGGGCCCGACCTGCTAAAACACAAAAGAGACCGTCATAGATATAATATTGTACTAAATAGGGAGGGTGAGAAATAGGTGTTATTAATTCCTATTCATTTCAGCATTATAATATGCTATAACCGTTTGCTTATTATGGATTAGTAACTATGCTGATAACTTTGATTCTTATAATATGTTTTCTTGTATTATATAAGATACTGCGTTTGAGAACCTTGCATTAGTAAATAAATATTTCAAATATGCTTGTGTCCTCTTTTACTCCACGTTCTGGTTTGAAATGATTATAGAGCGAAAGAGTGTACATGTGTTCCACGATACCTGAGGTAACCTAAGTTCATGTTCTGGTTTGTCTAAGCATTGGGAGTTTGTTATGACCAATGAGACACTGTAGCTAGCTCGGTAAGGGCATTTTGGGTACTGAGGTGAGTTTTGGGTCATCCTAATTCACTGACGTTCCAGATCTCTATGCACAGTTCTGTAAGAGAACGGAATCCCTGCTACAAGACTGCAGATGGGGGTGGGTGGGAGGCTTGGGGGTGGGGAACGAGAGGCTGCCTTTTGAGCCACGTTATGTCCCTGTTCACCTGTTTTTCTAGATGTGCGTGACCAAGCCTGGCGGGCTCTGGACATTGGGGGGGAATGGGGGTGGTTCAGTTGGGGTTAGGTAGGGGAAGGGGGAACTGGTGTGCTGTTGGGGGTCCCCATGCAAGGGCAGGCGGAGTAGGGAGAGGGAGGGAGGTGGGGGACAGAGAGGAAGGGGGGACACATGTTGGCAGCGTATTTCAGCCCACGGGCAAAGTGAATTATGCTCATCCATGCTCTATGACGCCTATGGAGTCACGTATCCTCACACTTAACGTGCGAGGCCTGAATAGCCCTAATAAGCGACATTCCATATTGTCATATCTTGAAAACTCTTGTGGATATTTGCCTCATACAGGAAACTCACCTTCTCCCCAAAGATTGGCATAGAATGAGGTCCAGGGTGTTCCCACAACACTTTTTCTCTTCCACTCAGGACAAGAAAGCGGGAGTGGCTAGGCTATATTGGTGGCCAAACACTTTACCGGGAGGGTAGGAGACAAGGTTGCAGAACTCAAAGGGCGGCTGCTAGCCTAAAAATTGGGGATAGGGGACTTATCACTGGTAGTAGGGGTGATTTATGCTCCCAACACTGGCCAGGAAAAGTTTCTCAAGGTGGCCTTGTCAGATGTCCTAGGGTTCAAGAATGACGGGTACTGGTCGGAGGCGACCTAAATCCAGTCATGGATACGTCAGCGGATAGGTTGAGCCACAGATTCACCCAGACCGGGGCAATCTCTGGGGACTGACGTCAGTGGTTACAGGACCAGGGGCTTTTAGATATTTGAAACATAGGTCCTGTGCACACGTAAGGGTGATAAGTTTTTATGTAAAAACCAAATGATTAGGTAAAGTTCATAGAGTAGCGTAATGAAAGTCGAGATCCAGTGGTTTCTGAAGAAAGATTTATAGTTCAATCTTGATCAGTACATTTGTGAATAAAGCAAGCCGACACGTGTTTTGTCACATCGTGTGAAGATATGACTCTTCAGGGCTGAGAAGGACACAAAGTTAAAAAAAAAAATCATGAGCAAAATTAGGTGGATAAACAAATAAAATAAAACCTGAAAATAATTAAAAGAATAGAGAGAATACATGTGTGTGACAGAAATTCACAAGGGACTGATTGTCCTCACTTCAAAACACATATGTGAAAAAACGCGGGAAAAGACACCCTTGGTTGGTGGAAACCCTATGGTGACGGAAGGGGAACATCCATGACAAGATGGTCAAAACACCGCGCTGCCATTACCACGCGTCTTTTACAACGCAAGTCGTTACCACGACATGCGCTGGAGGGCGCTGTAGACTAAGGAATAGTAGATTTACTATTCCAACACCTCTCCTGCTGTACGTAGGCTGGTGTTGGAATAGTAAATCTAACTATTCTTAAGTCCAGCACCCTACAGCACAAGTCGTGGTAACGACTTGCGTTGTAAAACCTGCGTTGTGATGTACCGCGATTTAAAAGATCGCGTTGTAACATCATACAACCGTGACGGAAAGCATAAAATTGTGTCAAATGTCCAGAGTACCAAAAACGCGAGTGGTGGTAAGTGCATAAGGTGGCATAAACGGCGTAGTTATAATAACTAGTAATGATGCTGGTGTTCCTAAAAGAAGACAGAAATCCAAAAAACATGAAGGAGCAAGAATCTTTTATTTGGATTACAAAATAATGGAAGCTAAACATGTAAATTAAACAAAAGAAATATGAGATTGGACTGTGTTGTCACCGATAGGCTGATTCCTAAGTGAAGACCAAAGGATATGCATGTAACAAGGTAAACAATAGTATGGCGTGAACATGCCCGAAGTGGAGGCATGATGTAGTCATGCTAAGGCTCGAAAGTGGTAAACAACCAAAGTTCAAAACGGGCAAATATACGCAAACAGAATCGTGGACGAAACAAATATTATAAGGTCGTCGTGTGGCATGGCCTACCTAACGTGAAAAATGCAAACATTTAGCCACATATTCTGTAAATATATACTCAAGAAAATAAAATGCAAGGTGTGCCCCATATACGTACATTATAGACGAAAGCAAAATATACATGCACGTGTGCCGCCTGTAAGCGAGTTAAGCAAGTGATATAGAGACTTGTTCTAATCCATAACATTTTGAGCGAAGGAACTCCAAATAAGCTCGGGAATAAACCAATGCCGAATCATTGCGTACATATTTCAAATGTGGAGCGGATACCATAGATGCATAAGTAACGTCCATACAATGAAACTATGTAATAAAGAAATAATAGATGCTGAGGGGAGGCATGAAAAACGTCAGTGGATAGCATAAGAAAGAGGATTACCAACACTGTTGTAATGTAAATGTAATGTATAGGCATTTATATAGCGCACTACTTACCCGGAGGGTCCCAAGGCGCTTCGACCGCTGCGAAACCCTTCCTGGCTTCCCTGAGAGATGGTCCCTTAATGGATATCTCCAGGGTGAGACCAGGCATCCCCGGCGGTCTGGTGGGGTCGTTAGTGAAGATGAGGCAAGCTAATGCCCAGAGTTGCCGAGTGTGATCGCTGATCAGAGTGGGCACCGAGGCGAGAGAATTATCGAGCCCGCTGACCCTGGTCCAGAAACCTGCCGTGCCGGGAATCGAACCCTGGTCCCGGGCCGTCCTCTGCTCTCGGGTCTGCCGCCTCTAACCAGTGAGCCACACTACTTCACTGTTCACTGTGAGCCACACTACTTCACTATGAGCCACACTACTTCACTACTTCACTGTTGGCAAGTTACCTGTGGATTCTCTCTGTAGAGATGTGTGGGGCTGAAAATGAAAGAAAAAGACGGCTTAGCGGAAAGTACCCGGTGAGTGCGGCTGGATGGTAAACACAGGAAACGTGCGGCGGTGCTTACCGTAGGTTCGGCGGGGGTAAAACCCTAGTAGTGTAGTGGGCGAGGTACTAGGGGTGTAGAAAACTGGTCATGCTGGGCAAAGAAGCCAAACGGGAAGACCTAAGGACGGGTGCGTCCGAGGTCCACGATCTGTGGGGGGAAAAACGGAGCTGGTCAGAGTAATGCGGCAGCAGCTAAGTGCAGCAAACGGGTAAACAGGCTGTACCTGTCCTCTACTCAAACCCAGTCTCTGCTTACGGCTTATAGATATTTGGAGGGCGGCTCAACCCCACACCTTACAATTCTCCTACTACTCACACGCACATCACATCCATGCCTGTTCAGATTATGTGTTGGGCACAGCAGAACTGAATGTATTGGTACGGGAGGTTAGCATAACGCAAGTGGCCCTTTCTGACCACGACCCAGTCCAAGTGACGTTTGCAGGTACCGACTGTAGGGAGGAACACCGGGAGTTGGAGACTGAGAGAGGGCCAGTTACATAAACAGACGACGCGGGAACAGATCCTCAAATGTATCACAGACTACCTTGAAACCAACAACTCTCCAGAGGTCTCTCATGCTACCTTATGAGGGGCTCTTAAAGCAGTGGAACTAATCGCGATCTACTCCACCGAGAATAAAGAACATAGGTCTAAACGCGAACAGCTCACTGCACAAGTCCTAGAACTTGAACGGGTACACTGCAGGACCGGGGCACCTAGGGTCTGGCGTCAATTGGAAGCAGCGCACGCACAATTGGCAGGTCTCGACCTTGACAGGGCTGAGTATGCAGCACTTAGACTTAGACATTCCTACTATGGAGGTGGCGACAGGACAGGGCGTATGCTGGCAAATAAGCTACGGGCCTGTACCTTGGATTCTAAAGTGCACTCCCTCTCGTCGGCCTCGGGGAAGGTGTTTCAAAGTAACGAGGAAATAGCACGGGAGTTTCAAACATTCTATGCAGAGCTGTACCGTAGGGAGACTCCTCCACCTTCCCAGATCGATGCCTTTCTCCAGGGGATGCACATAACCGTCTTGGGCACCACCCAGGCACAGCTCCTAGAGGCGCCCATACTCATAGAGGAGGTGATGAGTGCGATTTCTCGCCTAAAGCCTTTGAAGGTGCTGAGACTTGATGGGTTCCCGACCGGGTTCTATAAAATATTCTGCGTGATTTTTGCCCCTATACTCACAAAACTTTTTAACTCCTTTGCAGGACCGGGGTCGATTCCCTCGGATATGCTAGCGGCCTCTATAGTTGTGCTGCCGAAATCAGACAAAGACAAAACCCTGTGCAGCTCTTACCGACCAGTGTTGTTGCTTAATGTGGATCTGAAGTTGTTCACTGGTGTACTGGCGGCTAGGCTGGGTCCTCTCATGCCGGGTATCATAGAGCCGAACCAATCAGGCTTTATTCAAAACCAGTAAAGCAGAGTGTAGTATGTTAGTCCAAACATTCGCATAATGATGTAGCCAAGGCAGATGAAGTTGAGTTAAGTAGAAGGTTTATTTAGTCCATAAGTTAAATATAGGAAGTAAAGAACTGGAACAAGCAGCCCCACCAGGAGAAGCCTCCTAGCTGCTCAGCCCATCTCCCAACTGACCACACTCACACCAGGCACCCAAGCATTCCACTCATGTCAATCACACTAACATTCTCCCCCGAACACTCACACTGGCTGAGCAGCTAGATGCAGAGAAGAAAGGAAACATATATACAGATCTGAGAATACTACACAGAGTCAATACCAAATGCCTGTTTCATCTCATCGACAATGCTCATCGCACAGATATGGATGGCCAACTATTGTCGGTGGGTGGCGAGACGGCGTTTTACTGTGTCGATTGGGATTTTCTAGATAAAACCCTAACTCACTTTGGTTTTGGAGAGCGGTTTTGGGCCTAGGTGGCGAGCTGCTACAATCAAATAATGAAAGAAGGGGGTTCCCCGATGGGATTTTAAGGATGTAGGCAGGCCGTGGGGGGAAGAAAACTGAAAATAGAACAAGGAACGTAACCCCGCCTAGTGATCCTAGTGGTCCTAACAATAGGATCCGACCAATATGTGCGGGGTGATTAGTCTAGGAGTTAGCATTGCACATAACAAAAAATAGTCAATCCAATTATACTCAAGAGCAAATATTTAGGAAATATATATATATTTTTATTTTTTTATACTCTTAGAATTCATATAGAAAAATTCGTACAAAAATAGATAGCATTTTAAGTCAACATAATAATTTTTAGAACATCAAACGACATACATTGGTGAAAGGAGGGGTAAAAATAAGAGAAATTCATCCTACTTTGTGACCTACCCAGTAACAAATCACACTTCAATCATACTCTCATACTCACAGATTTCAAAATTAATCTACCTAATATTCTATCATTCAACTTTCATTCTTCCATACATTCCTATCGTCCTGGCGTATGCAACACAGAGATGGTTAGTCTGTTGCATAAATCAGAATGTTATTCCAGGCAGATGATATTGATACAGGTCCTAATGAATATAGAACAGTGTGCCGTATTTCTGGAAACACAAGCCGACGCGCGTTTCGGTGACAGGCCAGTTGGGCCACACCTTCGTCAGGGCTGGGGGTTGTTGACTGGGAGGGGAAGGAATAAATATCTGGAAATAAAAAACAATGTCTTCGTTTTTTTGTTCTATATACAAAATACAAACATAGAGTATTCGAACATATACTTTTTCCACTGTTTGATGCATTTTCACAAAGATAAACATTGATTATTGGTATTGGTATGATGACTATATGGTTGGCTTTTTGTGGCTGTGCAATGCCCGACTACCTAGTGACACTCCCTAAAACAGACTCCCGGTTAGGTGAGATCTGTGAAAGGCACATAGATAACCTTGACTAAGCGACCCATTGGGTACATATCATCACAACTCTCATATACAACATTATCGTATACATTCATTCTGGAGCTCATTTGACCAAATGCAGGAAAGTTTTTACAATTACTAGTAACGGTATAGGGCTAAGAAATTGGAAAGCCCGTCCTTTAGGTGAAGTCATTTATTCTCAGATGTAGCGGGGGGATTGTTGGCATAATTCCTGGGTGGCTTTTTAATTATTGTTTGACTTTGAAAACAACCGGGGGTATGCACGATATTTTTAAGTCAGACTACAATGGTATTGGAAAAGTTTCCTGTTTAATTTTCAAGACCATTGTTAAACCAAAAAGACAAGTTATTGAATAAGATGTTACCTATTATAGAGTTCTAGTCATAAAGACACAGATGCTCGAGACCAGGTGTCCTACGTGCGGAAGGGGGTGTTTTCTACTTCTGTTCACACCGGATACCGTAGATAGAGAACCTATAATTCAGATGAAGCTTAAAATAAACATTTGATTTAACAAGACTGAGATATCATATTTAGTTTAGGGCATAATTTGATATCAGTTCCAATTATAAAATTAACTAAGCTCGATCCTATGTTCATACAAAGGTAGAAAAAGATATTTCTCAAATTACCTGAGGCGATCTTTGGAAAGTTCTCCAGGTAATGTGAATTTGATTGGTTCCCAGGGGACAAAAATATATAGTTCCTAGTAGACACAGGGGAACACTAATTATAGGTGGGCTCATATTGTTGGATCTAACATCTATGAAGGATAGAAGATGATGTTCCGTTACCTGAATATGATGGCTATCACGATGCAGAGTACAGGGAAACTAGTTCCGCGAGCGATAGACTAATAGTCGTGGATTAGGAATGGATCCGCCGTACTTTCAGCTATTTGGATAAGCAGGTAGCTATCAGTAAAAAGTCCCTAACGGAGGATAAAAGGCCAAAAGTAAGTATACACTTTAAAAAATATATATCCCCTAGGTAATACAGAGTCAGATAGTGGGATATCTGTCACATATACACACCGTAAGAAGATGGAGCTAGGTGCCGCCGTATTTTCTGCTATGGGGATGGTGAGTAGCTGTAGACGGTGCTGCCTAATAGAGAGTAGAAGATAGAAGGGGAACAGTTGTAAGTATATAACTTAGCGAGTTCGGTCTAAATGGTAGGGTATCGGCCACTAACACATACCTTAGGGGATTGATGAACGGTCTGCAGAAGGGGTTCCGTTGATTCACCGCGTCGACCTACCGCAACGGGAGACAGGACTCTCACCAGTTCGGAGCCTGTTCGCGTTTAAATAACCCATTCTTCGCGCCACAGATGGGATACGTCAGCTGCGTAGGGGTTGTAAACATAAACGACGGACTCCATTTTTATGATAGACAAATGGCGGCCATCTTAGAGAGGCTACTCTGAAGCTGTAAAGATGAATAACGGACCTAATTCCTTTAATTGCTCGGTAGCAACCGTCTTAGAAGAATTATTTTTGATTTTATTTAGCTAGTAAGTATATCATAGAGACATCTTACATTTCAATTGTACGCGCCTATTTAGAAGTCCCCCTTATAATGTTGCTGCGTAGGGGTTGTAAACATAATCGACGGACTCCATTTTTCTGATAGATAAATGGCGGCCATCTTAGAAAGGCTACTCTGAAGCTGTAAAGATGGATAACGGACCTAATTCCTTTGATTGCTTGGTAGCAACCGTCTTAGAGGAATTATTTTTGATTTTATTTAACTAGTAAGTATATCATAGAGACATCTTATATTTCAATTGTACGCGCCTATTTAGAAGTCCCCCTTATAAAGTTGGAAATGCACCCAATTTACGGATATTGCCAAATACAGAGATTTTTCCTCCCAATTTATTATCCATTTCTTGGATAACGTGGCCAGGCATCGTTGTCACAGAAATCGTTTTTACAGAAATGCCTGGTGCCAAGGACATTCTTCATTAAGTCCTTTGTCCACAGCATTCAAGAAAAAGATCCAGAACACCTCCCGTTTTTTTCGTAAACACACGGGATCAGTTCCAGGATTCGCTTTTATTTTTTCCAGGATGAACCAACGAAGTTCCAGTTCTTTATGTTCTTTTTCTAGCCAATGTGTTACAATGGGGGCTGCAGTTTTTTGGTTCCTAATGTTGGATCTATGCTCCCCTATTCGCACTCAGCATTCTCTGCCTGTTTCCCCAACATATGGGAGGTTGCAAGGACACAGGATCAAATATATGATGTTGCTGGTACGACAGTTGGTCATGGTGGCATTACGTCGTACAGATATCGTGCGGGTGTTGGTGCTGACAGTATCTCCCACGATAGCCTGCGGGCAAATATGACATGTCCCACATTTGTGGTTGCCATATACAGGTTCCAATCCGGTTATGGTGGTTTGGATATTTTCAGGGGTTTCTCGGATTTTGCCTCTTACCAGGTGATTTTTCAAGTTGGGGTTTTTTTTTAAGGCGAATATGGGTCGGCTCAGATGTGTCCTCTCATTTTCCAAATTCAGAATATGCCAACTCGAATTGATGGCTTGTCTAATTCTGTGATTCATTTCCGAGTGGCGGGTAACACATACTAGCTGGTTTGTCTTTTCAGGGTTTCTTTCTGTGAACATCGCCTCTCTGTTAGTATATCTTGCCCGTTTGAACGACTATTTAATCAATCTGGCTGGATAGCCTCGGAAAAGAAGTTTTTCTTGCAAGATATCTGCTTGAATCAGGAAGTCGTGTATATCCGAGCAGTTTCTCCTAATTCGGAGAAACTGGCTGTATGGGATACTGTCCCTCTGACTCCGCGGATGGAAGCTGGAGTACTGGAGCAAGGTGTTCCGAGCCGTCGGCTTTGTGTATAACGATACCTTGATGGTGTTTTCGTGGTGTTCAATCCAGATGTCCAAAAATTCAATTTTGGATGTACTGGTATGGCTGGTGAATCTCAAATTGGCATCCGCCGCATTGAGCCATTTGATGAACTCAGACAGTTGTTCCTCGGCCCCCTTCCAGATAAAAAAGATGTTGTCAATGAACCGTTTCCAGTTCTTGACGTTCTCGAAGAAAGGGGCCATTTCATTAAAGATGTTAATTTTTTCAAATTCTCCCATGTACAGGCAAGCTATACTGGGAGCACAGCTAGCTCCCATGCTGACTCCAGTGGCCTGCCTGTACATGGTATTATCGAATTCAAAGTAGTTCTCAAAAAGAACTATCTTGAGACATTGTAGAATGAATTCATCATTGGTGATGTCAGAGTTTCTTGAAAGTATGGTTTCAATGACTTCATATGTACCTCTTTGAGGGATGTTGGAATATAATGATTCCACATCAAGGGTGACCATTATCTCAGAGCTCTCAAAAAATGATGTGCCTTCTATTTGTTGGATAAAATGTCCCGTGTCTCGCACATATGATTCCAGTTCAGTAACCATAGGATTTAAAAATTTGTCAATATACTTTGACAATGGCTCGGTGGCAGAGCCAATTGTGGAGACAATTGGTCGCATGGGGGGGTCAGTGCTATTTTTGTGGGTCTTGGGTAACCCATATATAATGGGTATTTTGGTGTTACTCGGGGTAAGAAACTCAGCTTCTGCCTCACAGATATGATTTTGACTAACTCCTCTCTGAACCATCGTTAGAATGCGTTTTTTCAGAGCATTTTCAGGGTTCCGGGTAATTCGTATGTAGTGACCTGAGGAGGAGAGCAATTCGGTCATTCTTCTTTTGTAGTCTGAGGTATCAAATACAGTAATCCCACCCCCTTTATCACAATGTTTAATTGTGATATTTTTGTTCAGTTCAAGTTCTTTTAGAGCTTTGTTTTCTGATAAAGGCAAGTTTGCTTTGGGTATGGGTACATATTGTGTCATTTTGTTTATTTTATTCATGACAGTCTTTTCAAAGATGTTTACCTCAGGGCCTACCATTTCCAATGAGGGTGTAAATGAAGACGGGGGTTTACATCCAGATCTGTTATTCTCGTTGTTCGTAGGTGGGGCCTCTAAGAAGAACTTTTGAAGACGGACCTTCCTGAAGAATAACTGCAGATCCCTGTTTAATTCAAATTTATTGAAATTAGCTGATGGTACAAAAGATAAGCCCCTCGTTAGAAGTTGAATGGCCATAGGGTCTATAGTTTCACTAGACAAGTTGAACACCGGGAGCCCCCTTATGTTCGCCAATACTGATGGTGGCGGGTCTGTACATACATCTGCGGTTGTCCGCGACCCTGACGGTAATTCCTCGTTTGAGGTGCTCTCGATGGGGGACGGGTGTTGCCCTGGCGATTCCCTAAAAAACGATTCTGTTGATGATTATAGCTTCCATTTCTGTTCCCTCGATTGGAATTATGTCCTTGATTGGGGTTATGTCCTTGATCATAACTAGGGTCATATTCTTCAGGGGCATCTCCTTCAGAATCAGTAGTTTCTGAGAAGGTGGTAACTTTTCTTCCCTGTCCCCACCTGGGTGCCTGTCCGCGAGGTGCATTTTCTTCCTGGGTGGTATAGAAATTGGTTCCCAGGTAGGGATATGCCCTTTCTTGGGAAAACATTCGAATGTCTTTCCGCAATTTTTCCGTTTTCCTTTTAAGTAGATATTCAGAGAAGGATTCCAATTCAAATTGGATCTCTTCAAGTTTCCTTTTGCCATCATCTACCGCATCTCCCTCTTTCAGTTTATCTTCCAATTCACGGATTTCTTTGTTGAGGATGTCAATCACGGCACGAGCTGTTTCCACAATGAGCATCATCCAGTCCCTGGAGCAACGGTTGGAGATGAGAGCCCATCGCTCCAGGAACTGTCTGATTTCAATGAACATCCCTGGGATGTTACGGACTCTAAGTCCGATTGGGATGGTGCCGGCTCGTAAATAATCGAGCATAAACTTAGCGTGTAATTCTGTCCTTTTTGATTTTTTTCGGAGATTTAGCAGTTTATTCCAATCTCCATTAAGCCCTTTGGTGACAGAGAAATCCTGGTTACCGTCCGCGGGGAGTCCAAGCATTTTGGCGAAATCGTCGTCGGTGAAACCGAATGTTTTTATAGTGTCCATTTTAGATATTATTCTAATGGAGCTATATCGTATTAGGATGATGGAGTCGACAATTGAAATTCTGGGGCCCACGACAAATATAGGTCAAACGCGCTCCACATTCAAATAAACACTCATATCATATATCAATTATCTCTCATAACCCGTCCCGGTTGGTTCGCTTAGATTTTAAAGACCCGGACTACCCCCACAGCACAAGGCTGTGAGTCAAATAATGAAAGAAGGGGGTTCCCCGATGGGCTTTTAAGGATGTAGGCAGGCCGTGGGGGGAAGAAAACTGAAAATAGAACAAGGAACGTAACCCGGCCTAGTGATCCTAGTGGTCCTAACTATAGGATCCGACCAATATGTGCGGGGTGATTAGTCTAGGAGTTAGCATTGCACATAACAAAAAATAGTCAATCCAATTATACTCAAGAGCAAATATTTAGGAAATATATATACATTTTTATTTTTTTATACTCTTAGAATTCATATAGAAAAATTCGTACAAAAATAGATAGCATTTTAAATCGACATAATAATTTTTAGAACATCAAACGACATACATTGGTGAAAGGAGGGGTAAAAATAAGAGAAATTCATCCTACTTTGTGACCTACCCAGTAACAAATCACACTTCAATCATACTCTCATACTCACAGATTTCAAAATTAATCTACCTAATATTCTATCATTCAACTTTCATTCTTCCATACATTTCTATCGTCCTGGCGTATGCAACACAGAGATGGTTAGTCTGTTGCATAAATCAGAATGTTATTCCAGGCAGATGATATTGATACGGGTCCTAATGAATATAGAACAGTGTGCCGTATTTCTGGAAACACAAGCCGACGCGCATTTCGGTGACAGGCCAGTTGGGCCACACCTTCGTCAGGGCTGGGGGTTGTTGACTGGGAGGGGAAGGAATAAATATCTGGAAATAAAAAACAATGTCTTAGTTTTTTTGTTCTATATACAAAATACAAACATAGAGTATTCGAACATATACTTTTTCCACTGTTTGATGCATTTTCACAAAGATAAACATTGATTATTGGTATTGGTATGATGACTATATGGTTGGCTTTTTGTGGCTGTGCAATGCCAGACTACCTAGTGACACTCCCTAAAACAGACTCCCGGTTAGGTGAGATCTGTGAAAGGCACATAGATAACCTTGACTAAGCGACCCATTGGGTACATATCATCACAACTCTCATATACAACATTATCGTATACATTCATTCTGGAGCTCATTTGACCAAATGCAGGAAAGTTTTTACAATTACTAGTAACGGTATAGGGCTAAGAAATTGGAAAGCCCGTCCTTTAGGTGAAGTCATTTATTCTCAGATGTAGCGGGGGGATTGTTGGCATAATTCCTGGGTGGCTTTTTAATTATTGTTAATTAATTAATTAATGCCTCAGACCTCATCTCATTTTTTGCAAAGATATCAGAAAGGTAAGCTGGAAGAATTCATCTTTCCCCCTTCATGCACCATTCTGACTCTACTCCCCATCTGGAAACTCTATCACAGAGGCCCTAGATCATATCAAACAAAAAAGTGGGAAGCAATGGACAGTTCATATCTTGACTGAAGAGCAAATTAGACACACTGAGTTTAAGCATAAACACTTTCGAGTAGATGCACACCAAGCTTCAAGAAGATGGTGGAAGCCTGGAACAAGGAAACAGGTGTGATGCCACACTCAAAAGCCATAAACAAGAGGGTAGAAGCCATCATCAAAGGGATTGCCCACTGACTTACACGACAGAGCTACTATCACTAGTGTTAGAATTAATCCATTCGTAAAATAGGTTTCCCAGTACATGGATGATGATGGCGTGACCGTCTTCATTATTTAGTAGTGTAGAGAGGAGCTGTGTCCTTACTACGAAGAGGATCCCATTATGTGGCTTATTTTAACAGAATTAATGGCAGAGTAGTTTGCTCACCAGACTGATGGTCCACCTCTCAATGTAGATTTGGGTGGACCGCCATGTTTCCAGCCTTGAAGCCCATGATGGCATGGCTGGTGGAAACATTAGACCGATGACCTCACAGACATGGGGCAGTCTATGTAAATACATCAGACCATCCACCGTATTTAGAGCTTGCGGTCTGATGAAGATTTCCTCCTCTTTGGCAAAACCTGACTGTAGACAGCAGAGAAAATTCCCAGGGAGTCAGGGACATTAGTTTTTGGTTTTACAGAAACAAACTACTGCTTTGCGAGTTTGTTTTTGTAACCGAAAAAATGTGTGCGGAACAGCCATATGAAACATGGTGGCCGCTTGTCAAATACTCATGGCAGCAGCTCCTTTGCAGGCATAGAGATCCCCACCAGGAAAAAAAAGATCTTTAAATATGGAGGGTATTATATCAACAGCCTTGGTGGTAAGTGGGCTATCAAACTCTAAGTAAGTGGTTATGCTGTCACAGGCCAAATTCGTCCATCAGCTGAAAGTGAGAGCTACACATTTATTGCACAGTTCTTCACATTGGAGTAATACGTAAGGGAAATGTTGGACTTGGTCCTCTCTGCAGGGTCTTCCCCAGACATTTTGCCTTCGCCACTCCAGTTTTTCTGAATTCATTTTTGTTGGCCTTAGGGCTCTGTGCACTCTACTACTGCTAACCAGGGTTAAAGGGCTTGTGCTCCCTCCTTTAACATAATAACATTGGCACACACAAGACTGGCACATTTAATTTACTTATAAGTCCCTAGTTAGGTGGTACTACAAATATCCAGGCCCTGTAGATTACATGCTTCTAGTGGACCAGCAGTACTGACTGTGACACCCACTTGAACAGCTTTTTTAAACGTATCAAGCCTGTCACTTTAGCCTGTATGCAGTTTCAAACTGCACATTTGACTTGGCAAAATAAACCCTGCACTGTCATTTTAGAAGCATTGAAAATGCTCATTTGTAGGACCTTGTAGGCATCCAGTCTGCGGGTGCTTTTCCACAGAGACTGGGATGTAGTCACATATCATTTTGTCAGTTTTGTACACCAATGGCCTGGGCCTTTCAGTGTAGTGATTACAGAATCTTTTCATTTGTGGTATAGATGAGGGCCTTTCTGTGGCTTTATTGTCTCTCTGTTTGCACTCTATAATTGCAGTCAATATTTTGTGTCAGAGGGAGAGGCAGCCCATCATTACAGGCACTGAGGCTCTGCCCCCTACCTTTTCACAAAGTATGATGAGCGGCTCTCAGGCCGAGCAATGGTCAACATAACAGACACTCACCATGTCAGGGTGATGCAGCCAGGTACTTTACATGTGTATGCGAGGTAAAACCCACAGTGGGTACCTGCAATATTCCTAAGGCCTTCCAGCAGACCAACTTGACCTTTTCCAGAGCCAGTGGTGCACCATTTGCATGCACCAGGTAACTGGGGAGCACCTCAGATGGCCTGACTCACCAGTAATTTCTGAAATGATGAATGCCCAAAAAAAGACCAGTTGATAAACTAAGCTGATCAGCGCAACCTCAAAAGGGGGATGGAAACACGTTGGGCAGGACACCTAAGAGCTCATAGAATCTGGCTAGGTCTGTCGGTCTCCTGCTGTCCCAAATGGTGGGTGCTAGATACTCCCACCCCTGAGGGCCTGTGTCACTCTAAAGTCCATCATGGGGTCTGCCCCCCACCCCAAATAGACCAGCAATGCAATGCAATTGCCAACAGGTGACACTTTAATGCTGCCACTGACTCCCCCGCCTCCATTTGAATACCCATGAATGACAAACCACTGGCTCTTTGAAAGAGACCCTCTTACTATACAAGGGCATGGAAGCCCAATATGTCCTACGAAACACCACTGATGATCTGATACTGTCTTTTTGCAACCCATAGAGATTGTTATCGGTTCGTGGTACTCTACCTTTGTGGGCAAAGGGGCACAACGAATTAAGGAGGAACTCTCCAAAGGATGCTGAAGGCATGGCTCGAAAACCTGCATAGCTCAATGTGTCATGGGCAGGGATTTCAGTAGTTCTCAACTGGGTGACTGTTCTGGTGAGACCAGTGAGGCCTGGAACACTTGCCTGCGAGGCATTCCACAAACATCCTGCCTGTTTATTTCAAGGATTTCCGAAAACACTGCTTGAAGACAGATGTGTAAGATCAGGACCTTGTGACACTGGGCTGCTGGGGTAATAGAGGGAGCGCCTACCTTAGCCAAACAGTACAGTACAGTGCAAAATACTGCGGGGCAGATTTACAATAACTGGCGTCACGCATCTGTGCCGTAAAAGCGGCGCATTGCTGGAATTGCGTCGCAAGCGCAACGCAGCTCCAGCAATGCTCTGAGGGGCCCTATCTCCACAATGCTGCGTCAATCCTTGCGCCTGCTTCAAGCAGGCGCAGGGTTTTGACGCAGCATGGGCCCAAAAGTGACTGAGTTAAATCTAAATCTTGTAGATTTCACTCAGCCACTTTTGGGAGGCGTTCCTGCCCCAGAACGCCCCCCCCACCCCCCTGCGATGGAACGCCTCCTTCTGGCGCAGGGCTTTACAACGTGACGCATCTGGGAGATGCTTCACGTTGTAAATACCCCGCACCATGGTGCATCTTTTGCGCCGCCGCAGCGTCACAAAAGTGATGCAACGGTGGCGTAAAAAGAGGAGCAGGGGGCTTGTAAATCTGCCCCCCATTTCTATGTCAGCGCAGCCTTGCAGTGTAAGTACATCGGCTAACTAGAGGAATACATAAATGACAGTTTTTCCATCGTCTGTCCAGGCTGCAGTTGCTGAAAGGCGTTCCCTGCGTCACGTGCCTCTTCACGTAAAAACAGGTATCTCTGTTCTCCTAATAGATATCTGTCACCCAAGCCTTGCGCTGCACCGATCCCCTCAAACCCTCTGTCTCGTGTGTGCGACTATGCCCCAGCCTGCTACCACCCTTTTTGAGGTCTCCTAAGGGACAACTTGCATCAGGATGAGGCTTACACAAGCCTGACCCTGTCAGAAAAGAAGCCAATTTCATTTGGCAAAGAGAATAGTCCTGTCGGCAAGAGACGGACTCTAGTTGGTTGGATGGAGGGGTGTGGAAAAATAAAAGGACTTTTCCATCCCACTCTTACACCCCGGACCATCAACTTCTCACTGCAATAGTACACGAAAGGACGTCCACGGTCACGTGATCTCTGCCAGACATTCTAGAGGGTTTCCATTCACAGTTTTAACAATAACTCACTTTCCATTCAGAGATGTGGCCATCTTCCACTGTGCTATGAGCACCAGTTTGTCAACTCGCAGAATATGGCATTCATCGCAGCAAATTCGCCATATGCACATATTTATCTACTCTCGGGAGCTTTAACTTTTTTTCTTGCTAGTAATCCTTTCGTTTGATGCTTGCAGACTTTTTAATTGTGGCACCTGAGGGATTGTCAGAAGAGCGACACTTAACTGGTACAAACTCCACACGCTTCTGCACAAGGATAATGAGGCTGTCAGACACAAATGGGAGAGGAGGAAGACGAGCATTAGAGGAAAAAGGGGATGTTGAGGACCACGCAATAAATGTCAGTGAAAATGAGGGCAGGGTGATGCCGAAAGCATGCGTCAAACTCAATGATAAATGTTATTTCTTCCTGAGCGAGATGTTCACTGGCGTCCCTTGATGTATTGTATTGTATTGTTAATTGCATATAAATAGCGCTTACTACCACTGATGAGGAGTTAAAGTGCTTTTTCGACGAGTAGCACGCTGCTCTGGAACCCATAAAGGATTAGTGTTGAATTAGTATAGTGAAATATGAACGCGATTTAAGTGGTGGATAGGTTAGTCAATTGTTTGGAATCAGAAGGATAGCGGAGGGATAGAAGAGGGACAAAAGGGGTTGTATTTATATAGCGCTTGTTACCCCTGTTGGGGTGTTGAATCACTTTTCTTTTTTTGTCGAGTAGCACGCTATTCCAGAAACCCATAAAGGATTAGTGGTGAATTAGTATAGTGAAATATGAAAGTAATTTGAGTGGTGATGTGGGCCAGATGGGAGGTCCAGATAGCCCTTCCTGGGCACCGTGTGTTTTCTGGTGGGCTGGCAGATAAAAACTAATGTTAGGTTTCACCTAGACAGCACAGGTGCTGTCTCTGTGAGACATTTTGTTTACGCACATTGAACTTACAACCCACCAATAGCTTACCATTTGTTAACTTCAGCATTGCTCTCATTTCCATCCTTCACGTTTGTTTTGGCATGCCTGTATCATGTCCTCTTCTTGTCGTTACCCGTGCCCTAGAGCATAGACCAAGGACTTGTGTCCCTCCACTGCTTCCTTTCTTGGAGGTACCTTATTTTGTGTTCAAGCCCTCCACAAATCTGCTGGTGTTTTTAGTTTGTTTCCCATATCCCTGTCCATGTAGCTCCTATTCCATGCCCCCATTCCATGCTGCTTTATTTCCCTCCCTCCCGCACACCAAAAATGTAAGCAAATTATCCCATCTATGATAGTGAATATGCCATATTTTTGGTACAGAATACACATATCTCTTGTACTGCAAAGTGTGACTGTGATTCTGCGTACCTTCCAAAAAAAGAACCTGCAACATAATTTCTTGTCCCCCGAATATCATTTACAGACTTAAACATTGTTTATGCTGCCCTCTTCTACTTTGTACAAAATACAATACTCACCGGTGCAGTCCCTCAATAGCACTTTGACAAACCTATGAGAGTGGCTTCTATTCAAAGATTAAGGACTTTATCAAACTTAAACTGAGGCTCTGAAGTAGGCCATTGACTGCATTCTTCTAGGCCACTGCACTGTAAGCCGGTGGACTCTACTGTACCCTGCACCACACAACTCTATGCCACTGCACCCTACTCCATTCCACTCTGTGTCACTCCCCACACTGGCACGCTATGCCACTGCAATCCAAGCCACTGAACTTTATGCCACTCTAACATACTGTACTCTGCACCACTCTACTCAATGCCACTGCACTCTACTCCACTCCACTCTGTGTCACTCCCCTCACTGACATGCTATGCCACTGTAATCTAAGCCACTGCACTTTATGCCACCCTACTCTACTGATCTCTTCATCACTGCACTCTATGCACTGCACTCTACACCACTCCAGTCTACGCCACTTTCTTGTACTCTGCAACACTCTATTTTACCACTGCTCTATACTCCACCCTGCTCTACTCTGCACCACTCTACTGTTGCTCAAATGTGAATTTTCCTTGAAAAACTAAAATACAAGAGGCACTTGACAAAAGAGGAACAGTTGGTTTCATTGAAAGCAGCGGCTGAGCGAGCAAGGTATAGAGTTGGAGTCTGAAGATTATCTCAAAGCACATTAGTTTTGGTCATCATTTTATACATTACATGAAGCGTCATAAAGTAATTTGAACATTCCTTAGGAGAAAGAAATCTGGGCCTAGTCACAGGGCGTAACTCTGGTTATTCGATAAGAAGTGCAACGTGGGCCCAGTATGCACGTGTCCAGATGTTTGGCATGAGGAGCGTGAGGACACTGCGTGTAGTGTGCATGCTGTTTTCTGATATGCTGAGTGTTCCTAACTTAGTGTGGCATCTGACTTTATGTTGTTTTTGGAATGCGCGCCCCTCCAGCCAAGCATATTTTATTGGGGGCCAATCGCCTAAGACCATTGTGGTGTCATTGACTATCTGTGGGATCGATCTGGGTTTTGCTGTTCACGCACTTGTCTAGGGGCTACTTGTCATCCCACCTGTGATCTGTCCATCAGTTCCTTTGGGCATAGGTCGCAGAGCCTGCCTAACCTGGTACGTCTGACTCAGGGTTGAAGGGGAGGTCATGTCAGCCTTAGCCCATACAGGTAAGAGCGATGGGGCAGGGGGGCAGCATGGGAGAATTTCGACAGATGACAATGAGGGAAAATTAATTATTTATTTAATTTCCCCTCATCGTCGTCTGTCGAAACCCACCCCACCTGGCCACTCCGCCCCACCACTCTTACCAGTACGGGCCGTGGCTGGGTCATATCGGGTGAATTCAACAATGGTGATACGAGTTTGTTATTATACGTACATATATTGTTATGTACATTGATATCCCATTGTACAATATTAACATTCCTCACTTGTGGTGAATCTTTAACAACATTATTTACCCCATAATTCATGACAGTCACATTATTTGAGGTTTGCTGTGTTTCTGTTATATCTATTACTAATTCCCTTGTCTTGCATTCTATCTGACTTGAGGACTGGGTATTAACAGCGAAAAAATTAATTTGTAGGCAAACACTCGAAAATAGCACAAGAAGAGCAATTCAATTGGGAACAATGACAGGAAAAGTCTGCTCACTCATCAGGGGAGCCAGTAAAATAAGTCCATAAAAAGAGAGTTCTGCTCAGGGGCAATTCCTTCCTTTTTCATGTCAGTTTGTAGACAATGCAGTTGGTGAATGGCAGACGTTAGTGTCTTGTTGTCTAGCTCCTTTCCGGGGATGAAAGTACAGCAGGATGCACCGATTTTAGTACACACCCCACCCTACATCACAATCATCAAGTCCAACACCTACTGATGTTGCATTACCATAAGGCGGACGGCTCTTGGTTCTTCTTTGATAGCTTTTAGGCTGAGCTCAGTATCATTGATTCAGTATTTCCCACCTCATTATTTGCAACCAGCGGGTGTTCACCTTTGTTTACAAGGTGATGAAGACTATGGACCCTCCTGTGTTTACTTGAGCTTCCGAAACAGTCTGAATTCTTTTGGAATGTCCTTGTACTGAGACCAGCCAAAGTATTCAGCAGTTGTTTTTCTCTAGCCTGATGCAATAGACTTGTTTCCTTCTCTAGCAGATGTTGGAAAAACTCAGACAAATCTCCATGGATGACGAGGGACGGGGATGTATGATTATGAGGGTGCAGAAGCCCCGCCATTGGGAGACGAGCTGTGTGTAGGCAAACTCTCCACATTACTAGTAAGTATACATCAACACGAGGTGCCCCATTGCATATCTGGCACCTGCAGTATTGCCTCACAATTCTCATTCGTGCCAAGGGGTATCATTTGTTTGCCTCTGAAGCACAAGGAATACAGTATAAGTTTTCCTACAATTAGGTGTTGCCCCTTCCCTTCTAGCCATGTGTATCTATCTATCTCAGTGTTCCAGATTTGCTGACATGGGGTATCTGTTCTGAAATTTAACTCTTCCTTTCTAAACTCATTTCCCCTGTATCATCAAGGTAAATGGCCCTGCACTGGATCTCGAAGTTTGTGGAGCATTTGTTATTAAAGAATACTGACCCAGGATATGCTACGGGCTACCCTGGGACCGCAAACAGAGGCGGCAACGGACATGTTTGTGCACTGGTTAGGTGGCCTTGCTACTTCAAACAGCCTCTTTTCTAGAAAATCTTGGTGCCAAACAGTGTCCTTCCCCATAGTGCCTCACCTGCGCATCCTGTCCAGCTCAGTGTGAATGTCATTAGGTCCAGAAAAAAGATGTAGTTCTGTGGGATTGGGTTCATACCAGGTGATGCACACCATTACTTCATGGGGTTCTACGCTCCTGGTTTGTATCTTGCCCCTAATCCTACATAGGGAGGGACAGGTGGATGAGACATTTTGTATTTTCGGGGTCTTTTTCTTGGGCTATGCAAAGTCTTTCTGCACTCACGGCGTGGGGCATCATATCATCGAGCAGGCATACCACAACCTAGCCGACGTCTGGGCGCCCATGGCAGCCATGTGCTGGTACCATGTGTTGTTCAAGAGTGAGCTGTGCAGTCCAAGTGGAATACTGGTGTTTGGGTCAGTGTAAGTGAGATGGGAGAGGTCTGTACACAAGTGCTGTAGAAATATTGAAGTAGGCTCCATATGACTAGGTAGATTTCTTGCTATGGATGGATGCAGCACAAAGGTGCAATAATACATAACTTTTGGAACATTGCAAGTCTTGGGTTGGTGTTGGGAGGGTTGTCTGCAGCTTTCTGGCATCCCGGAGGTTCTTTGCTTGGCAGTGTAAAAAGACTGTTGTAAAATATATTCATAAAAAGATAGTTTGTGGTCTTTGGCTTGAACAATTGGGCCTCATTGGGATTTCGGAGATTACTATTGAAGAGGTGTTGGGTCGCAGTAAAGGTGGTGCACTTATGGCTCAATTGCAGACCTTTTGGATAGAAGCTGTGGGTTGTAGGTTAGATTTTTAGAGAAACATACATCATTATTCGGTCTCAGCAATTCCTGGGCCTGTCTTTTTGGGGTATTTCTGTGCATCCATTATATGCAATCTTTGGTGATGTACTGGGTGGGGCCCCAGTTTGAGCATCATTTTAGGAATTGGTGAGTTTTGGTCATGAGTCACTTGAATTTTATTTTGTGTGTTCTTTGGGCCTCCCCCCTCACTGTAACATAGGTCAGGGTTTTAGTAGGGGGAACTTTGTGGGCATATGGAAGACTCTTTTTACCTAACTATCATTTTAGGGACGTTCTCAGCCCTCTGATACCCTACTTCCTTAATGTGTGTGTGTGTGTAGTTTTATTGATGCAGATGGTACCTTTTGACCTACACAATCACTATGTGCCATAAAAGGAAGGGGGTCTGTCATATTTTTTGTGGCTGTTGATAATTGCAACGTGTCCTGAGGACACGTATGTGCCCCTCTGGTCCCTGCACATGGCTTGTAACAAGGTTGTCCCTAATGGAGTTGGGCGTTTTGACTATGCCCATTTTCTGGAAACTTCGTTTTGAGCTACTTCTGGACTTCTTGTTTGCAGTTAATTGGGCACCTTCCTATGGTCTCATGTAGTATTGGTTTTATTGTGGCATACCGGTAGGGGTTGAGAAGTGGCTTTGTGGCCCTAGTGTGGCTTGGATTTGACAATGACTGGGATCAGGCCTATTGCTCCCTTGGGAAATGTGTGTGAGACCCTGTGTTATTTGCTATACAAGCTGGGTGCGGTGGTGAGCATATCCGTGCACCTGGTTTGGGAGCTGCATGGCTACGAACCATCACTACAGCTGCCCCAAGTGTCTTACACACGTTTTTTGGTCTATTGTGGAGGATCTATTGATAACTAGTGCTTCACTGTATGGGATGGAATCCTCCTCCTCCTGGCTCATGACCTCCGGGTGTGGGTTGCACAGTCATCACTCCATCCTTGACCTCATGCACTAGATGGTACAGTACAATTTTTAGGGATGGCCTAGATAGGCTCAGTCCATAGCCCAACACCCATTGCGTATTGGGTGCTTATCTGTATAATCACAAACCCTGAGTGTTCAGCCAACAGTGTTACCAATGCCCCATCAAGATAGAGGTGCTTTTGTAGATGACAAAGGCTGCTGCTTACATGCCTGTTCACATGTAAAATGACTCTGCATCACTGAGTCCAAGAGCACACTGTAATATGCTAGGGGCTTGTGTCCAAGGATGCCATTTTGCGTTAGAGCAGATGCCATGACTCGCCCGCACTATGATTGAATAGGAAACATATCCTCTAAAAGTCGGGTGTCCCTAACACAGGGAAGTGCGATATCACTGTTTTTAGTTTGTGAAGAAAAGTCTCGTACATTTCAGGTGTACATGTTAGTTCCTCATGGCTTGCCCTCACCTTCTTCATAGCCTACGAGTAAGAGGGCAATGAGCGTGCTGTATTCAAAGACCCAGTGTTGGACATAATTGCATAGTCCTGAAAACATTTGCATTTCTTTTTTTGTCTGTGCATTCTGGCATGATCCATTGACTGGTTGCTGAGATCAGTTGGCCCAGGTAACTAACCTCCTGTTGTACGTCCTTCACTTTTCCTTTTTCCACTTTGTAACCTTTCATGGCGATGACAGTCAGGAGGCCTATCATCTCTTGGCGGCACAGGTCCTTGGAGGGACTGCATACCAGGATGTTGTCAGCATACTGTATCAGGATGCTGCTGGATTTAAAGTTGGCGAGGTCCTTCCTCAGTATCCTGTTAAAGATACTGGGGGACTCACAGTACCCACGAGGAAGTCTCTGGTACAGCAGTTAAACCCCTTGGAAGGTGAATGCAGTGAGGTATTGACTGTTGGAGGTGCATCAAAATTCTAAAGAGCGATTTTTTATGTCTATCACAGAAAGGTAATGGGCTTCTGTGGGTGTGCTAGTTAGTATGACAAGAGGTTCTGGTAGTATGGGGAACTCTAGGACTTCAATGTCATTATGGGGGTGCAGGTTCCTTTCTTGCTCTTTTCAACCAAGAAGATTGGTGTATTGCAGGGAGAGATCCCTACATGGAGGACCTCTTGGTCAACTAGCACTTCGATCATGGGTGCTATACCCTCGTCTGCCTCCTTGGAGAGCGGGTATTGGTGCATCTGGGGAAGGATGGTCCCTTCCCGCAAGGTTATTCTTATGGGTTTGGTGGTTCTGATGAGTCCTACACTGCAGGGAACCTTGTCCAACAGCTGTGGTGGTACAGTCTGCCATGTTGTTAGTACTGCCATGGGTGATGGGGTTTCATTCTGGGATTCCACCGTAACTTGAATAGAATTGGCAAAGACAATTTCTGAGGCCCCGGGCACTCACTCAACAACTTGTCATCAGTTATCTCCTGTATACTGAGTCCAAGCGCAATGAAAATGACACTTGCCCACATTGCATTTGCTTGGTCAGTCACCAACAGCATCCCCTTATTTGGGACGTATCTCCACTGCCTCCAAGCAGAGCAGTGTTTCCCCTTGGTGTCCCACATCGTGGTGACCTTCCTAGTGGAATATGAATTCATGGGGACGTTGCAACTTCTAACCTAGCAGCTCTTCCGCATTAGCAATGAGGGTGAGGACAGCATTGGTGAAAGCTAGACGATCAGCGGGCATCGCACTTGCCTGCCTGGCTGTGCAATGCGGGCAGATTAAGGACAAGAGCCTTGTCTGGGTGATCCCAGGGCTTGAGCAGGTCTTTGTCCCATCCTCTGAGAAATGAATGGTCATATTTAGTTTGGCCATCAGTTCTCTACCAAGAAGATTAGTCAGAGAGTAGGCGTGATATAATAGTTGCCCCTTCACATGACTGCCTTCCACATCTAACTCTGGGGGTTTCGCGAAGGGACCCCTCTGACCGTGCCTAAGAACCCCTGTGTATCCATGGAATCTTTGGACAGGAGCACAACCTCTCCTTTTAGACAGTACTTTGTAGCCCCTGTGTCAATCACGAAGCTGGAGGGTGTGCTATATATCAATATAGTCATGATGGTTTCCTCATCAGATCGTCGGGTCACAGATAGCATGGGACATGTGAGAGTGGGGGTGTCTGTTTTGCATGACAAGCATGAAGCTGGCCCTGCTGCTTAGTGGGGTTTGTGATGGTAGAGGAGGATGTGACTTGGTCCTGGCCTTGGGGGTTCTCTGCACAACTTCCTTGAATCCTTTTGCTTCGTGCTTCATGCTTGATCCTTTCTGAACCTCTGCGGCGGCTCCTTTATTGGTCCCGTCGCCTTCTGTGTCATCGCGGCTACAGCTGTTCTGACAAGAATTGCCTGCTCCCTGTTTAGGGACACTGCAGCACTGCCTGGTCCTTTCCAACTTTTTTCAACTTACTATTGTCTCCCTTCCTTTCTCAACTTGTTTTCTCTCCCACCTTACAAGGCATTGCTGCTTGTAGGGGAAATCCCAGTTGGGATTTCCTCTCCCATATTTCATGCAATTCACTGCCATAGCCAAGCCCCCTTAGTCCACAGCCAGACAAATCATTTGCACTCCTTAGTCCAATTTGCTAGTAGGTTTCAGAACTAGCGGGCAAAGTCTTCCTCATTGCTATTTTCTGTCTGGGGTCAGCCGGTACTTGCAGTGAGCTCGGGTCCGGAAATGGCAATCCTTTCTGTTAGATCTTGGAGGGCTGGGACTCCTTTCCCCACTCCAACTAGTGGTGTCCCTGTCAGGGACAGTTAGAATACCCCAGCCATCAGAGGTTATCTAACTGGATGGATTAGAGTGTATGCTTCCTGTTCATCTCTGGCTCAATGGGTTTCACACGATGGATGGAGGGTCGAACTTCAGAGATTCTAGCACCAAGCTGAGGTGCGGCTGGAATTGCCAAGGTTTGTTGATATGGCACCCTTACAACCCTAGATCTGGTGGCCAGTTGCTCGTGGAGAGTCCTCCATCCCCCTCGACCAGCGGATTGGTGTAACCTAGTATAGGAATGGCTGGGATAGCCAGCATCAGTTTATGGTGGGGGAGGTGCATCCGCATTGGATGCAGTTTCGGAAACAGAATTTTAGACTGGAACACCACAGTTCTAACAGTGCATCTCTTGTAGTCTTTTACTGTGATACATATTTGGTCGGAATGTGTGTCCTTGTATGTTTGATTATGTTGGTGTTGAAGGTTCCTCCCTCTGTCCAGGAGGAAGCGTGTTTCTTAGTGTGTGCATGCCATTCACGGCTCAATCAATCTAGCTCTTTAGCCTGCATGGGGGGGGGGGGTCTAGTTTGCATGTGGTTTAAAGGTGACTCCATGATGGGTTGGAAACGTTTCTAAGGGATTTAGTGCACTTTTAGAATCTGGTTTAACATGTTTTTAATCCTACTCTGTTTATGGGAAAGATTATGTACATGGGGTTATTCTGGCAATAATTACTTTCACTATGATCTCAGCTTAGGACAAAGATGCATCAAACAAATTTAGTAAATAAAACAACACATAAAAAATAACAATCTGTATGAAAGTGCAATGGTTTATTCAAACAATATGAATTGTTTTTTAGCAACAGGACAGCAAAATGTGAACAAACCACAACTTTTTCATAGGCATGTAGAATCGTCAACTGGACATAACATTCAACATAAACATAGTTGCAAAAATTTCTCATCACCACAACATCAAAAAAGGCATCAATTGAAAAACCACAATGGAAATATAAGAGAAAAAGTGACAAAACGAACAAAAAATCCATGCTTTTAAAAAGAAAACCTTAGCCCCCTCCTAGCACATTCTTCCTGATGATGACAGAAGGCTCTGCGCAGTACACAGGACTTAAGTGAGCCCAATCATCTGTCAATAGCAGCTCTGGGAAAAAGATAGAAACAATTTATGAGGTAAGAGGGAATAACTCAACAACTACAGGCCCTTCTTGGCCAAGCATAAGCTACCCCTCAATCCCCAAGGTCCAAATTTTTCCCTAGCATCCAAATTGCACCCGATATCACACCCAGAGGCTATGCGTACCATCTGTGTAACACCCTGTGGTCCAAGCCATAAGGCCCCACCCCTGTATCACACCCAGAGACAAGCGGACCATCTGTGTCATGCCCAGCAGTACAAGCAACTAAACAATCCTCATCTTTACTCGTATGCTGACTATTGAAAAAAGGGGACCTCCGCAGGATCACCACCAAGGACGCCCTGTGGACACATAAATATAGGCAATGTGCAATGTGCAAGGTTTCTGTTAGGTGTAGGGCACTCTGGTTATGTTTTTGCACTTCTTCCTAGTTTGCTGTACACCAAATGTTGGGTCTAAGAATCAGAGGCAGTCTCTTACCCACTGACAGAATCTTCAGGATGGACCTCCGCCCGCTGATTCAGCAGAAATACCAATCAATTGTGGTGTCTGCTCACCGTTCTTGCCGAGCAGATGTGAATCTGTATGGGTGGGGTCCTATTCCTTCAGCTACAGATGGGCTTGAAGAGCCAATCTCTCCTATCTGGCTGGCCATGTTGTTGCTGAAATGTGAATTTACCTTGGCAAAACAGGAAAACCTGGTTTAATATGACGTACTGCCTAGGAAATCAGGCAACAGACTTGGAGTCTGGAGACCACAGCTCATTGGTTTTGGCCGTCATTTCTCCATTACATAATGAGTCATAAAGTAATTTAAACATTCGTTTGGAGACAAAAATATGGGCCTAGTCACAGGGCCATAAATCTGGTCATTCGATAGGAAGTACAGGTGGGTCTCAACCTTTTATGGACACAATGTGGGGCCAGTGGGTGCATGTCCAGATGTTCGGCATGGGTAGTGCATGATCACAGCGTGTAGTGTGCATCCTGTTTTCTGATTGGCTAAGTGTTCCTAATTTAGTATGGCATCTGACTTTATGGTGTTTTAGGAATGTACCCCTCCGGCTAAATGTGTTTTATTGGGACCATCCCCTAAGGCCATTGTGGTGTTGCTGCCTATTTGTGGGATTGATCAGGATTTTCCAGTTCACAGGTTTGTCTAAGGGTTAAGTGTCACTCCACCTGTGATCCGTCCCATCAGTTGCTTTAGGCCTAGGACTCAGGGTCTGCCTGACAATGTACTTCTGACGTGGGGTTGAGGGGAAGGTCATATCGGGTGAATTCCACAATGGTGATGCAAGTTCATTATTATAAGTACATATATTGTGACGTGCATTCATATTGTGTTTTCCAATATTAACACTATTCTAAGCCACTGCATGCTACGCCACTCTACTTTACTGTGTATGACTCTACTCAACTCCACTGCACTCTATGCCAATCTACTATATGCCACTGCACTCTATGCCACTGCACTCTATTCCACTCCACTTTTTGTCACAGCACTTTGTACCACTCTACTCTACTCTGCACCACTCCACTCTACAGCACTGCATTCTATGCAACTCTACTCTGCTCTACACCACTCTACAGCACTGCACTCTTCACAACTCCACTCTAAGAAACTTCATTGCACTCTATGCCACTCTACACTACTCTGCAGCTATGATCTCAACACCACTGCACACTATTGTGCACCACTCTCCTCTATGCCACTCCACTATATGACACTTTGCTGTAAATCACTCTTCTCTTCACCACTTCGCTCTATACCACTGCACTCTATGCCACTGCCCTCTATGTCACTCCACTCTGTTCCTCTCTGCCGCACTCTACTGTATGCCACTGCACTCTGCACTACCTTACTTTATGCCACTGCACTCTATGTGACTCCACTCTTCACCACTCTACTCTGCCATGTACCACTCCACTCTATGCCACTCCACTCTACACCACTGCACTTTACATCCCAGCACTCTATCCCACTCTACTGTACTCTGTACCACTCAACTCCATGCTACTGAACTTTATGCCACAGCACTCTATGCCACTCTACTGTACGCTGCAGAGAGGCAATCAACAACACGCCAACCTACCTCCAGTTCTTCTTCAGGTATATGCAGTGGCACAGTAAAAAAGTACTTCAACCAAGTATGGGACTTTTTTACTGTTAACAAAGAGGTGAAGTATATTTCAGTAAGCACCATTTACCCCATGAATGTTCACTGAAGTAAGCTTTGTTCATATTATGGTACTGAAGGGCAACGTCTCATACAAATAAGCACCACACAATCCGGTGGTAGGAGCACCTTAAAAAATTGCTGAACGTGGTTGCAGTGATGAAGGTGAGGAGAGCCAGGGAACATCAGCTACAAGTTCAATCATGGTGGGAGATGATGGTGGGGAAGAAGAGAAAGACATCCTCATGCAAAACAACCCTGTCCCCAGCAGTGTGGCAACAGAATCGCCCACTTCAGCGACTTGACAAAGGCACAAGAAGAATCAGAGTGAGATTGGGACACCACGGCATACAGCGACTGCCACACCACAACCCGCACTGAGTCCACTAAGAAATGTTTCTCAAAAGTTGCCTAGGTCAGTGGCCAGAAAAGAAGAAAAAGATACAGGCTACTATTATTGGCATGTTTAGAGGGGTCCTACTAAGGCAATCACCCAACAGCAAGTTTGTACAATGTGAAGGTGGCAAAAATGTTTGTGCCGGACCTCCTTCCCTTTTCTTTTGTGGAAGGAGTGAGATTCTTACAATTTGTAGCAGTCATCTGCACAAAATGGAAGGTTCCAAGTCAGACTTGTTTTGCCAGACTTTCGGTTTCAGAACTGCATCATGATGTGCTGCAATTGGTTGGACATACTTTGCCACAAAGTGTTGTTCACAAGATCCACCTGACGACAGACATGTGGAGCAGTTGTCAGGCGACTGATTACATGCGCATCCCTGCACACTGGATCTGTTTTGCCAGGATAAAGCAAAAGCTATCTACAGTTGGCCCTGAATGAAGTTTTAAGAGTGTTCAGCAGCATGCAACAGTTGCCATGTTCGCCGTGGAGAAATTTCATACAGCTGCAAAAAATATTGAATGAATTTAACAGCAAGGTGTATGATTAGCTACTACCCAGAGGTCTCAGAATTGGATTTTTGCCACAGACAATGGCAGTAACATAGTCAAGGCCATAACAGAGGGATATTTCAGGGTTATGTGTTTGGCGCATTGCATCAACCTGATGGTGAAAACTTTCTAAAAAAACACAGACATAGCAACATACTGATCACCTGCAGAAGAATCTGCACTAATTTCAGCCCAGAGACAGTTGCAGATTATTCAGCTTGCTAATAGAGTACCAGTTAAAGCCCTGATACAGGCGGTGCCATAACTTTGGAACGCAACCTAATACATGCTTCAACATATGTTTGAGCAGTAGAAACAGATCAGTGATATGTCATTCAAAGAAGAGGGGATGCAATTGGAAAAGCTATGACCATGGATGCGAAAATGGGGTATAATCGAATGCCTGATGTAGATGCCCCATACTTTTGAGGTTTTCACATAAAAAGTTAGCAAGGAGAACAGTAAGATGGGCCAATCTATCCCATTGTAGCATTCGCTACAGGACTAGCTAAAGAAGGTGTCTGAGAGGTTTGTCCTTTCAGTTTTGAACAAAAGCACAGAAGCACATGCCTTGGTTGAGAGCTTACTCTTTTGCTTGGCTTCCAATGTAAGGCTACAAAATTACATCATCTCGTCCAAACAGTACATCTGAGCCACGCTATTTGATCCACAGCACAAAACAATTGTGCTCACTTTCATTCATTTTTTTTGAAGGGGATGTTTCAAAATACGAGAGATGGATTGTTGAGAAAGCTGGAGACCTGGAAGAAGAATGGCTTGCACTTAGAGTCCCGCCCTGCAGTTATGGGGTGCTGCCGTCAACTTCCAGAGAGGGCAGTCTTATATCACAGTAGCCCACAACACCATCAGCTAGAACAATGGCAATAACTGCAACAGAAGGATTGTACCCAACATCTGGATTTTGTTGATATCAAATGGCAGGGCTTAAGTCCAGTGCAGAGGCAATGGCAAACAAGGTCAAGCAAGTTGCAGCACTAATGACCATCCAAAGCATGTTCCAGGAAAATCTGGATGATTCAAAAGAAGCCTATGTGGGTCAAAACCCATGTATGTATTGGTATGGGGAAAATGTGCCAATGGCCTGAGCTCAGCAGGCTATCTAGCTTGTTCTAAAGCTAGTGTGTCTCCTGAGCTTGTGCTCAGTGCAGCTGGCACAGTTGTTACAGCGAAAAGGACCCGTCTTTCACCTTAAAATGTGGCGACATCGGCCACAATAAAAATTAACCTGCATTTCAAACCACACAATTACACCGTTCCTGAAAGAGCACTGAAGGAGGAGGATTGGTCATAATCAAATGTTTTAAATAATGACCTTCTGGGTGAACCACCTGAGTTTGCGGACAAACTCTACTTCCCAGACTGAATATGCCAGGGCTACCATTACACTTTTTAGTTATTTCTCATTAAACTTTTTTTTGCAAAAAAAAAAAGAAAAAGAGAAAAAGTCTAACTCGAAGAACATTATGTTTTGGTCATATTTATGCTGCCCCACCACCTTTTAGTTACATATATGGCCGGAATGCCGTTAGGACAGTGTGCAGAAAAGAAGTCCCCACAATTCCTTCATGACATTGGAGACAATGACTGACTCCCTCGCATTTCTATCCTTTTTTGCATCGCTTAGCAGGGATGCCTCAAAAGATAGTTGATTTAAAAGAGAGCTTATGCCATATTCCAATGTGTTGCCTGCTTCAAAGACACAATTGTGTACCTACTACCTAACCTACCCATGCTTGAATTGGAAGAGGTAATTACAACTATTACAACTATGAGTGAGTCATTGTGAGTGATTATGCATGTGGTGGCAGGCAGTGAGGGAGGGTATTCAACTGTAATTTGTAAACTTAATTTAAATGATTTGCTATGTTTGGGACCTGAATGATGGGTGATCATTTTTCCTGAAAGTGAATGATCTTTACAAACTTACTTAGAGGAAATTACCATGTACGGTCCACTCCTATCCTTTTTTCATCACCTAGAAGGACTGCAAGAGAAGATCATTTAACTTACGAGACTGCCAAATTACAATTTGTTGCTTGCATAAAAAAGTGGATGCAATCGTTCACCTACCACTGTTCTTGGATTGGAACATATAACTATTGCACTAATGAGGATATTTTATTGAGTTATTGTGAGTGAGGATTGTTGGTTCATTTGGTGGCAGACAGTGAGGGAGAGTGTTCAACTGTAATTTGTAAATTTGATTTAGATGATTTGTAATGTTTGAGGCCTGAATGATTAGTGATAATTTTTCCTGGATGTTGTTGCCCCTTTCACATTTAGGGGCATATTCACTAGAGAAGTGGCGGAGGGAAGAGTTACCCTCCTTGGTTTAATACCACGCTCCACCACTTCTGAAACACAAGGCTGCACCATATTTAAAACAAAATGGTGCAGCCTTGCATTTCCCACTTCGCTGGCGCTACATTCAGCAGCCTAGTGCCAACTCAGGCACCCTTGCATCATAGTGCAAGGGTATCTGCATTGAGGGGAAGATTGTTTATATGCAGGAAGGTGACCTTTCCTGCACATAAACAATCTTTAAATGATGTTTTGATACTTCTATGTGTGTTGCCTAATGCAACACACCTAGAAGTTGCAAAACATCATTTTTTTATTGATTGGGACACCTTCCTGCACATAACCTATCAAAGGTTGTTGCTGTTTCTATGTTTGCTGCACAAACGACACACATGGAAACAGCACATATTGCCACAGCTTAACGTTGCCTTGTAAATTAGGCGAAGTACATATAGCCACAAGAACATAATTGAAAGTGACATTCCTGTTGCTAAAGAGGCCTATAAATATGCTCCTTATTGAGATTTACTTGCAGGGTCCATTCCTTTTTACTGATTCTTCAAAGACCATTCCAGTCACTTTAGTTAACAAACAAAAGCCTATAGAAAATGCTTCAATTCTGTTTCTCTACATGTTCTTCAACAGCAATGCACTAAGTTTCCACTAAGTGTATGTCTTTGTCTACTGTGTGTCTTTTTATTGTTTTTATTTTACAGGGTCCTTGAACCCTATTTTCGGTTCAATTTTTACCCTCACATAACTGGAAATCATTTTTTCCCTGTTCCTGGACGTCCAACTGTGATATTTATTATGTTTTTCACCCTACAGGTTCTTCAAACGCCAATTGGGCGCAACAGAGCTTATCCGCATTTCTACACTGATAGGTACATTTCACCTAGTGTTTTTTGGTAAAATACACTTTTACATTTTACATCCATGTGAGTAAGGTGAGGATAACCGTGCATATCCTTGTCCTGAAGAAGGAGTCGCTGTACTCCGAAACATGTCGACGCATTTTATAGAGGTTGATATACCCTATTACGTATAATTGTCAACCTCACCTTGCACCCTTTTAACAATACCAGCCGAGGACATAATAAATATTTTTTCCTACGAGCCAGGTATTTTTTAACCCTGACTCTTTTCACCTCACCACTCACACTCCCTCTCTCACACACACAAACACATAGTTCACTATTAGTGCTCCTACGTATCCGTGAGTCGCAGCACGCCGCATCCGGTAGAGGGGTGCGAAGGCCCCGATGATGAAGCATGACACCAAGGGGCCTGTTGGTGTGTGAGGGGCATTTAAACAACACTGTGTGCTCCCCATCACTTTAGGGATCACTACCACCTTCTGAGTGGATTCTATTTTGTTTAAACAAATTACCAGGGGAGACTGAATCCACTTGTTTCTCTCCCTCCCTCCTTTTGTTATATTCACCCCCAAAAACGTATCATTCCACGCGCTCTAGCCCTTCAGCCCCCTGGTTTTCAGAACAGATCAGGGACCACAGAGTTCGCTGTAAAAAGTTGGAAAGATCTTGGCGGAATAACTATAGGGAGGCGGATAATAAACTACTCAACGCTGAGCTCAGAGTATACAAAGAGATGATCCGAATGGCTAAACGTGCGTTTTTCACCAAACGCATCAAGGAAGCAAGTAATTCCCCAAAGGAACTATTTTGCACAGTGTCCTCTCTGGCAGCCCCCAAGCCAGTGGAGATACCCCCAAGTCGTCAACTGTGTGAAAATTTGGCAAAGTTCTTCCTGGGAAAGGTGGAAAAAAATTTCTACTCTCTGGAAAACCAAGTCAGGACTGCTGCCCCAGAAACTAACCCAGAGATTGATTGGAAACTGGAAAAATTAATCAATTTCACCCCAATCAGTGAGGATGAGGTAGTGACCCAACTACAAAGGATAAAATCAGGCTCCCCTCATGACCCCTGCCCAGCCACTATTGCAAGATTAGCACCCTTTACCATTGCCGCAGGACTTACCCCACTGTTCAATGTTATGCTGGATAGTGGGGAGTTTCCCTTACAGTGGAAACAAGCATCCATTCTACCCCTCCTAAAAAAAGCTAACCTTGACGTGACCGACCTGAACAACTATCGGACGATCGGCAGGTTACCCCTCCCAGCTAAAATCATGGAGGGCATATTAAACACACAGCTGAGCACCTTCCTGGGGACAGGAGAACGTCTAGATCCATCTCAACATGGATTCCGGGCGGGGCACAGCACGGAATCGGCGCTGATCAAGTCAGCCGAAGACATAAGAACAGTGATGGACGCAGGTGGCAGAGCCGCCCTGATCCTGCTGGACTTGTCTGCGGCCTTCGATACGGTCCCCCACAAGTTATTGGTGGGCCGGTTGGAGGCCTGCGGGATTCTAGGAAAGGCACTTAAGATCTTGCAGGCCTTCCTATCCAGCAGGACCCAGACAGTGGCCCTGGGGGACTTTGAATCTGACCCATTTGTGTTCCCCTGCCGAGTCCCTCAGGGGTCCTCCTTGAGTCCGACCCTTTTTAACGTGTACGTTTCTACCCTGGTACCAGTTATTAGATCCTTTGGATTTAACCTTACATCTTACGCAGACGATGCCCAGATTGTGGTGTCGCTGCTTCCGGGTGAAACAGAAAGCACGGCAGATAGGTTCAGAGGTTGCATGCGGCAGGTCAGCAACTGGATGGCAGAAAACTGCCTTAAGCTCAATTCAGCAAACAGTTTTGCTATTTGGATCCAGAGATAACTTCTGGTCCCCGCGTTGGTGGCCAGAGGAAATGGGGGCCCCCCCCTTACCGGTGGCAAAGGTCAAAAACCTGGGTGTACTCATGGATGACTCTCTGTCCTTCAGGCCACAAATCAACACGCTTTCTTCAGGAACCCACTATGTGCTAAAAACCATTCGGAAAGTCCTGCCGTTTCTTGCGGATGAACACAGGAAGACAGTGGTAACAGGATTGGTGATGTCCCGACTCGATTACTGCAACAGCCTGCTGCTGAATGCCCAGCAGGGGCTGCTAAACAAACTCTAAATCCTGCAGAACGCTGCAGCCCGCCTGATGACGAGTACACCCAAGTTTGCATCGGTAGCACAGGACCTGGTGAAGTTACACTGGCTACCAGTATGCAAAAGAATAGTCTTTAAAACACTGTGTGTGATCTTCAAGGCACTGCATGGCCTAGGCCCCCAATGTATGGCGCAGCTCTTCCAGTGGTACAAGCCTGCGAGATCACTAAGGTAGGCTGAGCAGGGGTTGGTTGTAGTCCCAAGAGTCAGGAAAGCTTGCTGGGGGGCAGGAGCTTCTCCCTGGGTGCTGCGAAGGCCTGGAATGCGCTACCACTGAGCCTCAGACAGATATCAGACCTGCTGTCATTCAGGAGAGCCCTGAAGACATAGCTCTTTACACTCTAATTTCTTAAATTCCTCAGCGCACGCATATTAGTGATCACTCAGCGCCAGGACACCTTCGGGTAACAGTGCGCTTTAAAAATGTGAAAAATAAATAAATAAATAAATAAATTCCTCGCTCCAAACAATTGACCCATCCTCATGCCACAACCACTGTCCATAGAAACTGTCCAACAAATAAAACAATTTTGGTCCTTCCCACCCTTTTGATCCAGGACAAGTCCCTTCCACTAAAACATTAAAAAAAAAAAAGCTAAAAGAGGGAATTGTCCCTTTGGGTCCGTAACTGGCCCAGGCTCGGATCTATCCTGTCAAGCCAGCTCTCCATACTATCCAGTTGCTGCAGGATGCGCTGCAGCAATTTCCTGTCAGAGCGGGAGGGGACAGCAGCAGTTCTAGTCCGGGACACTGACAGCTGGGGGCTATGCTGGCAATGGAATTGCTGAGAGGCTGGAGGCTGGGGGTGTCTGCTGGCAGTACTGGGGCCCAGTTCAGTGGCAGATGTTTCTGCCTTTTCACCCACCAGGGCCATCATCCGCCAATATTCCTGTTGGATAAGGTCCAGCCTCTGCCTTCGCAGATGGGCCGCTATCTGTCTGATGGGTGGTCCAGAAGGAGTAGCTATATCAAGAAAAACAAAATGAAAAAAGACAAATTGTAAACTATACACTGTGCAAACAATTGTTTTCAAGCACTGAAGCAGAACATTGCTGGTCCCCTAGGGCCATTGAAATTTGATTTGATTATGATTGGGAAAATCAAAAGAACAATTGTATATTTTATCCACATGTGCCTGGCATAAAAAGCACTGGTTGCATGGCAGAGAAGTATTAAGGCAGAATAACACTGGATTAAAAAAATGTGATTTGCTGGGTTTTTTAAAGGTTTTTCCAGTAACTAAACAGACACTTTGAGTAGAAAATTAATTTTTTACCTCTCATTAATGAGTAAAGCATTATGCACTATGGAATACAAGTGTGTTGTGCAAAATTAATGGAGGCATGCTAGCCTGTCCGTCAGGTATTTTGCTACTGTCTGCAGCTGGGGCAGCTGTAGTTGACAATTATCTATCTTTACTTCCAATCACCCAGCCCTTCTCCATATGCCTCTCACTATCTACCCTGACTCCAAAGAGGCAGATGAATAATAAATAGGAAACTACAACACACACCTCACATATAAAATGCGGATATTATCATGTTGACTGTAAGTAGACATTGGGGAAAATAATGCACTGCATTAAAGGGAAAGGTATGGGCTATAAATATTGTGTTTGGCATGTTTGTCACCGAGTATCCCATATGCCAAACTTAAAATCAAATCAGGCACTTAGTCCCACTTTAATCACTGATCTGTTTATCCATAATGAGATAAATAGCAAGTTTCCTCCAAGCTATTCAATCTTCTTTTTTTCATAATACATCAATGTATTTTGTTTGTTTAGCACAAAGTGTGTGTCTACAACAAAAACACACTTTAATTGGAATTTCAGAAATAATTTTGTGAAATTGCAAACTAATCAAATTGTACTGCTTAAAGTCCATGGCCCTTATTTATGAGGCCTTGCGTCAGTTTTGCGCCGCCGGTGCGTCACTAACTGTGACGCACCAGCGGTGTAAAATATGCGCCTTGTTGCAGCATATTTAAAAAGTGACGCATTTAGGTAGATGCGTCACTTTTTAAACCCCTGCGCCACATTATACCTGCGTCAGGTATAATGTATGCAGAGGGGGCGTTCCCCCGCAAAAAGCCTCGTAATAGTGACGCAGTGAAATCTATGAGATTTCACTGCGTCACTTTTAAGATGCTGTTGCGTCAAAATCTTGCGCCTGCCTCACAGCAGGCGTAAGACTGACGCAAGCCCTTTCACATGGGGCTTTCCCCATGTGAAAGGACGCATTGCTGGAGTTGCGTCACTTTTGTGACACACTCCAGCAATGCGTCACTTTTGCGCTTACAGATACGTCAGAAATACTGACGTATCTGTAAGTCCTTGCGACATGATGCGTCATACAATAAATATGACGCATCATTGGTGTCGCAAGGAGTGCGCAGTGAAAAGTGACGCATCGCTGTTTTCACGCAGCGATGCGTCACTTTTCATAAATGAGGCCCCATGATTGCATTTTCCATCGTAGTTTGTGAATATACAATATTTCGAGACAATGAAACTTCAGATTCTGCACCATAGTATTTGATTCTACATACTTTGTAATTGATAGGACCTTCTCAGGATTTGAGTGTAGTAGAGTATAATTTATTTACTCTAAGTGTATTGCTGTACCTTTAACAAAGTATAAAGTTTGAACAAGTCTTCGCATAATTAAACAATGACTTCCACAGGTTTTTTTATTGTTCACACATAGTTGGGGGCCATGCTGTGAGGAGTAATGTCAAGTTAAGCTTCATTTGTATTAGTTAATAAAAACTGTTACAAAAATAAAGATAACAAACCTTATAAAGATGGAAACAACTTTCTTCTCCTGCAAATATGTAAATGTCAATTATCACCTCTCATAACCTAGCAATGATGTTGACCAAACCCACTTTAACAGATGCATTATTGTCACAGCGCAACATTATTAATCAAATTAGGCCTCATGTGCAAAAAGATGTGTATCAAAAACAGCAAATTGCTTAATTCTTGTTTGTTCAAGCTAATAAAATCCAATAGGTTATAACAATAGTGAAACACCATATACAGTGTATGACCATTTGTCAGTGTTTGTCAAATACAAAACTCTATATAGCCATAAGACTATTAGCATGATAATGCAGAGAGGTACAGTTACGATTCCCTCACAAGGGCCTTATTGTGATTTTCGAATACCCGTCTAAAGTGCTGATGCCTGTTGAACATATGATTTAGAAACCATTTAAAAATTATTATATATACTTTTTTTTCAGTCAAACTAATATAAAAGCAATTTCACAACACATCATAAATTGCTACATTTTTAAATTAGTAAAGGATGCAATATATTAAAAAGGGGCTCAGATTCCCCAGAATAGGCCACCCTCTCGAAATACCCGAGAAAGGGCAGCAAATTTTACCCATGGGCATGTCCAGTATTGTTCATGTTCCGGATACAGAGGGCAGATTTAATTGGGGAGAGCGGGACTGCGAGAGCCAGAGGGCATTGGGCGGCAACAACTAGGCGCACCTAGTCTCTCTTCCCTCCCCTCCTCCACATCTCCCTGCCTCCTTATTACGACTCGCGGCCCCCGCTCCGCGGGAGCTGCTCGTAGTCGCTGAACTGCTATCTTTCCTTGTGGCGTTTGAAAGCGTTACTCTGCTGACCTGCAACCGGACCAAGAGGGCACTGTGTAATCCCTGGATCATTGGAGCTGACGCTGCGGGGGAGAGCGGGACTGCAAGAGCCAGAGGGCATTGCGCGGCAACAACTATGCGCACCTGGTCTCTCTTCCCGCCCCTCCTCCACATCTCACTGCCTCCTTATTACGACTCATGGCCCCCGCTCCGCGGGAGCTGCTCGTAGTCGCTGACCTGCTATCTTTCCATGTGGCGTTTGAAAGCGTTACTCTGCTGACCTGCAACCGGACCAAGAGGGCACTGTGTAATCCCTGGATCATTGGAGCTGACGCTGCGGGGGAGAGCGGGACTGCGAGAGCCAGAGGGCATTGCGCGGCAACAACTAGGCGCACCTGGTCTCTCTTCCCGCCACTCCTCCCCCACGTCACTACTTAAGAGATGCCCTCAATGCTACCGCGGGACGAGCCGGGCGAAGCCCGGGCAAAGGGCGGGCCCTCTGAGGCCCTCAGAGACCGAGTAAGGCCGGGCAGGACCTACCCTCTTCCATCTACTGATCCCCATAGTTATCTGGTTCTCCGCTTGCTCAAAGTCCGGGCCAACTGCAGTCTGAGAAGGCTGGGTGTAGTTTCAACGGCCCTCTCGATAACTACTTCACAAAGGCTCCCACCGATCAAGATAGGGAGAAAACCTTGGCAGATCGTAGGGCAGAGCGCCGTCGCTCTATCGAAAGTATAAAGAAAAAAGTTTCTGCCGTTTCCCCGCCCAATGCCCTTTCGCTTACTCTTGGATGTACTTCCTCCAATGAAGATCCTTTATGCTTGGAAAGCTTTCCACTCTTGTTACGAGCCTGCACTCCTACACCCTTGGGCCATATAGTCCAGTCCGTAAATCATATCCCTCCCTCTAGTTCGATATTGCCTGATGTTGACTTGACTACTCGGACCCTGGCCCAGCCTAAACATGCTCTAAATAAATTTAAAAAACCTGTGCAGGCTAAGAGTCATGGCCCGCCGCCTGCAAAAAGAAGACGGAAGGGGGGGGCTCAGCAAAAGCCAAAGATCAGTCACTCGGATTTTGGAAAACCTTCTAAATCTATAATCAGAACTGCTCTGAACCCTGTTGTTGCTCAACCTAACATGCCAACTCTGGCTCCCCTGCCACCTTTGGCACTAGCTGTACAACCTGTGAATACTATTGCTCCAATTGACATTCTGGATGACCCATCCCAAATGGATGTTTCCACTGTCGCCTCACTGGATAATATGGAACACCTAATTAGGTCTTTCATTTTACCCATTATAGAGAGACTGAGGAGGGTGGAGAAAAAGCTGGAAGTGATTGAGGCTGCAGTTATCGATCACCAGGGTCCATCTAAGGCAGTGGTGAGTGGGGTTGCAGTACCTCCAGCCGCGGTGCCTACGTGCACTCTCGGCGTCTCAAAAGGTACTCATCAATCAATCAAACCAACTAATCCCAAGCATCAAAAGGTTCCCTCCCCTAAACAGAATATTAGCTCAGTCCCTATACCAGTAAGTGTAGCTACGACGGGATCTGGAAAACCTTCTGTGGGGATTTCACAACAGACTACAAGGGGTCCCATCAGACATAACAGGCCACCGTCTCGAAGAATCCCCCAAGCAGAATTGCCCCCCGAAGCCGCCCCGTATGTGGTTGTTTTGACGGGGGTCCCCAGTTTGCCAATAAATAAGAGGGAGGGGTTTTTCCAGCTCAAAAATAAAATCATGCACTGGTTAGCCCAATTTAGACCATTAACACATAACATCGATGGCGATATTGTGCATGTTAGACCACTCCCCTGGTTGGGTAGTAGGGTCAAGGATATTGATGGAGATCTAGTTGTTATAAATTTTAGAGACCCTCGAGCAGTCACCTATATATTAAATTGGCCCCAGGGTGGAGGCAGTAATTCTATTGTCCCGCACCCTTTGACCTATTTTTACCCTAGATCCCTGGTGTTTCCTCCTAACCTCACTGGCGCTCAGATACCCAACCAGATTGCTCCCCTAATGTCCTTCAACACTGGGTTTCCGCCAGAACCTCCACATTACCATCATGCTGCTGACCCATTTGGGTGGAATACGGTACCTCTCAGGTCTTTTAGAAATCCTAATAGGAGGATGGAACACCTGAGACCTTTTACACCCCTGGAGACAGCAAACAGGTTTGATGTTTTCTCTGGTCTGGACAACTGTGATTGAAGATCACAGAATGACCACTGTATGGCTGGTCACACTAATGAAATACAAATAGAGAAAACTGGTGGTGGCTGTAAACCGAATGAAAAAACACAACAATTAGTGGTGGAGAGCATAGGACCAGTCACACCAATTACCCTAGAATCTATTACACATAGGGATGAGTGTGATTCAACATTGAAGTTTATTCCTGTTGTAGAACAAGTGGTTCAAGATCTGATGTCATCTAGGTCCAACCAAGGGAGAGCTGATACTGATTTAGGAGGTGTCTTGAACACAAGGCAAGTGGCCGTAGCCCCTGTCCCCCCAGTAGTAAGCCCTATATTAGGGGCTGGTAATAGTGTGGCCTTGAAAATGGGGGCAACACTAGTAGGGGAAAGATCAACCACGCAACACAAAATTACCTTGATATCTTGGAATATCGCTGGTTTGACAAAAAATCTTTCTCCCCTCATTGGTCTAACTATATAGACTCTTGTGACATTTGTCTGTTTCAAGAAACCTGGTCCCTTGAAATACCACATAGGGTGGGATATAGGACTTTCAATATCGAGGCGGTTCCATCAGCCAGAAGTAGACCATCGGGGGGCTCACGGTATGGATCAGTGTGTCATTGGAGGTAAAAATTACACAATTAAACACAGATTCAGCAGATATACTAGGACTTGTAGTTAATCTGAAGGATGGTAGGCGTATTGTAGTTTTTAATGTTTATAACCGACCCTGTGGGTTATCGAAAGAATCTGTAATTTTTGATAAATTGGATAACCTCCTTACTGATCTTGTAGATACGCCCAGCAGTATAATAGTAGGCGGTGATTTTAACTGCAATTTTGAGCCGATTATAGGGTTTGGAGATGTTTTCTCAGATGAGGATAGGGCCAATAATATCCCTTCCTTATAATATACGGAGGGAGTGGGCTGTACGATCCTAGCAACCCAGATAACGATGGTATCAGTACATGGTTTGAGGGCCTGTAATGGCCGTTTTCCATCAGACTCTCCAAAAGCACCAACTTTTGTCAAAAATAATTCTCATAGTCGGATTGATTATATTCTGGTATCTTTCGACATTTGGTCCTTCCTATCTGATTTTGTAGTTGACCCTAGGTATGAAAGTGACCATCGGCCACTGCACCTGTCAATGGACTATAGATTAGTCCCTTGTACTAGGATCCCGATGGATTACTGCATGTTGGATAACATAACTACTGATGCCCCCTTAATGAGTAACAATAGGCGTTCCCTTAAATGGGCTAGCTTATTGAGTAACAAGGAGGCATTATCCAGCATTTATCTACTCCTTGCAGATATTTTCGCCAAATATCTGCTTCAACCAGTTGAGGGTAAGGTTTTTACCGACTTGCATATTGAATTTTTTAAAGCCTTAGTACCATTTGTGTCGAAAATGCCAAATAAAAAAAGGTTGCAAAAAATTAGTTCCATTGGTACCAAACCCTGGTACAATAAGGATTGTCGAAACTGTAAGGGTACACTCCTAGAGGCAAATAAGAGCAAAAAAACACATGTACTCAGGACCCTAAGGCAAGAATATAGGAGGGTGCAGAAAAAGGCTAGAATTAACTGGGATGAGGAATGTTGGGAGAATATGCTACTAGCTGTCAAAGCAAAGGACAATATGGGTTTCTGGAAACTAGTTGCCAATGAGAAAATTGGAGGAAGGTCACCGGATGATGTGTTCATTGATGAACAAACTTGGGTTAACCATTTTACCCACTTGTATGAAGCCACAGGTAGTGATGTGATAACTGTTGGGAATAGTCCATGGTTGGTACCAGCCACAAATACTATAGAGTTTAGTCTCGAGGAAACCGAGCAAGTAATAACTGCTGCGAAAAACGGTAAAGCCCCAGGCTTAGATAAAATACCTGGGGACCTGTACAAGCATGAGATCAGTATATGGGCGCCATACATAAACAAGCTTTTTAACATATTAGTTGCCGGTGGGAATTTACCAGATAGCTGGCGGGGAGCAGAAATTATTTTAGTTTTTAAGAAGGGAGATAGATATGATCCTTCTAACTATCGTCCCATTTGTCTTTTAGATATTTTACAAAAAATCTTTTCAAGGCATCTTTTAAATCGAATGGATTTGTGGATCGATGAGAATGAGATCTTTACAAAGTTCCAAGCAGGCTTTAGACGGAACACAAGTACAATAGATCAGGTTTTTAGGTTTTGTTGCATTTGTTGGAAATATGTTTTTTTATTAAAAGGACACATTTATGTAGCTTTTGTTGACCTTAGGGCAGCTTTTGATTTAGTTTTTCGGGATCGTTTATGGGATTGTCTGTTTGCACTGGGATTACCAACTTGTATACTCCAGCAGATTAGACGATTACACGACAATAACTATGCAAGAGTACTTTGGGGCCCGAAAGGGGAACTAACAGAACCCGTACTTTCAGACGGGGAGTCCGCCAAGGATGTGTGTTGGCCCCCACACTCTTTTCTTTATTTGTCAACGACATCCCAGACTACTTAGATGGGTGCAACAATGATTCCCCAAAGCTGAATGGTGTGAGGGTCCCCTCACTCCTATTTGTGGACGACACAATCCTGATTTCGCAAACGCCCATTGGTCTACAAACCCTTTTAAATTCCTTTAAAATGTACTGTGATTCTAAAGGCCTAGAAATAAATATGAAAAAAAACAAATGTATGTCCATAAATCCCCATAAATCTTTTAAGGGGCAATTCTTTCTAAATAGCCAAAGGCTTGAACTTGTTTCAAACTTCTCGTACCTGGGTGTTTCCCTAGATTCAACAACCTCATGGAGAACGCAAATCGAAAAAAGTAGAACTATTTTCAACCAGAGTACTTTACCTATTATAAAGCGTCATGGGGCAAGTCTAAGTAAGTCCAATTCACAAGCACTAGAAGTTTTTAAATTTAAGGCTCAATCTGGTGCTTTATATGGAGCAGAAATCTGGGGTACAAATGCAGGTAACATCTTTACGATTAGTGAAAACAACTTTTACAGAAGGCTCTTGAGATTGCCCAAACGTACTCCACTTGTACCATTATTTATGGACTTAAATATGAAACGAACATTGCATTACTTAGGCCACTTTTGTTCTGGGTCAGACTTTGGAGTACTCTCGAACTTGTAGATTATAAACAAGGAATCTTAGAAGTTAAGAACCTTGATGTTTATAATACCAACCCTTGGCTTAAGCATGTTAAAAATTGGTTCCATCGGATAGGCCTTGCTCACTTCTGGGACGATCCAGCGTGTTTGAGACAAAGATGTAAGATTCGGGTCAAGGCAAGATTTTGGTTTTATATAACACACAATTACCAAAATGATCACTCATGTGGATCCATTACACGTAGCTTTCTTGATTTTAAGGACTCTCCACTTTTTGAAGATTTTTTAAATGAGATTCAACCACCCCTAGCAAAAAGCCTGAACTTAAAATTTAGATATGGTATACTCAAATCAAACTCAGTACTAGCTAGATGGGATAAGTCCACAGGGCAAACAAAAAGTGCAAATTGTACATGTTGTCAATTAAATCAAAGAGAGGATAACAACCACATATTTTTTTTTGTACTGTCTACGATCTAGCAAGGAGAAGATGGATTAAACCCTTGTGTAAAGCCCTAGGTATACGATCATACCTGGAAGCATATAGGATCATTAAAACAGACACCGGTCGCCTTACAGTGTTTTGTGTCAGTAGATTCCTATTGAGTGTTAGTTATACCCGTAAAAACTTGGCCCTTGATTTGTAGACACTAAATGGGTGCACTTGAAATGTAGGTTAGGTTGCCCTGATCCTGGCTGGTGGTGGTATTTACAAAATATCTGTTTTATAGCTATTATGCCTATTTTAATTTGGATGATTTTATTGTACTAATTGTTGAATTGCATATTTTCTGCTTCCCACTGGTATGTTGTATCCACTGTGCAAAATGTATTGTTGCTTATGTATCTTTTATGGCCGAATGAACCGAAATAAAGATTAAATGAAAAAAAAATTGGTTCTTCTTCCTTGTGTAATAGTCTGTTATACATTTCCGGACTTGCTGCCATGATTGGAGGGGGCCCAGACGAGGCCGAGAGTGTTTCTAAGGTGTTTCACAAATTTTCCACAATGTGCAAGGGTGGTGACATCAGATTGAGGAAGGCACATTGCTGATTTCTCTGTGCAGGTATGGGCCCCTGCCTCAAGAATTTATGCCTAAGTAAGGGTCTCCTTTAAACAGTCATTGCAGTACAGCAGCACTGCAACCACGAGTCATGTTTATATTCGCATGGGCTACATGCAGCTCCATTGACCTGATTAGCCCTTGCCACATTAAAGACTGATATTGGTAGGCCAATAAGTTGCATGTACATGATCTCTTGTCATTTTCTGTGATTGATGGCCGCCAGTAAATAGGGCTAAGGTCTTGCAACCAGGTTATTTAATGGCTGTAGTGATGTGACGACCGGATTTTCAGACCAGATAGAATCAGCTCACCAGAGCACCACCAACCCAGCCGAAACACAACCACCTCCCTCCTCAGGACCCATCTATCCAGGCACCTGGGTACCTACCTGAGGATGGGGAACTCGCAATATACAAGCTCATATCATCAGGAACACCACTAAATCTATAGGGATTACTAGGAATACTCACTGATTACTAAGGACATCCATGCCCTACACCACACTCATACCTCATAGTCTCGCGACCACATGGGCCCAGACTAATCTACCCTAGGGCAGTTCTGATTAGTTACCATTACACACTGGCCACAACCAGAGCTCACTCAAGCCACGATCCTGTGGGTATAACAAGCCGCAATCCTGCGGGTATAAACACCAGTCTCCTCCCCGGTGTTCTCTTACTTACATCCCAAGCCGCAATCCTGCAGGTATAAACACCAGTCTCCTCCCCGGTGTTCTCTTACTTACATCCCAAGCCACAATCCTGCGGGTATAAACACCAGTGTCCCCCCTGGTGTTCTCATTAACGCCGCTTACCAACGACGATCACTTTCCTATGAATACCTTCAGCTCTCTCTCTCTCTATGTTGGGAAGTTTCTCTCACTATTCACTAGGGGTACAATAATATTTTGGAATGGCCGAATTACTTAGTGTATAACTTATTCTCCTAGCTCAAGGGCTCCTCTCTCCCTAATTATTCAGTTGTTACTTACCTGATCAGGGGTAGCATCTGTTTCAGCTGTAACACCTGACTAGAAGAAAAGGTTACCTGCACTATAAGAACAAGAGGCACACACTGTATGCAAAAGTTATTCCCTGATTTGAGCGCTCCTATTTCCTTTTGATCCATCAGTTACTATACAGCATCTGGTTAGAAGAAAGGTTAGCTCTATCATAAGAACAACACATGCACACTGGTTCACTAAGAACTGGGGTATCTTTATTACAATATAACACTATACTATAACACATAGCCTGAAAAGTAAAATGGGAATAGACACATACACAGATCTGCGGGGTCTCTGTAAAGCTCTATTACTATACCACATCCACATGTAACTAACAGGGACTGTAAATAGACTGCACACCGCTGAAAGAAAAAGGATTAGCAATACAATAGGGGGCTCTAGCCTAGGAAATAAAAGACAAGATTAAGGTGTAAGTGTAAAGCAAACTAGTTTAGAATACCTCATCCTATTACAAGGAATGTTTCTCTCTCTCTCTGGCGGAATCAGGGCTCTCTCTCTCCCTCCGTCACCACAGCTTCACTCCTCTGGCTCAACTGCTCCAGCTGGCAGCTTCAACTCCTCCATCTGACTGGTAACTGCTTTAATGCATCCTGATAAACTGGCAGCTCCAGCTGACATTTCCAACTTCGTTCATCTGACTGCTCTCTCCAGCTTCAGCAATTATCTGCCTTCTCTCTCCATTCCAGAAAACCAATTGAACTGAGCTGTTCTCTTCAGCTCCAGCAACCATCCTACTTCTCTCTCTCCAAGAACCAAACTGACACACCTCCTCTCCTGCACTTCGCTAATATGGAATCCTCTCCCCTCATGGAAATTTCCAACAGAGGGCTGCCTCCCACCGAATTCCTGTGCTAGCTCCAGAGCTCCCCGCGCAACCGCAGTGCACATCTGCATGTTACGTCTGGGCCCAAGAGACAAACACATTCTTCCGATAAGAACCAGTCCCGGCTGGTGTTCCCCTAGCGAACAACAGCTCATAACTAAAACATTACCTTTACCCTGCAAGCATCTCAGTTCTGCAGGGACAGAAAGCAAAATGGAGTCTCTCTAGTTCTGGGCCTTGTAGGCCTAAGAAGGATGAAATAACACTTAGCTCTGTCAGAGTACATACACAAACCATACCAATATGTAATATAAAGTCAGGACTACAGGATCCACCCTCTACTATAGGTAGGATGATGAAAGGACAAATAATTATGTCAAAGCCAATAGGCAATAGATGGATTAGAGTCAAGAATAAGGGATCTATCATCATATTAAGCAGCTATCCTCTAGTTTATGCTTCTAGGTCTGGAAAAAGGCCTTAAAAGGACCAACACAAGGCAAGAATACAGATTCAAGATGGTAGCAAGCTTAAAGTCACCATCACTCAGAAATAGAGCCAAAAACCATGTCAGTACAAGTATCTCTGAGGATTTTGGAGAATCACGATCTTGCTAAAAAGACACCACTCACACCTGTCTATTTATGGTGATTTTCCATGTCATATAGGAAATTACTCCATTCCGAGTGCTGCTTGATTTATTGCATAGGTTGGTATTGCGTTCTGTAATTGTCTGTTCCAGGGCGATCTTGGTTTCTCAAAGATGGATCTGAGACAAGCCTTAAGTGAGTTATCTGGTGCTTTCAATATACGAATATAAAATTTTAAAAAATCTGCTTCTATGCCTAGAGATTGTTTCACCAGGCCAAATTCCAGTCAAAGCCTAGCTCTACGAAGAAATTTTATATCCAGCACACTGAGTGTGGTCCAGACATTCCGAGCATGCACCAGGAAAAGCTTGATAGCCGTACTGTTGAGCAGAAGAAGGGAGGCTTGAGTTACCTCTAATATTGCCCCAGCCAATGGGCTCTTCAATTTATTATTAAGATGAAATAGGCCGTAAATAATTGCAGTAGCTTTCTTCTTTAATGCGCATTTGTGGGCCGACGGAATAGCAGATTCCGTGAACCACACACCCAAAAAGTTATATTTTAGGGCCCAAGTGATGGTCTTGGGTCATATGGTACATGTGAGTGCTTTCGTGTTCTTGTAGTGGCCAAATACTACTTTTTTGGTCTTACCTGGGTTGATGGTAGGCATGTTTTTCTCATTATAAGCATGTAGGCTAGTCAGTGCTTGCTGGAGGACAACTTTTGTATGGTCCATGATGACAATATCGTCCACATACTGAAGAATGTGGAGCAGTCTGTGGCCCAGACAGGAGAGAGCAAGGTTACATTTTGCTAGTGCCTTCCCCAAGTCTGCTGTGTAAAGATTAAAGAGTAGAGGTGCAAGCAGACAGCCCTCCTTCAACCCTCTAGAAGTCGGAATTTCGGAGGAGAGTGTGGTTGGCCCGACTCTCACTCGAAACCAAGTTGCGGAATACAGGGAAATGATGGCTCTTAAAAGGATGGATGGAATGCCCCAGCATACTAACTTCTTCCACAGCATTGGTTTGTCCACTTTTTCAAACACTGCAGTGAAATCTACAAAGCAGCAGAAGAGTGGGAGTTGCTTCTGTTGGGCTGCCCGCTTACTAAGGGTGGCCAGTACTAAGATATTGTCAGTTGTGGCTGCTTCTCCATGGAAGCCTGTTTGAAAAAGCGGAAACAGCCCGTTCTCTGTAACCCAGGTTTCCAGCTCTTTTAAAAGAATGTGTGCATTAGAATTTGCCTCTAGAACTAGCAGGGTTATTAGGTGATAATTGTCTGGCATTGCAGAGTCGCCTTTCTCAAATATCGGGCATGGAGTGGAACATCTCCATGCTTCTGGGATTTGCACCAAACTGTAGACAACATTGAAAAGCGGAGTTAAATGAGCTGCCCACTCCTCTGATGGGCATTTAAAGATACCTGCTGGAAGACTATTGGGACCTGTTGCGCCATCCCCTTTCATGTTTTTAATGAGTTTTGTGTTTGTGATGTTGAAATTAACTCTAATTGACCCTCTTTACTCTGTGGGATGGGCCCAGATATCTCCATACAGGGTACAGTTGCTTGGTTCCCTTTGAATTGAGCCGGCATTGCATCTTCCATCCAGCTCTTGAAACTCAGTTTTCCCTTGTTGGATCAAGGTGCTTTTAGTTTGTTAACATACCTCCAGAAGTGAGCAGAAGTTCTCTCCTTGAGCAACCTATGTATCACTAGCCATTCCTTTTCCTGAAGACCTATCTTGGCTTCCCAGACCTTAGGTTTTTACTTGAGGGGTTTATTTTACGTTTCCAGAGGCTTTTTCTTATGGTTTTCCATTGTGAGATGATATCCTGGTCCACCAACTGTTTATGGAGGGTGTTTTGAGGTGGCTTAGTGAAGTGCTAATAGCTACAGGAGCCTTCAATGGCGTCTAATAGATCTTTAATACATCCTTCCATTGATTTAAAAGTGCAGGCCTAGTTAGGGTGTTGTTATTATTGATCATCTTCTTATGCCATGTAAGCACCTGACCAGATTGTGAGGGACGCCATTTGATTCTCCTAACCGGGGTCTTTGTTTCTGTTCCTGTTGAGGTCCCCACTCCCTGATAATTATCTGCTACTGATGTCCCAAGGTCCAATATTAAGGCTACAGTATTATGGTTGCTTTCTTAATGGTTTCTTATTTCAAAGTTAACAGGTGGTCTGCCAGATGTGGGGTCAGAAAAAATGGTGTCTTTTGTTGATAGACCCTTGAATGTGGAACAGGCCCTGCTTTCAAGAGCAGTGCATACTTTCACATGGTCTGCTGGCTTTCAGCAATAGAGGCTAGTTATCCGTTCACTTGTTCCTGTTCTTTATTCATTTGCAACTTCTCTGGATGGTGCCCAGGAACTTCATATTGAAGTCCCCCATGATCACTGCTTCCTGAGAGGGATGAAGCAAAACCAAAGGGGATGATGGACGGAGTGTTGAAGATTGCAAGCACTCACCCCCAGTCAACTGATCTGGGTTAAATCCATCATCATTCTTTAGCTTACTCCGTCACCCATGTTCAGACATGGCCATTTGCAAATCAGTCTGACCCTGTGCCTCATGGGAACAGTCCAGCCAGAACTGCCAAGCCACGTCTTCCCTGAAACGGAAACAAGCATCCTGGGACCGGTTTCTGGCTAATCAACCATCATCAGCCAGGCTAGCTTGAATCCAGTGGCAAAGTGAGCAAGGGACCAACGTCTGGGCATACCCTGCCAACTTAGGGCGAACAAAGCAAAACCAAAGGGGATGATGGACGGAAAGTTGAACATTGCAAGCACTCACCCCCAGTCAACGGATCTGGGCTTAATCCATCATCATTCTTTAGCACACTCCGCCAACCCAGTGTAGACATTGCTATATGCAAATCAGTCTAACCCTGTGCCTCATGGGAACAGTCCAGCCCGGACTGCCAAGCCATGTCTTCCCTGGACCGGAAGCATGCATCCTGGGACTGGTTTCTGGCTAATCAGCCGTCATCAGCCAGGCTAGCTTGAATCAAGCGGCAAAGTGAACAAATGACCCGTGTCTGGGCATGCCCTGCCAACTTAGAGCGAACAAAGCAAAACCAAAGGGGATGATGGAAGGAGTGTTGAACATTGCAAGCATTCACCCCCAGTCAACTGATCTGGGTTTAATCCATCATCATTCTTTAGCTCACTCCGCCACCCATGTTCAGACATGGCCATTTGCAAATCAGTCTGACCCTGTGCCTCATGGGAACAGTCCAGCCAGAACTGCCAAGCCACGTCTTCTCTGAAACGGAAACAAGCATCCTGGGACCGGTTTCTGGCTAATCAACCATCATCAGCCAGGCTAGCTTGAATCCAGTGGCAAAGTGAGCAAGGGACCCACGTCTGGGTATACCCTGCTAACTTAGGGCGAACAAAGCAAAACCAAAGGAGATGATGGACGGAGTATTGAACATTGCAAGCACTCACCCCCAGTCAACTGATCTGGGTTTAATCCATCATCAGCATGAGAGGGATTAGACAGAAGAATTTCTTCTAGGCTAGTGCACAGGCGGTCAATGTCATGTGATTATTGATGCATTTCGAGGGTTAAAGTAACAGTTAATGAGAAGCAGAGGGAAAGCTGTCTGACAAAACCTTAGCACGTTTATTAGCACAACTTGCAGTGCTGAATTATTTTGGTTATAAGGGGTCACCTCGAATTTGACCGTTTGCCTTATAAAAATTGAAAGGCTCCCTGATGGCCTTTCACATAAACTTGTTTGTGTAGCAGATTTGAGGCATTCATAAAAGTCATATAATACTGTAGGATATAACACCCAAGTCTGTAGGCAGATGATGTCAATGTTTTGTAGGTTTGCTTGTCCAGATTTCGATGTCAAGGTGGATTTCAGTCCCGCGACATTCCATGAGAAGATTCTCAGTTCATGCTTCTTCGATGGTGTTTGGGTCTGCGAGCAGCGTAATTGTAACCATAGCTCTTGGCTGATACTAGGAGTACGTTTGATGGGTGCCGCTCTGGGAGTTGGTCCACTAATTCTGGCCTACAAGGTTTTAAGGTCTTGAGTGACAGCTAATGTTTCTATGGTTGTTAACACAGGATAGTACCAATGAGATTGATGCTTTTGAATTGAATGGTAGCCTGTCCTGAGTGGCACCCCATACACCCTTTTGTATACAACTACATTGTACTGTGGCATACTCTTAGAGATGTACATGCAGGTATTGTGATTGGTGTCATTTTTGAAGTTCAATGCCCGCAAAGGTATCAGCGTCTCTCAGAATAGCATCTCTGATGGCAGTAGATCCCCAGTTGGTAATTGTAGTCCCTGAAGACCCTTTTCCGGGAGCTTGAGAAAATCTTACAGAAATTGACTGTGTGCATGAGTGTATTGGTGAGTGAATGGATATCTCAGCGCTACATGTCAAAGTAAGTACATATGTAAAACACAGTACATGTGAGAGTTGACATATATAAATAACTGTGCATAAGAGCCAGTGAATGTGTGAGTGGCTGTATGGATCATTGTGAACTTGTATCAGGGATTGTATAAGAGAGTAAATATGTGTTAGTATATGTTTGAATAAGTAAAGTTTGTATAACTGTATAGTTGAGGAAATGGAGGTGTGATTGATTCTTTGCATGACTGACTAGGTGTGTGAGTAACTCCATGGATGAGTGACAGGCTGTGAGTGTCTGTTTACACTGATTGTATCTAAGGTTATATTAGAGTATGAAGAGGTTCATCGTATTATCACATGAATGATATCATCAGTGATGTGATCAGTAATGTCAAATGAGATGTCATCAGTGATGTCATCAGTGATGTCATTTGAGATGTCATCAGTGATGTCATTTGAGATGTCATCAGTGATGTCATCAGTGATGTCACTGACCATGTCATGAATGATGTAATATGTGACATCATCAGCAGTGGATTGCGGGTGCGCGATATATAGTTAGTGCAACTAACTATATATGGAATTTCAATGGTTTTGTGTGAGTAAAATAAGGTTTTGTAAATGCGAATTCCTAACTATATATGGTCTATAACCTATGGTTTTTTCAGTGAATATATATATATATATATTACCTACTGGCGGTCGCCAGTAGGTATATATAGTTAGGATTTTTTCTCTATGGGATTTTTGAAAAATCTATGTCTAATAACTTTGGCGTTTGTGGACGGAATTGGCTGAAATTTTCAGGAAAATGGAACATTTTGTTTCTGAGCAGCCCCTGACAATTTGGGGGGGTTTCATCAAGGGAGGGCCGAGAAAAAAGGGGGGTCCCAAAACACGTTTTTCCCATGTTAATTTCCATAGGGCGGTTGGCCTCACTTTTAGCTCGAACGGCTGAATGGATTTGCACGAAACATGGCAAAATTGTAGGGACTGTTAGCCCGATGTGCCTTTGCTAGGTCTCAATATATGTGCTCCAGTGGATTTTGAGTAATTTAGGTTCAAATAAAGATATATATCTGGGCGGAGCCTAACCACACATCTGATCTGATTGGCTGTCAGCACTTCATCCAAGAAGTGTTGGCAGCCATCTTGGGACCAATATACATGATAGCACCTCATTAAAAAGCATTGTAGTTAATAGAGGGTTTTAGGACTTTAGTTACATTATAAATCATTTGTTGATTGTGCCATACTCGTTTTAGGAATTGTGGTGGGTTCTAAGGTGATTTTACCATGTGAAAAAACCTTCTGCTGTGATATCATGAATATTGTTTGAAAGAAAACTAATATCTCATGATTTTCCCACAGTGGTTTGGAAGGGGATCTATAAGCTAAACTGAAAGCATATTTTCTGTAAATTCACATTATCTTTCTCAGTCATGTGAAAATGAAGTCTGACATTCTCAGTAAAACATGTACATCCAACAAGGACAGAGACTGTCAGTTGATTCCTTTGTGCTCTACTGCAGCCTCCTAAAGTGTTCTAAAGAACAACTAGAGCGCTAACAGTCCTACGTATTACAAAGGTATAGCACACCTGGAGCCATCGTGATGGGAATAAAGTGGTAACTCTTAAAACATTTAATTTAAAAAGGAACAAAATGAGGGGGTATATTATGCAATAGAAGGTATTATTAGTGCTGCAGAAAGAAAAATTAGGGCACATTTTGAGTGACTTTTCAAATCCTCTTCTATTTCATTAAAAAATTCTGACATGCAGTCTCCCAAAATGGCCACCAGAGACAAAAGAGCCCAAATGTAGCCCAAATATCACCCAGATGTAGCCCAAGTATAGCCCAATGACAGAATGTCCCAGAGTGTTCTAAAGAACAACTAGAGCGCTAACAGTCCTACTTATTACAAAGGTATGGCACACCTGAAGCCATCTTGATTGGAATAAAGTGGTAACTCTTAAAACATTTAATTTAAAAAGGAACAAAATGAGGGGGTATATTTTGCCATATGAATTATGATTAGTGCTGCAGAAAGAAAAATTAGGGCACATTTTGAGTGACTTCTCAAACCCTTTTCAATTTCATTAAAAAATTCTGACATACAGTCTCCCAAGATGGCCACCAGAGACAAAAGAGCCTAAATGTAGCCCAAATATCACCCAGATGTACCCCAAGTATAGCCCAATGACAGAATGTCCCAGAGTGTTCTAAAGAACAACTAGAGCGCTAACAGTCTTACTTATTACAAAAGTATGGCACACCAGAAGCCATCTTGATTGGAATGAAGTGGTAAGTCTGAAAACACTCAATTTAAAAAGGAACAACATGAGGGGGTTAATTTTGCCATAGAAAGTATGATTAGTGCTTCAGAAAGAAAAATTAGGGATCATTTTGAGTGACTTCTCAAATCCTCTTCTATTTCATTAAAAAAATTCTGACATGCAGACTGAAACATGCACTTTGAATACCAGCAGCAGACGTCCCTGGTGAGCAGTAGCTTTACTACAGTGATCTAATGTGCAACTAGAGTGCTAACATTCAGAATTTATGGCAAATGTGTGACACATCTGAATGCCTTCTTGATGGAACCAAAGTAAACAAGCATTGAAAATGCAATAGATCTCGCCCTCGTTTAAGTTAAAGCCATTCTGTTTGTAATGAGGTGGCTTTTTAGCTTTGCTTTTATTAGTGTTTTTTCAACTTTCATGTAAATAACATGCATCTGTATGCATATAAGTATATGTATGCATGCATTTATGTTTGTATTTATATAGATATACAGATGATATATGTTTATATATGTATGTATATATATATATTCACTGAAAAAACCATAGGTTATAGACCATATATAGTTAGGAATTAGCATTTACAAAACCTTGAAAATTCAATGAAAAAACCATAGGTTATAGACCATATATAGTTAGGAATTAGCATTTACAAAACCTTGAAAATTCACTGAAAAAACCATAGGTTATAGACCATATATAGTTAGGAATTCACATTTACAAAACCTTATTTTACTCACACAAAACCATTGAAATTCCATATATAGTTAGTTGCACTAACTATATATCGCGCACCCGCAATCCACTAATGATGATGTCACATATTACATCATTCATGACATGGTCAGTGACATCACTGATGACATCACTGATGACATCTCAAATGACATCACTGATGACATCACTGATGACAACACTTTATGTTTCTGTAAAGTTAAAATATGTCTTACATATTGAAGAATGAGTGGATGTATAAGTGTCTGGATGAAGGATTTAGTAGGTGCATGACTGACTGTATGAGTGAGTGATTAAATGTGTCTCACTGAGTGCATGGGTTAGTGACTAAACTGTCTTAATTTGTGCATCATTATGTCTGTTGTTCTGTAAACTGTTGCATGTGTTGATAAGTAGCTATATGAGTAACTATATGGGTTATTGATTGGTTGCCCAAGTATTTGTATGGGAGACTGAGTGTGTGTGTGGGTGGCTGGGAGGTGTATGACTCTGTGCATAGATGTGTGAGCAGTTGATTCACTAGATGTATGGTTTCAAAAGTGCATGTGGAAACAGCTGTATGGGCGGTTGACTGTGTGCATGAGTGTATTGGTGAGTGAATGGATATCTCAGTGCTACATGTCAAAGTAAGTACATATGTAAAACACAGTACATGTGAGAGTTGACATATATAAATAACTGTGCATAAGAGCCAGTGAATGTGTGAGTGGCTGTATGGATCATTGTGAACTTGTATCAGGGATTGTATAAGAGAGTAAATATGTGTTAGTATATGTTTGAATAAGTAAAGTTTGTATAACTGTATAGTTGAGGAAATGGAGGTGTGATTGATTCTTTACATGACTGACTAGGTGTGTGAGTAACTCCATGGATGAGTGACAGTCTGTGAGTGTCTGTTTACACTGATTGTATCTAAGGTTATATTAGAGTCTGAAGAGGTTCATCGTATTATCACATGAATGATATCATCAGTGATGTGATCAGTAATGTCAAATGAGATGTCATCAGTAATGTCAAATGAGATGTCATCAGTGATGTCATCAGTGATGTCATTTGAGATGTCATAAGTGATGTCATTTGAGATGTCATCAGTGATGTCATCAGTGATGTCACTGACCATGTCATGAATGATGTAATATGTGACATCATCAGCAGTGGATTGCGGGTGCGCGATATATAGTTAGTGCAACTAACTATATATGGAATTTCAATGGTTTTGTGTGAGTAAAATAAGGTTTTGTAAATGTGAATTCCTAACTATATATGGTCTATAACCTATGGTTTTTTCAGTGAATATATATATATATATATATATATATATATATATATATATATATATATATATATATATATATATATATATATATATATATATATACATTTGAATGTTGTTCATTTGACCTCTGGGAAAAACTTTCTGTTAGAGAGTGTTGCATAACTAAAGCCTCAAGCCGTATTCTTGAAGCAGTCTTTGATGTGCTTCATTTTATAAAGTGAAATCCCTTTCGAAGGTGGTGTTGTATTGTATTTATTGCTTTGTCTTGTTTGAGCCTCCAGTGGGGGAGTGGCATTCTCTATTATCTGGGAGTGAGTAGCTATATACAGGGTGCTTAGTTTAATTTTCTTTGGCTCTCCATCCTGTTGCATGGGGGTCAGTGTTATTTCCACCATGCTATCTTGTAGGAACATGTTTTCTGTAGGTCCACTAGGTCATTTAGATTCTTGATTGAAGATCGGGAAAAGCTTACAGGGTTTGGTTGAATGGGATGTGCTTAGTGTGTTGTCTGGCTTAACTCTTGGCAATCTACATGTTGTAAGGAGCTGTTGTTTTTGAGTTTTTGGGATTTTTTTTGCTCTTCGCGAGAGAGTAGGCATGGTCAAATGTCCCTCTGAGATTGAAAATTTAAGACCTAAAAGGGGGACTTTTCTGTTTGTCTGCAGATGAACTTTATGTTGACTAGTGAGGGTTCCTTGCTCAGGCTTTATTAATGGATTGTCTGCTGGTTTGAATCCTAGGGGTGGCACTGGGTCCTCTCTCCGGCAGGAGTTGTAGTTTGTGACTACTTGATGAACTGACTGTTCTTTTACCGATTGTGTTTCCCTAACTGGTTTCCCCGAAGCTTATGTTGGATTTTTAACACTGTCTAAAAGTGTTCACACAATTTCCGGGAGCGAGCTTAATTTGTCGGCTATAAAAGAGCAGGGGCAAGATATGCCTCCTTCTATCTGCCCTAGTTTAAGGTCTAAAAATCTTTCTTCCTGGCCTAAATCCGTTAATGTAGAGGGAATAGACTGAATTAGGTCGATTTGAAGCTCCATCTTTTGTGATTGTCAGAGGAGTGCTTTTGGCAATTGTATCTTGTTTAAAGGTAATTGAAGCTAGAGTTGGAATTAGTGGGCTAACTGAGGCAACATCTCCCAGATGGACGGATCATGGGGATTTAGAACTGAGATTCAACTTAGATGGTGGTGTTTGTGGCCAGGATGCTTCCATTTGGGAGCCTATTTGTGCTTCTAATGTGTCAAGAAACTGATCTGATGAGCTTCTGAGCTCGTATTTGGATGTACTGCATCTCATCAATTTCTTGTGCGGTGACTGAAAGAAGGAAAATTCATCACTATTTGTTGTCTTGACTTGTGCGTGAGTTTCCGACATTGAGAGAAGAGTGGAAGGCAAGGGCAGTAAACCGGTCACAGGGCTTTCTGCAGTTGTCATTTCTTGGTTTACAATTAAAGGTCGACCTTTGGACTGTGTCTCCTGATTAATCCCGGGGAGGGAGGATGATTGTTTGAGTTTTTTCCCCCTTATCTTTTTTGCATCTGTGACCACCCTGTCAGGAGATAAGGACTGCCTGAATTGCTCATTTGAGATTATTGGGCATCCAGGGGGTGAAGAGAGAGAAGGCTTTTGTGGAATTTTTGAAAATTATCCTTGGATCTTACACCGGAGTGAAGAATGAGAATTATCATCCTGAGATCTTTCCTGAATGATGCCATAGCCCCTACGGGGGTTACTCTTGGTCATGCTTGTTTAGTGCTGTTATTGGCCTATTGGATGGTATTGTGGGAGCATAGGGTACTCTTTCTCCCTGAAGTCCAACACTGTGCTAATGCTAATCACATCTCTAACATCTTGTGCAGGGATCTCTTCTGCTGGAGGAAAGGGGAAACAGCTGTTTCAAGGTGGGTGTTACCACGCAGGTAGGTAACAACGCGGTCATTACAACGATCGCGTTGTTACCAAGCGTGGATTTGCATCGCAAGTCATTTCTACGACTTGCGCTAGGTGGTGTGCAACACCAGGGTATGTGTTGGATTTTAAATTCAACACATTCCCTGCTGTTGCGCTAACTGGAGTAGGAATAGAAATGTATACTATTCCTAAGTCCAGCGCGCCATCTAGCACAAGTCGTAGAAACGACTTGCCATGCATGGTAACAACGCGGCCGTTCTAACAACCGGGTTGTTGCCTACCGCGTGGTAACACCACGCGTTGTGATGAGACATATTCAGTGGAAAGTTATCGTCTGGGGGTCGCCCTGCTTTTTCTGAACCAGGTTTCTCTTTTTTACCATGTTGTGTTGCAAGGGCCACCCAAGATTTTACTAAGTCGTTGCATTATCAATTGACAAAAAGGAGCTGTTGTACTAAGGGACTGCAACACGAGCGCCTTGGATTAACTGTAGGTTGCCCACCAATATTTGCGGCCACATACTAGAAGAGACCCTACCCTGAGTAGGCAACTTTACTTTACTACCTACCCTACCATGCTCAAGCTCCTTATACGACCTGCTCCCTTTATTGGTATATTTGCACCTTATACTCCTTGTCGCACCTTGCGTCATCTTTTCTCTTATTTCTTCTTGTGTCTCCTTATGTTCTTTGTGTACACCATCCAGTTAAAAGACTCAACAGCTGAAGACAGACCTAAGATATAGCTGAACCCATGGGCTCTCCAATCGCCCTCCAATCACCATCCTCTACTCACTTCACCAACGGATAGGGGCAATGAAAGGAGGAGAGGCCAAGAAGGAACTCACGGTTTCCGCAAGCCGCACCCAGTCCTAGCTGGGTCGCTTCTGCAGGAGTTCCGGGCTCACACTCCCCTGGTGGCCAGTTATGCCACTGCGCTCTGGTTCTCTCCCTCTGTGAGCCTGGTTAACGCTGACTCAGCCCTCCCAAGCCGATACCGCGCTGCCACATCAAAAAGCGAGCACTGCTGCAAAGCTGAGCAGCCTTATTTGGAGGTGGGGGAGGGGAGACCACACTGTCTGTCTGCAGCAGCGGCGGTAATGATGGTAATAGCGCTGGAGCGGCAATTTGTCATAGTAATTATAAGGGGACCCTTAAGGAGCTGAGGCACTTGCTACAAGAACAAGCATGGGAGGTCCTAAAAGAAGCAAGTGAACAGAGGGACTGTACTCTCTTCTAACAGCTCCTGTTTCTCAGAGCCTTCAAAACGAGCCTTTTGTCACAATATTACTCCAGAGCAATGGAATGCCCATTTTGAAGGAGTTGACAACTTCGGTCAAAGCAAGGATCTACTAATGAGTAAGAGCCCTGCCCTTGCGATGCTCCTATTACTTTTACTCTAGGTGAAGTGAGGTTGAGCATTGTGAGACTGTCCTGGTTTTACCAAGGGTGCTAAATGCTGCAGTAAGGAATGTGGTTTCATGGTCCACTGCCACCATTGTCCCAATTTTTAGGAAGGGGGACAGGGACAGCCCTCACTGTTACCATCCTATATACCTTATTGACTATAGTCAAGGTTTTGACTGGGTTTTATTAAATAGACTGACCGCCGGGGCTGACACAAATCAAATTATCTTGGAGGCGCATTATGGATTTCGCTGAGAAAAATCAACTACAGAATAGTGATTAAATCTTTACCTTTTAATTTATAATTTTACGATCACCCAATCTGTGGCCCTCTTTTTGGGCTTCATGGATCTCACATCTGCATTTGACCTGGTGAACCGTAAGAAATCTAGTATATATACAAATCAAGAACAAGTTCAATAAATGCAGCAATACCATGGTTCAGTTGTAATATCTCAGTAGGTTAAGGCGCAAGAATATGACATATCGAATTGCGATAGTCACAATTGTATAAACAGAGATAAAAGCATACAGGTGTTCTATGAAGAATCTTCCATTATCTCTTTGAAACATAATTCAGTTATAGGGTGACCTATCAAGGGTACCTAATTGGGAGCATAAAAGAAGAAGAAGGTGTCAGCATTCTCAGACTCAAGTAGGAGTCGAAAAGGAAATAGGTATTTTGCATAAAGCTTCACACCCTCAACTATAACGCAAGCAGAGAAGTCTGTACCTCTCAACGTCTAAAAGGAATCACTCCTAACTCTAAGTATGTGAACACCAACTGAAAAATAACAGGAGATTTAGAAAGGTTTGTATATCCTTCATACCACCGGGGATAAATCAAATGACTACTTGAGTGTATCTGCAACATCACTCCAGGTTCACAATGCATCGAACTGAAACTTAGGTTCTCAACCTTGAACGCCTTGCCATCCTGATACATGATGAACAGAAGGCTTCTTTTAGCCATAGTTTCTCCACGTTCACTGCCAAGTTTTCCTCCAAGCCTCTTTGTCAGTCATCTTATACAGACAATAAGCCTTTCTGTAGCTAACAAAATAGTAAACCTACAAGAGAAGATACTAATGCGTGCAAGCAAAATGTATTTCAACTGAGGCCTGTAGTCTGGCCAACTTTAGTCAAGCATTTAATGTGCACTTTGAATACATGATAATAAATGCACACATTGTACTTGAAAAATAAATGTAAAATGTAAGTAAAAGAATACATGTTTACATACACAAATATAACTTGAAGTGTAAGTGTAAAACGTGAACAAAGAATACATGCCTTCATGTTTAAACTGAACATTAGTGCACACTCATATAAATCTCTAGTTTCAACATTAAATACACTTTATTAATATGTTTAAATGCTTCATCTCAGTTTATAAAGTTAAGGCAGACAGCAAGTATAATGTCAAATTCACATATATATTCACATTTCTGTGACATGTGTGGGTGGAGTCTAAATTGCGCTGCCTCAAGTTCTTTAGATAAAATTATTTACTGGTAGTCGATGCTATTTCAAGGAACTTCTGGCCATTCTGCAACTCTGGCGTTTTTCTAGTTGACTTCAAGTCAAGAGGCTGCTAACTGAGCAGAATGGGCTACCTTCACCCAACCATGCCACCATAGTCCCATTTGAGATGTAAGGTACTGCTGTGTGTGGGTGGTTTTGAACATTTTTGGGCCGGAATCAGTTTGGTTTCCAATTCCCGCCCTACTTATTTTGATAAAATATATGATTTTGTTAAAAAACTTTTGTCATCTTTTAATTATATGTTATTTTTTAAAATAATTATTTTTGGGTAGTTGAGGTCCTTTGTGTCAATGTCACTTAAAAAAGAAAAAAGACACATTCTGACTCTATGAACATTCAGATACCACATGCTTAATGTTTGCAGTACTTGATTTTATGCAAGAATAAAAAAATAAATCTTAAAATAAATCTGACCCAGGAAAACAGATCCCTTGCACGCCGTGAGGGCAACGGCTTTCACCTACCTGCTTCCACCGCCGTGAGGGCAACGGCATCTTCCTCCATGAGCTCCGCGACGTGAGGGCAACGGCTGCAGTTCCATCACGCCGGACCCACCAGCAGCAGAAAAACTATATCACCCAGCTGCCCCGGGGTCTGGCGCAACAGTGACGCTCCTGACGCGCCTGGAGGCGCTTTAAGAGCAAGGAGCGCCGAAAGCACTCGGGGGGTCACAGGAAACCAATCCCTTGCACGCCGTGAGGGCAGCGGCTTTCACCTACCTGCTTCCACCGCCGTGAGGTCAACGGCATCTTCCTCCATGAGCTCCGCGCCGTGAGGGCAACGGCTGCAGTTCCATCACACCGGACCCAGCAGCAGCGGGAAAACTACATCACCCAGCTGCCCCGGGGTCCGGCGCAGCAGTAACGCTCCCGACACACCCGGAGGCGCTTTAAGAGCAAAGAACGCCTCCCGCCCCGCGGGACACACGTGGGCAGCGCCGGGAGAAGCCCGGGACAAGGGCGGGACTGTCTGTGGCCGTCCGGGGCCAGAGGAGGCCGGGCTGGGCCACCCCCATTTCATCTGTTGATCGTTGCTGTTGGCCCCCAAAGGTACTGTACCCTAAATTCCAACTTTTGAAGGGGTGCTGGAGTCACTGTGTGTCCTACTACTGGACATTTCCTTTGTGCTTCAAGGGACTGTTTGTTGCCCACCTTGACTTTGCCTCTGTCCTGTTTCGAACATTCTCTGTTTGTTGTCAATTATCTCTACCCCTCAGTAATGGGAAAACTGAAGGATATGGAGGGCGGGGCGTGTCCATCAGCAAAACGGGGAAAAAGGCCAAAAAAAACACCCCATGCTGCAATGAATTGTGTGTTGTCCAGAATTGAAGATTTAGTTAACGATTGCGAGGTGGCCCTAGCCAGTAACAGTACTGAGGTCCCAGATAATGCTGTGCAAAAGTCCGTTGGGGCTCTACCTAAGCTGCAAAAAAAAGTATTCCCTACCATGTTTTCCACACAGAACCCACGAAAGCAGAGCCCCCGTGTTTTGCTAAAAGCAGGACCGGATTCAGATCCCACTGTGCAAAAAATACCAGAGCCAGAACCCCGTGAGGGGTCAGATCAGGATCCGGTTACAATGCCATTGGTCCCATGTTCAAATAGGCTTGCTCCTCTAGATTTAGACTGTGCAGATACAACAGAAACTTCTGGTGTGGCAGTAAGGGGTAATTTTGGCAGAGCTAGAGGGAGGGGGAAAACCTAGCTGTATCATATGTATGACTGTCAAGTTGGAACTCCTTGATAGGATCCAGACTCTGGAAAATTTAGTGTCAACTTTAACCATGAAGGTGGAGGGTCTAGTACAAGGGAGGGTGGTCAGATGTCCAGACTCTGCCCCATCGTCCTCACGGGGGCAACCAAAAACTGCTAATAAGGCAGGCTCTGATCAACAGAGAGTAGGTTCTCCAAAAGCCCCCTCCCCAATGGTCAATGACTCAAAGGGTGGTGGGAGGGCAATTAGACCACCTCACATCTGCAGGTCATATGCAGATTCCGTGAGTCACAGTATGCCAATAGGGACTGCTCTATGACAAGCTCAACCTACGAGGCTCAAGCAACCAGTGGCTCGCCCCAATTCAGATGCGGACAGGTTTCCACCATCCATGGGCGCACGAGGTTCTTTACCATACTGACCCCTGTTAGGCCAACTGTTTATACGACTCAAGTTCCCAAATTGGCTAAGGTGGGGGACTATGAAAGCAATGAGTCAATTCACAATAAATCAATTCATTGGTTGAGGCACACAAGGGGTGTAGATCTATTATAACAGATGACATGGTTAGAGTAAGGCGAATAACTAGGGCTGATTCAACAACGGATTGTGTGGAGATTGATTTTCAGGATCCCATCATAGCAGAGAACTTACTAACCCTTGATTATAGAACATCACCTCCCGAACACTCTTCCATCCAGATCCGCCGGTTCCCCCTCTGGACGCAGGCCCGTGCGTCAGAGGACTCCGGGTTGAGCCAAAGTGACTGACTAGAGAGTTCATACACTCTTCCCTTGGGCTCTGGTCCACATGCACTGGGTGGGGAAGTTTTGAGCCAAGCCCCCCCTGATTGAGCTGCTAGTGTCTCTTTGAGCAGTGGGGAAATAGCGGTGGACAAGCTCGACCCAGTGGGGAGAGGGCTAGCTAATGATGCCAACTCCAGCAACAAAACACCGGGGGTAATCCAGTTTTTATCCTGGAATATAGCAGGCCTACAAAAAAACGTAGCCAACCCGGAATGGAACGAATTCATAGATAACTATGATATCAACTTGTTCCAGGAGACATGGAGTTTGGTCCCTCTTTACAAAACAGGGTTCACCACATACTATATCCCCGCAACCACCTCAGGCAGGGGGAGTCCATCAGGGGGACTCACTATCTGGTTGAACATTGAGCTGAATTGGCTAGTATCCAAACATGATACCCCATCCCAGGACATTCTCCATCTATCAATTGAAGGGAATGAGGCTAATGCTCATCTGGAAATCTTTAACATCTACGCCAGAGGGTCCCCAGGTGCCCAGGTTAGCTCCACTATATCAATCCTTGAAACGGAATTGTCGGCCATCACTACCAACACAAGGTCATCGTTGCTGGTGACTTCAATTGCTCCTTTGAGCCCCTGTGTAGTGAAGACATCCTGGGCACTGGTGACGAGGATTCCAGGTGGGCTATTCCTCAACTTAGTCAGGTCCCTATTAAGAGATGGTCCCAGAGAGCAGTACAAATTAACACTCTAACATTGGAGCATAACCTACGAGCAGCAAATGGCAGAACTCGATCCGACCCCATGGGAGCATACACCTACAATAGATCTAGGTCCCCATCACGCATCGACTACATACTATTAGATGCGGGGTTGTGGACTGACCTTATCTACATGGAGGTGGTCCCTAGGTGCGACAGCGACCAAAACCCTCTATGTATGCAGTTGATGCGTGCATGGGATACTACTTCTATTGAGCCGCCCAGCCCCACAAGGCAGTTGACCAGGCAGATAACACCCTCTAATTGCAGCCGCCGCTTGAGATGGAATAAGGTTGCCAAGCAGGAATCAACACTGGAAACCATCAGGGAGGTTATAGAACAGAGCATCGCAAAACGCAATGGTATATCGAGTTCCATCCCAGTGGCCACACAGGATTCAAAACTTACAGAAGTTTACCAGGAGACCCTGGGGAAGGTAGGGGAGTTCTTCCTGGTTAAAGAAAAAGGTGGCCGTAAGGCCCCTCGTCCAAAGGCTGAAAACCCATGGTACACAGAGGCTTGTAGGACAAGGAGGCAGGAGTTGTCAGTGGCCCTCAGAACAAAAGATCAGCCTAGCATAATTGTAGCGAGAAAGATCTACTACTGGACCATTGACACAGCCAAGCGTCTGTGGGAAGAAACGCATTGGCAAGAATTAAAATCTGCCGCCCAGTTGAAAGATTCTACTAGATTCTGGGAGCTAATCAGCATTAGCACAAGGAAAGGAGTAGACCCTACAGCAAATCACATAGTAGGGCGCCAATGGTTTGAGCATTTCTATGGCTTGTACTCCGGCAAGGCAGAAAATATACCTATAGAGCAAATGACGGGGTTGACTTTTCCCGAGTCCCATACCCAAGGGGAACAGTTTGGGCTAAGGGAGGTCTTATCGACAATTGCAACAATCTCGCCGGGTAAGGCTGCCGGCCCTGATGGTCTCCCTGGTGATCTAATGCTGCATGATAAAAACCTCTGGGCACATTTTATTCTCCGGATCCTTAACCTCATTGTGAGCGGGCACCCAGTGCCAGTTTCCTGGAAGGGTGGAGAGGTGGTGACCATTTATAAGAAAGGGGACAGGGAGGATCCTGCCAACTACAGACCGATCAGTTTGATCGATGTAGCTAAGAAAGTGGGTGGCAGGGTCCTCCTGACGAGACTGAGGACATGGATTGATGAGGATGGCATCTTGTCACATTTTCAGGCAGGGTTCAGACAGGGGGTTGGCACGATGGACCAGGTCTTCAGATTTCTTACTCTCTATTGAAGTCTGTCACGATCGAAAAAGGCAGCCTTTATTTGGCGTTAATTGACTTAAGAACGGCCTTCTACCTGGTCCGCGGTGCCAAGCAATGGCAGACAATGTCCGATATTGGCACTCCCGCCCTGATCTTGGACCTCATCAAACAACTCCATGAGGGGAACTTTGCTAGAGTGAGGTGGGGTAACCAGAGCCAACTGACTGTGAGGATAGCTGTCGAGAGGGGGGTCCGCCAGGGTTGTGTTATGGCCCCGACCCTGTTCTCCCTATTCGTTAATGGGGTGGTGGACCATTTGAGGGAGGACACGGCCGATGCCCCAACCCTGGCGGGGGAAAAATGCCCACGTTGCTCTTTGCGGATGATACCCTCCTGATTTCGAAAAGCCCTATGGGGCTACAAAAACTACTTGTCCGCCTCACCCAGTTTTGCGATGTTAGAGGCCTGATTATAAACACATCCAAAACAAAGCTAATGGCACTGGCCCCATCGAAAAATTTCAAAAATAACATCAGGTTGAATGATTCCCCTCTGGAACTCGTTGAAGCCTTCCACTATCTAGGAGTGCGGATTAATAGCCGGATGAACTGGTCCTCCCATCTGGCTAAAATGCTGCTTAATCATAAACGCGTCTCGGGGGCTATTGCCAAACATCAGCGCCTATCCTATAGTCGACCTGTGGCTCCTGCCATTAAGCTCTACGAGGGAAAGGCCTTGCCCTCATCCCTATACGGAGCGGAACTGTGGGGTTTCGAGAAGGTTACGGACCTAGTAAGATCAGAGAACAAGTTCCTCGCTCCCTCCATCGACCCCACTAGTGCCGCTCCGTTATGATCTCGGGAGACATCCAATAAACGAGGTGACAAGACTGCGCCCCTTACTGTTTTTCACACGCCTTAGAAGGTCCCCGGAACTATGTTACTACGCCTCTGCATTGACTGAACTGATACAACTAGATGTAGGCCACAAGATAGTCTGGCTATCCAAACTGAAACAGCTAGTGGGGGACATTGGATTGGGAGAGGCCTGGGTGAGCCAGAACCCGCCGCCCAAACTAGTTGTGAAGAAGGCTATTGGGACTGGGTCGCTGTAGTTGCTACAAGAAACCAGAAGCATGGTACCTTGGCGGCAAACTTTTTGGATGTGAAGCCTGTGCCTAAACTAGAATCCCTCCTGGATCTCATTGAGTCCCCAAAGGATAAGGCACTGTACCTGAAGTTTAGGTTTGGTACCCTCCCATTGAATGACTTCAGAGCAGGTTGGAGGCATTCAAGGGGGAGCTACTTGGGGTGTCCGGGCTGCGCCTCCCCCACGGAATCTGTTGCTCATTTTCTCTTCGCCTGCCCAGCGTATGGTCAGGCGATGAGAAAATGGTTGAAACCCGTTTGTTCCAACCTGGGTTGCAGAGACCATAGGGTGGCGCTGCGTATCCTATCATCAGAGACCTCGATCCCCAGTGTGATTTGTGGGTTGGCTAAATACCTGGGCTGTGCCTGGTTGAGGAGGACGAAGCTTTCTAGGATGACCCAAGTCCAGGTCGTGGAACTGTAGATTGCCACCCTCTAATGATTTGCACTCTGTTTTTACGACAAATTGTTTTTAAATATATGTCTAGTTTTTATACAATCATTTGTATTTAACTGTATATAATAAATATTGTGGATGGACTATGCTACATATATTCTTCTTGTACATATTGTGTGAATGCACAATAAGGGGTGTTTTTCTTCCCCTTCATCTTTTTAAATTGTTTTTATACTTTTATGATATTGTATATCGAATAAAGTTATATTAGATACGAAATCTGACCCAGTTTACTCCAACATTCAGTTCCTAAAAAAAACACACTCATTCTTCTCTGATCACTCTTTTCTAAAGCAAAAAAAAAACTGCTACTGCTTCTTTGAGGTTGGAGTCATAGCTTCAAGAGGGCGATTCCATTAAAGTGAAGGAGAAAAAATAATTTGAATTGCGTGATACAGGTTTACGAAATCTGTAGCCTTATTGGTGTTTATGGAAGCATATTGCGTTTTTAGGAGTGATGGGTGTATCTCAAATGCGGGAGAGATGACGGGTAAGCTTGCCCTCCTCATAGAGTTAGGCCGCAGTGCGTTCTCGAGGCTCGTCGCGTGGGCTGCAGGCCAGCTGTTTTTCCATCAGCTCCGCAGTCAGTGGCGGTGCAGAGCCAGGCCTGCCGGCTGCCTTCCGACCGTCATGGGAAGGGTTGTGCCGCATACCAATGCTTGTTTACTTCTCCTCGCCCTCGGCTGGCTCAGCTGCGCGTCTTGCCGCTCCAGGTGGCAGTACAAAATATGTTGCTGTCACCAGTCTTCATCCAGCAGCTGAACTGACTAGATAGAGCATGCACACTCAGCTGGAAACAACATTTTGTTCATTTCCTTTAATATCGCGCCAAAAAGGCAGACTATGGCAAATTTCGTCGGATGCGCAACAGAAAGCCTTGGTTAGGCAACGGAAAATGCTATGACGCACATAAACACTTCAGGGGCGAATCTTGGCGCCTAATGCTAGATGGACGTAAAAATGCAAAAATATCCCTCAAATGTAAAGATTACAGCTGTTTCCTCTAGAGGGGGGTTGCTTGTGTGTTTTCTCATAGAGACCGGGAGCCAGTGTAGAGTTCAGAGCCAGACTTCATAGTCTGTGTATCAAGATTTGTTCTGGCCTCACATGCCTGAAACTGGTGCTACAGTAGAGCCAGTTCTTGCAGTTGTATTGGTTTGCTTGTCAAAATAGGGCCTTGGATCTCGGTCTTCGATCAATGTCATGGTGAGTGCAGGTATGTGAAATGTGCTCCAGGAAACCATCATGTCACCATTATATTACTACTGGCACCTACCAGCTTTTTTTGGTTGATAAACTTTTATATAGCGCTAACTAGACCCTGGAAGAGTATCGGAGCGCTTTACAAATGTTACATCAAATAGAGTGAGAACTAGTAACATTAATATGAGTGGATAACAGGAAAACTACTTAATCTCCTCTAAGGTTACATTGCCAGTACTTTTAAGCGTGTGTGTTATGGTTTTAACAAAGCACTACCAGTACGGCTGAGCAGAGCTGTCGTACTAATAATAACTGGATTACCTCCCAATAATTGTCCTTTCATGCTCTGTCCCTACATTAGAAGGAGAATTGTTCAATTCCTCGGAAAATTCACCCCTTGCAAGGATCCATAAGTTTAGTTTTTTAAAGTAATTTTTCCCCATTCCACTACATACCCTGACTTGACGCGTGTGTCCATGGAGGGGTATCCCACCTACCACCCTGTACCTAACTAAGCGGCAGAAAGGATAGCTGACCCATCACCTCTATGAGGGAGGGGGCGAATGTATGTACTTGGAAGTGGAAGGGAGAACTAGAGTAATCAGGGCTACTAGTAAATAAACTGGCAATTACTACTTCATCCCCTTCTTCACTCCATTACCGCAAATGCCAACACCACACCTGCAGACAGCAGACTCCCGATTTCTACAGTGCAAAGGGCTGTATTTTAGCTTTTTTTCCACCCAAAGTTGCCTCCAATTCGATACATGCCAATGGGGAAAATGACTTTCCCTTATTTGTTTTTCAAGATCTCTCTTTCCTCTTTCCAGATGAATGCACGTTCACATTCTTTACCCCAGAATGCACCACAGAGGCATGCCAGTGTCTTGATCCAGTATAACCAAGAGGAAAACATACTAGTAGAAAGAAGTAATAAAACACCGAAACTCCTTATGCATCACTACACCGCCATAGCAGTACTTGGGGGCATATTATCAAGAACTGCGATAAAAATATTGTCGCTTTAGCGGTAGGAAACTGCCGCTAAAACGACGATAATGGGCTTGATAACATGCCCTTGTGAATTCCCATTGCAGCCTAGGTTAACACTAGAACCTGGGCTGCTATAGGAATTGACCATGACATATTATCAAGCCCATTATCGCAGATAAAGGAGCAGAGTCCTGCCGCTAAAGCAGCGATAATTGTGTCGCTGTTCTTGATAATATGCCCCTGAGATTCAATAATCCATAAGCAACAACTACTGCGATACGGGCAAAACATTAATCACACAACAACAACAAGTGGGGAGGGTCTGAGGGCAAGTTTATCGACCAACCAGATATACGCCCCTAACACAATATATCACAACAAATAATATCTGGGGGTCAAAATAAGTGTTGACAGTATGATCCACTATACCATGTATACACAGGACAGTAACAGCGAGAAATGATAGTTGGAAAAGTGGTCGAGTCAAGACTCAAGGGTACCAGGAGGGAAATATTGTTCCCATCAGAAGCCACACTGTTCCGCCCTTATTATCATCATGTGGGATCTCCTTACCCAGGAGACAAGACGGCCGGTAGACATTACCGTGACCGGGATGTAGTATGAGGTATGAGAGCAGAACAGAATAGTGAAGTGGTGGCTAATGAAAAAGCAGTGTAAAGATTGGAAGTGAAAAAGTGAAAGATATTAAAATTAGGTGAATGGGTGGTAAAAAGAATTTTAATGATAACCCCCAAACCCTAAGGTTAAAAGGCAGGTGTGGGTGCAGGTTTTAAATAATAACCGCACTTGTTAGTGGTCGACATGTTTCAGCATATGTAAGATGTTCTTAATGCATTCCTCAGGACCTGTATATAGTACACTACTGCTTTCAAAGAAATAAATTAAAAAATATCACCTGAAAGTCCTGGACTTTCAGTTCCAATCTTTACACTGCTTTTTCATTAGCCACCACTTCACTATTCTGTTCTGCTCTCATACCTCATACTACATCCCGGTCACGGTAATGTCTACCGGCCGTCTTGTCTCCTGGGTAAGGAGATCCCACATGATGATAATAAGGGCGGAACAGTGTGGCTTCTGATGGGAACAATATTTCCCTCCTGGTACCCTTGAGTCTTGACTCGACCACTTTTCCAACTATCATTTCTCGCTGTTACTGTCCTGTGTATACATGGTATAGTGGATCATACTGTCAACACTTATTTTGACCCCCAGATATTATTTGTTGTGATATATTGTGTTAGGGGCGTATATCTGGTTGGTCGATAAACTTGCCCTCAGACCCTCCCCACTTGTTGTTGTTGTGTTACTAGTACAGCTAAGGCTGTGGGTCTTTTTAATGTTTTTCGGTTGACCACATTGGTCACCAGTGCAACAAAATATACTTTGAGTATCTCGCTTTGAGGCTTGACTGTCTCATCTGTCTACTCGGAGCGATGGCTACTAACTGGGGGTTGGCATTCGAAAGTGCCGAAGTACAGAACATCTTAGATGAAAACCCTAGCCTTTTGGATAATATGTCCGCACCACCTCACACAATTAACAATGATGATAATTGGAACAAAGTCTTGATCCTAAAGAAATCCCACTCTCGAACTTCTGTTCATGGCATGATCATGGCCCAATATCTCAGGGGTAACTGTGCACCCACAGGCCTCATCGTCACGAATGCCCCACGTCTCTTTCTTGACGATAAATCATTTCTTAAAGATTGGGCACTGATAGCCTGGAGATGTACGAGAGACTGGCTAGTCCTGATCATAAAAACCGCGAAAAGAGTCGCGGATAACATTCTGATTGAGATTCAGGTCCTCGAAGGCCAAATAAAAACTACTCTCAAAAGTGGACAGTTTAAAAAGGGACAGGACGACACAGATAAGACCAATAAGGATTTTAAGGAATCAATCTTATCCATAAAACTAGAGAAGTTTAAAAAGGACTTAGAGAAATTCTCAATGGAGAAAATATACCCATACAGTAGCGACAGCTATACAGCACCCACATTTAGTCGCAGTGGCAAAAGAGGCGGTTCCAACTATGGTACTTCCAGTTCAGATGGGACATCCAGTGACTCAGATGCATCACAGACCGGATCATCTAATCAAGCCCCGAGGGGTCGTGGAAATAAGAGAAACTGGAGAAATCAACCACAAAACTTTGGTAACCACCAACCTTGGTGGCCTATCAACCCATGGATGATGGGTCCAAACTGCCCTCCACAAATGGGCCCACCCTTTTATCCACCACAGATACAACAAGGCCCAGGATCGTTTCCTTTTTTAGGGTTTGGCCAGAGACGAGGCCGAGGCAGGAGGAGACAAGGTGTAGTGCAACAGCGAGTCCATTGGAATACGGACACGAACATCCCGCAACAACCAGGGATGGATCTACGCAGCGGGAAGAAAGTCCCCCAAGAAGCTGCGGGAACAAGCAACCAGCCGGCATCGTGATAAATCTTAGTTCACATACTCTGTCTAGCAATGAAGAGCTCCTCCTCAACAAAGGTTTGGGATTCGTGGCCACTCAAAAAGGCGATCCCTTTCTGATTCAAATTGAACTCTCCAAGCTTTTCAGGAAGATAAGGCTACATTACTTCTTTGCGAAAACATCTACTTTGGAGACCATCTCCATGGATACCAATACCGGCTTGAAGAGACCTTCTTCATTCAATCCACCCAGTGCCACACTACCGCCGAAAGTTCTTACCTTCGAAACGGCGGTTGAAAAGGATGTCACAGACTTATACAAAAAGGATATCAAGCCATTCATGAATCTCTCTAAAGATGAGCAACAAGCGTTGCGTTCACTCACTTCCAATGAAAACATCACCATCAAACCGGCCGATAAAGGCGGAGCGACTGTGATCCTGGACACTACAGTATACAGAAATGAGTGTCTGCGACAGCTCAGTGACCGCAAATCCTATTTACCACTAAGATTGGATCCAACTGAAGGACTACAAAACAGAATAAGAGCCTTAGTTGAGGAAGCCACAAGTGAGGGATGGATAACCTCACAGGAAGGACAATATTTGGTCACACAACACCCTACAATTCCTTACTTTTATTGCTTGCCCAAAGTCCACAAGCCAACAAGGCCACCACCCGGTAGGCCTATTATCTCTGGCATTGGGTCAGTATTAGAACCCCTCTCTACTTTTGTGGACCATTTCCTTAACCCGATGGTTAGAGCTATGCCCACCTTTCTCCAAGACACCAAAGATGTCCTAAGACTCCTTCCGACGATACAATACAATATGGAGACCGACATCCTAGTATCGTTCGATGTCGAATCTTTATACACCTCGATTCCTCAAACTGAGACCTTAGAGGTAGTAGGAGCACTTCTGGAGCAGAATGACCATCAATCGATGACACCAATACCATTTATAATGCAATTAGCAGAAATGGCGATGAAAGAAAATTACTTCCGCTTTGAAGATACGTTGTACTTACAAACGTCAGGGACCAGCATGGGCAGTGTTTTCGCGCCGAGCCTGGCGAATCTATATGTGCACCATTTCGAACAACAGAATGTTTTTACCAATACCAACCCATACCTACCTTCAATATATGTGTGGAAACGCTATATTGATGATATTTTGGTAGTGTGGCGGGGCACAGAAGAACAACTAATATCGTTCCATGGCTGGTTAAATGGTGTTAACCAATACCTGAAGTTCACCATTGAGTACAGCAGGACTTCTTTGGCGTTCCTTGATCTGAGACTACACACAACCGCAACCGGCATTGAGTCAGAGTTGTATCGCAAACCCATGGCTAAGAACGCATTGTTGCGGTATGACAGTTGCCACCCAAGGGCCTTGAGGGACAATCTACCTTTTGGCCAGTTCTTAAGGGTACAAAGAAACTGTTCCATGAAGGCGTCTTTCGAAACACACTCTAAAAACCTGGAGGAACAACTGAAGGAGAAACGATACCCTAAGAAAATCATTCATAGGTCTAAAAAGAGGGCCTCTAACAACCATAGGGATGCCCTCCTTGCAATCAACCCTCCGAAAGAAAAATCAGACCGGATTGCCTTTGTAAATACCTTTAACAGCCGATCCAACCAGCTGCAGAAAATTATAAAGAAACACTGGTCAATCTTAAAAACCGGAGGTGATAATATCCCCCAGCCTATGTTTGCTTATAAAAGAGGCCCTAACTTGAAGGATCAATTGGTTCACACACGCCCACGCAGTAAAGAAGAGAGACAAGTGGGCACATTGTGGGATTTACCAGCTGTGGTTGGTCACCACCCATGTGGCAATTGCTCAGTCTGTCCCCAGACTAACAAATCTACAGAAGTTGACATTGGCACCAATCGCCCATGGGCTCAGAACAAGTTCACCAATTGCAACAGCAGTAACCTGATATATTTGATCAAATGTCCCTGTGGTCTACGGTATATCGGTATGACCACCAGAAAGGTACGCACACGTATCCAGGAACACAAGAGCACTGTGCGGTGCCGCAAGCAAGCGACCAGACTGACCGCACATTTCCTGGAGAAAGGCCATAGTCCAGAAGACTTTTACTGGACAGTCCTTGAACAACCACACATCCCAGACTCGTGCGCAGATATAAGCAGGTTCTTGTTCAAGATAGAACAGAAATGGGTATATCGCATCAACAGTGACAAGGAGGGCCTTAACGAACCCATACCTTGGATGTCCCTCTGAACGGCTCCATTTGCACTGTATATTAAAACATACTCTCTTTGGTAATCTGTTTTCACAGCCATTGGTAATCTATTGCATAAAATAAAATATGAACAGTTGTCAGTGATTCCAATATCTACCTTTAACCCACTGCGCACCTGTGCGCATAAAATTGATGCCGATCTCGACTTTGTGCAAGAAAGATATTACTAACAGCCAATTATCAAACACTGTGCATTATGGCACACATTAGAGGACCTATATTTTTCTTTGGTAGATTCACTCATTTTTTACCTCACACGGTAGTGGACTACAACTCCCAGAAGTCTTAAAGTCACGTGACTGCTCGTCATCACGCTTGCTCTGGGCAGCACACAAAACACTAGCTCACTCGGCGGTCGGCGCCCCCCCGAGCAGTACTGAAGACTGCCTGGAGACACCGACGGTTAGGTGAGTGAACACATACGCATTATGCGTAGCATTAGGCTGCTTAGTCTTGCGCGCTTATATGGCTAGAGGCTAGCCTGCCTTTGAGTCTATGCAGCGCTGTCCATGCGCGCTCCCCTCTTAACAATACGTAGTTGTTCGTAGTTAAACTGACACGCTGTTAGACGTTACACCGCGATCCATAATATGAGGCGAATTCCGTCAGTTTCCCAACTACAAACTGACGCCTTCTGCTCCATCTATCCCCAGTGCGTGGTCGTTCCTCCTGAGTTTCGACAGAGCACGGCGGCTACGCCCAGCCTGGTTACTACAGGCTCAAATAACCAGCTATCTCAAAGTATATTTTGCTAACCAAATGGGTTAGTGTCATTAACCGCTCAACTGAACGTTTTGTGATTTCTCACAGAGCGGTGCTCCTTTTACCTGAGCTGCAGCCAGGGGGGGTGAAGCTCCTCAGCCTACACATAAGGGTGAGTGCATGCCCGAGATAATGATCAGGTATGATTGAACATATAGTAATGCCACTATGAATACAAATAATAACGTGCTTGTGTTATTTGTTTGTCTATTTGTTGTTTTACATGTTGGATCTCTTGCCATTACACTGACAGTATACGGTTGAGCACGCCTGGACTTTCAGGTGATATTTTTTAATTTATTTCTTTGAAAGCAGTAGTGTACTATATACAGGTCCTGAGGAATGCATTAAGAACATCTTACATATGCTGAAACATGTCGACCACTAACAAGTGCGGTTATTATTTAAAACCTGCACCCACACCTGCCTTTTAACCTTAGGGTTTGGGGGTTATCATTAAAATTCTTTTTACCACCCATTCACCTAATTTTAATATCTTTCACTTTTTCACTTCCAATCTTTACACTGCTTTTTCATTAGCCACCACTTCACTATTCTGTTCTGCTCTCATACCTCATACTACATCCCGGTCACGGTAATGTCTACCGGCCGTCTTGTCTCCTGGGTAAGGAGATCCCACATGATGATAATAAGGGCGGAACAGTGTGGCTTCTGATGGGAACAATATTTCCCTCCTGGTACCCTTGAGTCTTGACTCGACCACTTTTCCAACTATCATTTCTCGCTGTTACTGTCCTGTGTATACATGGTATAGTGGATCATACTGTCAACACTTATTTTGACCCCCAGATATTATTTGTTGTGATAAAACATTAATCACCACTTCCAAGCAACATCCAACAGCAACTCTAGGAACTCTGGGGCATATTATCAAGGACGGAGTTAAAAATTATCGCCGCTTTCGCGGCAGAAAACTGCTGTTAAAGCGGCGATAATGGGTTTGATAATATAACCTTGTGAATTCCCATAGAAGCCCATGTTCTGGTGTGAACATGGACTTCTATTGGAATTCTACAGGGCATATTATCAAGCCCATTATCGCTGCTTTAGCGGCAGTTTTCTGCCTCTAAACCGGCGATAATTTTAACGCCGTCCTTGATAATATGCCCCTCTATCCGGGATGACGACGGCCCATAAGTGTAATGTCTATGTGTGACTCAGCCACAGAGGGTCAAACTTACATGGCCACATGCCAGGAAAACAACAGCACAGATCTATCCAAGAAGTGAAGCTGGTAAAGACCCCTGATCTCCTCCAGCAATACCAAATGAACAAGAGGAGACAGCACCTAGAGCCAACACAGAGACCCTGACAAAGAATAAGACATTAAAGCAGGAAGAAGATGCCTAGGTCACTTTATGTCATCAAAGTGAAGGCAGAAGCGTCCTCTTGCATAAAAATAGGTAGTGTGCTAAAAGATGAGGACATGGAAAATATTGTGGTATGGAAAGTCATACCAAAGTGCTCTCTAGCACTGCAAGCACCACACCTAGGAACACTGCACCAAAAGAAGAGCAATCAATCAGGTGACTTGTAAAGCGCGACTTCTCACCCGTAAGGGTCTCAAGGCGCTGGGGGACCAATGAAAATTGGAACTCCTTCCAAGAATTCTAGGAAGAATCCTGGATAATCCAGGGAGGAACCGGGTGTTCATTCAAGTAAACAATCGAAACAGCTCTGCAGCACAAGAGAGAATTATTTGAATAAGCCCTTGAGCCAAGGAATAAAGGGTATTCGAGCTCTGATAATCCCCAGCCAATAAGACACATAACAAACCCAATGACACTGCAGCCAAGGCAGAATTAAACAAAACGCCAAAGCAAACGGAGTTCATTTGAAGCCAACGCTGTCTGAGACACCAGCCCAGGCATGTCTGGAACTTTATGGGGTCCACAATCAACAAACCCAAGCGGCGCCCCTTTAGTACGAGGACCTAGTTCAAAGTTTTCATGAAAATGCCCTGAAAGGTTTGATGAAACCGGGTTGCTGGACTTGCTGACACACACCGAAAGAAAATGACATTTCCAAAGGAAGCAAACAACATATTTCAAGGTAAGCCAAAAAAACTGAACGAAAAACTAAATTAAGTACACCAAAGACATAAGTGCTTAGTTCGACTGTTTAATTTAATTAATATATACCGTTATTTTTCTCTTTCCTAAATATCTATAACAAAAATGGATCTATACCGAAAATAAGGAGACTCAGAAAATAATTTCCTAAACCCAAACTCTACACTGATAAATAAAAAGTAAGTAAATACGACAAAATATTAATACATAAATTATAAACAAAGGTTAATTTGGCCATGCAACGCGAGTGATGATGCCAGATGCTGGCTTGTAGCTAGCCCCCCCCTCCCCCTCCCCCCCGCCCCGCCCTTCGGCTGCAAAGCAACTCATCAGTGAACAGTTTTTGCCTATTTGCACTGTAACTTGTATAAGGCTCCGGGACCAACTAACTAAGGGCAACCTACCAGTGGCGTCACTAGGGTTGGTGTCACCCGGTGCGGGTAACTCTTGGTGTCACCCCCCTCACGACTTACCGTCCGCATGGACCTCCTCCGTTCCGAGTCCGCCAGTGGACACAGATGGCCAATAACGGGACCATACAGAATCCTTAGTAACGTTTGTAAATTTAGTTCCTATATTTACAAAGGCCATAGAAGAACATTTTAATTCAACAAGGTCGGAGGTAAAAGATTGTAAGAAGTTAAGAACTAAGAATTACATAGAAAATATGTTACTGTTTTTTTTATTTTAACATTAAACTTTAAATGTTACTGTTACAGGAGATACGGTTGTAACAGTTCTGCATTGGGTTTGCACAATCAGCAACTGCCAGAATAGTATGCAACAGTACAAATGACAATCTCATATTAAATCTAGACTAATCAGAATTTTCCTTTCATGGCCTTTAAAGCTGCAAACTTGTTAATTACTTCATCAAAATCAACTCCTTTCGCCAAATCACTTTCAATTGATAATATTGCAAGATCAGAAAGCCTTGACTGTCCCATTGTAGATCGCAAATAGTTCTTTATAAACTTTAGCTTTGAAAAACTCCTCTCACATGAAGCCACAGACACACAGATCGTAAGAAATAGTTGTAGGCTCAATGAGAGATATGGGAGAGATTCTAGGAAGTCCCATTCAGCTATGAATTTCAAAACATCCAATACTGACCAGTCTTTGGATTCTCCGAGATCAATCTCTGCTGCCTTCAGGTGCCTTCTCAGCCTTGGTATTTCTAATAAAAGCTCTCCCTCGGATAACTCATCATAGAAAGTGGTCAATTTTGGAATGGATACCAGTAACTCTTCTTCAGTGGCAGATATCAAACTCTTAGCTTGAACAGCCTCAAACATGGCTGCTACTTCATTGATGGCTCTTGATCTGATCTGGAGTTCAGAATGGAAACGATCAATACACTCAAGCATCGCCCTCTTGTTTTCTTCTTGCAGAGTTAGTCCAACATCTCTTGTCTTCTCACCTGTCATCCTCTTCTTGAACCTGACTCTGCTCTCTACTGAAATTCCATATTGGTCTGATTTTAAAAGCGCCTGTTCAATGGCCTTCTCTACTAGATGATTGCGCTGCTCGTCGTGCAGGAAAAGTCTTAGCGTCTCTAGCTTTTTCACTACCTTGTCAAGAGTTAAGCCCTTAGTCTGAAGGTACAGCTGTGTAAGATTAACTTCTTCAAGTACATCACACCAAAAGTAGAGGTAGCACAGAAACGTAAAATTGCAGACAGCAGGCAAAAGACCTCGGGCTGTACCTCTTGTGTCTAAATTTTCCTCTGGATCACATAGAGCTTCAATTGCCGCCACACATTCATCGAATTTTTCTTTCACTGCCTTTACTGCAGAATGATGAGCACTCCAGCGTGTTGTTGATAGTCTTTTCACTGAGACTCCAGTGTGGTCCATTAACACATCCCATCGGTGAGTGGAAGCAGCAAAGAAGGAAAACATTGTCTCAAGAGTTCCAAAAAACGTCACACACGAAGCATTTTCAGCAAAAGAGTGTTGGCCGCACAAGTTAAGTGAATGGTCCACACATCCATTAAAAATAGCTTTCCTGTTCTTTCTTTTCAAAATGGCTTGTACACCCCCATGGATTCCAGCCATAGTGGCAGCATTGTCGTAACCTTGAACGCGGCACATCATAATGTCGAGTCCATCACTTTCCAGATTTTTAAGGATATCAGAACTGAGGTCAACAGCTTTTTTCCCCTTTAAAGGGAAAAATCCCAGAAACACTTCTCTTACTTCAACTTTCCTATTTTGGATTTTCACATATCTGATCACTTCAGACATTTGGTCAGTGTGTGATGTGTCAGGTGTGCTATCGAACATGATCCCAAAATACCTGGCAGATTTTATATCCATGACAAGATTCTCCTTCACATGATTTGCTAGTACATGTATGAACTCATTCTGAGTTTGTGGTGCAAGATAAGATACTGATGCTTTGAGTTTACATGTGCTTCGCTTTAATCTCATTAGGTGCTCTTTCAGCACTGGGTCATATTTAGAAAGCATCTCAACCATTTCAAGAAAGTTTCCTTTATTCAATGAAGATAAATCTTCATTGTGGCCCCGGAATGCCAGATTCTGCTTGGCAAGAAACAATGTGATATCGAGCAACCTGTGCAAAATGTCTCGCCACTTTTTCTTCTCTATGTCCATCAAAGCAATACTTTCAGCGTCAATTGTTTTGTGCAGTCTAAGTCCTGCTGCCAATGTTTTCCATTTTTCAAGGCAATGTAAGTGCTCTTCAGATCTCTCATGATTATGCACTTTCGGGCTCAGTTTCCACCACGTCTGAAATCCAGTCACAAATTTGGATGTTGTGTCTGTATCATGATTAGAGGCAAAGAGTCGGCAGCAAAAACAATATAATTTGTCACTGACCAGTGAGTAAACCATCCATGATCGCAACACTTTCTCGCCATTTGGCATCACCTTGTAAAACCACTCTTTTGATAGCTGGCGAACATCTCCTTTTGCTTTTGGATCTTGCCTTGTCGCAATTCTGAAAGGGCCATCTTTGTTCTGGAAAGAAGCACTTCCTCTTTTGATGATTTCAAACCGCAAATGATCTGGAACTGGTATATTCCAAAAAGAAGCATCATCTAAAATATTCAAATTTTCGCCCTTCATCGTCTCATTTACAGTATCATGGTCAGAGTCATTTTCAGTACTGTCTTCTGCTTCAAATTCATCCATGTGAATTTCCATTCCTGGTTTTCCTGCTTCATTTTCTTCTATTTGAACTCCTTCCTCTTCTGCAGAATGCATACTAGCATTAGAATCAGCGTTATCAATTGGTGGCCGAGGAACTGTGTCTTTTGCTGAACCTGCCTTACCCTGGCCATCATCTGGTCTCTTGACATATTGAAGCATGGATCCACGTAGCGTTGAGACGGATTCATTTTTTTTCTTTTTTTCTTTTCTTTGCTGGGATCCACTTGGCCTCTTTGATGTATGTATACCATGTGGCATGATTGATATAATATATCCAAAACAAAGTGTGTTTTTAAGCACGTGTAGTGGGCGTGGGCTGATCAAACAGCGGGTCCAGTCAAATGTAGGATGTCAGTGTCGCCTCTAGTACGAGTGGTTCGTGCAAATGATTTGGGAGGTTTTCATCTTGGTCGCCCTGTTCTGTTGTTCATTTTTTTTGTTTTTATACGTGTCGCCTATTTCATCGATGGTAATAAGCCTGTAAAAGATGGAAGCCGGGATTGACTATTATTACCCGCTGAACAAACATGCTCATTATTGCATTTTCTTCTTAAGCGTTATTAACAAACATGTTAAATACGGTTTAAGAATAAAGACAGGCAGTGGCACTGCAAATGAAAATATAGAATTCAGTAGAATGATTGATTATTTCTTAACCACAGTTGGGAATCATGGAATTGTTGCAAGCCTCTTGTAATGTGGCCCTGCTTCATACCCTGTAGATTTTAGTGAAAATAAAATTCTGTCTTTAGGTGAAGCAAATCAAAAGTTAATAAAAACGTGTGAGAAGTGCTTCAGTGCAGAAGGCCCTCCGTAGAGGTGGACTGGTCATCATTCAGTTGTTAATTACTGTCTTTGGTTGTTAGAGTGTTCCTAATGAATTAACAGTTTTACCATGTGTACGCTCTAACAGACAGTTATACTGTGCGTAAAATACTCAGAATAGAACCACCCTATCAAGAATTGTGCCACATTACGCCAGGTTATTTCCCTTTTCTTTCTGCATAATTTAGTCAACCCTCCACATAATGTGGCCCACCTCTGCTGCATAAATGCAGTGGCCCTAGCTAAGAGTCGCATCAGGATACTAAATGGCCCCGGCCGAGGTGAAGGGCAGTCAAGGACGGTACTGGGGAGTTGCTTGGTAATGACTTACAGCCGCATAGTGAGGTTTTGCTGGGAGCCTGAGGTTCCCCTTCCCTGTGCTTAACGACTGCTAGAGGTGTTTGGGGGGTTGGGGGAGTTCTCCCCTCAAGAACATTTGGAAATAAGAAAGACCAAAATGGTGCACAACACATTTTCCTTTACATATTTAGCTGTATTAACTTTCAAAGCACAGTAAATCGTAAATGATGACCTGACATAAGCATGCCAGAAAGCATGGAAATGTCACACATAAGCACCTAGGCCATTAACCATGGAAATGTCCTCAGGTCAGAAAGCATGGAAATGTCACACATGAGTTCTTGGTCTCAGACCAGGAAGCATGGAGATGTCACACAAAGGCACCGTGGCCAGAAAGCATGGAAACGTCACATTCAGTCAAAGGCACACAGGCCAGCCAGAAAGCATGAAAATGTCAAACGAGGACACCCAGGCCAGTGGAGCTGGTCGGAACAATTTCCCGAGTGTTGTCCTAAAAATTACCACTGTTTCCTTCACCTCTCTCACGGTCTTACTTCTTTCTTACTACACCTCTCCTCCTCTACCTCTTTTTTTCTGTCCCTCTCTCATCTTTCTAAGCGGCCACAGCCAGGATGGACAATAAGGCAGCAGGATAAAGACCGACCAGCAAAGCAGGCATATTTCAGCCAAAGCAGTTCACTTCATAGTATACGTATGAAGTGAACTAACTGTGAAGTGAACCACCTGCAACTGCAAGTGAAGTGACGAGTTCAAGGAAAGGCCTGGCCTGCTCCCTGCCTTGAGCAATGAATCAATTCATGCAGCCGGCGTGTGCAACTGCAAGCACAATGCACCGCCTGGGTCAGGACTAGCCTAGGAGGCTGGAAGAGCGGGGCCGGACATGGTCTTCCGGTCTTCTATTTATTTATGCGTTTTTATATGGCACAGACTTTACCCAAAGGCGTCAGAGCGCTTCACAATAGGAACAGTAATGAAACATGAGGAGAAAATTGCAAGTGAACAAATTACAAAAGCAAACGTTAAGTTACAAGAGCCAAAAGTGACAATTGTGAACAAACAAAATACATGAGGTTGCAAACGGTGCGTTACAGGAGGAAAAAGTGGCATGTGTGCAGGTTACAAGTGCTTAAAAGATAAACTATGACTGAAGGCAGGTTTTGCATTTTCCAATCCCTGAATGTAAGAGCTTCACATCCACTGTCTGAATGCCAGATGCTGATGCATTATCTACACGAGTAATTAAACTAATAACAATGTATAAAATCAATTACTAATGCGTCTTTATTACTAAAGGAACACTTTTGTGAAAAATTCGAATAATGAAATACTGAGCAAAAAGCACTGTTTCTAAACTTATACCTTGCAGTTAAGTATGCAATTCCTTAAAGATGGTTCATAATTCATTAAGGAGGTATATTAAAAGATGGTAACCTGAGACCTATCTCTTCTCACTCAAGAATGTCTGCAATGAAAGCAGTAACTCGCTGCACTTCCTACGTAAAATACAAATCTGTGACCTGCATGGTGCATGCTTGTAGCATACTATACAATAATAGACCATACCACACAACACCATACCATACCATAAAAAAATGGACAAATCTAATACATCTTGTGAGTCCTTGTGACTTTGCCAGTGCATGTTAGAAAAGATTCCTGAATATCTGCACTGCAGACTTCAGGCAGCCTTGATGGTATTTTTCTGCATGTTACATCTGAGGGCACAACCTTTTAAAGCTCTAGAGCGCTGATTTACGTCTCCACAAACTGAGAACGCCACCCTTCACACATAAATAGCAGCCAGCAGAGCCCTTAAGATGATCAGTCTAATGTTTAGATGGAAACCCCCGCTGCATGATGGAAACACACACACACATCCTTCACAGCATGCTTGATTACTATGCCTACTACTATTGAGAGATTTAGGAATGCATGGCTACCACATTGACAGAACTGGATTTAAGAGCAAAATCCTGATTGCGTCCTCCTGGCTAAGGAGACAAGAAAAATGGCATCACTTAAATGATAGCGGCCAAGGCAGGGACAAACAGACTCCAGAGACAAGTAGAGAACAATCCAAGACAGTTCAAGAGTGAAATAGCTTTAGTAAAAAAAATCAGTAGATGTTTGAAACTATTTGTACAGACTGGTTAGCAAATTCCTGATATTTCACAAACTACTAGCTTTAAAAGTGAGCTTCCTATAAAAAAGAGACAAGCCAAATCTTAATGATATGACTTTAACTCAGTTTCCAATTATTTGATCGATTTTTGACAGGGTTTGATTTGTTTCGGGACATTATGGTGTTATAAATTTGGTGGGCACTTCGCACTTTGCAATTATTTTCGATGGCAGATTTAGAATAATGAACTGAAATTCTCTATACAGGTGTTTGCATATGTAAATAAAAACAAGCATCTCTTAATCGATTGTAGTGTCAGGGAAGGGAACCGCGCAGTTCAATATGGATTATCTCACATCACATGACGTGATCAGTTGAGTTCATTTCATTTGTGTGCCACTGCACTGCCACATAGTTAGTAAGTTATGTTCATGCAGTATAATAACATTATTTCTCTCTCTCTTACCGTGACCATCAGGGGAGAGACATCGATTGATGATGGTGGTCTCGGCCTCGCTCTCTCGTCTCTCTGCTGGGCCTGGGCTGGGCGGTGATGTCGTCGCTATTAATTCTTTATTCCCAGCAGACAGTGAGTAGTCCCACGACGACGCACGGCCGCACGCACGGCACCACGGCGCATGCACGACCTCTGGCGGGCGCGTGACCGCCGTGACGCGTCTGCAGCAGGTGCGGCCCGCGCGGGGGCTGTCCCAGGCCAGGGCCATTATCATTGGTAGGTGTGCCGTGCGGCGCGGGCGCGCTATTGATTGACACACAGCACACAGGCAGCTGCCGCTTTACCGCGGCCGCGCCGCACCGTTGCCCGCATGATCGTCACCGACTATGATCTGATCAGAATACATGATCATGATCATACACCTAATCTGGTGCACAGCGGCGGTGCGGTTCTTGGCGCGGCGCGCGGGTGCGCTTGGCAGTTGAGTTCACCACTATTATTTATATTTCATTTAATACAATAGCTGGCGGCCAGGCAGCTAACTTAATTTACTGCTGCTGGATTGGTGTCACCCCCCAGATGGGGTGACACCCGGTGCGGTCCGCACCCCCCGCACCCCCCTAGTGACGCCGCTGCAACCTACCTACCTCAACTGGGCACTGCCTTCAGCCATTTGCACTGGGTGTTGGCTGCATGATCTGGTCTATGGCCAGCTTTGTACCCAAGCCTCTTTGGGCAATTAATCCAACCACTACTGCATCTGGCCTTTGACCCCGGCATCCACAGTGTTCACTGTGCATGGTCGTTGCGATGCACAGTTGCACTATTAATTTCTTTTATTTGTATTTGTTTCAGGACTTTGCATTGAAAAGGATATTGCATGTTTTAAAACAATTTGGCAGACCATCCTGCGATTTCGTAGATTCACAGGCCCATATTTGGATCTGTGAATCACATGAGAACAATTGGGGCTTTTTTTTTGTTTTACTTTTGGGACAGTGTCTGTCAGACGCCCTTCGACTTCCTCCCCTTTGTCAAGGGAGGATTCTCCAGCCTCCATCATATTTTTTAGGATGCAGGCATTTTGTGGTGGCCACTGCAACAAAAATGCTTCTGGTTTTGCTAGCTAATCCAAGCACTCAGATTCACAGGTTTAGGTTTGGATTCTTGAATCCGAAATGGACGAAAGGTTAAAAATAAAAGTTTGCTCAACCAATGGCGTTTGCTTATGTTTTTCAACTAATTCAAGATCTGTATTTATGATTAGTTTTAGAAAACGTGCTGCTGTCCCGATGTGCCCTGGAGCTATGGACTGTGAGAGGCCAAGAGGAAACAGGTCGAAGCAGAACAATAATCATAGTTTGAAGAGATGGGACTTTAATAGTTTTCAAAAATTCAGAAGATGAAGTTCCTTAGGGATGTTGGTGGGGGGAGGCAGATGATTCCAGGCTGAAGCTGTGCAGACAGGAAAAGGGAGATCTTCCAGTCTTGCTCTTCAAAGCCTTAGGGGGGAAACAGCCATTACAACGCGGGTTTTACCACGCGTTACTTTTACATCGCATGCGATGTTACAACGCGTGGTAAAACCACGCATACCATGTCACAAGGTTGGCTATAGAAAAACAAAGCATCCTTGGGGTGTGTAGCTCACAAACATGGAGGTGAAGTAGTTGTACAGTGGAAGAGATTTGAAAATGGCCTTGAGACAAAAGCCCAGGGCTTTGACTAGGCATCGAAGCACCAATGTAAGGTGTTTATGTGTGGAGAAATGTTGATAAGTTTGGGTAAATCCAGCGCAAGCCTGGCAGCGGTGTTCTGTGGAAGTTTAAGCATCAAATAGGCAGGGAGTTCAACAAATAGCACATTACAAAAAACACAAGTCTGTTTATTATGATAAGTGTCTGGATATAAAGTAGGTAAGGAGAAAATAGTATGAAGGACAAAACTTTCCTAAAAAGCTTCATCATAAAAAAAAACAAGTGAATTTATTGATGTGAGTCTCAAAGGAAGCTTGTTAGCAAAGATGACGCTAAGGTTCCGTGCACCAGTGAGAGGAGAGGGGCAAGGGCATCATTCCGATGATCACCACTCAGGGGAAAACCTCAAGTGGTCACCAGACACCAAGATCTCAGTCTTGTCAGAATTGAGTCTAAGGCAGCTGGCACTCATTCAAATAGCAATTGACAACAGATGACTGAACAGTATTGAATGATGTTAGTGTGTCTGTCTCGCCTGAGGATTGTTTGTGTGTCATCAGCATATGCATAAGATCGAAATTCAAAGGATGCTATCAGGTCTGCCAGGAGGGCGACATATCAGTCAAAGAGCGTAGGGCTCAATAAAGAGTCATGTGGTACTCCACAGAAAAGACCCTTAAAGGAAGGGTGAAAGGAGGATAACTGAACGATCTGATATCTGGAGATAAGAAAGGACGAGAACCAGGCTAGAAAGTAGGCCTGGGCATAGTTCATGGAGTTCCGCTAAGTGACAAAGGACAAGCAAACTCAGCAGAGTTCCACAAGCAGCATAAACTGCCTTTCGCACTGATTTTCCTGCCGCTTGAGTAGAAATCCTATCTCAACAGCAGTTTGGGCTCACCAGCTTACCGTTGGCAAGCACAAGTGGGGAAAATACTCTGCTGCGCTATGCAGAGTGGAGTTTTCTGCACTCCACAAGCTCTGCGGGGTGCAGATTGGGGAAAACTCAACAAATTCTGTGAACGGAGCCAAGTTCACCGCCCGGCCTACTAGAAAATAGCTTCCAATTTCCACTGCAGAAAGTCTTTTCAGAAGGGTTAGATGTGAGACTGTATCAAATACCATCCACAAATCAAGGAGGAACAGACCTGATGAGTTTTCAGTGTCTAGTATCATACGAATCTCATTGGTGACAGCGATCACCCCTGTCTCAGTGCTTCTCAATGGGCAAAAACCTGACCGAAAGCTATTCAGCAGAGTTATTTTCAATGTAGTAAGACAGTTGAGAGTTGGAACAGCTTTCTAGTACTTTGGAGGCAAATGGCAGAAGAGGGATGTGCTGACAGTTGAACAGGATACCAGAGACTAGAGAAGGTTTCTACAAAAGCTGAATCATTATGGCTGTCTTGCAGAAGTCAGGGGCATAGGGCTATATGTATTAATGTTAGGAATATTGATTTCATAATATCTGATGTAATCGAAGGTAATCAGTCAAGAATACCGCTGTCTCCTTTTTTTTTTAAGAACACTTGAACAGCTCAGCGCTCCGTTCCGCTGCTTGTATATGCTTTAAACTTGTTTTCTCTGGTTCTTTTCCACCAGTCGAGTTTTCTTTTCGATAACTTACTCTGTACCTCACTTGCTTCATAAGCCCAACGTCGCCATCTGATGTAATCGAAGTTAATCAATCAAGAATACCATTAGAGTTATTAAGGTTATTTATTTTAAGTAGCAGAGTAAAACTGGTGTTCCCTTCAAAGGCTAAGAAGCAAATGACAGTCTAGAAACACGAGAGCACCAAGTTGCATCATGACACTACACTTTCACAGTGTCCAGAGCCTTTGCTGGAGAGCGCATAGCGTTTCTGGGCACTGAGTGAAATACTTTCTCAGCTGCTCATTAGAAAGAATGCAGCAGCAAGGAAGTAAGTTTTCTCTTTACGCGCGCCGTGCCGTGGAAGGGAATGCAGTTGACAAAATAACCTATTAGGATCCCATAAGTATTTTGATGGGGCCCCTAATGCACTTAATACCTTTACAAATCATTTTTTCTCTACCCATTTTCTTGAAAGGCTGTGACAAGGTGTTAAGTGTATTAACATGTCAGCAGGCTGCTGGGAGATACTTAGGTTTAATAGTCAAGAGAGCAATCAGGCTGGTCTTGAAGACCGTTTGTTTTGGCAGATATTTCTGTTTTATGGGCTGATGGGATGATTTTTACAGTTAATTCTCCTGGTATTATCAGAAGCACTGCCTGCCGGAAACACAAATGCATGCAGTTTTGCATCCTTTGTAAAACATTTATAAAACATGTCTTTCAAAACTGTCCTAATTTGCAAATGTGGGCCACTTCTTTAGCAATCACATTTACTATTGGGGACCACTTGCTGCTTGGTTGGAACCTGCAGACGCATGCATTGCTAAAATACTAATCATTGTCAAAGTCAATAGGTTTCTCCTATGCGAAACCTACTGGCTTTGTCAATGTTTGATTAGACCTGTTCCACAGCAATGCAAACCAAAAGAGAAGGAAAAAAAGTGTTATGACTCTGCCAGTGTTGACTGCATCATAGCGCTTTATTTCTCCAAGTCATATTGAATAGAGGTCAGTGCTGCTGTGCAATATGCCTAAAAAAGAATTGAAAAACACCAAATAGCTCTCGGGTATTCATGTGCTATTTGGCTTTGTTGAAAGTTTTTGTGGTGGCCAGGAGGTTGGAGGGGGCATGGGGAATCATGAGGGTTGGGGGGCAGCAACAGAATGGATGTAAACAGCCTTTAGCACACATCATATGCCTTTTCCATGTATATACCTTTACCAATCAATGTAAGTGCAGTTACGGTTAAAAAGAAAAAATAAATATATATATAACTTTGGTGTTGTTGACCAATCTTCATGAAATGTTCCCCAAAAAGTGTCAAGGTGGGTTCTATTGTCATGGAATGTTTGGGGGTGATCCGTGCAGTGGGGACCGAGAATTTGGGGCATGAAATAAGGTTGTGTTTATAATGTTAATTGCCATAAGTACCTTTAGCCACACCTAAAGCCTGAACCGCTGAATGGACAAATACCAAATTTGGCAGGGAGGTAGATGTTGGTTCATGGAAGCGCTTTTTGCATATTTGGTGTAAATCCGTTTAACAATTTTTGAGAAATTTAAGATGAAAATTATAGTGATATCTGTGACCATGGACATTTTTTGAAAGTATTGCAATTAATCGCGAATGCACGTGCCAACAGAAATGCTCTGATTGGCTGGACGCAACCTAAAAAGAAAGTTGCGGCTGACATTTTATCTATCAGGAATGGTTCCCGGGGCTTAAAGTTTGTGTGAAAGCCCGTACAGGGGGTCAGGGTAGAGATACTCTGACCTCATGGTTGAGAAATGGGGATGTTAGTCTCAAAAGTTATGTGCCTAAAATTTAATTTTTTTAATCGCACATGATATTCGCGATGACGGTGTGACCATCAGCCTCGCTCCCCATGTACCGTCGCGGGAACATCGCAACTCTCTTCACATCATCGCGAATATTGGTGGAAATATAAAAAATTCAGTAAGTCATTAATACACGTTGTTATAGAGATATTGAGATCCTGATAAATGTTTTTATAGAGTTATTAATATAGTGAGTTATGCACTGTGATGGTTAGAATTAATTATATGGTTATAATTTTTTTATTGTGGTGGTGGCTATTGAATTTCTGCTTTTACTTTCTGCCTTAATCACGTAACTGCGGAGATTGTGATGACCAATGTCTTCACAACTCCAGCCTCACCACGAAAACAGAAAATAGGTTTTAGAGATGGTTGTTCTAGAAATATACAATAAAAACATGAATTTTAAGTGTACAATTATAAACCCCTAGTGTGGACAATATTGTAATATGTGTGCATATATGTTTTTTCACTTTACCGAAAAGGTGCAATTGTTGCGGTTAACAACGTCATTGCGAGAACCCAAATAACTGTGATAATGGAAAATAGGTCTGAAAGATGGTTTTTAAAGCAGCTTAGTAGAAAAATATGAGTTTAAACATGCTTTGAAAGAAGTATGTAAATAGTAACATGTGTAGTGCAGTGTTCAGAATACATTTTTTTACATATTATTTTTGGATGTGTTGGAGGCCATTGAATGTCTACTTTTGTTTTCTTGCTTTGGCAACGTGTCCGGGGGATCACGATTACCAACATCATCGTGGTCTCCGCAGTCACCACAAAAAGATAACATAGGTTTTAGATATGGTTTTTATAGAAACTCGCTAGAAAAACATGCCTTTAGAGAATAGTTCTAAGAAACCCCTAATGTGTAAAATACTGTAGTATATGTGTGGATATATGTCCTTTATACTTTATGGAAAAAGAGCAATAGTTGCGGTTAACAATGTCATTTTGAGGTCCCGAATAACCGCGAAAACAGAAAATAGGTCTGCAAGATCGTTTTTACAGAAACTTAGTACAAAAATATGAGTTTAAACATGCTTTGAAAGAAGTACATATATAGTAATATGTGTAGGGCAATGTTCAGAATGGATTTTTTTACATATTATTTTTGGATGTGTTGGTAGGCATTGAATGCCTGCTTTTGTTTTGTTTTCATGATGTGTCCATGGGAATCTCTGACATAGTCACGAATATCCCCAAAAACTGAAAAAAACATCCCTTTAGAAAGAAACTTCACAATATTTTGGGTACTAGGGTGGTTCTGACAAGAACCACTGCGTTGGTTGTACGTATATGGCTGCTATACATAAGACCGGATGCAGATTTTCAGGTTACTTAAAAAGACCCTGTTGCTGTCTGCATGAAAGTGAATAAAATTAGGATGAGTATTGGATGCCTTAGCAAGAGTATTATTACAACCAGGAACCTTGTTTTAAAAGAGAAGGAAAGGGTTAACAGATGCTAACCATTTAACAGTGGAGAAGCAGTAGTCTAAAACGAAAGACATGATTTCATTTGCTGTTTTTCTCTTGATAGAGTGAAAGTTGAAGAGTTTATCATTTTACAGTTGCTTTATATGAGAGTGGTGTATCATTCTTGTACTTAGTTTTTACGAATCTTAACATTGTCAACACTATCCAGAAAGAGCTAAAACAACAATATAATATACAAACTCAATTCATTGGTATGTATATAATTATGTCATTATTTAAAAATCTACATTAGAAATTAAGGTGTATATGAGAGTTTGATTAAAAGGAGTATCACAATGATTTGAAAAAATATATGAGATGAACTGAATTTATTAGAGAGTATCGGGCACATGCATCATCGGAACATTTTGCGATTCCTTATTTGCAAAAATTAGGGAATCGCAAATAAGGAATCGCAAAATGGAATGCATCATTTTTTTCTCAAAATTTATGCGATTCCGTAAAAATCGCAATTTTTACCGAATCGCATAGAAATGCGAATTCTTATTTGCAAATTCACATTTTTGCGAATTCGCAAATAGCGAGATCGCACACATGATGCATCTCAATTCAATTACTGCCAGGAAGCTAGGGAAGCAATCAAATGCACCTGCTTCAGCATTTGAACTGCAGGAGAGACTTCTGGCAGTTGGAGCAGTGCCTGTTGGTAGTGGAGCAGCCTGTGTTATTTTCTGAAAGAATGGATCAAGAAAATGTGTCTGCAGAGCAGCATGCAAGGAAAAGAAAAGTGAAATTTAGTGATCAGGAGTTAGAGATTCTAATAGAAGAGGTCACAGCGAGACAGGAGCAGTTGTTTGGCAAACAGTCCCTTAAGGTGCCTGAAGGGGTAAAAAAGAAACTTTGGCTGGCAATACAAGCTAAAGTTAATGCAGTTGGCGTAGCACACAGAGACATCACCAACCTGCAGAAAAGATGGTATGATCTGCGCAGTCGCGCAAAAGAAAAAATTGCGACCCGCATTAAGACTGCCAGAAGGACTGGTGGAGGACCTCCCAAAGACAAGCCAAATACACCCCTTGAGGACCTTGTTGAAGGAACCCTTTCCACAGAAGAGGTGATTGGATTCATCGACATTGACACATCAGAGCTACCAGGAACTTCTCAAGGTAAAGATGCTTTCTAGTCTTGTAGATGTAATGTTTGTCTTTGCTGGCCATTCCAAACTACATCATAAGTGATGTTGCTTTGTTTCACCATCAGCTTCAATGTTTTTCCTGTGGATGTGTGTGCAATACTACTTTTCATAGTAGCTTCAATGCATCATGGTACTTGTAGTTTATTTTTTACATATGCAGAAAAAATTAGTAAATTGTGTTTTCCAAAATCAGAAATACATACATGTAGTAATAGGCAAACAAAGTAGGCTGAAAACATGTACTGGATTTGCAAATGAAGTACTTTATTGAATGCAACATAAAGTACTTTTCACACACAGTAATCAAATTTTTGCACTCTTTTAACCATAGATGCAGACCTGGACACACATTTCATAGACGTTGCTGAGTCTTTCACTGAGGATTTGCTGAATTCAGTTGAAAATCATTCAGAAGCATGCTCACCAACAGTCCAGAGAAGTAATTCACGTCACAGAGTATGTCAACTTCCAGAGTCAGACAGCGATGTACCACAAAATGAAGTGGTTCAAGACCAAAATACTGCACAGAACCCTGCTCCTCCGCAAAGACAGCTTGGCAGATGTCATAGATTGCAGCAATTTTTTAGGCGCAGGACACGTCATGGCCAGCGCAGATCAAATAATGATGATGACACCAGTGCCAGTGTGGTAGAATTGAAGCTTTTAAAAGTTCAGCGTCTGCAAAGCAAAGACATTAGAGTCATTAAAAGAAAATTAGGTAACATCAGTGGTGATTTCAGTGCCATTAGTACAAGTTTATCAAAAAATATCTGCACTGATGGAAACTGCACATATGGTGTCCTCTGAAAAACTGGACAAAATAGCAACTTCCATGCATTCCATGTGTGCAACAATGCAGGCACAATATTCATTACAGTCTAAAAGGTCAAACCGGTCTTTCATGTCCATGCAATCATGTAGTAGGGCAATGAATAGAATGTGCATGGCCACAACCCAGCTCATCAAGAATGCAGTTGCCATGCAGAAGGGCCTGAGAAAGTGCTGTGATGATGTTTCAAGAGTAATGTCCTCACTCATGACTTTATCAAATAACATGCAAGCTGTGAGAAATAGTGAAATGCCTGTGGAAGGGGAGGTCAGTCATGGTGGGGTAGATGTAGCAGATCAAGGGAGTAGTAGCCAAGTTGTGGAATGTTGCAGCAATAGGAAAAGTGGCAAAGGAACCAGCATGACCAAGGGCACTGACAATGTCACAAGTAAAGCCTTAGGGGTGAGAGGTAGAAGGAAATAGCATGTTTCCAAATGTGACATGATACATTTGTCATCATAAGATTTATGCTTTTCATAAGTTTGCAATCAGTCAATACATGTAACTTTACTTTCTCCAAAAGCCATTATGAGGTCTAAAAGTTTTTTTTCACTTCATTTCAAATTGACCTTCATAAACAGAACTTGTCACCAAAATATCAGCATTGTAAGTGTCATACCTGTATTAAAAGTAATGTTGTGTGATCTCTGCCCTCCTTCTCCTTCCCTCTGCAGCGTCTGGTCCATGTATTGAGGCTTGGGGTTGTAGGGGTTGGGTGACTATGTTTTGCAAAACATCCTCAAAATCGAATTCAAGTCCTCTCTTAGTCGCTATGTTGTGCAGCATGGCACATGTTGCTACAATCTTACAGCAAACTTCAGGGCGATATTGTAAGGCACCTCCTGTTTTATGCAGTATGCGAAATCTAGATTTCATTACTCCAAAAGTTCTTTCAATGACATTGGGTGTTGAAATATGGGCATGGTTGTACTGTTGCTCTTTGTGAGTAGTAGGAGTCAGATAGGGTGTGAGTATGAAAGATCTGACACCATAAGCACTATCACCTACAGTACATAAAAAGGTGGAATACAAGCTATTAGTGTTAAAGCAAAGTATTATTTCTCAACTTAAATATGTTTCTATGAAAATCACTTACCAAGCAAATAACCATCACCAAATTCTCCAGCCAGCAGTCTACAATGAATAGCACTGTGTCTAAAAATGTAGGAGTCATGGGCACTCCCAGGGAAGCTAGCAACAAGATCAGTGATAATAGTTTTGGAGTTGCATATAGATTGAATGTTGAGGGAATGGTAACATTTCCTATTGCGGAAAATGTACTCATTGTCAGAAGGAGGACAAATAGGAATATGTGTGCCATCTATGCAACCTATTACATGTGGGAAATGTGCCAAGTTGTAGAAGTCTAACTTGGTTTTAAGCAATTCCTGCACAGTTGTAGAGAAAGTAATGTAATGCCTTATCCTTAACAACATAGCATCTAGAAAATTATTAAAGAACCTAGACAGTGAACTCTGGGAGACCCCACCAGCAATGGCTATGACACCCTGAAAAGACCCAGAGGCAAGAAGGTGGAGCGAGCAAAGTACCTGTACATGAGTAGGAATGGCTTGGGTCCTACGTGTCTGCCTCTGCAAAATTGGGTCCAAATCTGCAATCAACTCTAAAATTGAATCACCATTGAGCCTATACTTATCATATATCTCTGGCTCTGTCTGCACTAATAAAGTTATGCGCAATCTAAAAATTCTTTCACTAATCATCCTTCTACTCCTAGCAGCAGCTCTCAACCTCATCCTACGTGCAACTACAATGACTGCAGCCATAGTGAATGTATGTAAGATGCATTGGTGTTCCCCTTATATGCCTTTATAATCAATTTCACCAGATGCACTGCTAGAAAAAAAAATACCACCAGCTCAGACCTCTTCTAAAAATAAGAATTGCAATTTGCGATTTCTAAGAAAATCGCAAATTGCGATTTTTCATGCATGTACTTTCTGGTACTGAAAATGCGATTCCTTATTTTTTGCGAATTAATTTAAAAATCGCAAACAATATTGCAATTCCTAAATTTGCAAAATGGACTTTAAAATTGATGCATCCCAAAATTCAATTTTGCATTCGCAAACGTCCGATTTCTGCGAATCGCACCGTTTGCGAATGCAAAAGCGAATGATGCATGTTCCGTATGTGTTTAACCCCTTTGATGCTCATGACGAGCTCAGCTCGTCATGAGGCACGATTGAGCTGTGCTCATGACGAGCTGAGCTCGTCTTGAACAATGGGAAATCAGGGAATGCAGCACAGGAGGAAAATATCTCAAGCACCCAAGGTGTTAAGAGGTTAGTGGTGAATGTTTTGGGAAGTAAGAGAAAAATGAAGTATTGCATTTTTATTACATTGTGGATTTTATTGAAAAATAACAGCATAGTCTTGTGGAAGTTGCAATGAGGAACTGGGAATGTTTTAAATGTCTAAATATCATGTGCAGAAAAATACATCTGTTATTTGCATTCTGGGAGTTGTAGTACTTTTAGTAACATTCTTAAACAGGAATAGTGTAATGAGAAATAAAATATGAGAACATGTTGTCTGCCTGTATATGAATGAGAAAGACGTAATACTTGTTACGTATGTATTGGGAAGTGTTTGTCAAAGTGGGTTTTAATTTACATGACTGCTTTGCATATGCTTAGAGGGTGAGATATGGTTTTTATGCTTGCACATAGCTATATATATAGTGGGACATTTGAGTTAATAAAAAGGCAGAGAGGTGCATATTTATGAAAAGATGGCTTGAAGGTGTACATCTATTAAGAAATCACATGTATGTTTACATGGTGATCTATATTAAGTAAGGCTGATTAAAATTTCATGTATATGGTGAGGGTAGTGTTTTTCTTTTTAAACATGGTGGGCCATATGTAGTTGGCCAAATACCGATCGGTAACACCGAAAAAGGCTCTTTTTGTACGTAATACCAAATTGATTCGATAATAACGAATCGGTAAAAAAATTAATTTACCGACTTGAAATTACCGAAACAATGAATACCGAATCGGTATAAACGATTCGGTAAAAACCCCAAAAATTGCTATGTAGCAAACCTCGGTAATACCGAATTTGACCAAAATCGGTAATAACGATTCGGTATTTAGCACGTTTCAGGAGCATGTGGTAATCGGGAGCAGTGCATATAAACAGACCCAAAATGCATCAGTGTGAACACAATGGCAGGCCTCTACCTCATTGCAAGGCGGCTACGCCTGACAGCAGCAGGAATGAGGATCTGGAGACGTGAAGAGCAGGTGTACAGATTACACATCACTTTGTTCCAATTGACAGACCCAGAAATACATGGGAGATACAGATGCACCCAGACACCATCCTGGAGCTAATACGGGACCTAAGACCCTATCTGGAGCATCAGACACCAAGGGCCCACGCAATCCCCACACATGTCCAGGTACTCTGCTGCCTGCACCTCCTTGCATCAGGAAGTTTCCAGGGTGTGATAGCAGCAGTGGGTGGAGTGTCACAGAGCTGTCTATCCTGTTTCTTCAACACCTTCCTGGACGCCATGATGGACAGAATGGAACATTACATTTCCTTCCCCAGTACACAGGCGGAGCTGCAGAGAACCAAGCTGGAGTTCTATCAACTTGCCCATTTCCCCCACGTGATCGGCTGCATCGATGGGACCCATATTCCCATCAGACCACCTGCAGCAAGTGAATACATATACAGAAACCGCAAATCCACCCACTCAATCAATGTGCAGGTGATCTGCAATGCCAAATACATTATAACAGACATCGTGGCAAAATACCGCGGGAGTAGCCACGACGCTTACATCTTCAGGAACAGTGGCATACATACACGTCTGCTTGCTGGTGAATTTGCCGACGGATACATACTAGGTAAGTAAATGTTACACACCCTGATGTACACCCTGGCACAAGCTGTTGGTCACACCAATCAATGCCACTTACTTCTGTTCATAGGTGACAGCGCATATGCCCTCCGGCCGTATCTACTCACGCCATATCTGAACCCAACCACCCAAAGGGAGAGGAGATACAATGTGGCACATAGGAGCACACGCAACGTGGTGGAGCGCACTTTTGGTTTGCTCAAAAGCAGATTCCGTTGCCTCCACAAAACAGGAGGTGCACGTCTGTACAGCCCATCAAATGTTGCAAGATAATTGCTACGTGTGCAATGCTACACAACCTGGCCACTAATAAAAAAGGAACATCAGTGGAACTAACTGACTCAGAGGACGAGGACGAGGACAACCCTCAGCCAGAGCCCAGCGCAGCTGGTGCTGCTATTGAACATGAAGGGAGACAGAGACGGGCAGAGATTACGTCAAACTATTTCTGAGTGAGTAACGACACTGAGCCATTTCAAATTACATGTAGAGGTGTTTATTTGGCACACCTCCAGCATTGCGAGCATTGTCCAATTGGACATGGGTTACATCACCCATCACATGCATGTAGACAGCCATTGTCCTTCACTTCTTGCGTCCCCGTGCTGCACGTGCACGTTCCCCATCGACACTGTCTTGTGAGTTGGACTGTTCCTGTGCTGGAACGTTTCGTCCACTACGCCTCCTGCACTCGGTGGGTGAGGGTGTAATGCTACCACGGCTGGTAGCCTCCTCACTGTCCCCCCCCCCCCTTCCATATTGGACGCCTTGGCATTCTGCATGAGCTCTAGCACTGAGGTCATGGACACCATCCCCCCTGGCCACATCCCTGCTGCAATGCGCCATCTCCTCCTGCATGGCGATGGACCAGCGACACATCAGTGATGTCGTAGTGGCCAGCTGGTTCACCGACTTGGTATAGTCCTGGAGTCTCAGTCTCTCCCGGCGCCTGCCAACACGGTCCTGCTCCAGCTGGCTGCAGAGGTTGTCCACCGAGGTAGCTACCCTCTCCATCCCTGCACACAAATTCTCCCCCATGGCACTGATGCCCTTCTCCATCTTGTGCATATGTCTGTTTATGTTTGCCACCTCCCTGTGAATTGACTTCATCTCCCTCCATTGCAGGCGCTGGACCTTCAGCATGTTGCCTTTTAGTCCAGCAAACACACTGTCACCCTGCTCAGATGCCACTGGACTGTCCGGCCTTGCCCTGCGGCGTTGTGATGAGATGTGGGCGCCCTCAGATGCAGAACCAGCCCGCTCCCTGTTGGATCTATCTCCGATAGGACTTTGTTCGCCCTGTCTGCCCTCCTCCTCCAACTCCTCCATCTGCTGGAGGGTGATCACGGCATGCCTCCTGCCTGACTGTGGTGATGGTGGTGGTGGTGGTGGTGTTGGTGAACGTCGCAGTGGTGACTGAGTGAGAGGGGATTGCGGCCCTCCCTGGCGCTGTGGTGATGGCTGTGGTGGAGGATTGGCTGGCTGCGATGGCGCAGAGCTGGTGTTCCCTGCAGGCATGCTGTCTTCATCATGTTGCCTCCCCTCTGGCCTGGCTGAACTGCCTCTGCTGCCCTCAGCTGCACTGCGAGATGACTCACCTGTAATGACACAAATGTAAATATACTCAATGCTCTGTCTGCAATGGCATTACATTAAACTACATGCCTACAGTGCACAGTGGTTGTCCTGACCTATCCAATTCTTTTACCGTGCTATAGTGTTTGCTGCCCTGACAGTCCTGATCATGAGTTCACACTGACTACATCACCCAGAATGCATTGCAGGTAACCAGTAAGACATGGTGTGGAGTGGGAGCACTTTTACCACTATGGGGGTTGGGGTTGGCGTTGGGGAGGGTGTAGTGCAGCATGCTGGGCATGCTTCTTACCTTGTTTTCTAGCTGCTCTGGTGGAGCTGTCTGCGTCTCCCACACCACTCACACTCTCCGGCTGGATGGTGGACTCCACCATCTGTTCCAGTGGTGTTGGTACTGGGGCTCGATTTTTTCCTCCTCCAGTTTTGCCTGCCAGCCTCTGTCCCTCTGACATCCTCAGTTTTGCTGTTTTTCTGAGGTCGTACCACCTCTTTCTGATGTCCTCTATGGTGCGCAGGGTCACACCTATGGCATTGATCTTGTCCCGAATGCCACTCCAAATTTGCCTCTTCTGTGCCTCAGGCACTTGGTGGGACTGGGCTCCAAACAGCTTGTGGTACTCTTGGCTGACATCCTGGATCAGGATCTCAAGCTCCTTGTCGCTGAACTTGAGTTTTCTATTTCTATCACCTCCCTCCTTCTCCCTGTCCTGGCTTGCCATTTCAATGCTTGTTCTGTACTTTTTCTGCCTTGATTGTGGCTGTGTTGCTGCTGGCTCCTCAGCTCTCCTGCCTGCCTGCCTGCCTCACAGTGAGCTCCAGGCCCTGTGCACCTGGCTGGGTGTGGCAACTTCCTGTTTGGGAAGTAATTGGGTGTATCAGGATTGGCTGATTCACCAAAATGCTATTTTTTAAATTACCGAATCGGTATTTCCGAATTCGGTAATGGATTCGGTAACACCGATTCTGTAATAGCCTTTCGGTATTTTTTTTTATTACCGATTAGTTCAGATTCGGTATTTAATACTGAATTGCAACGAATCGGTAATGTTTAACGAATTTTTACCTACATCACGTTTACCTAATTCTTAATACCGATTCGGTAAAATTCGGTATTAAGGATTCGGTATTCGCAATTTACCTACATATGGCCCGGTATGTTTAAAATTAAGGAAGATTAATAGTGCAGGATGCCTTGAGAGTTCTTGTGCTAGTTTCATTTCCACTGTAACTTTAGTTTCAGATATGCTGAATATATGCTTTAGAAGAAGAAGTATTTGAGAAATGATGTAGGTATGCCATTCACAAAAAGGTTTTGTGCTTCAAATAATTTCAAAATGTTGTTTCCATTTTAGAAACTTAATGATGCATGTGTACACTCAGTACCAATGCTATGTATGGTTCTAGTGAGCCATGTATGCAAATATTTATCAAGTTTGATACTTAGATGTCACTCACACATAGCTCAGAAGAAAAGCATATATACAGTAAAACAGGTAGTTTGACATGGACAGAAGGAGATAACCAATGAGTCAGAGACATAGTGACAACTGTTATGTATCTAACAGCAATGAAGGTACTTTCACAGTCAGCCAGGCAGTATTCAGGCACTCATGCAAACATGCAGCCATTACTACTACTCAGGCAGTCATCAAATCAGTGATTCACTAACCATCAAGTTATTCAATTACCCAGACACTACACATGTGCTCTTGCAATCAGGCAGGCTGAAATTATGTAGTTATTGAACTATGCAGGCACTCCCCATAAATTAATCTAATCATCTAGGTACTAACTATTGATTTATGCAATGAACAAGGCTGTAACTATGCAATCATTAGAACATTTGTGCAAAACCCTTTACAGCCATCTAAACACCCACTTACATCTCATGCAGTCATTGAAATACTGAGGCACACACGTGCACTATAAAACACTCAGGCACTACTCGTGCACTCATCTAATTATGTAGAGAATACCATATTAGTAAACCTATTACCCATCCAGTACCTATGCAGTCATTTAATTACTGAGGCAATAGTCTTGCACTAATACAATTCCCCAGCAGTACTCTTACTTTCATTCAATCTCTCAAAGCGTTAACAATGGAATTATGCCTCCACTCAGACACTTGTCATGCACTCATCTAAGTAGACAGGCACTACTGATGCACTTATTCAATTCTCCAGACACTACTTATGTAATTATCTAAACATCCAGGCAATACCTGTTAACTCAACTAAAACAAATATGCAGCATACTATTGCTTAAACACTCTTCATGCACTCATCCAATAGGTTAGGTCCCGTGCATGGGCTTAAACAATCAAGTAGGCCCTATCCATGCCCTCTATAAATCACCTTTATACTATGTATCACTCTTGCAATCATCCAAGCACTAGAATTGCACTCATTTAATCACCCCACCAGTATCTATGCATGCATTGAACTATTGAAGCATTAGTCACACACTTATCTAGTTATTCATGCTCTACTCATGCACTCATCCAAACACCCAGATCCTAGTAGTATACTCATAGAAACATGCAGGCAGTAGATATGCAGATATGGAATGACCCATGGAGGTATGACATAGTCAGGGAATCATCTACGCACTACTTGTATCCTCAGGGAATCACCTAGGAACTACCTATGCACTCATTCAATCATCCAGGGAGTATTGATGTATTCAACCACAAACCCATGTATTTAAAAGTTTTACTGAAGAATATGTAGTCTTTTAGAACCATGTGGGGAATTACATATGCAACCTGTCACACATTCTTTGCAAGTACTTGGAAGAATAGTAAGATATATGGTCGGATATAGATTAATGTGCAGATTTTTATATGCAGTGTTTACAAAATTTTAAATCTAATACATTTAGTAGAAAAGTATTGAATTACCAAGTACAAAACTGACACAGTGGTAGAGAGGCACACAAATAGCCCTTATTGTGTGTTTTTGTATTTCCAGTGTTGAGACACTGTATGTACTTCTACACTTGGGTAATACAGCCAGGACACTCCGGACGGAGTATCTGCGAGCTATACAATTTTCGGTCATTAATTAATTCATACAGGGCAGAGCCACAAGCCATTTGGCTGCGCCATGCTTTATCACTTTCAAAACACAGAGATGCGTCATATTTACAACAATATGATAGTTCCCTGTGCTCTCCCCTGTGCTGGCACACAACTGGCAGTCATGCTCCAATAGAGGCACCCTTGCAGCATGGTGCAAGGGTGCCTGTGTTGCAGGGATGATTGTTTTGTGCAGGAAGGCACACCTTCCTGCACAAAAACAATCACAAGAGGTGATTCTCGTTAATGGGCCTCCCTATACCTCCCCTGGGGAGGCGTAGAATTGTAACGTATTCCCGGGTGTACCAATTGTTGTGAATCTGGGAATGTGGCAAAATGCATGGGTGTCGCGTGGGAACACCCACAGCAACATCCACGGCACGCTTCTTTTTACGCAAATGCTGTGTGAAAAGGGCCTGTATTTACAAGGCCACAAAAAAAAACACACAGAGTGGCTTTACGTGGCCTTGTAAATATAGAGCATCACACTGTGCCAATGGTGCGTCAAAAAAGTGATGCTTTGGCACATGGGGCTTGTAAATACACTCCCTTGGCATTTTAAAATTTACTACAGAATGGATAAACTGTTCTTTCAACATGTATAAGTTAGAAGTAAGAAATGGTGCAGCTGTGTTGTAGGACAGGGTGCTAAAATGTTAAAGGTAACTAACACATAAAGTTTTGTGTTTTGCTTTGGGTTTTCTATAGTGAAGTAAGTGTATGTAGTAATATAGCTGAGTTCATCTGTAGATTTAAAACTGCAACATACCGTAAACACAGTTTTTTAAATTATGTATAAGTCAGTACTAAAATAGTTTGTACGTTGGCTAGGGTAAAAATTAAAATATATTTGTTCTTTTTTTAACAGAGCAAGATATACATAACCTCACACAGTTAGAATGCCTACATAAGTTCAGACGAAAAGGCAACATAAGCAACTACAGTATCCCTGCAGAAATGAGTTACTAAAGGGGCAAAATGCAGAAAAAGTGCTGCAAGAAAAAAGACCTACCTGTAAGAGGATAATGTAATTTCTTAAAAATATATGTGGACGTTTGCAAGGATTAGAAATTAAAGGAAATACAATTATGACTATGAGAAACTACAAGAGTAGACAAAGTGTACACTGGAAGAAGAGAGAAGATTGTAACAAAGATGGACACAACATAACCAGGAGACAGAAGCAGTTTAAGGACATCAGAGCCTGGATGTTTCATAGTAGAGTGGCTGTAAATTTTGCGAGAAATTTTAAAAAGTGTAGAGGAAGAAGAGATGCAGTGAAACAGAAAAAACTAGCTGAGAGAGTAGTTAATAAGGCTTTGAAGAGGAAGCTTTTCATTTTTGATACTAAATAGAATGAAGACTCTTGACAGAGTAGCAACACATGTGGAGAGGATTTAAAAGCTCAATGCTCAATGCACTTTATGGTTGACAAAGGCTGTGTCAACAGCCAAAACACATTCCAGTTTTTACAAGTGCTGTCTTTGAAGTAAAGTAATTATCCCTACAGACTCAAGTGCAACGTTTCTCTAGATGAAGAGAGGGATGTTTTTGCATTTTAATGAGGTGTATGAGTAACGCCTCTACATTACAGCACCAGAGCGTTTTATATATATATATATATATATATATATATATATATATATATATATATATATATATATTGCGTTAGTCGTCACCAATCGCCAGAGATTATCTGCGGATTTCCAAATGACGAAGAGTCGACCCAGAAAGTGCTGGTGCAACAAGTTTTATTCGATTAAAGCCAGCGCAGCCGCCATGACGCGTTTCGCCTTGGAGAAGGCTTGATCACATGACATCACTGATGACATCTCACATGACATCACTAATGACATCGCTGATGCCATCATCCTGTGACAGTGTTTCTAAAAAGTGTATTAGTGTTAAATATATGTACACCAATGTATATTGATGAATCAGTGGGTGTATGAGTGCTTGAATGGATTGACTGACTGTATAAGTAAGTGATTTTACGTGTCTCAGTGAATGTATGGTGAGTAACTAATTTGTGTGAATGTCTGTATCAGTCTGTCAGTTTGTGTGTAAGTGGGTTTATGGGTTGGTGAGTAGATACATGAGTGACTGTATGGGTTATTGATTGGTTGTCTGAGAACCTGTATGGTTGTATGGGTATATGAGTTTCTGTGTGGGTAGGTGAGGGGGTACATGACCCCCTGTATGGATGAGTGAGAAGGTGAATCAGTGACTGTATGGGTACATGAGTGTGTCTGTGAGGGGTGGTATTGGTGAGGGAGTGTGCTTATGACTATGTCAGTGAGGGAATGGATGTGTCAGTGGTATATGGGTGAGTATCTGCATATGTGAAAGCCAATATAGGTGAATGTTGGAGTACATAACTGACTGTTTGTGTAATTGAGTGATTGTGAGAGTAGCTGTAATGAGTGAGTGTGTTCTTGTGTCTTCGACTGTATAGGTGAGTATGTGTTAGTATCTGTATGAATAAGTGAGTTGGTGTGTGTATAACTGTATAGGTAAGTGGCTGTATGATTGACTCTAAGGGTGAGTGAGTAGGTGTGTGAGTAGCTCTACTGATGCTTGAGAGTGTATGAGTGGTTGTATGGCTGTATGAGTAGTTGTAGCAATGGCTTTATTAGTGAGTAAATTGGTGTACAAGTGGATGTTTAGGTGACTGAGTGGATGTGTGTGTGGACCTATGAATCAGTGAGTGGGTATGTAAGTACTGGTATGGGTGTGTCAATGGTTTCGAGAATGGTAGTGTGGAATATGAAGTGGGTGGATGGAGGATCACATTGGGGTGTGAGTGGGTGTGTCACAGATTGTGTGGATGATGTCATCAGTGATGTCATAGACCATGTCATGAGTGATGTAATATGTGAGGTCATTAGCAGTGCATTGCGGGGGTGTGAGTTATAGTTACGTCAGCTAACTATAACTGCTGAATTTTTCTGGTTTTATATGAGTGAAATGTCATGTCTAACTATAATGTCCCTGTAACCTTTGTTTCTTTCAGTGAATTTCTAGGATTTTATAAAATTATATTTCACAACTATAACATCCATGTAACCTTTGTTTTTTTCAGTGAATTTCTTACGTTTTTTAATGCTAATTCCTAACTATAACATCCCTGTAAGCTTTGATTTTTTCAGTTTCTAAGGTTTTATTAAATTCTAGTTCTTAATTTTAACGTCCATTTTTTTAAGTGTACGTCTAAGATTTTCATATTTTCTTTCTATAATTGTGTATTGTGAATTATATTTATATTGTATACCACACATTTTTTGATTTTGTATGTGTTTATCAGAATGTACATTAATAGCTGGTTTTATAATGATCAATTTTGTATCTGCACAAAATTGTAGCATTTATTGTGGAGAATCTGTGATCAGGAAATGTATTCCACAAACTGAAAAATACACTTACAGACATTTTTTAAATAAAGTTCAAGTCTAAATATTTAGCAAAATATTGTTTAAACTTTTCCTCTGTGATCACTTCAGAAGAAAGCCACTTTTACAAAAAAATTATATTTGCGAGTACCGTCGTCATTGCAGTGACGTTGGCAGTCACAAAGAGTGCATGGTTTGTACAAAGTGTATAACATTTCTTTAGACATATTCTCAAGTATATTTAACAGTAGAGGTTTATAAGTGTACTTTTCAAACTCATGTTTTTGTAGTGGATTCCCAACATTTAACAGGAGAGGTTTATTAGTGTTCTTTTCAAACTCATATTTTTGTAGTGAGTTTCCAAAATAATCATCTTCAAACACTATTTTCCATTTCCGCGAAGGCAGCCGAAGTCGCGATGACATCGGTAGTCATGGATAGCGCATGTTTTTCAGTAAGGCTGAAACATATATGTAGAGTTATTGTGAACAAGTTTAGTATATCTGTTCACTATTATAGTATTGAAAGTTCTGCTTTTCTTTCCATTTTTAAAGAAAACTACTTTAAACTTGTTTTTTTAATTTTTGCTTCACCACAGTAACTGCAAATATATTGGTCAACGCGAATATCACATGACCGGGAAAACAAGGAATATCATTGGATAATATACTTTTCAGCAAAATCAATAGGAAGTACACATCCACTCCTTTTTGAATCTTCTTTCAAAGAACTCTAATCTGAGCAGGTGGATCAATCTTGGTGTGGAGAATGTTTGGCCTTTTTTTGCTTAAAATATGGCTAAACAGGAAGGAGAGGAGGAGGTGGAAACTGAAGATTTAGAAGAAAAGGAGCCTTAACAAAAGAGAGCCACTGTGGCATCCCATCAGGGTAATCGAAAACTGGTGCCAAACTTGTGCAATGGACAATCTGTGGCAAGACCCACTGTAGAGGGATGCACAAGAAATATTCCGGTTGGACAACGTCCATGTTATAAAATTAAAAAACCTATTATAAAAACATCTCTAACTGGTGATCAAGCAAAGGGAAGCTGGAGGACCATCTACTTCAGTGGCAGCAGCAACAATTTCCAGGCAGAAAGTCCCTTCAGAGGTGCAGACTAAGGCAACAGATATGGCTCCACAGTTTTCAAGAATGGCCACGTACTACATGAACTGTAGTGTTGTTATAAGTGCTGGTGAGCAGTGTCTTAGAGCAATTCACAATGCTGTAAAACACCATACATGCTAATTATTTTCCTCTTTTATATGTTTTGCACATTTTTGAGTGCATATATTTTCAATTCCTCCATTTTTGCTATTATACAAAAGAAGATTTTTTTTATCTTTACGAAAACACTATAAAAAGGTTCCTGTTGGAACTGCGTTTTACAGTTAAAAAAATGGAAAGTGCGTATATATGTTGGAATGAGTGTATGACTGGTGTTTGGATTACTGAATGAGTGCATAAATGGTGCATGAATGTTAAAATGAGTGTAACGGTGGTGTCTGAGTGACTCTATTAGTCCATATGTAAGTGCCTGGGTGATTGGGTATGTGCATGGATAGTGCCTGGGTGAATGGATGAATGCATGGATAGTTCCTGGGTGATTGGATACATGCATGAACAGTACCTGGTTGAAAGGATAAGTGCACAGGTACTGCGTGAGGGAATGGATGAGTGCATGGGAAGGGCCTGGTTATTGGATGAGTGTATGTGTAGTGCCTGAGCAAATGAATGAGCGCATGCATGGTGCTTGAGTGAAAGGGTGAGTGCAAGGGTAGTGCCTGGGTAAATGGATGAGTGCATGTATAATAGCTGGGTGAATTAATGGGTGCATGGATAATACCTGGGTGATTGGAAACATGCATAGGTAGTACCTGGGTAAACAGATGAGTGAATGTGTAGTGTGTGAGGGAATGGATGAGTGCATGAGAAGGGCCTGGTCACTGTATGAGTGTATGGGTAGTGCCTGAGTAAATGAATGAGCGCATGTGTGGTGCTTGAGTGAATGGATGAGTGCTTGGGTAGTGTCCGAGTAAATTGATGAGTACAAGGGTAGTGCCTGGGCAAATGTGTGATTGTATGGGTAGTACCTGGGTGATTAGAAGAATGTATGAATAGTGTCTGGGTGATTAGATGAGTGCATGGGTACTGCCTGGGTGATTGGATGAGTGCATGAATAGTGCCTGGGTGAGTGGAGGAGTGCATGGGTAGTGCCTCAGTGAATGAATGAGTGCAAGGGTAGTGCCTGGGTGATTTGAATAGTGCATGGATACTGCCTAGGTGATTGGGAGACTGCAGAGATAGTGCCTGAGTGAATGGATGAGTGAATGGGTACTGCTTGAGTTATAGGGTTACTGCATGGGCAGTGGCTGGTTGATTTTATGAGTGTGTGGGTAGCACATAGTTGACTAGATGAGTGCAAGGAGGGGGCTTGGGTGATTCGATGAGCACAAGGGTAGTACCCGGGTCATTGGATGAGTGTGAGAGTAGTGCATTGGTGATTGGTTGAGCGCATGGATAGTGCCTGGGTGATTTGCTGAATGCATGGATAATGCCTACATGATTGGGTGAGTGCACAGATAGTGGCTGGGTGACTGGATGAGAGTATTGGTACTGACTATGTGCTTGGATGAATGTATACATAGTATGCGGGTGATTGCATAGTGCATGGACAGCACCTGGGTAATTGGATGAGCATATGGATAGAACCTCATTGAATGGATGAGTGTATAGGTAGTGCCTGGTTGATTGCACAACTGCATGGGTAGTGCCTGAGTGATTCGATATGTGCATGGGTAGTGCCTGCGTGAATGGTTGAGTGCAAGCATAGCGCCTGGGTCATTGGATGAGTTTATGGGTAGTGCCTGAGTAAATGGATGAACGCATACATAGTGCCCGAGTGAATGGATAAGTGCAAGGGTAGTGTCTGAGTGATTGGATGTGTGGGAAAGTAGTGCCTGGAGAATGCATGAGTGCATAGATAGCGCATGGTTGACTAGATGAGTGCAAAAGTAATCCCCTGGGTGATTGGATGAGTTCATAAGTAGTGCCTCATTGAATTTATGAGTGCAAGCATAGTGCCTGGGTGATTGGATGGGGACATGTATATTTCATGGCTGCTGGATGAGTGCATGGATAGTGCCTGGGTAATTAGTTGAGTGCATACTAACTGCTTGTGTGAATGGAGGAGTGCATGGGTAGTGGCTATGTGAATGGATAAGTGCAAATATAGTGCCTGGGTGTTTGAATATGTGCATGGTTAGTACCTGGGTGAATAGATGAGTGCATGGGTAGTGCGTGAGTGAATGGATCAGCGCAATAACAGTGCCTGAGTACATGAATGAGTGGAAGGGTAATACCTGAGTGATGGGGTGAGGAATGGATAGTACCTGGGTGACTGGCTGAATGGATGCATAGTGCCTGCTTGATTGGGTGAGTGCATGGATAGTGCCTGGGTGATTGGATGAGTAGTCCCTGGGTGCTGGGATGAGTGTAAGGGTAGTGGCTTGGTGATTGGATGAGTGCATGGAGAGTACATGAGTCATTGGATGAGTACATGGGTACTGCCTGGGTTATTGGATGAGTCCATGAGTAGTGCATGGGTGAGTGGATACGTTTATGGGTAGTGCCTTACTGAATGTATGAGTGCATAAATAAAAAATAGAAACAGACAACAATTTATTAGAATTTCATTTTGGATATTAGGCAACCAAAAACCATACAATACTTTTTAACCAAAACTTTAATTCACCCTAGTCAAAAGATTTACAGTTTTTTCTATTTTACGCTTTCATACGTGTTCACTTTTAACAGTGCTTTGTATGAAGACTCATCATAAACAGTGGGAAAAACAATCAATGGATTGTAAAAATAAACAAAGGTGCATAGTAGATCATTACAACTATGTCATACTGGTCACTCACTACAATTTTTAAATATAAAATATATGTTGAAGATGCTGTATCAGAAATAAAGGGGGACTTTTTTTGTGGTGAAGAGACTTTTCACATGCAACTAAAGATAACTGGTATTGTAGTAACTAAATTTACTTTTTACCTGTAGTAACACAATGTAGTCCTCAAATGTTTTATAAATTCCTATCCTACAGTTAGAAGACGTCCTTTATTTCTAACAGCATGCTGTAGACAATACCTCAAATGGCCGAATAATGTCTCAAACACACATAATCCATAGATATGTCTTATCCTAGATTCTACTCAGAACTTCAGTTCTAGAAATAGCAGATATGAGTTTGGTAACTTTTTAGGTAGTCTTGTTTTGAATGTCACTTGTATGTCATTGTATTCTCTCCATCCTGTTTGACATCTTAAATATATTGTGTAGTGTCCAGAGGTTATATTAACTCTTTCATGAAATATGATTGCTATAGTTGTGAAAGTTATTTTTGAGATGGAAATGTGTGCAGCATTAAAGTTTGTAATTTCGGAAAATGATTAGTGGAGGGCCAGATGGCCGCTGACTGACTGCAGCAAGGGGCCGCAGTCTCCCTCTCTCTTCCCAGATGCTGATTATGCTTAAAAAATAACGATATAAGGAATCCTAGAAAGCTGGAGATCCCGTATAAAACGAATTACCGGATCGCGGTTTGGTTTCGTGATTTTAGCTTACTTCGGTGGCTGCCACAGATACGGCAGTTTGGGAGTATTATCGGGCTGGTCGGTTCCCTCAGTTGTTGCAGCGGTTCAGAGACAAGGGCAGCATGCCACTCAGGGGGCCAAAGCGGCAGCCGAAAGATGTTTGCAGCCAGAAGGAGCAACAGGCGAATAGTGGCAATAAGGAGCCACGGAGAGATCCGGTAGCTTCGGCCCCTACCCAGCGCGTTACAACACAGCTGCGAGAGAGTTACTACCAAGAAGCCTGACGACTCACGAGGTAATGGCGTAGCTGCGGTGACTAATGCTGGGAAAAATCTTAATGGTGATGGTGCTAACCGCAAGTCGTTGATGGCAAAGGCCGGCGGGGATTGAGGTAAAACTAAGGACTACAAGGAACTTGCGCTGCAGCAGCCTACCTTGCAGGAATCTTTGTGTGTGAAGGTAGCGGAGAAGGCAACAATTGAGGCTAGAGTTACGTTGCTAGAGGACGCTGGAAGCTTGGTCGCCGGGCAACAAATTGAAACACTGTTGCAGGCGCCCTCTGGTGTGATACAAGGCAGCCTGAGCGCTGTCTTGGCAGGCCCAACAGCTGACGATCAGGACATACAGCATACAGTAAAAGGCAAGTCTCCCGGTGGGGAAATGACTCTGACTGAAAGTGGGGGGAATGATGACAGTGCTGAACTTGATAAAGTGGCAGGCGCCGTGGGGCAGGAAGGAAGATTATTAAGCCAAAAGTCAACCACACTGGAAAAAACTGTCCCCGTGGCCCCTACTGTGTTTGGCGATTTGGGGAGTGCAGGACAAGCCCACGAACGGATGTGGAATGCTTTTTTTCTCTTAATGAGGGAACAGATTCCCTGCTAACAAGTGAGGGCAGTTCATTTAGCAATTCTGACTCGTATTCAGCCGTAAGTTCATCAGCCCAGAAGGCACCTGCGACTCAGAGGGGCTCACAGCAGAAAAAAAGGGCAAAGTCAAAATCAAATCCATCTCTTAATCGATCAAATTCTTGGGCAAATAGTAAACTCTGCTGGGACTACTCAGAGACCTTTCAGCTTTACCCTGATGGTGCGCTAGTTGATTCACAGCTAGTCCAGAAAATTTATGTAATCCATCCCAAGCCACTTCTCTTGATTTATTGTACACTACCCTGAAGCAAATGCAGGGCGAAGCTAAATCAGAGAGTCGGAGAGCCAATCAGGCTGCGAAGAAAATCCAGAGCTCTATGAGGAAGATGAATAAGCTGTATGATGAGATGGCAGACAGGGTTGCTCATGTTGGGGAAAGGAAGGGAAGGTTGGAAGACGATGTCAGCAGATTGCACTCATTTAAGGAGGCACAGGGGAAGCTGGCAGAGGATGTCCAATGGAAATTGGAGGATTTTGAGAACCGTCAGAGACAAAATAACATAAGACTTCTTGGGGTTGCAGAAGGGGTTGAAGGGCAGGATGTCAGGTCCTTTGTTATAAATCTGTTTAAGGGTGCCTTCCCTGAGCTGACGTCCTTGGGGTGGGGGGGGCGAAGTCCAGAGAGTACATCGCTTTCCATTGACTCAAAAAAACCTACGGGGCATCTCAAGATGCTAGACCACGGGCAATACTTGTTTATGTAGGTAATTTTCTCCTTAGGCAGGAAATCATGGAGAAGGCAAAACCAGAGGCTAGACACACGTTTGATGGGGTTACCTTTTTTGCTGGTCGGGATTTCTGCCATGCTACCGTAGAGAGGAGGTGGAGGCTCGGGTAGTTGATTGCACCCATACAGAGTCTGGGGCATGATGCCTATTTGCTGTATCCGGCAAGGCTTAAGATTATAGTGAAAGGGCATGTCAGAATGTTTTTCTCTGAGTTTAAGGCCCAACAGTATCTGGCAGAATTGAAGGAGCAGAAGGGAGGATGGGGGGGTCCTTGAGAAATGTTGAAATGTTGATATATTTAGTTAGAGGGGATCTCATCTAGGAATAGGTGGTATTTAAGGATACAAGGATGGAATGATTGGGGAGAGGGGGGGTTGCAACTGTTGCAGGCTAAGCTGTCACACTTAGGTCACGAGGGACCTATTTGCCTGTAAAGGGGTGGGGGGTTTGAGGGGTTGTTTTAGCTGGGGGGTGGGGGTTCACATGGTATAGCACAGTACTTTGTTTGAGCTGGTTAAGCAGACGTATGAGGTGTAGCAGCAAAATAATGAAATATTATCTATATGAGATTTGAAAACTATGTAAGAACATGTTGGTTATCTGGATGGGACATGTATTTGATGTGTTTTAATGAGTATTAGGATTGTTTCTCTTAATGTCTGCGGGTTGAATGACCATCTGAAAAGACAGCGTGTGGCGGCCTCCCTCAGATTAATTCGTCTGGATTCTCTTTGTCTTCAGGAGACAAATGTAGAAGGCACAAGGGGCTATTTAATGGAGCAGTTGGGTTTTTCTTTGCTTGCACACTCAAAACAGGGGACTAAAACCAAAGGGGTAGCTAATATGTCAAAACGAAGGGATGTTAAGGTTTAAAGAAAGAAGGAAGGTCAATGGGTAGATGGGTTTTGGTTGAGTGTATAATAAATGCTCAAGTAGTTACCATAGGGTCGGTATATGGGTCTACTGAGGATGACCCAGTTGTTTTAGAATTTTTAGATTCAGAATTGGCTGCCTGGCCCGAGCCGGTTATCTTGGGCGGCGACTTCAATATAAACAGGGTTGGGGGTCAGGGCATGGATTATGGGCAGTACTATGGAGGCCGGAAGAAAAAAACATGTAGAGCGATACTTAATCTGGCACATCATAACTCCTTAGTCGATGCATGGGCACTTTTAAATCCATTAGATGATGGAACTACTTATTATTCTGATCCGCATAAGATCTGTGTTAGATTGGACTATTTCTTTATATCAAACTATGTGTTGTTAAATAGCCAGATAGAGAAATTCCAGCGTATGGTCTCTGATCATAAACCGCTTGTCTTAACATTTAAACTATTAGGTGGGGAAAGGCGAGCGCGAACATGGACGTTCGAAAGGAGGTTGCTTATATTAAGCATATGAATGACTGGATAGGAATGTTCTGGGAGATTAATCGTGGCAGTACCTCCTCAGGAGTAATTTGGGACGCTTTTAAGGCTAGCATTGGTGGTGAGGTGGTGAGACACTAAGTTGTAGTTTACATAGACAAAAACAAGAGGAGAGTAGAGTTAATAAAGTGGTTAAATGGTTAAAACAATCTTAGAAACAGAGGAAGAACTGTTTTTTGCAATTCGGTCCGTTGCATCACCAGACTTGGCACTTTAAAATATCTTACGTGCTAAAGCAGAGGTGAACGAGGGCTTTGCTAGCAAAACAGCTGCAACCTACCTAACAAAAAGGGAACAGTGCCATGAACTGAGTGAACACGTGGGACATATTCTCGCGATTCGCACAAGGCAGAAACTGACTTCGGGAGAAATTAAAGAAATAAGAGATGATAAAGGAGATACAGTTGTTGATACCGAGGGGGTTAGGGAGGTCTTCAGACAGTTCTATACTAAATTATATAGTGAAGATCGGCCAGGGGACCTCTTGGATATCCAACGATACCTCGGGGATGTCTCTGCTCCTCTGCTCTCTGAAGGAAATAGGGAGGCTTTGGATGTGCCCCTGAGTCTTGAGGAAATCTGTGCAGCACTTAACAGTCTCTCTTCAGGTAAAGCTGCGTGGCCTGACCAGATACCTATTGAATTTTATAAAACTGTCCAAGCTGTAAAACAACTCGATCTGGTTCATACAATTTTACAGGCCCAGCTAGGAAATTCTGTGCCAGATTCCTGGCGGGCTCCCACATTGTTGTGATCCCTAAAAAAAGGCAAATCGCCTCTGGAACCAGGGTCAGATAGACCTATAACCCTTATAAACTCAGATGTCAAGATTTTTTCTAAAGTAATGGCTCTTAGATTGTCCAAGATTATTGGGCAGTTGGTTAGTCCTACCCAACATGGTTTTATACCGGGGAGGGGTACTACACAGCACATCTGCAAGGGTATTACTTTATTTGATGCCATGGAAGTCTCAGGAGACCCCATGGCGGTTAGGTTTCTGGATGCAGAAAAAGCATTTGATCGGGTCTCCTGGGACTTTCTTTGGGCAGCTCTAACTTGGTGTGGTATTGGGGAGGGGTTCAGTAGGGCGATTCAGGCACTATATCAATTCCCTTCGGCTCGGCTTAGAATCAACGGAGGATATACCTCGGCAGTGGAGATTAAATGTGGCACTCAACGAGGGTGTCCAAGCTCGCCTTTGCTATTTACAATATATATGGACCCGCTGATTCGTAAATTGGAAGCAAATGGACATATTATTCCGATTAGGATCAAGGGCCAAGTTTTTAAATCTTTGGTTTAGGCAGATGATGTGGCGATAGTGACTCCTTACCCTACTAGTGCTATTTTGGAAGTAGAAAGGGAGGCTGCGATATTCGGTCAGATCTCAGGTTATGAGTTAAATGGTCCTAAAACACAGATTATCAATAATAGCCAAGTGGCCTGTGATGATGCGCGAGTAGTTAAATGGGGATAAGCATCGCAGCCGATCTGGATAAGATCCTGGATCAGAATATTGAACCTATAATGGCTAAAAGTAAGAAAGATCTTGATAGAATACACAATCTCCATCTTCTTTAGTTGGGCGTTCTAATGTAGTGAAAATGTTAATCTTGCCTAAATTTCTGTATTAATTTAGGACAATCCCACAGATTTTTGAAGGTAGGTGGTTTGTGGCAATCAAACACCTAATTAACAGATTGTTTTGGGCACAATGGAAGACCAGAAGAGCCTTTCGTTTTATAACTCTTCCGAGGGATAGGGGAGGATGGGCGGTCCCCGACTTCAGGTTGTATTATTGGGCTGCAGCCCTCCAGTATATGGGTGGGCTACTAGGGGGAGACCCTTCAGATCCACAGGTTAAGATAGGCTTGATAGATATATATGCAATACTTCTTGGAGAGTAGGCAGAAAATTGTTTTTTGAAATATCCTGATCCCAGCTATTTTATAAGAACCAGATTTAAGACAGTTATGGCAGCTTACAAAATGTGGGGATCATTTTGTAGGAAAACGGGGCTGGGCAGATTCAATGCCTATACTCGGATGGAAAAGAACCCTTCTCTGCCAGGTGAAATTTTTGCAGATTCGATTATTGCTGAGTGGGAACGGCAGGGGATTTGGAAATTGGGTGATGTAATTGAGGCTAATGGAGTTCTTCAATTCACCGATATCCAGGGGAAATATGGGGTTGCTAGTAATAATTTCTTTAAGTTCTTACAAGTTCAGAGCTATCTAACAAACAAACAGGGTGGCTCTGCTGTGTTCAGTAAAAACAGGATTCTGGATGTAATTGAGGGTGGGAAAGAGTGTTCTATCAGAAGGTTCTACGCAGAACTGTCTGTTGAAAAAAGTGACGATTTGCAAAAATGTGGAAGGAAATGGGCAGACAAGCTTCAGGTGGACCAGAGCTGCTTTGATGATTCGCTTGAATATGGGTGACTATACTCTGCTCGGCTTCTTTGCAGGCCCAACACTATAAAACGATATACTTTTTATGTCACACACCTGCCTGTATTGCCCAGTGGGGGGACGACAGGAACTACATGCCCCCGGTGTGACAGCTCAGCGGCTGATATTATTCACGTTTTTGCATCGTGCCCTCAATTGCATTTGTTACACAGGGCCCTTGAATCCTTTTTAGGCTAAACCTTTGGAATAAATGTTACCCTTACCCCAGCCTGGATCATTCTTGGGGTAGGTGGTGGGATGAGCAATGCAGTCTGCATTACTTTTTTTAAATAATTTTTTCTATTGAGCATTGCCATATTGAAACATCAATTCTTTACACATTATAAAAGAAACAAAGAAAAAAACATTTTACACTGAAAGGAAATCCCATCTAAATTAAACAGATAATATCAACAAACAAAAGAAAAAAATGAATACAAATTCACAGTCAGCAGAAATGATCCTAAACCCTTGAAAATGTATTTGTTGCCCCCACCCGCTTCGCATAGGCCTCTTCAAAACATTTTGTTCGTTTCATTTTACTCATCCATTTCTCAAACAGCGGTATTGTCACTGATCTCCAGTTTTGCAAGATCAATGAACGAGCAACTAACATCATGATTTCAAGAAAACGCCCCTGAGAGTCAGAAAGTATAATCTCCTTGCTACCTATACCAAACATAGCAGCTTCTGGAGAGGGTTTATACGTTTGCCCAATCGCACCACTAAAATTTAGAAATATTTGTTCCCAAAAAACTTGTAGCTTTGGGCAAGAAAAGAAAATATGATGCCATCCCCTTGCTGCTAAAGTATCGCAATGAAAGCAATTATTAAGCACCTCTGGGTACATTTTTTTAATGCTTCTGGGTTATAATACACCATCCAATTGGCAAAGAATGCCATTCTTTTATAATTACCAGCTCTCAGAGACTTATTATCTAGAGATGAGATCCTTTGCCATTCCTAATAGGAAAAAACACATTGTGTATGTGCTTCGACTTTCTCCAGCATCTTTAATACAAAAGGGGATTCATCCTGATGATTCAGTAAACGATACCAGTTACCCACTCCAGGTAATCTTGCAACGTGAAGTACAGAAGCAATTTTACCAGGGGGGATGCTGAAAATAAAGTTATACTTTAAAAAAAATGTATTTGAATAGATTCAAAAAAAGAAAGTTTATTCTAACACAAGCATCTAACCTGGACATCCTCCCAAGTAATTACCCTGCCATGAATACCTAAATAACTCAAGACCCCCAAACCAGAGTCATTCTATTTTTTCAGTTGAGCAGAGTGCATATATAATCCTAAAACACGACACTCAGTTAATTTAAGAGAAAAAAAACAGAAAAATCGTTTTGTTTGAAAACCATATGTAAGCGATTTGAGAAGTCTACTAGAGTCTCATAGCGAGTTTTTTTGGAAAATGTTAAAGTCTTTAAAAAAGTCGGAAGTTGCGTTCCGGCCTCTTGGATCATCTTACTGATGAAAAAATGATCTGACTGATAGGGTTTATATAATAAACATGCTATATAATCAAATAATGCTGCTTCATAATATAGTCGAATAGCATAATGTCTAATTGCAGAATTGGGAGCTTCACTCTAGCAATCTTTTTATTCCACACAAAAGTTCTAATCATAACATCAATTCATTTAAAAAAACTAACGTTGACTTTAATCGGGATATTTATAAACAAAAAAATCAAAAGGGGTAAAATAGACATCTTAATTAATGGCCCACGTCCTATCAGAGTCAGCCGAAGATTAGACCATTTATTCAAAAGATTACAAATCTTAATACCAGCGATTTCATAATTATTGTTAAATAAATCTCTATAATGTGCTGTAACGTACATACCTAAATATCTGACAGGATCAGTTTTCATCACCTGATATTTTAATTCTTCCGGCAGACATGCCAGCCCAGAATTTAACATCAAAATCTCTGTTTTAGAAGGATTCATTTTATAGCCCCCTATTTGTTCAAACTTGCGAAATTCTGCCAATGTAGACTGTATATTTAATTTTTCTGGATCTAAATATAAAATGGCATCATCAGCAAAGAGTTTTAGTTTGGCCATCCCTTCAATAGGGGCTCTAATATTACTATTTGTGCGTTTTCTAATCGCGAGGGGTTCAATAAAATAAGTGAACAAAAGAGGTGATAAAGGGCAACCTTGCCTAGTTCCACGATTTATCTTTATTAGACTGGCTTGATCGCCGTTAATTATAATCCAAGCCTGTGCCCCCTCATAAATAGTTTTAATCATAGTTATTACAAGTGATGGAAAACCAAACTTAAAAAGTGCATAAAATAATGAATCCCAATTAACTAAATCAAAGGCCTTCTCCGCATCTACCATCAAAATGCAGGCAGGGGTCCTATTCACATTAAAAACATCGAGAGCTTGGGTAAAAAAACGGGTATTAGTTGACATCATTCTGTCCGCAATAGACCCAGTTTGATCGCCATGGATCACTTCGTTAACTGCAGGGGTCAGACACAGGGCCCAATTCTTCTTAAAAAATGTATAATCTGTGTTCAATAAGCCAATTTGGCAATAAGAATTCAAATTTTGAGATGGTTTACCTTTTTTCACGAAGCTAACTACTATTGCTTTTTTAAATTCTAGAGGTACTACTTCGCCCATTTTAATATAATCAATTAATTTAACCAAAAAAGGGGTCAACTCTTTCATAAATCATTTATATAATTCACTTGGGAGCCCGTTCTCACCACAAGCTTTTGCTCCCACCAGAGATTTTATCACTGTCTTTATCTCAGCTGCAGTTATTAGCATTTTCAGCGATGTCTCCAAACTGTGTGATAATTTGAGGAATTGAAGTGAATCAAAATAACCCTCAATCAGCTCTTTATCAACCGAATAATTGGTGGTATAAATTTGAAATATCTGCTCTATCAGTAACTATTGAATTAGTTTGATGATCTAATATTTCAACAATACAAGCGGATTCTTGTCGAGCCCAAGTAGACCAAGCGAGTATCTTCCCCGCTATTTGGCTCTCTTCATAAACTTTCTGAGAGTAAGTCTGGGAGCTATTTATTTCTTCTAAAATAAAGAAATCTCTTAAAGCCTTCCTAGCCTGTGCCAGCATGGTCCGATTTTAAGAGCCCACCGCATTAGCAGCATTAATTAATGACTGCTGCAGTTGTGCTATCTTATCAAAATGTTCCCTTGATTTCTTGGCGGTGGTGGCAATCATCCTCTCACGAGCTGCCGCCTTAAAGTGAAAAGATATCAGCGGTCCCTTCATTAATAAGAAAATACTCTGTTATCCAGTCTCTAAATTAGTCAATCCATACTGGATCTTAAAAGGAGTCGGTTCATCTGCCACTTGGACCTAAACTTTTTAACAAGACCCAGTTCAATACATAATTGCACGTCATAATGATCGGAGGAAGCATTAGTGCCAATACTTGCATCTTTAAACTCAGGGAGCGCGAAATCAGTAGAAAATCTATACGAGATGCGGTTTGATGCTGCCATGAGAAACAAGTATATTTACTATTAGTTTTATTTAAAACTCGACAAGGATCAATTAACTGAAGATCGTCTATCAAAGCATTGAAAAGCTGCTTTGTTTTGGGTTTCAATAGTTTTTTCCCTCGATTGGAGGTATCCATCTTCAAATCATGAATATAATTAAAGTTGCCTCCTAGAACAATTTGACCCGAAACCCCTATCTTTGATAAGTTTATAAAGTGAGCGTAGTGCCGATTCATCGTCAAATATTGGCCCATAATAATTTACAATGTTTAGAATCTGGTTATTTAGTGACACTTGTACCCATAACCATCTCCCTTGAGGATCTTTTTGTTCCTGAAGAAATGCCCAATCAAATTCATGAGAAAAATAAATCGCTACCCCCCGCATTGCAACCCCAGCAGAAGCAAAAAAACCTTTGAAAACATTCCTGTGATATAGCATTTTGGAGTATTGGATTTCAGGTGAGTTTCCTGTAAAAAAAGTGTTTGAGGTTTTAAAGTTACTAACCACCTGATCAATCCCCCATATTTACGTTTGTTCAAAATACCATTTAAATTCACAGAAAGGATTCGACAATTACTGAATAACTCATTTTTTGTAGAATACAAGCAAAAAAATCAAGAAGCTCCACATACTGCAATACTATTCTCAATAAAATTCCCTACCATTTCACGAATTCCGTAAAGCACCTGCTCATTTTTTCATACACCCTTAACCACCCTAACCCTCCCTCAAAAAACCCACCCAGCACCCCTAAGGAAATGTGGATATTCCCGCTGTACACATCTTCCATCCCCCCAACACACACTGGTGCCTGGATATTGCACCTCAAAGTGATCTGCTGCCCCCTCAGCAAAAAAAAAAAACACTGAGAGTAAATTCTTGAAGACAGAAAATTCTTCGAGTCAGACTAAATGAAAAATTAACTAAACCATTAATTTCCAGCAGAAATTGTCTTGAGCAGCTCTTGTGCATCTTCTAAGCGGGTAAATAAATGAAATTTGCCATGAACAAGAACTTTCAGCTTCGCATGTTGTGCAATCGAAGCTTGCGCCCCTTGAGCCTTAAACAAATATAGTAACTTTACAAACTCTTTCCGTCTTTTTGCCGCCGTTACTGACATATCTGAAAAAATTCGACACCTTCCTCAATTTCAAATTGCCTCGCCTGAATTGCTGACGATAAAACTTTTTCCTTTACACAATAATCTGCAAAGTTGGCAAGAATCGTGCAAGGAAATGTATCGTTTGGAGGAAGAGGAGCAGGAACTCGATGAGCCTTGGTTAAAGTTAAGTCTCCCATGAAGTCCGGTAACACAGTCTTTTTTATGAATGTTTCCACCCACTTAATAGTGTCACCCCCTTCAAGCCATTCAGGAACACCAACTATCTGAAGGTTGGAACGTCGGAAAAAATGTTTAAGTTCCTCGATCTTACTCTCCATGGTTAATTTTTCCCGTGCCACTGATTCTACTTGTTGAAGAACACCAATCATTTGATCTTCCAAGGTGGAAATCCTGGACTCATCCTCAAGCAGGCTCGAAACTGCTTCCTCTATCTTTCCCAGGCGTTGCTGTATTGACTGAATCTCTTGTAGTTGTGTTTTCTTCATGTCTCTAATTTCCTCCAAACTCCTATTCAACATCGTTTTAATGTCCATCTGGCATGAGATTTCCTTCTCTTCCTGAATTAAAAACACAGGTGCTTGAAATTCTGTTTGATGTCTATTTTCCTGTAAATAGGCTGTGGCAATGGATAGATCCAAAATTCTTGCCGGAGGAATTTGAAGCCCTAAACCAGTAGGGAACATTGATTTTTCTGTCGAAAATAGCTGGTCTGACTTGTCCAGCTTGTCTAGTTTGTCAGGCTGATCCTGAGCCCGAGCCGGATCCTGAACCATTATAGTAGCGTTTGATTGGATTTGAACAGTATTTGGACCAAATGTACAAGGGGGATGGAGGGAGAGAGGTCGCAACAGCCACTTCCAACGTTGCTCCATTATGGGGGGCTGAGATCAAGACATTCAGAGCTGAATCCTGCACTTGAATCAATGGTAGAGAAACCATCCCTTGCAATGAAATGATAGCATCCAACGAGGGCCCTGATGTTACCGCCCCTGTACCCCCCAGAGTATCCTGCCCTGTAGCCTGCAAAGAACCATCATTTCTCAAGTTAGTAGGAATAGTGAGAGGTGCCATCTTTTTCATGAAAAGAGGAAAGTCTTTGGCATTTTTCACCTCCTGGCTCAACCGGGCATCAGATATTCCTGGCTGAAGACTCTGATCTCTGTCATCGATTACCACCATTCTTATTGCTTTTAAAGGTGAGTCCTCAATCCCAGAGCGTTGCAAGCTAAAAGAAGACTCTGCATTCAGTAGTTTATTACTCCCTTTAGATTGATTAAATTTTGCTTTTGCGGAGCGCGCTTTATTTTTTGTGGCAATTATGGCATCCGCTTTTGCTACTGCGATCGCCAGCTTGTGCTGCTTCCTCATCACTCCACTTCTTATCGCCTGATGCAACCTTTAGCGCACCTAAAAGTTATTGAAAATTACTTTGACAAGTAGCACGGAGTAACACTGTGTTCTTTCACTCTTTTTTTCTCAAAAAAGTCTGCTGACTAAGCCTTGAGATTTTAACCTCCACAAGTCCTTGCCCAAACGTTCACGTTCACCAATATCTCAGGATTTTGTAACTCTCACCCTGCTCTCCTTCTTAAATAAAGATCATCACCAGACGTCTTGGTAGTACTCACAAGTAGTATCTTATTATGTCCGGAATTTTCTTTCTTCTTGAAATAATCTTTTAGCATCCTGCTAAGAGACTGCTCAGGACGCTTTTGACTTTGTAGAAAGAGAGCCTCCAGGCCCCCCAAGCCGGCAAAGTCAGCACACAGGTCTCCAGGAGCAAGAAGAACCAAACGAGCCAAACAGGATTACACCCAGAAAAGGCAGACCTGCCGGCTTACAGACACCATCTGAGCCACTACTGCTTTCGCAAAACCAGCTCCTCAGTTTTCCTCCATTTTCTCCTTGAAAACGAACCGTTCGCCGGTTTATAGAATCATGCCAGAAAGCAAAAAGATCAGCAATGAGAGCAGAGCTGCCTGAGACACCTTAGCTCGGCGTTTCACACCTGGGGATCGGACCCCATCTCCGAGGAGGGGGAGGAGCATCACTGCACCTACGCGCTAGTGGAAAGCGCCATATCTGCCGCCTGTCCACAGTCTGCATTACTTCTTATTTATGACCATATCAGTTTTAAGAATCTGTGTGGCAACAGCATGGCTGGATAAGGCAGCACCAACCTTCCAGCAATGGTTGGCTAGATTGCTGTCGGTCTTTAATTTGGAAAAAGGTATATGCGATAGGAAAGGGAAAAAAGGGAGAATTCTTGGGAAACGCATCTGGGAACCTATTATGAGGTGGAAGGAGAATGTTTGAAAGCAAATTTCTATGGAATATTGTTTATCCTATGTTATGATGATTAATGAATATTTTTGTCTTTTGATCTTTTCTGCTGTACATCTCGGACAAGTAACTGTGTTATATGTAAAATTATTTGATTTATTGTTGTTCGGAATTAGAAAAATTCAATAAATGAAAAAAATATAAAGTTTGTCATTTCAGTTCCTAATTTAGTACCATCCACTCTGTATCGTTGTAGCATAACTATGATATAATTTCCATACTTTTTCAGAACAATGGTGACCTAAGTTCTGATATGTAGTTTGGACAGGTCATATCTTGATGGGTGGTTGTAGCTGAATCTTCAAACAACACAGATTTACAATCTAGTAATGTCAAGTACATGAATCGTTCTGAATTGATTTCAGTGCTAGGCTGAAATTCACAATCTTAACAGTTAGTGTCCATTTATAAGTTAAACCAAATAATTTATTGTGATTAACATCTTCTTCATCTAATAGTCCTAGCATTACCATTAGAAATTCTTCAGCATCCTGCGGAAGATTTTGAAAGAACACTACTGATCCAGTACAGTCATCAATGAGTTTTCTTATTCCAGTAGCAGAATGCTTAATACTTCTGTCACTTCCTAATTCTTCAAGTAAACTACATTGTTGTGAAGACAAGGAACAGGATGAATTACACAGCTGACGCGTTTTGTCCATACACAAGGACTTATTCAGGGCATAGGTAGTATAAATGCGATGCAAAACGTCAGATTGGCCAAAGAGTTGGAAGAAGTGGCTGGTATGATATAGTCCTTCTCATTCATTTTTTTAAAGCATAGTGTGTATGAGAAATAACCGTGAGACGTGAAATTGTGCAATATATATCCAACTAATACTTTGCATATAACCACAATTTTCCCAAATAGTGTGTGACCACAGGGAATCACCCTCTCCCCTTGTGCCATTTCTAGTGGTACTCTAAGATAAACTCAGTAAGCTCTGCCGAGTTGCTATGATAACATTACCCAAGCGGTTATGCTAAGGTTTTTGCATTTTTTCGTTAAAAGCATGATTTTTTCACATAATATTGATAGGTGTATCCATTCTTTGTTTTTAATAAATGCACAAATACTGTTTGAAATAAATTGCATTCGTGAAAAAACAAGCAATATAGGGCATTGTCCCATCACTAGTTGTGATGAATTAACAGATAAGAGGCTGCTACGCACCAAAAGGGTTGTTTTAGAAGACAAAAGTAGCAAATATAGAGGTCTTATCACAATTTATCACATTCATGCACATTTATGTACTGATACAAGAATTCTCTTTACTTGTACATCTTTTTTCTCTTCACATACAGATCCTAATAGGAGTAAGATTATGACACCCACTCTTACTAGTTACAGGTGTAGTACTAAGTTATTCAATTTGTATACAGATTGAAAGGGATTGAGCATAGGGTTCCAAAAGTCCTGACGAAAGCTGGGAGGGACACGTAATTCGGCAGAAACATGTCGACCTTTTCGTAGAACGGAGGGGTGAAGGGTGCCTAATACACTCACCTCACCACTATCCTTTGGTAGGCAGATACCTTTTAACCCTGACAAGGGTACCCAGGAATACAATTATTATGAGAATATCCCTTAGTTAGTTTTAGACTTTTCATCTGCACTTATAATTTCCGGGATCCTTTTCTGTGTGTTTGTATTGTCTTACCTACCCTATTGCTCTACCTCATGCGTTGGTCTGCGCAGAGGTGTCGTAGCAGCCCTATGATGAAGCATACCACAACTTGCTGTGGGTGAGGGCAGTTTTAACAAAGCATTGCACTTTGCTATACTTTGCATTTCTTCTCTAAATTGCGATTCTATAGTCCTTACTTTTTATGTGTGATGAGGTTTACCCAGAGTAGGGCGAAGTAAGGTCATATCCTCCTCCCCTTTTTTTGAGAGTTGGGAAGCTGAAAGAAGGCCTGCCACTGGCTCATGTTATTTATACATTGAGTCTTCAGCCTGTTGGCAATCACGTTGAAGGGAATGCAAAGGCAGATGAAGCCGCCAAGGCAACGGTTTTTACTGCTGCTATCATTTGTTCTAATATGAGGATAGATGGGACAACTATAATAGCTGTCAATGCCATACATAACAGCTCAGCACTACCAAAAGGATTTCCACTCAAGTACTCCTAGAAGTTAGATGCACAAAACATTCCACATGCCCAGATTCTGGGAGTGGGGGATAGAGTATTACCAAACACTGATCGCATATTGGGATCGATACTAGCTGCACATGAGGGTCTGGGTTCAGCATATGCAGGGATTACTGCTACAGTTTTATTACTGAAGCAGCACTACTGTTTGCCAGGTCTCACTAAACAGAACACAGACTTTGTTCTCAATCTGACATCTGCCATAAGATGAAAGGCTCCACTGTGGCATCTCCAATGCAAACACCTTTATTTATCCCAGACACAACTCTTGCATGTTTCTATTTGGATCACTGCGGTCCCTTATACTCTAATGGGGCTTAAAAGTACATCTTGGTAGCAGTGGATTCATGTTCTGGATTTCTATGAGTTTGGCCCCACTGCTCGACCAAAGTTCAAACTGCTATAAAGGATTTGTGAGTCTTTATCTGGACATACACAATAGGCACACTATATTCCGACCAGGGTCCGGTGTTTAGCGCTTAGGCTTACAAAGAAGCCATGCTAAGTTTTGGTGTGGCCTTCTGGTTCACCTCCCCCTACCATCCCGAGGGAACTAGGCTCGGATAGCAGTTTGGTCAATCATCTATATGGGGTCCAGAGGGAACTTAATGACATTCCAAGAAAATCCCTGGGGGTTGTATACCCTATGAGTTCCTATTTGGGCTGAGAATGTGGGTACCGGACCTCGATAGTGTCAATGCAGTGATGACTCTAACTCCATTTGACATCAATGATCGTTGGGATGTTTTACAGGACCTAAAAGAATACATTGCTTTACAGAGCAATGTCCAAGTGAAATGCACCGCCACTGGGGAAGTAAAAGCAGTATCAGCAAGACCGGCCTGGGTCCTGAAGATTGGGGACCTATTCAGAGTAAAAATAGTGGACAAGAAAGAATTTGGGCCATCTTACAGAGCGCCTGTACTTGTCCTGGCTGTTGAAGGTACCAGAACTTTACTTCTTCTGCCTCTTGCTGGTCGCCAAGACAAAAGATTTGTCTCCATCGATCTGATCCAGCCACACCATGCAGCTGATTCTCAGCAATAGGCTGCGTGGGCTCCTGGGTAGCTGTCAATCTCCTCTTGCTAATGTACAGGAAGTTCAGATGGAAGCTTTAATAACAACCGAAGATGCCACTTTCCAAAGAGAGGCTGTCAACAAACATGAGATAATGCTTCTCCCCATTGAAACAACTACAACTGTACAGTCATCAAGTAAAGAAATGTCAATTAATTTTTTTTTACGACATCTATGTTAACATGTCACTGATCGAGTAATGTTCCAGTTCTACAAAACCTGCTGAGCTGTCAAAAATTGACCGGACAGCATCTGGCTACTTTGTGCTTTATGTCGACTTTTCATCGGATCCAAGTGAACCTGAACTGCCAACACTTTCACTCCCTTTCAAGCAACGCGTTTATTCTCTTTATCGTTGGCTTAAAAAGACATACCTTGTTGCTCCCTGGATACATCTCTGGGTTAAAATTGGATTACTTTTCCTGCTACTCTGGATTGATTTGGTGACTGTCTTTTTTCTACTTCTGAATGGACATTATCTCCAAAAACGCTCTGCAGTCCAACAGGTGACATTGGATATTGAACCACATTCATCATCGCACCCTGAACTAAGAGACTTGTCCCTGGTGAACATTGCAGCCGTTCCAGTTCCGGATGGAATATTTTGGGACAGGGTATCGTATGATATATGTGGACCTACTGAGCTTTTGCAAATTCCATATTTATTCAAAATTTCTTGAAATGATATCATCACCTCTAGTACATTCTCTGATGATTGGGACAATAAAACGTTACAATTACACCCAACAGGAACACTACCCAGCACTGCAAAAAGGTAGTTAAAATTTATTTACAAGAAAGTGTGCATATTTTTTTAGATATTGGCACATCAGACCCAGCGTCTTACTACTATAGGCTCGCACCTACGCCTTCAAAGAAAAATATGCTCATGAGCACCAAGCTGATTTACTCTCCTTCCTTTATTTCCCAACTGTCTATACAAGGTTTTGACGTTTGGAAAGACACAATAGACACACATGTTGTCTGGGGAGCAGGTTCAGGGACTTATTTAGAGCATGCCTCATACCTCATCAAATGATTTTCCCAAATAAAACAGTGCAACAGACTTCCTGTCTAGGTTTAGCTAAGGCAAAAGATTTGAACATACCTTGCATTCCCACATTTGCACGCTTTGAACATTGTAACAGTACACAAAGTATAGCGAGGATACTTTAGATGCCATGCTCCGCCTTGGATCATACAATACATCGAACCCTTATCACAGAAAAATGTCAGCCTAGATTCCTAGGTAACATGGGAGGGTTTAAGATCGACAGGCACAACCTACACTATGTTCAAACAAAACATGCAGGGGTGGTGACATCATATAGTGTTGGGAAGTTATGCTTAGATTAGCTAACGATCTCAACATTTTCCTAGGTAAAGAAACATATGGCCCTTCTTTCTGATGACCTGGATCACAGGGATTTTTTACTGGGTCTCAGAAACCCACATGCAAAGCGCTTCTTGTATGGTATATACAATAAACTATGTAAGATTTCTCAGCAGGAAGCTGCAGAGAGATTGTGCATGATCGACAGTAAATATGGAAAACGCTTTGACTGTGGTTGACAAAAGTATGACCACTTTATCATCCAGAATGTATTCACTGGGCAACATTGTGTCTTCTGCAATTGACATAATTCAGCAGGACATGTCTATTTCACAAATTAACAATATTTGCCAGCTTAATGCCATGCTCATAAAAGTTCAGAACTGGCTATCACACAACCACCTCAATCTCAACCAAGAAAAGATCAAAATTATTTTTTTGTCTGATCACAACCAATCACCACAGACCCAACAATGGCTAAATACCCTAGATGATCTGAACTGCAAGCTGACTCTGATAGACTCCCCCAAATCTCTGGTGATCACCCTGGACTCAAACTAGAACATGAGCTAACATAATAGGTCGACAACAAAGAGCGCCTTTTATAACCTAAAACTCCTCAACAAAATTAAACCCTTCCTCTCAATAAATTAGCTAAAAATTGCCATGCAAGCACTAGTACTATCCAGACTAGACTATCGGAATGCCACCCTCACAGACGCACCTAAGGCACACTTCGACCTTCTGAGTGCCACTGTAAGGATGGTCACCAGAGCATAGAGATATGTCACAACTCCCCATCCCTGAAAATTCTAAAGTGGCTATCAATTGAGGCACGCTGCTGCATCAAAACTGCTTGTCTCACCCAAAAAGCTCTACACACTGACAAACCAGACTACCTTGTATCTAAACTCACAAAAGCAGGCCAATTGTGAAATCTAAGAAGCTCCAACTTACTTTTTCTCATTCTCCTGAAAAATATAAACAAAATGCCCTCTCTCACTCTTTCTTGGGCAATACAGCCAAAATATGCAACTCTCTCCCAAAACATATCAGAACTAACCCCTCATTTGTGAGCTTCAGGAGACACTAAAAAGAATTCCTCCTAAATCAGCACTGTAACCCTCTGAGAAATAACTCTTAACACCCAATGGAATATTGCCACGTTATGCGCATATCCGTCCCACGGTTCTTGCAATGTTACGGCACTGATCACTAGAATTGTACTGTATTGTTATTGACTGAATATGATTGGTTGCTTGACACTACAATCATACTGTATTGTGAATGACTGTTATTGACTTACAATGCTGTAAAGCACTCTGATACCTTCAGGTCTTGCCAGCGCTATATAAAACTCTGCAATAAATAAATAAATACAGCCACACACAACCCGTCCTTCACTCAAACAGCTACTCAGTCACCCATATGGCCACACACACCCTTTTTACCCACTCATAGAGTAACCCACACAGCCTCTCAGTCACCCATACAGTCACTCACACACCCTCTCACCCACCCATAGAGTCACTCACACAGCCTCTCAGTCACCCATACAGCCACTGACACACCCACTCACTCAAAAATACAACCACTTATACCCATATAGCCACTCAGGTAAAAAAAAAGGTAAAAAGAAAAGTTATTAGGGGATAGGTTAGGGAAACCCTGACTCCTTAGGCCTGGTGGTAGGGTTTAAGGGGGACCCCGTAAGTGGCCAAAAACATTTTTTTAAGTTGTTACAAATTCACATAGGATTTTTGAATCTTTGGTCAAATTAAAAAAACAAAAGCGCATGGTCCTCCCTCTCCAAACCTCTAAGAGGCCCCCGGACCTCATTCTTTGGGCCTATATGGTATTAAAGAGGAGGAGGGCATGTGACCCACCTCCACACGCTTAAAAAGGCCCTGGAGTACCTATTTTCAGGACTGTATAAAAAAATGAGAGGATGAGGGCATGTGGGCCCTGTCACCGAGCTTAAAAAAGGTCCAGGGGGCCCCATCCCCCTGGTTGCAGATCACTAGATAGAAAGGGGGCCATGCGCACCCTCACCGAGACATATTATGGTTTTGGGAACCCCATCCCCCAGGACTGGCTCGGAGACGGTGTCACAGGGTCTCCAAATCCCTAGACACTATCTTTTGCCTGCCTGAGAGCATGGGCAGGGAAAGAGTAATGTTCTACCACACAATTGTAGCACAAAGCTGCTTCCACCAGGTGGGAGCATAAAGCTTTTTCTCTGCCTGCTCTCTCAGGCGAGGAAAATACACAGAATTGCTCCCACCCAGTGAGAGCAAAATAAAACTGCTCCAATTGGGCGGGAACAATGTCATTCCCACTGCACTAAGATGGGAGCAAGAAGGGGAGTTAGTAATCCTTCAGTTGCACTGGGCCTCACCCAAAGCCCCCAACAAAGGGCGTACTGTGGGGTAGGGCACCGGGGCACCCCACTTACAAAAAATAAAAAAAATCTGGTACATGCAGGAGCAGGAAGCTGGTGGGTCTTTGGGGTCCTGTGGCTCCCCTCATGGCCTTAATGGCCTGGGATGCTGCGGGTGAGCACCAGAGCACCTGTTAAAACAATATCCCACCTCCTGCCCGGCCCGAGAAATGGGGCTGCTTCCAGGGAGTAAGCGGTGTCGTAGGCCCCGGGTTCCTAGGTGGGTACCTATTTAAAAAAACAATTGGTGACCAGGTTGGGACTGGAACACCTAGAAAAATATAAATAAACCCCACAAAGAGGGAATGATAAATGAATGGCCACATCTCTAGGTACTGGTACTATTGCTGCTATTTTTGTGGCCTGAAGATATATTTAAAAGATGCAAGGTCCTCTTGTGGTTGTTATTATAATTGTATTTTTGGGCTTAAAATGTTTAAAGAAAGACTCAGACACATGTGTGTTTTCTTTTTTTTTAAAGCAATACATATTTGGCTACTTATTTTCACATTTTCCACCCACAAAATGAAATAATAAAAATTATGTCAAAAAAGGTCACCAACCTGTATTTGAAGAAAACTTTATTAAAAATGTTTAAGTAATCAACATTTATAAACATTGCATTGTGTGCAAAATTGAAATATACATTTGCTTACAATTATTGGTGATTTTTTTATAAAGGATATATATCTGATTTATATATAGGGGGTTGGGTGCCAGGGGGAGAAGAGAGTTGGGGTGGGTAGAGGGTGGATTTGGTTGCAGGGCCTAGCTGCAAGACAGGCCTTGTGGTTAAACCCTTGTCGCGCATAGCCATGCAAGCATGGCAGCAGGTTGCCTGCCCTTGGGGGGGGGTGGATGCGGGTCTTGGCATGGGTCTGGTTTTACACATTATAATAAAATATTACTTTATGTTAATAAAAACCCTAGAAATTCACAGAAAACACCAAAGGTTAAAATTACATCAAACTTAGGTATGGTAATACTGTCTTGCTTTGCATTCAGAAAATCTTAGGAATTCACTGAAATACAAGGTTAATAGGATGTTATAATTAGGTGAAAATGTCACTTAAAACATATTGTTTTAAACTGACGAAGGTGACTATAACTCAAGCCCTAGCCATGCACTGCTAATTCCACCACATATTACATCACTCATTACATTTTCTATGAAATCATTGATGGTATTACTGCAACATTTGCAATGACAACATTGATGGCACAACTCTGCATGGTGGGGGTGCGAGGTATAGTTACTTGAGATATCTATAACTGATTAATTTCAGTGGGTTTGCTCTTTTAAAACGGTATGCTTTAACTGACATTTTCACCTGACAATATTGTCCCTTTGGGATGCACTGCACATAACGCATACCTTAATGGGTCTTAATTGCCTAAAGTTGATACTTCATTTTGAGAAAAGAGCAATTTGTTTACACTGGCTAAAATATATAATGCTAAAAATAAAAGTAAGAATATTTACTTGTTATCCTACTCTGCATGGAAGACAACATGAAAAACGTGATATAAGATTAATTGCTGCAGCAGTAGGTGGTTTATTTAGTAATCCCAGCTTTGCATCTCATGAGACTTAATCAGAAAAGATTTAGCCTCAGTAGAATTACATTAATTTTTCGAAGAAGGATTACATCGAATTTGTTTTTAATGTCACAGATAGAATTACAAAACCTTTCTAAAGAATGTATGACTATGGGTATTCACAAATCAAGGTTTCACTGCATTTTTCATATAAATTGATGGGTTAAATCATCACATACAATAAATGAACAATCTGTGAGTACAAATATCTATCTATCTATCTATCTATCTATCTATCTATCTATCTATCTATCTATCTATCTATCTATCTATCTATCTATCTATCTATCTATCTATCTATCTATCTATCTATCTATCTATCTATCTATCTATCTATCTATCTATCTATCTATCTGTTTGTCTGTCTGCCTGTCCGTCTGTCTACTGATCTATCTTTATGCCATGACAAGAAAAATAAATGTGATCTAAACAGGAATGTTTTTTGCACATGTACTAATCAACACAAGCTCACACATTTATTACTACAGTTGAAAGGTCGAAGTCCACTTTATCACCATATAATATGGAAAAAGACATCAGCAAACACTGTTTACTGCCTTCCATATTGCAAATTACAATTACTTTTAACATGGAAAAAGTTAATAGTCTGCAGGTCTCTTCAATGTGGGTTTCTTCTGTTGCATATATCTAACCCCTTGCATCTTATTTTGGTAAATGTCTTTTTTTTAAGAAATACTTGTAGTAAATAGATCAGGAGGCCAATCCAGGTGAGTAGAAGAAGTCCTTTATTAAGTTGTAGAGTAAGACAAGAGCTGACCCTTCCCTGCAGCAGCAACCGATAAACTGCCACAGAACAGAACTCACAAACATAAGAACACAAAGTACACAGAAGTTAATGCATTCCTATTCTACTGACGTATTCTAGAAAGACGAGAGCGATAACAAAGATTACAATGTACTACAATACTCATGAAACATTTCATTGCGTGAATCAAATATGCAGACTTGCAGAGTGTAATACACTATTAGTTACCAACAGGGAAGGAGATGAAAAGCACCATCGAGACTTTGCCTTTTGTGAGTAATGACCTGTCTACACTTTGTACATTTGCGTGGAGTTACATTATTTTCATGGAAAGGGTATCCTTACGTGGTTAGCATATGCATGTATTAATTTGTAAAACACATATATTGTAGAGGCTGGAAGAGTGGCCCTTAGCCTGAAGTACTATGCTCATTTGCAAATAAGGGGTGTGAAAATTAAATATCAACTGGTTTGTGAACTGGAATGTAATTTACAAACGGACGTATGCAATAACAGGTTGCAATCCAAACTTCGTATTTGAAAAAGAGTGCCAAATGAACTGCCTAATGATTGTACATTAAGCCATTAAATTTCGCAACCCCATTCTGAACGACTGCAACTGCTAGGATAGTTGCAAAAAACACAGTTGATGGACAGAATATAGAACAATGTCAACCATTCACCCCAGTACAAGGATCTGGGCCTAAATCCATCGTTTTTTCGCACTCCACACCACCCTGGGTTGGGCACTGGCTATATGCAAATCAGCTCTGACCCTGTGCCTCATGGGAACAGTCCAGTCCGAACTACCAAGCCATGCCTTTCCCAGACCGGAATCAAGCTTCCAAGGACGGGTTTCTGGCTATCAGCCTTCATCAGCCTGGATAGCTTGACTGCAGTGGTGTGGAGAGCCTGGGACTCACATCTGAGTATACCCAGCACACTCGGGGTGAAAATTGCAAAAAACACAGTTGATGGACAGAATGTAGAACAATGTCAACCATTCACCCCAGTACAAGGATCTGGGCCTAAATCCATCGTTTGTTTGCACTCCACACCACCCTGGGTTGGACACTGGCTATATGCAAATCAGCTCTGACCCTGTGCCTCATGGGAACAGTCCAGTCCGAACTACCAAGCCATGTCTTTCCCAGACCGGAATCAAGCATCCAAGGACCAGTTTCTGGCTAACAGCCTCATCAGCCTAGATAGCTTGACTCCTGTGGTGTGGAGAGCCTGGGACTCACGTCTGAGTATACCCAGCACACTCGGGGTGAAAATTGCAAAAAAACTCAGTTGATGGACAGAATGTAGAACAATGTCAACCATTCACCCCAGTACAAGGATCTGGGCCTAAATCCATCGTTTTTTTGCACTCCACACCACCCTGGGTTGGACACTGGCTATATGCAAATCAGCTCTGACCCTGTGCCTCATGGGAACAGTCCAGTCCGAACTACCAAGCCATGTCTTTCCCAGACCGGAATCAAGCATCCAAGGACCGGTTTCTGGCTATCAGCCTTCATCAGCCTGGATAGCTTGACTCCTGTGGTGTGGAGAGCCTGGGACTCACGTCTGAGTATACCCAGCACACTCGGGGTGAAAATTGCAAAAAAACACAGTTGATGGACAGAATGTAGAACAATATCATACATTCACCCCAGTACAAGGATCTGGGCCTAAATCCATCATTTTTTTGCACTCCACACCACCCTGGGTTAGACACTGGCTATATGCAAATCAGCTCTGACCCTGTGCCTCATGGGAACAGTCCAGTCCGAACTACCAAGCCATGTCTTTCCCAGACCGGAATCAAGCATCCAAGGACCGGTTTCTGGCTATCAGCCTTCTTCAGCCTGGATAGCTTGACTCCAGTGGTGTGGAGAGCCTGGGACTCACATTCTACATTCTGTCCATCAACTGTGTTTTTTTGCAATTTTCACCCCGAGTGTGCTGGGTATACTCAGACGTGAGTCCCAGGCTCTCCACACCACTGGAGTCAAGCTATCTAGGCTGATGAGGCTGTTAGCCAGAAACCGGTCCTTGGATGCTTGATTCCGGTCTGGGAAAGACATGGCTTGGTAGTTCGGACTGGACAATTCCCATGAGGCACAGGGTCAGAGCTGATTTGCATATAGCCAGTGTCTAACCCAGGGTGGTGTGGAGTGCAAAAAAATGATGGATTTAGGCCCAGATCCTTGTACTGGGGTGAATGTATGATATTGTTCTACATTCTGTCCATCAACGGTGTTTTTTGCAATTTTCACCCCGAGTGTGCTGGGTATACTCAGACGTGAGTCCCAGGCTCTCCACACCACTGGAGTCAAGCTATCCAGGCTGAAGAAGGCTGATAGCCAGAAACCGGTCCTTAGATGCTTGATTCCGGTCTGGGAAAGACATGGCTTGGTAGTTCGGACTGGACTGTTCCCATGAGGCACAGGGTCAGAGCTGATTTGCATATAGCCAGTGTCTAACCCAGGGTGATGTGGAGTGCAAAAAAATGATGGATTTAGGCCCAGATCCTTGTACTGGGGTGAATGTATGATATTGTTCTACATTCTGTCCATCAACTGTGTTTTTTGCAATTTTCACCCCGAGTGTGCTGGATATACTCAGACGTGAGTCCCAGGCTCTCCACACCACTGGAGTCAAGCTATCCAGGCTGAAGAAGGCTGATAGCCAGAAACCGGTCCTTGGATGCTTGATTCCGGTCTGGGAAAGACATGGCTTGGTAGTTCGGACTGGACTGTTCCCATGAGGCACAGGGTCAGAGCTGGTTTGCATATAGCCAGTGTCTAACCCAGGGTGGTGTGGAGTGCAAAAAAACGATGGATTTAGGCCCAGATCCTTGTACTGGGGTGAATGTATGACATTGTTCTACATTCTGTCCATCAACTGTGTTTTTTGCAATTTTCACCCCGAGTGTGCTGGGTATACTCAGACGTGAGTCCCAGGCTCTCCACACCACTGGAGTCAAGCTATCCAGGCTGAAGAAGGCTGATAGCCAGAAACCGGTCCTTGGATGCTTGATTCCGGTCTGGGAAAGACATGGCTTGGTAGTTCGGACTGGACTGTTCCCATGAGGCACAGGGTCAGAGCTGATTTGCATATAGCCAGTGTCTAACCCAGGGTGGTGTGGAGTGCAAAAAAACGATGGATTTAGGCCCAGATCCTTGTACTGGGGTGAATGTATGACATTGTTCTACATTCTGTCCATCAACTGTGTTTTTTGCAATTTTCACCCCGAGTGTGCTGGGTATACTCAGACGTGAGTCCCAGGCTCTCCACACCACTGGAGTCAAGTTATCCAGGCTGAAGAAGTCTGATAGCCAGAAACCGGTCCTTGGATGCTTGATTCCGGTCTGGGAAAGACATGGCTTGGTAGTTCGGACTGGACTGTTCCCATGAGGCACAGTGTCAGAGCTGATTTGCATATAGCCAGTGTCTAACCCAGGGTGGTGTGGAGTGCAAAAAAACGATGGATTTAGGCCCAGATCCTTGTACTGGGGTGAATGTATGACATATTTCTACATTCTGTCCAGCAACTGTGTTTTTTGCAATTTTCACCCCGAGTGTGCTGGGTATACTCAGATGTGAGTCCCAGGCTCTCCACACCACTGGAGTCAAGCTATCCAGGCTGAAGAAGGCTGATAGCCAGAAACCGGTCCTTGGATGCTTGATTCCGGTCTGGGAAAGACATGGCTTGGTAGTTCGGACTGGACTGTTCCCATGAGGCACAGGGTCAGAGCTGATTTGCATATAGCCAGTGTCTAACCCAGGGTGGTGTGGAGTGCAAAAAACGATGGATTTAGGCCCAGATCCTTGTACTGGGGTGAATGTATGACATTGTTCTACATTCTGGCCATCAACTGTGTTTTTGCAATTTTCACTGCCAGGATAGTGGCTGAAAGGAACAGCAAACCATCATCCTTGCATTTGATTCTTAAAAGGTAAATACATTTTTGTAAAAAAGCAGTTTGTGCCAATCAAAATAACAGATGCAGAGTAACAATCTGACAGGAGTCTTAAAGGGAAAGCTGTCCCACATGAACAGCTTTCCGTTTCCAAATTAGATACTGATAATGCCGAAACTCAAATCCTTACTTTGGTGATGGTTCTTGTTAAGCAACATGAGAGGGAAGGAACTCTTCAATTTCCCATTCCCAGGAGGGGACCTTACCAGGAACTCAGGTCCATAACCATGTTGTAGTTAGTCAATTTCATTGTAAGTTTTAAAACAAGTTCAAATATTCCAATTTTAGCACGATGGTGTAAGAATACAGAGAAAATAGGATGAAGCCAAATCTCCTAAACCGATTCTCCCTATATAACAAAAAAGAAAATGACTAACTTGGTTATTGCTACGTATGTAACTAAAAGACAAAAATGCATTTGATTGCATCAGGCTCCTCTAAAAAACACTTCATTTTCCCTAACTATCTCTACACTACATAAAGGGGACTACTAATCTAAGCCAGTTCAAAGGAAAGCCTAAAAGTTATTTAACACAACAGTGGAGAGACAAAGCGTATCAATACTACTTTGTGGCTTCAAATGCCATACATTTGAGTCAACATAGATGACAGGAGTAATGGTTGTCCAAACGGTGACGTGATTTTCAAGTGCTTTTATTGTGTTCATAAAATCCACAGCCAAAATCCACAGCCTACGCGTTTCACCCAAACACAGGCTTCTTCAGGGCTTAGTATCGTATCCTGGTGCGACACTGGTTTCAGGGCTGACTTAGTCCAATTGTGTAGCTCCAAAGAAAGGCAATTGTGTCCCACTTGCTTTTATTAAAGGTATATTCTTGTGATCCTTTGTATGCTGACAAACTCCGTATTTTAGAGGATGGGAGAAGAACTTCAAGTTTAGCCGTGTCGCTATCACGTGCCGATTAAGGCATAGTTTGCTGTCTCCTGTGTTGGAGCCTGTCTCTTTTGAAATTTGTTCCGGAAGCCTAAAAGTTGTCAGCCGTAGAAAGTCTTCCGAAAAAGAAACTCCAACTAGGGTCATGCAGCCTAAGCCACAATTGCCAGAGAGGTCTGCACCTCAAGGTGTCTATAAAAGAAGTGTCAGCTGTCCCTAACTTTGTTCATACAAAAAGCAATCACCAAAACAAGCACCCTCTCCAAGCGTTATGTAACTTTCCATCGTCCTTCTGTACCGCCTTCTTCAAACAGTCAAACACCCCACACATCATTGGTGCCGTCTCCATCTCCCATAAAAACAAATCTTTCCTTCATTATCGCATTCCTTCCCAGGCCTCTATATCAACTGAACAATGGGCCCTTCTCTAAACCAATGATATCCTGTCCACCTGTAGAGGGGAACACAAATACATGCAACATTTCACAGTGCAAGCTAAATAACGTTAAATGCTGGTCAGGGAAACGAGTCAGAAATACGATTCAGGCCTACTGCTTCAGCTAAATTAGCATTATACGGATTTCAATGCAGCTGATCCGTGACTCATAGAACATGTTAGAATTAACATCCACAACATCATGCATACCCTATTTCTACTACATGGTTGTAACAATGATAGTATAACTATCTCACAAACACTTTCAACAAAAGTTTAATCTTGGGTGTTAATGTGATGTCTGAAGTGGTCAGATACACATAGCATACATTGTAAGATGAAAGAGTCTATGTCATCTTGAATATAAACCCTTTTAATCAATCAATCAATCAATCATGGCATTTGTATAGCGCGCTACTCACCCGGGAGGGTCTGAAGGCGCTGGGGGGAGGGGTCCGTCACTGCTCGAACAGCCAGGTCTTGAGCTGCTTCCTGAAGGAGAGGTGGTCCTGGGTCAGCCAAAGGTGGATGGGAAGGGAGTTCCAAGTATTGGCTGCCAGGTAGGAGAAGGATCTTCTTAGACCTCAATTATTCACACAGAGTGTACTTGAGTGCAGGCTAATTCATGATTAGAATGTACTCTCATGAAATCCTTTCAGGAGAAAATGGAAGTAAAACATAAAGCGTAAACTACACTTTTCCAATACCACCCCATATCTGGTGCCAGCACCAGATCAATGGTTTGCCAACAGCAATTGCCTTTTAAAAATTGTGTCTGCAAAAAGTGTGCAGATCCTAGTTTGAGGACTCGCTGTGATTTAATGGTCAAGATATCTCGCTAACCCAACTTAACCCTTCAAATCCCAGCTGACACATTTTTGTTATGATAATTTCTCAAAAACTATTGAAACAAAGGTACTCCCTGGTGTAAAGATATAGTTGTTTTTGCTTTAGCAGATTGAACGGTTTCACATACATAGATACATATATATCCAATACCAATTGCCCTTTGCAACAAGAGGTCACACAGCAACATTCTGCCATCCGGCTTTCATCTGCATACAGCCTGTCACATACATCGTTTTTCATTATTTCGCCGACGCGTTTCAAGGCAGGAAGCCTCTTCTTCTAGGGCTGCAAATCACCACATTGAAGGTTCGCATTTTACATTTCACTGACTTTATTTGTTTCCATGACCCCCAATGGGCGTTACTTCATGCAAAGTTCAAGATGCATTATGGGGCATGCAGTTGGTGAATCTCAATGTGCTGAAAAAAGTTATGCATTTTAGTTAATCCTTTAGTAGGCGATGTTCGTGAAGGCTGCTTCGTTAAGCATTTAGAATGTTGCGCTTGAAAGGTCCCGAATTGTTCAGAACCAGGCTCGCCCAGCTGGCAGACATTTCCATATCAGCTGGTGACGGTGCTCCTCTTCACGGCCAGGCCGCCGTGTAAGTAAATCCAATACCAATTGCCCTTTGCAACAAGAGGTCACACAGCAACATTCTGCCATCCGGCTTTCATCTGCATACAGCCTGTCACATACATCGTTTTTCATTATTTCGCCGACGCGTTTCAAGGCAGTAAGCCTCTTCTTCTAGGGCTGCAAATCACCACATTGAAGGTTCGCATTTTACATTTGACTGACTTTATTTGTTTCCATGACCCCCAATGGGCGTTACTTCATGCAAAGTTCATGATGCATTATGGGGCATGCAGTTGGTGAATCTCAATGTGCTGAAAAAAGTTATGCATTTTAGTTAATCCTTTAGTAGGCGATGTTCGTGAAGGCTGCTTCGTTAAGCATTTAGAATGTTGCTCTTGAAAGGTCCCGAATTGTTCAGAACCAGGCTCGCCCAGCTGGCAGACATTTCCATATCAGCTGGTGACGGTGTTCCGCTTCACGGCCGGGCCGCCGTGTTAGTAAATCCAATACCAATTGCCCTTTGCAACAAGAGGTCACACAGCAACATTCTGCCATCCGGCTTTCATCTGCATACAGCCTGTCACATACATCGTTTTTCATTATTTCGCCGACGCGTTTCGAGGCAGGAAGCCTCTTCTTCTAGGGCTACAAATCACCACATTGAAGGTTCGCATTTTACATTTGACTGACTTTATTTGTTTCCATGACCCCCAATGGGCGTTACTTCATGCAAAGTTCATGATGCATTATGGGGCATGCAGTTGGTGAATCTCAATGTGCTGAAAAAAGTTATGCATTTTAGTTAATCCTTTAGTAGGCGATGTTCGTGAAGGCTGCTTCGTTAAGCATTTAGAATGTTGCGCTTGAAAGGTCCCGAATTGTTCAGAACCAGGCTCGCCCAGCTGGCAGACATTTCCATATCAGCTGGTGAGGGTGCTCCTCTTCACGGCCGGGCCGCCGTGTGAGTAAATCCAATATCAATTGCCCTTTGCAACAAGAGGTCACACAGCAACATTCTGCCATCCGGCTTTCATCTGCATACAGCCTGTCACATACATTGTTTTTCATTATTTCGCCGACGCGTTTCAAGGCAGGAAGCCTCTTCTTCTAGGGCTGCAAATCACCACATTGAAGGTTCGCATTTTACATTTGGCTGACTTTATTTGTTTCCATGACCCCCAATGGGCGTTACTTCATGCAAAGTTCATGATGCATTATGGGGCATGCAGTTGGTGAATCTCAATGTGCTGAAAAAAGTTATGCATTTTATATATATATATTTATTTATTTTTCCTGCCATTTCTCTCCTGTGAAGCCAAGCCAGAGATTAAGGGCGGACAAACGCCCGAAACGCGTAGGATTAATTGGCGTATTTCCATGCTGTAACAGTGAGGTTGTAATACTCTTCAGTCCTGTAATTAAAAGGAAATCACCATGACGATGTGTTGCGCCTTCACTGTTGGGAGCTTTTCGTTTGGAGATATATATATATATATATATATATATATATACATATATATATTACCTACTGGTGGTCGCCAGTAGGTACTTATAGTTAGGACCATGTTTCCATACGAAAAGCGATTTTGACTTACCTATATCTTTGTCTCCATTTCATGAATCTTCACAAAAATCCCCCCAAAGAGTGCCCGGCAATTCTAGTTGTGCATGGAAAGTTTTAGGGTGATCTGTCAGGGGGAGGCAGACAAAAAGGGGGGTAAAAAAGTGTGGTTCCAATGTTAATTCCCATAGAGTTTTTAGACATGCCTGCAGGCTGAACCGCTTGACAGAATTACACCACATTTGGCAGAAAGAAAGGTTTTGTTCTGGAAATCACACTTTTTTTGTTATTTGGTGTAAATCTGTTCAATAGTTTTGGAGATATTAAATGACAGTAACATTTGCATATTTGGGTGGAGCCTAAGCATAGATCTCATCGTGGGAGCTGAGTGACTGCCAGCATTTCAACCAGGAAGTGTTGGCAGCCATCTTGGGACCAATGTACATGATAGCACCCCATTGCAGTGAATGACAGATTTTGAGGGTCACAAAAAGGAGAACGTATAAAGAGTGATTTTAGTCAATCAATCAATCATTTGTAAAGCGCACTACATACCAGCGAGGGTCTCAAGGAGCTGGGGGCATGGGGGGCTACTGATCGAGCAGCCATGTCTTGAGTATCCTCCTGAAGGTCAGCAGGTCTTGGGTCTGTCGGAGGCTCAGTGGGAGGGTGTTCCATGTCTTGGCGGCGAGGTGGGAGAAGGATCTCCCACCAGTGGTTGTTCTTCGGATGCGCGGGACGGTGGCGAGTGAGAGGCCGGCGGAGAGTAGCTGGTGGCTGGGGATGTAGAAGGAAAGCTATCTGTTGAGGTAGGCTGGGCAGGTCTTGTGGAGTGCCTTGTGTGCCTAGCTGAGGAGCTTGAAGGATATCCTCTTGTTGAAGGGGAGCCAGTGCAGGTTTCTCAGGTGGGGGGTTATGTGGCGTGGTACATCGAGGATCAGTCGTGCTGAGGCGTTTTGGATGCGTTGTAGTCGTTTGATGAGCTTGGTCGGGGCTCCCGCGTGGAGGGTGTTTCCGAAGTCGAGTCTGCTGCTGACGAGGGCCTGGGTGTCTGACTTTCTTGTATCTGTCGGGATCAATGTGTAGATCTTGCAGAGCATGCGCAGGGTGTTGAAGCAGGAGGAGGATACAGCGTTGACTTGGTTGGTCATTGAGAGAGTTGAGTCGAGGATGATTCCCAGGTTGTGTGCATGGTCGGTGGATGTCAGGGCTTCCCCCAGTGCCGTCGGCCACCAGGAGTCGTCCCAGGCTGAAGGGTTGGAGCCGAGGATGAGGATCTTGTTCAAGTTCAACTTCAGAAGACTGGTCTTCCTTCTAGTCGGCGATGGCCTTCATTCTTTCATGGAGGTTGGCTTTGGCGGTGATGGGGTCCTTGGTGAAGGAGAGAATCAGCTGAGTGTCGTCAGCGTTGGGAATTATGTTGAGGTCGTGCTGTCGGGCTACATGTGCGAGCGGGGCCATGTAAATGTTGAACAGCGTCGGGCTGCAGTAGGATCCCTGGGGTACGCCGCAGATGATCTTGGAGGCTTTGGAACGGAATGGGGGTAGGCGGACGCTCTGGGTTCTGCCAGAGAGGAAGGTGGTGGTCCAATCCAGGTCCTTGTCTCGGATCCCTGCGGCGTGGAGGCATACACGTAGTGTGTAGTGGCAGACGGTGTTGAAGGCGGCGGAGAGGTCTAGGAGGATGAGTGCTGCGGTCTCGCCGTTGTCCAACTGGGTCCTGATGTCGTCGGTGGCGGCAATGAGGGCAGTCTCAGTGCGTGGTTGCTGCGGAACCCTGACTGGGAAGGGTCCAGGATTCTATTTACTTTGAGGTATCAGGTTAGCTGTCTGTTGATGGTTTTCTCGATGACCTTGGCCGGGAAGGGGATCAGAGATGGTCCGGAAGTTCTTGAGGTCTCCTGGGTCTGCCCTAGGTTTTTTGAGTAGGGCGTTGATCTAGGCGTGTTTCTAGATCTCTGGGAAGGTCGCGTTCTCGAGGGAGAGATTGATTATGTTGCGCAGGTGGGGTGCGATGGAGCTGCTTGCTCTGTTGAAGACGTGGTGCGGGAATGGGTCTGACGGAGGGCCAGAGTGGACTGTGCGCATGGTCTTGATTGTGTCATCGATGCTCACGCTGACCCAGGCTAGCAGGGGGTCGTGGTCGATGGTGTGCGGAGGGTCTGTTGTGTTGCTCTCTGTTGGGGCTGTCTGAGTGTTGAAGCTGTCGTGGATGTCTGCTATCTTGCGTTGGAAGAAGGTGGCAAGGGAGTCGCACAGGGCTTGCGAAGGCAGGATGTTGTTGGTGTTGGAGCTGGGGTTGGAGAGTTCCTTTGCGATGTTGAAAAGCTCCTTGCTATTGTGTGCGTTGTTGTCGAGGCGGTCTTTGAAGGAGGTCCTCTTGGCCGCCCTGATGAGGTGGTGGTGGTTGCGGATGGAGTCCTTGTGTACTGCATGGCTGTCCGGAGTTTGTTCGCTGTGCCATTTCTTCTCTAGTTTCCGGCAGGCTTGCTTGGAGGCTAGAAGTTCTGGGGTGAACCAGCTGACCCTCTTGCTGGTGTCTCTGTGGGGCAGTTTCTTCTGTGGGGCAAGGGTCTTGGTGCAGTCCTCGATCCAGCGTCTGAGGCTGTGGGCAGCATCGTCGGTGCTGGAGGGTTCGGTGGGTGGGCTGAGAGCGAGGTTTGCGTGTAGTTGGTCTTCTGTGATTTTGCTTTAGCAGTGGCTGTGGATCTGTTGGGTGCGGTGGTGTGTGGTGGGTTTCTGGAAGGCGAAGTGGATGCAGCAGTGGTCGGTGCAGAGGAGTTCGGTGGTAAGGCTGATGGAGATGTGCAGGCTTGAGGAGAAGACTGGGTTGAGCGTGTGGCCGGGGGAGTGGGTGGGCATAGTGACGAGTTGCTTCAGTCTGAGGTTGGCGAGGTTATCGATCAGGGTTGTGGAGTTGTTAAAATATAAATCATTAGTTGATGGTACCATACTAATTTTAGGACTTGTGGTGTGCTTTACGTTGATTTTACCCCTTGGAAAAGCTTTCTGCTGGGATTTCATGAACCATGTTTGAGAGAAAACTGTTTTCTCATGATTTTCCCATAGAGGTTATGGAAGGTGCTACATAAGCTAAAATGAGAGCATATTTTCTGCAAATTCACACTATCTTTCTTAGCCATTTTAAAATGAAGTCTGGCATTCTTAGTGAAACATGTACTTCCAACAGGAGCAGCCTCTCAATTGATTTCCTTGTGATCTACTACAGCCTCCCACAGTGTTCTAAAGACCAACTAGAGCACCAACAGTGTTACTTATGACAAACGTATGGCACGCCTGAAGCCATGTGGATTGAATCAAGCTGATAAAACTTAAAACATTTAATTTAGAAAGGAGCAAAATGAGGGGGTTCAGTGTGTCATACAAACTAAGGTTACTGCTGTTAAAAAAATGTGGACACATTTAAAGTGAGATCCCAAATATTTTCCTCTTCTATTTCATTAATACATTCTGACATGCAGACTGAAACATGCACTTTCAACACCAGGAGCAGACTGCCAGTTTACTCCCTGGTAACCAGCAGCTTACTACAGTGTTCTAATGATCAACTAGAATGCTAACATTCTGAAATTATGTCAAAAGTGTGGCACATCTGAACACCAACTTGATAGAATCAAAGTAGAAAACTGAAAGCATTTTCTACTGAGATAAATACAATAAATTAGAAAATGAGGAAACTTCATAACAAATAAGTCTCCCAAGATGGCCACCAGAGAAAAAGAGCCCAAAGATAGCACAATTATCACCAAAATGTAGCCCAAGTACAGGCCTATGACAAAAGTTAGCAAAACCCTTCTTTTTTTGTTGCATTAGTATATAGCACAGACTTGACCCAAAGGCATAGGAGTGCTTTACATAAGCATCAGTTACATTACACAAGGACACATTCATTTTGGTTTTAGCCATGGGGAGATTAAGGGATTTGCCCAGAATCACAGGAGGTTGAGCTAATGCTGAAACTCGAGCTTGGTTCCCCGTTGCAAAATCTGCAGCCTTCGCTCTAATGCCACATTCTCTCCCTTAAGTGTAACATATAATAAAGTGATCAACTGGAAAACAAACATAAAAATAGCAAATTATTTAAAAGTGCTTTTTGACTGTTTTAGTTGTTTAGAGTACTAACTGTAATATCTATGGGAATAAAACCTTCTCATGGAGGAGGTGTAGTGGCAAAAAGATGACTACGCTGTGCAGGTGGGAGGGGCAGTGGCAGCACAAAAGATCATGGAGGGCAGGGAAAGGGGGCTGGGACAACAAACCAACCATGCAGTGCAGGCAAGAGAGGCTGTGGCAATATAAAAGAAAATTGATGGCAGAAGGAGTAACCAGTGGTAATACAACCATAATGTCATCAGGCTCGATTCAGGCAAGAGACTCCTGATGTTTTTAAACCCAAAAGGTCTGTATGTATCTGTCTCATGCCTAAAATCTCCTCTTTTTCAATGTAAGTCATTGGGGAAAATCAATTCCCCTGCTTTTTTTCTTCAAAATCGACCTATTTCCAAGTTCAAAATGTCGGCAAATAAGGTACATTGGATCATGGAAGGCAAAAGGAATGGGGTAGGGACATTGGCTCAGGTAAGAGAGGGCAGGAGGGACATAGGCAGGGTCATCAAACTGACCTTACAGGGCAGGCGTTAGGGGTTGCAGCAGCACAATACACCAAACAGGACAAGCGGGCTGCAGTACCGCACAACAAATCATGTAAAGCAATAAGGAGGGGACAGTGCATGTAAATGGACAGCAGAGAGCAAGTGGGGAAAAGGCAAAAGCGGCAAGCTGACCATACCTAGACAGACAGGTGGGACAGTTGCAGCATAAAGGACCATGAAGGGAAGGAGGAGTTGCACCTGGGACCTGAACCTACACAATGCTGGCTCCACCTCCTGTGGTGCGGCTGATGTCCCTAGCCTGCCCTGTGAATAGGGAGAGGGACTGAGCAAAACAAAGTGCTCCAGAACCAGTTCTAACTGATTCTCCCCTTGCTCTACATTTTGTGAGAAAGGAAATGTGTGTATAAGAAGAGGCTGTGCAAAAACAACAGTTGATGGACAGAATGCAGAACAATGTCATACATTAGCCCCAGTACAGAGATCTGGGTCTAAATCCATAGTTTTTTTGCACTCCACACCACCCCAGTTCAGACATGACCATATGCAAATCAGCCTTGACCCTGTGCCTCATGGGAACAGTCCAGCCCGAACTGCCAAGCCATGTCTTTCCTGGACCGGAATCAAGCATCCTAGGACCGGTTTCTGGCTATCAGCCGTCTTCAGCCAGGATAGCTTGACTCCAGTGGTGTGGAGAGCATGGGACTCACGTCTGAGCATACCCATCCCACTCGGGGTAACAAATGCAAAAACAACAGTTGATGGACAGAATGCAGAACAATGTCATACATTCACCCCAGTACAGAGATCTGGGCCTAAATCCATCGTTTTTTTTGCACTCCACATCACCCCAGTTCAGACATGACCATATGCAAATCAGCCTTGACCCTGTGCCTCATGGGAACAGTCCAGCCCGAACTGCAAAGCCATGTCTTTCCTGGGCCGGATTCAAGCATCCTAGGACCGGTTTCTGGCTATCAGCCCTCTTCAGCCAGGATAGCTTGACTCCAGTGGTGTGGAGAGCATGGGACTCACGTCTGAGCATACCCATCCCACTCGGGGTAACAAATGCAAAAACAACAGTTGATGGACAGAATGCAAAACAATGTCATACATTCACCCCAGTACAGAGATCTGGGCCTAAATCCATAGTTTTTTTGCACTCCACACCTCCCCAGTTCAGACATGACCATGTACAAATCTGCCTTGACCCTGTGCCTCATGGGAACAGTCTAGCCCGAACTGCCAAGCCATATCTTTCCTGGACCGGAATCAAGCATCCTAGGACCGGTTTCTGACCGGTTTCTGGCTATCACCATGTAAAATGTTCTCTTGTTCCTGACTTGAGGGGGGCCTGCTGCTGCTGGGCGCCAGGAGGAACCGCCACTGGGGACTGCCTCCCTGCTGGAGGGCCCTATGAGCTGGCCCTTGGGCCCAGGTTTTGCCCCCCCTGCATTCTGCAAGACTTTCCCTGGACTATGCTCTGGTGCCTTGGGAACGTTTGACCTTTGTGTTTGATGGAGCACTTTGCACTCTGCAGCCGAGGAGCAGCGCTTCTAATTTCAGCGGCAGCACGGAGCTGCGATCCTTTTAAAAAGGAATCCCCAGCGTGGAGATTCCCCCCCTACATTATTGCCACGTGTGGTTGCCGATTTGCCTGCCTCTAAATGGCAGGTGTCCACCCCGCATCTTGGTAATTTGCTCTGTGCATTTAAAACAGCGGGTGCCCACCCCTCTGTTTCCTGCCTCCAAGCGGGTGGCCCCCCTGCATGCTGAAAGGCGGGTGCCTACCCAGCTGTGGCAGCTGCTGTGTGGCAAGTGGTCACCCTGCATCTTGGGCTTGAAGTAGGAGGTGGCCGCGATCAAGTGCCATGACCCGGAATTGGAGCAGCCTGACAGTGGGTGGGGCCTCGCGCCCACATCAACCGAAGCTGCAGCGGGGCTCCCATGTAGAAGGGAGAGCCCTGTGCGTGTTGCTGCTTGTGTCGGCAAAAAGCAGGAAGAGGATGGGAGCCTACACTGCGCTCCTGTGCATGCTGCAAGGACTGCAGCAGCCTGATAGCGGAGGGGGCCCAAGGCACATTGCCGGTGCCTGCCCCCACTGCAGAGGAAGACGAGCTACTGCGGAGCCTACCCAGCAGAGGAGAACCTCCTCAGTACTGGCCCCAAGAAGAAAGGAGACCACGAGGGAGTCCCAGGTGAGTGGGATGTCCCCCCCCAAGTCCGGTTCCTGTTCTTCATGAGCGGTCCCGCACGGCAGCGGACCCCTCCAACGTTGGGAGACACCTTTTTTTCCTGCGATTTAAGAGTTCCCCTGCTACAGCGGGACTCCAGAAATAAATTCTAAATCACCAATAGCCATTTCTCCAGAACCTCAGAAACACACATAACATTCAACAGTGGGGCCCATTGCACTGCATACTTACTCTGTCCATTTAATTTAGCTCAAAGATTTGACCATCAACTCAGGAGTCTCACTACAAAATTTGGCGAAGTGTCTAAACCTATTTAACTATTTTATTTTACACCTGCAATATAACACAGTTTACCATGGTTTTAATTTAAACACCATTTTATACCGACACACCACCATAATGGCAATGGATCTGCTAGAACAAAAATTCATGTGAATTATAGTAATGAAACCCTTCTGTTTACCTCCCACCATTCTAATATTTCCCTATTAGTTGTTACCTAGCAAATAAGCCACATAAATGTGGTTTATACTTACATAACCATCGACCTTTTAGCACAAAACGTTTACAATAAGCACATTTACATTGCATTTTGTTTATAATTAAGCTGCGCATTAATTCACATCACAATGACAACATATATTAATTATTTATTTTACTCCATGCAAGCAAGATTAGTATTTCCCACGTGTTTATGAATGCATATTACTCTAAGGTTGGTTATTTAAACATGTCACATCATTAGTAAATGTTAACATTATGGAACATTAACTTCCTGAGGGGCACACAAAATTTTGCGTTTACCCCCTCGCTCCATCAATTCCCTCATCTGGTGATCCTATCACCAAATATTCTCCCATAATTTTGAAAAATTTAACAGAACATGTTTCAAGTTCTTCACATTAGTATGATCTATACTCTAGTATCCTTCTCCTTTATTTCTTTAAAAAATTTCTCTCTGACTTCTTCCATCTCTATTACATTCTTTTCTCTTTCTCTTGCTTTTCTCTCTTGAATTGTCTTCTTTATTGACTTTCTAAAATCTCTTCTACTCTTGCATATACAACATAGTCTTATCAGAAAAATCACTATTACTATTATTGTTATTGGTATTAATATTTTTCCTACTATAGAACTACCTATTTCTTAAAACCAATGTTTAATTGCTGTTAGACTTCTACCTAATTTCTCAAGAACACCTTCAACCGCCCGTGGTTCAATCTCTTTATGTAAATTTGTAATGTTTGTAATATACCTTTCTAAATTTTGACTTTTATCTGGAATATAAGTACAACAATGTTGCACTTTCAATATCCTACAGACTCCTCCCTCTTTTGCTAAGAGTATATCAAGGGCAAGTCGATTTTGCATTACATGGCAACCATTTCAGTATCAACCATCAGTAAACCTCCTGCAGTATCTGTTGACAATCGATCAACTATTGTGGACAATTTTCTAATTCTGTTTGCATTGAATGAAATTGCCACTGCTGGTATCAGGGCTCCAAAAACATCACAGATTATTTCTAATACACTCTCTCTTTTCTTTCTACTAAGAACTATACCTATCTCATGTTTACCATTAGTACCTCTATCTACATGAACATTTTTTGGAAAGACCAAACCCACATACCAAGTTCCATACCAATGGTCTGGTAGCTTATAATAAGCTCTATTCCCACAAATAAAATAAATACCCGGGAAAACAGGATCTTTTCCTCCTTTAAATCCCCAGCCCCCTATAATTCTATAGGTGTCCCTACTTTGACTTGCACCCACAAAGTAATTGTCATACACAGTATTGTCTCTTCTTATACAAAATTTCCCTAACATTGGTGTATCTATGTTTATAGCTACATTCACATTTTTATCATCCAGATTTCCATCATTAAATGTCCAATATTTAGATTTTTCATGTTTAACTTTCTCACTTCTTTTATAAGCCATTCTCCTCTCTTCAACCATATCTAGAAAAGTCCTTTCCTCCAATCTTAATTTACATGTCAAATTATGTTTAAAAGAAAACTCATGAGATAACTCTTCCATTTGCAAAAAATATTCTCCCATAACTTTTCCAGGTCTCTTTTTGTTTAATGAATTATCAACCCTTAATTTAGCAAAAATCGCATCTGTGTTGGAATAATGATGTTCCAATCTTCCAAGCTGATAAAAACAAACTTGCAATCACACTACAAGTTACTCCATATGTAAGAGGAAGGTGATGATACGTCACACCTTCTGACACTGATGCAGGCAATTTTTACACAAACATAACAGTCATAAACATTCATGGTGTTGATATATTCAAGTAATAGCTTTGAAAATGTATTTTTCGAATAGTCACTGATGGATCTATCTTGATGCAACTCTGGTTTATACACATGAGTCTCATGAACCTCCACTTTCTCACTTGGCTTATTCAAACTCGACTTTGATTTTAATTTTGTTAAATTATCCTGGAAAGGAATAACAATAGCTAAAATTATCCATAATATTATCAATAATCCCATACAAATGGAACAACATCTACACCATTTTCTAAAATAGAACACTTCGTTTTATGATTCTTTGTTGGCATTTTCTCTAACAGTGTTTCTTCGACCTTGTGTCACCTATAGACTCTACAATATCAGTTCACTAACAGTGTTTCTTCGACCTTGTGTCAATTCTATTCTAATCTATATTATAAATTATTTCTCTAACAAGTTTTCTTCAACCTTATGTCAACTCCGACCTCTTCTATATTTACAATATTCGGCCCACAGGACTACAGATGTTTACTTAATATCATATACCTTGATTATCAATCATTTTTCTCTTAAGTTGACTTCTTTACTCACTTTTCCTAATTTCTTTTGGGCAGTACAAATTATCCTGACTGCTATTAACTTCAGCAATAGGTGATAGGACTATATAGGTCCACTCAGGCGATTTATATTTCTGATTTGGTCGTCTTACTCTTTTTGGCCTATGCACAACCTCTATTTTCTTTCCCAATGTTTCTTTCTGACTGGTGATCTCATTCACCTGCTCTTCTGTCTCTTTTGCTTTGTTTACAAGCTTAAATCTCAGTCCACGGGTTTCTTCAGGCCAATTATCTCCCTTACGGATTCTCTTGGTCTTTGGTTCTATTGTGTTATGCTCCACTCTCCAAGCTCTTTTCCTTAGACTTTTTCTTAACACAATTTCATCTGAACTGTCATCAGTTTCACTTTCTGTATCTTCTGCTGTGTCATTGATTATGATTTTCACAATGTCTTTATCTTCATCAGATTCAGCTTTCTTTTCAGTTACTCTGTTAGGAACACCTTCATAACTGGTACTCTGAATCTCATCCTTTTCGTGAGTCACTTCCTCTTCTCCAGTTTCAGGATTTCCATTCCTGCCTTCAGAGTTTTCAGATTTCTCTTCAGCTTTTTCCTCTGCAAAGACTCTATCTTCACTTGCTTTTGCGTCTTTTCTGGTGTCTGTTTTTACCGATTCTCGACCTTCAAGTTGATCTTCGGAATCTGGTATCTCCACAATCTCCCTTTCACCTTCACCTTTAGACGGAGAACTGGCTTCTGATACTTCCAGATGTCGATGCTTCTGTCGATCTTCAGTATCTGGATTCTCTTCTGATTCAGCTTCAGAATCAGAGTCAGTTGTACTCTTACCGTCGTATGGGTATTCAGGTGTAGGCACACGGATGGTGATGGCTGGCATGTACCCACCTCTTCAATCCAGCACACTTGACTGCAGTTGTACTGACCAGGATTACCTGTCGTGGCTTCTGCCACCGAGGTACCAAACAGTTTCTTCTGCGATGTACTTTCACCCGAACCCAGTCTCCAGGGACTAGATCATTAGCTGGATTTTTCTCTTTAGAATTTGACTCAGTTCCCACCTGGTGGAGCACAGAAGTTACCACATCAGACAGATTTTTGCAGTAGTCCAATATGATATCATCATTTATGTTTAGCAATTTATTAACAGGTACATAAGCTTGTCTCATAACCCTGCCCATCAAGATTTCCTGTGGACTTAATCCAGTTTTCCTGTCAGGAATACTTCTCAATGTCATCAAAACAAGTGGCAAAGCATCTGGCCACTTAAGTCATGTTGCCAAACACATCTTTGCAATTCTATTTTTAATGGTTCCATTTACCTGCTCTACTACCCCTGAAGCCTCAGGTCTGGGTTGACAATGCAGCTTCTGGCGAATGTCCAGAGTTTCACAGATCATTTGCATCAACTCATTTTGGAAATGTGGTCCGCGGTCTGAATCAATGGACACTGGGAAACCGAACTGCGGTATTATTTCTCGTAATAACAATTTAGCAACAGTTATTCCATCATTCCTTCTTGTAGGGAATGCTTCAACCCATTGGGGGAACAAACAGATTATCACAAGAACATATCTAAGTCTGTTGCATGGAGGCAATTCCACAAAATCCATCTGAACTCTCGTGAATGGACCACCCTCCCGTCCCATGGTTCCCAAACTCACAACGGTTCTTCTGTTTGGATTGAATTGTTGGCACACTAGACATCTTTGGCACAAACTCTCAGCAATAATCCTAAATTTAGGATTATACCAAGTTTGTCTGAAAAGATGAACCATGGCATCTCTTCCAATATGGGCTTGACCATGGTACATTCGGGCCTTATCTGAAATCATGCTATCGGGTATTACTGGTCTTTAATCTTTGTAAACCCAAATTTCATCTTCTTCTCGCTGTCTACATCCTGCCTTTAGCCAAATATCCTTCTCTTCTGATTCTGCCTCCTCCTGTATCTGCTTCACTTCCTACCATGTCTCAACTACAGTGGTTAGCTTCAAAGGACTCGGAACATGTTCTTTTGATTTGTCTCGATTGATTGAAATTAGATTTTTCGCACAATGCTTATCAATGGCATCTGCATAATTATTTCCTTTAGAAATATAATCCTCATTCTTTTTATGTGCTGTACACTTTACCACAGCTATTCTTGCAGGAAGCTGAATTACATCAATCAGTATCTTCACAAACTCAGCATTCCGAATGGGTGTTCCCGCTGAAGTTAAATAACCTCTTTGAGACCAAAGCTAACCATAATCATGAACAACTCCATAACCATATTGACTATCAGTCACTATGGTTACTTTCCCCTCTTTTCCCAGTTCACATGCTCGTATCAAAGCAATCAACTCTGACACTTGAGCAGAATGAATTCCTTTAAAACAAGATGCTTCCAACACTTCTACTACTGTGCAAATGGCATAAGCAGCACTCAAAATACCGCTTTCTGTTCTCAAACATGATCCATCTACAAACATCACATAATCTGATTCAGGTAATGGTTCGTCCTTAATGTCCGACCTGGGTTTTATGCAATACTCAAGAACATCCAGACATTTATGATCAAGTTCACCTTTCTCTTCTGCTTCAATAGTGTCAGGTAATAATGTAGAAGGATTAACATTCACACATCTGGCAATGGTCACATTTTCAGCTCCCAAAATTACCTTTTCATAACGAGTCATTCTGCTGTTAGCCATGTATTGTGTCTTTGCTCTTGTGAGGAGAATCTCCACTGAATAAGGTACATACACCCTCACAGGAAATCCCATCGCAATTCCTTCACTCCGCTCCAGGCTTACACTGGTTGCTGCTACTGCTTTCAGACATCCTGCCAAAGCCTTTGCAACAGGGTCCAAAACAGCTGAGAAATATGCAATTGGTTTTCTCATTTTTCCATGTCTCTGAATTAATACTGACAATGCACATCCTTCTCGCTCACTGCAGTACAGTTCAAACTCTTTTTCATACTCAGGTATTCCTAAAGCTGGTGCTTCACACAGTTTTGTTTTCAATTGTTCAAATGCTTCCATTTCAGTTTTGTTCAAAACTATTGGATCTCTGATATCTGCTTTTGTCAGTCTCTGCAATGGTTTTGCAATCAATGAAAATCCACTAATCCACTGTCCACAATAACCTACCATTCCTAGGAACATTCTTACTTGTCTTTGATTTCTGGGCGTTTGCATTCCTTGTATCATTCTGATTCTTTCTATTGTGACTTGTCTGATTCCTTTTGCAATCTTATGGCCTAAATATTGTACTTCTTTCTGACAAAACTGCAATTTTAACGGAGACTCTTTATGTCCTTCTTCTGCCAAATGATTCAACAATGCTACTGTGTCACTTACACATGCATCTTTTGTTTTAGATGCAATCAAAAGATCATCTATGTGCTGTACTAATACAGACTCTCTAGGCTTGTTCAGACTTTCTAATGATTTCTTTAGCAACTGGTTAAAAATCGATGGACTCTCAGTGTACCCTTGTGGAATTCTACACCATGCTAGAATACGATTTTGGAATCGGAACGCAAAAATTGTCTGACTTTCTGTATGTAATGAGACAGTAAAGAACGCATTGCAAAGGTCAATCACTGTATACCACTCTGCATCATGAGGAATTTGGTACAAAATCACTGCTGGATTTGGAACAATCGGGCAATATGGGACAACAATTTTATTAATTTTTCTAAGGTCCTGAACAATTCTAAATGTTCTGTTTGGCTTTTTCAATCCCATGATTGGTGAATTACATGGGCTGCTTTCTATTTCTCTAAGAATTCCTTGCTCAATCATTTTGTCAATCACTGGAGTGATTCCCTCAATTATTTCTGCAGTCATCTTATACTGAGGTATATTTGGGTAACTTGCACCTTCTTTTACTGTTACTTTTACAGGATCAACACCTTTCATCAATCCTATTTCTTTTCCAGTAAAATCCCATACTTCCTCTTTCACTAATTCTTTCAATTCAACAGGAATCTTTTCTCAATCAAAAACAGGAAATAACATGCTCTGCTCTGCCTCAATCATGAGCATCATCATTTTGTACAAACTGTCTTCATCTGGAGTTTGCAATTCTATGCCATCTGGTGAACAATATATGGCACAGTTCATTTTACACAGTATATCCTTACCTAGCAGATTAACAGGTCTACTGTCACACACCACAAATCGATGCATATCTTTTTAACTTCCAATTTCTACTTCAACTGGTTCTGTCAAAGGGGTTTGTATCTGTCTATTTGCTACACCTACAACTTGGATGGACTCTCCTGAGAGAGGAAGATTTTGAATTTCCACTGATCTTACAGTAGAACGGGTAGAGTCCACTAGGAAAGTTATTTCTACATCATTCACCTTTCCGTTCACAAATGGACCAGACTGATCTACCTCAAGAGTGGCTCCAAGCACACACTCTTCTCCCTCTCTCAGGCACCATCATAAACTTTCATCCGACTCACTGCCACTCTCTTCTTGTAACCAATACTGAGGACACGCATTCACTCTTTGCGGTCTTTTTACCTGTTCACCTCCGCTGAATCCTGTCTCTGCACTGTATCTCTGCTGATTTACACTGTTTGGCAGTGGCGGTTGTGGCACCTGACTTTGCTGATTTGCTATCTGCTGTTGTTGCTGTTGTGGATTTACCTCAAACTGCACCTGCGAATTCAATGAATTATTTTCCGCATTAACTCTTGGCGGACATTTACACTCTTTCTTCCAATGCCCTAACTTGCCGCAATTAAAACAAGGATGCTTCTTCTTTAATTCATCAATGTTTCCCACTAACTTTGGTTTACCCTTAAAGTTTCCTTGATTCCCTGCATTCTTATTTTCCATTTGTGCTACTTGCTGTTCCGCTACCTTTACTTGTGCCCACATGGCTTTTTCTTTTAGCTTTTTCTGTTTTGCATCAATTTCTTCACTGTAATATTTTTCTTTTCTTAAAACATCATCCACAGTACCTGACTGCCATCCTATCATGTTATGTCGAATCATATCTCCAATCTCTGGTCTTAATCCATACACAAATCTGTATATGAAATGGCTCATATCTTTCTCGTTTAATTCATCATAACCACTATATTGTTTAAAGACTAACAACAATCTTTCAATCTTTTTTGGTTCCTGTGTGGTCCTGTCTATTTCTACCCAATCAGTTTCTTTTGGAGGTATTTTATTTTTCAGCCATTTTATTACCTGTTCATATTTTCGCATCACGTCGGGTGATGGAGCTCCTGTAACTTTATCTCTGGCAAATTCTTCCCTTTGCCAGTCTATAGCTATTTTGCATTCTGACCATAAATCTGCTGGCACTGCTATGTCAAACAATCCATCCAGATCAATCCACAGAACTTTTGACACTTTCACAAATCTATCTACTTGTCAATACCATTCTACCGGTTTCTCTCTCAATCTTGGGAAATCATTAGTGAACGACAATATATCCTGTCTGCTCCAAGGAACATGGACATATCCTCCTCCAGGTATCTCTCTCATAGGAAAATCAGCTGCTACTGCCTTTTTTTCCCTGACCGGAAAAGCTAATGTAGATTTATCATTATTTTCTTCCTTCTTCTTTGCCCGCTTATGTCTCCATTTACTTACATCTCCCCATCTTCGCAATAGTACAATTAGCTCTTTTATCTGCAACAAACTCCCTGCAGTATTCATGTTTTCAATGTCTCTTTCTGCAAAATCCACTCTGTATGATTTCTGTAATGATTTGAATTTTGAAAATTCCACTCCCAATTCATTCACTAATTCCTCCAATTGATCATTCACTGATTTAGCTCTCCATGTAATGCTTTTACACATAAACATAGGTTCATCATCCTGATACATTTTCAGTCTCTCTGTACCAATTGTTCCAATTATTAATTCTTCCATATCCACTTTTAGTTTTGCCACATCCAATATTTTCGGCTCACTCTCTTTTAATTTCAAAGTTTTAATCCAGTCACTCAACTCCCTATCTGACAGTCCTACAGGAGTTTGTATTAAATCTATTTTATCTAGACTTTTCTCTGGGGTTGCAGAGTCAGATTCTGCACCCATTGGGTATCTGTACAATGAACTCTGCTTGAAAGTTAATTCGGGTGGATTCACATTAATAACTCGCCTTATTTCGGACATATCAGGATAAAAATTCTCTCTTGCTTTTTGCAAACTTTGTTGTAACGGAATTGTCAAGCTTGGTTCTTTTATTTTCTGATTTTCAAATACTGGTATTACCGGTCCTATCGTTACAGGGACAGTTACTCTTTCCATGTTTTTAGTAAGATTCTGAATTAATTCTTCTGCAGAATGTTCATAATCAGAAATATTGCTCGCACATCATTTCTATTTTCACTACTTTGCACACTTCTGTGTGAATCATTCCTTGATACAGGAGAACCTGTAATTCTAGCTTCCGCAACAGGTGTATTTGGAACATATCTAACCTCTACTCTGTCTGGCACATCTTTTAGACTCGAATATGGTCTTGGGCTTTCATCATTACTTTCATCCATTGCTGGAGCATTCGGAGTAGTCCATAAAGAACTTGGCTGATATGGTAGCGGTCTCCTATTTAATATTTCTTCTAATACAGCATCTTCTGATTCACTGTCACCATGACTCTCATTCACTGTCTCTATATTCTTTTTCTTTTCTGTACATTTCCGACCCTCATATTCATCCACTAATCTGACTGGATACATACCATCAAACATATTACTGTCTCTCCATCCACGCATCCTGCTTTCATGAGTTTCACCCAATAAATTTCGACCTCTACCTCTCGGTCTGATATGTCTGCATAGTCTTTCATTCTCCTTCTCAAGCATCTCATCTTCCCATTCAACTAAAGCCTCAAATTGTGTCGGTCTAGGTCTCAGCTCAAGCTTCATCATTTTGTCTCTTACAAATTTCTCAAAACTGCAGCATCTAGCGATCCTTCTTCAGGAAAAGCTAACACACCATCATCCTGAGTATATCTTGCCCAGTTTTCTAACCAAACACATGTATGGTAACCATATTTTGATAACATATAAGAAGCTGGCGTTTTCGGTGGAGGAAGTAATTTTCCCTCTCTAGTCACAATTTCTTTGTCTTTTGAAAAAGCATTCTTTAATTTCTTAAACCATGAAGGTTTCTTCTTCTCGTCTTCATAATAATAAGACATTTCTACGATAATTCTCTGTCTTACAAAAGATCGCGCTCTTCCCTGTTTGCTGTTCCGTACACCAACCTATCACAATGCGGTTTACACTAACGCACCAATTAGAACACAATACGTTTTTCTAAGTGCTTAACCATTCGTTTTGCTGCTTTTTCGTGATGAACCTATCAGCTCCTACTTTGACTTGGTCACGTGATCCAATCCCAGCGTGGCACTTTTGACGTCACCAGCGCTCCGGCTTCTGCAGCACCGACTGACCCCTCCTTTACAGGGTTTTTTCAAGAAGCCGTATTTACAAGATATTTTACAAAACCAGTTAGTAACTCACAGAAAACAATACCATTTGCCTGTTTCTCTAATAAAGTGATAGAATTTTCAATCACACAAGTATTCTGTAACCGGAGTAGACGACGCTTATCTCCTCAGAATTTTAGACTCGCCGATAAGGTAACACTACTGGCCTTATCCTTCTATCAGGCAATAACGAACTTGTGTCTATAGGAAAGCACATACAGAGATCTCTTTCTCCTCCTTAGAGACAATTCCAGAGTTTCACTTGAACGCGTTTTGCAACTACACTTACACACGTTCATACAGAAAACCCTATTCACATATACATGAACTCTGTATCGCTAGTAGGCAGCGCTTCTAAGTAACCCACCACAGAATTCCTCTATCGTTAGTAAAGTAGACGCCACTCCTTTACCCTTCTATCAAGCTTGGGTTAAGTCCTACTACTCTCCTCAGCGATACGTTTTAGTCAGGATAGGCAATGATCCCTATATTTGAAAGCCAAAATTTCATAAACTGTCCTCACTATACATTTATCCTTTCACACCTAATGTCTCTAAACAGTGATATATGATGATACCACGCAGGATATGACAATACTACTTCTTTGAAACAGACTAATGTACTGTGCGACTTTATTTGCCACACTTCCTCTGCCTGCAGACAGAGGCACTAGCTTCGCGCAACACTTGGAAGCTTTTCTAAATTACATACAACGTAATACGAACTCAACAGTTGTTAGTTCACAAATCTGTACATTTTAAACTCTATATAGTAGTTTATACATAATCCTAGCTAATTTCCTTAGCAACCACTACTCTGCTACCAAGTAATAACTGCTACAGCGGGACTCCAGAAATAAATTCTAAATCACCAATGGCCATTTCTCCAGAACCTCAGAAACACACATAACATTCAACAGTGGGGCCCATTGCACTGCATACTGGCTCTGTCCATTTAATTTAGCTCAGAGATTTGACCATCAACTCAGGAGTCTCAGTATAACATTTGGCGGAGGGTCTAAACCTATTTAACTATTTTATTTTACACCTGCAATATAACACAGTTTACCATGGTTTCAATTTAAACACCATTTTATTCTGACACACCACCATAATGGCAATGGATCTGCTAGAACGAAAATTAGGCATAGGAAAAATCAAAGACCCGCTTTTATATTATTCATTTATCTAATCTTTATTCAAAGCAAACTTTAGTACGTCCGACATTTAGGCATTTATTTATTTCTTTATTCAATAAGAATCTTTAACTTTATTTTCAAAAATGATCATTTATTTTTAAAGCTCAGAAATAGACATTTATTTAGAAGTTTAGCAAAAGTTTAGCAAAGAACAGAAAGTTCCAAGTTCATTCTCTCCTAACATCCCTAGCTAACACCCTCATCTTATCCTAGCAGACCTGCAAAGAAAAATAATCAGTCAGAAATTAAAGTCCTTACACTCCAAGTAATCGATCTTCAGTCCGGCAGCATCTCCAGAGGAAATCGAAAAAGCGACCCCTTCTAAGCAAAATCAGGGTTTTTTATACACTAAATCCCTAACTTAATCTATCTAAAAAGTAACTAACATCACCAATTCGAAACCTTATTGGACAAATTTGGGGTAGATGAGCGCTTCCTCATCATTACAGCATTGTTTTTCCCAATGAATCAGCAGAAAAATAAAGGTTCTTTTTTTAAGACAGTTCGTGGCCCAGGCGCATTCTGCAATCGTAACATACATCAGCTTTCACAGGTTTTGGGCATTACATCATTCATGCTTGACACCCATCCTAGGTTCTGGGGCAAGGTGGCCTTGAACTCCCCCTCAAGCACAGTCAGCTCACTCTCGCTGGCAGGCATCTTTGAGGCGCATGCGTAGACCAGTACTCGCTCGCAGTGGCTCAGAATGGCCATTTTCTTACTAGGCCTCACGGGCCACATTTGGAACTATCATAGAAACAAACACACATTCATGTTAATTATAGTAATGAAACCCTTCTGTTTACCTCCCACCATTCTAATATTTCCCTATTAGTTGTTACCTAGCAAATAAGCCACATAAATGCCGTTTATACTTACATAACCATCGACCTTTTAGCACAAAACGTTTACAATAAGCACATTTAAATTGCATTTTGTTTACAATTAAGCTGCGCATTAATTCACATCACAATTACAACATATATTAATTAATTATTTCACTCCATGCAAGCAAGATCAGTACTTCCCACGTGTTTATGAATGCATATTACTCTAAGGTTGGTTATTTAAACACATCACACCATTAGTAAATGTTAACATTATGGAACATTAACTTCACGAGGGGTACACAAAATTTTGCGTTTACCACCTCGCTCCATCACCCCGAGTGGGGCTCACAGGTACAGCTGTGCCCGTTCTCTTTGTCCTTGTGGGGGCATATTTGTTTTGGAGCCTGTGCTCCAAAGTGAGGGCATCGAGTTGCCCATGCCCCATTTCTCCCAGCTGCCTCGCTCGCAGAGGGCAGCTGCACCAAGAGGACAAGGGTGACTGTTCGAGAGCCCCAGGGCTCAGGCCATTTTCCCTGCTGCCCCGCCTGATAAAGGGCAGCGGCTACGTTTGGCACAGATTAGTTTAGGAGTCCCTGAGAGGGACAGATTTGGCCCAGGGACTGCCAGTGCCCACATTTGTGCATTTACAGCTGCTCATCAATTAGTGGGCAGCTGCCACGTTTAGACCTGTTCTCTTGCGTTGTTGCTTTTGGCTGCATGCGGAGCCAGCCCTGACTATTTTGGACATAGGGCGTTGGCGACCTATGAGAGGCCAGTTGGCCTGGAGACCATTTTCCTGTGTGGTGCCCCCGACTGGGGCGCACTATGTTTATGATGGTTAATGCCTATTGTGATTTGTGCATAATGTACTTATGCATCTGCCTGATACCTCTAAATGTGTCTTATGGTTGGGAGGTTGTTGTGCCTAGTATGATTTATGCAAGTAAGTTTATGTTTCACTGCGTGATTTATGCCTAACGTGATTATTAGTGCGTAGTGTGTTCCTACCTTTTACCAGTGGTTACTGGTTGGGTTCTACAAGTCTTATTTTGTGCTTCAGTTATTCTATGTTCTACATCTATTATTTCTACTGCGTGGAAATCCGGACTGCTTTGGGGATCGATGCGGCGGCGTGCTGGTTTCTTCAGCTATGATCCCTCGATGTATCGGTTCTTGCAGCTGCAACAGGTGCTGCATCGGTTCTGCAGTGGTGCGGCGATGCGTGGAGATTCTTCTTGCACGTCGGTGCTGCATCAGAAAAACAGCAGAAAAAGAGCAATGTGTTGATTTCTTCAGTTCTTCTTTTCCTCCTGCTCCCAAACAGCAGGAACAACCTCCAAAGGCCCCAAACTGGAACAGGCACCTCCTAGCAAGTCAGAACTCTCAGCAGCAGAGTTCAGGGGAGCTGGGGATGAAATATTTGTGTCATTGAGACTTCAGAATAGGAGGAGAGCACACACAAGCCCTTTGAGATCTTCTTCACGCAGGTTTACAGCAAAGTTCCAGTCTTTGTAAGCGCTGAGATGCCCCAAGTGAGTCACGCGCTATATAAGAGCCCTTAACATAACATAACACATTTGTCCTTTCCTAGGCAGGAACAGCAACTGCAGGCCAACCCCACACAGCACACAGCAAAGGGGCAGTACTCCTCCTCACAGCTCTTCAGCTCTTCTTCTTGGTGAAGGTTCTTCTTGCCTCTAGAAGTAATCTAAAGTTCTGGGGTTTAATGCCTATTACTTATACCCCATTTTTTCTTTGTTTTCTTTGTGCAAGGGTCTCTGAGCCCAGTCCAGACAAGTTCTGTCCTCACTGGTGCAGTATGACCACAGGGGGTGGAGACATCACTGTGCAAGAGAGACAGGCCCTATTCAGGTGCAACGAAATCTCCTCCCACTACTCTAAATTCAGTCACAGTCTATTCAGCTCAGCTCTGAGTTATTCAGGAAGGGCTAGGCAATCCTCAACCCCCCAGTGGCTGTGTATAGTGAATGCATATCCCCAGCCTCTGTTACTCCAAAACAGTCAATACACAACCAAACAAAGGCACAAAGAATGGTTAAACAAGAAAATGCCTACTTTCTAAAAGTGACATTTTCAAACACACAATTTAAAAACCATCTTTACTAAAATATGTATTAATAAATTCTGAGTTTAGAGAGCCTAAACCCTATTTCTCTATCTTGTCCCAATGGGAAGTTATACTTGTAAGATGTAACAAAGTATTTTCCATTGTATCCTGTGGCACAGATAGCCTTTGAGTAGTGAAAAACGAAATTGACAGTATTTCACTATCAGGACATGTCACACACACCAGTACATGTCCTGCCTTTCATATACACTGCACCCTCACCAGGGGGGTACCTTGGGCCTACCATACGGGTGCCTTGCATGCAAGAAAAAGGAAGGTTAGGGCCTGACCAGTGGGAGCACTTGCCAGGTAAACAAGGCAGTTAACAAATTGTGCACAGACACTGCATTGGCAGACCTGAGTTACCTTTTCAATCAGTGCTGCAGGCCCACTAGTAGCATTTGATTTACAGGCCCTGGCATACTCATTGCACTTTGCTAGGGGCTTACCAGTAAATCAAATATGCCAATCAGGGAGAACCAATTGTAATCACAATTTACATGGGGAGCACTTGCACTTTGACACTGGTCAGCAGTGGCAAAGTGCCAAAGCAAATAAGCCTGTGAAAACTAAATCCTGCACAGCATAAAAAATATAGGAGGTATAGGCAAAAGGTCTGGGGAAACCACGCCAAAGATGCCAAGTCTAACTGTCCACAAAACAGCAGAACAGAGATGGTTGTTTGTCCCGTGCAGCTCTCTTTGATCGATAGGCCAACAACAGTAAATTATCTGTAGTTGAACAGTCAGATTTAAATCCACACAGGGTGCATGGGAGAATGCTGTTTTCGTCTACCCAGGTTTCCAGTTCACCTAGTAAGATGCAAGTGTAAGCTTTGGCTTCGGTGTCCAATAGGGCGATTAGCTGATATTTGGCTGGGTTGGTTCAATCACCCTTTTTGTGAATAGGAAATAGGATGGATCCTTGCTATGTTGGCGGAATTGCAGCTGTGAGAAAGGCGTTGTTAAAGAGGGGCGTGAGGATCCCTGCCCAGAATATTTGGGCTGAATTGAACACTCCAGCTGGTATTCCGTTGGGTCCCGGTGTACCGTCGTTTCGCATTTGTTTAATGATTTTGATTACTGTTGCTTCTGGGATTATGAGGTCTTGGTGCCCGGGAGATTAGATGTCAATGTGAGACAATTTGCTTGTGTTTTGACCTTCTCACCGCTGTAGAGTTGTTTGACGTAGCTGACCCATACGTTGTCTGCTACTCTGTTCTCCTTGAACTAGCCATAGTTAGTAAGTTGGTTGGTATGCTTCCAAAATAAGCCACTATTTTTTTCTTTAAGGATTAAAAAGATTTTTTCCCATTGTGCTTCTAGCTGTTTGGTTCTTGGCTCCCAAGCTTTTTTCTTATACTTTGCTCGGAGTGCTGTGAGGTCTTACCCTGGATTGTGTTTCCACCTCTCCTTCTTGCTTATAAGGCCTTTTGGAGCTTCCGCTTTTTGCCTACGTTTCCTTGTCTTCATGGTGCTTCGGACCAGTTGACTGAATCTGCTGCCCTTCAGTACGACTTGTAGATCTGCTAAAATATCGACCTAGTGTTCCAGGAGTTCCTCAGTGCTTTGTGTTGAAGCTTGTACTTCGTTAGTTGCTACCTAGGTGGTTAGTTTGGGGCCTAGATTCGGGGACCATTTTATTCTGCAGAGTATTTTGTCGCATTCAACACCCATTGCTCTAAGGGGTCAGTGGTCGCTCTCTTCTCTGTCCTCAATGTCAAAATCACACAGATCTAGGGCTAGCAGATCACTGATAAAAATATAATCAATTTAAAAATGTTCCAGAAAGTAGGGAGCCGAAGCCATGCTGGGTCTTTGGTCTGTTTAAGCTTGTGTAATGAGTGTAGACTGTGGTTGTCAAACAGGGCTTGTAGTTGGACAACCTCTTTGGGCAGTTTGTTGCTGTTTGACGGCTTTCCCAGTGATCTGTTGCTATGATGGGATTGTCATGAGGATATTTGACGAGAAGGTCACAACGAAGTCTGCCAGGTCGTCTAGTGCATGGTTCGTCTAGTGAAGTGCCTCAGTAACATAGCAGTTAACAAGAAGCAATTGGAGAGGCTGTTTTTTATTTTTTGTTCCATTGACGAGTAATGCGCGTGTGTTCCAAATATGGAAATTGGAATACCTGTGACTTCCACCCTTCAAACGTGTTTCATGAAAATGCAGAGACCTCCAGTTGGTCCCCCAATTATGGTGAGCCTTATGGCTAGGGTATGAATTATGAAATAGCCTGATAATGTTGTAGCTTGCATGGCCCAGGTTTTCTTAAGGCAAATGATGTCGCTGTTTTGGAGATACTCAAGTGTTGACTTTGCCTTGATGAGTTTCTGAATGCCTGCCATATTTCAGGAAACAATGGTTAGATGTGTTTTTAGGCTATTTTGGCAGGTGGCAAAATAATATTTAGGTGGTTTGGGGGTGCGATCGAAAGTGGTGGTTGCTTGACAAGGCCTGATGACTGTGATAATTGCAAGTCCGGGTTTTTCTGGAAAAGACTGTCCATTGTTCTAATGTGCATGTGATTCTCAGGGCGTCATGTTGGCACTGTTTGTTGGGGAGGTAGTTGCCTGTGTGGTTGCCATTGGTACCCTTGAGGATGGAATATGTCACCAGCTTTTGTGCTTCAATGGTAAGGACATGGGGTGGATGGTGCTTGATCTTAATCCCCAGACTGCCAGTAGATTTGATTCTTTTAACATTGCCGTCAGATGTGACTGCTGCTGCAACAGCCTGACCAGGGCGGACTCGCCATGGGTGTCCCCTGGAACACATTGATAAATGATAATGATAATGATAATTACGCACTTATATAGCGCACGACTACCCAGAGGCATCTCGGCGCTTGTACGAATACCACTGAGGAACCCTTCCTGGCCTTTCCCTGTGAGGAGCCCAACTCCTGGGCACTCCCAAGTGTGTCATTAGGCGTCATATGTTGCCTCTATTGAGGATGTCATGGTTGCCTTTGATGTGGTATCTCGGTGTAAAGGCCACCTCGTCAATGCCATAGTCTACCTTCGAGGGCTACTGCTGCTCTGTAAGTTGGATTCATGAACAGGACCCTCGTCAACCACCAGGCTTCGGGGTGTTACTGGCCATCCATGGGTTACGGTGCCATGGGAAGCTTCTGACGATAGGTGGTTTTGGTTTTGTTGACCCCAGTTGGGTCCCTCGCCATTGTGTGCACTGCGCTCTGCATTCAGAGAAGCTTGGGTGCAAACATCCGTCTTTCCCCTTTTATTTGAAGGAGTGTCTCTAGGGCGGATGTCCGGTCTCCTCATTATGGCTGCGTCACCTGTGGGGGCAGTCTGGATAACATAAGAGCAGACAGCCACCTTCTTTGCACCAGGTAATTTATTGGGAGTCGGGTCAGGCCTTAGTTCTGCCTGTTTCATTGGGTACTCTTTGGATGGTGCATGGCTCTTTGACTGATGAGACAATGCAGTTGTTACCAACTGTCTTTGTTGTAAAAATTGGGTAAAACTGAACAGGGCCTTTTCCAGTCATTTGTTTGCTGTTGGTGAGGGACGCATCTCAGGGCCCGATGTAGGTAGGGCGTTACCGATCGGTAACGGCCGAAAATACCGATTTTTGGCCCTTACCGATCGGTAAACAGCCATCGAGATGTAGGGAACAAAAAACATAAAGAATCGGAGTGAAAACCGAATCGGAATGAGTACCGAATGGGAAAGAATCCGATACGTACATACCGAAATTCGGATATGTAACGAATCGGAAAAACACCGAATCGGATGCAAAGACCGAATCGGTCCATGTACCGATTCGTTAGTGACACCGAATCGGAAATTCACCGATTCGGTCCATGTACCGAATCGTTAGTGACACCGAATCAGAAAATCACCGAATCGGTCCATGTACCGAATCGTTAGTGACACCGAATCGGAAAATCACCGAATCGGTCCATGTACCGATTCGTTAGTGACACCGATTCGGAAAATTACCGATTCGGTCCATGTACCGAATCGGTAGAAAGACCGATTCGGACATGAGCCGAATCGGAAAACATGCCGATTCGTATAAATCGCCGATCGGGAAATTCCCCGATTCCGACAGTTGGGGAGATGTAGGGAGGCACAGAAACACCGAAATCGGCTCAAAATCGGTAGAATTCACTCGGTATTTACCATGGATTGCAATCAGGTGGTAACCAACTCCAACCCATATAAACAGGCCCAAAATGCATTGCAACTTGCAGGATGGCAGCTTTCTATGTCATTGTGAGGCGGCTACGGCTACAGCAGGAAGGACAGAGGGAATGGCTAAGAAATGAACAGGTCTACAGACAGAGGATAACCCTGTTCATGCTCACTGAGGCAGAGATACTACAGAGATACAGGCTGGACTCTGACACCATACTTGAGCTCATCAGGGATCTCAAGCCATTCTTGGACCACCACACCCCAAGGGCACACGCCATCCCTGCGCACATCCAGGTGCTATGCAGCCTACACCTGCTAGCGTCGGCAGCTATCAAAGTGGTGTAGCAGCAGCAGGAGGGGTGAGCCAGAGCAGCCTGTCAAGGTTCTTCCACACATTCCTTGATGCCATGATACACAGGATGGACCAATACATCTCTTTCCCTGCAACCCACGCAGAACTGCTACAAACCAAAGCTGACTTCTACCAGATGGCACAATTTCCCCAAATCATCGGTTGCATAGATGGCACGCACATTCCGATTTGCCCACCAGCGGACACCGAATACATATACCGCAATCGCAAGTCTACACACACCATCAACGTGCAGGTGATCTGCAATGCAAAGTGCACCATCACAGACCTGGTTGCAAAATTTCCAGGGAGTACCCATGACTCCTATATTTTCCAACAGAGCGGCATATATGCACGGCTGATGGCTGGCGAATTTGGAGAAGGATACCTCCTAGGTGAGACACATCATCAGACCCCCATAACACATAGTAGCTAGGTGGAATACATGTATGCATGTGTCTAATGTGACCACTTTCTCTTCCAGGCGACAGTGCATATGCCCTCCGCTCATTCATACTCACTCCCTACCTCAACCCCTCCACACCCAGCCAAAGGAGGTATAACCGGGCCCACATACGCACAAGGAATGTTGTCGAACGGACCTTTGGCATCTGGAAAAGTAGATTCAGATGCCTGCACAAGAGTGGAGGTGCAAGGCAGTATACCCCCATCACCTGCTGCAAGATCATAGCTGTATGTGCAATGTTACACAACCTTGCGGTGAAGAAGGGCACTGAGGTGGAGTTGTCTGACTACGAGGACCATGACGACGACGAAGCTGTGCCACTGACACAGCCAGCTGGGGTGTGTACGCCAAGTGATGGCAGATACAGACGTGAGGAGATTACTGAGAACTATTTCTGAGTGAGTACAGATGCAAAGACAGCAAAATGTTGGTTGGAAAACACAAATTTTAATACTGTTGCAACACAGTTACAGCACTGATGTGCAACAAAAAATGGTGAATAGGAAATAAAAAAAAGTCCAAGGTTCAGGTTGCCTCACCCGCCCTTGTAAGGCTACTTCTTTGCCCGCTTGCCAGACCCACTGGGGTGTCCCTCAGCCCCCTCTGAATGCCCAGCAGCATCAGCGGAGCGCCTGGTGCTCCTACGCGGCTCAGACGCAGCGCTGGCCGGGCTGCTGCGGCTGCTGCTGTCCCCAGCATCACCCAGGTCCAGGGCAGGATTGGAGGCGGTGTTCGAAATAATCATGGCCTCCATAGCAGTGGTGATCCGGGCCATCCCCCTTGTGAGCTCAGCCGTATGCTGACTCAGGCTAGATTCCTGGTTCGCGCTGCGATGGCACAGTTGTGCCGTCGCCGCAGCAAGGCGGCCCATGGCGCGGTTCAGCACCCGGGCATCCCGCCTGCGCACCAGCTCATGCTCCTCCTGTCTGCTAGATGATTGGGTAATGGCAGTGGCCAGCCTGCCTAACCCTGCTGCCACCTCCTTGTTTGATTCCACGAAGGCCTGGAATCCCTTGACCAACTCTCCCATCTGCAGGTTGTGCTGCAGGAGCTGGCGTTGGCAGGCCATCGTGGATCTAGCCTGTTGCCTCTGAATCTTCACCATCTGTCCCTCGAAGCCCAGGAATACACTGCCCTCCCGTGCTGGTGCAGCAGTGGTGGTGATGGTACGGCGCCGGGCACTGCTGCTTCCGGCCTGCTGAGTGGGCTGGGGTGCCACTGGTGGGGGTGTGGTGCTGGCCGGTCCCTGAGCCCCTGCTCCCAGGACAGGTAGTACAGGTGGCAAGGCCATGGTTGTGGCAGGAGCTGGTGTAGGCGGAATGGTGTCCCTTGTAGGGGAGTTCTCTGGGGAGAACTGCAAGGGGGGTGTGCTGGCCATTTGTGGGGAGTTCAGTGCATCGAAGTCTATCACCAGGTCTCCCTCCATACCTAGCCCTAGGGTGTTTCCGTCCTCCTCCTCCTCCTCCTGGGCAGCCTGGCTGGTGCTCGGCCCTGCGACTGCAGTGTCAGACGGTGCTGCTCCCTCTGGTGTCAATGTTGTTCCGCCTTATGGGGCCCCTAGGTACAAAGAAGCATTTGTAAACTGAGTGCCGATGTATTACAGTCAGTACAATTTAAGCATTCCACATGTCCTTGCATCTCCTTACACTGTGTCACACTGTTTCCTGTCTTGTTATTCTGCACTGCCATGTTTAGCTAACTACTGCTGACTACATGCACCATGATGCTTGTCTCTTGTATGTTGGTGACAGTACTGTGCTGGGGTTTGCCTATGCATTGTGTCTAATGGGGAGGTGTCTGGTAGGGTGTGTCATGATGCGCATGCTTCTTACCTGTAGCTGTAGCTCTTGCAGAGCTGTCCAGGGTCCCAATTCCACTGACACTCTCCCTCTCAATGGTGCTGGAGACCAGTTCCTCCAGCTCGGTGAGGGGTGGCGCCGGGTTCCTGCCTCCTCCAGTGAGTCCAGCCTGCCTCTGTATCTCAGCCATCTTCTTTTTTGTGAGGCTGCGGATGTCGTAGAATCTCTTTTTGAGTTCTTCTACGGACCTGGGGGTGACACCCGCAGCATTCACCTTTTGGGCGATCTCGGCCCAGATCCTCCTCTTGGTGCTGTCTGGCACATTGAGGGACAGCTTTCCGAACAGCTGGCGGTGCACCCTCACCACCTCCTCGACCAGCACCTGAAGCTCGGTGGTGGTGAACTTCGGCTTCCTCTTCTGGGAGGACTTCTGGCTTTCGCACTGCTCTGCCATGTTCTTGAGTTCAGTTATCAACCTCCTACTCCAACTGCTGCAAACTGTGAGTGTTGAGCTCAGGCTGGCTCTCCAGAAACTTCTTAATTAGCTGCACCTGCCAGGGTTGCCACTCCCTGTTTGGGTGGGGGAGGGGGAGCCACCTCATTGGCTGAATCGGCTTTTACCGAATCGGATATTACCGAATCGGTAAAATCTGATTCGGTATTATCCGATTCGGTATTATCCGATTCGGTATTATCCGATTCGGTATTATCCGAATCGGTAAAAGCCGATTCGGTTTCCTCAATGCATTCCTATGGGCTTTTTCGCATGGGTGTGTTTTCATGGCTACGAATCTATGATTGCCGATTCGGATTTTACAGAATCGGCTTTTACCGATTCGGTGTTGGCCGATTCGGTAATTTCCGATTCGTTGTTAGCCGATTCGGTACTTCCCGATTCGGTCCGTGCCGATTCGGAACGTACCGATTCTCATTACCGATGACGACCGATTCGGTATTCATTCGCTTTTTTTTCCCTACATCTCGTTTTCCGATTTCAGAATACCGATTCGGCCCGCCTCGGTATTTTGAATTCGGAAAATCGCGTTTACCTACATCGGGCCCTCAGTGTTTTTGCTTTAGCTCTTTTTTTAAGTTTTCTCAGTTTTTTTCTTTGCCTTCCTGGAGAGTGACCTTTCTTGCCACTTGGGACTCTGTGGACCTTTATCCCTGTCCACTGCCTGTGGCCAAGTGAGGGTTGAGCCTGACCATTAGGGGCCAGGTAGAGCAGTGTTCTGAGGTGGTGAGGGTTATTGGGGGTTAGTATTGTTAGGGGTCTTTCTGGTAGATTGATTTGGTGATCCAAAGGTTCTGTGTCTTGTTGTGGAGGGCTTGTGGCTAGGTGGAGTCCTAAAGATGGGAGTCCGCTGATGCCTTGGATTGAGTCGGCCAGAGCTGTGAGAACTGACAGTAAGGTTGCCTACAGGTCAATAATTGCTGCACGTGATCAGGAGTACTGGTTTTGCAAGATGAGATAAGTGTTTTCAATGAGGCCCATTTTTTTGGTCACGTCCGCCAGGTGCTGAGCTATAGACTGAATAAGGTCTTTTTGAAGTTCCATTTTGCAGGTTCGTCATAATAGAGCTTTTGCCATTATATATTGAGGGTTAATGGATTTTGGAGATTTAGAGGTGGCCATCATATAGGAGTTGTCTGTATTTTGAGAGCAAGGGTGGGACTGGTTGAGTCCGCTGTATGATCTGCACAGTTGTGGAGTGTGCTCCAATGTTTGGTTTCTATATTCTGTAAAATTATTTCAATAGATCCCACAAATTGTGCTTGAGGAGCTCTTCTGACTGATCTTTGGCTGTGTCCAGTACTGTGTCTCGAGTGGGATATATTGGCGTTTGATTGATTTGGGCAACAGTTGATGTGATCTTTACTGGTGCGCTCACCCAGTGTTTGACAGTAGAGGATTGATTTTGATTCCATGGGGTGGGAGTCTTGAGATCTTGTGGTTTTATCTGGCCAGGGATGCAAATGGACTGGGTCTCATGGCTCCCCCACTGCTTGGGCAGGAGTGGGATCAGCACTTCATGGCCATGGGGCCCCAGTCTTGGTGCTTTCTGGTTGATTGTTGCTAAAGATGGCCTCCTTTTTGGTATTTGGGTGGCTTTCTGAGTAATCTTTTCCATCAGAAGATTGGCGGCCACTTGTAGGCCTAGGGAGTAAATATTTGGAAATCAGGTTGGGAGTTAAGTGTTTTGAGTTGGGTTTTGTTTGAGGAGATCCTTGATTCAAGCTGGTGCGCCGTGTGCTTGTGGTGGTTGTGAATGTTGAGTCTTGGCTTAACCTGCCTGCTCCCTCTTTTCTATCTGATGCAGACTTTGATGTAGTAACAGGTTTCCTTTTGGATATCGTGTACTGTTTTTAGTCCAGAGGAATGGGGTTCCTTTTAGAATGATGTGAATGTTTCTGCCCGGTGGGGCTGGGATCTGTAATCAGTAACCACCAGACACAGTTCAGGGTGCTCAGGGGGTGATGTAAGGTGAAGTGGGTGGTAAGGACTAGTTGTGTGAGGGTTGTTCTTTGCATCAGTCCCTCCCAGTGCCTATCTAGGCTATCCTACTGGCTTTGGATTGACCGGTACGAGTGTCCTTGGTCTACAACAAGGTTGCTACTGAGTCGGATTGGGCTGGAATGGGAGCTGATTGGTGGTGTGGTGGGGGGCAGTGTGAATGATAGCCTGGCCTGGTCACCTGCAGCAGTAAGGCTCTCATGGGGGCTAGTCTGCCACCCAGAGGCCCAGTTATACCTGATCACTCCTCGTCTTCTCTGCACCCCCCTTACAGCCCTGTTCTGCGCTGCGGTACCTTACTGTGCCTTGCTACGTTTTCCTCTTGCACGGGGATTCCCAGTCCAATGGTTGCTGGTCCTGGTATTTGGCAAACTGTGGCTGAGGGGCTCCGTGCTGCTCTAGGAAGAGGGGGGATCCACCTGGCACTATCCCGAAGCTGATTCCCTGATGCCTGCTGCCTGGTGGATGCCTGGAGATACGTGCTGCTTGAGTTCAAGTACGTGCACCTTGAGGTGCCTTGCAAGTGGGAGCACTCTAGGCCCCTGTAGGCCACATTCAGGTCTGAGCCACCTCTGCAGTTGCCCGGGGCTTTCTGTCTGCAGTGTGGTGAGGCACAGACTTGCCTCACCACACCCATTGATGTATCATCGGAGGAGCCGGAGGGCCCTTTTTGGAGGGGTAGGCTCTGGGCTCCACCCAAGGCCCCCACTGACTTGTCATGCCCATCTATAGGTCTCTGATGGGTAGGTGGGGTCGTAAGGGCCAGTGGGGTCCTTTGGTGGAATGGGCTCTGGGGAGGAAGTCATGCCCGTCCTCCCTTCGAACAGCACTTGTGTGTGGTCTGTGACATCACCGTTCTGCTCACAGGCAAGAGCAGTCAATCTCCGAGAGAACAAGAGGGTTTGAGCTGCAATTACCACTGCTGTCATCTGACTATGCTAGGCAGGTGGGAGGGTCAGTAGCAGCTCAACAGAACACTCAGAGTGGATAGGAGGGTGGCAGGTCCATGGAACATGGTGGGCAAAAAGGAGGGAGCAAGCCAATATACACAATCATTAGAAGGCAAGGGGAATCAGACTAGGGGCACCAAGCTAAACACAGAGGCTAAGCAGGAGGGCAGTGATGGGATAAGAATTGCGGAATGGGGGGCAGGAGGAGTGGGCAGGGACAGCAAGCTAAATGGAGGGCAGTGACAGCACATTGAATCATGCAGGGCAGGGGGCTGATGCATGGACTTAGATAAAAGAGGGTAGGGAGGAAGTGGATGAGGCAGCTAGCTGACTGTTTAGTGCAGGCAGGAAAGGTATAGGTAGAACAACGGCCACACAGAGCTGTAATGAGGGAGCAGAGTCATGACCTTGGACAATGAATGGCAAAGAGGAGGGGCCAGTAGCAGCAAGTTTGAATGGGTGCAGCACAATTTCGGGCTAGGCCCTGTGTTCCACCCCCCACTGTGCATTGCAATGGGCATCTTACTTAGCGTTAAAAAAAACCTTAGAAATTTATTGAAAAAAAACGATGGCTACAGTGATGTTATAGTTAGGAAATAGAATTTAATAAAACCTTTGAAATCCACTGAAAAAAGCAAAGGTTACAAGGATATTATAGTTAGGCTCAGATGTCACGTGTTCAAAACCATTGAAAACCATTGAAATTCAGCAATTAGTTACCTGACCTAACTATAACTTATGCCCCCACAATGCATGATTGTGACCTCACATATTATTTCACTCATGATATGGTCAGTGACATCACTGATGATATCTCAAATGACACCACTAATTATTACACCAAGTGAGTGTGTTTATATAAATATATATATATGTATATCGAGAAAGTCTTCTGTGAAGCCGAAACGCGTCTGTTGTGTCTCAAGGTCGAGGAAGACCAGAGAAAATAGAGTTGCTGTATCCTAGCAGCCTTGAGTACGTGCCTTCTGCATCGCTGAAGCAGGATTGTGTATTTATATACATATATCTATTCACTGAAAAAAACTATAGGTTTCAGAAATGTTAAAGTTAGGAATTAGCATTTAAAAAAACTTTGAAATTCACTTTAAAAAACCATAGGTTTTAGGGGTGTTACAGTTAGCTGGACATTTCACTCGTACAAACCCTTTGAAATTCCTCTCTTATAGTTAATTGTACTATCTATAACTCCCGCGCCCGCAATCCATGGCTGATGATGTCACATATTACATCATTCATGACATGGTCAGGGACATCACTGATGACATCATCCAGTGAATGTGGTATATTTGATATTTAAATAGGTATTATATATATATAGGATTCACAGCACCTGGGCCGCTCTCCCTGCCTGCTCCTCCCTACCCTCGTGCTTTTAAAAGTCACAGCCTTCGGATCCTCATTGGGACGCTTTGCTGTAACCTTCAGTAAATTCCGGGTTTTGTGCGTTTTGTTGTTCAAGCCTACCTCTCGCGGAACCCGCTTCCCGGGTCCCGCATCGTGGGGGGTTCTTTGCTGCTACTCACAGACCTTGCCTGAGTCTCTGGGAGGAGGTGTGTGGGTCAAGCGGGGCTGCAAGCGAGTGCGAGCACGGGACTGGGACTACCATTCCCAGGAGCACCCGCCAGCCCGGATTCACAGCACCTGGGCCACTCTCCTTGACTGCTCCTCCCCACCCTCGCGCTTTTAAAAGTCACAGCCTTCGGATCCTCATTGGGACGCTTTGCTGTAACCTTCAGTAAATGCTGGGATTGTGCGTTTTGTTGTTCAAGCCTACCTCTCGCGGAACCCGCTTCTCAGGTCCCGCATTGTGGGGGGTTCTTCGCTGCTACTCACGGACTTTGCCTGAGTCTCTGGGAGGAGGTGTGTTGGTCAAGCGGGGCTGCGAGCGAGTGCGAGCGCGGGACTAGGACTACCATTCCCAGGAGCGCCCGCAAGCCCGGATTCACAGCACCTGGGCCGCTCTCCCTGCCTGCTACTCCCCTCTATCCACAGCCCTATTAATTGGTTTCCCCAGTCCCGCTGTGCGGGAGCGCGCGGGAGCGACCGGGAGAAGCCCGGGACAAGGGCGGGGCCGTCTGTGGCCACCCGTGGTCGGTCGTGGTTGGGTTGGGCCACCCCCTCTGGACCTCGGACCTGGGATTTTTCTGGTTTACTCATTCTGTTGTGTTTATATTTTATTTCCTTGCTATATATGCTGTGTTATTCACCGTTTGTATAGCCTGACCCTCCCTAGGTATGCCTTTACGCTCGGGTAAGGACCGCTCTGTTACTTTGCAGACCTCTAAGGGGGTGGTTTCTGGTCCCTTGGATGCTTTTATTATCAAAGCGATGGGAATTTTGGAGAAGGAGATAGCCTTTGTAGAGGCTATCATTAGACCTTATTAGTGGTAAACGTTCGTCTCTGGGGCCTATTGCTTCTGTAATTAGCCCGTTACCCCCTCCATTACCTTCTCCAAATCCTAACATGGTTCCTGTCCTAGTGGATGTTCCCTGTGAAGCTGAAGGTCCTTCCTTGTTGCACTGTAGTATCGACTCTGATAACGTCGATACATTAGGGAGTAGGGTGGAAGGTAGTGTGCTGTCAGACAGCCCTTCTTTGCTAGTCTCGTCCTCTGAAGGGGACTCCCTGAATAGTTATCACCCTGGTAAAAGGAAGCGGAACAAGGGACGGCAGAGAGGGTGTGTGTCTAAAATACCAAAAACGGCATGCCAATCTCTGCTCGCTAACAATCATGACATAAGGAGTGGCTCTCAGTACCCCCAGCTCCCTAGTGATCATGCCACTTCTCCCATTGCTCCATCAGGGGTTCCGAATCTTTGCCCAATAAGCATGAGTAGTAGTGATATTGACATACTTGCAAAAATGGAAGTCCTATTTAAGACACTCCTGTTGCCGGTGCTAGAAAGAACCAGACTGATGAATTTAAAATTAGATGGTCTTGAGAATCTTGTAACTGCCAACTCCTGTTTACTTAAAAAATTGGTGAACGACCGCGCAGTACCGTTGACGCCTGCCATCTATGGTAACACCAAGCCTCAGGGAAAAAATCGTATTCCTGCTCAGGCTCCCCCTCCTGTCAGGCAGCCCCATACTAATCCCAATGGGTTGGGACCCAAAGGCAGTAATTTAACATCAAATATTGCCCCCGATTCATCTTTGTCCACCGTAGTCCATGCTCCAATATATAAGAAGGCCAGCTCCAAATCCAATGGCCCGCCACAGCCAAGCACCTCTAAACAAGCAACTAATATGCAGGCTTCGTCCTCTAAGAAGGACGAGCCTAAACCTCCCTCCCAGCACACAGGGAACTCTAGTGCTGCTGTTGGGCGTGTAAAGACTAATATTACTCAACCTTCAAGAAAAGCTATTAAAAGGGGACCCCCGCCAGCGGACCTACCAATTGATGCAACGCCTTATACTATTGTCCTTACAGGTGTCGCACCCCTAAGGGAGGGTCATTCTGAATCCCATGGCGATCTTATGAATAAGGTCACCTTTTGGTTAAATAAAAATCGTCCCCTCCCACCCTCCTCTTCAACTAAGATCCTGACTGTTCGCAGAGTTGACTGGGTGGGTTATTGTACGAAGGATTTAGAAGGCGACTGCATTCTTATAAACTTTCGGGACCCCTGGGTGGTAGAACATATTCGTAGGGAGGCCAGGTTTGGGAGGATGGGGGATGTGCAATCCTTGGGTTTGAATTATTTTTATCCCAAAAGACTTGGTGCACCTCGTCTTAACTGTTTCCCAATGCATAGACCTGTAGGGAGGAACTCGATAGAGAGGATACCACACTCCCCTTTCTATCCCAGTCTGTCAAACCGGTTTGAATAATTGTCCGGCCTGGAGGGTATTGACTGACTGGAAACAGACAAAGGGCTAGAAAACACTTGTAGAGAAGCTGAAGGTACCAACTTGGTGGCATACAACCCAGAACAGTGTTTTAATGAGGGTTCTATAGGGAAAGAAAGCGATATTACAAGCTCAATAGCTTTTAACCAGACATCTAGCCCCCTTTTTGGAATGGTTGTAACGACGGAGGAGGATTTGTGTGTATTAGAGTCTAACACATCTTTTAGTCAGGTAGGGTCGCTCAAGGTCGTTTCCTGGAATATTGCGGGATTAAAGGGTCAAATTGATTCAGAGGACTGGGCAGTTTTTATCGACACCTTCGATATTGTCAACCTTCAGGAGAGCTGGGCCCCTGACCCCATATACCGGGCAGGGTATCTTAATTTTTTTAAGCCCGCGATCCAGGGCTCCAAAGGCAGAGCCTCAGTAGGTCTAGTGGTCTGGGTGAGGGAGTCCACTGGGTACAGACTGACAGAAATTCAAGTGACCAACCCAGATCTACTAGGAATAAAGCTTAGTAGGGCTAATGAACAGGACATTGTAGTCATAAACATTTATGCCCGTGGACGTCCAGGTGGTCGTAGGCTGGCCATCATGGACGATTTAGATCTGCTTCTTGAGGCAACAGGTAGAGACAAATGTATCCTCGTAGCCGGGGACCTAAATTGCTAGTTTGAACCCCTATTGAGTGTGGGTAAGGATCTGGGGACAGCGGAAGACGCTGTTTGGAATATCCCGCCTTTATCTTTTAACAAGGGTGTAAAGGCTACTGAAGAGGCACTCCTCTGGCTAGGGCTGTGTTTGGAGTGGGGTCTGCGAGCAGTAAATGGGCGCACGACCTCGGACAAGGTAGGGCATCCCACCTTCAATAATGGGGTCAGTATGAGCCGAATAGACTACATCTTAGTCAAAATAGAATTTTGGTCTCTGGTGATAGATATGGAGGTTGTGGTTCGCCCAGAGAGCGATCACAACCCCCTTTCGTTAGATTTGAAGCTTCAAGGTGATAGTGGCGGGCCTCCTAAAAACCTCTGTCTAACGTCAGAGGCTATTTTGACAAATGATAGAAGAAGGGTTAGATGGGCCAGGGTAGTCGAAGATCCTTCCTTAATAAACAACATAGAGAAGGAAGTCTCGGCAACATTGAAGGCCATGAAAGCTCTCCCATCCCCATCGGGGGTTATCCCCCAGATTAGTGATCTACACGACCAGTGCTTTTCGAAACTTAAAACCCTTTTAACGCAACCTTCAAACCTAAGGAAAGGAAAGGCACCAGGCCCACAAAATAAATGGTATAACAAGAGTTGCAGGGCAGCGCATTGCAGTCTGATCAGGGCGATAAAAACCTGAGTCACTGGTGACATTAAAATGGCACGGCAAACATATAAAAGAGCCCAATGGGCTGCGAAGAAAGAGTGGGATGAACACCACTGGACCGAGCTTCTCTCGACGTGTCAATCATCCAACCAAATTAAGTTTTGGGAAATTGTAAAGTGGGGTATGAACTCAGACTCCCGAATTCCAGTTAATCATGTCTCTCCTGATGACTGGGTGGCCTTTTTTTCATCTCAGTTCAGGGCTTTAAATATAGATCATCAACATACAGAGCAGATGAAGGGAGTACTCTTGCCTTCCAACTCTAGCCTCACGCTTGTTTTTACCACTTCCGATACAGAGCAGGCCCTCAGTATAGTACAATCAGGGAAAGACCCAGGGATGGATGCAATACCGGCAGACCTTTTTAAAATTAACACACACATTTGGGTTCCCTACATAACCATGCTTGTTAATGCCATCGCTAAAGGGGCAAGGATCCCGGATTCTTGGAAAGGGGCGGAAATTTTACCAATTTATAAAAAAGGGGACAGATCGGCCCCGGGAAATTACCGCCCGATAAGTTTAATCGACTCAATCCAAAAAATAGCTGCTAGGATGGTCCTTGCTAGAATCCAGGGGTGGATGGAACAGGATAACATTCTCTCCCCAATGCAAGCCGGATTTAGATCTGGCACCAGTACAATAGACCAGGTTTTCAGACTAACCATGTTGTACTGGAAGGTTGTTCAGTTGGGTGGAGGAGCAATCTATGCTGTTTTTGTGGATCTCAAGTCGGCTTTCGATCTTGTGCCAATGGAGAAAATGTGGGATGCTCTTAGATCTATGGGCCTGCCGCCAGAACTCCTGGACATGGTGGTTAGGCTACACGAGGATAACTTTGCCAGGGTGAGATGGGGAAAACAAGGGCAGGTGACGGATAGCTTTCCAGTAACACGCGGCGTCCGTCAGGGGTGTGTGTTGGCCCCCACCCTTTTCCTTTTGCTTATTAATCAGGTAGTTAAGTTCTTTGCTGACACCCCGACTGATGCCCCATCTCTGGGCGAGATAAAGTACCCGATGTTGATTTTTGCGGAAGATACTTTGCTTTTCTCAAAAACCCGGAGGGGGCTACAGACAGCACTCAACAGGTTTGATGAGTTTTGCAAGGCGAACGATCTGCAAATCAATGTTGGTAAGACCAAATTTATGGTCTTTAGTAAAAACCGCCCCATTAAAAGCTCGGTTAGTTTAAATGGTGCCAGTATTGAACAAGTGGAGGTAATGACTTATTTGGGCATGACATTAGACTATCGCATTTGCTGGAAACCCCAGGTTGAGGCATTATACCTTAAATTTGCACGCCTCACGGGTTGTGTAATCCAGAAGCATAAGAAGTCCTTCACTAAACGTATTGCTCCAGTACTTAAGATCTACGAAGCAAAAATAAATGCAGACACCCTGTATGGTTCCGACCTTTGGGGTTTTAAAGATCTAACCTCCTTGGTCAAAGCCCAAAACAAATTTTTCCGGAATCTGGCAGGCCTCCCACAATCTACACCTATCAAACCTTTGTTGTTAGACATGGGCTGTAAGCCCATTAATGAGTTGGCTCGGTATCGTTTGGTGGCATTGTGGCGACGGCTCTGGACTTCTCCAGAACTCAGCCTCTTTGCCAACGAACTAGCCAGGGTAAAATCATTATGGGGCGCTTCAAACATTGCATGGCTAAGGGAAGTAAAACTGGTGCTGGAACAGATGAGTCTAAACCAGCTTTGGGCCTCCCCGGGGACTTCCACGTTCCCCTCTAAACAGGATTTTAAAGATCTGTATTGGGCCTCTGTCAAGCATTCAGCTGTTGTTCAGTCTGATGCCACAAGCCTAACAGGTCTTTTTCTGGCGCATAAAGTGACCCCTTCCCTAGAGATTTACTGGGATGTGATTACTAAGACTCTCGACCGGAAATTATACCACCAGTTTCGAGTTGGGTCACTACCCATTAACTCTTTTACCAAGTGGTCTGTTAACTCAAATGATACCTGCCCTTTCTGTTTAGACCATCCGGAGAGTGTGGACCAATTTCTTTTTGCCTGCCCTGCATATCATGCCCCAAGATTGAAATGGATCAGGCCTATTTGTTGTAGGCTAGAAATCAAAGGGAGCAACGAAGCCATGAAGATATTTCGTACCAACACTTCTGAGCTGGTAGTGGTTGGTGTTGCAAAATTCTTTGGGTGGGCATGGGTTATTCGAACTAGGAACCCAAATGTATTTTAATATGGAAAATGTTTTATGTGGTATCATATTTATAAAGTCTTTATTACACTGTTTAATACATTTTAAATGATGATTGTAATGATGGGTTTTATCAAATTTTCTTCTTCTTATTCTGTCTTTGATATTCTCGTCTTTTATGATTTGATAATCAAAATAAAGACTTATGAAACTGAAACTGAAACTATATAGCAATCTGCATTGAAGACTGAGTGGATGTATAAGTGTCTGGATGGAGGATTTAGTTGCACTGTGATTGACTGTCTAAGTGACTAATTTAAAGTGCCTCACTAAATATATGGGATAGTGATTAAACTGTGAATATCTGGATCACTCTATCTCTTGTTGTGTAAACAAGTTGGTTACTATCTATGTGAAAGTCTATAATATTTATTAATTAGTTCAATCAAAATGAGCTTTATTCGATTTTGAGCATTAAAATCATAACAACAAGCATAAATACAAACATTCATTATCGTATGTTACATTAAAAAGAGAATTCATATATACAAAATGAGCACTTGAAAAGTTCTAATAAATACATAATAAGATTGTAAACATAAACACTACCTTAATATACACATTCTAATATGCATTTTCCCAGGGTTCAGTTGTTAATTGCTTTTCTTGCCCTCAATACATTCTTTAGAAAGCCCATCATTGATCCAATACAGTAATAGTTATCCAGCATCTGTAAGTATACAAATGCAGGGCGACATTGCCTCCATCCTCCCTGCTTTAATATTGGTTTTAACCATCGCAACCTCTCACTAGTATAGAAGTTGCAGAATAAGACAACATGTATAGTGCTTTGTCGTGAAACTTTGTCACAGGGGCAACGGCAGAGTTCCTTTGACCAATCGTTTATTCTTGGGTACGTAATTAAATGGTGGAAGGTCCCAAACCTTAATCTGGTCAACAAGTATCTGTCGTATCTGCCCCAAACATGTTGCAGATATGGCTGGATAATAAGCGTGGTAATGGTCAACTGATGGTAGATCACCATGGGTTTGTTCAGCTCAAGAGTTAGCCTATTTTCTTCTAGGTGAGCCATAACGATTTTTTTAACTCTTTTCCTGTCCCCTCCCTTCCCCACTGTGTAAACATACCCTGTGGCCATTTTAAATTGGAATTCTGAGGATCCTTAGGGGCAAATTAGCCCACTAGGTACGATCAGTAAGCGCCATTGCAGAGATGTGTAGAAAAGGGCACGGCCTGCACCACCTCTCTGCAACGCAGCACAGTGGCGCTTCCTGGAAGCACCTGGTGGGCTACTTGGCCCCCAGGGTCCCTCAAGATTGAAGGGGAATTTTTTCTCCACCTTATAACGTGCCACAGGGCGTTTTTGTCAGGTTTCGCGAGCATGAGCACCTACCTGATATTTAAGACTACATCTCCCATGATCCTTTGCAGTAGAGAGGTACTTCAAGGTGAAACGCGCCGAGGCGTATGCGCGTAATTCTGTTTTCCTGTTTGTAGTTCCTGCGTCCTGGATTGCCTTGCCTCGCAGTCTTCTTGATCTTCCCTGCCGGCAGCTATTTGTGAGGAGTCCTGTTTTCAGCCCGGTGCCTTCGGAATGGTGAGGACAGTATAGCGCGGCTGCGCTTGCTGTAGAACGGAACGCTCTGTGTCGGTTGACCACGCGTTACCGTTCCGAAATCTAACCTGCATGGTTTATTAATGCTGCGGAGCATAGTAGTTTGTTTGCTAAATGTTACCGTGGCGGGATTGGATTTCCATTTTCTATAGTAGCGGAGCGCAGTGTGTGATCTGGCCACGCGCTACCGTTTACCAGTGCTGTTCTACTTATGTTTCATAACGCAGAGCTTTGTGAGTCTGGAGGCCACTTGCTGCCGTGTCATTTCTTTGCTCATTACCTGTGTGTTAGTACAGCGGAGTTCAGTGGTGTTACTACAGGCTACCGTGTGTATAGAAAGACATTTGAACATTGAATGGGATATACTTACCATGACTCCGAAAGATTATGACGATACAATACTCCTGAAGCTAACAGAGTCTTGTGACGTTTAGTATATAAAGAAGTTGATTAACACTCTGTTACTCCTTTTGATGGTGCTGGGAGTTCCTACCCAGTAGATAAAGCCTTGTTCCCTCATTCCTTGATTTGGGGCTTATGCCAGAGTATTTTCTGATACATTCTAAGGAACTGCATTTACGTATTGGCTCTACTGAAAGAGGTTTTCTTCTGGTTACTTTCAGGTATGCCAACATCTTAGTGAGACCATATGAGAGTAGCAATTTTAGTTGTATGTGGTGTATAACTGAGTTTTATGCTTATGTCTTTCAGAGCCTAATATCCTCGCAGTTCCTTCCCCTTCCCTAATATCCCTCGCCTGATGGTTCGAACTCCCTGTTACTAAAGTCAGGGAGTTGGTAACATCTGGAGGTGGACCCCTATATAGCAACGATCGGATCCTGTGGAGCGTAATCCTGACAGTTTTTGCACACGTCACCTCAGGCCCCATTCCCTCACTTCACCACTGTGTAAACGCGCCCTGTGCCCATTCAATGTTGAGAGATTAAGCCCCCTTGAATCCTAAGGGTCCCTAGGGTCAAACTAGCCCACTAGGTACTTCCAATAGGTGCCACAGAACTGCGTTGCAGAGAGGTGTAAAATGGGGCATGGTCTCTGAACACCTGTCTGCAACGCAGCTCCATAGCGCATACTGGAGGTACCTGTTTGGCTATTTGGCCCTCAGGGACCCTCAGTATTAAAAGAGAATTCATTCCCCAACTTAAAACATGCCATGGGGCACGTTTGTACAGTGGTGAAGGAAGGGGGCGAGGCCAGAGGTGACATGTCTGCAAACACGCCCTTTGGCGCATTTTGACTTAGAGAATTAATTCCTCCTCAATCCTGTGGGTCCCTGGGGGCCAACTGGGCCACCAGGTACCTCCAGTATGCGCCTGGGGGCTGCATTGCACAGAAGTGTTCAGAGGCCATGCCCCTTTTTACGAGGGCTACTTTTTTGCCAAATTTGGTGTAATTCCGTTCTGCTGTTCGGGCTGTAACTGCGATTAAAGGTTCCTATGGGAAATTGCATAAGGAAAAAACGCTTTGGGACCCCCTTTTTTCCCGGCCCTTGCTTGACGAATCACCCTGAGATTTTCGGGATAGGAGCAGACCGTAGCGCCCATCAGTTTTGAAAATGTTGCGAAGATTCGTCAACCGGCGCCAAAGTTATTCCAAATAGAATGTTGCGATTTCCTATGGTTATAGGTCCTAACTATAACTACCTACTGGCGACCGCCAGTAAGTAATATCCCCCTTGGCATCTCCTGTTGATTGAGGTGTTTGAAGGCTGACGGTAATTGGCCGCGTCCCACCTGCGTGATTCTCGTGGGTCGCCGGGTAGGCGCGGCAGTGCAGGTGTGTGGAGACGCTGCCGGTGGCGGGTGCTTGGCGTGCGGGGGCGGTCCTGAGAGCGTGGAGCTGCTGGCTCAGCGGGGACACGGCGGGGGCACAGCGGGGCGAGCCCTCGGGGGAGGACGACTGAGGACGACCAAGAGACCGAGAGACCGGTGTGACTCAAGGTAAGGCAGCATTCGGCAGTACTCGGCGCACGCGAGTGGGGGTACGGAGGTTGACAGGGGCTGACAGGGGTGACCAAGAGGGCAATTGAGGTCGTATCTCTCGCACCGTTACCACCGATACCATTGTTCACTTCGGTGAGTGAGCGGCTCTTCTCTGGTCCCCCTCACCCCCCCCCCCTCCCCCCCCTCACCCCTCCTGACGCGTTGCTTGCCTGGAGTCTGCTTAGCATCTGTGCTCAATGCACTTAGAGCCTCAGAGTCTTGTGTTCTTGTGTTCTCTAAGAGTTCTCCCCACCGGCTCGGTTCCTGCGGCCCTCGCCGCCTGCGGTGCCCCCTTGCTCTCGTGGGTGCCCCAGCCTTCTAGCGCTTACCGCCCCTAGCTATCCCCTACTCACTGCTCGCCGCTTGGCGGGTTACGGTGCTCACCAGCTCTGGGGCAGCTCCCCTTGCTCTCCGTCCAGTGCCGGCCGGGCCCTGACTAGCCCCCCAGATCCTGCTGGCTTCATCTCGCCCCCTGGCCAAGTAGTGCCTGCACGTGCCTCCCAGAGTTGCACAAAAACAACAAGTAATGGACCGAATGTGGATCAATGTCACACATTCCCCCAGTCAAAGGATCTGGGCCCAAATCCATCGTTTTTTTGCACTCCACACCACCCTGGGTTAGACAATGGCGATATGCAAATCAGCTCTGACCCTGTTGCCCCATGGGAACAGTCCAGTCCGAACTACAAAAGCCATGTCCTTCCCAGAACGGAATCAAGCATCCGAGGACCGGACCGGTTTCGAGGTAACACCTCTCATCAGCCCGGCTAGCTTGACTCCAAGTGGTGTGGAGTGCCTGGGACCCACGTCTGGGCATCCCCAGCGCACTTAGGGCAGCAATTGCAAAAACAACAAGTAATGGACCGAATGTGGATCAATGTCACACATTCCCCCAGTCAAAAGAATGATGGATGGAAAACGATGGATTTGGGCCCAGATCTTTGGACTGGGGTGAATGTGTGACATTGATCCACATTCTGTCCATCACCTGTTTTGTTTGCAATACGCTCCCAGAGTTGCGCAGCACGCAGCTCCAGTTGTCCTCGGACTCTGGATCGATCCAGTGGGGCAGGGGGGCGAGGTGGTGTCAGCGGGTTGGAGGAGGGCTGGGAGACCCGTGCAGGAGGGACGGGGTGAGCAGGGGGGTGCCATACACCAATTCAGCCGCTCAACGCTTAACTTGCACACAGACCCAGAAGCCAGCAGCTACCTCCTCGACATTCTGCTGCTGTAACCAAGCTGCATCAAAGTACCCCTGGTGTTGGACTGAGAGCAACCAGAAGAGCCCAAGCCCAAGCCCAGGCCCTCGGGAAACAATGAGATCAGGAAAAGTGAGGAAGTACACAGCGCCCAAAAGAAGGAAAGCTACAGAACCAGACGTCGCAGAGCTCTTGGCCAACACCAGCCACATTTTAACAACACAAAAACCGCTAAGCATACGGGACTTCTTCAAAAAAACGTCATCTAAGTCTGCGGAATCGCCTCAACCAAGAGCGCAGTCTTTGGAGGCAACGATCATTACTCCCCTGGCGCAACCAGGCTCGATTAACTTGGTTCAACCTGGGTCGCCTAACCTGGCCTTGGTGCAACATTGGGCACCTGAAACTGCGAGGGCAATCGAGCCATCAGAGGTTTATATTTTTGGGTCCACCTGTAATGACCAAAACAGCAAAAACTTTCAACTTGACCTCCTTCCATCGGACAAGTTTCCAGTGTCTCCAGCAGAGGACCGCTGGCCCTGTCAAGCGCTACAAACCCAGCTGGAGACCACTACGTGCCCATCAGAGGTCCAAGTAAAGCAGTCTAAACCTACTGTAATTAACGCAGCGACCACGACCATGCCTCTTGTGGCCCCTCCTCACCAAATAACGACGGCACAAATCCACGGGCAAGACAACCCCGAGCACTCCAATAGCAGTCAACAATCCTCAACCCCACAAACAATAATTTCCACAACATTACCACCAGTTTTGAGCCCCCCGTACATGATATTTTCACCATCTGGACACACAAAGGATACATCGCAAAGCCAGCCAGCATTGCCTGCCCAGAACAATCAGTTTATAACGGACCTGTCTCTTTTCTTCAAGACGTCTGAAAGTTCACCCAGGTCCAGCCCGATCCAAAAAGAAAAACAAAATATTGAAGAAAACACCGGGACCGGCACTTGGCCACAACTTTTACAAACCCTGCAGCAAACAGTTAACGCACTCAATTACCATTCGATAAAACTGGACGTACAGGTCGACCTGCTAAACACTTTAGCACTATTCACCTCTGGAATTGATAGCAAATTAGATAAACTCAATTCGTTAATCTTACGAGCGCAAGCCTCCACGAAGCTTGCCGAATCCACCAGCTGTTGCTCCCCAATCATAGATTCTCTCTCTCTGCTCCCAGAATGCCTAACCACAGTCATAAGGGAAGTAAAGCTGTTGAGAGGAGGAAACGTGTCTACCAAATCGCCACCCCCCGCACAGCAAGAACATATAAAACCCACTGAGTTTCCTGCCAAGCAGAACACAAACTCAAAAGAAGGAGAGGCTCCAAATATAGGAACAACCACTGGGCAAACGAAGCTGAACGGTCACACTCAGAGCGCCCAATCAAAATCAAACCAGACGACAGAAAACGGCCCCCCCTTGTCATCAATCGGACCCACTACCAGGCAAGATCATCCTGAGCCTGTGCAAATAAACAGCCCCATTTCTCAAAGTGACTCAACAACGGTGGCCTTCTCGGGGCCAGTTCTACCACATAGTAAAAGAGAGCGTAAACGCCAGCGCAAAGCCAGAAATAAACTTAAGGCTAACTCCAACATGGCCCACCAGGAACTCTTCCCTATCTTCAAAAAAGTCGAATACAAAAAACCCCCTGTCAAAAACAGTGCCGCAAAGCAGAGAATTACCGTCGAGGGAGTCCCCCCGGAAAAACTTACCCAAGAATCTGCGAGTAGTCCAAAGGTCCTAAGCATTCAAACAATGGCCCCAGAAACAACCGAGGGCAGGGCCCACACAGATACCATCAAGGCGAGCACAGACACGGCAAGTGCAACTGGGCCCAAGATGACACCAGAAACTTCCAGACCACGGATGACTCTCATTTCCCCGGGAAAAGAAAACGCAATGTCAAGAATCAATTATTCTAAAACCATCTGCAATGACTCCAAAGTTGCGACCAGCTATAGTTTACACTCGACGAGGGCTCCGCAACGACTGTCACCACAGCTATACGAAATCAAACCAGACAGGACACTCGAAAACTCCAACACCAAACCCACAGGTGTTCGGAGTCAATCAATAACGATCCACCGTGCCATCAGATTCTATTGGCCCCCGAATATAAATCTAAAGGGCGGCACAACATTCTTAATAGATCCAACCTGTTAAAACTAGCAGAAGGAATTCCAGGTCTAGCCGGACTGGCCTCGAACAATATTGAATCCATCGAATTCCTCTCCCCTCGAGGTAATCAACCATCTGAGGTCACTGTGGTGACTTTTTCATCGACTAGCTGGGTTGGAAGCTTTTCTTGAACAGAAGTCGACGTTGCGGAACTGGGGAATTAGAGTGTACCCTTACTCCACCCCCGGGTACCCCACCTCCCTGTTAACAAGGCCGACTTCACCCAGCCACCTGTTAACATCCAAAAAAACAGGATGCGTGAGACCATACTCGGTCCTAAAAAATGCTATAGGGGCCGACATCAAACCAAAAGGGCCCGAAAAAGCCGAGGCCAATGAAGAATCCAACTACAGCTGGGGCTGGCTGCCGGCAATTCTGTCATCAAAACATTCAAATTGACCGCCAGCGGGGGAAACACCCGTAGAAACACACATCCCCTCTAGAAAATCCATCTCAGCGGCGGACATATGGCACAAAAGAGACACCAAGCAGGGACGGCCTCCATTCTCACTGTGCTCATGGAATATCAGTGGACTTCATCAAAAAACTTCAAACGAAGACACTATGGCTTTCTTGTGCAAACACACAGCAATCGCCCTACAGGAAACTTGGGCGACAGAGGGCCGTCCCATAGAAGGATATATCGAGTTTTGGAAACCAGCTCTCAGGGACAACCGATTTGGCCACCCCAAAGGCGGTTTGTCCATATGCATCTCAAATAACCTAAAAGGCGCTCTCAATCAATTTCACCTCAAAGAAGACTGGTTACTTGGGGTCAAATTTAACCCCTGGGGGATGCAGCGTCCAATTCTCCTCGTCAACGTGTACATTAATCCCAGCACCCGTACAAAAAAAGACCACCTGGTCCGACTGTGCGAAATCATGAATGACATAGCTACTGAATATCCCAACTCAGACCGCATCATCACGGGAGATTTCAATACAAATCTATTTCAGGGGAACGCAGCAGACATGGAAGGGCCGGACCTGACTAACATCTTTGAGGTGTTGACTCAATCCAAACCTTCGAAGCAAGCCCCAAACATACTAGGTGAACTCTCCGTGACGAGATTCTATAACGCAGGATACCTGGTAGTGAATGGAAGGACAGCAAGTGACTCACCCCCAAACTGGACCTGGTCGAATGGAAAAAAAGAGTCTTACTTAGACTTTACTATCTGCAACTCAGAACTACTGTTTAAGTTGAACTGTTTTTGCATCCACCCACGGTCTGAAAGCGACCACAGGCCCCAGGTCATCACCTTCACCACAAACCCTGAACTCCATAAAGTGGCTCCCATAACCTACGAGGGAATTCACACCGAAAACCTCAAGCGCCTCAAATGGAATGAATCCAACAGTCCGAGTGTTTTAAAAGCAAGCAAGGACTTCATAACAGGTAGTCCTGATAAAGATGTCAACCCGATATGGAAATGGTCGCAGCTGTGCCTTCATCTGATCAATTCATATCCTGCGACTGAGCGGAGATTAAACAGCCCACCTTCAGTAGGGGCCTCAACCTCCACTGTCTTAAAACCACTAAAGAGAGCAAGGAACACCGCTTTGAGGTTGGCTTTAAAATTCCCGGGGAACAGTGCCTTCCTCGCCTCATATCACCACGCCCAAAAAGCATTCAGGAGGGCAGTCTCCCAAGAGAAACAGGCTCAGGAAAATCAATACTGGGTAATATTGGTGTGGGAAAGCAAGCAAAAAAACTCAAGGAAATTCTGGTCCCTTGTTAACCGCACCAACCTGCCCCTAACAAACTCTGGCTCTGCAAATATACAGGAAGCGGAATGGGCAACATTTCTAACAGATCACTTTCAGGCACAAGACGACCAGGACTGCATCAGATCCCCCAGGGGCTGCGGGATTGCGGAAGATGCATCACAAAATATCTCCCTGGATACAATCCGGGGACTTACCCCTGCATATGCACTAACTGAGGATCGAGTTGCCAAAGCTGTGACAAAAGGGAGGCAAGATGTAGCACCAGGCCCGAATGGCCTACCACAAAGGCTATTCAAATCGGACATTCCTTTCTGGTCCATGGTGTTACTAAATCTCTTTAACTACACCCTGAGAACACGGACAATCCCGGACTCATGGCGGGGCGCAATAATTCATCCCATTCATAAATCTGGATCACGTGCTATGCCTAACAATTATAGATTAATCGCCCTACTGGACATAGAGGCAAAACATTTTGCAGGACTCATTCTGGAGGATCTAAGGCAATGGGCAAAGGACCACGATCTGATCCCGCTGAACCAGACAGGGTTTGTTGCCAATTCAGGAACTACGACAAATTTGCTGGCAATTTCCACTATAATCGATAAAGCGTTATCAACAAACAGGATGGTCTTCTGCTGCTTTGTCGATTTTAAAGCAGCGTTTGATAGAGTGCCTAGGGCGGCTCTCTGGAAAAAACTGACACAGTGGGGTATTCCAAACAACATACTGAACCCAATTATTCAGCTTTACTCTGACACATGGGTTCGAGTGAAGTTAGGGTCCGGCTCGCACCTCTCGCGAAACATTATTACCTCACGCGGTGTAAAGCAGGGATGCGTGCTGGCCCCTCTTCTCTTTAACCTATTCATATCTGACCTGTCAAGTATCCTAGACAAGGTAAATAGTCATCCACCCAAAATAGGAGGAGCGGCAATATGTAATCTTTTATATGCCGACGACCTGGCCCTGTTTAGCCTCACTAGAGTAGGGTTACAAAGGCTCCTTGTTGCACTATCGCAATATACGACTGGCAATCAATTAGAAATTAACATGGAGAAAACCCTGATAGTCCCTTTTGGTAAGAAACACTACAGCGGCGGTGGTTGGTCAATTAACAAAATAAATCTTTCGATTGGCCAATCATACAAATACTTAGGCGTCCATTTGGACGCAAGGGGCAGCTTTTCAAAGCAAAGTAGTGTGATCATAGCTAAAACTACGGCCCTAGTGGTATCCTTGGCCAAGCTATCGAAGAAACTCTCAGGTCCAACCCTTGCCCCTCTACTAGAAGTCCTTAGAGCAAAAATTGGGCCAACACTTCTTATGGTATAGAGACCTTTAAAGGTAAAATGAATACTGCCCTAAACAAACACACAACCAAAATCTACAGAAAGGTACTTCATTTACCGAGCACTGCTTCCCCGGCCCAGATTAGGTTAGAGCTGGGATTAACCAACTATGAAGCTTCTAACGTGGGTACTTACCTTAAGCTGTGTCATAAATTAAGACAGGCCGAAGCAGGTACACTAGAGTCCCTAATCTGGAAAGAAATCAACGAGACTAATCCAGGGGGAACATTCGGGCGCCTTCTGAATGATTACATCCATAAAATGTCAGTTGCTGATCTTTGGGCTCTTAACCCAAGTCAGACTGTTTTTAAAAATATAATCAAAAAATGTGTAAGACTGAAATCTCTGGTGTTAGACAAAGCTCTTGTCACGAAACGTAGTCACTCCTGGGCGGTAGTTAACTCCTACAATCGACTGACCCCTGCAGCCTACCTCTCCATGACATTTTCACTTTATCTAACGCGCTGCTTGATAGCCCTAAGAATGGGAGATTGGCGCTTTCTCCAAAATCTACCCACCTGGCGCCGTAAGAAGGAAGACACAACATGCAGAGGATGCAGGTTAGCAACAGAAACAATCCTGCATGTGCTCTGCATCTGTCCCTCATTTAATTTCCAACGCAGGTGTCTGCTCAAGCCAGAATGGAACAGGCTGGGAATTCGGACCTGTAGGCATGCTATTATCGCTGCTCAGTCTCCAGATAATACTGTCTTAAACATAAACTTGTCCAAATTCATTCAGCACGCTTATCGCACCCTAGATAAAATGGACATTGCGGAGACTGTACTGCCGATTGACAAGATCGAACATGCACTTTAACAGAACTTGCGAAGCCCGGGTGGGCCAATCTATGAATTTAAATGTTTTAACTAGCATGCTTACGGTTACATTTTATTCTTTTATCATTTTTTATTTATAAAACTGTACATAATGTGATTTGTGCAATCTTTTAAAGATATGTTTTTATATCTAAATAAAGAAATACTTACTTACTACTTACTTACTTACTATATATATTACTATATATATATATAAATAAGTAACTTGGCTGCATCCATGAATTTAGTTTGTATCCTAATAAAATATGCCGTCAGTGACCGGGCAAAATTGTTGGAACGGATCAAAGCACTAGAATTGGAAATTGAGGCTTGCCAGAACGCAGCGGAAACTAAAAAACTCACGGATAACATGAACGAGCAACTACACAAGCACGAAGAAAAAATAAAAGCTCGTAAAGCATCAAAGTTTACCCGTGATGCAGACGATTATCGTCTCGGCAGGATCTTCACATTTTCTAGAAAATATAATACAGCTAAAAGACAGGCATACACGAAAAAGAAAAATGCCTCTGCATCCAAATCCAATAATGACATGGCAACTTCTAGCTCTGGCTTGACAGCATTTGGCACCACTGATGCAAATGGAATGGCACAACAAACTGATTCATCGGTCACAAGCGCTTCGAGTATGGAATCTTTATCATCTGGCTCCACTAGCAATGATTTAAACTCAATTGGACTGGAAACACTAAATCTCCAGCAGGAAATGGACTTTGTAGTGGAGGAGAGGCTCCAAACCTTGAGATCGTGGCAACACAATCCACAAACAAACAAAGGAGGAACAAACGTAGGAAGGAACGACGGCGCAGAAGGAAGCAACGCCGGGGAACAGCAACAGCAAAAGAAAAAGAAAAAAACATGGGTGAAACGACGATAAGTGATAATACTATCATTAATCTCTCCGATGTTGTTCTGAATAAAGCTGAGGAACAATTGCTTGCATTGGGATTGAACTATTCACCAATACAACATTTTAATTACACCATGACCAGGGTTGACCTCTTCTGCTTTATAAGGAAACTGAAATTGAAAAAACATTTTGCTTTGCAATCAGCCAAAGACCTTGATGCTCAGAATGACGATATGAGAGTAAATGAATCTGATGAACCATTGTCCTTATTGGCATCTGATACACATGTCTTCCTTGATGCCAATGATTTACTCAACTCCAACAGCAATGCAGAACTAGATCCTATAGATTCAACTCAAAATCGTTTAAGGCAAGTTCCCATTCCTCCAAAAGGAGCTGGTTTGAGTCCTTTTCACAGCAAATCGAAATTCGTACCTTTAATGCCCAAAGACGCGATTGACATTTTTCACGATTGTGTCACAAATGACATCAAGAAATTGTATACCAATATCAACAACAAACGTCGCAAAAAGGAGACATATACAAAAATTGCCTATGACAAACTGATGAAGAAACTGGACAATAATCCTGATATAGTGATCAAGAAATCAGATAAGGGGGGCAATCTGGTGATCTGGCCTAAAAAAGACTACATTGTGGAAGCCAAGTGCCAACTTGAAGACCCCATCTGTTATGCTAAGAGTACACAAAAAGAATATGAAAAAGCAACATCTAAGCTACATAAGTCTCTCAGCCAATGGAAGAGAGAAGGCTTAATATCACCTGAAGAATATAAATACATGTATGTTAACTTTCCCATCTTGCCTTCTCTCTACCTCATTCCGAAGGTACACAAGGCTGTGCAACCAATACCCGGCAGGCCGATTGTATCTGCTATTGGCAGTGCAGGGGAAAAAGTTGGGGAATATGTAGACTTTTTCCTCCAGGACTTTGTCAAACAACTCCCCAGTTTCACTCGTGACACCAGTGATTTTTTAACTAAAATAGCTACAATTGTATGGGAGAATGACATGTGGCTTATTTCGCTTGACGTCGAATCGCTGTACACCAGCATAGATCACGTAAAAGGCTTATTTGCTGTACAGTACTACCTCTCTAGTAGACCCATCCAATATTATGAGCACAATAAGGTGATTGTAGGTCTTATAGAATGGTGCCTTTATAACAACTTCTTTTCCTTTGGTAAGGAAATTTATAAGCAACTGAGAGGCGTGGCGATGGGGGCCTGCTTCTCTCCCAGCTATGCGTGCTTGCACGTTGGCTGGTGGGAGGAGCAGGTCCTCAAAGTTCGCCATAAGGCATGGATGGAGGGTCACGTCAGGTGCTATTTGAGGTACATCGATGATGTCTTCATCATCTGGAAGGGTAGCAAAGAGGAAGCATTGTCGTTTATTGGTGATATTAATGACAATTCGCTAAACCTCAACTTCACGGCTCACATACACAAAAACCGCATCCAATTTTTGGATGTTGAGGTATATGTCTCCAATGGAACCTTAAACACCACCCTCCATAGGAAACAGACTGCAGGTAATGCTACATTGCATGCAACCAGTATGCATCCCAGGCACACAATTTCTGGAATCCCCTATGGGGAAATTCTCAGGTTAAAGAGGATCTGCAGTTCCCCCTCTGATTTCAATACCTGCTTGGAAGAACTTTTAAGCAGATTAAGAGCGAGAGGATATTCCGAGCGAATATTGAACGCAGCATTAACCAAATCACTTTCAAGATCTAGGGAGAGCCTCTTTTCTGTTTCCACTCCTACAATCGAACCTTCTTTGGATGTGAACCTCAACCTGAGTGCCCACGTCTAATTACAACTTTCAGTAGGGAAGAGAGGAAAATCAGGTCAATTCTTAATAAAAACTGGCCAATTATAATGAGTGACCATATCTTAAATACCAGGTTACCCTCTTCCCCCACTATAACTTTTAGACGGGCTAAAACAACGGGCAACTATTTGGACAAAGCAGCCCCTGAACTAAAAACTAAAGTCCCATGGTTACGCCCTTCCAGAGGATTCTTCAAATGCTCCAGTTGTAGGGCCTGTAAGTTTGGTGTCACTACCACACACTACCATACTCCGTTTAGTACAGTTGCCAAGACCATCAATGGCAACTATAACTGCAAGACAGACCATGCTGTGTATGTTCTGGCGTGCACCTGTGGGCTTAGATATGTTGGCAGCACTAAGCTCCAGGTGCACGCCCGAATACTACAGCATTTGCGGGCTATTCTCCACAGTGACCCTACTCACCCGGTCGCCCGGCATTTCAAGCGGGTACATAACAAAGATCTAAACTGCCTTAGCTACTTTGTGATTGGGGCAGTACCCAGTTTGAGAAGAAGAGGTGACCGTGAGGCAGAGCTAAGAAAAATGGAGTCTAGGTTCATATTGGAACTCGATAGTCGTTGGCCCAATGGGCTCAACAATATTGAGGAAATGCATCACTTTTTGTAAATTACCATATAAACTCTGATTATTCCATTCTGCTTTCCTTTTTTCAAATTATACACGTACTTCTAGTTAGGTTCCCTATTAGAAGTACCCTGTGCTTTTTATATCTCCTGTCCCATGATCTGCTTTTACAACTGGTGAAGTTTAGATCGATACTCACTCATGGTGACATACTTCATGCACTTTATTTTGTAAATATGATGATCAAGCAATTTTAATATATTTATACAATCCTATTCCTTGACCAATTGCAAGAGTTCTACGATAATTACTTCAAAGGTATATTTTAGATTGTACAGGTTTCTCAATATAAAGGAATAATTTGTAGATTTGTAAATATATTGAATTGGGGTTTAACTTGCAAAGTGAGTGTATATATGGAGATGCACAGGTGGTCAAAGTTGTACATAAAAATAAGGGGTTAGTGTGTGGGTGAGGGTGTGTATATAGTGACAAGTTGGGATATATATAATTTGGGGGATCATTTTGGTCTCTCAGCTTTTGTCTTGTTGTCAGCATGTGTTTTTCATTTAAATTAGGTTTATTTAAAAGTTACAATTGGTTAGATGTGTGGGGTGGTGCAAGTGTGTATATACATGAAATATGGTCTTATTTATACATATTGTCATTTTTAGCTTCCTGAATAACAATTTCTTCTTCCTACCTGGAACTCTTTGAAAGAACTCGCAGTAGAATAGGATTGTTCTAATGAATTTACTCATACAAACTTTTATGCTGTGTGTATAATTGCATATTACTGTTCTAATGGTAGTTTAGTATGTTCCCGCAACTTTTGCACTTTATTACATCTTTATCACTTATGCACTTTTTTATCTATGCACTTTAAAATGTTCGCTGCTATATATAACAATTTGCATATTTGCACAGAATTGGTATACATGTCATTTATATTTGACAATGGAGAAATGTGTCATAATGCATTTATAACTGAATCTTTTTTAAAGAAATGAACTAATTCCTGGATTTAACCAGTCATAATTCCTGTATACTAGCAAGCAAATGCAACAATGTATCAGCGTTAGTGTGTTTTTTCACTGTTTATTAGATGTCACGTGATTATGGTGGACGCCGCCAGGGGGCGGCGTCAACATCACTGCATACACTTATAAAAATAGCATAATGATTCAAAACATGTTGCAACGTGACCAAGGGCTTTCCGCCCGAAACGCGTCGCTGGTTCTGTTCTTGTTTTAATAAAATTCCATCTTGCTGACTTCGTTGGTCCGGTCCTCGTTCTTTGCTGGCGTGGAGGCGGTGTCTGCGAGCGCAGAGCAAGCTGATGAGGAACTCCCTTCTTCATATATATATATATATATATATATATATATATATATATATATATATATATATATATATATATATATATATATATATATACCAGTGTGAGATAGAAACTCATTTTGCAATTTTGTAGCCGAGACGAAAATTGATAACAACAATGAAATTCGATAGATGTTCAGGCTAAGCCCACATGGGCGTTATTTTCCAAACTTGTGAATAGTATTGACAAAGTGTGCATAACATGTACACATACCGCGTAACTATGTCAACGCGCGTCGTTGTCAATAAAGTTTTAATTGTAGTAGAAAAAATTACAAATACTCGCACCTAGCACTTTATTACAATTACAAGGTTGTCCATGAAATGAGTTAAATGGTAATTATTATGCATTTTGAACAAATGTATTGAATCATGTTGAAGCAAATGTGTAAAAACAATACGATCAGGCAACGAATTGTTAAAATTAAGTCTGTCTTTCCTGTCGGTTGACAGGTGGTCAATGACGTAGCATGTTGATGAAAAGACTTTTTTCTTTAAAATGGCCGCGCGCTTTCCTAACCACAACCAGTGATCAAGACTACTGCGTAGTCGAAACGCGTTTGGCAGCGGCAGTAATAAAGAAATTTGAATCTCACATGGCGTGGTCGTTTGCTTAAGGGAGTGAAAGAGACTCAGTCCAAGGAGTCTTAGTGAGACGACGCAACTCTCGATCTGGTGGAGGCGGTTAATGCTTGGATATTTGCAGCATATATATATATATATATATATATATATATATATACATATATATATATATATATATATATATATATATATATATTACCTACTGGCGGTCGCCAGTAGGTATATATAGTTAGGATTTTTTCTCTATGGGATTTTTGAAAATTCTATGTCTAATAACTTTGGCGTTTGTGGACGGAATTGGCTGAAATTTTCAGGAAAATGGAACATTTTGTTTCTGAGCAGCCCCTGACAATTTGGGGGGGTTTCATCAAGGGGGGGCCGAGAAAAAAGGGGGGTCCCAAAACGCGTTTTTCCCATGTTAATTTCCATAGGGCGGTTGGCCTCACTTTTAGCTCGAACAGCTGAATGGATTTGCACGAAACTTGGCAAAATTGTAGGGACTGTTAGCCCGATGTGCCTTTGCTAGGTCTCAATATATGTGCTCCAGTGGATTTTGAGTAATTTAGGTTCAAAAAAAGATATATATCTGGGCGGAGCCTAACCACACATCTGATCTGATTGGCTGTCAGCACTTCATCCAAGAAGTGTTGGCAGTCATCTTGGGACCAATATACATGATAGCACCTCATTAAAAAGCATTGTAGTTAATAGAGGGTTTTAGGACTTTAGTTACATTATAAATCATTTGTTGATGGTACGATACTCGTTTTTGGAATTGTGGTGGGTTCTAAGGTGATTTTACCATGTGAAAAAACCTTCTGCTGTGATATCATGAATATTGTTTGAAAGAAAACTAATATCGCATGATTTTCCCACAGTGGTTTGGAAGGGGATCTATAAGCTAAACTGAAAGCATATTTTCTGTAAATTCGCATTATCTTTCTCAGTCATGTGAAAATGAAGTCTGACATTCTCAGTAAAACATGTACATCCAACAAGGACAGAGACTGTCAGTTGATTCCTTTGTGTTCTACTGCAGCCTCCTAGAGTGTTCTAAAGAACAACTAGAGCGCTAACAGTCCTACTTATTACAAAGGTATGGCACACCTGAAGCCATCTTGATTGGAATAAAGTGGTAACTCTTAAAACATTTAATTTAAAAAGAAACAACATGAGGGGGTATATTTTGCCATAGAAAGTATGATTAATGCTGCAGAATGAAAAATTAGGGCACATTTTGAGTGACTTCTCAAATCCTTTTCTATTTCATTAAAACATTCTGACATGCAGTCTCCCAAAATGGCCACCAGAGACAAAAGAGCCCAAATATAACCCAGATGTAGCCCAAGTATAGCCCAATGACAGAATGTCCCAGAGTGTTCTAAAGAACAACTAGAGCGCTAACAGTCCTACTTATTACAAAGGTATGGCACACCTGAAGCCATCTTGATTGGAATAAAGTGGTAACTCTTAAAACATTTAATTTAAAAAGAAACAACATGAGGGGGTATATTTTGCCATAGAAAGTATGATTAGTGCTGCAGAATGAAAAATTAGGGCACATTTTGAGTGACTTCTCAAATCCTTTTCTATTTCATTAAAACATTCTGACATGCAGTCTCCCAAAATGGCCACCAGAGACAAAAGAGCCCAAATGTAGCCCAAATATCACCCAGATGTAGCCCAAGTATAGCCCAATGACAGAATGTCCCAGAGTGTTCTAAAGAACAACTAGAGCGCTAACAGTCCTACTTATTACAAAGGTATGGCACACCTGAAGCTATCTTGATTGGAATAAAGTGGTAACTCTTAAAACATTTAATATAAAAAGGAACAAAATGAGGGGGGTATATTTTGCCATATGAATTATGATTAGTGCTGCAGAAAGAAAAATTAGGGCACATTTTGAGTGACTTCTCAAACCCTCTTCAATTTCATTAAACAATTCTGACATACAGTCTCCCAAGATGGCCACCAGAGACAAAAGAGCCTAAATGTAGCCCAAATATCACCCAGATGTACCCCAAGTATAGCCCAATGACAGAATGTCCCAGAGTGTTCTAAAGAACAACTAGAGCGCTAACAGTCTTACTTATGACAAAAGTATGGCACACCAGAAGCCATCTTGATTGGAATGAAGTGGTAAGTCTGAAAACACTCAATTTAAAAAGGAACAACATGAGGGGGTTAATTTTGCCATAGAAAGTATGATTAGTGCTTCAGAAAGAAAAATTAGGGATCATTTTGAGTGACTTCTCAAATCCTCTTCTATTTCATTAAAAAAATTCTGACATGCAGACTGAAACATGCACTTTGAATACCAGCAGCAGACGTCCCTGGTGAGCAGTAGCTTTACTACAGTGATCTAATGTGCAACTAGAGTGCTAACATTCAGAATTTATGGCAAATGTGTGACACATCTGAATGCCTTCTTGATGGAACCAAAGTAAACAAGCATTGAAAATGCAATAGATCTCGCCCTCGTTTAAGTTAAAGCCATTCTGTTTGGAATGAGGTGGCTTTTTAGCTTTGCTTTTATTAGTGTTTTTTCATCTTTCATGTAAATAACATGCATCTGTATGCATATAAGTATATGTATGCATGCATTTATGTTTGTATTTATATAGATATACAGATGATATATGTTTATATATGTATGTATATATATATATATTCACTGAAAAAACCATAGGTTATAGACCATATATAGTTAGGAATTAGCATTTACAAAACCTTGAAAATTCACTGAAAAAACCATAGGTTATAGACCATATATAGTTAGGAATTAGCATTTACAAAACCTTGAAAATTCACTGAAAAAACCATAGGTTATAGACCATATATAGTTAGGAATTCGCATTTACAAAACCTTATTTTACTCACACAAAACCATTGAAATTCCATATATAGTTAGTTGCACTAACTATATATCGCGCACCCGCAATCCACTGCTGATGATGTCACATATTACATAATTCATGACATGGTCAGTGACATCACTGATGACATCACTGATGACATCTCAAATGACATCACTGATGACATCACTGATGACAACATCCAGTGACTGTATGTTTCTGTAAAGTTAAAATATGTCTTACATATTGAAGAATGAGTGGATGTATAAGTGTCTGGATGAAGGATTTAGTAGGTGCATGACTGACTGTATGAGTGAGTGATTAAATGTGTCTCACTGAGTGCATGGGTAAGTGACTAAACTGTCTTAATTTGTGCATCATTATGTCTGTTGTTCTGTAAACTGTTGCATGTGTTGATAAGTAGCTATATGAGTAACTATATGGGTTATTGATTGGTTGCCCAAGTATTTGTATGGGAGACTGAGTGTGTGTGTAGGTGGCTGGGAGGTGTATGACTCTGTGCATAGATGTGTGAGCAGTTGATTCACTAGATGTATGGTTTCAAAAGTGCATGTGGAAACAGCTGTATGGGCGGTTGACTGTGTGCATGAGTGTATTGGTGAGTGAATGGATATCTCAGTGCTACATGTCAAAGTAAGTACATATGTAAAACACAGTACATGTGAGAGTTGACATATATAAATAACTGTGCATAAGAGCCAGTGAATGTGTGAGTGGCTGTATGGATCATTGTGAACTTGTATCAGGGATTGTATAAGAGAGTAAATATGTGTTAGTATATGTTTGAATAAGTAAAGTTTGTATAACTGTATAGTTGAGGAAATGGAGGTGTGATTGATTCTTTGCATGACTGACTAGGTGTGTGAGTAACTCCATGGATGAGTGACAGTCTGTGAGTGTCTGTTTACACTGATTGTATCTAAGGTTATATTAGAGTCTGAAGAGGTTCATCGTATTATCACATGAATGATATCATCAGTGATGTGATCAGTAATGTCAAATGAGATGTCATCAGTGATGTCATCAGTGATGTCATTTGAGATGTCATCAGTGATGTCATTTGAGATGTCATCAGTGATGTCATCAGTGATGTCACTGACCATGTCATGAATGATGTAATATGTGACATCATCAGCAGTGGATTGCGGGTGCGCGATATATAGTTAGTGCAACTAACTATATATGGAATTTCAATGGTTTTGTGTGAGTAAAATAAGGTTTTGTAAATGCGAATTCCTAACTATATATGGTCTATAACCTATGGTTTTTTCAGTGAATATATATATATATATCTCAAAGAGAATCCCCAGACCTCCACACCGACGGCGTGGCGAAAGAAGGAAACAGACCCCGCGGCTTCAGGCAAGATGTTGCTTTTATTGAAAACCTTCCTGGCGACGCGTTTCGAGTAACTTGTACTCTTGATCACACACCATAAAATGAGTCAGCCTGTTATTTTTAAATGCTTAATTTCCCTGACCCCCCCTATGGGCCACACCTCCTAAAGTGCATCACATGATTATTTTAAACATAGGCATAGAAAAGGTGCAAATGACATAATGGAGTAAAAAAACAGACTGTATTGGACATTTATATTCAGTAAAAAAGTGCATTTTGCCTGAAATCAATACAGATTATAAAACAAGTTGATTCTGTTTTAAAATTTTGATCCGTCTCCTAATTTTACAATGCATAAAATATTGCATTAAAAAAATTATTTCCATTTACAATTATTGCACATATCTTATTGGTATTTTCAACCATTTATCATAACTGCATGAATGCAAAAACGCCCAAAGGCTAATAAAGTGACTGGTGCTGTATCCTTACTGCATAAATGCATATACCTGGCGGTATATAAATTAACCAGTACTGGTCAATTATTAAATAGCAATCAGATTAATAAACATTATTTTCGCCTGAAATCAAAACAATCATGTGACATTTAATGTAAGTGTAGTGGAACTTCACCCTGATACCCCCAAGCTCATGTCCTGAATATTTATTAAAAATTCAAAGTACTTTAATTTATATACATAATAAATATTGAGACTATTTACACTGTATATACTCAAAGAATTCAAAGTATTTGTGCTATTTGTATACATGTGCTTGATATTAAATGAGAAAAAAATGTAGGAAAAACCAAAAATTGGAAAAATAAAGATAGAATGCTGATATGAAAATAGATATTATACAACCTATGTACAAAATTTACAAGAAGAGAGATAAAATTACATTGGCATATATCATACTCGATCAAGTGTGTTAAATTCATAATACACACTTTATATGTGCCTATGTCTTGCTTGATGGGTTAGTCGTGGTAGGTTCCGTTTTGACTTAAACTTACCAATGAGATAAAACCAGGACTTATAAATGCAAAAACAACAACCTTGGGCTACAAGTGGACAAAAAGAAGATCGTATTCACAGAAAGTTGTGAAGATCCTCGGTTGCGTTAAGCCCGTGGGGCTGTTTACTGTCCAACGCGTTGATATATTGGGTTTCCAACTTTCTCAACATTCTGTCCCTGTCACCACCCCGTCTTTGCAAAGGCACGCATCTATAACGTAGTAACTCAAACACGACAGATACCTGTCATGTGTTGAATTAAAATGTCGTGCCACGGGGTAGGCTAAGTCGTGATTTACGACTGCGCGGAGATGCTGCAGAATTCTAACATGCACCTGTGACCTCGTGCTTCCCACATAGCACAAGCCGCAGGTGCACGTCAGAACATACACAGCAAACTCCGTGCGGCAATTGAAATTGCCTCTGATTGCAATTTTGGCGCCAGAGAAAGGATTGACATAGTGAGTCATGTTTTGCCCAAACTTGCACGCACGGCAAGAACTGCATTTGTAAAAGCCTTTTCTGTTGAGCCAGTCACTGCCACTGACCAGTTCTGGGCTTGGCATCACCAGTCTGCTGTGCATGCTGTAGGCCCTTTTGGAAGTGATGATAGGTTTTTCTGTAACTCTTGAGCATAGTACACCGTCAGTTTTAAGAATTGACCAGTGTTTGTTGATGATGGTTTTTATCTGTTTTGGTTGCTGACTGTAAGTGATGATCAATCTGGGAGACTGGTCATCACTTTCAACTTCAGCAGGCTTGGGCATCCGTGAAGATTCTCTTGATCTTTCTTTGGTTTTGAGTAACGCTTTGGAAAGCGTTGACTCACTGGAACCCCTAGCCCTCAAACATCTCAACATCAAACTAGCTCCCTCATCAAATCTTTCAGTACTGCTACAGATTCTTTTCAACCGCAAAAGTTCCCTCAAGGGTTTACTTTCGATTACATGACGGGGGTGTCCACTGCTGGCATGCAGTATACTGTTGCCAGCAGTGGGTTTGCGGTATAGTGATGACGTGATATTGATTCCTTCAATATCAATTTGGACATCCAAAAATTGGGCTGATTGACAGCTTACACTGGATGTGAAAAATAAATAGCTGTTGTTAGTATTGAGAGTTTGAACAAACTGATGTGCGCTTGAAATATCACCCTCCCATATGCAAAAAATATTGTAGCAGGGATTCCGTTCTCTTACAGAACTGTGCATAGAGATCCGGAACCTCAGTGAATTAGGGTGACCCAAAACACACCTCAGTATCCAAAATCCCCTTACCGAGCTAGCTACAGTGTCTCATTGGTCATAACAATCTCCCAATGACTTAGACAAACCAGAACATGAATTAGGTTACCTCAGGTATCGTGGAGCACATGAACACTCTTTCGCTCTATAATCATTTCAAACCAGAACGTGGAGTAAAAGAGGACACGTGCACTTTTGAAATATTTATTATTCAATGCAAGGTTCTCAAACGCAGTATCTTATATAATACAAGAAGACATATTGTAAGAATCGGAGTTATCAGCATAGTCACTAGTCCATAATAAGCAAACGGTGATAGCATATTATAATGCAAAAATCAATAGAAATTTATATCACCTATTTCTCGCACTCCCTATTTAGCATACTATATTATATCTAAGAAGGTCTCATTTGGGTTTTAGCAGGGCATGCCCATACCTCTAAATGTCAGGAGGAGAGGATCACATCATCTGCTACCAGCTCTCTGCATGCGAAGCACCATCAAGTGTGTTTTTGCATTCTCAGTAACTCTATCTTAAACCCGCTTAGAGCCCAATGTTGGCAGCAACTGTATTTGTGTTATGTCGAGTGGTGCGAGGATCAGACCTCCCAGCAACCTTGTGTTAGGTTATTCTTAGAGGGTTCAGCACTCACTGTTCAGACAGTGTACCAAGCACGACTGATATCAGAGTAATAATATATTATTCTCAAATAAATCACATCTTTCGTCTAGGTTGAAAGCTACAATAACAATTATGTTTCATGTGCAAACTGAAGCCAAAGAAAAATATGTCGTTTAAACACTTAATAAACTCATGCTAACTTAACACAGTATATAGAAAAGCAGCATCTATATGACACCCCCCCAATGATCCGAGGACGGTCAAAAAACAAAGGCCAATACTAGAATAGAGGCATAACATGAAAGCAGAGTTCAACAATATTGAGCCAAGCTAAATGTGTATATAAAAATTATATAAAAATATGTACCAATGCCTATGGTGGCCCAAAATTTTTTTTAATTCAAAGTCTTCAACTCGAGGCCAAGTATAAAGATATAGGCCTAAATCATATAAAGTCAAATGTTCGTAAGTAAAAAGGCACCTTTCAAAAATACTAAAAAGTCACGTGCCATAATAATGAAAGTCTCCAAAGCATCTCATGATTGGAAAGAATATGCAAAATAGGCAGCAACAGCTTCCAACATGAAATCGCTGTCATCATCCGAAAACAGTTCAGCCATCCAAATAAGCAATGGGAAAGAACATACGTGCTCCTCCAGCACCGGATCCTCTAGCAACATCAGAGGACAACTCGGTGGGTTCTCAAGAACGCTATGTGCTAGAAACTCATGTGCCGCTGCGGGTATGTCCCACTGACCCATTAGTCCATGCATCGCTGCCAAGGCCATAATCCTTTCGCCAGAACAAACCAACTCGTGAGCAACTACGGGGCCCATCAGGTGATTAAAATCGACGTCAGGAGATATCGGCAAGCAGAGACACAAATCAATGGCCCAGTCGAAATCGCAGCTCAGGCAATGAAACACAGGCTGGACACATGTGAAATAGGAAAATCGAAATGATAATCCAAATGCCGTGCTTAAGGTCGCAAGCGGCAGGGTGCCAAAGTAATCAAGCATCCAGTTGCGAAACAGTGTCAGAAGGAGTTGAGCGGCTTCTTGCGCAGGATGGGCATCCATGTTTTAGGAAGCAAAATAATATCAAAATGCCTGCAGCCAAAGCCAGCAAAACAGGGAATCCGCCAAACAAACTCGAAAATATAGAATGGAAGAAAGCGGGGATGACACCAAAAATCTTTTCGAATGTAGTCACAAGACCACTGCTAACTAATTTTAAAAAATGAGCTAAGCCAGATGTGGAGGAGGCATTAAAGATTTGATGAACTAATTTGCAGAAATGAAAAGGCAAGTCAGTTTTTAAAAGTGCCTGCACCTCTGTGCGTGTGTTAGCTATGTGAAGGACATAAGTTTCACGGGCCGAGCTCAGGGCCACTTCCTTTTGAGACAAAAGAGCTCTTATTCTACTCATACCATTGAACTCCGCTTTCAAGGTTGGAATGCGCGGCCAGATGGAAACATCTGAATTCCCATGTGTGGGAGGATATAGCACATTTTTGCAACACACCACACGTTCTGATACAGTAACCACATAAGCGATACCGACCATTAACCCACAACACTCTTCGTTATTCAAAAGCAAATAACTACCATTTGTCAATAATGTAAATGTGGGAACTATTGCTGGAATTGGCGTGCCTTTCAAAGCACAGGCTAAATTAGGCCGGTCATGATTACAAGAACCATGCAACTGGATGTGTCTGCATATTAATGAACGGTCAGGCGACTGTGCATTCTTCACCATTAAGATTCACTTCCTTTCCATCTTTCAGACATCTGTACGTGTATGGTAGAGACCATGCCTCATGGAGGAATGCACTGCCTAGTGGTTCATATCGCCCTATTGCAATATACCGCATACAATTAGAAAATTTGTACAAAGCAAATGGTAACGTAATTAATCCATGGATAAGCCATGTTGCAGCAGCGGCTTCAGCTACTGAAAAGGGTAAAGATTCAAACTTTTCAATATGTAACATGGAGAATGATGCATCTCGCATTGAAAGCATGCGCTGCTTGTCAGTCAAATTAAATGGGGCAAATAGGGAGGACACGTTCATGTAACTCCAGGGCACACGGCCCGCCTTAAGAGTCTGTAGTGTCCATGCAAACTGCATTACAGAACGCAATTGATTTTGACCATGGTATAATACAGACACCTCATCATTCACAATGTCAACTACAGAAGAAACAATATTATTCAACGTGTAAATTCGGGAAGAAAGCATGTTAATACTGTTATCGACAACTGCAAGCACTTTTTCCAAATTTGCTTGGTCAATCGCCCTTAGGCGCTTAGCAGCCTCAATTTGTGAAAATTTCCAAATTTCATTGTAAACCGCATAAATCCACCGTTTAGATCTACCATTAGCCGGGCCTTTAATAAAATCATTTAAATCCACGTTATCATTTAACTGGGATAGATGTAGTTTAACTGCAGCTAACGTGGAATGTTGCAACCAATTCTGACACGGTTTCCCCACAGAGTAAGTTGTGACAGTATAATTAGTTTCAAAACGGGGATCAGGCCTGACTTGTGTAAACCCTTCAGTCAAACCCAGAAAACGACGTTGGCAAGAATCAGCACTTCTATGCCACATCAGCCAACCCTTTGGATCCAAACTGGATACATTAAAGGATGAATTATGCAATAGAGTTTGTAACTCACGAATGGACAATTCAGTATAATTACCCCAACCTGAATATTCTTCCAATTCGGGGATAATTGGTGTATTTAATTTTTTAGAAGTAGCCAATCCAAAGCATGTTGTTTGGGAAATAGTAGAATTTAGAAACAACATGTGATTCGGGATGAGACATGCACGGCGAAAAGCCTCAGTGCCTTGTACCTGCCAATCTTTGGTACCCCAAACCGATTTAAGGTCAATTGTTCCCTTCCATAGCTCGTAGCCATCCACAGCTAACTTGTCTAGAAAGGACTTCGAATACAGCAATGTTGTATCGGTAAGTCTAACTTTGGACATGGACTTTTGTGTCATTTTGAAATAAAATGACTCAGGATTTGATTGATTAAAGTCTGTAAAATAAGTGTATTTTTTCAGAAATGTACTGGAGCTGCCTTTCAATGGAGCTGGGCAATGTTCCCAATGTGTATAATTCACAGCAATCCTTCTGGAATTTGTTTTATGCAGAAAATGATTACCATGATGTTGAAAGCAAAACAAATCACCATAATTAACAGAATCTAAGTATAAATCCTCAGCATCAAAGGCAGCATAGTATTTCAAATCAGAGAATAATGCTTCCACGGCCTGAATATCCCAATCATCAGAACGTATATTTTGTTTTACCACATCCCCCATGTTTACTCTAAGCACATTCGGAACATTAATCACTTCAGTGGGGCCGTGTATTTGAAACCTAACCGCATCCCACACAATCCCATCAAGAACAGGCCAAGCAGTGATGTTAACTGTAGTCAAATCTCTTTTCAGTCTGTGTGCTGAATGTGAAGAGGAAAGAGGGGCCAATGTTCCATTAAGGTACCGAATTCCTGTTCTTTTTTTGACATAGTGGCCATCGATCAGACGGAAAAAATAAAACACAAAACCAATTGACATAAAAAGATAAACTGAAAATAGAATCATCCAAATGTATGTCCAAGGGGGAACCAAAAAATGTTTTTTAAATAAAGTGGCATATATTGCAATATTTGAGGGGTTCTTTGAATGTACTGAAACAGAGTCAAAAGAGAATCTGGATTGTGTGGCCAAACGAGTCTGCAAATCCAGCATTGATAATTCAGTAGGATAGGTGTAGTTCAGCTCATCAGTGTCATTAACAGGAAAAGTATTTAATAAAGGACTGGAAATAACAGGCATCTTGAGGGACACCTCCGGCTCAGCACCAGAAGTAATGGCCAACACAGAATGCCTCACCATGGAAGGGCAGGATACTGCCGGTGTCATGCTATGAAGAATCGGCCACCCTGTGTATCTTGACATTGTCAATTGAGATAAATCTGTTTTCCTTACGACCTGGAAGTGGTGGTAATATGACTGTTCTCGTGCCCTTCACTCCAAGAACTCAAACCGGTGCACGATATGAAGGACCAAACTCTTTCTTGTTATCGATCTTCTCTCGAACCAGTTCTCCAACTTGGGGTAGCCAGCCTACTACCGGGATCTGCAACGCATCATCCGAAGTGGAGGGCAAATGTTCCTTAGCTAGACTGTCTCTGGTCTTTTGTAGATCCTGTAAAACATTGCAATGTTCATCTACGTCAAAGGCCGCGGCCTGGGCCTTGCAGTCTAGACCGTCGAGGTCAGAGACGTACATCTTGATACCAAAGAGCATTTCGTATGGGGTCCGCCCACCCAGAGACCTTCTAGGGAGATTATTAAGCGCACGCTGCACGCCATTGAGGTGGGCTAACCAGTTTCTGCCAGTGCCTATAACTCGAGCTGTCAAAGATTGCTTTAAGTCACGGTTCATTCGTTCCACTATACTGTTACCCTCAGGTCTGTACGGAGACGAAATCTTGACTTGGACCCCAACGAAACCATAGCATCCTTATACGCCTTAGAGGCGAAAGCCGGATCCTGATCCGAATGGAAGGTACCACAGGCAAAAATCCCTACAAAGACACTCAAATCCTTTATGAAAGTCCGTGAATCAGCGCTGCGATGGGGCCATACCCACACAAAGCGTGTGCATGAATCAACTGCTACTAAGATGTATTTATACGCAGTATCAGAAGAAAAAGGACCGCAGTGATCCAAATAAACGCATCCTAGTGGTTTATTAGAAATGTACAACTGTGTCTGAGGCGGACGCGCAGCAGTTGAAGGCTTGATCTGCTGGCAAATGTCACATTGAAGGACACAATCGCGCGTCTGTTTGTGCAGTCCCCGCCACCAGAACCTCTGTTGTAGCTGAGTTACAGTGGCCGAGACGGCCGCATGCGCAGACGCCACACCTTCATGAGCTGCTGTAATCAAAGTAGCTCTGCGATCCGAGTTGGGAATTAAACGTTCACCAACATCAGGAATTTTCACATAAGGAACCATATCGGGACTTAAGTGGTATGTGTACTTCTAAGGGAACCCCGCAGGATATTTACCTCCCTTCTCAGTGGCCGCAACAGCCACCAAGATGTCATCATCTATCTTACTTTTGGACCGTGTAACTGCTGCAACCAAGTATTTTGATACTGATGACTTCGCCGCTTCATCAGCAAGCGAATTACTGACAGCGTGGACTCCCACACGCTGATGGCCAAGAGTATGAATCACAAACACGAGTGGTAACTTTTCCTTAAGTTCCGCCACTCGGACCCAGATCATTTTATGTTTTATCGTGCTACCTTTGGAATCACGAAATTCATTCTGAATCCAAAAGAACAAGTTTTCATTGTAAGACTGGACACAGTAGTAAGAGTCACTTACGATTAAAGTCGTCACACAATGATAGGCGTACTCCAATGCAAGCATCAGAGCATGAAGTTCTGCTAATTGTCCGGTGCAGTCCCCAAGTGTCTGCTTGTGCACGACACTGGACTTGAACTCATCGTTCACCATGGCACCAACAACAATGGCACATGCGGAAACATAGGCATGTTTAGAGCCATGCGCAACCTGCGCCGAACCATCGGTGTAAATGATGCAATGGAAATCCTCCAGGGGTCGCATTGCTAAAGGAGCAGGATGAACAAATTCATACTGTAAGTACTCCTGCGACCGTAAAGTGGCGTCAAAAATAAACGTGACATCCTGGGATGTCAAGGATGCAGCCCATTGAATCCACCGAGGGTGCAAAGCTTTGGAATTTGGTACACTGGCCTTCGTAACTGCTACCAAGGCAGGACACGGGGTAACAACAAACATGCGTTTTCCCTGTGACAGGTGACGTTCCTTGAGAATTGCCATCTGCACAGCCGTCAAAACTTTTTCCACAGTGGAAAATCGCATTTCAGCCGAAGTGTCCAAGTGTGACTTCTAAGCATTAGGTACTGTATCTCCTTCAGTAAAAGTTAGGTACGTGAAACCTACCGTCCCAGGGACAATTCTTATCACCAGGTTGGTCTGGTTATCACGAGTCTGTAAATATTCAGAAGCGAGCAAATCAGCTTGCAAAGACTGCAGAATAGCTGAATGCTCAGGCAGCCAGCATGATTTGGAAAAAGATGGTTGTATCAAAGCATACAAAGGCTTGATACGCTGGGCATATTCCAGAATGTAAGTTCTTCCGAAATTTAAAAAGCCCAGTAAAGATTGCAATTTTTTCAGTGTTGTCGGAGAGCGCAACTGTGCGCACTTCTCCAGGAAGTGAGGAGCCAAACCTTTTCCTTCGTTGTTGAGTACATAGCCTAGAAACAACACTGTGTACTCTGCAATGTGCTATTTTGCAAAGTTAAACTTGTAACCCATGTCTGCAAAGTTACAAATAATACTGTTCACTCGACACAGATGCTCCCAAAGTTCGTCGTCTGTGAGATAAACGTCATCCACATAAGAACAAGCATCTGGGTCGACCCTCTCCAACAGAGAGACTATGCGGGCGGAAAATACTCCAGGACTATTTTATAGCCCATTGGGAGACGCCGAAACATTTTTTGCACACCGCCGCTTGTGAAGGAGGTGTATTGGGAACTAAGACCATCCAATCTATGGGCATAAAAACCATTGGAAATGTCAAGCGTGGTTTTGAACCGCTTACGCACAAGACTATTTACAAGGGCAGAGCCGTGGGTGTTCTGTACTGCACAGTTACGGCAATGCGAGTTTAAATGCCGGTAATCCAAAACCAAACGATATGAGCCGTCCGGCTTGTTCACAGTAAAGAGGGAGTTATTCATCGGTGACACACATGTTTCAATCACACCTTGATATTCCAATTGTTCAAGGATTGCCGCGACTGAAGCTTTGGCTTCACGTCGTATGGGATATTGAGGTTGAGGCTGCGGCTGAGACCGTAAAGGAATCTCGTGGCTTGGGGACAATTTATCCCAGCCACATTGATTGCGGTACACAGCCGGTGCAAGCGCCAGAGCCCACTCTTCTGCAAAGTGCAGCGCTTCCACTCTCGAAACAGTGTTCGCGAAACTGGGGAGGATTACCTCCTCCCCTCTCGGAGCTGCGAGAACAAAAGGTGGGGGCCAGTCAGCCTCCGAAAGCAAAATGTCATACGTAGATGAAAGATTTTCACAAAATACCCCTTTTATGGTACGCTGTATGTCACCTTCTATCAACAGGACAATTTCAAAAAGTCTATCAGGGGGAGCAACTCGTGTATCAGCTGTTTCAATTACAACATAAGTATCAGTCGCTGTCACCTTCAGTAGTGGACGGAGGGCCTCTCTCACTATGGTAATCTCCGCCGCGCTGTCCAGCAAGGTCAGAGCCCACATCAGATTCCGAAGCAGCGTTCTCACAATCTGGGGCACATCGATGCGCCGATAAGGCAGCAACTTTCTTCTTGGCAAACTGCGGTCTCTTGGGCGTAGAGCCCTCCTGCTTGTCTGCACCGTTGCGCGGGCGGGGCTGGTCACGTCCTTGCTGGCCACCCCGGCCCCTGCCGCCCCCTCCACCACCGGTTGACGGGGCCAATGAGTCCTGAAAGGAACGAGGAGAGCGTTGTTCAGAAGCCTGAAAACGATCAGGAGATTTAATCATCGTGCGGTCGCGCAAATCATAAACACGTTCCGACTGCGCAGGCAACGGAGACGCAGGACGAGATGTCTGAGCCTGTTGTTGTTGTTGCTTACCCTGTTTCTGTTTTTTAGGCCAATTTTGTTTTTATTGGGAATGGGCTGAACCGCCGCTACCGAAGATTGTCCCTGGGGCTGCTTTTTCTCTTTATCAGAAAAAGGCCTAAGACCCTTGGCATTGTGGCCAACCGTTTTATAAGCCGCCACAATTATCTTCGCTAACTGTCGGGGTTTCTCGGGATCGGGAATCGCCTTTAACGCGTTAGCCACCTGAAAGTTCACTGCATCCCCCTTAACATTCGCAAGGATCAGATCGCAAACCACATCAAAGGTGCCACACAGGCGCATACCCAATTCAACCGCAGACTCCGGCCCGTGATCATCTTGAACACGTTTAAGCACCGTAGACAGATTGGACACAGACGGGGTGCCATAGCACCTCGAATATACAGCTGCAAAAGTCTTACCCCAGGTCTCACAGTCAACAAGCTCAGGGGCTAAATCTTTCGGCAAACTAAGCGTTAGAATCCGGTGCTTTTCACCAGGAGTCGTATTAGGAAACACAGCCTCCAGCTGGTCAAATTTCTCGGCAAGCCAGAAAGTAAAATCATCCTTATCCCGGGGCTTCTTGCCCATTACGGAATTAACCATGACAGGACTGATTTTCAAACCAGCCTGCCTTGCCGGAAGGGCTGCACCTCTAGGGGCTGCCCCTTGAACATTACGACTTGTGTAATGTACAAGGGCTCTAATCACGGTAATAGCGACTACATGAAGTCGCCTAAGTTCACCCACGTTACAATTGCCATGATTAGGGTGAGGAGTAAATCCAGCCAAAGCCGGCCAATTTGCGCCCGGAATGGACAAAGGACCTAATCTCGGAGCGGTCAAAGAGTGGGGTAGGGCGCCACCAAACCAAACTCCATGCTGCCAAACATCGATAGGAACTTCCTGTGCTCTGTACGGAGCATATTCAGCAGGTACAGGTGACGCAGTGTACGAGTGGAACACACCAGAATTTGCGTCCACCGCCGGAAATGTCACCCACGAATAAAACAGTTCGTATGGGTAAGCATGTTCCGCACTCACCGCCAAAACCACAGCCAAGCCTGTCAAAGGAACATCATAAGCCCGCAAATGATCACGCACCGCAATGCGACTATGCAGCGGGATGTCCACGGCTTGTGCCATGACAGCACAGGAAAGAGAAACAACAAAGCAAACTTTGTAGCACAACTGGGTAGTAATTCAAAGAAACCGTTTCAGATAGATTCAAGCTTGAAAAGACCTATTTTAAAAATAGGTAGGTTTTTCCGACACCACCGCTTACCGGAAACGGCAATGAAGGGGTTAAGGTTTGAATGATATACTACTCGAGTGTCATGATATAAGACCACCAACGTACGGGCGCCATGTAGCAGGGATTCCGTTCTCTTACAGAACTGTGCATAGAGATCCGGAACCTCAGTGAATTAGGGTGACCCAAAACTCACCTCAGTATCCAAAATCCCCTTACCGAGCTAGCTACAGTGTCTCATTGGTCATAAAAATCTCCCAATGACTTAGACAAACCAGAACATGAACTTAGGTTGCCTCAAGTATCGTGGAACACATGAACACTCTTTCGCTCTATAATCATTTCAAACCAGAACGTGGAGTAAAAGAGGACACGTGTACTTTTGAAATATTTATTATTCAATGCAAGGTTCTCAAATGCAGTATCTTATATAATACAAGAAGACATATTATAAGAATCAGAGTTATCAGCATAGTCACTAGTCCATAATAAGCAAACGGTGATAGCATATTATAATGCAAAAATCAATAGAAATTTATATCACCTATTTCTCGCACTCCCTATTTAGCATACTATATTATATGTAAGAAGGTCTCATTTGGGTTTTAGCAGGGCGGGCCCATACCTCTAAATGTCAGGAGGAGAGGATCACATCATCTGCTACCAGCTCTCTGCATGCGAAGCACCATCAAGTGTGTTTTTGCATTCTCAGTAACTCTATCTTAAACCCGCTTAGAGCCCAATGTTGGCAGCAACTGTATTTGTGTTATGTCTAGTGGTGCGAGGATCAGACCTCCCAGCAACCTTGTGTTAGGTTATTCTTAGAGGGTTCAGCGCTCACTGTTCAGACAGTGTACCAAGCATGACTGATATCAGAGTAATAATATATTATTCTCAAATAAATCACATCTTTCGTCTAGGTTGAAAGCTACAATAACAATTATGTGTCGTGTGCAAACTGAAGCCAAAGGAAAATATGTCGTTTAAACACTTAATAAACTCATGCTAACTTAACACAGTATATAGAAATGCAGCATCTATATGACAAAATTATCAATAAATCGCATTCAGTGTTTAACATTATTGAAACCCGGTGCGACGATGAGGTCCCGCTCCTCCCACCAGCCAACGTGTAAACACGCGTAGCTGGGGGAGAAGCAGGATCCCATCGCAACACCTCTGATTTGTTTCCAAACATCCTTGCCGTACATGAAAAAATTGTTATTGAGGCACCACAACACCAATTCAGATAGTATTTGATTGTGACCATAGTACTCACAGGATTTGTTTCCCAAATAGTGTTTGATGGCTTCTATACCTTTGTTGGGTTCAATACAGGTATATAATGATTAGGGCTTCCGGTTTGCCGTTTTTATGGATTTTTACATATAAATACAGACGGAAAAGTATTTTTCCTTTGTCTGTATTTATATTTAAAAATGGCAAAATATGAGTAAATTTTGCCGCGCTGCCTTGGTTCTGAGTTGCTGTGCCACGCCCCTGTTCCGGTGCTGGGAATTCCTTCCAGTGACGTACTGTGGTTCAGGGTCTTGAAGTGACCCTGAGCCAATCCTAGTTGTTTTGAAGAGACACAGTGTGGGCGTGCTAATACCTCCAGCCCTGCCTTTTGAAAGCCGCTCCTGCCTCTCTCTGTCCCTCTGCAGCCTCGGACTTGTGCCCTCCCTCCCCCTGCCCAGGTATGAAGTGGCGCGATCAGCTGTTCGCATCCTCGTGTTAATTTTCGTTTTTTTCGGGTGCTCTGCTTGGCTTCTGCACTGTAACCCCTGCTGGAAAAAAAGCACTCTTCGCTGTAGAATTTTCAGAGTTCTACCCGAGGTTGGGCAAAAGTATGCGAGTAAGTGTGTGGTGCGGGGGGGGCAGGGCAAGGGGTCTAAGTCTCCCAGCACACACGAGTACAGCCCCCCCCTAATTCTGGGGCTTAATCACTGGCCTCTCTAAACTGCCTCTCTCTGTTTGCATCCTCGTGTTTATTTTCTTTTTTTTTTTTCTTGTGCTCTGCTTGGCTGCCGCACCATAACCCCTGCTGGAAAAAAAGCACATTATGTGTTTATTGCATTATGTCATGATTTGGAAAATACATGTTGGACTGCCACATGGTACATACAGATGCTCTTTCACATATCGGGCATGGCCACAGCCATGGAATAGTTCAGCACAATTCCTCAGCTTCATTTCATACAAAAATGCATTGTTCGTGTCTTGACTAAGCAATGGCAAAGCACTTGCCCAGTTTCTTCATTATATGCCTGTTGCTGTAGCCAGATGTAAATCAGACTCTCTCACTGTGCACATCGTACCAACAAATGGGGTAAATACTGCTTATCCTTACTGCACTCCAAGTGCATGTCATTGGAATTTGTTTAATGATGTATCCAATGTAAACTGAGTGGGTGATTGTTGAGCTGGACTTTATGCTCAGATAAGGTGAAGTAGAATCGGCTGTTCAGAAAGTTGAGTGAGCTCTCTTTGACAGAGTGGAACTTATTGGCCTGCCAAAGCCACACAGGCTGGTACATCTGATCTACGGCCAGTAAATTAGCAAGGAGATTCCAGTTTGTTTTGCAGCTGTACTGGGTTTCTCTTCAGCATTTCTCACATGCATATTTTGGAAGTGAATTATAACAATATTAAGTGTAATCTCAACATCTAATTCTCACTCTTGTTGCTGCGCTTCTACTGGATAAATACTGCTGCTACATTTTTTCTTGTGCCAGTAGATTTTCTTTTGGATAGTTCGTCGGTTTCATTAGAGGTGGTCCTAGTACAGAAGTTAGAGTGTAGCATTGGAATGTGGCATGCACGTGGGAGAACACGTTTCCCTATGCCTCCAGACATGCCATGAGTTACATCAGTGGAGCAACATCTCAAATTATGAAGTAGGAGTGAAGCAAAACTCAGGAAAAGGGTAATATGTTGGTTCATTTGCGTAGATCCAAGATTTTAAACTCCAAGGGCAGGGGTTTTAGAGTAGGGCATGGATGACATTTCCATTTCTTCTGCGTAATCTTGCGAACTTTCATATCACACATATTACATTTCAGAAATTATTCTAGTACTCCACATTGTTTAGTTATGCGCTGCTCGAAACAAAATAAAGCACACAGGAACAATGAGAACGGCCAGAATGCTGAGGGTTGCTGGTTATGGCACTTGTGTTCTTTTGCGCTATTCTTTAGTGCGAAATGTGTTCTCATAACCAAAACTATGCAAGGACACATTTCACTCTGAAATATATCACCAAATGCAATGAAATTATTATTAGTATTAGCACACTGTTTAAAAGAGAGGTTGTCAATTTTGATTCGGTGGGCCCACTTGTCCTTTCATCCTTATCAAGTCGATAAAACACCTAGTTTTAAGTCTGTATGGTATATGCCTACTGTGAGGGTAACTGTTCAGAGAAAAAGCACATCATAAAACATAAAATTGCAATTTGTCTAGCTGTATCCCCACTGGAAAAATTTGAATTTCAAACCTAAAATAAAGCTTTTTTTAACTTCGAGGAAATCCGGAACAATAAGGAAACCACTGCACTTCATTAACAAACCAGAAAGAGCCTCAAAGTACTCAAAGTCTCTTGAAATACAAATGTGCTTGTACTACAATGGCAAAGTTTTCAGATGAATGTATTGTGTTGACCAATAACAACCGGGCGCAGGTGTCCCTTGTCAATTTAAATAAATGTGGAAAAATGCTAGCTGTAGCGTCGTCTTTTGCTTGTGGCAAAAATAAATGCGGATAAATACAGTAAAAATGCCCAAAAAATAAATATGGATAAATACAGACGGAAATGGCAAAAAAATAAATACCATAAAACCGGGAGCCCTAATAATGATTCAACATCTAGTGTTATTATACACCAGTTGGGTTGCCATTGTATGGCGCCCAATTTGGACAGAAAATCCCCAGTGTCTTTGATATAACTAGCAAGACCCTGGACATGATATTGCAGGAAATAGTCAATATAGCGCGAGATATTCTCACCCAAGCTCTTGATCGCAGAGATGATGGGTCTGCCGGGGGTGGGTTGTCTCATTTTGTGCACCTTTGGAATCAAATATAGGTGCGGTATCACCGGATTCTCTACATGCAAAAAAGCGTATTCCTCGGATGAGATCAAATTGTTTCGTTTGTATGACATCAGCATACGTTTCAGAGTGTCTCGGGCCCGCGTATATTTCAAACCGCTACTTCTTACATAGTAGTTGCTGTCGCCCAATTGTCTCATTGCTTCAGTCATATATTCCTGTTTTTACCACAGGACGATGCTCCCGGCCCTTGCTTGACGAATCACCCCGAGATTTTCAGGATAGGAGCGGACCGTAGCGCCCACCAGTTTTCGAGTGTTCGAAAGGGCTCCCCACAACAGATAAAGTCCCAGGAACCAAAAAAGACTCGCACTCCAGGGTCCGTGTATGAAAAAGCGTTTATTGGCGACGCGTTTCGACCAGGCGGTCTTCTTCGTTAGCCAGCCACATAAACACACAATCACCATTTTTAAAGTGCACAAGGGTAGTAGTGGAAACTGAGATAGGACCACAAACACATTAAGGACTACAATTCATAAAAACTACAAATGCAGTAAAGAAAAGACTTAACGGTGCACAGCATTATAACACCTGGAATCAAACTAAGTGACATAAATACAGTTTAAATGGATAAATAAACAATACCATCGTATATTCCATATCTACATGTTTTAATCTGTACTGGTCTGATTGAATTGCAACATTTTAATCCAATTTAACCAAATCGAATAGCGGCCAAGTGGCCTTATAATGTCAGGCATCTGGTTGGTGTCCACATGTTAGCACCACATTGTGTCCATCCTACCGTAAATTATAAACCAAAGGTTAAGTGGTTAAGTGGTCTAGTAGGTGGCAACTACTTATCTATATATATATATATATATTTCTTCAACACACTCGTTAATTTAAACGAAAGTAGACGGCACTCATGAGCTGTAGTTTTAAAGTGATTTAATGGCAGACCCCCTGCCCCCAAGACAACAGACGCGTTTCACCAGTAAGGCTTCTTCAGTGTCAACCCGTGCATCAGAAAATACACCATTTTATCTCCACCTCTCTTTTGAAATAGACAGAGGACTAAAGCGCCGAGTTCTTAATGGCGGCCATCTTTCAATGTGTTACAATGTAAAAGCATTGCCAGAAGAAAACATTCAAATTGTTATACATGGAGGATGGTGTCAATAAAGTGCTTGTGCGATTAAAAACATGTTTTTCTACAACCACAAATATAAACAATATATTATTTACAAAGCGCATGTTAACCCATTATTAGTTTAAAAGAGGACAGCTAAAAAGATAATCACTTTCGAATTGAGACGTAAGTATCCATACTAACAATTTCAATTCATGAATATTGCATTTTTCAAGAGACACTTGACATGGTTATAATCATGTTTAAAAACTGTGATAATTCTATCACGGTGCTAGTCTCATTTCAAAAGCCTAATTAGATATTTTATAAACATCATTATAAAAGCGTTACCTCTAATTCAGGGGTTGTCTAAATTATAACATGCCAAACATTATTTTGCACTGTATGTGCAATAATGGTTGTATTAGTTGTTGTTTATTTATATATTTCAAAGTTTCGTCATGACCCTTTCGTTTCTTTTATTTTTTCTTGTTGTCTCGCCCTGTATGGGCAATGATGTAAGTATGACCTATTATTATGGTCCAACAGTGCTGGGTAGAAGAGAGACTCGGGATGTTATCAGTCTATATCTATCTATGTTTCAGTTCTTACTTGTACTGTATCATTTATGATGTTATGAGTTATGAGAAAAAAAAAATATATATATATATATATGCAATGAAGCATCAAACCAATGAAAATGACTGTCACTGCGGGAACTTCTATGCAAACAGAGCGGCACACCTTTGAGAAAGTCGTAGTGTACGACGAAACGCGTCAGGACTGCCAAGCCTGTAAAAATTGAATAAAGAAATATTTCAGCCAAGTGGAGTGCGACTCCGTTTTCCTTAAGCAGAGGAGGAAGGGTAATGAATATATACGGCGTGGTTCAAGCCGTGGGAGCGCCGCACAGTCAGCAAGAGCGCCAAAGGTTTCCCTGACACGAACCAAATCGCCAGCACCGTGAAAGTGGACATCTAAGGGAAAGTGGCTGCCGCTGGAGACCGGCTCCAGCATGACTGCTTGCCTCACCTGAAGAGGGGCTGAAGCGGGACACGAGGCGAATGAAAATCCACCAGAGGCAATTGATTTTGCAAGGGAAGAACTACAGTGACCAGCATGCCCACCAGAGGGTTTCAAAAAAATGCAATGAAGCATCAAACCAATGAAAATGACTGTCACTGCGGGAACTTCTATGCAAACAGAGCGGCACACCTTTGAGAAAGTCGTAGTGTACGACGAAACGCGTCAGGACTGCCAAGCCTGTAAAAATTGAATGAAGAAATATTTCAGCCAAGTGGAGTGCGACTCCGTTTTCCTTAAGCAGAGGAGGAAGGGTAATGAATATAATACGGCGTGGTTCAAGCCGTGGGAGCGCCGCACAGTCAGCAAGAGCGCCAAAGGTTTCCCTGACACGAACCAAATCGCCAGCACCGTGAAAGCGGACATCTAAGGGAAAGTGGCTGCCGCTGGAGACCGGCTCCAGCATGACTCCTTGCCTCACCTGAAGAGGGGCTGAAGCGGGACACGAGGCGAATGAAAATCCACCAGAGGCAATTGATTTTGCAAGGGAAGAACTACAGTGACCAGCATGCCCACCAGAGGGTTTCAAAAAAATGCAATGAAGCATCAAACCAATGAAAATGACTGTCACTGCGGGAACTTCTATGCAAACAGAGCGGCACACCTTTGAGAAAGTCGTAGTGTACGACGAAACGCGTCAGGACTGCCAAGCCTGTAAAAATTGAATAAAGAAATATTTCAGCCAAGTGGAGTGCGACTCCGTTTTCCTTAAGCAGAGGAGGAAGGGTAATGAATATATACGGCGTGGTTCAAGCCGTGGGAGCGCCGCACAGTCAGCAAGAGCGCCAAAGGTTTCCCTGACACGAACCAAATCGCCAGCACCGTGAAAGCGGACATCTAAGGGAAAGTGGCTGCCGCTGGAGACCGGCTCCAGCATGACTCCTTGCCTCACCTGAAGAGGGGCTGAAGCGGGACACGAGGCGAATGAAAATCCACCAGAGGCAATTGATTTTGCAAGGGAAGAACTACAGTGACCAGCATGCCCACCAGAGGGTTTCAAAAAAATGCAATGAAGCATCAAACCAATGAAAATGACTGTCACTGCGGGAACTTCTATGCAAACAGAGCGGCACACCTTTGAGAAAGTCGTAGTGTACGACGAAACGCGTCAGGACTGCCAAGCCTGTAAAAATTGAATAAAGAAATATTTCAGCCAAGTGGAGTGCGACTCCGTTTTCCTTAAGCAGAGGAGGAAGGGTAATGAATATATCACGGCGTGGTTCAAGCCGTGGGAGCGCCGCACAGTCAGCAAGAGCGCCAAAGGTTTCCCTGACACGAACCAAATCGCCAGCACCGTGAAAGCGGGCATCTAAGGGAAAGTGGCTGCCGCTGGAGACCGGCTCCAGCATGACTCCTTGCCTCACCTGAAGAGGGGCTGAAGCGGGACACGAGGCGAATGAAAATCCACCAGAGGCAATTGATTTTGCAAGGGAAGAACTACAGTGACCAGCATGCCCACCAGAGGGTTTCAAAAAAATGCAATGAAGCATCAAATCAATGAAAATGACTGTCACTGCGGGAACTTCTATGCAAACAGAGCGGCACACCTTTGAGAAAGTCGTAGTGTACGACGAAACGCGTCAGGACTGCCAAGCCTGTAAAAATTGAATAAAGAAATATTTCAGCCAAGTGGAGTGCGACTCCGTTTTCCTTAAGCAGAGGAGGAAGGGTAATGAATATATCGCGGCGTGGTTCAAGCCGTGGGAGCGCCGCACAGTCAGCAAGAGCGCCAAAGGTTTCCCTGACACGAACCAAATCGCCAGCACCGTGAAAGCGGACATCTAAGGGAAAGTGGCTGCCGCTGGAGACCGGCTCCAGCATGACTCCTTGCCTCACCTGAAGAGGGGCTGAAGCGGGACACGAGGCGAATGAAAATCCACCAGAGGCAATTGATTTTGCAAGGGAAGAACTACAGTGACCAGCATGCCCACCAGAGGGTTTCAAAAAAATGCAATGAAGCATCAAACCAATGAAAATGACTGTCACTGCGGGAACTTCTATGCAAACAGAGCGGCACACCTTTGAGAAAGTCGTAGTGTACGACGAAACGCGTCAGGACTGCCAAGCCTGTAAAAATTGAATAAAGAAATATTTCAGCCAAGTGGAGTGCGACTCCGTTTTCCTTAAGCAGAGGAGGAAGGGTAATGAATATATATATATATATATATATATATATGGCAAAACACAGGTGGCTCACTCGAGAAGCACACGAGAAACGTGCAAGGTCACCAGCCTTTATTAAAAGATACAAACAAGTTTAGGAGCTGGTAAATTGAGGGCAGCCTTAAGTTCAGCCTGACGCGTTTCGAAATAAAGATTTCTTCCTCAGAGGCTCTCAGAAGATATGTGCTTGAAGCTCCTCCTCCCCAGCATTCATATTAATATCCTGCCCCTGGATGGGGTCTTCGTCATGTGTTTGGCATTCTGGAAGTTGGAGTTTTTTATTGTTGCATCAATGCAGCGCACAATTACTGCCCGAGATAAGACCCCACTTGGGCCCCAGCTGCTGCACAAAGTCTTCATTCTGCAGCGTTTCCCCAGATTTGCGGTAGATGAATCCATCAACGCGGCCCCCTTCATGTGTTGGGGTGGTGCATCCTCAGCGGCAGAGCGGCCGCTTTTAAATGGCAAAACACAGGTGGCTCACTCGAGAAGCACACGAGAAACGTGCAAGGTCACCAGCCTTTATTAAAAGATACAAACAAGTTCAGGAGCTGGTAAATTGAGGGCAGCCTTAAGTTCAGCCTGACGCGTTTCGAAATAAAGATTTCTTCCTCAGAGGCTCTCAGAAGGTATGTGCTTGAAGCTCCTCCTCCCCAGCATTCATATTAATATCCCGCCCCTGGATGGGGTCTTCGTCATGTGTTTGGCATTCTGGGAGTTGGAGTTTTTTATTGTTGCATCAATGCAGCGCACGATTACTGCCCGAGATAAGACCCAACTTGGGCCCCAGCTGCTGCACAAAGTCTTCATTCTGCAGCGTTTCCCCGCATTTGCGGTACGTGAATCCATCCACGCGGCCCCCTTCATGTGTTGGGGTGGTGCATCCTCAGCGGCAGAGCGGCCGCTTTTAAATGGCAAAACACAGGTGGCTCACTCGAGAAGCACACGAGAAACGTGCAAGGTCACCAGCCTTTATTAAAAGATACAAACAAGTTCAGGAGCTGGTAAATTGAGGGCAGCCTTAAGTTCAGCCTGACGTGTTTCGAAATAAAGATTTCTTCCTCAGAGGCTCTCAGAAGGTATGTACTGACCATGTCATTAGTGATGTAATATGTGATGTCATCAGCAGTGCATTACACGCGCAAGTTATAGTGAGTCCAACTAACTATAACGTGGGAATTTCAATGGTTTTATGTCAGTAAAATTTCCAGGTAACTATAACTGGTGTGAAACCTATGGTTTTTTCAGTGAATTTGATAGGTTTTTTAAATGCTAATTCCTAACTATAACTGGTGTGAAACCTATGGTTTTTTCAGTGAATTTCATAGGTTTTTTAAATGCTAATTCCTAACTATAACTGGTGTGAAACCTATGGTTTTTTCAGTGAATTTCAAAGGTTTTTTAAATGCTAATTCCTAACTATATATAGGGCCTCAACCCTATTTTTTTTCAGTGAATTTCAAATTTCAAATCTCTATAGGTATGAAATGTAATATATATATATATATTTTTTTATTTGTTTGCCCCGGTGCGCTCCCGGGGCGCGTACCGATGCTCTCACCGGTAAGCGCAGTGCTATGGCGCAACCCGGGGCGCGTACCGGTGAGCGTCCCGTTAGCGCTATTGCCGCGAACGAAAACAACATTGTGACGTATCGTGTAGCCGCGTGATGCGTCATATGACGCACAGCGTAAGCGCACCCGGAAACACGCATGCGCATACGATCGTAAAACGTTCTGACGCGCTTACGCTACGCGCCCCGGGTCGCATAGCGTAAGCGGGTCGGGACATGTGACCTGAAAATAACACTTTTCATTGGTTCACAACACTTTTGGTTTCAAAATGATGAAAGCCCTGTTCATGTGACTTGAAAATAACACTTTTCATTGGTTCAGAACACTTTTGGTTTCAAAATGATGAAAGCCCTGCTCATGTGACTTGAAAATAACACTTTTCATTGATTCACAACACTTTTGGTTTTCAAATGATGAAAGCCCTGGTCATGTGACTTGAAAATAACACTTCTCATTGGTCCAGAACAGGTTTTTTTTCCAAATGATGAAAGCCCCCTCCTTTTTTCTTTATTCTGACTTTGTCCTTTGACTGAGGAAGACCTGTTTGAAGATCTGTCTCTAATATATTCTAATTAAAAATGGCTACAGTAGCAGCAGCTGGAGCATCTGCCCCACCACCACCACCATCAAAAAGACCACCAGAAGATTACATTGGTGGTCAAGAAGAAGAGGAGGAGGAGGAGGAAGAGGAGGGAAGCTCAAGGCAGTTCCTGCAAGAAGTTCATCAACCCTACAAACCAAAAGAGCACTTCGTATGGCAGTTCTTCAAAATCCCAAGGGGTTTAAAAAAAGTCAACGCTGCAAAGGTGACTTGTTTGATTTGTGATGCTGAGCTGTCCAGGGGGAACCCTAACAAAAAATATTCCTTCGGGAATCATACCATGATTCGGCACATGATCCATTGGCACCCAATCAACTATTCTGCTGCAGAGGTAAGGGACCTCTGCAGTAAGCTACCCCCATCATCATCTAGACCCTCAACATCAAAAGAACCAACTCCATCGGGTTCAGAGGCAACAGAGACAATGCCTATCATACAACCCAAATTTAACGATTTTAAAATCATGTGTAAATATTGTGGTAAGTTAATTTGCTATGGTGAGCAAAGTGTTAAACTTATCAACTGTGCTGGGGATAACCATAAGTGCCCGAAAAAACCCTAATTTTTGGCAGAATTTTTTTTGCTCCAGTTGAGCCATTTACAATTCCCTGTTTTTTGTTTCTCCCCCAAGAAAATACAAAAAAAATATAAAGCTGTTCAGAAAAGCCGTAAAAAGTAAAAAATGTTTAAAAAAACAATAAAAAAATATAAAACAACAAAAAGAAAAAAAAACAGTTCTTTTCAGAACTACCTCCCATTTATATAAAATGACTTAAATTTTTAAACTCTGCCATTCTCTTTTCTCCCCGGTGCGCTCCCCGGTGCGGGTACCGGGCGCTCCCCCCGCGCAAATCGAAAAAAAACAATATTTTTTTTTTGCCCCGCGGGGCCCTTTTATAGCCCCCACATGAAACCTAGGGGGTCAGGGGGGCCTACTCTGCCCCCTAATGGTCTTTTCCCCCTTTGTTTTGGCCACCTCTTGTGTCTCGATCCTACCGAGACACAAGATGGCGGCCGCTCCGGACCGTTTGGAATGTTTACTGACACCCGAGAGCCAATCAGCTTTCCGTGCGCAAGTCGCGTGGCGCGCCCGGAGCGCTCCCCGGTGCGCGTACCGGGCGCGCTTATAGATATATATATATTTTTTTTAACCTAAATTACTCAAAATCCACTGGAACACATATCTTGAGACATAGCAAAGGCACATCGGGCTACCAGTCCCTACAATTTTGCCAAGTTTGGTGGAAATCCATTCAGCCGTTAGGGCTAAAAGTGAGGTCGACCGCCCTACGGAAATTAACATGGAGAAAATGCATTTTGGGACCCCCTTTTATCTCGGCCCCCGCTTGACGCATCCCCCCCAAACTTTCAGGGAAGGACCGGAGCTTGACGAGGCCATTTTGAGGAAATTTTCAGGCAGATTCGTCAACCGGCGCCAAAGGTATTCCAAATAGAATTTTGAGATTTAACATTGTATATATATATATATATATTCACTGAAAAAACCATAGGTTTCACACCAGTTATAGTTAGGAATTAGCATTTAAAAAACCTATTAAATTCATCAGTGATGTCGTGAGTGCTGTCACTGACCAAGTCATGAGTGATGTAATATGTGACGTCATCAGCAGTGCATTGCACGTGCAAGTTATAGTGAGTCCAACTAACTATAACGTGGGAATTTCAATGGTTTTATGCGAGTAAAATTTCCACCTAACTATAACTGGTGTGAAACCTCTGGTTTTTTCAGTGAATATATATATGAATGTGGCAGGCCAGGCAGTGGCAGGCCAGGCACTGTGTTATAATGTGCTTATTGCCATTTTCTTGTCTCTCCTCTTTGGTTCTCTCTCTGCCTGCTCAGCCTGCTATGATGTCATGTGGAATGTTAGGGTGGCTTTGTATGTGAGAAGAGCAGTTGGTGAGATGGGCTGAGCAGAGTGGACCTTGCTCCTGGTGGGGCTTTACCTGGGCTTTACCAGAGATTACCTGATTTACCAAGGATCTTCTTGTAATTATATACCTGCTGATTCTACCTGATTAAACCTACTTATACCAACCTACAAGAGATGTTTGCCCCATTATTTCATTTTAACACTGGCGACGAGTTGAAGAACCTACTTTATCTACATTGATTGGGAATCTACATTGATTGGGCAATTGGAACAAGAAGTAACTCATCAAGAATAAGCAGACTGGCTCTCCACTTGCCCCACCAGTGACCATAGATCGGTCGGCCCCAACGTGGATGTGCCAGTGCTTGTTGTATTTGGGTGAGTGCTAAATGTTTGTGACTTTACTTATTGACTTTGCTGCACTGGGCTGACTGTTTCCCTATGACATCAGACAACAATCTGCAAACTCTAACATGTGGAAAGCTAATCTTTAAAGTCGACTGGGAAAGCACCACATCGTTTTTTTTTGTTGTAAAGACTTAAACTGCATATGTTACCCTTTTTGGAAATTACACGCAGCAGTCTAAAAGTAGTGCATGAGGAGTACTTTTCCAGGTGTACCAACGCATGCAGGGGCGTTTTCGCTATAAAGAGATTTTAGCGCGTTCTGGCTCAAGTGACTTTCTTATTATCTTTCAAAATCGAGCCAACAAGTGTACAACATGCAGCGCTGTGGGAGGAGACGCTTTTGTGCACCACTGTTTTAATTTGCCGATGGAGCGTTGGGTCTGACTAACAACGCGCTCGCAGAGCGTCTTGGCAGTAAAGTGACCCTCATTTTTTTGTAGCGCTCATGTTTTAGAGTGGTTGGGCTCAAGAGCGCAGTGTCAACGCTGGAAAAACAAAGTATGTACAATATATATAGCGCAAACTGCAGCTCGTGACATCTATTTAACAAATCGACTCTCTGCGCGCAGGAAAGACTTTTCCTCATTTTTGCTCACCGTTTAATTCCTGCGCGTTTCCTGCCATTGGCGCTTTATGTTTCTTCGTGGACTCACCAGTGACGGTTGGTCTCTGGAGCTCTTCCCTGTTCGCCTGCCTGCCTTGCTATGATGACGTTGCTGGAATCCTTCGTGGGGTTGGTGAAGGTTTCCTTTGACCTTTGCGACGTTAAGCGCCTAAGTGTGCCCTATCTCCTCCAGAAAGCGACGCCGAACGACGCTGTGGCGGCCATTTTGGCTCGTTGGGAAGAATCCCTTTGTTGTGATGAGAACCACGACGTTCAGTATTGGAATTTTAAGATCGTGATGTTTTTGTTTTTCACTTTTATTCTCGAGTTCAATTTAGTCACTTTTCATTTGGATTTACCTACTTGCAGGAACTCTGGATTTTCTGGGTTTTCATCTTGTGGGCCAAAGCGAGCTCCTTACAAAAACTTCTTATGGTATCATCTCGAGTTGTTTATGCTACATATGATGCTATTCTTTACACTTACTGGATTTAACCTGCACCACCTGGACTATGGATGAAGGATTATTGACTGGATTTTCGGGTGAGGTATCGCTCATCTACCTTGACTGCGGTGATCACGTTTATTGTTTTAGTTTGTTATGTTAATATTACCTTGTCTTACATTTGTATATTCACAACTTTGTATTGGGGGCATGTTACTGTGTTTGATTTGTGTGTAACCTTGAAGTGTGTTTTGTCTGAATAATGTTGTTTTACGGAAGACGTCGCGAATCTTCCTGTATTTACAACATTCTTTACTTGGAACAGCTCACCGGAGCATGAGACATTTTTATTTATGCTGGTCATTTGTATTTTTGTCTCTTGTTTTCTGGGGTGGTGTGTTGAGTATGTGTGGTTTTTCCTTGACTCTGGTGGTGTGTCCCTTGTACCGTTGTGCGTGACTGTCATGTGTTTTGTGGTTTTCCTGGGTTTTGTCATGGAGTGTCTTGTCTGCACGCTTGTGCTTGTTTTTTTCTGAATTTTTAAGTTTTGGTCAATTTTGTCTAGGATTTTTGACTTTTGAGTTAGAGCTTACCTATAGTTTTTCGTGTGTGTGGCGTGGGTTTAAGCTTGCCCATAGTTTTACGAGAGTGTCTTTGGTTTTAAGTTACCCTTGGTTTTTGATTAGTGTGTACATTGCTGTGTGTGATTGCTTCACACATGGGGTTAAGGGTTACCCTAGGTTTTTGGTTTTCTGGTTATGCTAATTGGCTACACAGTCTGTGTGTGACGGGTACACACTTGTTACCTTTATTTTGGGATTTGTGCAGTTAAGGGTTGTAGATCCCTGTTTTGCCCCAGTTTATCCGGATTTAGTATTGTGCTTGATTTGTTTTATTGCAGTTTTTGTGTATGGCACATTAGGTTTTGTGGGCGGTTTTGAATTGTTGGTTTTTAGGATGGTTTTTCTTGTTTTGTTTTTCGTTTGTTTTTGATCATTTTCAGGGAGAAGGAGGTATTGTATTGTGTTCATACTGTGTCTTCTTCTTTCTGTCGGAAATGCGTTTTCCACCTGTGCATTTCTTTTTGTGCTTATGATCACTATCCAAGGGTAGGGTTGAGTTTGTTGCATTTAGTAATGCATTCTCTTCTTCTCCTTTTGGTTTTATATTAGTACATTCTCTCTTCTTCCTGTTGTTGCATGTATTTATGCATTCTCTTCTTCTCCTTTTTCTTTTGTATGGTTAGGGGATGTTTTGGTTCTATATTTTAATACATTCTCTGTTTCTTCTCTTCCTTTGTTTGTTCAGTTATTAAGGAGGGGGATGTGTTATAATGTGCTTATTGCCATTTTCTTGTCTCTCCTCTTTGGTTCTCTCTCTGCCTGCTCAGCCTGCTATGATGTCATGTGGAATGTTAGGGTGGCTTTGTATGTGAGAAGAGCAGTTGGTGAGATGGGCTGAGCAGAGTGGACCTTGCTCCTGGTGGGGCTTTACCTGGGCTTTACCAGAGATTACCTGATTTACCAAGGATCTTCTTGTAATTATATACCTGCTGATTCTACCTGATTAAACCTACTTATACCAACCTACAAGAGATGTTTGCCCCATTACTTCATTTTAACACACTGCTACTTGTAATTTGAAATTCACTGCCACCATTTCATCAGACTCGGCCGAGTTTCTAGATGTTCAGATGTATATTGAACAGGGTAGGCTCCACACAAAGCTCCACAGAAAAACAACGGCGGGCAATGCAATTTTGCATGCCCGGAGTGCCCATCCCTCCCACACAATTAACAGTATACCATTCGGTGAATTTGTCCTAATCAAACGGATATGTAGTGATCCTACTACAGCAGATCATTGCCTGAGGGAATCCACTAAGAGATTTCAAGAGCGCGGTTACAGTTCTGATCTTTTGCAACGCGCCCTCTCGAAAGCATCTCTACTTTCGAGGGATGAACTACTGGCTCCCAAAATGGTGACTATGTCTGAGGAGAGTGATACTAAGTCAGTTCGTCTCATTACCACCTATTGCTCACAACAACGCAAACTGAGACGGATTATCAACTCAGAATGGCCAATTATTCTGACGGATGTCATTTTAGGTCCCATCTTACCCCAGAAACCGGCGATCACCTTCAGGAGGGCCCCCTCCATGAAGGACGCGTTGGACCAGTCCCAACCTGAATTAACACCGAAACGTACTTGGTTGGCCAAAACAGGTTTCTTCAAATGCACGTCTTGCCGTGCGTGTACGTTCGCGGTGAATGGGACGCACTACAAGTCAGCATTTAATGACAAACCAATTCCGATTACAGAATATTTGACATGCCGTAGTGACCATGTAATTTACCAACTCAAGTGTACATGCAATCTCGCCTATATTGGCAGCACCAAATTACCAGCCAATCAACGTATTTTACAGCATATACGTGCAATTGTAAATTCCAACAGCAATTACCCGGTGGCTCGCCACTTTAAGGCTGTTCATGACAACAGATTGAAAGACTTGCATTGCACACTTCTAGGGTCAGTCCCCAACCCCGGACTCGGGGGAGAGAGAAACTCCTTAGACAAAAAGAGACTTATTTCATCCTATTGCTCGATTCTAAGGCACCAAATGGTTTAAACGCCATTGATGAACTGCATAATTATTTATAATGATAAAATGGATCCATTGTCTTTGAGTTTTTGAGGAAGGTTCACCCTAAGTTAGTCTAACTAAGCACACGATGATTAGACAATTTATGGGTTTAGTGCTACATTAAATGAATTATGTTGATTTTCAAATCAAGTGCTTCAGCCCTAGCCGTTGAATATCATACACTGTTTATAATTTTAGTTTTTTTCTCCCAAATCACATGAGTACTTTTTGTTTTTGTTGGCATATTAAGATCATGTTTCATGTTTGGTGTATTATAGTGATCTCAAGCAGACACACCTTTTTTTAAAATCATGGTTGGGTCTACAGTTGATTTATTGACAATTCTTCAATTATTGCATTGAGCTTGTGGTATGACTTGTTGGATTAGCATTGTACTCTTGGGGCATGGCTTGGCGCCCGATGGCGATGGCGGCGCTGGCGTGAGGCTCCGCAGAGGCTCGGGAGCTTCGCTGATTTAATTACAGTCTCCTGCCTGTTGGACGCCGTTTCCCGACATTGGAACATCCCCGGAGGTTGCCGCGGCTATTTCCGACACAAAATAATGCCCTGAGCACCCGGACTGAGCTTTTGTATTTTTCATCGCCTCAGGTAAAATGCGGCTGCCATTTTGTGCCGACCTTCCTCTCTGCTGTGACTTTGCCTCACGATGCATTTTGCATTTTTCGTGTCTTTAAAGGCATGCAAGCTCCTAATTTTATATACACTCTTTAATTACCAGCACACAAGTACGCATTGCTTCCTCGCCCTGCTCATATTGCTATTTTGGCTTCATTTCCACATCCTGGCATCTAAATACCCGCCATTTTGACTCTCTCTCATTTTATATGAGTTATGTGATCAGCAATGCAGGAAATAGCGCTATTATTATCAACATGCTGATGATTACTTGAAGTGCAAGCTTTTCAACTTAAGTTATCTAGGTGATTTACTACCTAGATTTCGTTACTATGATAGCTGACTTCATTTTTCACTGTCACCATTAACTCGCCTCCCTACTTGCGCAGTTGTTATTGCACGGAGTGTCCGCTTCTTCCTTTCTCAGAATTTTACCATAAGCTTGCTTACAGCTGACATTAGTCCGCTTTACCATATTTTTAAGGACATCTCCTTTCTCAATATGCGCATATCCTTCTGCCTAACTACCTGATCTATGGTGATAGTGTTCAGGTAATTCCTTTCATGATGCTCTTCGCTGCATGATAATTACTGCTCCCATCAATTATATGGCCTTATGACTTTATTTGCAACGCTCCTATTTTCTGGCCGTACACCCGTGGTGTTTGCCCTTTCTCTGCATATCGTTTTGCCTTGCTGTTTTTGGGCATTGCGGAAGTTGTGCTGAACTCTTCATTCTGATTCATTGCGCAGCCTCTCATCCTCAGAAGTGCCTTTTTGTACCAACTTGACTTCACCAAAGCGGTGCGCTTTCCATGGACTGTCATAGCTGTTACAACTTCCTACAACTTTTATGGGACGATTGAAATCCATGTCCCGTTTACCCTCTAAAACCAAAACAAAGGTGGCTTTTGTGAAAAACTCCAAATTGTTCTCAGAACTTTCCAAATTAGAGGGCTCTCTTACTTCATCTAGTTCTGACACTACCATGGATCCTCCTCAGTCAGCATCAGGGAAGGGTACCACCAAAAGACTAAAAAAATATCCTCCCTCACCTCTCAAATCATCTTCGCCTGTCTCCATGGAACTTTTGCTTGAAGAAATAAGATCTTTTCGCCCTTTTCTGGAGGAAATTGGGACCTTGCGCCCTTTTATGGAGGAAACGAATGTTAAGCTTCAGACTCTTACGGACAATTGGTCACAAATTGAAGCCAGAGTTTCTTCAGTCGAGCAGTCTGTTGCCTCATTCCAGGAAACACGCACCACAGTTTCTCACTTAACCTCACAGGTTGGCGCCCTCCAGAAGCAGGTGGAAGAATTGGAAAATAGGAATAGACGCAATAACCTACGCATTTATGGACTAGTGGAAGGTCTTGAGGGTTCAGACCCAATTGCTTTTTTTGGCTCCTTTCTTCCTAAATTGCTCCATCTACCAGAAGGAACATCTCTTAACATCCAACTTGCTCACCGACTGGGTCGTCTGCCGACATCTGCTTCCATGTCGCAGCGTCCAAGAGGCGTCATCATTTATTTTTTGGAGTACACTGACCTCCTGAAAGTTCTCCTGGCGGCTAAAGCTTCACCAAAACTAACATGGTCTGGTTCTCCTTTGTTCTTTGCTCAAGACTATGCTAAAGCGACTGCCAATCGACGAAAGGCCTTCTTAGGCATGAGGGATGTCCTTCGCTCCATGGGTGCCAGATATGGGTTGTACCATCCCTGCTTGTCCAAAGTCACCTATAACATAAGACGACTACCTACGAAGATCCAGTGCGACTACAAAGTTTCATCAATGCGCACAAAACCACTGCTATGGATTCTTCTGGGCCTTCTTCATCTCATCCTGGCTGATTAACTTCTTCTGATTGCTTTGTCATGTTCATGTTCTCGTTTTGACCATGTTTGTCTTTCTCCCCCGTTTGCTTCTCTGTTGATTTTACTCTTCTTTTCATATTGTTGTTATTTACCTTTCCTTCTTTATGTTCCCAATGTGTAATTGTTTTGTTATTTCCTCATTTTGCTTCCACAGGTTCTCTCCTCCATCTGATGATACCTCCCTGGCTTTCTGTTTGGCCGCGCACGATGCTGCTGCCTTGTCTCGTTGGCTCCTCCCCCCCTGACTCCATTTTTGTCTTCTCCTTTTGTAGGTATGTTTTCCCCTTTCTCCTATTTGTTCTTTTATTCCCTTTTTTCCTTACCCTTCCGTTTCTGTCTGAGCTCCCTTGTTCATGTGAAAGTTATAACCTCTTCCTTTACAGGTTATAGTTCTCTTCATACTATCCCTCCATTTTCATTACTCTTCCTGTGTTTCTTGCTATCTCTCACATCACTTACCATCAGCTATTGCTCCAATTCTCTCTCTGATGTACTATTTCTATTTTTTTCTTTCTTAATCTCCATTCTATCTTTTCCTCCCCTTTCCCTCTCTTCCTACATTGCTTTTTCTGTCATTCTGCTATATGTTATATTTTATAACCTATTTTTTAAACAATACTCTTGCATTTGTTATGAACTTGCTATTTTATTGTGCATGCTATGTCACTAAATATAACTTCATGGAATGTTAAGGGTATTAATTCCCCAATTAAGCGTCAACGCATTTTATCACACTTAGCCAAACTGAATGTTGACATTGCGTTTCTTCAAGAAACCCACCTTTCTGACATAGAATCTGCCAGGCTTAAAAGAGGTTGGGTGGGTGAAGTCTTTTACTCACAAGGTGATGGTAAACGCAATGGTGTTGCAATTTTATGTCGTAGGTCTCTCCCTTTGACAGTTATTTCCCAAGAATCTGATACCAATGGCAGATGGACGCATGTCAAACTATCGCTTAGAGGTGTTCCAATCTCCCTCCTCAATGTTTATGGTCCAACCACTGGTGAACCCCTTTTTTGGGCGGAATTTTCACCACGCATTACTCAATTTATGGATGATAACTTCATCCTTGCAGGGGATTGTAATCAACCTCTAGATCCATTTGTTGATAGAAAATCTGATGCTACCTATATCCCCACTAAACCACACAAATTTTTTGCCCAAGCTATCTCTCAGCACAAGCTTGTTGACTCCTGGCGACTTTGTAACCCGACTCTACAGGAGTACACCTTTTATTCACCATGCCATCGTTCACAGTCAGGGATTGATTACATTTTTGTTTCCCATGATCTTGCACAAACACTTCACTCTGTGGATATTGGTCCGATTCTACTTTCGGATCACGCCCCTGTTATGATTATTCTTGATGTGCTCCCTAAACTTGATGGACCCAGAAGATGGCGTTTTAATAATGCCTTCCTTTTAGATCCCAAATTTTCCACTTCTTTCACTACATTCTTTGATGAATTTTTTCTTTTGAACGATATCCCGCCCATCTCTAAACATATTGTTTGGGATACTTTTAAAGCAGCTGCACGTGACTTAATTATCAACTATGTTGCTAAGAAGCGCAGATCTGCTCGTCACTCTACTAAAAGTCTCCTTCTTGACATTAAACGATTGGAACACGCCTATTATACTTCGCATTCCAAGGATAGTTTGACAACTCTGGTCGCTGCCAAACTCAAGTTTAATGAAAAAGGGAAAATCCTTGCTAATTACCTAAAGGTCAAGCATAACAAAAAGAATATTGAATCTGTTTATGACACTAATGCGCATTTGCAGCACAAAGATGCCGATATTCTTGGTACATTTTCCCGCTTTTATGAGACCTTATACACCTCTGATACCCAACCTTCTCCACACTCTCTTACACATTTTTTCTCTACTATTCAGAAGCCAGCACACTTCCCTCTTGATCTTTCCTCTTTAGAGACTGATATTTCACAAAAGGAGTTGCTCGTTGCACTTCAGCGTCATAAACTCAACAAAGCTCCTGGCCCAGACGGTTTTACTGTTGAATTTTACCTTCACTTCTCCAAAATACTAATTCCGAAGCTATACTCCCTCCTTCACTCCTTTGTTCAGTCAGGTGCCTCTTCAGGAACTTTTTCAGATGCACACATTTGTTTAATACCTAAACCCGGAAAAGATGTGCAATATTGTAAAAACTACAGGCCCATTTCTCTTGTTAATATAGATTATAAAATTTTCACTAAATCTTTGGCTATAATATTAGATCACCTACTCCCCGACCTCTTAGGTGAGGAGCAGTCTGGCTTTGTTAAAGGTCGTTACATCACTTATAATACTAGGCTTTTATTTAATATTTTATCAAAATCCTCCCATCTCCAACATTCCCTAGCAGCAATTGCTCTAGATGCCGAGAAGGCTTTTGACAGGGTTGAATGGACTTACCTCTTTCATACTCTTGGTTGGTTCGGGTTTGGCCCTAACTTTATCTCTCTAATCTCACTACTCTATTCTCGCCCAAGAGCTGCAGTTTATGTTAATGGTCAGATCTTCCCCTATTTCGAGCTTGGCAGAGGAGTTCGACAGGGTTGCCCTCTCTCCCCTTTTCTTATTAACCTTGCCCTAGAACCTTTCTTGTCCAAGCTACGCCAAAACCCTGATATCCACGGCTTTCAGACTACGGAAACTTCCATCAAACTTGCTGCTTACGCAGATGATATTTTACTCTTCATCTCAAACCCAATAGTTTCCATTCCTGCTTTCCTGGAGGAAGTTCGGCAATACTCTCTAATTTCTGGTTACAAACTTAATAATGATAAATGCGAGATCCTCCCCCTTACAAAATTTACTTTTAATTCTGACTTTAGTGCCTCTAACTTTACTTGGAGCCCTTCCCACATTAAATACTTGGGTTTGCATATCACCACGTCCATTCCTGCCACTATTTCTCTGTGTCTCTCTAAGTGCACTCAGAAATTATCCGACCTCACAACCAAGTGGCATCCCCTTTATTTGTCCTGGTGGGGTCGCTTGGACACTATCAAGATGATGTTATCCCCCATTGTTTTGTATACACTCTCTAATATTCCAGTCTCTGTTCCCGTAAAATTCTTAAAGAAAATCAATTCAATGTTATCCTCCTTTTTGTGGCACAATAAAAAACCCAGAATGTCCTTTGCTAGACTTATTCGCCCAGTCTCTGAAGGAGGAGTTAATTTTCCTGATTTTCCAACATATCACAAAGCCTTTCTGTTACGTCAAGCTTCCTTTTGGTTACAGGACCCTGATTCCCCCTGCCCTTTATGGACTAAAGTTGAACGTCTCTTTCTTTCCCCTTTCTCTTTTGCTGAATATCTCTCTTTCTCCCGCAAGCCTTCCTTGATTCCTACTCTAATTCATAAATACACTGTCAAACTCCGCTTATCTTCTAATCCTCCTCCCCCTACAACAGTTGCTGACTTTCTTTCCTCCCCCATTTGGCACAATAAATCTCTTCTAATTCGAGGTAAACCCTTTTACTGGAAATCTTGGAGATCCAAGGGATTGCTTTGGATATCGCAGCTCTTCTCCCATTCCGTATTCTTACCTTTCTCTGCCCTAAGTTCTACTTTTGATTTACCTTCCTCATTTGTTTCCAAGTATCCTCTTCTCAAAACAACAGTTATGGAGGTTTATACAAAATTTTGCAAACGTCCTCAATCCCTACTCCACCTAACCCTGCCCTTCCTCTTCACTCTAATCTGCAAGTTACCCCTAAAGCTTCTGCTATCTACAAGCACCTACATGTGCACACACTTCCTAGACCCAAATCAAAGGTGGAGGAACAATGGGAGAATGATTTTTCTACTTCATGGCCGATATCTATATGGGACAAGGTTTGGATAAAAATTCGTAAAACTTCTAGAGCGGCGTCCTTGACGCAATCTTTGTTCTTCATTTACAATAGATTACTTCACACACCTACTACTCTTCACAAGCGTTTTCCTGTCACTCCAGATTCCTGTTGGTCTTGCACCTTACCCAATGCTAACCTTTTTCACATGCTATTTCTTTGCAAAAATGTACATGCTTTTTGGTTACAGGTCTGGGCACAAATTAATGTTATTTTTCACACTTGTATTCCTTTTTCCCCTACCCATGTTTTCTTGGGAAGTCTTTCACCTTGCTGGGATGCTATTGATTCTACTGTTCGTATTGTTGATTTATTATTAGCAGTTGCCTTTCAACAAATTACTATTATTTGGAAATCTTCCTCAACTATTACTTTCCAAGCATGGTGGTATAATGTTTGTCACAATCACAGGCTTGACACTGCTTTTGTATTTCCCGCCCAGTTGGCGGCTAAACGTTCAGAATTGTGGCTTCCTGTTACGTTGTATTTGGAGAATTGTACAACCCGTTCCTTTCGTCCACAACCTGCCCAACAGGAAGTTTCCAAACCCCCTTGATTCCCCTTTTTCATTCCACTCTCTATGTTAGCATATTTACCTGCACAACCTTATTTACATTTGCTGTTTTATTTATATTGATTATACTCTTCTTATTACTCCTTAATACATAGAATGAGTTCATTTTTATTATTCATCCTCCTATTGCATAATGATTTTCCTTTCCGCTTACCCCCCTCTTCCCTTCCTCCCTATATCTCTATCTCATGCTTATCTTACTGTATTTTGTATTATTACCTTTTATTATGACTAATAAACTTTCTTGAACTAAAAGCATTGTACTCTTGATGACATCAAGCTATGTTTTAGAATTTAATTCTTAGAAATGAATACTGACTAATTTGTCAATATATTACACTTGATTGTGGAAACATTCATAATGAATTACAAATAATGTGTTCCAACCGCATACGTATGCACATGAGCACTATGCTCGGATTGCTTTTAGGTGTGTCCTTTGTATCTTGTTTTCACTAAGCACATTTTCTTCACAATGATGATTTTTTTCATTGTATGGACTTAAGCACTATGCTTTAATTTGTTCTGTTATGCGATTGTTTTTTACTATACACAAACAGAAAGAGACATTGAATTCATGAATTGATGTTATGCCTATCGATTTTGTTATTCTTTTAATCCTGTTTCTACGGGTGATAGAGCTTTCTGTGCACTATTTATTGTTACACCTACTTTGGGCGCGTCATGTGACCAAGCTCCTCCCACGAAGCGAAACGCGTCGAGGAGAGAATTTGCTCTGCACTTCTGCAATTAAATTTTCCACTGCCTTTATTTGATGGTGTGGTGGCGTTTTACTTTCGAGCCTAATCAATTCAACTGAGGAGAGGTCTGCGCCTGCGGAGTTGCCGCTTCGAAAGCAGTCAGGAGTGCTGTTTGATATATATATATATATATATATACATATATATATATATATATATATATATATATATATATATATATATATATATATATATATATATATATATATATATATATATATATATATATATATATATATATATATATATATATATATATATATATATATATATATATCCTACTGGCGGTAGGTATATATAGTTAGGATTTTTTCTCTATGGGATTTTTGAAAATTCTATGTCTAATAACTTTGGCGTTTGTGGACGGAATTGGCTGAAATTTTCAGGGAAATGGAACATTGTGTTTCTGAGCAGCCCCTGACAATTTGGGGGGGTTTCATCAAGGGGGGGCCGAGAAAAAAGGGGGGTCCCAAAACGCGTTTTCCCATGTTAATTTCCATAGGGCGGTTGGCCTCACTTTTAGCTCGAACGGCTGAATGGATTTGCACGAAACTTGGCAAAATTGTAGGGACTGTTAGCCCGATGTGCCTTTGCTAGGTCTCAATATATGTGCTCCAGTGGATTTTGAGTGATTTAGGTTCAAAAAAAGATATATATCTGGGCGGAGCCTAACCGCACATCTGATCTGATTGGCTGTCAGCACTTCATCCAAGAAGTGTTGGCAGCCATCTTGGGACCAATATACATGATAGCACCTCATTAAAAAGCATTGTAGTTAATAGAGGGTTTTAGGACTTTAGTTACATTATAAATCATTTGTTGATGGTACCATACTCGTTTTAGGAATTGTGGTGGGTTCTAAGGTGATTTTACCATGTGAAAAAACCTTCTGCTGTGATATCATGAATATTGTTTGAAAGAAAACTAATATCTCATGATTTTCCCACAGTGGTTTGGAAGGGGATCTATAAGCTAAACTGAAAGCATATTTTCTGTAAATTCACATTATCTTTCTCAGTCATGTGAAAATGAAGTCTGACATTCTCAGTAAAACATGTACATCCAACAAGGACAGAGACTGTCAGTTGATTCCTTTGTGTTCTACTGCAGCCTCCTAGAGTGTTCTAAATAACAACTAGAGCGCTAACAGTCCTACTTATTACAAAGGTATGGCACACCTGAAGCCATCTTGATTGGAATAAAGTGGTAACTCTTAAAACATTTAATTTAAAAAGAAACAACATGAGGGGGTATATTTTGCCATAGAAAGTATGATTAGTGCTGCAGAATGAAAAATTAGGGCACATTTTGAGTGACTTCTCAAATCCTTTTCTATTTCATTAAAACATTCTGACATGCAGTCTCCCAAAATGGCCACCAGAGACAAAAGAGCCCAAATGTAGCCCAAATATCACCCAGATGTAGCCCAAGTATAGCCCAATGACAGAATGTCCCAGAGTGTTCTAAAGAACAACTAGAGCGCTAACAGTCCTACTTATTACAAAGGTATGGCACACCTGAAGCCATCTTGATTGGAATAAAGTGGTAACTCTTAAAACATTTAATTTAAAAAGAAACAACATGAGGGGGTATATTTTGCCATAGAAAGTATGATTAGTGCTGCAGAATGAAAGATTAGGGCACATTTTGAGTGACTTCTCAAATCCTTTTCTATTTCATTAAAACATTCTGACATGCAGTCCCCCAAAATGGCCACCAGAGACAAAAGAGCCCAAATGTAGCCCAAATATCACCCAGATGTAGCCCAAGTATAGCCCAATGACAGAATGTCCCAGAGTGTTCTAAAGAACAACTAGAGCGCTAACAGTCCTACTTATTACAAAGGTATAGCACACCTGGAGCCATCGTGATGGGAATAAAGTGGTAACTCTTAAAACATTTAATTTAAAAAGGAACAAAATGAGGGGGTATATTATGCAATAGAAGGTATTATTAGTGCTGCAGAAAGAAAAATTAGGGCACATTTTGAGTGACTTTTCAAATCCTCTTCTATTTCATTAAAAAATTCTGACATGCAGTCTCCCAAAATGGCCACCAGAGACAAAAGAGCCCAAATGTAGCCCAAATATCACCCAGATGTAGCCCAAGTATAGCCCAATGACAGAATGTCCCAGAGTGTTCTAAAGAACAACTAGAGCGCTAACAGTCCTACTTATTACAAAGGTATGGCACACCTGAAGCCATCTTGATTGGAATAAAGTGGTAACTCTTAAAACATTTAATTTAAAAAGGAACAAAATGAGGGGGTATATTTTGCCATATGAATTATGATTAGTGCTGCAGAAAGAAAAATTAGGGCACATTTTGAGTGACTTCTCAAACCCTCTTCGATTTCATTAAAAAATTCTGACATACAGTCTCCCAAGATGGCCACCAGAGACAAAAGAGCCTAAATGTAGTCCAAATATCACCCAGATGTACCCCAAGTATAGCCCAATGACAGAATGTCCCAGAGTGTTCTAAAGAACAACTAGAGCGCTAACAGTCTTACTTATGACAAAAGTATGGCACACCAGAAGACATCTTGATGGGTATGAAGTGGTAAGTCTGAAAACACTCAATTTAAAAAGGAACAACATGAGGGGGTTAATTTTGCCATAGAAAGTATGATTAGTGCTTCAGAAAGAATAATTAGGGATCATTTTGAGTGACTTCTCAAATCCTCTTCTATTTCATTAAAAAAATTCTGACATGCAGACTGAAACATGCACTTTGAATACCAGCAGCAGACGTCCCTGGTGAGCAGTAGCTTTACTACAGTGATCTAATGTGCAACTAGAGTGCTAACATTCAGAATTTATGGCAAATGTGTGACACATCTGAATGCCTTCTTGATGGAACCAAAGTAAACAAGCATTGAAAATGCAATAGATCTCGCCCTCGTTTAAGTTAAAGCCATTCTGTTTGTAATGAGGTGGCTTTTTAGCTTTGCTTTTATTAGTGTTTTTTCAACTTTCATGTAAATAACATGCATCTGTATGCATATAAGTATATGTGTGCATACATTTATGTTTGTATTTATATAGATATACAGATGATATATGTTTATATATGTATGTATATATATATATTCACTGAAAAAACCATAGGCTATAGACCATATATAGTTAGGAATTAGCATTTACAAAACCTTGAAAATTCACTGAAAAAACCATAGGTTATAGACCATATATAGTTAGGAATTAGCATTTACAAAACCTTGAAAATTCACTGAAAAAACCATAGGTTATAGACCATATATAGTTAGGAATTCGTATTTACAAAACCTTATTTTACTCACACAAAACCATTGAAATTCCATATATAGTTAGTTGCACTAACTATATATCGCGCACCCGCAATCCACTGCTGATGATGTCACATATTACATCATTCATGACATGGTCAGTGACATCACTGATGACATCTCAAATGACATCACTGATGACATCACTGATGACAACATCCAGTGACTGTATGTTTCTGTAAAGTTAAAATATGTCTTACATATTGAAGAATGAGTGGATGTATAAGTGTCTGGATGAAGGATTTAGTAGGTGCATGACTGACTGTATGAGTGAGTGATTAAATGTGTCTCACTGAGTGCATGGGTTAGTGACTAAACTGTCTTAATTTGTGCATCATTATGTAACTATATGGGTTATTGATTGGTTGCCCAAGTATATGTATGGGAGGCTGAGTGTGTGTGTGGGTGGCTGGGAGGTGTATGACTCTGTGCATAGATGTGTGAGCAGTTGATTCACTAGATGTATGGTTTCAAAAGTGCATGTGGAAACAGCTGTATGGGCGGTTGACTGTGTGCATGAGTGTATTGGTGATTGAATGGATATCTCAGTGCTACATGTCAAAGTAAGTACATATGTAAAACACAGTACATGTGAGAGTTTACATATATAAATAACTGTGCATAAGAGCCAGTGAATGTGTGAGTGGCTGTATGGATCATTGTGAACTTGTATCAGGGATTGTATAAGAGAGTAAAAATGTGTTAGTATATGTTTGAATAAGTAAAGTTTGTATAACTGTATAGTTGAGGAAATGGAGGTGTGATTGATTCTTTGCATGACTGACTAGGTGTGTGAGTAACTCCATGGATGAGTGACAGTCTGTGAGTGTCTGTTTACACTGATTGTATCTAAGGTTATATTAGAGTCTGAAGAGGTTCATCGTATTATCACATGAATGATATCATCAGTGATGTGATCAGTAATGTCAAATGAGATGTCATTAGTGATGTCATCAGTGATGTCATTTGAGATGTCATCAGTGATGTCATCCGTGATGTCACTGACCATGTCATGAATGATGTAATATGTGGCATCATCAGCAGTGGATTGCGGGTGCGCGATATATAGTTAGTGCAACTAACTATATATGGAATTTCAATGGTTTTGTGTGAGTAAAATAAGGTTTTGTAAATGCGAATTCCTAACTATATATGGTCTATAACCTATGGTTTTTTCAGTGAATATATATATATATATATATATTTTATATATATATATATATGAATGTGGCAGGCCAGGCAGTGGCATGCCAGGCACTGGTCCTGTGAATTTCACAGTTTTATTTTTGGAAGAAATCGTCACTGCTTCACCCACCTACGTGTTGTGGAGTCCGTAATTTGCCTTCGAGTTGGGAGGTCCGAGCCTGTGGTTCCGCTGAACGAAGAGGGCGGACAGGATAGATATAGATATGCCAGTAGTTTGTTGGTTTCCAAAGCAAAAGGTTTTCTTTTTACTTGCTTATAACAAACTTTATCTGATTTAAAAGGAGCCCACACCTTTGATCTACCAGGGCCCACAGTTAGAATATGATTACATTATGGAAGTTTTGCCTATTTGGTCTGATCTCAAGGACATGAGAGAGGTTAATCGATGCGATAGTGATCACAATGCCCTGCATGGCTCCTTAAGTAATATCCCTATTTCGAGAACTCAAGAGTTAACGTGTACTAATGATGGGAGAAGAATTTAGTGGCCCAAAGTAGTATTACAATAAGGACTAGGGAACCACATGAATAGAGAGTTGATGAAGTCTTTTCAGGAACTTGAGAGTATGATGATCAGCACCTATGACCCAAAGGCTGTATTCGAGACACACCACACTCTTTTTATAATATTGGGTAAGTGCTTTGTGTAAAGACCTAGTGACAGAACAAATGCTCCTAAACCATCTGACTGCTGGTATTATAAAGAGTGCAGCAGGGACAAAGAAGAGCTTGGGAAGGCCTTTGAGAGAAAGAGATATTTCATCCATTAGAGAGCATAGGATATCTCATAAATCAACTATGGAAAAAAAGCAAAGGGAGTGGGAACACAGGCTTTGTGAGGATTTATATATGAGGCCTCCATGAAGAGGGATTGTAAGAGGTTTTAGAAACTAATAGCAAATAAGGGTTTAATTCTAATTTTAGACTTCGAGATTGCATCAAAGCAGAAACTTGGCATGCTCATTTTGCAGATCTGTATGTGTGCTCTATAGCTGGAAATGAAACTGAGAGTAATATATTAAATCTGGTGGATCATCTGCCATACTTACTATTAGCTCATTCCACATAACCTTGGCAGACACTTAAGAGCAATTAAATTAATAGCCCCTAGGAAAGCAGTAGGCCCAGATGGGGTACCGGGTCACTTGTTCCTTTTGGGTTTTGAAAGTTGGACCAAGTGTATGAACATCTTAGCAAATGCAATAGTAGATGGAATGGATATCCCAAAAAGCAGGAAGGGAGCCAAAATAGTCCTGGTATATAAGAAGGGCCAAAGGGACTTACCATCTAACTATAGGCCAATACGTTTAATAGACATATCCCAAAAAGTTTTCAGCAGACTCTATTCAAACTGGAAGAGTGGATGGACAGCAATTCAATACTGTCCAATCTTCAGGCAGGCATCAGATGGCAAATTAGTACTATAGACCATATGTATAGGCCAGTAACGGTTTATTGGAAAACAGTTGTCCTGGAAAAGGCCCATTTATACCTGGTCTTCATTGATCTGAAGACGGCTCTTGATTTGGTCCCCCATCCTAAAATGTGGGAGGTGTTGAGAGACATGGGCTTGACCCTTGATATTCTAGAAGTTGTCATAAACCTTCACCATGAAACTTATGCACAGGTTTGATGGGGGCCAAAGGGAGAACTTAAAGAAAAAATGTATATATCTAAGGGTGTCTGAAAAGGATGCCTGATGGTGCCTATTACGTTATCATCCTTGAATGGGGTTTCGTCATAGCTTAAAGATTGTGTAATTGATGCACCTAAGTTGGCAGACAGGAAGCTGTTTCTTCACCTATTTGCCAATGACACAATCCTAATTTCTAAGAGGCCCAGAGGGTTGTAAATGTTGGTTGACAGATTTGCTGAGTTCTGCAAACAAAGAGAAATAGTGATCAACCTTGAGAAATCTAAGTTCATGATGATAAACCTGCACAGATCATTCACTCGATCTGTTTGCATAGAAAGCATACCCATGGAAAGAGGCACCCACTTTTACTATTTGGATATACGTTGACAAAAAACATGTCTTGGTGAATCAGATTAGAAAGAGTTCTCTCATTTTGTTCCACCACGCTGCAGCAATTCTTAGACCCTTAAGATCTGCCAGAACTAAATGGATCTCACCAACCAAAATATTTAAAGTGCCAAGGCAGGGGCTAACACCTTATATGGGTCAGAGATTTGGGGCTGCTCAGCAATAACCGATCTTAGGAGAGCTGAAAATAATTTCCTGCATTCTCTCGTCAATCTTTCAAAAAGCACCCCCCTAGACCCACTGACCTATGACTTGGGGCTACAATTTGTGATTAAAGAGGCAGAATTACACCCTTCCTTTTTTGGTGGAGATATAAAACCCACCAGCCCTTGTAGAGTATTATTTGGCCCTAGCTAACTTAGATAAGTCCTATTCCATTAAGTGGGTCTCTTACATCAAAACTATGCTAACAGAAATTATTCTGGGTACATACTGAGCAGAGGGTTCCACACTCTTGACCAGAGAAAAGCTCAAAGTTCCATATTGGAATTGGGTTAATGAGATGGAGCTTTACAGGAATGATGGTGATTCCCTGACAAAAACCTTTTTAGCTTTTAAGCCCATCCATTTGGCTGCAAGCCCTTGATGGATTTTTTGACAGTACCAGGGGATAGATCGCTGTTTCTTAAATTACGGTATGGCACACTGCCTCTTATGTCATTTACATCAAAGTGGAAGCACTAGGTTGGTGGTTGGGTCCACTGTCCTGTTTGTTGCAGTGCTGAGGAGTCACTCCTTCACTTTATGTTCTTTTATCCCAGGTATATCAGCCAAGAAAATAATTGATACTTCCACTATGTAGGCTGTTGGGGTTCAGACAATACAGTAAGTTGCTTAGGTTGCTGAGCACAGGAACCAATGAAGTTATAGTATGTGCAGTGGCCAAATAGTTAAGCTGGTGATTGGCTATTCAGGCAAAAACTTTGGGCCACTGAGGGGTACAATAAGAATGAGCATTGGGAGTAGTAAGGGTGAGTGAGACCAAAGCACAGCTGACTCTAAGGTTCTCTTCTAACATCGGAGGGTACTGCCCTCTCCATTCCATGGCTAATGTTGTTCTTGCACTATTATTGCTGCTACACTGCTTATTGGATGCCGATACTTATGCTTCAATTTTGCTCCGGCCATTTTAAACATGGCCATTGATGTTTTTGTGGTATTTTATTGGTTTTATATCTAGGATTGATTTCCAATAAGTACTGTGTCTGGATGATTTTACATTTTATTTTAGTTGTATACTTTGTTGCTAATGCACCGACTAACTTTGACCAATAGAGAAGGATTTGCCTAGGTGAGGCCGAGATGTCTAAACTAAGGTAATGCACTGTTACGAGCACATAGTCAACCCGAAATATGATTTTTGTCCTCCTGTAACTTGTTCTGTTTTTTTTTTCATTAATTTAATCTCTGAACCCTACTCTTATATGCCATCTAACTCTAATGCCTTGGTTAGGTTTATGTACTACCATAATAAAATTAAAATGTTCTCCCGAACTTTTTTGAACATTTTTTAAATGTTTTATAGACACAATATATTCTGCTAATTTCAAAGTTTACTTGATGAATTATGTAGTCATACCACTTGCACTTTTCTGTCTATGGAGCTAGTTTGCATATGTTCATTTGAGCTCCTTTCTGCTTTTGCTTATTACAATTGCTATGCAATCTGTAATGCAATCTATGAGATTACACATGATGTATACTTGTTATTAAGTTGTGCATGTGTTTATGTTTTATACTTTTATAGCCTTTGGCCAAATAAAGTTATTTATTGATTGATTGACTTGCTTATAACTTTGGCGCCATATGATGAATCTTCATAGAATTTTTATAAAAAGTGCCTGCTGATTCTGGTTGTGCATGGAAGGTTTCAGGTGATTCATCAAGCGGGCTCTGAGAAAAAGGGGGTGGTCAAAAAAGTGCATTTCCCATGTCAATTCTCATAGAGATTTTGGACATGACTACAGCCCAAACCACTGGACAGAAAAACACCACATTGGTCTTTGTCCAGAAAGTACCTTTTTTTTGTAATTTGGTGTAAATCCGTTTAGTAGTTTAGGAGATAATAAAGAAAATCCAAATGTGTCTATCTAGGGGCATGGAAGCTTTGCGAATCCTCCTGATGTCGTTCTGACAACTGATTGGCTGCCAAGACTACAAGCAGGTAGTGTTGGCAGCCATCTTGATTAGCTAACCTGTGGGCTACTCCCCTTCTGATGATAATGTATTTTGTTTTTTGTCCAAAAACTGTCCGTGTGCCTGTCTGATCTGCATGAGAGTTTGTTCAGCAACTAATATGGTAAGCAAGGGGTCTAGCTCTCAGGCAGAGGAAGCATTGAGCTTCTCCCCTCTGCTAGGTAACCAATGCGCAGTTTAGGATGTTGTTCCGGGGATCAAAGCATGCCAACACTGCACCGCTACATGTTCTGACCTCCTTGTTGATCCAACCCCTTCTTAGAATAGTCCTTCTTTCCTTCAAGAGGTTAGGACACAAACATAGTACATGCAACAGATCTTCCCTGTGTTGGCCGCAAAGCTGGCATGTTTCCAGGACACAGTCTCTTTTCCATTTAAGAAGTGGAGCTTGGTGCGTGCACTGAAAGTGAGAGTTAGATAACTCTGAGTTTTCAACTGTGTGTAAGTGCTAAGAGTCATCCAACCGTGACTTCTAGCAAAGATGCTAGCCCTGTCTTCTGCTGAGGAAAATCTTTTCACGCTGAGATTTGCTAGCCTCTTGAATTCATTTTGGCTTGCATTTAAGTCCCAGAGCTCGCTCAGGGCAAGGATGCTAAGCCCTCAAGACCAATAGCAGTGCCTCGCTGGCCATCGTCTTGTGCTCAGCTGGGCCCATAAGTGGTAAGCCAGACTGCCCTCCTTTGACGCCCTCAGCTTGTGACAGCTCATTAGAAAAGTCGCAATTCAGTCCATTGACTGTCTACAAATATTTGAATACCTGTGTTTCAAACAGCGTACTCTATAAATGTGTGTACAAAATGTAGAAGCAAGAGAAGTGCAGAAAGAAGCAAGAGAGGTGTAGAAAGAGGAGGCAAGAGGGATGAAGAAAAAAGCAAGAGAGATGCAAAAAAAACAAGAGAAGTACACAAAGAACCAAAGGAGGTGTAGAAAGAGGAAAGAGGGGTGCAGAAAGAGGCAAGAGAAGTGCAGAAAGAAGCAACAAAGGTGCTGAAAGGCACGAGAACTGCAGAAAGAGGTAAGAGTGTTGCAAAAACAGGTGTACAAAGAGAGAACGGGGTGCAGACTGAGGCAAGAGAGGTGCAGAAAGAAACAAGAGGGGTGCCGAAAGAAGCAAGAGCAGTGCAAAAAGAACCAACAGAGGTACAGAGAGAAGAAAGAGGGGTACAGAAAGAGGCAACAGAAGTGCAGAAAGAGGAAAAAGAGTACAGAAAGAGGGTTGAGGGTGCAGAAAGAGGCAACAGAAATACAGAAAGAGGAATGAGAGGTACAGAAAGAGGCAAGAGAGGTACCGAAAGAGGGAGTATGGGTGCAGAAAGAGGCAACATAGGAACAGAAGGAAGCAGGAGAAATACAGAATGGAGCAACAGGGGTACAGAAAGAGGCAAGGGGTGCAGAAAGAGGCAAGAGGGGTACAGAAAGAGGGAAGACGGGTGCAGAAAAAGGCAAGAGGGGTACAGAAAATTGCAAGAGAGGTGCAGAAAGAAGCAAGAGAAGTGCATAAGAAAGCAAAATAGGTACAAAAAATGGCAAGAAACTGTACAAAAAGGCAAGAGAGGTACAAAAAGAGGCAAGGTGCACAAAGAGGTAAGAGTGGTACAGAAAGAAGCAAGAGAATTGCAGAAATAAGTAACAGAGGTGCAGAAAGAGGCAAGAAAGGTACAAAAATAGGGAACAGGGGTGCACAAAGAGGCAAAAGGGATACATACATTTGCAAGAGGTGCAGATAAAAGCAAGAGCAGTATAGAAAGAAGGGAAGTGCAAAAAGAAGCAAGAGAGGTAGAGAAAGAGGGAATAGGGGTACAGAAAGAGGCAAGGGAATGCAGAAATAGGCAAAAGAGGTCAAGAAAGAAGCAAAAGCAGTGCAGAAAAAACAACAGAGGTGAAAAAATAGGCAAGAGGGGTGCAAAAAGTGGTAGGAGAGGTAAACAAAGAGGCAAGAGGGGTACAGAAGTGCAGAAAGATGCAACAGAGGATGCTGAAAGAGGCAGGAGAAGCGCAAGAAGAAGCAATAGGTACAGAAAGAGGGAAGAGTTGTGTAGAAACAGGCAGGAAAGGTGCAGAAAGAGGTTAGAGGGGTGCAGAAAGAGGCAAGAGAGGTACAGAAAGAGGGAAGAGGGATGCACAAACAGCCAAGAGGTGTGCAGAAAGAAGCAAGTGAGGTGCAGCAAGAGGCAACAGAAGTACAGAAAGAGGCAAGAGAGGTGCAAAAACAGGCAAGAGAAGTTCAGAAAGAGGCAAGAGAATTGCTCAAAGAAGCAACAGTGGTGTAGAAAGAAGCATGAGAACTGCAGACAGAGGCAACACAGGTGCAGGAACTGGAAAGAACAGAGGTGCTGATGTAGGCAATAGAACTATAGAAAGAGGCATGAGAGTTGCAGAAATAGGCAAAAGAGGTGCAGAAAGAGGGAACGGGATGCAGACAGAGGCAAGAGAGGTGCAGATAGAAGGAAGAAGGGTACAGAAAAAGGCAAGAGGGGTACAGAAAGAAGCAAGTGAGGTGCAGGAAGAAGCAACAGAGCTGCAGAAAGTGGCAAGAGAGGTGCAGAAAGTAGATGGGATGAGCAGAAAGAAGCAAAATAAGTGCAGAAAAAGAAAGAAAGGTGCAGGAAGAAGAAAAAGAAATGGAGAAAGAGGAAAGAGAGGCGCAGAAAGAAGCAAGAGTAGTTTGCACACCATTAGCACCAATTTAATACCCTCATTTAGCAATAAGTAACAGGTGACCATTCTAAGTTTGCAAAGAGCATTCACCAATCTATAACACTTGTTGCTGCATTTTTGGTACTGTTTAAGCCGTTTTAACTAGAAACAAGTTTTATTTGTTCAAATCTGCAGATTATGCAGCAGATGATGGATTATGTGGCAAATGCGGAAAATGTATAATTGTGCGAAAGTCAGTGCAGCCAGTTGCATAATTCCAGTAGTCCTGCTCATACCTCTGCCTAGGTCCAGAACTGCTCTTCAGTGGTTCCTTCTTTTTTTGTCTTATTGAGTTTATTGTTTAGCTTTTATGGAAACGAGGAAGGGTAAACCTGAGGTTACCACTCCACAACAAAAACTACCATACCATTTAATTACTCTCCATAACACATAATCCCACTCTACATAACTCCTATACACTATATACCACATACTTTCTATCCATATAATTTCACTGCACAACATACCACATAATTTCACTACACACAACCCACATCCACTCCACTTAAAGAAACATTAGTAAAACACTTTCACATTTACAACGCCAATAGCTCTAACTCTCGCAAATGCGAAACCTATTACATGGCAAATGCTTCTTTAAGTAATAGTCGCGTTTGCAGAAAGGTGGAGAAAGGGGGCAGGGCCTCTGACCAGCGCTCAGGAATTCCACTGCGTAGGACTTACAGGAGGTACCAGAAGGGCTTCTTGCCCCTAAAGTACCTCAGGAGAAAAGAGGACTTCATCCCCCAACCCGTAGTTTGCCAGGAAACGTGTCTGCAGAGTAGTAGAGAAAGGGGGGCATGGCCTCTGAAGATCTCCAGTAATGTGTGACTTACTGGAGATAAGAGGAGGGGTAGTTGGCCCCCAAGGACAACCTTGAGGGCCAACTACCCCTCCTATTACCTTTACCTCCAGTGAGTCCCACACAGCAGCATTGGTAAGTTCTCATACCAGGCCATGCCCCTTTGCCCACAGTCTGCAAACGTGCTCTCTGGCATGCTCTTCGATGGGGATTAAAGTCCCCTTCGCTGCTGAGGGTCATTAGGGGCCAACTAGCCTTCCTCTTGCCTCCAGTAAGCCCCACACAGTGGGATTGCTGAGAGGTGTACACAGGCCACACACCCTTTTTCCACCACTCTGAAAATGTGCCTCCTGGTGCACTCTTGGTTGGGGGATGAAGTCCCCTTGCCTCCTGGGGGTCCCTGGGGGCCAACTAGCCCTCCTGTTATCTCTAGTAAGCCGCACTCAGCTGGATTGCTGGGAGTGGTCCGAGGCCACGCCCCTTTTTAACACCACTCTGTAAACGTGCCGCCTGGCCATCCCCTGGGGCATGGGCACTTATTTAAAAAGTATATATATATATTCCATTAATAGGAGGGGGCCGTGCGGACCCCCCTCCTGAGACCATTTTAACTCTTTTTTAAAAAAAAGTATTTTTATGGGAGGGAGGCCGACCTCATGTTGGAAGCGAGAGCAGGTTTCCTGCTTTTGCTTCCATGAAGCAAAGCAGTGTTTTCTATGACAGGGCGGGAGGCGTGCTTCCGCCCCGTCATAACAAACTACAATATCCCGAGGGTGAGCACCCCGGGGGGCACCCCAGGACATTACTGGAGCTGGCCCGGGGGGGGTCGTGGTCCCTATGGCTATAGAGGGCTCCAGGAGGGGGGGCCACGTAGCCCCCCTCCCAACACATTTAAAGCTCCGGGGAGGTGATGGTCCCCGGGAGTCTGCAACAGACCCCCGCATTAACATAATTAGTGCCCCGAGGAGGTGGCGGTCCTGGGGCAGTGTGGAGGGGCAGGAGCCCCCACTTCTTTAATTATATTAAAGCCACCGGAGGTGGTGATCCCCGGGGCTTCACCTCTCTGGGGCTTGGGGGGGCCTCGCCATAATTAAGGATCACCCAGGGGAGGTGGTGGTCCCCAGGGCTTGGGGGCCCTGCAAGACCCCCCGCCCATAATAAAAGAATACCCCAGGGAGGTTGTGGTCCTGGGGCTTGGGGGGCCCACGAGGCCCCCCGCTAATAATAAAGGATTACCACCGGGAGGTGGCAGTCCCTGGGGCAGCATAGGGGGCAGGAGCCCCCCCACGCAGTTTTAATCCAAAGCCCCAGAGAGGTGGCCATCCTGGGGGCTGCGGGGGGCTGCGTACCACCCGCACAATATTAATCATGCCCAGGGAGATGGCGCTCCCTGGGGCTGTGGATAATTGTGCATTGCCCCCAGGACCTGGCCCACCCGGGGAGTCCTGGAACATGAAGCACAAGAGTCCGCAGTTCGTTTTTTTTCTTCTTTTTTCAGCGGGTTTTGCAAACCCAATGCGAATCCCGCCGACACTTTGTTTTAAAAAATGTTTTTTTGCCCTGGGGGTCCCACAGGCCTAAGGGGGCAGGGTGTTTCTACCAACCCCCTTTTTCTTCACTTCTAACCTTTTTGGTTTAAAGTGTTGGCAGCCAATCAGAATCATGCTCGTGCTCGAAAGGGTTTGCAAATCCACTACCGTCACCAGATATATAATTATTTTAAATATGAATATTTCAGGAACTACTGAACGGATTTACACCATTTAAAAGAAAGGTCCCTTTCTGAACCAAGAGTTACCTTTTTGCTATATTTGGTGTAATTCCATTCAGCAGTTCTGGCTGTAGCCTCTACCAAACTTTCTTATGGAAATTAACGTGGAGAAAATGCGTTTTGAGCCAACCCTTTTTTCTCGGGCCCCCGTTTGACTAATCACCCTGAAACTTTCAAGACAGGAGCTGACTGGAGAGCCCCATTAGGTTTGACAATTTCGCTAAGATTCGTCCAACGGCGCCAAAGATATTGGCAAAAGAAAAAACACTTTTTCTATGGGAACGAGCTCCTAACTACACTACTATATATATGGGGCTGTGCCTTCAACCACCTCTCAAGAATCATGTTGTGTAGAAGTTATAGGAGGCATTAACATGGCGTCTTGAAAATATTGTAATTTTTTAAAAGTAGGCCAATTGCTTCAACTTTTCTAATATACATACATATTTTTTTTTTTAAAGAATGTATAGGGGTCGCAAACCAGTCGCGTACCTCTAGCAGTTGGTGCACTAATCTGTGCAGCGTGGCACCATATTTGGATGTGCACGTAGGGTGCACAACAGATGCGTGACTTCCAGATGTTTTTTTTTACATTTAAAATAAATGATAAATAGTAAATTCATTTTAAATTACACATATGTGTCTTATAGAAAGAGTTATAAAACTTACATCAATACAAATATTTAGAATATTTTAGGTGTGGTGATAAATTTATGGAAGCCATGACGGTTCCATTTACCATTGTGCACGTATTTCCAGGTGCACAACAGGTGCACAACTCCAGCGTAAGTTATGTAGTTTTAAAAAACATACATACATATATATATCATTTTATATTATAGATTATACCAAGAGATTTACTTTCACATTTCTAAAACTACTACATTTGTAATTGGAATGCATATATCATATTTTTTTAATTTATGTATGGAGTCGTGACCGGTTCACGCTGGAGTCGCGACAGGTGCACGCTGAATACGCGCCTGGTACGCAACCCCCATCTGACTTCAAAAGAAAGGAATCTATTCTTTAAAGAGCTTTCTATTTTACTACTTGGAACACCCCACTCAATTTCGTCCTTTTTTCACTTTCTCCATTGGATGAAGACCTTTTGTGTTTTCTCTGGCAGATGTATTTTTTTGGGGTGTTTTTTTTCACTAAAGAAATGGCATCTGCAATACCACCTGGAGAAGAGATTGTGGAGAAAGAGGAGTAACCACCAAAGAAGAAAAAATAAACTATCTTGTGGACCTTTTTTCCATTCCTGAGGGAGGTTAATGCACATAAAGTAACGTGTACTTTATGTAAAAAAGTTCTTTCTCGTGATTCTGAAAAAAGTACTCTTGTGGGACGTCATCAATGCTAAAGCATTTACAAACAATCCAACCCAATCGACTGGCAAGAGAACAGCTAGAACAGGAAAGAAGAGAGTAAGCTGAGGAAGGAGAAAATGCTGGACCCAGCACATCTTTGGGTTTTGTTCTCACATCACAAACTCCTACAACAGTCCTCGAGTTTGTGCATTGGGTCAACACTCTCTGAAATGCAGTACAGTTATATGTGTTGGGGAGTAATCGATCGCAGCAATCATTGCAAGTGCAACAAATCATAAATGTTAGGGGGTTTCTTGCACCAAAGTAACAAAGTAACGTATTGGAGAAAAAAAATTGCTGCTTAACTGCAGCATATTAGTTGTTTTCCAAACTGACTTTGAAAAAAGTTGTTTTTCAAACTGACTGAAAAAAAAGAATTAATAAAACAGTTAAGAAACAGGAAACAATCTACTAAACATTCAAAGGAAAACAAAATGTTCCTTTTAGAAGCGTCTATTTGGGTAAGGATAGATTAAGTGTTATATATGTTGTATTATTATGTTTGTACTGAATGAATCAGTAGTTTTTGAGTGATTTTAAGAGTGTATAACTAGTGCCTGAGTGATTGAATAACTGTATGAGTTGTTTATGAGTGGGTTGATGAGGGTATAAGTATTGCCTGGGATATTGGATGAGTGCATGGTTAGTGCATGAGTAATTAGATGAGTACATGGGTACTGCCTGGGTGATTATATGTGTGCATGGGTAGTGCTTGGGAGAATGCATGACTGCATGGGTACTGCCTGGGTGATTGTATGAGTGCCAAGTAGTTAATGAGTGATTGAATTATTGTATTAATAGTGCCTGGGTGGTTCAATGAGTGCATGAGTAGTTTATGAGTGATGCCTAGAGTTGCTTTTGCCATTCCTGGATTAGTGCATGAGTGGATGAGTAGTGCCAGGATGACTGAATGAGCGTATTAGTCGTATTTGAGCAATTGTAAGAGTGCATGGATGGAAGGCGGGTAGGGGCAGGAGCAGCAAGCTGAACACTGAGGGCAAGTAGGAGGGGAAGGGGCTAAACCGTGGACAAAGGAAGGCAGGAAGGAGGGTAGGGACAACAAACTGACCATGGGCAGATAGGAGGGACAGGGGCAGCACAAAAAAACCCTAAGGGCAGGAAGGAGGAGCATGGGAAGAAACCTGACGGCAGAGGGCAGGTGGTAGGGGTAGAAGCAGCAAAATGCGCTACAGAGGGCAGGCAGGAGGTGGCAGGAGCAGCAAGCTGACCACCTAAGATAGGTGGAAGGGAGAAGAGGCAGCACGTTTACCAAGGAGGGCACGCTGGACAAGGCAGGAAGAGCAAACTGACCTTTCAAGGCAGGGGCATAAAGCTGTCCACAGGGCGCAGGTGGGAGGGGCAAAGGAAGCCCTTGGGCAACAGAGGGTGTGGTAAAATACAGGGGCAGCATACAGACACTGAAGGGCAGGTGGGGAAAAACAGGAGCTGCAAGCTGACCATGGAAGGCAGGCTGGAGTTCAGGGCAACACACTGTACTATAGAGTAAATGGGTGTTAAACTCATCAATCATGACAGGCAAGAGGGGCAAGGCCAGCACAATGGACCACATAGAGTAGGTAGAAGAGGCAAGGGCAGCAGATAGACAATGGGGGGCAAGTGCAAGCAGGCAGGGGAAGCAAGCTGACCACCAAAGGGAGATGGAAGCGGCGAGAACAACATAACAGACCTCGGCGGGCAGGAGTGAGGGACAGGAGCAGCACGACATGCCACAAAAGGCAGGAGAGAAGGGCAGGGATAGCAAGTTGACCATGAAGACAGGCAAGAAGGTCAGGGCAGAACATGAACAATGGAGGACAGGTGAAGGGCAGGTGCAGCACCTAGACAACCGAGGGCAGGCAGGAGGAGGGAGGGGCAGCACACGGACAATGAGGGCAGGTGAGAGAAAGTGGGGGGGCAAGATGACCATGGAGGGATGGGGCATCGTAAAGCACTAATGAGGGAAGGAGGAAGAGGCAGAGGCAAAAAGCTGACCACAGAGTACAAGTGGGAGGTGCCGCTGCAGCACAATGAACCATAACAGGTACAACAAAGGTTCAGGAAAGAGGGGCCTGGGCAGCATGTTGTCCACAGAGGGCTGAATGGAGGGGTAAGAGGGTAAGAGATGGATCAAGGAGGGTGGTGGGAGGGGTAAAGGCAACACAATGGACAATGAAAAGCAGCAGGGAGGAGCAAGGGCAGTAAGTTTAGCACAGAAAGCAGGTGGGGGTGGGATGACCAGTTCATGGACAACAGGAGCAAGGGGAAGGACAGTGGCAGTTTATGAATGGGGCAGAAAGCTGATGATAGAAGCCAGACAGAAGATGTCAGAGCAGCACCGTTATTTATTGAGGGCCTGAGACACAGGCAGCAACATGACCACAGGAGGCAGATTGAGGGGCAGGAGCAGCATACATACAATGGAGGACAAGAGGGAGTGGCAGATGCAGCACAATTACCATGGAGGTTAGGCGGGAGGACAGTGGCTGCACAACAGACCTCAGAGACCAAGTGGGAGAGCAGTAGCAACATGTTCACATTGGAGGGCATGGGCAGGAGAAGCACAATGAACCATGGAGGCTGAAGGGAGGGATTAGGGACCGCACACAGACAACTTAGGGGAGGAAGGAAGGGGCATGGACAGCACACAAACCATGGAAGGCAGGCAGGAGAGGGCCAGAGCAGCAAACTGACCACTCAAGACAGGTGGGAGGGACAGCACAATGGACCATGAAGTTTAGGGGCAGCAAGCTCACCATAGAGGTGAGGGTGCCGGGACAGGACAACAGACCACAGGTATAGGAGAAGCAAGATGACTATGATGGGCACACAGGAGAAGCAGCCCATGGAGAATGGAGAGCATGGGGGAAGTGTTGCACCCGGACAACAGAGGGCAGGTGGGAAAAGGCAGAGGCAAACACCTGATCATGAGGAGCAAGCTGAAGGGCTGGAGAAGCATAACAAACCACAGGGGAAGGACGGAAGGCCAGCTGCAGCAAGCCAACCGCAGAGAACAGATAGGAGTGGTGGAGGGGTAGGTGGTGCACAATACGTCACAGGGGCCAGGAGACAGAGTCAGTAAACTCCCCACATAAGATAGGCTGTGAGGGCAGAGGCAGAACAAGTGACCACAAAGGACAGGAAGGAGGGGCAAGGGCACCAAACTAACCTCAGAGGGCAGGTGGAAAGAACAAGGTCCGACCCACAAACAACGGAGGGCTGGGTGGAGAACCAAGGCAGCACGCAAACCACAGAGGGCAGACAGGAGAGGGAAAGGACAGTAAGCTGACTATGAAGGGTAGGCAGGAGGCACAGCACTGCAGACAGCAGAGGCCAGGAATGAGGGGCAGGGCTACCAAGCTGACAATAGAAGGCAGGTGGGGCAGGAGTAGTATATGGACCACGGAGGTCAGGAAAGGAGGGGCAGGGGCAGCAAGTAGATCATGGGGGCAGGCAGAAGGGGCAGGGGATGACAATAGACCACGGAGTGCATGAGGGAGGGAGGGAGGGGCCAGCAAGCTGACCTTGTGGCACAGGTGAGAGGATCGGAAGAAGCACAACAGACTCTAAAGGGCAGGAGAATAGGGCAGGGGCAGCAAGTTGACTACAGAGGGCAGGCAGGTTTTGCAGGAGCAGCTCATGGACAACTGAGGACAGCGTGGAAGGGTAGGGCAACACATAAACAGTGGAGAGCAGGCAGGGGAAGGCAGAGCCAGCACATGAACAGCAGAGGGCAATAGGTAGAAGGCAGGGTAACCAAGATGACCTGGCAAGGTAGGCTGGGGATCAGGGACAGCATGACAGACTACAGAGGGCAGGAAGTAGGGACAGAGGTAGACAAATGACAAAGGAGTTCAAACAAAAAAGGGCTAGAACAGCCCATGGACAATGGAGGGTGGGGGAAGTGGCAGACCCATCACACAGAGAATGGAAGGCAGGACCAAGGGGCCAGAGGCAGAACACTGGCATTTGTGGGTTAGCAAGTGATCGTGGAGGGCAGGTGGGAGGGGCAATGATAGCTAATGGACAACAGGGGCATTTGGAGGGTCTTGGGAAGCACACAGACAATGGAGAGCAGGTGGGAGGAGGCATGGCAGCAGGCAATCAAGGGCAGGTAGAAGAAGACAGGGACACAGGCTGTCCATGTAAGGCAAAAAACAATTTGTGTTAGGATTAGGTCCCCAGTCCTCTTTTGTTGACCATGTCTAATAACATCACATGACACACCAGTAGCTTAAAAAGGAGTCCTACCCTTATGTCTATGCTTATTATTGCTAACCTGTGAGTTCCTGCATCCTGGCTCCGGAGTTTCCTGTTGTTGGTTGCTGTCTTTTCACGGGCTCGTGGAAAGAAGTAGAGAATTCCCTATTCCCCTTCTTTTTTCCTTTTTGTCCCGTATTTTGATATATTTCCTTGTCCTGGTGCTTCGTTTTTTTTGGGTTAATACCTTATTTTGTCTACTCCCCCCTTTCCCGTTTGGGTCCCCTGTAGCTAGAAGGCAGTCAGCGTCCTGTTTATAATTTGCCCAGCCCTCGTTATTGACTTATTTTTGAGGAAGCGCATTTGGGATCTGTACCTGAATTCAGGGGCTCCTGTTTTCAGAACGCCGGTGCGCGCCGCTCTCCTGTCACGGAGACGCGGGGACCGAACCAGTGATACTCGTGCCGTAGCGCGATCCCTTGCCGCATATGCGCTACCCGTCCACCTCGTTTTAGGTGGACGTGACGTTTTGGGCCGTTCCGCGAGAGGAACCCGGCTGGGTTTTCTCTTTACTTTTGCTATCACAACAACGCGGAAGAGGCTCACGTCCTTGGATTTGTTTTTGTTCTAAATTCCCCATACCACACTAACAGGGGTTTTTTGTACATACCAATGCTATCGGTGTGTTTTTTACCCTGTAGTCTTCTTAATCGCCCACGCCAAAACACCCATACAAATCAGAGTCCAGTACCTAATTCACCCAAGAGACATTGTCTCGGGATATAGGTTCCATTTCATTTGACAACTCCTTGAAGCAAAGCCTGCTCACGCTTATGGTAAGTGTGTGTGATGATATTTATTGGATATGGATATATGCCTTAGAGGTAAGACTGGGGACTGAAACATAACTGTTGGGTGTATTTGTTATTTCCCTTTTTATGCAGGAGCAGAAGAAGGAGGCGGGTGTTCCTTTTGGTGACAAGTTACATGGGTGGAAGGTGTGGTTGCCTTATAATTTTCCACCCCCTTTTCTGAGTCAGCAGCTTTCTCCTCTGTGCCTGTCAGAGAGTGGCTGGTGAGTCGGGGAAGCGGATTGGACATATCCTCGTTCCTGCAGTGTGTGGGTTGGGCAGGAGTCCAACAGAATAATAAGCCCACGTTAAACTACACTGCCTGAACTTGGATGGACGAAAGTGGAGGGGCCATGGCTGGGGCGGAAGCCCCCTCCATGATTGATATAATGGGTGCCCTTGCTGCCTTACAGGCCCAAGTACAGGAATTGAGACAGGAGAATGTAGGATTGAGACAAGAGCTGGTTGCAGTAAGAGCACAGGCACAGACCCAGCCTAGAGCCCAAAATCCTGTGATACATCCGGCTACTTTCCAGTATGGGGGGGCAGGACAGAGCAACCCTGGAGGAAGTACCCCTGTAGCTATTACTGTAAACTCCCCCGTTCCTGTTCCCCTGGCTCCGCCTGAAAGGTTTTATGGGGACAGTGGGAAGTATGGGATGTTTATGAACCAGTGTCAGTTACACTTTATGTGTCGACCTGGTGCATTTCCTGATGATGCCGCGAAGGTAGCCTTTACTCTTTCATATCTGGCTGGTACGGCTGCCCAGTGGGCTATCCCCTTAGTGGAAGGGAATGATCAGGTACTGAGGGATTACAATGCATTCAAAGAACTGATGAGGGGGTTGTTTGCCAAACATGCTTTCATGCAAGCTAGTGATTCAGAATTACTGAAACTACGACAGGGTCGACAGGATCTTCTGACATATATAGCGTCTTTTAATCGTCTGATTGCAGAGACACATTGGCCGGCCGATAAGCGGACATCCTTGTTTTACCAGGGTCTTAATGACGAATTGAAGGACGTGGTTTCACAAGTAGTGGACCCCCCAGAGGAGTGTGCCGCTTTTATAGACCTAGTGGTTAAATTGAATCATAGGCTATCAGAGCGCCGCGGGGACCGTGGTCGTTTTCAGGTTTCTCGAGGGAACTTTATAAAGACTGAAGTAAAACCGCAACATGGTGAAGCAAAGCCAGAACCTATGGAAATAGGAGGGGTTAGGGGACCCCTTACTCCTGAGGAAAGAAAGAGACGGAGGGATCAGAACTTATGTCTCTATTGTGGACAAGGAGGTCACTTTGCAAGAGAGTGTCCCGTTAAACCGTCTGGATCTGGTTATGGTAAAAAGGTGGCATATGTACAGGTGGAAAGGCTACCCCTAATGGTGCATAGAAGAGAGCAGTATGAGGTGTTGGGGGCAGTGGATATGGCGCCCAGACATTTTGTGATTTCGGCACAGCTGCTGCTGGCAGAATATCAAAGGGTGCCTGTTTCTGTGTTGTTGGACTCAGGGGCCACTGGCAATTTCATTGACATCTCCCTAGCCGAGAAACTAGGTGTGCCTTGCCAGTATAAGAAACAGCCAGAGCCGGTACGCGCGATAGACGGGACTGAGTTGTCGTCTGGGTGTATTACTAGACAAACTATGCCGCTGCGGTTGTTATGTGACAATGGTCATTCTGAGTGCGTGGTTTTCGATCTGATAGACGCGCCTTCCTTTGGCTTGGTACTAGGGGTGCCTTGGCTCCAAGAACACAATCCCAGGATTGATTGGGTACAACGGCTTGTCACGCTTGATTCGCATTATTGTTTGAAACATTGCTATAGCGAGGCCAGTGAAAAGGTCCCTCCCTTGTATTGTGCGGCCACAGAGGTGAACGGGGTTCCAAAACAGTATGTGGAATACGCCGATGTGTTTGACAAGGGTCGTGCTCAGAGTCTGCCTCCTCATCGGTCTTTTGACTGTAGGATTGACTTAGTGGAGGGGATTCCTTTGCCTTGTAGTAGAGTGTATGCTCTGTCAGAACCAGAGGAAAGACATCTCAAAGAATATCTGGATGAGATGTTGGAGCTAGGTTTTATCCGTCCTTCGTCCTCTCCTGTTTCTTCAGCCATCTTTTTCATCCCAAAGAAGGAAGGCACTCTGAGGGCCTGTGTGGACTATCGGACATTAAATAAGGCCACTATAAAAAACCGGTACCCTCTTCCACTCATCCCCGTGTTGCTGGATCAGCTCCGCAAGGCCACGGTGTTCTCTAAATTGGACTTGCGTGGAGCATATCATCTGATCAGGGTGCGGCCCGGTGATGAGTGGAAGACGGCTTTTAAAACGAAACATGGGTTATTCGAATACTGTGTGATGCCGTTCGGCTTGTGTAACGCGCCGGCGGCGTTCCAGTATTTTATAAACGAGGTCCTGAGCGAACATCTGGATAAGACAGTAATAGTTTACTTGGATGACATCCTTATCTTCTCAGAGACCGGAGCCGAACATCATACTCATGTCAAACAAGTGCTGCAGAAACTGCGAGAACATCGGCTTTATGCCAAACTTGAAAAGTGTCAGTTTGATGCTAAGGAGGTGGAGTTTTTGGGTTTCCTTATTTCCTCTGAAGGGATACGAATGGATCCAAAAAAGATACAAGCTATTTTATCCTGGCCTGTGCCTACAACGGTGAAGCACATACAGGTGCTTTTAGGGTTTGCCAATTTCTACCGTCGCTTTATCTCCCACTTTTCAGACATTGTGGCACCAATGACCCGCCTGTTGAGAAAAGGGATTTCATTTGAGTGGTCCCCGGAGGCTCAGAACGCCTTTCGGTTATTGTTGGAAACCTTTACGACCGCTCCAGTACTGGCTCACCCAGATCCAGCGTTTCCCTTCTTTGTGGAAACGGATGCTTCCGCAAGTGCAGTAGGTGGTGTCTTGTCCCAGAGGGAAGGGGGCACGGGAGATATGCACCCTATCGCCTATTTCTCAAAAACATTGCTGCCGGCCGAATGTAATTACACGGTGGCAGAGAGGGAATTACTGGCTGTGAAATTGTCCTTCGAAGAATGGCGCCATTATCTGTGGGGGGCCCGGCATACCGTTACAATCTACACAGATCATAAGAATCTGGAGTTCTTTAGATCAGCCAGGGCTTTGACACCCAGACAAATGCGTTGGGTCTTGTTTTTCAATGAATATGATTTCATTATCACTTACAGACCTGCCGCTCAACAGATTAAATCAGACGCCTTGTCCCGGATTCATGTTGATCCAGAGGAAGTAAAAGCAGGGAAGGAAAACAGGCCTATGTTGGATAGTAGGAGGATTGTGGGAGTAGCTTCGGTGGAAGAATTTGCTTCGAATATTAAAGATCTGTTGCGCAATATGGAAGTGGCCCCTTGGTTACAATTGCCTCAGGTGATACTTAGAGACGGGTTGTTGTATCAGGGGGAGAGGTTGTTCGTTCCTCCCGAGTTGAGACAAAAGGTGGTGGAGTGGTGTCACTCATCCTCTTTAGTTGCGCACCCGGGTATCGGGAAGACCAAGGAGTTGTGTTTGAGGTGGTTTTGGTGGGATACGGTGGCCCAGGACATCCATAAATATGTGACAGCTTGCCCTGTATGTGCCATCAATAAACCCTCACACAGTAAGCCATCGGGTCTGTTACAGCCGTTGGCAGTACCCCCTTCCCCTTGGCACACCATCAGCATGGATTTTGTTACAGACCTTCCCTTGGTTTCCGGTTTTACTGCTATCTTGGTGGTTGTAGACTTGTTTACCAAGATGGCTCACTTTCTGCCACTTCGAAACATTCCCACAGCAAAGGAAATGGCATGGGAGTTTTTGGTCTCAATAGTACGGTTGCATGGGTTGCCCACGGCCGTCATATCAGACAGGGGGGCGCAGTTTGTGTCTCATTTCTGGAGGGAGCTCTGTCTGGTGCTCAAGATGGATATACGTTTGTCATCTGCGTACCATCCCCAGTCAGATGGGCAGACAGAACGCACCAACCAGACGATGGAACAGTTTTTGAGATGCTTGACTACGTCCCTTTCGTGTGATTGGGTGAGGGCCTTGCCCATAGCGGAATTCGCATATAACAACAGTGTACACTCGGCCTTGGGCATGTCACCTTTCTTTTGCTCTATGGGATTTCATCCTAGAGCCCTCGCCATCCAACCCACTGGGCACATGCCAGCCATTGATGAAGTCAGTAAACGGTTGGGAGACATCTGGGATGTGGCTAGGAGTAGCTTACAGGACGCCAAGGCAGCTATGAAGGTGCAGGCAGACCGACATAGAGTCCCAGCTCCTGGGTATAAAGTGGGTGATCAAGTGTGGTTGGTGTCCCGTAATTTAAGACTACAGGGTTCTCGTAAGCTACAGCCCCGGTATGTAGGCCCTTTTCCAGTGGTTCAGGTCATCAACCCTGTGGCTATGAAGTTGTTATTACCCTCGGACTATAAAATCCACCCGGTGTTCCACACTTCTTTGCTGAAGCCCTTCATCCCATCAGATCAGGTCCTACCTCCTCCTGCCCCCGTATTAGTGGATGGCGAAGAGGAGTTTGAAGTGCAGGCCATTCTTGATTCTAGAAGAAGGAGGGGTAGGTTGTATTACCTGGTAGACTGGAAGGGGTATGCCCCGGAGGATAGGACATGGGAACCGGCTGGAGGGGTGCATGCGCCTCGGCTGGTGAGAATATTCCATAGGCAGCATCCCCGAAAACCCCGACCGGTGGGGAGGATTGTCGGGGGGGGGGTACTGTTAGGATTAGGTCCCCAGTCCTCTTTTGTTGACCATGTCTAATAACATCACATGACACACCAGTAGCATAAAAAGGAGTCCTACCCTTATGTCTATGCTTATTATTGCTAACCTGTGGGTTCCTGCATCCTGGCTCCGGAGTTTCCTGTTGTTGGTTGCTGTCTTTTCACGGGCTCGTGGAAAGAAGTAGAGAATTCCCTATTCCCCTTATTTTTTCCTTTTTGTCCCGTATTTTGATATATGTCCTTGTCCTGGTGCTTCGTTTTTTTTGGGTTAATACCTTATTTTGTCTACTCCCCCCTTTCCCGTTTGGGTCCCCTGTAGCTAGAAGGCAGTCAGCGTCCTGTTTATAATTTGCCCAGCCCTCGTTATTGACTTATTTTTGAGGAAGCGCATTTGGGATCTGTACCTGAATTCAGGGGCTCCTGTTTTCAGAACGCCGGTGCGCGCCGCTCTCCTGTCACGGAGACGCGGGGACCGAACCAGTGATACTCGCGCCGTAGCGCGATCCCTTGCCGCATATGCGCTACCCGTCCACCTCGTTTTAGGTGGACGTGACGTTTTGGGCCGTTCCGCGAGAGGAACCCGGCTGGGTTTTCTCTTTACTTTTGCTATCACAACAACGCGGAAGAGGCTCACGTCCTTGGATTTGTTTTGTTCTAAATTCCCCATACCACGCTAACAGGGGTTTTTTGTACATACCAATGCTATCGGTGTGTTTTTTACCCTGTAGTCTTCTTAATCGCCCACGCCAAAACACCCATACAAATCAGAGTCCAGTACCTAATTCACCCAAGAGACATTGTCTCGGGATATAGGTTCCATTTCATTTGACAACTCCTTGAAGCAAAGCCTGCTCATGCTTATGGTAAGTGTGTGTGATGATATTTATTGGATATGGATATATGCCTTAGAGGTAAGACTGGGGACTGAAACATAACTGTTGGGTGTATTTGTTGTTTCCCTTTTTATGCAGGAGCAGAAGAAGGAGGCGGGTGTTCCTTTTGGTGACAAGTTACATGGGTGGAAGGTGTGGTTGCCTAATAATTTTCCACCCCCTTTTCTGAGTCAGCAGCTTTCTCCTCTGTGCCTGTCAGAGAGTGGCTGGTGAGTCGGGGAAGCGGATTAGACATATCCTCGTTCCTGCAGTGTGTGGGTTGGGCAGGAGTCCAACAATTTGATGGACAGAATGTAGATCAATGTCTTACATTCACCCCAGTACAAGGATCTGGGCCTAAATCCATCGTTTTTTGCACTCCACACCACCCTGGGTCAGATAATGGCTTTATGCAAATCAGCTCTGACCCTGTGCCCCATGGGAACAGTCCAGTCCGAACTACAACAGCCATATCTTTCCCAGACCGGAATCAAGCATCCGAGGACCGGACCGGTTTCGAGGTAACACCTCTCATCAGCCCGGCTAGCTTGACTCCAGTGGTGTGGAGGCTCTGGGACCCACGTCTGAGCTACCCCAGTACACTCAGGGAGAAAATTACAAAAAACAATAATCAATAATGTCCATGTAAGGCAGGCAGGAGGATAGGGGCAGCAAGCTGACCACCGAGGACAGGAGGAAGGGGCAGCAAGCTAACCAAGGGGGCAGGCAGGAGGGCAGGATAACCACAATGGAAGGCAGTAAGGAGGGACAGGACAGCAAGTTGACCATCAAATGGCAGAATGGAGGGGAAGGAGTATCACAATAGATCATGGAGGGCAAGCAGAGGGGGGAGGGGTAGCAAGCTGACTACTAAAGGCAGGTTGGAGGGGTAGGGGCAGCCCACGAATAGTGGGGGCAAAGGGGAAGAACAGTGTCAGTAGATGGGCAATGGAGTGCAATTTGAGGGCATAAAGCTGACCACTGCAGGCAGGCGGGAGCGGTAGCACAGTGGACCATGGAGGTCAGGAGGGAGGGGTATGAGAGGGATGATGATGACAAAAGGCAGACGGTAGGTGCCTGAGCAGCAATATGGACAATGTAGCACAGGAGAGAGGGGCACATGCAGCAAACTAACCCTGGAGAGCTGTGTTATGATATTGAGCAGCACACAGAAAACAGAGGGAAGGAGGAAGAAGTAAGCACAGCAGGCTGACCACGGAGGGCAGATTGAGGAGCAGGGGCAGCACAACAAACCACATAGGTCAGGGAAGGAGTGGTAGGGGCAGCAAGCTGACCACTGAGGGCAGATCAAAGGGCCAGCACCCCAGACCATGCAGAGAAGAAAGGCAGGGCTCAAGCTGAGCTCAGTACGCTTGCGGTGAAGGGAAGAGACAGCAGAACAGATTATGGTGGGAAGTAGGGAGGGGCAGGGGGAACTAGCTCACCACAGAGGGCAGTTGGGATGTGCATGGGTGGCAAGCAGATCACAGAGGGCGGACGTGGTTGGCAAGGCAGCACAATGGATTATGAAGGGCATGAGGGAGCGGCAGGGACAACAATCTGACAATGGAGGCCAGACACAGAGAGGCAACCCACATACAAGGGAGGGAAGGATTGTCTGCCAGGTCCAGCACAACAGACCACTGAGGATAGGAGAAGAGGCAACACACTGGAGAACGAAGGACAGAAGGGCAGGAGGGAGGGCAAGGGCAGCAAGCTGACCACGGAGGGTAAGCCTGAGGTCCAGGGGAGACAGACCATGGAGACCACGGAGACCATGGAGGGCAGGAGAAAGAGGCAGGGGCGGCAAGCTGACCACAAAGGGCAGGTGGGAGGGGCAGTGAAAGAAAGAACAGTGCAATTCCCCCTTGCACAGTGTGTAATGGGGAATTGCAGGGCACCACAAAGAGCCACAGAGAGCAGGAAAAAGGGGGACAGGCTGCAACACCACAGAGGGCAGGCAGGAGGGGAAGTATGTTAGGCAACAGAAGGCAGGCAGAAAGGGGCAGAGGCACCTAGCTAACCACTAAATTGAGGGCCAAAACCAGCACAACAAATAAGAGAGGGCAGGGGTTAGGGACTGGAAATAGCAACGTCAAAACAGAGGGCAGAAAGGAGGGGTAGGGACAGCAAGCTTAAAGCAGGAAGAGCAGCAGATGTACATGGACAATGGAAGATATAAAGATGACCATGGCAGGCAGAAAAGAGGTGCAGGGCAGCACAATGGGCCATAAAAGTCAGGAGAGCGGGGTGGAGCAGCAAGGTGAGGACTGAGGGCTGGTGGGAGGTGTAGGGTCTGCCCAATTGTCGATGGAGGGAAGGAAGAAGGGGCAGGGGCAGCATCTGACCATGAAAAGTAGGCGGGAGGGCCAGGAGATATACAATGGACCACCAAGGACTCGGGAGAGGGCAGGGACAACAGGAGACAAAGGGGAAAGGCAGCAGATGTAGATAAAAAATGAAGGGTAGGAACAGAAAGCTGACCTTGGTAGGCAAGAGGGAGGGGTATGGACAGCACAACAGACCATGGAGGTCAGGGTGGAGGATCAGGGCAGCAAGGTGAAGACAGAGGGCAGATGAGGCATGAAGTACTATAAAAATACCATAAAGGGCTATACCTACCAATAGCCTCAATCCCATTTACCCAATAATCAGTGGGTTGGCAGCGAAGAATAGTTCAATCATTTATTAAGCAAAATACTCTATAGAGGAGCCTCTCCAACCCTCACCGATCAGGTGCGCGGAGAAGACTGTTGGCCCGTATTCAAACATTAGGTTATATACTTTTCGGTTCAACACATATAATCACAGTAAAAGGAAAGACACCAGTTAGCCCTCGAGCTCCAGGGAAGGACCATATATGGCACACATGATTAGTTCAAAGCTTAACTATTTATTACTGAGAAGGTCAGGAGGGGTGACTCCCTTGCGTCATGATGCCCAGGAGTGTACGCACGGCTCCTCCAGGAATGCGCTTATCGCACCCAAAGCCAGATGTGACCTTGAGTCTCAGGACAGCTGAGGAGACAGCCTATGTTCAGACAACTAATGACAGGAGTGAGGGGTAGAGAAAACAAGCTAACTACGAAGGACAGACATGAGGGGCATGGACAGCAAGCTGGCCATTTGGTGCACACTGGATGAGACAGGGGCAGTACAACAGACTATGGAGGCAGGAATGAGAGCAAATTCAGCAAGCTGAACACAGAGGGCAAGTGGGATGAGCAAGGGCAGCACAGCAGAATATAGAGGGGAGGAAAATGGGTATGGTTTTTGGTTTTCTGCTAAAACCGATAATAAACAATAAAATGCCACAGAAGGGCATATTTGCTTTTCAATAGAAACCAGAAAACACTAAATGTTGCTGCACTTTACTCCTTCAATGCCCTCAGTTGTTAAACAGTATAAGAACAACCCATAGCTCTAACCTGTTTTTGTGTGATTGATGCTCCACTGTGATCCACTTAGGCCATGGTAAGCCACGTAATATGCCAATGTATCAATCTGCAAAATCCCTGGAACCCCCTGGGCCTACTGCAGTTTTGGTTGGAGAATGTGGCTCAACTCACGTTGCTTGAGCTCACTGTTAGACCTGGCACAATTGGCGTGGGTCTCCCTTCAATTTTTGCTGTTGCCTCCTGTATTTTTGCTGATGTTATATGCTTTGGGCACTATGCCAGTGCTGTCCAGTGCCACAGTGCGACTGCTCCCTGTTGATTTAGCTCACTGTTAGACCTGGCACCATTGGTGTGGTTCTCCCTTCCATTTTTGCTGTTGCCTCCTGTATTGTTGCTGGTGTTATATGCTTTGGGCACTGTGCCACTGCTGTCCAGTGCCACAGTGCGAGTGCTCCCTGTTGTAAATTGATGTATGGATTAGTGGTTTCCTGATTGGATGTTTGTTTTACTTGTCAGACCCTAGTACAGTGCACTGAGTGTGCACAGGGCTTGTAATCCAAATGCTGCTGGTGGGCCTGCAGCACTGGTTGTCCCACCCACAGAAGCAGCCTTGTAAAAATGTGTCTAAGGTCTGCCATTGCAGAGCCCGTGCAGTCTGGTACTGTCATGCTGACTGGGCAAGTGCACCCACTTGTCTGTTCCTAAACCTTCCCTTTTTTTCATATTAGTCACCCCTAGGGTAGGCCCAAGGGCAATGTGTATTGTAAGCATAAGGTAGGACAAGCCCTGATGTGTGTGGCATGTCCTAATAGTGAATGACAGACATTTTTGTTTTTCACTATTGCAAGGCTACCTGTTCTCCATTATTACATGTTATAATCCTAACGGACTCAGAGAACACCCATTCTGAGTCTGCGCACCAATGGAAGTAGGGGTGGGTGTAGTTCGCGAAGTAGCGCTATGCGAAGCTTCGTGAAGTGCACTTCACACTACGCGAACTTCACGTAGCACTACGCGAGCTGCGTAGTAGCATGTTCGCACTGTGCAAGATGCATTTTCAATGATTGCACAGTGCGGACAAGCATCCGGCACTGTGCAATCATTGAAAACGACATCTTGCACAGTGCGAGCTGTAGTTTTCTGCTGCTCGAGTAGATTATTACTCGAGCGGCAGCTTTAACAACGCGAACTGGTAGTTTGTCATTGAGAGCGGTCGCGAGCATGCGCAACCACTCACGATGAGAAACCTGACCTCCCCGCGTTGAGAATCTCGCCGGGATGTCATTTTGCTTGCTTTCGGTCGCGAACATGACGTTGAGGACCGCAAACAAGCAAAAAATGACCCGCTGCACTACGCTACGCTGCACTACGTGTGTTCGCACTGTGCTACGTGCGGCTCGCGTAGTGTGAAGTTGCGCAAACTCCGCAAACTCCGCGAGCGTAGCGTAGTGCTTCGCCCAGGGTTAAATGGAAGACACATTCATTATAAAAACTTAGGGGCAGAATTACGAGTTCTGGAGCATCTCTGCAAATCAGCAGGGATGCACCAGAACAGATGCGACCCTCAATTCCCTCCCTGCGCCACCACAAATGTGTTGAATTTACAATGTGGCGCACTGTGGCACACGGATAGGGTGATGCGTGTCTCATCTTGTGGTGTAAGTGCGGCACTTTGCTGGAGTCGTGTCACAAGCACGATGCGGCTCCAGCAATGCTCAGGGCCTATGCCTAACTTGATGCATCACTCCTTACTCCTGCTTCAAGCAGGCACAGGGTATTGACGCAGCATGGACGTAAAAGTGACTCTGTGAAATATTGTAGATTTCACTGCGTCACTTTTACGAGGCGTTCCTGCGACAGAACGCCCACCATGCGCCAGAACACCCACACGGAACCTAACGCAGGTTTCATGTAGCGCAGGGCTTTACAACATGACACATCTCCCTAGATGCATCACGTTGTAAATAAGTGACGCAACTGTGGAGTAAATATGGCGCCTGGGGCTTTTAAATCTGCCCCATAGGATCCCCGAGTTCAACTTTTGTTCCTGCTTCATATGAAGTTGAAGCTTGGAACGTATGGTGCTGAAACAATGCTTGACACATGGCAACATCACTTGCACAAACACCTGCCACCGCATTTTATTGAAACATACTTAACTGTGCTTTTTGTTTTCCATAAGAAGGAAAAGGACAGTGTACTCTGCATAGAACAAAAAACTAAACTGCCTAATAAAATTCTAAGACATACACAACAAGAATAATGTGTCACATTGCTTTCAAATAAACAAAGGCCACAAGATTGGCAAAATCAAACATAAGATGTCCTCGTGATAGCTTTCAAATATGGCCCTCATTTACAATATTTTGACATAGGGCTGCACCACAAACCTTCCAACTGCACTACCCTGCATCAAAAGAAAAAGGGCAGGAATGTGCCATATCTATAAGATATACAAAAGGGGGTGGTGATGGACGGAGCATCTGAACCAATCAAACACTCACACCCAGTCAAAAGATCTGGGTTTGATCCATCACCGTTCTTTAGCCCACTCTGCCACCCCAGTTCAGACATGGCTATATACAAATCAGTCTGACCCTGTGCCTCATGGGAACAGTCCAGCCCGAACTGCCAAGCCATGCCTTCCCTGGACCGGAAACAAGCTTCCGAGGACCGGTTTCTGGCATTCCAGCCGTCTTCAGCCCGGCTTGCTTGAATCCAGTGGCAAAGTGAGCAAGGGACTCACGTCTGAGAATACCCTGCCACACTTATGGCGGCCAAAAGCGGTACAAAAGGGGGTGGTGATGGACGGAGCATCTGAACCAATCAAACACTCACACCCAGTCAAAAGATCTGGGTTTGATTCATCACCGTTCTTTAGCCCACTCTGCCACCCCAGTTCAGACATGGCTATATGCAAATCAGTCTGACACTGTGCCTCATGGGAACAGTCCAGCCCGAACTGCCAAGCCATGCCTTCCCTGGAACGGAAACAAGCTTCCGAGAACCGGTTTCTGGCATTCCAGCCATCTTCAGCCCGGCTTGCTTGAATCCACTGGCAAAGTGAGCAAGGGACTCACGTCTGAGCATACCCTGCCACACTTCTGGTGGCCAAAAGCGGTACAAAAGGGGGTGGTGATGGACGGAGCATCTGAACCAATCAAACACTCACACCCAGTCAAAAGATCTGGGTTTGATCCATCACCGTTCTTTAGCCCATTCTGCCACCCCAGTTCAGACATGTCTATATGCAAATCAATCTGACCCTGTGCCTCATGGGAACAGTCCAGCCCGAACTGCCAAGCCATGCCTTCCCTGGACCGGAAACAAGCTTCCGAGGACCGGTTTCTGGCATTCCAGCCGTCTTCAGCCCGGCTTGCTTGAATCCAGTGGCAAAGTGAGCAAGGGACTCACATCTGAGCATACCCTGCCACACTTATGGTGGCCAAAAGCGGTACAAAAGGGGGTGGTGATGGACGGAGCATCTGAACCAATCAAACACTCACACCCAGTCAAAAGATCTGGGTTTGATCCATCACCGTTCTTAAGCCCACTCTGCCACCCAAGTTCAGACATGGCTATATGCAAATCAGTCTGACCCTGTGCCTCATGGGAACAGTCCAGCCCGAACTGCCAAGCCATGCCTTCCCTGGACCGGAAACAAGCTTCCGAGGACTGGCTACTGGCATTCCAGCCGTCTTCAGCCCGGCTTGCTTGAATCCAGTGGCAAAGTGAGCAAGGGACTCACGTTTGAGCATACCCTGCCACACTTATGGCGGCCAAAAGCGGTACAAAAGGGGGTGGTGATGGACGGAGCATCTGAACCAATCAAACACTCAAACCCAGTCAAAAGATCTGGGTTAGCTTGTTTCCGGTCCAGGGAAGACATGGCTTGGCCTCCGAATTGCTATTTACCACAGATACTGGATCATGTCAGGCCTAACATATTAATGGAAAATAATCTGAGGTGCGTTCCATCTGAATTGTTGGAGGTGCATTACTAGCATGAAGTCTGTGATTGGATAGATACATGTACAATGATTAAACAAGCATTTGCAATGCAATAGGTCTCGCATTAGGTAAGTTTGAGCTATTGGTATTGTAACTGACACATTTTTTATTTATGTGTTGGTTTTGAAAATAGCGAAATTAATAGCTTTGTCATTTACAATGTCAATAGTTATACCTTTCGCAAATGTGACACCTATAGCATTTTTAATGCAATATGCGTTGTATTTACCTGAGTTAGATGTATTAATATTACAAATAACAATGGTTTTTATTTCTTTTAAATAATTAATACTTAAAGTTATTGTAATTTATAATGGCAATTGCTTAACTTTTGTAAATAACTTTTGTGAAGATAATGTTCAGTGTATTTTATTGTGACGAAAATCCAAGAACAGAAGTGAAATATTAACTTTTTTTGTGACATTTGTAATAAAGCTTGAAACATTGAGAGAACATATTTGAACCAGTTGTTGTTGAATGGTTGCACAGATTGATGCTGTGGTGGCGCTGAGTGATGTTGTTGTGGTGACGAGTGGGGGCTAATGTGTGAGGGGGCAGTGTGTGAGGGTGCAGTGTGTGAGGGTGCGGGTGTGATTGTGCTGTGTGCCCTAAAGTAGTGTGAGTGAGCAATGTGTGAGGGGGCAGCGTGTGAGTGGGCAGAGTGTGAGTGGGCAGAGTGTGAGTGGGCAGTGTGTGAATGGGCAGAGTGTGAATGGGCAGAGTGTGAGGGGGAAGAGTGTGAGGGGGAAGAGTGTGAGGGGGCAGTTTGGAGTGGGCAGTGTGTAAGGGGGCAGCCCTATAATACTGAGGTCTAAAGTAACTATTGTTTAGATGTACTACAGTTTATTTATAGTAGTAATTATTAGTTATGTATATTATCAAATACTTAACATTATGTTAGGGCTGTCCAAAATAATATTTCAGCCCAATACTTTTCTATAGCGAGTTTTATTGGAGCCTCTTTACAACGTTGGCACGTTTAGCTATCAACAGTGCCCGACCCCTTCTCTTGTGCAGTGATCTCACCAGCATGCCAATTATTGAAAAGGAAGCCTCGTCACCATTGCAAACTTCCGACAATTTCTATGCCAACTACCATCCAAGAGACATGTGACGCATCACAGACTTGCAGTGCAGGCTAGCATTCAGCTACGATTAACATGACAGCAGGACCTCGGGACACTTAATGACAGCTGTGGAATCTTACATCCGATTACAAAAGAGGAAGTAGTTGTGGTGCTTTAGACCCACTTCAGTTACATTTTTTCTTATTAAGGACCCAATGCATGTGTAACATCGTAAGCCAGGTCTGCCATGCATTGCATCTCACCTCCTTAATAAGCGCGAGCCGGCAGTCCGTGGCTCACGCCCCCCACTTACAGTCTTCGTCCGGGCAGTACTTTGCAGCGCTAGAGCCCAGCCCAGAGGCCTCCTCCGTCCTTGGGCCCCTACACTCACATCCACGGAGCACAGCGCAGCAGCAGTTTCAGGACACGTTTCCAGGTACATTCCTCCCTCTTCCTCTATCAGTCACCCCCGCCCCAAGGGGGGCTTGGGGGAGGGAGCCGACCGAAGGGAGGTCCCCTCCCCCGGGCGGTTTGGGAGGGCTGCGAGGGGTTATTTCCAGAAGTTGCCAGAATGTTCTAGTTTTGGGCTGGTCTAGTAGGACCAGCCAGCCCAAGTATAAATTCCACCTTTCCCGCTATCCGCCACCATTTTAGGTTTGGTGACCTGGTGGCTAGGTGCTTTAACTTTTTGTGAGAGTATCTTGTGTGTGTGCGTTTCTTTTTCATTCTTGCCTGTAGCGATATTAGTTCGAGCTTAGTAATGGAAGACGCACGAGTTCTTGAGGCGATGCGTTTATTGGCGGATGCCGGTCGTTTGGACTTGCTCGCGGGAGGTGGACAGGATAGGCCTCACCGCCAGGCCTCCGCCGGTGTGGTGGCCGCGGTAATGACGTGTTCGTCGCCGAAGAGGAGACGGCCGAGTCAGGTAAGCGAGAGGGGCCGCTCCCGGTCTAGGAAGCCGGTCCCTCAAAGGTCGACTCGGGGGGAGCCCGGTGCTTCGGAGGCTCCGGAGGCCCCGGGCATGTTAAGTGGGGGGGCAGGTGTCCCTTTACAAGTCCCGCCGCTGCAGCTTCCCGTTGCTCCTGGTGCTGGAGACTTTCCGTTAAAGGCGGGACGGGGGCAGGGGTCGAAGAAAGGGGGCAAGAGTGGACGGGGAGGTAGCAAGAAACGCTCCGCCTCGGATCCACTTTTTGAGCGGCGGGGAGTCTGCGGACGGTGTTCCCGTGCGCGGAGGTCGTAGGAGCTCGGTGCAATTTGTGTTGCAGGACTCCGACCGGGCTCAGGTTGCCCTTGGGGCCCAGGAGGACAGTTTGGTGGTTGGTGAAACTCAGTTCGCCCCTGATGAGGGTCAACGGTTGTTAACTCCTTTAGGTCGTATTCCTCTCAATGTTCGAGTTGGTGAGGGTCATGAGGGGGGTTTGGTGGGATCCAGGACTGTTTTATCATCTGGTGTACAGGTTGTGGCGCAAGAGGCGGACGCGGGAGCGGTTGATTTTGGAGGCAATGTGGGCAGTCCGTTATTGTTTTCTACCCCGGGATCGGCGACTGGCGAGGTGGTTTCTGGGGGCGGTGGCTCTCGAGGTGAGGGTGAATGGGCCCAAATGGGCGTCAATGTTTCGTTTGGTGGTGCGATTACTGGTTTGGATCAGGGTGAGGGTTTTCGAGCTGCAGGTAGGGGTGTTCCATGTTTGAGGGGTGGCCCCTTTCAATCGGGGTTACAAAATCGTCAGACTGCTTTTGGTGTGGGTCCTGCGGTGGCTCCTGGGGCCATGAATGCGGCAGGGTTTAGCTTCCAGGGCACTTTGTTAGGCCCCGATAGAGGTTTTGGTCAGGTGAGTGGCGGGCCTATGCAAGGACCCAGGAGTACAGCTCCGCACTTATCTGGGGCCTCTGGGGGTCCGTTTTTCATGTGTGGCTCTCCAGGCTGGGAACATTTTGGCGCGGCGGGCCTGGCACACCGTACTTTTCAGAGGGATTTAGTAGGCCAGGACTCAGCCCCTAGAGCTGTTAGTCGTGCTTCCTTTTCGGCACCTGATAATTTGGATCATAGTGACGACGAGGAGGTGGTAGGTGGTTCTCCGATTCCGGTGGTTCCATTGAGGCATGACGCGCGAGGCCGTTCTTTGGAGAGAGGTCAGAGGAAGGTTGTTGATTCGACTCGAAGGGAGGATGTGTATGGTTGGTCTGTGGTTGGTAGGGACCCTAGCACACCAGTCCAAACTTTTTCTTTTCAGGACGAGGCTAGGCGCGGCGTTCCAGACTTGGCAGGGCGCAGTCCAGTCCATTTTCGCCAAGGGGAAGTGAGGAGAATGCCTAGCGCGGCCCTCTCTGTTCCACCGAGGGAACCCGACGCGGCCAGCACACGAGGGTCTGGTGTGATCCCGCTGGCCCCAACGAGTAGCAGGTATAGGTGGCAGGCCTTGCCGGCGGCTATGGAGCAACAGAGTCAGCGCCCAGGGAGGTACAGGCGTGTACAGTCTGCTCCCCCACCTGGAGTTTCGAAATCTTTGAAATGTACAGTGGTTGATACCGGGTTAGGTAAGACCCGTGGTGATATGATTCATACTAGTGTGGACTCAGTGGTGTTGGACTATGACGAGGAGAGTCCCGAAGAAGGTGAACTGCGGGATCTTGAGGGGGGGGTGCCTTCTCATTCCTCTCATAGTGTTTTACAGGCTCCAGTGGTCCAGAGGCAACTGCAGGGGAGAAGAGAGCGCGGCCCATCGGGTAGGGTACCTCGGAGACCGGATGCATTGTCCTCGGCGCCACGGGCGGAGCCATCGAGAGCTGTCTCTCTGTTACAAGGTGAGCAAACGGTCCCACAGGCCAAACCTGTTATGGTGTCAGTGGGTACCGGTGGTGAACTTGATGTGGCCATTACGGATGGCCGTTTGGTTAAAGGTCGTTATGTCAAAGACACTGCAGTGGGTACTGATGATCTGTTTTTACAAAATAAAGGGGACTGTGGTATAGCTGGTGCTTCCAGCAAAGTTACACAACAAGGGGACAGTAGTGTTATAGCTGGTGCTTCCAGCAAAGTTCCTCAACATGGGGACAGTGGTGTTATAGCTGGTGCTTCCAGCAAAGTTCCTCAACATGGGGACAGTGGTGTTATAGCTGGTGCTTCCAGCAAAGTTCCTCAACATGGGGACAGTGGTGTTATAGCTGGTGCTTCCAGCAAAGTTCCTCAACATGGGGACAGTGGTGTTATAGCTGGTGCTTCCAGCAACGTTACAGACAAAGTTATGGCTGGTGCTTCCAGCAACGTTACAGTGACAGTGGACAGTGGTTTTATGGCTGGTGCTTCCAGCAAAGTTGTGGACAAAATGGACAGTGGTGTTATAGCTGGTGCTTCCAGCATTGTTAAAGAGCCAGTGGCTAGCAAAGAGTTGAAAATTAAAAAATTGCCATACATGGGGGTGACAAAGCCTCTGGGTGCTCACTTGATGCTTAGTACTAAAGAAAGAATTTGGAATGGTGAGTATGTGGAGCTCCTTAAGCTTCTCCATCGAGAAGTCCGGTCTAAGGAGGGCTCTAAAGAGGAAGAATTTGAGTTGGCTAAACGCCCGAAAGTGCCTTTAAATATTGAAAATTGGACAGCTGCGTTTTTAATTTATGCCAGTGTGTACTGTGAAAAGTTCCCTGAGCGCAGCGTTTCCCTGTTTAAGTACATGGATGTGATTCGTAAAGCTCAGATCACCGGAGGTGGTTTTGCCTGGTCTCAATACGACGAGGAATTCAGGGCCAGGATGGTGTGGGACCCTGAGGCGAAATGGGGTGAGCTTGATAATGATTTATGGCAACACACAATGGGGTCATCAGCTGGGGGGAAGACTGTTTTCACCGCCAGTGGTTTACCTCTAGTGTACCGGCCCTTTCAGGGGAAGCCCACCCGGGGAGGGGTGGGGTCCAACTCTAACACTCAAACAGAGTCGGGTTTCTGTTGGGAATTCAATAAGGGATCCTGTATTAGGGAGTACTGTAAATTCCGGCATGAGTGTTCAGGTTGCGGGAGAAAACACCCGTTATCCAAATGTTGGGACAACGAGCCTTCGGGCAGCCACCAGGGGAAGCAGTCAGGATCAGGTTCTTCCAACTCAAGGGGTCGGGGATCCAGAGGTGCTAAGGGTTCTGGGGCCAAAGGCTCGTACTCCGGTTAAACTGGACAGGTTACGGATTGCCTTACAGGGTTATGACGATGAGTCTGCAAAGACGAAGTTATTAGACGGTTTTCAGTTTGGTTTCCGACTGGGTTACTTAGGATCCCGGGAAAGGAGATGGTCTGCCAATTTGAAATCGGCTTTGGAACATGCCGCAGTTGTCCAAGACAAACTTACTAGGGAGGTTCAGGAGGGTAGGATGGCTGGCCCGTTCACAGACTGGCCGTTACTCAATTTGATTGTTTCTCCAGTCGGGGTTGTCCCTAAGAAAGAGGCAGGTCAGTTCAGACTCATTCAACATCTATCATGGCCAGAAGGATCCTCAGTGATCGATTTTATTGACCCGGAGGTTGTGTCGGTTTCCTACTCTTCTGTTGATGTGGCCATGTCACTAGTTGTGACAGCGGGTGCAGCCGCGGAAATGGCCAAGTGTGACATAAAATCTGCCTTCCGCCTGTTGCCTGTCCACCCTGAGGATTGGTGCCTTCTTGGTATACAGTTCGGTGGTAACTGGTATGTGGACAAAGCTCTACCTATGGGCTGCTCGATATCATGTGCGTTGTTTGAATGTTTTAGCACTTTCTTACAGTGGAATTTTTCAAATCGGACTGGTCATTCCCTGGTGACACATTACCTTGACGATTTTTTCTTTGTTGGATCCCCGGGCTCCGCGGAGTGCCAGACAGCTCTGGACACATTCCATGGGCTCATGGAGGATCTCGGAGTTCCTTTAGCTCCGGAAAAGACAGTGGGCCCCAGTACGGTCCTTTCCTTCTTGGGTATCGAAATTGATTCTGTACTCATGTCTGCTCGCTTGCCTGAGGATAAAAGAAGCAACATGGTGCAACTGCTAGAGACAATGTTGGCCAAAAAGAAAGTTTTGGTGAAGGAGATTCAAGTGCTATTGGGTCATTTGAATTTTGCTTGTAGGGTGGTGAGAGCAGGTAGAACTTTTTGTAGGAGACTAGGTAGGGCGTTAGCAGGACACCACTTACCTCATCATCGTGTGCGCCTGTCTGCTGGTGTAAAGGAAGATTTGAGAATGTGGAAGTTCTTTTTGGCCTCTTTCAATGGTGTCCCCTTGGTCAGAGACGTTGATTTCCAGTGGGACGTACAGATGTTTTCTGACGCGGCTGGCAGTGATGGTTTTGGCCTTTTCTGGAATGGCAGATGGTGCGCGGAACGTTGGCCGGATGAATGGTTGAATGGTGGTCGCAGCATCACTTTCTTGGAATTGTTCCCTCTTTTGGTGGCCTTGACTCTGTGGGGGGAGGAATTGGCACACAAGAAGGTTTTGTTTCGTGTGGATAACATGGCTGTTGTGGAGATAGTGAACCGACAGTCTGCCAGAGACGAACAGGTGTTGAAATTGATGAGAGTTTTCGTTCTGGGTTGTTTGAAACACGACATTCATTTTCGTGCTTTACACATTCCTGGCGTGAACAATGACATTGCGGATGCTTTGTCTCGTTCACAGTGGGGGAGATTCCGTGGACTGGCGAGGGATGCAGACAGATTCCCGACTCGGATGCCGACTCATCTGTGGCGTGTAGGAGAAGTAGGGTCGTACAATTGGTGGTAGGTTCCTTATCTGTGTCCACACGTACGGCTTATTCCTTGGCCTGGAGGGAATTCTTGGAGTCTGGAGCTGTCAGACGGGAGGATCTGTCGCAGCGGTCAGAGGATGTCGTTAATTTTATTCTAGATCTCATGGATAAGGGCCTCACTAAAGTGACTATAGCGGGGAAGCTAGCGGGTATTGCTTTTATGGGACAGTTATTGTGGGGTTACACCCCGTCAGCGGGGGAAATAGGCAGAAGGATGCTTGAGGGTTGGGCCAGGGAACAGGGGCATGTTGTTCGATCTAGGGCTCCATTATCCTGGCAAATGCTGGCTAGGCTAATGACAGTCTTACCTTTGGTATGTTCAGATGATTTTGAGGCGTGTGTTTTTTCCATGCTCATGGCGTTTATGTTCTTTGGAGCTTTTAGGGTCTCGGAGTTGTTGGGGACCAAGCATAAGGGAGGTTTATACTGGAGAGATGTTTTTTGTTATGATGAAGGTGTTCATGTTTGGTTATCCAGTTCCAAAACTGATCAAACAGGTAAAGGTAAAGGGGTTTGGTTACAAGCGCGCGACCCAAAGCTCACTTGCCCTTTATTGCTGGCGCGGCGCTGGCGTTCATTGTGTGGGGGTACGGATGAAGCCCTCGTATTCCAACACATTAATGGTTCGCCTGTCACATCTTATCAGTTACGGATGGTTCTCCGTAAAGCCCTGCAACACATTGGGCTTGATAGTAGTTTATATGGTACTCATTCTTTTCGTATAGGTGCAGCCACGGAGGCCTTTCACAGAGGTTGGACGGAGATGGATATTATGAGGCTGGGACGCTGGTCTTCTAATTGTTTCAGGCGCTATGTGCGGTGCCCGGCAGAAGACGCGCAGGCGTTCTCAGCCTAGACATGTGTTCTAATTGTGTTTTCTCTTTCAGGATCCGTTGCTGGGCCTCGATCGCCAGTGGTCACGGTCTGGATAGTGGGGCATTCCTTCGTTAAATGGGCCAGAGTCCAGGCGGCACGGAGCTACTTTGGAGAACAACTTGGCTTCAATGATCGTATGTTCAATATTGTATGGAAGGGTAAAGGTGGGATGCTCTGGAGAGAGTTAATCCCTTGTTTAAACAGTAACATGGTGGGCGGTTTATGCCCGGATATTTTGGTCATTCATTTGGGTGAAAATGATCTTTGTGCCACGAAAGGGGTTGTCCTACTGCGGGCTATGAAACGGGATTTAGGCCTCCTTAAGGAACTCTGGTCTGGGTGTCATGTGTTTTGGACAGAGTTGATACCGCGGAGGACGTGGAGAGGGGCTGTGAACCCCAGGGCCTTGGATCGGGCGAGGAAGAAGGTGAATTCGGAGGTGTCTCGTTGCTGCAGGGGCTATGGTTTCAGCAGGATATCGCACAGGGACATAAAGTTTGAATCGGTAGAGTTTTTCCGGGATGACGGAGTACATTTGTCACGTGTGGGTATGGACCTTTATCTTTTGGAGCTTCGTGAGGCGTTAGCACGGGCTTTGGCCATGCAGCGTTGATTCCCCTTATCTTTCCGTTCGCTACGCGGTTGGGGGGCAGAAAGGAAGGCTTCGTGTGTTCACCCCCCCCCACTTGCCTACCTTTCTGGGTGGCGGGGTCGTGGTGTATCAGTTCGGTTTTAGGTTGATTGTTGGTTATAAGTTCGTTAGAATTTTCTTGGACTGGGGCCGGGGCAGGTTGGTCATGGTTTGACCGTTCAGTTTTGAAAAGGGGTATTCTGCAGGAGTGCAGGGTCAGGCAGGATCGATGATTACGGAGGCCATGACAAATGTTAATTCAATTTTGGTTTGATGAATAAAGTTTATTGATGACGTTTGTTTTATATTCATGACGTAATGTTGATTGATGATGTAATGCTTTATCATGACGTAATGTATAATGATGTTATAATGTTATTGATGTATTGTGGGGAGGGCCCAAATATGTAGGGGTTGGGGGTTGGGGGCCCGTTTGGTTAGTTATTTATTTATTTAGTGAGGTTTCGTTTTGTAAGGCGTTTGCCGAGGTTGTATTTTGTAATGTGCACCTGTTTCCTAATAAAGCGGCCTTTTACACACACACAAACAATTTTTGGTCTACTTTTCTCTCACCCCTCGCCCTCCCTCCCAAGGGGGGCTTGGGGGAGGGAGCCGACCGAAGGGAGGTCCCCTCCCCCGGGCGGTTTGGGAGGGCTGCGAGGGGTTATTTCCAGAAGTTGCCAGAATGTTCTAGTTTTGGGCTGGTCTAGTAGGACCAGCCAGCCCAAGTATAAATTCCACCTTTCCCGCTATCCGCCACCATTTTAGGTTTGGTGACCTGGTGGCTAGGTGCTTTAACTTTTTGTCCCACCCTCCCTCCCTGTTTTTCTGTAGCATTTTATCCCCCTCGCTCCCTCGTTTTTTCCCATCTTTTTGGTAATTTTCTTTTTCAAAAGGCTGTTTTATGGGTTCCGGTGTGCAGGGGTTGTTTCTTGTATTTGTATTTGTCGCTAGGAGCAGGTGCTGTGCGGGGTCGTGGTGTATCAGTTCGGTTTTAGGTTGATTGTTGGTTATAAGTTCGTTAGAATTTTCTTGGACTGGGGCCGGGGCAGGTTGGTCATGGTTTGACCGTTCAGTTTTGAAAAGGGGTATTCTGCAGGAGTGCAGGGTCAGGCAGGATCGATGATTACGGAGGCCATGACAAATGTTAATTCAATTTTGGTTTGATGAATAAAGTTTATTGATGACGTGTGTTTTATATTCATGACGTAATGTTGATTGATGATGTAATGCTTTATCATGACGTAATGTATAATGATGTTATAAAGTTATTGATGTATTGTGGGGAGGGCCCAAATATGTAGGGGTTGGGGGTTGGGGGCCCGTTTGGTTAGTTATTTATTTATTTAGTGAGGTTTAGTTTTGTAAGGCGTTTGCCGAGGTTGTATTTTGTAATGTGCACCTGTTTCCTAATAAAGCGGCCTTTTACACACACACAAACAATTTTTGGTCTACTTTTCTCTCACCCCTCGCCCTCCCTCCCAAACCGGGAGCGCAAATGGTGTCTGAGGAGAAAGTTGCGTAAGCGGAATGGAGGCCTTACGCATTTCAACTACACTGCTTTCTAAACACCTGTACATCTTGAAAATACATACATGTAATGTGACTGTGTACCGCTTACATTTATAACCTTTGTCTATGTGCATAAAAACACAGGGTTCCACATAGTAATAACAACGCTGGCAGTCCTGCCATCGTGACATTTTTCCGTGATCCTTTTTCAAAACAGCCACGGGCACAGTGATAGTTCTCCCGCTGGCAGGGCCGCTTTCAGCACGGCACTACAAATCCATCCGTAATTACTCGGAGAATGCTGCTTTCACCTCTTCTTGCAGCGCGTTTTTAAATCCCAGGCCTTTTGTTTGTTAATATAAAAATACTCAGGCACCTACCAGTGCTGACATCAGCTGATTCGTGCATCAGGTGCCGGTACTGGCATCTCCCTTCCCAATGCACAGGAATTCCTGTTTTTACTTCCGGGAGAGGGCATAGCAGGGGCAATTGGAGTCCGCGGTCTGGCATAGAAAAGAAAAACCCTGCACCGACAGCTGTCTTATAAACCAATCTGCACTGGCAGGGGGTGGGGGAGGAGATGGGAGGTGGTAGCAGGAAGTTAGAGGTAGTAGGGTGGGCATGGATAAAAAAGGCTGCCGCATTAAAAGCACACACAAAACTCGAGGCACTTGTCTTTATGTTCAAACGGCTTGGAGTGTTTGTCATCACCGATTAGTTGTATATGACTTCGTCTTAAACACATTCTTTTGTGGAGAAAGCTGGGACGACTGTACTATGCTCACGTTCAACCGTGTTTCACAAGAATTTGCTCAAATGCGTTCTAAACGTATCAAACCATGTTTAGATTTGTTCCAGTGGAAATCCTTTTGATTATGTTATACACATTAGGGGGTGGGTAGCAATAGGGTGCTCCGGACAAGTGTTAAGTGCTCCAGTAGAAATGTCTGCTCCCTCTGTCTTCAAATATTGGTAACCCCACACTGCATGGAAGCTTTTATTAGTTTGTCCTTTGTGGGATGGGTGCTTGGGGGTATGTGTTCTTGTGTGACGTGTGCCTGTGGGATGTGTTCTCGTGTGATGTGCGCTTGTGTGAAGTGTGTTCGTGGCATGTGAGCTTGCGTGTCCTGCTCTATGATGGCCCTCTGCAGACATGTGGTGTAACACGTGCCTCTCCCTCCTGCCGCCCCACACAAGCCCCTATGCCGTGCTCACCAAGGACACCATGCCGCAGACCTACAAACAGAAGCGCTCCTGGTCCCGCGCCGTCTTCTCCATGACTCCGCCGTGACTCTCCTGACCTGCTGCAGAAGAGGTCGCTCCCACCACGCTCCCATGGCTTGCTGGCTTTGAAGAAATATAGCGACTGATTGCTGCCTGCTGACCTGCGGTATCGTAGCGCCTAGAGGCTTAATCCCAGCGCGACCTTCCCCTGCATTACTGGCATAGCCTGCACTGCTCGCTCCCATCCTATCGTGTGTAATTGCTGCATTGTGATTCTTTGATTGTTATCATATCGGTATTGCGCTGGTAAGGCTGCGCATTGGTGGCTAAGAGCATTGTAGTACTGTAACACGATTGTGCCTCTGTTTACCCCCAGGCTCACCCAGTTTCATCTCTCCCCTTCCTGCAGCCATTTTGTTGTTTGTTGTGCCTACTTGGCTGTAGCTCCACCCCGCGCCCGCCTCCCAGCTGACCGTGCCTCCCACAGATAGCAACAGACCTTCCTCTCCTCTCCCTCGCCGTGACTCTCCTGACCTGCTGCAGAAGAGGTCGCTCCCACCACGCTCCCAAGGCTTGCTGGCTTTGAAGAAATATAGCGCCTGATTGCTGCCTGCTGACCTGCGGTATTGTAGCGCCTAGAGGCTTAATCCCAGCGCGACCTTCCCCCACATTACTGGCATAGCCTGCACTGCTCGCTCCCATCCTATCATGTGTAATTGCTGCATTGTGATTCTTTGATTGTTATCATATCGGTATTGCACTGGTAAGGCTGCGCATTGGTGGCTAAGAGCATTGTAGTACTGTAACACGATTGTGCCTCTGTTTACCCCCAGGCTCACCCAGTTTCATCTCTCCCCTTCCTGCAGCCATTTTGTTGTTTGTTGTGCCTACTTGGCCGTAGCTCCACCCTGCGCCCGCCGCCCAGCTGATCTTGCCTCGCCCCTCCCCCTCCACTATCCATACATGACAGATGCATTTGCGCGCAGCGGTCACGCGCAGCGGTCACGCTGAAGGTGCGCCAAGGGTAAGCCCGTCTACGCCCGTCCGCGCCTGGACCGCGCCCAGTGCCAGGACCCCTGGTCCCCGCCGCACCCAGCCCACTAGATTCACATATGATGCAGCAACCCTCCTCGCCCTCAACCCCGGACGCTCACCACAATGCTGTGAAGCCACCCCAGGACGTACCCATGGCCCATTCGCCTGTCTCTCATGCAAGTTCAACTGCTTCAGGACCCCCACCAAATCCACTTCCTCCAAACACAGATCCGACTCTAATCACCTGAAGTGCATCCTGCTTAACACCCGCTCGGTCCACAGACACGCAACTGAACTCTGGGACCTACTCGACACTGCATCACCGGACATCGCCTTCCTTACAGAAACATGGATGAACACATCATCTCCACCCGACATCGCCATAGCCATACCGGACGCTTACAAGATCATTCGAAAAGACCGCACCGTCCAAACAGGAGGAGGCATCGCCATCGTCCATAAGAACACCATCAAAATCACGACCAGCTCCGATGATAATCTTGCAACCGCCGAACATATCCACTTTCAGATCCACACCGACCACAGGACCACACTCAGAGGCACCCTCATCTACAGGCCTCCAGGAACCCACACCCAATTCAGCGATGACATCACTGACTTCATCAGCCCACATGCCCTCGCCTCCGAGAACTACATTCTTTTAGGAGACCTCAACTACCACCTTGAAAACAAGCACGATAACAACACCTCCACCCTTCTAGACAACCTGGCCAATCTCGGTCTCAAACAACTTGTGGACACCCCCACCCATGTAGCCGGTCACACGCTCGACCCTATCTTCACCTCCAGCAAGCACATTTCCTTTGATCGTACCACAGCTCTCCATTGGACGGACCACAGCTGTGTTCACTTCAGCTACAAACCCACCTTGACCCACAACCGCCCACAACCTATTCCACGGAGAAACTGGATCAAAATCACCTCCGACCAACTCCTCACTTCACTCAACCAAAACCCTCCCACCCTCTCATTGGACCCAAACCAAACGGCTACCAATCTCAAGCAATGGATCACCCACAGTGCTGACGAATTAGCACCCCTGAAAAAGCACCAGATCAATTCAGCCAGCAAAAAGGCCCCCTGGTTCAATGATGACCTTAAAAAATCCAAGAAGCTATGCCGCACCCTGGAGAAAACATGGAGAAAAAACCCAACCACCGACAACATGGCCACCCTCAAGGCAGCCACCCGCAAACACCACCAACTGATTCGTTCCGCCAAGAAATCAGCATTCAAGGATCGTCTCGACAACAACACCCATAACAGCAAGGAACTCTTCAACATCGTCAAAGAATTCACTAACCCCACCGCAGCATCTAACGACATCACTCCCTCCCAAGACCTCTGCGATGCGTTATCCTCCTTCTTCTACAACAAAATTGCCGACATCCACAACAGCTTCGAGAACACTCCCAATGATCAACCCTCCCCACCCCCCTCAGATCCTACTCCGCCAACTAATAACCTTAGCGCCTGGAACCCAATCACCACTGAAGACACCATCTGCCTAATGAACTCAATCCACTCTGGCTCGCCAACCGACCCCTGCCCCCACCACATCTTCAACAAAGCTGACTCCATCATCCCACCCCATCTCCGTGATGTCATCAACTGCTCGTTCAACTCCGCCACCTTTCCCAGAAAGCTGGAAACACGCCGAACTCAGCGCCCTCTTGAAGAAACCCACAGCAGACCCCTCTGAACTTAAAAACTACCGACCCATATCCCTCCTCCCTTTCCCCGCCAAAGTCATTGAGAAAGCCGTCAACAGCCAGCTCGCCGCCTTCCTTGAATCCAACAACTCCCTCGATCCATCTCAATCCGGATTTCAAGCCAAGCACAGCACCGAAACCGCCCTCTTTGCAGCGACAGACGACATCCGAACACTACTGGATAACGGAGAGACAGCGGCCCTCATTCTACTTGACCTCTCCGCCGCTTTCGACACAGTCTGCCACAGCACCCTTATACAACGCCTCAGCAACATCGGCAAACAAGGAAAAGCCCTGGACTGGATCATCTCGTTCCTCGCCGGGAGAACTCAAAGAGTCCGACTCCCCCCATTCAACTCAGAGGCCACTGAAGCCATCTGTGGAGTACCACAAGGATCATCACTCAGTCCCACCCTCTTCAACGTTTACATGAGCTCACTCGCATCCATTGCGCGCCAACACAACCTCAACATCATCTCTTACGCCGACGACACCCAATTAATCCTTTCCCTCACCAAAGACCCTAACACCGCCAAAACCAATCTTCACCAAGGCATGAAAGAAGTAGCCGAATGGATGAAACAGAGCCGCCTAAAACTCAACTCAGACAAAACGGAAGTGCTCATCCTAAGATCTTCCCCCTCTGCCTGGGACGACTCTTGGTGGCCTTCCGCTCTGGGCACAGCACCCACACCCACAGACCACGCACGTAACCGTGGCTTCATCCTTGACTCCTCTCTCTCGATGTCCAGACAAGTCAACGCAGTCTCATCCTCCTGCTTCAACGTACTTCGCATTCTCAAAAAGATCTTCCGCTGGATCCCCCTCGAGACAAGAAAGACCGTCACCCACGCACTGGTCACGAGTCGACTGGATTATGGTAACACACTATACGCCGGAATCACAGCAAAATTACAGAAAAAACTCCAACGCATCCAAAACGCTTCAGCGAGACTCATATTGGGCATCCCCCGCCAAGATCACATCACCGGACACCTAAAAGACCTCCACTGGCTTCCCGTCAACAAAAGAATCACGTTCCGTCTTCTCACCCACGCACACAAGGCCGTCTACAACCAAGGACCCGAATGCCTCAACACTCGACTGTCCTTCTACAAACCCACCCGCCAACTAAGATCGTCCAATAAAGCCCTCGACGCAGTCCCGCGCATCCGAAGATCCACCATGGGTGGCAGGTCCTTCTCCTTCCTGGCTGCCAAGACCTGGAACTCACTCCCCACTCACCTCCGCCTTACCCAAAACCACATCTCCTTAGAAAAGAACTTAAAACCTGGCTATTCGACAAATAAAGAACCCCTTCCCCAAGCGCCTTGAGACCCTCCGGGTGAGTAGTGCGCTATATAAATGCCCGAACTTGAACTTGAACTCCAACCTGCAGCGGAAGTGCCAGGAGAAGGCTTCGAGATCCAGAAGTAAGTCACCAAGCCGGACCGGAAGTAGCTGGGGCTCACCGACGCGCAGGTGAGAGATTCTTGCTGCGTGGGGCGACCTGCGTACGCCACACTGGAGAGAACGAGGGCCTTGCAAAGGTGACGCACTTTCTCTTTGGCCTTAGCACGCCACGCCCCCCCCCCCCGGCCGAGGCTGAGCTCGGCCGCCAGAGCCGGAGCTGTTCAAGCCGCTTCCCCAGGCTCCCGCACCCCGGTGCCGCCTCCGCTGCTCCCCGGCCCCAGCATGGTGATGGCCGAGCCCCCGGGGCACCCCCAGCGTGGCCCGGTGTGGGTGGCCTTCTACAACATCGAGAGCATGCTGGGGAAGGGCAACTTCGCCTTCGTGAAGCTAGCGAGACACTGCATCACCAAGAGCGAGGTGAGTGCCTGTGAGGACTTAGAGAGGGATTCCTATGCAAGCCGGGCCCCTGGATCACCGAGAGGGAGGGGAGTACACGTGGGGAGCGAAAGAAACAAAAGCGGACACTTTGGGGGAAATTAATAAACATGTGTAAAAGTTGCAGGAGGTGTGTGTGCGTGCGCGGGTGTCTGCGTGTGCATGTGTGTGTGCTTGCCTTCGGCCGGCCTGCGTCGGCGCGTCCACAGACCCTTGTCGGCTCGTGCACAGGTCTATCTCCCTTCAGAACAAACTCGGTGACAATAGGTCTACGAGACCTAAAAATGACAGATTATGCTATTTTTGCCCTATGTTTGAGCATATTTAGCTATATTATCAGGTGTCACAGACATTAATATAAGACTGTAGCAATGGTCAGTGGTTATGCAGGAGCTCGTGGAAGGTGGATGATTTGGGCTCAGATCCATCCATAATTCTTTGTAGATAGGGATTTGTGTTTCACCACCGCTCGCATACCCCCTTGATGCAAAGTATTGTAAGGCAGCACCTTTTTCAGCTTTGCATTATTTTGGATTACAATCCATTGCAAATCACAATTTGTGTTCGATTTTAAATTCTACAACAAAGATTTGCATCAGATATGCATTGAAAAATTAACGCAGACCATATGCACAATGGGCCAGATGCATCAAAGGGTTTTGCCCATTCTGTGTCTATGGAAAAATGTCTTCATGCATAGGGCCCAATGTTTGTAAATTTGAGCCCATACTACAGGATTTACAGAAAGAGTGTGGGCAAGGGAAACAATAGATTCTGTTGGGCCTATATATGTGGGTAAATACCTGCTGGTAGTAATAGACAAATATGTTTCACGCAGATGAAGGTCATCTCGTCTATCGGTGCTTCCAAAGTAATAGCAGTACTTAATGGCATATTAACTGCCTGGACGGTCCAAAACAGTAAAGTTACACAACGGAGCACCACTTACCATCATGACTTGTTAAGCAATCTCACAATTCAACTTTGAAAAAATAACAGAGCTGTGCCCTCCGGCAAATGGAATGCTTGAAAGATTCTGACCACCAAAGGCATGCATGCAGAGGCAGCTTTAGGTTATGGTGACTACGTCCTAGGATGCAACCCCAGAGAAATAAATGACACATCCATGTGAACTAGAACCTGTAAATATCTCTTGAGGTTAATTGCCACATAATCACCACCACATTGCCTTGTAAAACAGTAACACAAAATGTCTCCTTTTTTAAACTGACTACACAGCCTGTCATACAGGGAGAATGGGTGGAAAGCAGACACGAGTAACATAAAGCTTCCCAGAGCAGGAGGTAAGAACAATGCACACCAGAGTACCAGAGCCCGATGAAGACAGAGACTCAGTTGAAAACTAAGACACTGCTCAAAACAACCCTTGTGACTATTGATTGTCAAACACATCAGATGTAGACTTTGATGACTCATTGAGAATATGTCACAGCAGCACTACAGCCTACGAAAGAGGGAGGTGTGCAGTGAGAGCTAGGTCTGTGCAGAGGCTCATGGGCTGGACAGTGACAACTAGCTGATAGGAGAGAGGTTAGGAAGTGGTCACTGTCCAGTCCCTAACCTTTTCTAGGTTCCTAGAAATCAATCAACGTCCTCTTGGGATCATCTGGAAACAGATAGCTTTGTTACAGAATGAAGCATCCACAGTGTTCTATAAAATCACTTTGAACTCCCCTTTAATAAAACAAGCATTAACAAAGCTAATAGGTCTGACTTTGCCACTGCTTGTTTTATAAACGATAGCAAACTCCCGAAATGTCTCTCACAGACATATCCACAACACCCTTTCTCCTACACATACAAGCATACTAAACACTGTCAAACACAAAATACTAAGGCACGCATAAACATTGCAGTGGTGTTAGTGGTGATTATGGGGGCAGTAATCATAACAAGGATAATAGTGCTGGTGGACCTGGTAATGGTGGCGGTAGTCCTGATGATGGCTGTAGTAGTAATGGTAATGGTGGTGATGGTGACAATGGTGGTCGATTGGTGATAATGGTAGTTGATTCAAGGATGGTGGTAATGATGTTGATTCTGATGGGATTGGTAGTAGTGATAGGAATGGTGGTTGTGGTAGTGGTAATGGGATTGATGCTAATAATTGTGGTGATGATAGTGTGGTGTTAATGGTGGCAATGGTGGTAGCAGTACAGTAATTGGTGGTAGTAATGATGGTGGTAACACTGGTAGTGCTGGTTGTAGGGATGATGGTGAAGGTGGCAATGGTAAAGGTGGTGGTGGTAATGGTGGTGTTGTTATTTGTGGTGATAATGGTGGAAGTGGCAATGGTGGTGCTGGTAATTATGGTTAATGTTGATGGCAGTGGTAATGATGACGATGACAACAATGGTAGTCATGGTAATGCTAGTGGTGTTGGTAATTGTGATGATGGCAGTGGTGGTAGTCATTACAGGAATGGTGGCAGTTGTGAGGGTAAAGGATATAGTAGTGTGTTTGGTGGTAGAATGGTGGTGGTAATTGTGTTAATGATGATGGGATTGATTATTTTAGTAATTATTGTGATCATTTATAAAGTGTTGATGATGGCAGTTGTGTTGGCATGGTAATGTGGCAGTAGTATTACGAGTAATAGTAGTATTAATGAACATGGCAATGGGAATGGTATTGGTTCTAAAGCGCTGGTAATGGTTGCGGTGTTGGTTGTGGTGCTCGTAATAGCATTGGTGGTAATGCTAGTGGTAATGATGTTGGTAGTAATAATAGTGGAGGCAATGGTAATAGCAGTGGCAATACAGTGGGATAGAGAGAAAAATGTTTTGATCTGTATTATTCTGAACAGTCTATGAAGAGGTGATCCCGCTTTCTAGAAAGACGCCCTTACCCACATTTTTGTGGCTTTCTTCATCATCAGGCTTTTCCCTCATTCACAACATAACACTTCATTGGGATGGGCCAAACAACTGAGAGAAAGCTGTGGATATTATATTTATGGACTGCAGCTCACACCTTCTCCTAATGCAACAGTTAAATGTATGGATTTATTTTTGACAGCACCCATTTCTTCAAACCGCACACCGATTTACCATCTAAACCTGCCAGTTTCCACTTGTTCAACTAAAAAGAATAAATCATCTCCTCTCCGAGGATCAATTGAGGACTTTTAGCCACACCCTCATAATCGTTGGAATAGATGCATGCAATGTCATCCAAGTTGCCCCTCAAAGAGGTCCTTCGTTCTACAGCTCACCTGATCTTGGATAAAAGGGAATTCAATTGCATTCCCCCAATAAGTAAGGAAGTAAAAGATTTATAGAGCACGTGAATGGTGAGGCGTCTTGGCGCTAAATATAATCTGTAAAGTGTACTGTTTCAGGAAGGGAGCTGTTTCATTTCCCTATAAGTGGAATAGCCAGGCCTTGAGCATTTTTCTAAACAAGGGCCTGCTAGGTTGTAGCCTAGTAGTAAACAGCAATTCATTCCAGAGCTTAGCCACCCGATAGGGACGGCTTCTGCCCCCCTCCCCCCCACATGCCCTTTTAAATTTTGGAGACCTTAACTAGTCCTATGTTGGCAGATCTAAGGTTCTGCTGCCGGGAGTACCATCAGAAAAAGTTCTGCATGTCCGACGATCCCCCACCCTACAGTGCTATGTGTACCAGGCATAGATCCTTGAATCCGATGCACTGCTGGACCGGAAGCCGATGAAGCTCCCTGATGCTGCTGGGAATAGGGTGGTATTTTGGAATGTTAAGCAGCACCCGAACTGCAACGTTCTGTAGAGACTGAAGTTTAACTAGTTGGCGCTTGTCAATGCCCACGAAAAGCGCATTGAAAATAATCAATTCTTGAAAGAATTAATGCAACTACTACAGTTTTCCTTAAATCCTGTGGAATTAAAGGCAGATTTTTTTGCAGGATTGTTAGTAAAAAGAAGCAAGAGGAAGTCAAGAGATTGATCTGACCTGCAAAGTTCAGTTGATCATTGAATTTGAATCCTAAGTTCCTAGCGTTTAACAATGGGTCAGGGCAGCGAACCTTGGGGGACTCTGCACGGAAGGGAGAACCTCTCAGATTTAAAGTTGTTCCAGCATACTATCTGTTCCCTAGAGGTAAGAAAAGAGGTGAGCAGGGTTAGAACCATCTCTTTAATTCCTATTGCCATCAGCTGTTGCGTTAATACCAGATGGTTAATAGTATCAAACACTGCTGATAGGTCAAGTAGGATAAGGACGGCTCTTCCCCACCACACAGCTGTTTGTGTATCTCCTCTATGGCCATAAATAAAGCTAATTGGAGTGGAGTGATGTGGTCTGAATCCATGTTGGGTGGAATCTGAAAGGTCATTGGAGTCTAGGTAGTAGGTTACTTTTTTATTGATTGATTTTTCTGGACAGGATATACGCTGATAGTTTTTTACTTCAGTGGGGTCTAGAGAGGGTTTCTTTAGAATGGGCCTAATGCAGGCTTTCTTCCAGGAAGCTGGGAAAAGTCCCTGAAGTGATCACATTGTTCAGGAGTGGAGCCAAATGAGTACTAACCTGTCCGAGCCAAGATGTAGTGTGGCAGGAGTACAGGGGTCTGTCTGGGACCTTGATTTCATAGATAGTAGCAGATCATTAACTTTATCCACGGTTAGAGGGGAAAAACCAGCCAGTTGGCAGGAAATAGTGTTGGGGATAGTATCCCCGATTGGTGACGTTATTGCCCTGTTTGAAGCACTCCCTGTAAGTTCGTTGTAGACCGTTTTAACTTTTGGTCTGAAAGAAGTAGGCCACTACGTTACAGAAGGCTTGATCTGGTGTAAATCAATTCTCCCGCTGCTCATGCTCCTACTCATAGATCACCACTAGCTCCCTCTGAAGATCCGAATGCAATTCAAAATCTGTTGCCTTATGATCAAAGCCCTTCACACTAGCAGACCCATCAACCTATCTGATCTACTGAAAATCTCTATTAGATCTAGAAGTTCCCATAACAAAGACTCTCTCTTGCTCATACATCCTAAATTCAATACGTCGCTTGCTCAAAGATAATCTTTCTTTGCTGCAGCCTCTTCCTCCTGGAATAACCTTATGATTCAACAAAGAATAGCCACAGACATCCTCTTGTGGAAAAAACTCAACACTTTGCTCCTCCCAAGATTTCTTATGGAAGGACACTCTACACGGTATACAACCTTTACAACGAATATTTTACCACGCACTACCATTACAACGCAGTCACTACAACGCAAACCATTACAACGCATTGCGCTGGGGGGCGCTCTAGTATAGGGAATAAGTTTCATTTACTATCCAACACCTTCCCTAGTGTCCACGGGGACTGGAGTTGGAATAGTAAATTAAACTATTCACTATCCAGCACCCCAAAGCGCTATGCGTTGTAATGGTATGCGTTGTAAAAACTGCATTGTAATGGTATGCGTGGTAAAAGTATGCGTTGTAACGTCATACATCCCTCTACACAGCTCAATTACTCACCAGGAGTTATTAGACTTTCACCTTCTCTGTACCCATCCCCCTCATCTCTACTGCACCTGTTGGTCTGCTTCTTTTTCAAAATCACAATACTATGTTTTCTTACCCTCTAGGTACTTTGTCCTGGTCAAGCACATCCATTGATTTCTAAGAACTATAACTTTATTTAACTTTGAAAAGTCACATCTTGAGGTGTGTATGTGGATTTTTGTTGTTTTAATCAGATAAATATTGGCTATTTTTCTAAACTGGAGAGTAGTCCTTTTGTGGTGTTTTCACTGGGTTATTGTGTGTGTATACAAATATTTTACACATGGCCTCTGATATAAGCCTGGCTGCTCTTACAAAGCTAACAAGGGTGATTATTCTGAATGTGCAACTTACTTACCCTGACTGGAGTGAGGGTCCCTGCTTGCTCAGGTTGCAAACAACTGCCAGTTAGAGATCCCTTTTCTAACAAATATGTCACACTACAAATATGCACTCATATATTTCTACAAACACATATATATATATATATATATATATATATATATATATATATATATATATATATATATATATATATATATATCGCCAGTCGCCAGTAGGTAGTTATAGTTAGGATTTTTTTCAATGTTAAATCTCAAAATTCTATTTGGAATAACTTTGGCGCAGGTTGACGAATCTGACTGAAAATGTCCTCAAAATGGCCTCGCGGCGTTCCGTTCCTTCCCTAAATGTTTGGGGGGATTCGTCAAGCGGGGGCCGAGATAAAAGGGGGGTCCCAAAACGCGTTTTCCCCATGTTAATTTCCATAGGGCGGTCGATTTCACTTTTAGCCCGAACAGCTGAATGGATTTCCACCAAATTTGGCAAAATTGTAGGGACTGGTAGCCCGATGTGCCTTTGCTATGTCTCAAGATATGTGCTCCAGTGGATTTTGAGTAATTTAGGTTCAAAAAAATATATATATCTATAGGCGCGCTCCGGTGCGCGCACCGGGGAGCGCATCAGGCGCGACACGCGACTTGCGCGTGGAAAGCTGATTGGCTCACGGGTGTCTGTAAACATTCGAAACAGTCCGGAGCGGCCGCCATCTTGTGTCTCGGTAGGATCGAGACACAAGAGGTGACATAAAAAAAGGGAGAAATGACTATAAGGGGGCAGGGTCGACCCCCTCCTGACCCCCTAGGTTTAATGTAGGGGCTAAAATAGGGTCCCGCGGGGCATTTAAAAAAATATTTTTTTTCGATTTGCGCGGGGGGAGCGCCCGGTACGCGCACCGGGAAGCGCACCGGGGAGCGAAGCACGGGGAAAATCCAGGACCTTATTTATGAAGGCCTCGCGACAGTTTTGCGCCGCCTGTGCGTCACTTTTTGTGACGCACCAGCGGTGTAAAAAAATGTGCATCGTTGCGCTATATTTAAAAAGTGACGCATATAGGTAGATGGGTCACTTTTTAAAACCCTGCGCCACATTATACTTGCGTCAGGTATAATGTATGCAGAGGGGGCGCTCCCCCGCAAAAAGCTTGGTAATAGCGACGCAGTGAAATCTATGAGATTTCACTGCGTCACTTTTAGGATGCTGTTGCGTCAAAATCTTGCGCCTGCCTCACAGCAGGTGTAAGACTGACGCAAGACCATTCACAAGGTGCTTTCCCCATGTGAAAGGACGCATTACTGGAGTTGCGTCACTTTTGTGACGCACTCCAGCAATGCGTCACTTTTGTGTTTACAGATACGTCAGAAATACTGACGTATCTGTAACTCCTTGCGACATGATTCGTCATACATTAAATATGACACATCTGGAATGTTGTAAGGAGTGCGCACAGAAAAGTGACGCATCGCACCAGCGGGTGTAAAAAAATGCGTCTCATTGCGCTATGTTTAAAAAGTGACCCATCTAGGTAGATGGGTCACTTTTTAAAACCCTGCGCCACATTATACCTGCGTTAGGTATAATGTATGCAGAGGGGGCGTTCCCCGGCAAAAAGCTTCGTAATAGCGACGCAGTGAAATCTATGAGATTTCACTGCGTCACTTTTAGGATGCTGTTGCATCAAAATCTTGCGCCTGCCTCACAGCAGGTGTAAGACTGACGCAAGACCTTTCACATGGTGCTTTCCCCATGTGAAAGGACGCATTACTGGAATTGCGTCACTATTGTGACGCACTCCAGCAATGTGTCACTTTTGTGTTTACAGATACGTCAGAAATACTGACGTATCTGTAACTCCTTGCGACATGATTCGTTATACATTAAATATGACACATCTGGAATGTCGTAAGGAGTGGCAACAGAAAAGTGACGCATCGCACCAGCGGTGTAAAAAAATGCGCCTCGTTGCGCTATATTTATAAAGTGACGCATCTAGGTAGATGGGTCACTTTTTAAAACCCTGCGTCACATTATACCTGCGTCAGGTATAATGTATGCAGAGGGGGCGTTCCCCCGCAAAAAGCTTGGTAATAGCGACGCAGTGAAATCTATGAGATTTCACTGTGTCACTTTTAGGATGCTGTTGCGTCAAAATCTTGCGCCTGCCTCACAGCAAGTGTAAGACTGACGCAAGACCTTTCATATGGTGCTTTCCCCATGTGAAAGGACGCATTACTGGAGTTGCGTCACTTTTGTGACGCACTCCAGCAATGCGTCACTTTTGTGTTTACAGATACGTCAGAAATACTGACGTATCTGTAACTCCTTGCGACATGATTCATCATACATTAAATATGACACATCTGGAATGTCGTAAGGAGTGCGCACAGAAAAGTGACGCATCGCACCAGCGGTGTAAAAAAATGCGCCTCGTTTCGCTATATTTCAAAAGTGACGCATCTAGGTAGATGGGTCACTTTTTAAAACCCTGCGCCACATTATACCTGCGTCAGGTATAATGTATGCAGAGGGGGCGTTCCCCCGCAAAAAGCTTGGTAATAGCGACGCAGTGAAATCTATGAGATTTCACTGCGTCACTTTTAGGATGCTGTTGCGTCAAAATCTTGCGCCTGCCTCACAGCAGGTGTAAGACTGACGCAAGACCTTTCACATGGTGCTTTCCCCATGTGAAAGGACGCATTACTGGAGTTGCGTCACTTTTGTGACGCACTCCAGCAATGCGTCACTTTTGTGTTTACAGATACGTCAGAAATACTGACGTATCTGTAACTCCTTGCGACATGATTCGTCATACATTAAATATGACACATCTGGAATGTCGTAAGGAGTGCGCACAGAAAAGTGACGCATCGCTGTTTTCACGCAGCGATGCGTCACTTTTCAGAAATGAGGCCTCCAGTTTATTCACTGTGTCACCTCTACGACCCTTTCTTGCGTCAATACGTCCCTTTTGCATACATTACACCTGACGTAGGAATAATGAGGCGCAGGGGTTTACAAAGTGACGCATTTACCAAGATGCGCCACTTTGTAAATATGAATAAATAAGGTGCATTTTTTATTGGACTGATGCGTCACAAAAAGTGATGCTTTGGTGGCTTTAAAGTGACGCATGGCTTCATAAATGAGGCCTTCTGCCTTCAACTCCACTCCTTTTCTTATCCTTCAACACCCCTGTTCCTTTTCAACATTTTCTTTGAATATCAACATTCCCCATATTCACTCTTCTTCTCCTTACTTTCTTTCCTAACACTCACCTTCTTTCAGTCCTCCTACTTCACTTCCTTTCTCCTCTCATACCTTTCTGTTCTTTCTTACTCATTTTCCTTTCCATTATCAACGCACTCTATTTCACTTACTCTTTTTCATTTTTTTAAGAATATAGCTCTTTGATGAGAATTGGAGGTAGTTCTGAAAATAACTTTTTGTTTTCTTCTTTTTTCTAAACAGGAACAAAAACAGGGAATGGAAACTGCTCAACAGGAGCAAAAAAAACAAAAAAAATTAGGGGTGGGAAGGGCAGCGATGGTTTTCTAATGCTCGAACCATGAGCTGTACACTTTGTTTTCCAAAGGTAAGCAGTTGATTGCAGTATCTGCATCTGAGGGCACCATGGTTAAAAGCAGGTTGAATGTTCGGAACCAGCTCTTGTGATCTCACACTCCCAGAAGAAGTTGCTCCTCCGGTGGATGTAGAGGCCCCATCACTGGGAACCTCTTGTGCCAGAGCCCTGACACTTTCCCGGGCAAAATTCTGGGGGTGCTTCCTCTCCACATGTCGGATCATCGTGAAGTTTCCAAATGAGTATTTTTTTAAGGGGTTACCCCGTGACAGCACTTCTTTGCAGATCCTGCACTCCACTTTTGGAGCATTCACCTTTTTTTGGTTAGGTGGGATTTTAAAAATTTTCCAAATAAAATGTTCCTTAACCTTTCGTTGAGGAGGCTCTTCATTGAGGAATTCAGGTTCTTCATCACTGCTGGATTCTCTGGCAGCCATGGTAAAATCAAGAAATATCCAGGAGCAAAAAGGCAGGTCTTGCAGTCACAAAAGTGAAAGAAGAAGTGAAGGAAATGGGTGGGGATTTCATTCTTTGTAAAAAAAACTGTTAGCAACCAATGAAAAGTGTTATTTTAAGGTCACATGACTTGACAGGCTGACGCTGCGCGCACTGGAGCGCTTCCGGGTGCGCACATGCGGCGCGAACGTAGGAGCTTCCGGGGCGCATATACGGCACGAACGTAGGCGCGTCGGGGGCGCACACGTGGCGCGAACGTAGGTGCTTCCGGGGGCGCTTACGTTGCGCGCCGAAGTGACGTCATCATAGTTTTACGGAAATGCATAATCATTTTCCTTATAAAAAAAAATTGCTTTTATTTGTATGGTACGAAATGTTTTGCGTTATTATTAACTTTTCATTCATATTTTTTTCACGAACGAAAGTAGCGCTCTGGGTGCGCTTTCCGGAGAGCTTACCGGTGAGCTTACCGGTGAGCTTACCGGAGAGCTTACCGGAGAGCTTACCGGAGCGCGCACCCAGAGCGCCCCAGGAAAAAATGATATAAAAAAAAACTCAAAAATTAATACTTACACAAAACAGCAAATTGTAAAAAAAAACATAGGTTAGAAACTCGATATAGAAAGGAATTAGCATTTAAAAAACCTATGAAATTCACTGAAAAAACCATAGGTTTCACACCAGTTATAGTTAGGAATTAGCATTTTAAAAAAGTATTAAATTCACTGAAAAAACCATAGGTTTCACACCAGTTATAGTTAGCTGGAAATTTTATTGACATAAAACCATTGAAATTCCCACGTTATAGTTAGTTGGACTCACTATAACTTGCGCGCCTGCAATGCACTGCTGATGACGTCACATATTACATCACTCATGACATGGTCAGTGACATCACTCATGACATCACTGATGACACCATCCTTGTGACAGAGTGAGAGACCTCCTTTCAGTGTAATGTAAGCCTTGAAACACATATTCAAGAATAGTATTTAACATTTTCAAAAAAATGGAGATACCCATACCAGTTACAACAAACAATTCAGTAATTCCACCATCTATATACACATCCACTCATTCACAAACAGTTCTATATAGTCACTCATACATATACTCACTCATTATATGTAGTGATACACCTATACATCCTGTTACACTTCGACAGTCATCCAAAAGTTACTCACACACATATTCACACATGCAAAAAAACTAATGAACATTCATTTATTTGCATATACAGCAATACACACACTACCACTTTACTACTAAGAATACTTACACATACTTACTCTCTTAAACAATCACTTATATAAACACATAATAATTTAAAAAGGAACTCTTATAATCTCTCACTCTCACATATTCTCACTTTTATTAATCAATACTCACATATACTAGATTAAAACATATGTCGTTACTGAAAAAGACAATAGTGAGACAGTCGTTTACTCACTAACATACACATATACACACTCATACATCCATACAGTCCTGTACATATGCTGTCTTCAAAACACATACAAACAGTGAGTCAGTCACCAACCCATACAGCCACTTATACACAAAGTGAAACACTGATACATACATTTCAATATATAAAAGTTACTTGCTAATATATGTATTCACTAAGATACACTTAATAAGGCAGTTAACCAATCAATTCTTTTAAAAACAAACATCCATTTACACACTTATTTAACCATTTATTCTTCCATCGTACTTTACAAATACATATAAAAAAAATTATTTTTCAGAAAGACACACATTCACTGGATGGTGTCATCAGTGATGTCATCAGTGATGTCACTGACCATGTCATGAGTGATGTAATATGTGCCGTCATCAGCAGTGCATTGCAGGCGCGCAAGTTATAGTGAGTCCAACTAACTATAACGTGGGAATTTCAATGGTTTTATGTCAATAAAATTTCCAGCTAACTATAACTGGTGTGAAACCTATGTTTTTTTCAGTGAATATATATATATATATATGTATATATATATATTGTGGAGTTTTATATAGTGCAAACTAAACCCAGAGGTATCAGAGCGCGTTACATGAGCAACAGTTACGTTACAAATGGGCACATTCATTTTAGTTAGGCTTGGGGAGATTAAGTGATTTACCCAGTATCACAGAATGTTGAGCATCCCTGCCGAGACTGGATCCTGGTTCTCCAGCTTCGAGTTCGAGGTCGACCGCCTTAGCCGTTAGGCCACATTCTCTCCCTTAATATATATGTGTTTGATTAGGTAGACAGTCAAAATATCGAGTTGTAAATATCGACCTACCATAATATCGAGTCTGAAATATCGAAGGTGCATAATATCGAAGGCAAGAATATCGTAGGACAGAATATCGACCCAAGGTAAGTAATATCGAAATACTTAATATCGATGTAAGTAATATCGAAGTAAGTAATATCGATAGCATATATATCGATGTTACTAATTTCGATGACACTAATATCGATATTTGTATTATTGCATAGTTTTTTATTATGTATGTGTTATATGTTTAATTTAACTATTTAAAATAATTACTATTATATGTGTATAAATTTTATTTAATAATAAATAATTTTATAAGTAACTTTTATGTTTTTGTACCGGAGCGGGTTGTGGGTTTATAGGGGAAAAGGGTGGGAAGTAATTTAATTATGGTAAATTATTTATTAATTAGTAGGATTTATTAATAAATTATAATTAATTGGTAATTATGTGAAAATAATAGGAAAATAATTTTAATTAATTTATTAATTGATATATATGTTCTGTAGCGGGTTGTGGGTTTATAGGGGAATAGGGTGGGAAGTAATTTAATTATGGTAAGTTAATTAATAATTAGTAGGATTAATTAATCAATTATAATTAATTGCTAATTAATATTGATTAATTGCGAAACAAATAATTGATTAATTGATATATATTTTCTGTAGCGGGATGTGGGTTTATAGGGGAATAGGGTGGGAAGTAATTTAATTACGGTAAGTTAATTAATAATTAGTAGGATTAATTAATCAATTATAATTAATTGCTAATTAATATTGATTAATTGCGAAAAAAATAATTGATTAATTGATATATATTTTCTGTAGCGGGATGTGGGTTTATAGGGGAATGGGGGGGGGAGTATATTAATAATAATTAATTAATTAATATATGTTTTTATAAATTTATTTTTAATTTATTGGAAAATAATTAATATTAATTAGTTAATTAATTATTATTATTTTGTACATATTTTACATTATTAATTAATGGGTAATTAAATAATATTAATAAGTTACATTAATTAGAGTTATTTATTGATATATAATTTTTTATTACTGTTAATTAATTAATTGGGAAAAAATAATATTAATTATTACATTATAATAATTACAGCTAATGTGATAATATATTTACTTTATTTGTCATTGTTTATTATTAATAAATTGCTAATTAAATAATAATAAATAATTTTGGGTAAAGGAGTATTTTAAGTGTTTAGGCTCAGTTTTCAGTTTTTGGGTAAGGGGGTATTTTTTGGGTTCAGGGTCAGTTTTCAGGCCATGGGTAAAGGGGTATTTTTAAGGTTCAGGGTCAGTTTTCAGGCCATGGGTAAAGGGGTATTTTTAGGGTTCAGGGTCAGTTTTCAGGCCATGGGTAAAGGGGTATTTTTAGGGTTCAGGGTCAGTTTTTAGGTCATGGGTAAAGGGGTATTTTTAGGGTTCAGGGTCAGTTTTCAGGCCATGGGTAAAGGGGTATTTTTAAGGTTCAGGGTCAGTTTTCAGGCCATGGGTAAAGGGGTATTTTTAGGGTTCTGGGTCAGTTTTCAGTTTTTGGGTAAAGGGGTATTTTTAGGGTTCAGGGTCAGTTTCAGTTCTTGGGTAAAGGGGTGTTTTTTGAGTTCAGGGTCAGTTTTCCCTACTGTTGTACTCTCTGGAGTAGGAATAGAAATTTTTACCCTTACGCTATGCAACATTTTATTTAATTAATTGTTAATATATCAAATATTTATTTTATTTTTTATATTACTTACATTTTATTTATGTTACTTTTTTATGTTTGTAAATGTGTTAGTAAATTAGAATATATTTCATTAATTTATAAATTCGTAAAATAATTATTAATACTTATTGTTCAGTGTATATATATTACATTTTTACTGTATATATTTAATTAATGTATTCTTAATATATGTATTATTTATTATTTTTAAATATTATTAGATAATTTTAAATATGTTTCTTTTATTTATTAGTCTTATAGACTTAATTTTACATTTATATATTAAAAAAAAAAAACGATATATTTAACATCGATATTTTTAACATCGATATTTTTTTTTCGATATTTTTGTACTTACCATGTTGTAGATAGGATGTCGATATTTTTGCCCTCGATATTGTGGACTCGATATTTTGTAGGTCGATATATTTGTAGTCGATATTCTGTCATAGATCCGTTTGATTATATAGGTATATATTTAAGTACAGTGTTACATATTAGTGGAATTTATTTAATTTACATTATGATAAATATATATGTTAAAATATTCACATTTACTACTTTAAAAAATAGCTGTTTTGTATATTTTTGGAAGATGTTCGTGTCAACAATATTTTTTCTTATATTTTTGTTGTTACCATTATAAGTATATGAGCATGATATTGTATTAAACAAAGATTTTGACAATATATTTGCCAATCATATTGCTCACCATGATATAGTGTCAGTAATCCACTCTGGCATGGGGAGAGGGAGTAGGACAATATGTTTGCAGTTTTTCTGTTTATGATCTGGCTGGACGAGAGCTGATTTGTAGGGGACTGTCGAACACATTGGGGCTCATATTGGAGCCTGCAATACCTGATAGGGAAGGGACAGATTACCTCTTTGAGGGGTGGTGAAGAGGGGGGGTGAGACAATTAAAAAATATGCATCAAGATAAACAAATACACTTTCCTTACATGGAGTGTCAGCAGCATGTGCTTGATTACCAAGAGATACAAAATGCTGGCATGCTTAACTTGCAGAGGAATTGACATAGGCTTCCTCCAGGAATCTCATTTGACCAGAGGAGAGAGAGGCAGGTTGAAGAGTTGATGGAGAAGTTCAGTTTATATGGATTACTGCTGGGCTGCCCTTGGAACTCTTGAGTGCATCCATAGACAGTGAAATGTGGTGGACCATTACAGGTTGGATGGCTGTCTTGTGACACTGGGCAGTATATATGCACCCAAGGTAGATCAGTCACAGTTCTTTGAGTCTCCTACCAGTATATTAGCAAGGTGATCATTTACTGTGTGGTAGCTGTACGCCTAGACAGATCAGTCTCTCCACCACGGGAATCGTCATTTGGGAAACTGGGAGAAGACTTTAAAAAATGGATGGGTTATCGGGGCTGAGAGAATCAGAAATTATTGACACCTGCAGTACTCATTTCACCCCCCCAACATATAACCTGCATGTCCGAGTGGTTGAAATACCATATTGGGCCAGAATTAGTGACACAGTTACTCAAGCGGACAATTTGGCTCCTACACTGTCTAACTATTGTCCTCTACTCGCTAGTGAGTTTTTGGGACATCAATAAGTAAGTAGTTTGGCTGTGTAATATCATTTCTTTTATGAGTATGGAAGGTATGAATGTGGAACAAGTGGTGTGGCGAGAATGGTGATAACTGTTTAAAATAAATAGAATTTTCTTTGCTGTGTTTTGTCCAATATATATTTTTTGAACAGTATTTGTGTGTATAGTATTGGTGTATTGTTTATATTGAAAAATTTGAAAAAATCAGTTTGATATATAAATAAAAGCTACTAATGAGCTTAGAGATGAATTGATGGTTGGTCGCGCATCTTTCTAAACTAAATTAGAATAAGTAGCAGTATTGGCAATTCTTCGTGGTTGTTGGTTTAATAGTGCTCAGCCTTGCTGCTTAAGAGCCATACCCTTTGTTGTTATTGATGATTTCTGAATAGGAGGCATCAAGGCCGTCAATTGAGGGGATTGCCTGAATCAAGCTGTAGGGCTTGAATGTATCCTCGAAATAGTGTTGCTGCACAATGAGGGTGAGCTATGACAGTTGGAACTCCTGTGTAATCTTTCCATTCAACCTAGATTAGTGGAGGAACATTAGAAACATGCAGAGACACTGGAGCATCTCCACTCCTTGACATACAGAGAATATGCAGCCATGGGTTATGTAGAGGAAGGCAGGGTGGGAAGGCTGTTGGCTTGGTTGATACAAGCTGGTAATAAGATAAACCCCATCGCACATATTATTAATATACAGGGCACCATGGTATACACCCAACAGGAAATACATGAGACCTTCACTCCCCACTACAAGTCCCTCTATGGCCTCTGGGACCCAATGGAGAGAGAGGTGATTGAGGCATTCCTGGATAGACCATCTCTCGCACAATTGTCACAGGAGAGTATGGGTCGACTGGGAGGCCTAGTTAAAGATGAGGAGGAGGAGGAGCAGGAGACACTGAAGGAGCTAGTGAAAGGGAAAACACTGAACACAATGGTGTTTCCATTGAGTTCTATCAGAAGCATGCATTCTTGCTTGTGTCTCGTCTAGTGGAACTCTATTCCAAGGCATTCTCTTGTGGATCGATTTCCCCAAGCTCTAGAAAGGCAGTTATGGCATCCATCCTTAAGCCAGGTAAGGAAGCTGTGGATGTGACATCCTATAAACCACTGGCAATGGTCAACCTGGATTACAAAATACTCTGTAAAATTCTGGCAACAAGAGAGTCAGCTGATCCACTTATTAATTATGGTATATTTGATGCTGCATATTTTGTATTGTTTACCAACAAAACTCAATGAAGATACTTTTAAAAAAATGTATCCCATAATGGGAGACCTTTCATACACAAAGAAATTGCTCTGTAGGTGAAGAATTTGAAAGGGAAGGCGATAAAATAGGAATTCGATTTTTTAATAGAGGATACACAAAGGAAACCATTAAGATTGTAGAAGACGTGGGGATAATTAAATTAAAATAAATATTAGCTCAACAACAAAAAGACCAACCTTAGCAATGATGTAACTGAAGATGACATGAACAGATTGGTCTTAACCTACCCAAAGGAATCCATCAAAAGAGTATTAAAGAAACATTGTCACCTGATCACTGGTGACAAACGTGAAGGAAGATCACAAGCCTGTCCTACAATAACATACAGGATGGCAAAATCAATAAAGCATAGCCATTATGAAACAAAAATCTACATCAGAAGACTCATAGCTAAATAGCAGTATAATAGGTTTAAAAATATGTTGTAACCGAAATGCATGTAAGAAGTTCAGGCTGTGTGGCTGCAATAGAGAATCCTTTGACCACTTATTATACTGTGCCTGACACTGGTCCCTGCCAACACATTCAGTTCAAACCCCTCTTCCTAAGCCACAGCATAAGAACCTGTAATGAGGCTAGGAATGTTGTCTTCACCACGATGGACCCAACTGAATTAGCTAGATTTGGTAAATACATTGGAGTGGTATACAACCTCCTTAAAGGCCTCGACAGGGCTGCTCAAACTCAAATCTGGAACAGATACAATCCATCCGCAGAAAGATTGGAGTAACTTGCAGCTTCTGGTGTGTAACATGTGAAGATCATGCAGTTTATCTGAACTTTGTCTAGCACTCTGCAATATAACACATAGCACTTGAACTTTGTTAAAACCATTGTTTTCCTTGCCTTGCAATAACCATACGCATGCTTAATTGGGGTAGTGCCCAACCTTGCTGCTATGTACCCTTCAAAGACTTTTTTCACACTATGGCTATCTTCCCCTATCATAATATTGATAGCTACCTCAACGTTTTTTTTTTTACTTTAACCCAATGCTTCTTATACCATCATTTTTCCATGCTCGTAGACATTTTTACATATGGTGCTATTTGTACTTATGTTGAGTTTTGCTGCTTTGGTCTTATTACCTCGTTTTTAATAACCTCTATTTTTACAGTTGTCTTTAGTAATCTGCATCCGTAGGGTCTGTGGCTAATCTCAAGTCCTTCTTAGTGTATCAAATGTTTTCTGATGATACTTTTTTGAAAATGTTTTTTTTAGGGCATTGTAATTTCTTTTATGTGAGAATCCACACTGACAATGTAAAGATTTTTATTAAACATACAATAAAATTATTATTATTATTGAGCATGTAAAATGGAAAACACTACTAAAAGTTTCAAATTAAGAAATGGTGAAAATCAGGAAACTGGGATATCTTTGAATTGCAACAGTAGGTTTGTAATGAATGTAAGGCTGTACATGCAAATTACAATATGTCGGAAGTACTATATACTCTCACAAGAGGAGGATTTTTAACCACATTAGATGTGCAATGAAAAAAAGACTTCACCTACATAGTGGCTAACTATTGTGAAAAAATACACAACAATCATCACAAACACCTCAGGTATTTTTGTTACTGATGAAGTTAGAAAGGGAACTCGGGGGAGATCCTATTAGAATGTTTCGACAGTTGGAGTCTGTTGGAGATTGCCTTTTTTGCAGGGTTATCCCCAAACTTTTTGCTTCTTCCTCCTAGTTTTTCCTGGCCTGTTGTTGTTGCACTTCTTTATCACAGCTGATCAGTGTTAAAATGCATATGCTCTCTGTGACATTTATATTATGGATTGGTGTTCCCATGAGTGGCATATTTGATTTACTGGTAAACCCCTAGTAAAGTGCACTGAGTGTGCTAGGGCCTGTAAATCAAATGTTACTAGTAGGCCTGCAGCACTGATTGTGCCACCCTCATGAGTAGCCCTGAAAATGTAACTCACACCTGCCACTGCAGAGACTGCGCACAGTTTCACGCCGGGCCTCGAGGCGCACGGGGGGAGAGGAAACACTCACAGTGCAGGCCCCATAGCCAGCGGGGGACCGCAGGTCAGGATTCCCCTGTCCGGCGGATGTGCCACGCCACTGCAGCGGTCCCTGGGTGGCTCGGGACCTGCAGCCTGTGGAGCGTAACTTGCGAGCTACAGCATCCATCGGCAGTGTAGCCAGAAGACCCTCAAAGCACAACACCGGAGCCAACCAGGAGTGGGGCGGGCCAACAATGACAGACCAATGGCTCCCCGGGTCCCCTCCGCACAGCCAAACTCCGACACAAGAAGGGGCACTCACAAGAAGGGACAATACACCGCCCTAGGTGGGCATAGCAACGACTTCACACCAGACTACATCACGCCATAAGAGGCTCAGGACCAGTGACGCTTGTGGAGGGTACCTGGCTGGCCTGCACGGTGCTCTTAGTCCCCGTGACGAGACACCCCCTCCCCCGCGGCAGCACCGGGCTTCGAGACGCGTGGGGGAGACCATAGGTTGGAGGTGCGGGCCCGAGGTGGCAGGAGGCGGCAAGTCAAGATTTCCCCCGGCGGTGCGAGATCCGATGCTGCTACAGCACCCGCAGCACGACACCGGAGCCACCACAGACTGGGGCAGGCCAACAGTGACGGACCGGCGGCCTCCCTGGGACAATTGTCAGTGGTCCCCTTGGAAATGCGGGGGGGGGGGTGCACCACCAACATACCAACAAATGGAGCGCAACGTTTACGCCAGCAGAACTGACCCCATTTTTCTCCATAGAACGGGCGCACCGGGTGCCGGCCCGTACACCACAGCCAGGATCGCCTCCGAGACCGTTTCTTCTGAAATTGCTCCATTACCAGGACAGGGACAGTATCCTTCGAGCTGCAAGGAGACCGGGTTCAATCCGAGTGGAGGACAAACAGGTTATGTTATTCCCGGACTTTTCCAGGGCAGTGCAGCAACAAAGGTCCACCTTTTTAGCGGTCAAGCGCACCCTGCGACAGAAGAATGTTCAATACGCACTCTTATTCCCAGTCCGCCTCAAGATTATCCATGACGGAACTACACACTTTTTCTCAGATCCTACAGCGACCAGGGACTGGGTCGAACAACACCTGACAACCGGGGCCAACCCCCGAAAGACACCGACCAATCAACCATCGGGCCGCCAACAGCGACAGCTGAAAAAAGTCACACTTACCCAGCTAAACTCACACTCAGATTCCTCCAGCAAGAACTCTCCAGATCTTACACAAATTATCGCAGAGCGCTGAAAAGCACTACAGTCAGCTGCGGAGGTGGGGTTCCCGGGCGACAGCTCAGATGGGGAGAGAGGGCCGCACATATTCACATCGGAAGAGGAGGGCAGTGATGGAAACACCCTAGGAGATGGCTCAATGACTCCGCCAATAGTGACCCCGCAGACGGCAGACACTTTGATCTGACTTTGCTCTGACACTCCCAACCCGGCACACCATGCCCTGGTACTAGATGGCCTCTGAAACCGACACGTCCCCTACTCGAGGGGAAGCTGCTGATCACGGATGTGATGGCTAATCCTGAACCTGGCGAAATGAACAATCACCCTTAGCATCAGACTACACTGCATGGCTCGGGTCGACTGGGACATGGTTGGGCACCAGCTTGATATAGTCAACTAACAGGCGGCTGCAGCAACTGCGGTTGGCAGAGGCCAAAGACCACATCCCCCACATAACGAACTAAAGTTCGCACCTGTTGTGCCGTTTAGATGTATCGCTCCGAGGGATAGGTCCTCTTAGTTAGGATGGTTTTCCGTTGTGTTACTTTACTCCTCCCCAGTTACATATCCCTTCCACATTCCCGGGTGAATGAGCACACAATCCACAGAATGGTGGTATGACCAACAGAAGCAGGCACTCAGGCGGGGGGGACACGAGAGGGGCAGTGGGTGGCACACTCTGTGAGACGCAGCCCAGACAGCAGGAACCATGACAGATAGGCTCCATAACACAGACCTGAAAGTAGTAACATTAAACGTCAGAGACATGCCCACTGCAGGCAAACGATATGCGATTTATGCATATATGAAAAGACAGCAAGCCCAGGTAGTGCTCCTCCAGGAGACACACCTTAAGGGGACAGAGGTGGATCGCCTACGGAAAAAATGGCGAGGTATCATCTGTGCTACAACATACTCTGCATTTGCTAGGGGAACCCTAATCTGGATCAGGCCTGGGATCCCCTTTAAAGAGAAGTCCAGGATGATAGATATTTGCAACCCTCTGTAAGGTGCACGTTGGCCCGACCCTACTGGCATATACGCAACTTCTTTACAAAGGCCTCACCACCAGGGTAAGTGTAGGAAAGTACATTTCAAATCCACTTCAGGTGGAGCGGGGGACGAAACAGGGATGCCCCTTGTCCCCCCTGCTCTTCGCCTTGGCAGTGGAACCTCTGGCCATCTGATTAAGGCAAGAGGGAGATGACTGGGGTATTCCGATAGCGGGCATGGTCCATGGCGTATTACTGTACACGATGATCTCTTAATCTATGTGCGGGACATTACAAGAGATCTCACACCGATATGGACAAATCTACAGAACTTTGCAGAGGTCTCCGGGCTCAAAGTCAATTGGGAAAAATCAATGATTTTTCCTCTCAGCCCTCACCTAGCTCCCTTGGAGATCAGGATAGGACCTCAGACACTTGGTTGGAGTGCTTTGGCACCCCACTAGCTGGGAGTGAGACTGTATCACTCCCCTGAAGACCTCTACGAGGGGAACCATCTGAAAATATTGGCAGGGCTTTGAGCAGCAGTTACCTTCTGGAAAACTCTACCCTTGGCCCCCATAGGACGTGTAGCCTTAGCAAAAATGATAATGGTACCCAGACTACTCTACTCCTTTACTAATGTCCAGTTGATACCCCTCGCTCCTTTTTCCAGGAACTTGACACATTACTCATGACGTTGATATGGGGAGGAGGTAGACACAGAGTACCCCCTCGAACCCTTTACTTACCTCCAACACAAGGGGAATTGGGGGCCCCCTCCTTCGAAGCTTATTTCCTGGCGGCTCAGATTCAGTGGCTGTCCCATTGGACAGCAGAACGCCACATAGAGAAGACATTTACTAATGACGGTCAGGTACGCCTCCCAGCTATTCAACTGCTACTGATGCAGAGAACCAGGCCGACGAGCACATACCCCCTACAGGTTCTGATTGCCCGCAAATGCATGATGCGCATACACCGTATGTCAAAGGGCCAGCCTTTTTACTCCCCACTACTCCCGCTAGTGGGATTACCACAGAAAGAGTATTATTTCACATCCGGAACCCCACGGATATGGATGGAGAACGAGGTGACAGAGGTGGAGGCTCTGTTCGAGGAAGGACAGTTGAAAACATAAGCCCAAGTGCAGAATGAATATGACCTCCCCCAGGACAATTCCTAGTTCACAGACGGTTAGTAGACAGCGTACGACAATGCTGGAATCTCACCGAAGGAGAACCGCCGACGCACCCAGTGCTCCACACAATCCTACGTATAGGCAGGGGCAGACTTTTAGTCACTTGGCATTATAAAGCAATAAGGGAACTGATTACTACCCCGTTATTAGCCCTCCGCCAACGAAGAGAAGATTAGATAGAACGCATGCTTAATGATCAGGAATGGGAAAAGGCCTTAGAGTACCCAAAGAAGGTGTCACGGAATGCACGGTTCAAAAACATCCAATTCAATATATTACACCGCGCATATTTAACACCTCACAAACTCCACTGGTTCTACCCTAACACATTTTTCACATGCCCCAGATGCCACGTGCCCGCAGCGAAATTCAAATACATGTTTTGGGATTGTCCCGTAATCCAACCATACTGGGATGAGGTACATCGAGCTCTGGAGGCGACAGTCCACCTCCAGCACATTGACACATGGGAGGTGTGTGCCTTGGGGATCTTCTGCAGGCGGAAGACAGAAAAGGTGCAGTGCAGGTTTGCATCCTTAGCCATACTCCTAGCAAAACGGGGAATAGCCATGTACTGGAGAGCACCAGCGGGACCCCCAGAGGCAGCCTGGATAGGCGCAGTTAAAAAATGGGGAGCAGCGGAGTAGGTAACACTGAGGAAGGAGGAGGTGAAGGGAACTCGAAAACATCCGATCTTGATGGAATGGGCACAACTACTGTTCCAATTCACATAGGAGACAACGCATGAAATCTCACCCGGGACTACCCCATCCCAATCTCAGACCCCACCACTGTCCCCGTTAACACAAACGAATGCCATAACGCAATAACTGTGTCAAATGGAAGACCGTGCATGTACTAAAGTCCCACCAGACAGGAGCCCCGACAGCTGGCGGGGAATATTGCCCCCTCCTACGCCCTCTCCCCCACTGACTCAGAAGCCACAAATCTCTCACAGATGAAATGGTAATCACCATACAATAGATACTTACCAAAACAAAAATTCCTTTTAGCAGACCCCCTCCCTCCCCAAAAAAAACCTCCACCCCCCTGCAGGTCATAGCTTTATATTTACCCCTGAACACCAGAGAGTAGGCTCCTATATCCTAGGAGCGCCTACAAGGGCATCAAACAATTAGGTACATCAGAGTAGAGTGGGGGGCATCACGTCAACCAGCACCCCCGCGGAAACCCACATATAAAGGCACTTAACACTGGTCAGTTTCTCACACCTTACGCCAGATCAACAGAGGGGTAATATCCACACACAAGATGTTGTTCTTACTTGACCTATAGGATGTATACTGTGTTGGATGCTCCACAATATGTTTAAGTTGACCGAATACCTGTGCAAGCATGACATAATATCTGACTGGCAAATATGAAATAATGTACCATGTAACAAAAACTAAAAGAAAAAACTCTCAATAAAGACATTGTAAACAAAAAAAAGATGTATCAAGTTATAGTTCTCTATTCTCATAGTCCACTAATGGTCTGGGAACCCAGGTATGCGAACCACCCATAGAAATACATTTTTAAAAATATTCAAATATGATAGGATGAGGGAGCTTTTACTCCCACTTTCCATTTCTGGCCCACAGACTCAAAACAGGGACAATTTTTATTGAAGGTCCCATTAAAGGATGGGGACACAATCCCCGGTGGCCTGAAACAATGTTATAGAGGCCTGATAAAGGGGCAGTGCGAGCACACCGTGTCTGCATGCCTTAGTGGGAGACTGCCTGGGGTCTACACATAGATTAATTTTTTTTTTTTAATTCTTACAATCGGAACCCTTTCAGAGGGCCACAGGACATGCATGGGCCACTGGGTCACACTGTGGTAGTTGCAGCTTTTTACTCCTGATGTCTCTGGACCTGAATTAGTATGGATCCGGCACAACTGGGCCAAATACCCCTTGAGCACCTGACTCTCGATGCTATGGTCAAGCAGTTAAAGCTCCCACAGTGGGGATCTGGATACTGGCCAGTGAACATGACCCATAGCTCAAAAAGCACACTGGACTTGGCAAGCAGACAGACACTGGTGCTGTAGGCTCCAGGGCAGCAGGACAGATTGTCTTGGTTTCCCTGGGTGATGTACCCTCACCCAGCAGGGAGACTAGCAGGCCTTTGCTCCTAGTCCTGGTCACAGGCAGAAGTTTTGCAGAGCTTTCCTTTCTCACCCAAGGGCTGCTTGGCAGATAACAGAATTTTGAAGACTTAACCTCCCTTTTTATAGTCCTTTTCCAGACACCATATGTGATTTAGGGTCTGGACCTTTGAAGTTTTATGTCAGGGTTATGCTTGTTCTGAAGTGAACACTTCTCCTTTTCATATTCATTCATGAAAGAGGTCTGCCATAGTAGGCCCGACTCCGAAGCTGATTGTCCACAACACAATTCATGGTAGTGACCAGAGTTCACACCTGGATGACAGCCACAGACATATGTGCATCAAAAGGGTAATCCCAGACCACCAGCTGTACTCTTTAAGACTCTCCAGTCTCTTGTCAGGCTCATCAACCTTCCTGAGATGTGTCCATGCCCCTTCCTCTTGATCATGTCTTCACCAGGCAGGCCTGGGCTTCCCAAAATGAACCCTGGGTCCTCCATACCATGTACCATTGCAGCCACATTTAGTCAGTCTTTACTCTCAGCACACTTACTGTGCAGCACAAATATCTCTATGGCTTGTACATTTAACTGTGCACACATACATTCAGTAAATGCACTCAATCTGTGCACGCATTTCGGTTTTGAAGCTTTCCTATATTCAACCAGGGTGTGCTTATTTTTAAACAGAGTGCTACGCAAACAAATAATGTCCAGAATGCTGAATAAATCATACATTCACCCCCAGTCAAGAGATCTGGGTTAAATCCATCGTTCTTTTGCTTACCTTGCAACACCAGTATAGACCCAGCCATATGAAAATCAGTCTTGACTATGTGCCTCATGAGAACAGTCCAGACCGACCTGCCTAGCCAGGTCCTCCCTGGACTGGAAACAAGCATCCTGGGACCAGTTTCTGGGTATTACCATTCATCAGCCAGGCTAGCTAGAATCCAATGGCAGAGTGAGCAAGGGACCCACGTCTGGGCATACCCATCCCACTTAGGGTGAAAAGTGCTACGTAAACAAATGATGGACGGAATGCTAAATAAATCATACATTCACCCCCAGTCAAGAGTTCTGGGTTGCATCCATTGTTCCTTTGCTCACCATGCCACCCCAGTTTAGACCTAGCCATATGCATATCAGTTTTGACACTGTGCCTCGTGGGAACAGTCCAGACCGAACTGCCAAGCTAGGTCCTCCCTGGACCAGAAACAAGCATCCTGGTACCGGTTTCCGGGTATTACCCTTCATCAGCCAGACTAGCTTGAATCCAGTGGCACAGCGAGCAAGGGACCCACTGTTCTGCATTCTGTCCATCAATTGTTGTTTTTGTATTTTAAAACACAGGCACTGCCAACACACACTCAATATGCACACACTGCAGAACTTTTCACCCTTCATTTATTGTACTTCAGGCAAGCACACATACACCCATCACATGCAGTTCTTGTCTACAGACTGCACAGCACTACATCTATCATGTAATGTATTCATCTCAGGCATACATGCACCCCGCACAGGAACTAGCCATGTATGTGCTGCACTGTCCTTGTACTGTACCCTTCCTAGACACACAAGCAACCAATGCAGAGTCATCACTCCTGCTTTATGCAACACTAGACGTCTACTTGATGTAGGCCAAGGGTGAGTTAAGCGCACAGCAGCAGAACCTTTAAAAAGGTGAGCGAGACTGAAGGCCTCACTCCAGTGGCACAGGATAAAAAGGTCCAGTTCACTCCTACTGATCACCACGCTATGCTGCCATCGACGTGCTTGTGCAGCTTAACTCCTGGTGAAGGCATTAACCTTCCACCACTACGGGGGAAGAGCTTTGGATGCCCCTTCTGGTCCTACAGGACCATAATCCATGAGACAGGTCTACGTCATGACGCACAAGCTGGATCCGTGTATGCCATTGACAAAAAATCAGCATTAAACATCCAGACGATCATACAGTTTGGCACTTAATACAGGGCCACAGATCTTTTACCAGGCAAAGGACTTTTTCATCTCGAAACCCATTGACCCTGACTGTCCTGACCCCCCTGAGTTCACCACCCATAGCCTGCAGTCTTGTTACTGAGGTCCCCGACCATAGAGGAGGAGCCAACAGAATATACACATTTAATAGTGCGCGGACCTGGCACAAACTGTAGGCACCATTTTAATGTACCGAGACCACACCCTTTTTGGGCCCCCTTCCTTTGTCACCAGTCTAAGTAGTGAGACCATGTACAAGGGTTTAATAGGGTTGTTAATTGAGGAAAATAATTTCAATCCCTTATTTTCGCCCACTGAAACATAAACTTAAAGCAGCACATTAAAAAATAAACCGTGTCAAAATAAGTGAATGGTATCCAAGCTATTCCTAAATGATTTTCGGAGCAAATATAGTCAGAAATGACCGTTTGTTTGGAGTAAGAAAGGTAGCAATCCTATAAACGAAATGCTGCTGAGTTGCTTCTTGGCTTTGCCTTTTAGTAAGTAGCAATATGAGGTGAGAGGGAGGACTGATTGAATGGAGTGACTCATTGAACATTTTCTTGTTGTGCAGTGCTTTGTACCGGTACTCTGGCTGAATCCAAAACTTCAGTCTGTTCACGAGGACTGGCGCGTGGAGTGTGACGTATGGTTATTGCAAACCACTTTCGAGGTTGCGATCTTTTCTCTGTTCGGCGTTCTCGGCTCCCATCTCTGACGCCTGAAGTAGAATCGCTGCAATTTCTTGTAAACTGACTGCACCTAGCAACACTGCACCATAATTACAGTTTTTCAAACAGGCAAAATCTAAGCGATCTGGAGGGAAGGGCGCTTGTTCGAGCCCCTCAGACGACCTCAATTTATTCCTGAAAATTCCGAGGGTGCTTTTATCAGGAATCTATGAAAACAAGGGCAGCTAGGGTTGAGGTGATGCGGTAATAGAGCTCTTCAGTCGCCGGCAATGGAATGACCAAATAAGGGATGTTTAGGGCCTGTAGTGTGGCTCGCAGTGAGAAATGGATGTGGAGCAGAGGCGCAACTAGAGAAAAAAAATGTTTGGGGGGGGGGGGGGGGGGGACCGGGATGGGGGGCTGAGAAAAAAATTCGGGGGGAGGGCTGAATCTTTAAGCAGTAGACAGAGTGGAGCTACAGGGGCTATTATAAGGGGTATAACAACAACAAAGCCTCATTAACATGCAAATGGTCTTTTAACCACTCCGTCACCAACCACGGATGCTCTGTGCTAATGACGGAGTGGTTCCGTCCAATGGGCGTTGGGCGCCTGATGTGGAGGCAGGATTTGGTGGCATTCCAGGGCCTGGCTTGGAGCCCAGTGCGACAATATTTTTTGCCCCTCTCCCCATATGACCTCCTTCTTGGATTCTCTCACTACCACCAGGCAAAAGTGCCCCACATCTCTCTTTAGCCCCTCTCTCAAATACATTTCATTTGTTTTGAAGCGCTGGTAACGGCTGAGTTTACTATTCCACTCAGCTATCCACGTAAAATACAGATCTGTTCTTTGCATTTGGTATGTTAACCCTCTAGCCTACTTTATGGGGAGTCAAAACTCCGATTTCTCTCTAGCAGAAACATTAATGATAAGTGGTATTGTGACATTTTTATGGTTGCCTGAAAGATGAACGCACAAGATACTCTGCCGCAGGTGCTTTTAAATCATACTGTATTGCTAAACACAGCACGCCCCCTGAGGTCAGCCCCCCCTTACAGGTCAGCGCCCAGTGCAAACGCACCAGTGGCTCTGCCCTAAAGCTGACCCTGGGTGGCACAGGGGCCAAAACAAACCTTATGGGCACAAGTCCAGGCCATTCATATAAAGAAAAAAAAACATTTAGATAGAATCCAATTCTGAAGGGTAAGTCAAAGAATATGCTTTTCAGGAAGTGCCTGAAAACTGATCGTACTGGCTTTTTCCCAATTTCAAATCTTGTGCCTGGGGACTGCGATGACAAACATAGGACAGCGCCCTTCAATAGTGCGCTCACTCGTGCAATGGAGATGGAGTCAACCACCCTTACAAAACTGTGTGGTCCCCTCGCCCCCCCAACAAAGGCAACAGGTTCACCTTCTTGGGTTAGGACGTAGCAAATTTACTCCACATGAAACAAGTTGGTATAAACCATTGTAAACATTACACAATAGAAAATATTGTAAAATACACAGAAAACCTGAACACAGCATTGCACATATCCTATTTACATCTCCATTTGGGGGCAACATAGTAGAGAAAGACCAGGTGATAAACTTTCACATCAAATATTTCAGACATCTCCAGAGACCGCATAGCGCATTGGTCCCTGCCGGGGCATCCCATGACTCTTGGTCATACCCCACATAATCTCCTGGGTACCCTAGGTAGGGCTAGAAGGGTAGGGCCACCAGCAGGTCAGCCCTCCTTCCATCCAGCCTCACCCCTGAAAGGCTTCTCCCGAAGGAAGTGGACAACTGGGCAACTTTGTGCCCTCAAGCATTAGTGTCATTACACAGCTACAATGGGCCTACAATAGGCCCCCATGTATATATGTCGGGGTGGATGGGTGGCAAGCATTCAGTCCAGCTCCCCAGCTTCCTCAGCACATCAGGGGACAAAGAGGGGGTCACTGGGAGATTGTCTACTTTTAAAGGGCTCTATTCTGCCCCCTCCCCTCTGTGGCATAACTCATGACCACTTTCGGTCATGACCCACTTATTTGGTCCCCCACCCCTCCACGGTGGAGCAACTAATGCCGCCCACCTGCAAATGTCCGATTGGCTTTTGGCCAGGACTCACTGCTCTTTGCTCAGACTAAAGGAAGCTCTAAAATACCCAGTAGTGTGACATGAAATGAAATGAAATGAAATAGGGATTTATAGAGCGCATGGCTGCCCGTGAGCGTCCCAGCGCTAATGACAGAGGTAGTGGCAGAGGAGAAAAGAAATCAGGGAAAGAGCCAATTCTTTGCACGACTTCCTAAACTATTTCAATTTCAACAGCTTTATTCGACATTTACAGTCATAAAAGCGATGTACAATAAAACAAAATGGAATTAATTATACAAAATCATGGGCAATAAAAAAAGACATATATAGATCATATAATAAAACTGCTTCGCATCCCCATAAGTAAAAGTCCATGTGGTAAAATCCTTAAAAACTCGTTAAAATGCAAGATAAAAACAATTAAGATATGTACAAGTCACAGCATTAAGTAAAAATCATTTTGTTTTTTGTTTTCCCACACTCTGAGAAATTAAGCGAGCCCTCAAAATCCATACCCAACCTAAAAATGTTGCCATGGCTAATACAATAGGTAGTGTTGTAACAACCAGACCAGTCGTGGGGCTACATAAGCATCACAAATAAAGAGAATATGGGCCATGGATTTGTTGCAAGATCTACACCCCGGGCACCTAGTTGGAGATTGGGCTGACCATTTAGTAGAAAACGATCTCACCAGGAGCGTTCCCACCCTGAACTGAAAGTACAACTTATGGCCCAGGGGTTTAGTAATAGCATCCCAATAAGGTTCCAGCTTTGGGGCAACTTTATGGTCCAGAAAACGACTAGTGAGGGAAGTTGACACTTGTTGTCTTGCATTTTTTCCCTGAAACCATTCCCAATACTTGGTTTTCAGCACCTCTTTTGATGGAAAGTGCGAGTTTACCGGGTCTACCCACAGCGAGATCAGGCCTAAATCAACTAGAAGGTTTCAAACTACTTTCTTAGGAACCTGTTTTCAGAGATGGTTAGTGCTAGAAGGTTCTCGCATCCCCAGACTTCCAAGCCATATAATGCTGAACTAACAGCTTTCAGGTTATAAATTTCTAGGGCTGGGCTGATGGGCTTAAAATGAGAGAGATTGTGCTTCTGACAGAGAACCCCTGAAAACTGCCTAAGTTTAAGAGAAGCTAATTCTATTTGGCGATCCCATTTCATACTTCCTTGAAAGTTCACCCCTAGGTAAGTGAACTCTTTAACTGATTCTATCGGTCCATTTTTCATGCTAAAGCCCCTCGGGTTTGCCTTACGAGCGTTGAATGCCATTAGCTTTGTCTTGGACACATTTACCTCCAAGCCCCTCTGTCAGCAAAATCCTCAAAGATTTTTAAGGCCTTCTGAAGCCCACTAGGGATCTTGGAAAGGATCAATGTGTCGTCGGCAAACATCAATATTGGTACTTTTTCTCCGGCAAGTGTGGGGGATCAGTTGGTGTTGCACTCATACACCCAGCTATCCCGTTAATATATAACGAGAATAGCGTAGGGGCCATCACACATCCCTGTCAAACAATTCAGTGACTTCCCCCTGCCCCCCCCCTCATCTAATTTGGGCAATATTATCTTCATGGAGACTTCTAATCAAGGTCAAAAGATCCAAGGGGAGCCCAAGTTGTTTCAGAACTAGCCACATTTTCCAATGGGGTACTAGATCAAATGGCGCCTTAAGGTCTACGAAGGCGGCATAGAGGCTACCCTTGCCTATCGTCACAATCTTCCAGTAGATTAGGGTAAATCTGAATACCTGGTCAATGGTGCTTATGGACGCTCGGAATCCAGCTTGCAATGCAGATAAGATCCCCAACTCCTCTATCCCCCCCTGTAATCTATTTAACACCATTCTACCAATTATTATCTGGAAGCAGTCGATTAGGCTGATAGGCCAATAGTTCCCCGGGCATCGTTTGTCTCCTTTCTTGTAGACAGGGATGATTTCCGCATTGTTCCAAGACGCGGGAATCGGGGCACCTTGTGCAATCGCATTGGATAGCAAGAGGATATATCGGCACCAGATAGCTGTATCATGTAGGTAGATGTCACCAGGGATGCCACCAGGCCCTGGTGCTTTTCCCGGTGAAATTGATTTCAGTGCTGACTCAAATTCAGACTGAGTGAGTGTTTCCCCCAAGTACAGCACACTTATGAGATCACATTCCCCTGATAAAGGGGTTAAAGCATATTGAGGCTTAAAGTGATTTACCCAGGTGGATATGGAGACATGATTTTGGTGACGCTCAGCCTGGCCCCCGCAGACCATTAATAGATGTGCCAAAAATGCTTAGGATTTATTTTTCGAGCCACATTCGTCCCTCAAATCCTGCCACCCTTTAGCATTCCAGGCTTTCTTGGCCTTTACTTGCATGAGCTTATAGAGTGTTCTCGTTTTTCAAACCTTCATTAGGTCACCCCCTTTTATGGCTATCCCAAGGGCCAGGCGTGCCTCCCGGCATTCACCATTGTACCAGCGTCCCTCTTGCTGGGCAGATACTTTGGGCTTCTTTCCCTGCTTCACAAAGTATGAGTGCAAGAGATTAAAAAAGGCAGAATGAGTGCTCACTATATTAGCACGATCTCCTTTCTGGTGTACGCAAGCCTCAAGTTCTTTAATAGGGAGATCCAAGCTCAGTGCTATGTTATCTAACAGGTTTGGTGCCTCCTTTACCTGTACCCATTTAAGTCTCCTTTGATCGTTGGTGGGAACAACCTCGCCTAAGTGATACCTATCAACTAAGTGTGAGTCTGACATTTGACAATTCAAAAGCAAAGAACCACACAGTGGGTTATGATTACTTTCAAGTCTATCAGTGACCTTCATGTCCTCGACCAAATACCACAGGCTCAGGCTAACCAAAACATAGTCGATCCTACTTGCATGAAGCCCATTATTGAAAGTATTCGCTCCTTGCCTGTCTGATTTAGTGCGCCCATTCAGAGCCCTTAGGCCCTGTTCCATGCAGATACTATTTAATTGGATAGCCACATCGGTCCACTTTCTAATAGGCTGCAGCTCAAGCTGTGGAACACCCCATTTACTGTCATCTACCTCAATCCAGTGGCCATCTTCTTCAGTAAGGGGTACAAATGATATATTAAAGTCCCCCCTTATTATTACCTTGAAAAGCGTCAGGTAATGTATCAAGAAGCTCTTAAAGAGCCACTAAAACTCTTGATCTTTTGCCCCTTGTGCCCCTGACGTAGATGTTAAATAACACTATTGATAAATGGTCATGGGTGGTTAATCTAATGGCTTGAATATCCTTGTTCTGGGATGAGAGAAACCTGGATGTTGACTTTAAGCTCTTGTTCATAAACATATATGCTGTATACACACTATTGCCACATGCCTTGAATTATTGATTTCTTCTTGAAGTAATTAAAGGAACATTGTGATGGCCTTCAACAGCGTCCTGCAGTCATTCTAATCGGTGTTTGCGTTTTCTGGCATCCGTATTGTTCACCTTCATTTCCCTCGTGTCTTTCTCCCTCTGATCTCGCTCTGGGTCAGGTGACACACAACTATATGATGTATCTTGATGGAATTGGTTGAGCTATGTGGGTTTTGAAAGGATGATAGTCTAATGACACCCTTCTAAGATTCGAATCTGTGAACTGTGATCAATAGTACTCTGGCGGGACTAGTGAGAACGTTTTATTTTTTACACAATTATGCAAACCTGCTTAATTTGACAGGGGTATCAGTGAGGAATTAAGAAGTACAAAAAGTAATCCAGCCCAGTTTGAGATTTGTAGAGAGATATGTGAGTCAACCCCTGACATTTATGAGCAAGTACACCCCACTCACTCCATTTTAAAATGAAGCAGGGATCCTTCACAATGTACAAAGAAGCATAACCACAACTCATCAGGTATGAAGCATCACCCATGACATGCCAAAAGCAGACTGGGAGGTTTATAGCATAAAATGGATGAATAGAGAAATGAAACTCAGGTCATTACAATCCTAAAACAATTTTGTCATTAACAACTCAGTCACATGCGACTGCTTCTGGGTGTGTTGGTGAATAGACTTTCTGGAACCCCTTCCTCCCCGAGGTGGTAATCAATGAAACTTCTAATGGCATCAAATATTCTAAAAATTGCAATTGTCTTGTGGCTGTAAAATGATGGCCCATTTGTGTCAAAGATATGTAATGAAGTTTGTTCCCAGCTGTAAATTCTTACAACTTGGCTTTTTCCACCATTGTGGTTTTGCCACTCCACTCCATTCATGTGCTCTCAGCGCACACAAGGGTAATACACAAAGAAGTCCCACAATACTTCGACTATTAGAGGCATTCGTGGGCACATCCACCTCCGCACACTAAATTCTGAATACATCATATACGAAAAACCCACCAGCTTTCAGGCACTAGTGGTGGCACTCAATTAAACACAAGATAAAAAACTGAACCTGACAAAAATTGCATCCTTGAATTGCTTTGTGAACAGGACACTGACATGGCTAACTATACTATGCATTACCAACTTGTGGAAATCCCCAACCTCACCCAAAGCAGAGTATGCAGCTTTCAAAAACAAATGCCTGTAGACCATACATTAACACAATTTCTACGCCAAAGTACGACAAGGTAAAGGCAACCACTGATACTGGGGAATAATGCATTGTGCAAGGAGAGACACAATGTTTTTTTTGTCCAAATTAATTTAATTGCACTCTTTCCAGTCACCTGTTATAAAACATTTTTTTAGCAAAGCCTCTCTGAAGAAAACTGGCAGTTTGATTGTCCTTGTGTTGCTCTACTGTACATTGAGGAACAGATGTCGTGGGTGCAAAGGTGTTACATTTCCATACACCCAGACACCTCGTGGGCTCTATAACTTGCCTCTCGAGCCTCTTTCCTGCAGCTGCAGTTAAAAAGCTCTCCCCCCTCTATACCTGACTCCTGCCACTCCGCCTCTCTAGATGGCTAAACTAATTTAGAAACTTTTTTGTGTCTGACAAAAGCAAGAAACCTGATTATTTCCTCACAGACAGTGTCCCTCTCAGCCAGTGTGGCAGGACAGAAACATTTGTATGTGGATACTCAGGAATGGCAGGATGAAGGTTCTGACCTGAATCAATCTGCCTCCCGTTCTTCCTTCACTCTGTCATAGAAAAAATGGAGACATGCCTCTGACCGGAATGCAGTTTACTTGCCCAGAGAAATGGGACGGCCAAGAAATGGGGTTCAGAACCACCAGGAGCAACACTGTCCTCAGCAAAGAAAGAAGAAATGAGGACATTTTAAACCAAATAGTCTTGGGTTGAAGCCTGATTTGCTTCAGGGGATGACACCATCAGTGTTCAACCTCACCGTTCATGTTCAACCTCAGTACCATGTAGACACCCTGACACTCAGACCTCTGTGCACATTCTTTACCCTCATTCTAGCAAATTTGCTGTTTTCACCACACCATATGGCGAAACGTTTTGCGGTCACAAAACTCTTTCCTCTTTCTCGCACACTTTTTAGGTTGAGCCGGGGCAGTGCTTGTGCTGCTCTGGGAGGCATGCTGTATTGAGGTAGGGACTTGAGCCCACATTTTTCATTGGCTTGTGCCATTGTCCACTATAAACTGTGCCTGTTCATTGGCCAAAAGGATTAATAGTCTCTCCTTAGTACCACCTTGGCTCATTTTGTAACCTCCCGTGGCGCACCACCTGTTACGTGTGTTTTTGCTCTGTAGGCTTAAATTATAGCCTACGAGCACTCTTTTTTTAAATAGCTTTGTCTTGCCTGCTGTTGCAGGGAGGACACACTTTTTCCTATACACGTTTTAATATTTTTATAGCAAACATTTGCAATGCAATAGATCTCGCATTTGCGATAGTTTAAGCTATTGGCATTGCAAATTACAATGCCTGTTATTAATCTATTTTAAAAACAGCACGTATAAAAAGGCATTGTCATTTACAACGCCAATAGCTCTATCTCTCATAAATGCGAAACCTATTGCATTGCAAATGCTTGTTCTCTTACTCATGCATGTAGAAGAATTGAGAGAGACCCCTTCAGGAACCAGGGGAATAGGGTACTTATAAACAGTGAAGTTAAACAGTTTCCCTTGGTTAAGTAACTGAGAAAATACGCCCAAATATTGGTCTTGGACACAAAAACAATTTTATATGTAAAATATAGAAATTTTATTAAAACAATTCTTAAAACATATTAAAAACATTCTTATATCATAAAAGAGTTTTTCAACTCATTCACAGTTCATATAGACATCAACAAATACTCGTACTACAATCCAAATAAATTGAAAAAACCTGCCTAAATAAACTAGATTATGCAGTTGAAAGAAAAAAAGGGGGGGAAGAGGGAGACAAACAAAGACATCAACGATTTGTCATACAATTGTGCACATTTAAACCCTCATTGCAACTCAATCCCAGACTCAGCTTTTTTCGTTGTTCTTGGGGCGAGTTAGGTTATTTGATTGTGCAGTGGTAGGCGTCGACGCGTTTCGATGGGCTCTTTTAGTAATATGCCATCTTTTTCAAGACTTTTACATGAATGTCTCTCCTATTTTGGCACTGGATGGTTGCCTCTACACAAAGGTCCTGTTGGTAAATATATTCGAATCAGTAAATAGCATATCACCATAGGCTATCATTTTTTGATTACATCTTATTGGCAGTACGAGCAAAAACGTGTTACATCATTTTGCTATTATGGATACTGTGACTTTTTAATCATTGGCCAACTGATACTCATTTCCATCGCAATGCTCAAGTTTGACATACAATAATTGAGATCTTGCTTGCATTATAGACATTCAGTCCTAACAATATGTGGGCTTCTTTTCGGAACCAGGCCTCCCGGAGTACCCACAGTGACATCAGAGCTTATAGGGTCTGTTGTGGAGAATCCTAGCTAAGGGATGTCAGCCCTTGCTCCCAATTTCTATATCGTGATTTACTGAATAGTTTACCTTATTGCATTATCAATTTATAGTCCATTAGGGTTTATTTCTATTTTCCGATTTTGCATACTCGCATCTATGTCTTCGGCCGAATCTGAAAGGATAGGGAATATCATGTATTAACAGCATGGTCCTGCCTATGCTCACATGTCTAATTTTCAGTCCTCTAAGTTGTTTCTTTACCTGATAGTCTCGTTATCTCTCGCTATCTGGTAGCCCTCATTCAGACGGTGTCAGAATAGAGATAAGGAGATACCTGTCTCCTATGAGATAATAAACAATGGTTTTGTTATTGATTTATTAAAAGAGCGCTAAGTGGACAATCCTATTTTCTATTTATTTTATCAATATACCTTGATTAAAATGCAGTTGTTACGTGGTTCTTAATCTCCTCCACAGCACTAGAGCAGTTCGAACTTCCTCTTTATAATCTAAATGCAATAGATAATATCTCTTAGTGTTTTTGTCATTACATTTGGCTTGATTGCGGGCAGGGGATTTTCTTAACACCTACCTAGTCTTAGGGTGAATTGGTCCTTGGGTCGGGTGGATTGGGGAGACGACTTGTTCTTGTACGTAGTTGTACTGGCGTTTTCTGAAATAGAAATGTGGGCTCCATTAGTTGAATATCCCAATACTAGGGTTTTATCTACCTATCCGCGGGGTTCATTCTCCTTACCTTAAGCTGTGTCGGTCTTTAGTCTACACCCGGATCGCGTACGTTCGCTCTCGTCGATGTCTTCCGAAAAATGTTGATGTTTTGGGTTCTGTTTCTCGGACCCTTTTTAAATGGGTCAGTTGCTCTCCTATTGGATAATTCTTAATTGTTGCAGCTGAATTCAATTTTCTTTATATGAGGAGATTCCTTATGACCTAAGAGCTGCGCACTCGTTTACTTCTGCGTTTCACGCCTCGGTATCATCCCCATTCGCTCTCAGCTCCTCCGTATTCAAGCCTCGTTTTGACTTACAGAGGGGCGTGTCAGGCCTCTTTTTCAAAGGATCTTTCGGGTTTTGTTAAAATTTTTAACTCTAATGGTTTCTTTAACCTATGGCTTTTACTTTTTTGTATTAATATTATGTTATCAAATGGAATCGTTATTTGTTGTGTTTAATGCGGTTTTAATACTCGATCTTTTCTGCTCCCCACACCCAGTGTTCATGCTGTGAGTACACTGCATTGTTATTTTACTGACTTGATATTAGTTTCATCCATTCCTCTCTGGAATTGAGGCCCTTCTCTATAGTGTCTAAATGGCATATATACCATTGTTCTCGTTTTTTTCTTATTGACTCGAGATTGCCACCTCGTCTGCTCACAATTATTTTTTCTAGGATGTACCAGGTGAATTCTTCACAGCCATGGTTACATTCTTGGTAGTGCTGTGTGAGTGGTGCATTTTCTTTCTTGTTTTTAATTGCTGACCTGTGTTCTAGGATTCTGATTCGGAGCTCCCTTCCCGTCTCCCCCACGTAGCCTAAACCACAGGGGCAGATGAGCAGGTAAACTACATTCTTACTTCTACCGTTGATTAGGCGTTTTGACACTAATGTTTTGTCATTAAAGGTCAGTTTCTTGGACACGATACAATTAGGGCAGATGGAACATGACCCACATTTGTGGTTGCCAATTGCCTTTGTATTACCTGTCAAGGTTGTTTGGACAGTAGTCACAGGATTTTTGTATGTCCTTGCTAAAGTATTTTTGATCGTTTCATTTCGCCGGAATGAGAAGAGTGGTTTAGGTAATGGCACAGTCAAACCACTATTGATTATCTTCCAATTCCAGTTAACGATATTTTTGATTTTATTGCTCAGACTTGAGTACTGGCTCACAAAAAAAATCCTATCCTGTACTCTGTTGACTTTCTTTTTGTTCATATCTATCAATTGGTCCCGATCATAGAACCTTGCACGTTTAAGTGATTGTTTTACTAATTTTTTTGGATACCCTCTCTCATGTAGTTTTTTTTCCATGGTCTCTGCATGCTTATAGAAATCAGTTATGTTTGTACAATTGCTCCGTAGTCGCGAAAATTCCCCAAAGGGGATATTGTTTTTTTGGGCTCGCGGATGATTGCTTTGGTATTGTAAGAGGGTATTTTTATCTGTTGGTTTCGTGAAGCGTTCTACTTCGAATTGACCATTTGACTCTTTGAATGTGATGTCCAGGAAATTCACACTACTGTCACTGTAATTGGCCGTAAAGTTCGGATTGCTATCACCTAGGTTTAGCCACTCCAGGAAAGACTCAAGGTCCTCACTAGCACCGTTCCAGATAAAGATGATATCATCGATGAAACGATGCCAGTGGGACACATTTTCAAAAAACGGAGCCAACTCGTTGTATATATGTTTAAGTTCAAATTGGCTGACATTGAGACATGCCAGACTGGGGGCACAAGTGGCCCCCATGCTGGTCCCCTTCACCTGTTTGAATAACTCCTCTCTGAACAAGAAAATGTTATTTTTTAGCATCAGCTCCACACATCCTAAAATGAAGTCCTTGTTGCCTCCCTTCAGGTCTTCATGTTCCAGGTTGGAGGCTAGAACCTCAATGGTGTCATTCTGGGGGATATTCGTGTACAGAGCTTCGATGTCCAAGGTGACCAGAAGCTGGGTCACCTTGTCAAAGCTCTGCCCCTCGAATACCGCAATGGCATGTGCTGTATCCCTCAATTAAGACTCTTGCTTTTGGAAAATTGGCCTCAGAAAAAAATCTGCGTACTTACTCAACGGCTCCAACAATGAGCCCAAACTGCTCACGATAGGTTGCATGGGTGGGTTATTAACATCCTTATGGATTTTTGGCAATCCATATATTGCCGGTGTAATTGGGTTATTATTAAAGAGAAATCTATACTCGTCTTCACAAATCAAATCGTTTTCTCTCACAAAATTTAAGAATGTAGAAACATCCTTTTTAAGCTTTCTTATCATACTGTTTGAAACTGGGATGTAGTGTTCTTTCACATTTAAAAGAGTCCTCATTCACCGTTCGTAGTCTTCACTATTGAGAACTACCATCCCTCCGCCTTTATCGGCGGGTTTTATCGTTATTAAATCGTTTTCTTGCAGTGATTTGAGTGCTAATCTATGGCGTTTTGGTAGATTGTTACACTGTCCTTGCGTATTCTTGAGACTGTTTTTTATTTCGATTTCTACTACCCTTTCAAATAATTCCACATTATTGTCTATTTGCCTCAGATTTGGTGTAAAAACCGATTGTAGTCTAAAACCTGTGACATTGGGTCTTGGTTCGTATTCTCTGTCAGCAAAAAATCTGTTGAGTCTAATTTTTCTAAAAAAGCTTTTTGTGTCTCTTTCCAATTCAAATTTATTGGGGTGAGCGGTTGGAGCAAAACTAAAACCTAATCTCAGTACTTCTTGTTCATCTCTAGATAGGGCCTATTGGAAAGGCTTATGATGGGGAACTCATTCACCTCCAAATCCTGGCATTCCTGGTTTTCAGGTAATTTGGTGTTGTCTGGTATGGAGGTGCATGGTTCCTCATGGGTTCCTGCCGGGGATAATTCCGATAACTTTTTTGGCCCCTGTACGGGCGATTCCCAAAAAAAGATTGAGGTTCATTTTGATAGTTGGAAGCTGATCTTCCTGTGTGTTCGTTTGTATGTTCTTCCTCATCGCTTGACCCAGATGTTTCTGAGAAGGTTACTCTTTTATTATTCCCCCCTCTAGAAAAGATTTGTCTGGGGTACTGGGGCTTCTCCCACCTTTGGTCATTCCTGACAGTGTAATAATCTTTGTTTAGGAACGGGTATACTATTTCTGCACTAAATTTTTCTATATCTTTCCTAAGTTTTGTCGACTTTTTGTTAGTTAAATAGTCTCGATAACCTTCGGTTTCTTGTATTAGTTCTTCCAATTTCTTTTTGGCATCCTCGACTGCTGTATTTGTTTTAATTGCGGCCTCTAACTCATCAATTTGTTTCCGTTCAAATATCATTACATCTTGTGCCGTTTCAATAATGAGGATTAGCCAGTCTTTACTGCATCGATTATCAATGTGAGTTCAGATCTCAAGAAATTTTTTATTGTCTGTGAAGAGACCTGGTTCGTTTCTTATTCGGAGGTCTAATGGTATCACTCCTGCTCTTAAATACCCTGTCAGGAATTCGGCATGCAGTTCTGTTCTTATTAACTTTTTCCTTAAGTTAAGGATCTTAATTAATTCTTCGTGACTGCTTTTACTCGTCATGAGATTACCATCTGACTGTGGATTTTGATTTAATAATTTATTTAGTTGATCCTCTGTAAAGCCAAATGTTTTAAATTTATCCATTTTGGCTTATTCTATATACCCCGATAAGGTGATAGTATAATAGTGGGGAGCCTAGACCTTATCTTCTTACTAGGACCCTGGCTAGAACACTCTCCAGTTCAACAGAACTGTACTTAGAATGTAAAAGAATTGAGAGAGACCCATTCAGGAACCAGGGGAATAGGGTACTTATAAACAGTGAAGTTAAACAGTTTCCCTTGGTTAAGTAACTGAGAAAATACGCCCAAATATTGGTCTTGGACATAAAGCTCAATTAAGCAAAAGCATAAACAAAAACAATTTTATATGTAAAATATAGAAATGTTATTAAAACAATTCTTAAAACATATTAAAAAACATTCTTATATCATAAAAGAATTTTTCAACTCATTCACAGTTCATACAGACATCAACAAATACTCGTACTACAATCCAAATAAATTGAAAAAACCTGCCTAAATAAACTAGATTATGCAGTTGAAAGAAAAAAAGGGGGGAAGAGGGAGACAAACAAAGACATCAACGATTTGTCATGCAGTTGTGCACATTTAAACCCTCATTGCAACTCAATCCCAGACTCAGCTTTTTTCGTTGTTCTTGGGGCGAGTTAGGTTATTTGATTGTGCAGTGGTAGGCAGTGACGCGTTTCGATGGGATGTTTTAGTAATATGCCATATTTTTCAAGACTTTTACATGAATGTCTCTCCTATTTTGGCACTGGATGGTTGCCTCTACACAAAGGTCCTGTTGGTAAATATATTCGAATCAGTAAATAGCATATCACCACAGGCTATCATTTTTTGATTACATCTTATTGGCAGTACAAGCAAAAACCTGATACATCATTTTTCTATTATGGATACTGTGACTTTTTAATGATTGGCCACCTGATACTCATTTCCATCGCAATGCTCAAGTTTGACATACATTAATTGAGATCTTGCTTGCATTATAGACATTCAGTCCTACCAATATGTGGGCTTCTATTCGGAACCATGCCTCCCGGAGTACCCACAGTGACATCAGAGCTTATAGGGTCTGTTGTGGAGAATCCTAGCTAAGGGATGCCAGCCCTTGCTCCCAATTTCTATATCGTAATTTACTGAATAATTTACCTTATTGCATTATCAATTTATAGTCCATTAGGGTTTATTTCTATTTTCCGATTTTGCATACTCGCATCTATGTCTTCGGCCGAATCTGAAAGGATAGGGAATATCATGTATTAACAGCATGGTCCTGCCTATGCTCACATGTCTAATTTTCAGTCCTCTAAGTTGTTTCTTTACCTGATAGTCTTGTTATCTCTCGCTATCTGGTAGCCCTCATTCAGACGGTGTCAGAATAGAGATAAGGAGATACCTGTCTCCTATGAGATAATAAACAATGGTTTTGTTATTGATTTATTAAAAGAGCGCTAAGTGGACAATCCTGTTTCCTATTTATTTTATCAATATACCTTGATTAAAATGCAGTTGTTACGTGGTTCTTAATCTTCTCCACAGCACTAGAGCAGTTCGAACTTCCTCTTTATAATCTAAATGCAATACATAATATCTCTTAGTGTTTTTGTCATTACATTTGGCTTGATTGCGGGCAGGGGATTTTCTTAACACCTACCTAGTCTTAGGGTGAATTGGTCCTTGGGTCGGGTGGATTGGGGAGACGACTTGTTCTTGTACGTAGTTGTACTGGCGTTTTCTGAAATAGAAATGTGGGCTCCATTAGTTGAATATCCCACTACTAGGGTTTTATCTACCTATTCGCGGGGTTCATTCTCCTTACCTTAAGCTGTGTCGGTCTTTAGTCTACACCCGGATCACGTACTTTCGCTCTCGTCGATGTCTTCCAAAAAATGTTGATGTTTTGGGTTCTGTTTCTCTGACCCTTTTTAAATGGGTCAGTTGCTCTCCTATTGGATAATTCTTAATTGTTGCAGCTGAATTCAATTTTCTTTATATGAGGAGATTCCTTATGACCTAAGAGCTGCGCACTAGTTTACTTCTGCGTTTCACGCCTCGGTATCATCCCCATTCGCTCTCAGCTCCTCCGTATTCAAGCCTCGTTTTGACTTACAGAGGGGCGTGTCAGGCCTCTTTTTCAAAGGATCTTTCGGGTTTTGTTAAAATTTTTAACTCTAATGGTTTCTTTAACCTATGGCTTTTACTTTTTTGTATTAATATTATGTGATCAAATGGAATCGTTATTTGTTGTGTTTAATGCGGTTTTAATACTCGATCTTTTCTGCTCCTCACACCCAGTGTTCATGCTGTGAGTACACTGCATTGTTCTTTTACTGACTTGATATTAGTTTCATCCATTCCTCTCTGGAATTGAGGCCCTTCTCTATAGTGTCTAAATGGCATATATACCATTGTTCTCGTTTTTTACTTATTGACTCGAGATTGCTACCTCGTCTGCTCACAATTATTTACTTCTACAGTTGTTTAGGCTTTTTGACACTAATGTTTTGTCATTAAAGGTCAGTTTCTTGGACACGATACAATTAGGGCAGATGGAACATGACCCACATTTGTGGTTGCCAATTGCCTTTGTATTACCTGTCAAGGTTGTTTGGACAGTAGTCACAGGATTGTATGTCCCTACTAAAGTATTTTTGATCGTTTTATTTCGCCGTCATGAGAAGAGTGGTTTAGGTAATGGTACGGTCAAACCACTATTGATTATCTTCCAATTCCGGTTAACGATATTTTTGATTGTATTGCTCAGACTTGAGTAGTGGCTCACAAAAACAATCCTATCTTGTACTCTGTTGACTTTCTTTTTGTTCATATCTAGCAATTGGTCCCGATCATAGAACCTTGCACTTTTAAGTGATTGTTTTACTAATTTTTTTGGACACCCTCTCTCATGTAGTTTTTTTTTCCATGGTCTCTGCATGCTTATAGAAATCAGTTATGTTTGTACAATTGCTCCGTAGTCGCAAATATTCCCCAAAGGGGATATTGTTTTTTTGGGCTCGCGGATGATTGCTTTGGTATTGTAAGAGGGTATTTTTATCTGTTGGTTTCGTGAAGAGTTCTACTTCGAATTGACCATTTGACTCTTTGATTTTGATGTCCAGGAAATTCACACCACTGTCACTGTAATTGGCCGTAAAGTTCAGATTGCTATCACCTAGGTTTAGCCACTCCAGGAAAGACTCAAGGTCCTCACTAGCACCGTTCCAGATAAAGATGATATCATCGATGAAACAATGCCAGTGGGAAACATTTTCAAAAAACGGCGCCAACTCGTTGTATATATGTTTAAGTTCAAATTGGCTGACATAGAGACTTGCCAGACTGGGGGAACAAGTGGCCCCCATGCTGGTCCCCTTCACCTGTTTGAATAACTCCTCTCTGAACAAGAAAATGTTATTTTTTAGCACCAGCTTCACACATCCGAAAATGAAGTCCTTGTTGCCTCCCTTCAGGTCTTCATGTTCTAGGATGGAGGCTAGAACCTCAATGGTGTCATTCTGGGGGATATCCGTGTACAGAGCTTCGATGTCCAAGGTGACCAGAAGCTGGGTCACCTTGTCGAAGCTCTGCCCCTCGAATACCGCAATGGCATGTGCTGTATCCCTCAAGTATGACTCTTGCTTTTGGACAATTGGCCTCAGAAAAAAATCTGCGTACTTACTCAAAGGCTCCAACAATGAGCCCAAACTGCTCACGATAGGTCGCATGGGTGGGTTATTAACATCCTTATGGATTTTTGGCAATCCATATATTGCCGGTGTAATTGGGTTATTATTAAAGAGAAATCTATACTCGTCTTCTCAAATCAAATCGTTTTCTCTCCCAAAATTTAAGAATGTAGAAACATCCTTTTTAAGCTTTGTTATCATATTGTTTGAAACTGGGATGTAGTGTTCTTTCACATTTAAAAGTGTCCTCATTCGCCGTTCGTAGTCTTCACTTTTGAGAACTACCACCCCTCCGCCTTTGTCGGCAGGTTTTATCGTTATAAAATTGTTTTCTTGCAGTGATTTGAGAGCTAATCTATGGCGTTTTGGTATTTTTTTACACTGTCCTTGCGTATTCTTGAGACTGTTTTTATTTCAATTTCTACTATCCTTTCAAATTATTCCACATTATTGTCTGTTTGGCTCAGATTTGGTGAAAAAACCGATTGTAGTCTAAAACCTGTGACACTGGGTCTTGGTTCGTATTCTCTGTCAGCAAAAAATCTGTTGAGTCTAATTTTTCTAAAAAAGCTTTTTGTGTCTCTTTCCAATTCAAATTTATTGGGGTGAGTGGTTGGAGCAAAACTAAAACTTAATCTCAGTACTTCTTGTTCATCTCTAGATAGGGCCCTATCGGAAAGGTTTATGATGTGGAACTCTTTCACCTCCAAATCCTGGCATTCCTGGTTTTCAGGTAATTTGGTGTTGTCTGGTTTGGAGGTGCATGGTTCCTCATGGGTTCCTGCCGGGGATAATTCCGATAACTTTTTTGGCCCCTGTACGGGCGATTCCCTAAAAAAGATTGAGGTTCATTTTGATAGTTGGAAGCTGATCTCCCTGTGTGTTCGTTTGTATGTTCTTCCTCATCGCTTGACCCAGATGTTTCTGAGAAGGTTACTCTTTTATTATTCCCCCCTCTAGAAAAGATTTGTCTGGGGTACTGGGGCTTCTCCCACCTTTGGTCATTCCTGACAGTGTAATAATCTTTGTTTAGGAACGGGTATACTATTTCTGCACAAAATTTTTCTATATCTTTCCTAAGTTTTGTCGACTTTTTGTTAGTTAAATAGTCTCGATAACCTTCGGTTTCTTGTATTAGTTCTTCTAATTTCTTTTTGGCATCCTCGACTGCTGTATTTGTTTTAATTGCGGCCTCTAACTCATTAATTTGTTTCCGTTCAAACATCATTACATCTTGTGCCGTTTCAATAATGAGGATTAGCCAGTCTCTACTGCATCGATTAGCAATGTGAGTCCAGATCTCAAGAAATTTTTTATTGTCTGTGAAGAGACCTGGTTCGTTTCTTATTCGGAGGTCTAATGGTATCACTCCTGCTCTTAAATACCCTGTCAGGAATTCGGCATGCAGTTCTGTTCTTATTAACTTTTTCCTTAAGTTAAAGATCTTAATTAATTCTTCGTGACTGCTTTTACTCGTTACGAGATTACCACCTGACTGTGGATTTTGATTTAATAATTTATTTAGTTGATCCTATGTAAAGCCAAATGTTTTAAATATATCCATTTTGGCTTATTCTACACACCCCGATAAGGTGATAGTATAATAGTGGGGAGCCTAGACCTTATCTTGTTACTAGGACCCTGGCTAGAACACTCTCCAGTTCAACAGAACTGTACTTAGAATGTAGAAGAATTGAGAGAGACCCCTTCAGGAACCAGGGGAATAGAGTACTTATAAACAGTGAAGTTAAACAGTTTCCCTTGGTTAAGTAACTGAGAAAATACGCCCAAATATTGGTCTTGGACATAAAGCGCAATTAAGCAAAAGCATAAACAAAAACAATTTTATATGTAAAATATAGAAATTTTATTAAAACAATTCTTAAAACATATTAAAAAACATTCTTATATCATAAAAAAGTTTTTCAACTCATTCACAGTTCATATAGACATCAACAAATACTCGTACTACAATCCAAATAAATTGAAAAAACCTGCCTAAATAAACTAGATTATGCAGTTGAAAGAAAAAAAGGGGGGAAGAGGGAGACAAACAAAGACATCAACGATTTGTCATACAGTTGTGCACATTTAAACCCTCATTGCAACTCAATCCCAGACTCGGCTTTTTTCGTTGTTCTTGGGGCGAGTTAGGTTATTTGATTGTGCAGTGGTAAGCGTTGACGCGTTTCCATGGGCTCTTTTAGTAATATGCCATCTTTTTCAAGACTTTTACATGAATGTCTCTCCTATTTTGGCACTGGATGGTTGCCTCTACACAAAGGTCCTGTTGGTAAATATATTCGAATCAGTAAATAGCATATCACCACAGGCTATCATTTTTTGATTACATCTTATTGGCAGTACGAGCAAAAACCTGTTACATCATTTTGCTATTATGGATTCTGTGACTTTTTAATCATTGGCCACCTGATACTCATTTCCATCGCAATGCTCAAGTTTGACATACATTAATTGAGATCTTGCTTGCATTATAGACTATCAGTCCTACCAATATGTGGGCTTCTATTTGGAACCATGCCTCCCGGAGAACCCACAGTTACATCAGAGCTCATAGGGTCTGTTGTGGAGAATCCTAGCTAAGAGATGCCAGCCCTTGCTCCCAATTTCTATATCGTAATTTACTGAATAATTTACCTTATTGCATTATCAATTTATAGTCCATTAGGGTTTATTTCTATTGCATACTCGCATCTATGTCTTCGGCCGAATCTGAAAGGATAGGGAATATCATGTATTAAAAGCATGGTCCTGCCTATGCTCACATGTCTAATTTTCAGTCCGCTAAGTTGTTTCTTTACCTGATAGTCTTGTTATCTCTCGCTATCTGGTAGCCCTTATTCAGACTGTGTCAGAATAGAGATAAGGAGATACCTGTCTCCTATGAGACAATAAACAATGGTTTTTTTTATCGATTTATTAAAAGAGCGCTAAGTCGACAATCCTGTTTCAATGCAGTTGTTACGTGGTTCTTAATCTTCTCCACGGCACTAGAGCAGTTCGAACTTCCTCTTTATAATCTAAATGCAATAAATAATATCTCTTAGTGTTTTTGTCATTACATTTGGCTTGATTGCGGGCAGGGGATTTTCTTAACACCTACCTAGTCTTAGGGTGAATTGGTCCTTGGGTCGGGTGGATTGGGGAGACGCCTTGTTCTTGTACGTAGTTGTACTGGCGTTTTCTGAAATAGAACTGTGGGCTCCATTAGTTGAATATCCCACTGCTAGGGTTTTATCTACCTATCCGCGGGGTTCATTCTCCTTACCTTAAGCTGTGTCGGTCTTTAGTCTACACCCGGATCCCGTACGTTCGCTCTAGTCGATGTCTTCCGAAAAATGTTGATGTTTTCGGTTCTGTTTCTCTGACCCTTTTTAAATGGGTCAGTTGCCCTCCTATTGGATAATCCTTAATTGTTGCAGCTGAATTAAATTTTCTTTATATGAGGAGAGTCCTTATGACCTAAGAGCCGCCCACTCGTTTATTTCCGCGTTTCACTCCTCGGTATCATCCCCATTCGCTCTCAGCTCCTCCGTATTCAAGCCTCGTTTTGACTAACAGAGGCACGTGTCAGGCCTCTTTTTCAAAGGATCTTTTGGGTTTTGTTAAAATTTTTAAATCTAATGGTTTCTTTAACCTATGGCTTTTACTTTTTTGTATTAATATTATGTTATCAGATGGAATCGTTATTTGTTGTGTTTAATGCGGTTTTAATACTCGATCTTTTCTGCTCCTCACACCCAGTGTTCATGCTGTGAGTACACTGCATTGTTCTTTTACTGACTTGGTATTAGTTTCATCCATTCCTCTCTGGAATTGAGGCCCTTCTCTATAGTGTCTAAATGGCATATATACCATTGTTCTCGTTTTTTTCTTATTGACTCGAGATTGCCACCTCGTCTGCTCACAATTATTTATTCTAGGATGTAACAGGTGAATTCTACACAGCCATGGTTACATTCTTGGTAGTGCTGTGTGAGTGGTGCATTTTCTTTCTTGTTTTTAATTGCTGACCTGTGTTCTAGGAGTCTGATTCGGAGTTCCCTGCCCGTCTCCCTCACGTAGCCTAAACCACAGGGGCAGATGAGCAGGTAAACTACATTCTTACTTCTACAGTTGTTTAGGCTTCTTGACACTAATGTTTTGTCATTAAAGGTCAGTTTCCTGGACACCATACAATTAGGGCAGATGGAACATGACCCACATTTGTAGTTGCCAATTGCCTTTGTATTACCTGTCAAGGTTGTTTGGACAGTAGTCACAGGATTTTTGTATGTCCTTACTAAAGTATTTTTGATCGTTTTATTTCGCCGGAATGAGAAGAGTGGTTTAGGTAATGGTACAGTCAAACCACTATTGATTATCTTCCAATTTCGGTTAACAATATTTTTGATTTTATTGCTCAGACTTGAGTACTGGCTCACAAAAACAATCCTATCTTGTACTCTGTTGACTTTCTTTTTGTTCATATCTAGCAATTGGTCCCGATCATAGAACCTTGCACGTTTAAGTGATTGTTTTACAAATTTTTTTGGATACCCTCTCTCATGTAGTTTTTTTTCCATGGTCTCTGCATGCTTATAGAAATCAGTTATGTTTGTACAATTGCTCCGTAGTCGCAAATATTCCCCAAAGGGGATATTGTTTTTTTGGGCTCGTGGATGATTGCTTTGGTATTGTAAGAGGGTATTTTTATCTGTTGGTTTCGTGAAGAGTTCTACTTCGAATTGACCATTTGACTCTTTGATTTTGATGTCCAGGAAATTCACACTACTGTCACTGTAATTGGCCGTAAAGTTCAGATTGCTATCACCTAGGTTTAGCCACTCCAGGAAAGACTCAAGGTCCTCACTAGCACCGTTCCAGATAAAGATGATATCATCGATGAAACAATGCCAGTGGGAAACATTTTCAAAAAACGGCGCCAACTCGTTGTATATATGTTTAAGTTCAAATTGGCTGACATAGAGACTTGCCAGACTGGGGGAACAAGTGGCCCCCATGCTGGTCCCCTTCACCTGTTTGAATAACTCCTCTCTGAACAAGAAAATGGTATTTTTTAGCACCAGCTTCACACATCTGAAAATGAAGTCCTTGTTGCCTCCCTTCAGGTCTTCATGTTCTAGGATGGAGGCTAGAACCTCAATGGTGTCATTCTGGGGGATATCCGTGTACAGAGCTTCGATGTCCAAGGTGACCAGAAGCTGGGTCACCTTGTCGAAGCTCTGCCCCTCGAATACCGCAATGGCATGTGCGGTATCCCTCAAGTATGACTCTTGCTTTTGGACAATTGGCCTCAGAAAAAAATCTGCGTACTTACTCAAAGGCTCCAACAATGAGCCCAAACTGCTCACGATACGTCGCATGGGTGGGTTATTAACATCCTTATGGATTTTTGGCAATCCATATATTGCCGGTGTAATTGGGTTATTATTAAAGAGAAATCTATACTCGTCTTCACAAATCAAATCGTTTTCTCTCCCAAAATTTAAGAATGTAGAAACATCCTTTTTAAGCTTTGTTATCATATTGTTTGAAACTGGGATGTAGTGTTCTTTCACTTTTAAAAGAGTCCTCATTCGCCGTTCGTAGTCTTCACTATTGAGAACTACCACCCCTCCGCCTTTGTCGGCGGGTTTTATCGTTATAAAATCGTTTTCTTGCAGTGATTTGAGTGCTAATCTATGGCGTTTTGGTAGATTGTTACACTGTCCTTGCGTATTCTTGAGACTGTTTTTTATTTCAATTTCTACTACCCTTTCAAATAATTCCACATTATTGTCTGTTTGGCTCAGATTTGGTGTAAAAACCGATTGTAGTCTAAAACTTGTGACACTGGGTCTTGGTTCGTATTCTCTGTCAGCAAAAAATCTGTTGAGTCTAATTTTTCTAAAAAAGCTTTTTGTGTCTCTTTCCAATTCAAATTTATTGGGGTGAGCGGTTGGAGCAAAACTAAAACCTAATCTCAGTACTTCTTGTTCATCTCTAGATAGGGCCCTATCGGAAAGGTTTATGATGTGGAACTCATTCACCTCCAAATCCTGGCATTCCTGGTTTTCAGGTAATTTGGTGTTGTCTGGTTTGGAGGTGCATGGTTCCATATGGGTTCCTGCCGGGGATAATTCCGATAACTTTTTTGGCCCCTGTACGGGCGATTCCCTAAAAAAGATTGAGGTTCATTTTGATAGTTGGAAGCTGATCTCCCTGTGTGTTTGTTTGTATGTTCTTCCTCATCGCTTGACCCAGATGTTTCTGAGAAGGTTACTCTTTTATTATTCCCCCCTCTAGAAAAGATTTGTCTGGGGTACTGGGGCTTCTCCCACCTTTGGTCATTCCTGACAGTGTAATAATCTTTGTTTAGGAACGGGTATACTATTTCTGCACTACATTTTTCTATATCTTTCCTAAGTTTTGTCGATTTTTTGTTAGTTAAATAGTCTCGATAACCTTCGGTTTTTTTTATTAGTTCTTCTAATTTCTTTTTGGCATCCTCGACTGCTGTATTTGTTTTAATTGCGGCCTCTAACTCATCAATTTGTTTCCGTTCAAATATCATTACATCTTGTGCCGTTTCAATAATGAGGATTAGCCAGTCTCTACTGCATCGATTAGCAATGTGAGTCCAGATCTCAAGAAATGTTTTATTGTCTGTGAAGAGACCTGGTTCGTTTCTTATTCAGAGGTCTAATGGTATCACTCCTGCTCTTAAATACCCTGTCAGGAATTCGGCATGCAGTTCTGTTCTTATTAACCTTTTCCTTAAGTTAAGGATCTTAATTAATTCTTCGTGACTGCTTTTACTCGTCACGAGATTACCACCTGACTGTGGATTTTGATTTAATAATTTATTTAGTTGATCCTATGTAAAGCCAAATGTTTTAAATATATCAATTTGGGCTTATTCTACACACCCCGATAAGGTGATAGTATAATAGTGGGGAGCCTAGACCTTATCTTGTTACTAGGACCCTGGCTAGAACACTCTCCAGTTCAACAGAACTGTACTTAGAATGTAGAAGAATTGAGAGAGATCCCTTCAGGAACCAGGGGAATAGGGTACTTATAAACAGTGAAGTTAAACAGTTTCCCTTGGTTAAGTAACTGAGAAAATACGCCCAAATATTGGTCTTGGACATAAAGCGCAATTAAGCAAAAGCATAAACAAAAACAATTTTATATGTAAAATATAGAAATTTTATTAAAACAATTCTTAAAACATATTAAAAAACATTCTTATATCATAAAAGAGTTTTTCAACTCATTCACAGTTCATATAGACATCAACAAATACTCGTACTACAATCCAAATAAATTGAAAAAACCTGCCTAAATAAACTAGATTATGCAGTTGAAAGAAAAAAAGGGGGGAAGAGGGAGACAAACAAAGACATCAACGATTTGTCATATAGTTGTGCACATTTAAACCCTCATTGCAACTCAATCCCAGACTCGGCTTTTTTCGTTGTTCTTGGGGCGAGTTAGGTTATTTGATTGTGCAGTGGTAGGCAGTGACGCGTTTCGATGGGATGTTTTATTAATATGCCATCTTTTTCAAGACTTTTACATGAATGTCTCTCCTATTTTGGCACTGGATGGTTGCCTCTACACAAAGGTCCTGTTGGTAAATATAATCGAATCAGTAAATAGCATATCACCACAGGCTATCATTTTTTGATTACATCTTATTGGCAGTACGAGCAAAAACCTGTTACATCATTTTGCTATTATGGATACTGTGACTTTTTAATCATTGGCCACCTGATACTCATTTCCATCGCAATGCTCAAGTTTGACATACATTAATTGAGATCTTGCTTGCATTATAGACTATCAGTCCTACCAATATGTGGGCTTCTATTCAGAACCATGCCTCCCGGAGAACCCACAGTTACATCAGAGCTCATAGGGTCTGTTGTGAAGAATCCTAGCTAAGGGATGCAAGCCCTTGCTCCCAATTTCTATATCGTAATTTACTGAATAATTTACCTTATTGCATTATCAATTTATAGTCCATTAGGGTTTATTTCTATTTTCCGATTTTGCATACTCGCATCTATGTCTTCGGCCGAATCTGAAAGGATAGGGAATATCATGTATTAACAGCATGGTCCTGCCTATGCTCACATGTCTAATTTTCAGTCCGCTAAGTTGTTTCTTTACCTGATAGTCTTGTTATCTCTCGCTATCTGGTAGCCCTTATTCAGACGGTGTCAGAATAGAGATAAGGAGATACCTGTCTCCTATGAGATAATAAACAATGGTTTTGTTATCGATTTATTAAAAGAGCGCTAAGTGGACAATCCTGTTTCCTATTTATTTTATCAATATACCTTGATTAAAATGCAGTTGTTACGTGGTTCTTAATCTTCTCCACGGCAATAGAGCAGTTCGAACTTCCTCTTTATAATCTAAATGCAATAAATAATATCTCTTAGTGTTTTTGTCATTACATTTGGCTTGATTGCGGGCAGGGGATTTTCTTAACACCTGCCTAGTCTTAGGGTGAATTGGTCCTTGGGTCGGGTGGATTGGGGAGACGCCTTGTTCTTGTACGTAGTTGTACTGGCGTTTTCTGAAATAGAAATGTGGGCCCCATTAGTTGAATATCCCACTACTGGGGTTTTATCTACCTATCCGCGGGGTTCATTCTCCTTACCTTAAGCTGTGTCGGTCTTTAGTCTACACCCGGATCCAGTACGTTTGCTCTAGTCGATGTCTTCCGAAAAATGTTGATGTTTTCGGTTCTGTTTCTCTGACCCTTTTTAAATGGGTCAGTTGCCCTCCTATTGGATAATCCTTAATTGTTGCAGCTGAATTAAGTTTTCTTTATATGAGGAGAGTCCTTATGACCTAAGAGCCGCCCACTCATTTATTTCCGCGTTTCACGCCTCGGTATCATCCCCATTCGCTCTCAGCTCCTCCGTATTCAAGCCTCGTTTTGACTAACAGAGGCACGTGTCAGGCCTATTTTTCAAAGGATCTTTTGGGTTTTGTTAAAATGTTTAAATCTAATGGTTTCTTTAACCTATGGCTTTTACTTTTTTGTATTAATATTATGTTATCAGATGGAATCGTTATTTGTTGTGTTTAATGCGGTTTTAATACTCGATCTTTTCTGCTCCTCACACCCAGTGTTCATGCTGTGAGTACACTGCATTGTTCTTTTACTGACTTGGTATTAGTTTCATCCATTCCTCTCTGGAATTGAGGCCCTTCTCTATAGTGTCTAAATGGCATATATACCATTGTTCTCGTTTTTTTCTTATTGACTCGAGATTGCCACCTCGTCTGCTCACAATTATTTATTCTAGGATGTAACAGGTGAATTCTTCACAGCCATGGTTACATTCTTGGTAGTGCTGTGTGAGTGGTGCATTTTCTTTCTTGTTTTTAATTGCTGACCTGTGTTCTAGGAGTCTGATTCGGAGCTCCCTGCCCGTCTCCCTCACGTAGCCTAAACCACAGGGGCAGATGAGCAGGTAAACTACATTCTTACTTCCACAGTTGTTTAGGCTTCTTGACACTAATGTTTTGTCATTAAAGGTCAGTTTCCTGGACACCATACAATTAGGGCAGATGGATCATGACCCACATTTGTGGTTGCCAATTGCCTTTGTATTACCTGTCAAGGTTGTTTGGACAGTAGTCACAGGATTTTTGTATGTCCTTACTAAAGTATTTTTGATCGTTTTATTTCGCCGGAATGAGAAGAGTGGTTTAGGTAATGGTACAGTCAAACCACTATTGATTATCTTCCAATTTCGGTTAACAATATTTTTTATTTTATTGCTCAGACTTGAGTACTGGCTCACAAAAACAATCCTATCTTGTACTCTGTTGACTTTCTTTTTGTTCATATCTAGCAATTGGTCCCGATCATAGAACCTTGCACGTTTAAGTGATTGTTTTACTAATTTTTTTGGATACCCTCTCTCATGTATTTTTTTTCCATGGTCTCTGCATGCTTATAGAAATCAGTTATGTTTGTACAATTGCTCCGTAGTCGCAAATATTCCCCAAAGGGGATATTGTTTTTTTGGGCTCGTGGATGATTGCTTTGGTATTGTAAGAGGGTATTTTTATCTGTTGGTTTCGTGAAGAGTTCTACTTCGAATTGACCATTTGACTCTTTAATTTTGATGTCCAGGAAATTCACACTACTGTCACTGTAATTGGCCGTAAAGTTCAGATTGCTATCACCTAGGTTTAGCCACTCCAGGAAAGACTCAAGGTCCTCACTAGCACCGTTCCAGATAAAGATGATATCATCGATGAAACAATGCCAGTGGGAAACATTTTCAAAAAACGGCGGCAACTCGTTGTATATATGTTTAAGTTCAAATTGGCTGACATAGAGACTTAGTAAACAAAATGATTGTGCAGAGTTCCCAGAGGGAGACAAAAGAGTGGCTCAAGCTAACCTTTCTCTCACTGGTCAAGACAGGGAAAGTGCATGGTGTGAACCCTTATCGGAAATTTAGGATACCTCACACAAGTTACCGGTTGGACGACTACTGTCATCCCATCCGATGACCGTCCAGCGTCATCATTGGTATCCTGCTCCTACGGCAGGCTGGCGGTGCAATGCCCGTCGGGCAGCCCGGAGGGCTGCACTTTGGTGGAGATCTTTTATTCCTTGCCAACGGGTGTGTGAATGTGAAGGGCCTAAACAAAGTGCAATTGTGAGCGTGAGTGTGATCTAAAAAAAGTCAGTAGAGTCCATTAGACAATTTTAATAGTGTGGCTCACTGCTTTGTTAAAAAGGAATTAAGGGGTATTAAGGAGTGATGGGTTATCTGATCAATCCTTATTCAACCCTTAGTGTAAGTGTGGTCAACATGTTTCTTGCCTGAAAGGCAATTCATCAGGACCTTTGATGCTCATATAATTGCTTACGGTCCCTCTGGGGTCAGAGGAATCGATGATACGACCTGAATAGTGTCGCAGAATTATTGTTTTCTTTATGGACCTCCCGGGAACTAGGAAGGAAACAAACAGGTGGTTACTAACATTGCTGTCTCTGTGGCCCGGTTACATCATATGGTACCAGCAGAGAGGTGACATTGAGTGGTGACGGGATGTGAAAGATAGACAAGCCCCGTCAGTGTATGGTGTGTCCGTGAGAGAGAGAAAGTGATGTTTTTGAGACAGAACGAGGAAATCCTGCGTCCTGTGAGTGGCAAGCATGCTCAGATTGTGGCATGCCTCATGGTGATTACATATATCACGTATGATCGACAAACCAAGTGTGGTGTGCCAGTTACACTATTAATAATGAGTGTTTCGAACCCTCCAGCAATCAAGTGAAGTGAAGGGCATTTGTCAAGGAAGACACATTTAGTAATTGGCTAGAAAACCGCAAAAGCTGGGACCGTTTGACACTCTGTGAAATACGCGGTGATGACTAATACCGGTATGGGTTACATAATTAGCGTAAAAAAACTCATGCTCGCCGGGTGGGAGTCGGTACAGACAATACACTTACCCGCTATTCCCGTTTCTAGATCCCCAAGGCTGACCTGGTGGGGCCAGTAACAAGTGAGGAGAACCTGCAAACAAAATCAGATGTAGCGCGAGGCAAAGTGATTATTTGGGTGGCGCCGCTTACCGTAGGCTGAAATGCTGTTTAGGAGACCAGCCGCCGAGAGCACAGCTTAGCGCTCGCCGACATAGAGACTTGCCAGACTGGGGGAACAAGTGGCCCCCATGCTGGTCCCCTTCACCTGTTTGAATAACTCCTCTCTGAACAAGAAAATGGTATTTTTTAGCACCAGCTTCACACATCTGAAAATGAAGTCCTTGTTGCCTCCCTTCAGGTCTTCATGTTCTAGGATGGAGGCTAGAACCTCAATGGTGTCATTCTGGGGGATATCCGTGTACAGAGCTTCGATGTCCAAGGTGACCAGAAGCTGGGTCATCTTGTCGAAGCTCTGCCCCTCGAATACCGCAATGGCATGTGCTGTATCCCTCAAGTATGACTCTTGCTTTTGGACAATTGGCCTCAGAAAAAAATCTGTGTACTTACTCAAAGGCTCCAACAATGAGCCCAAACTGCTCACGATACGTCGCATGGGTGGGTTATTAACATCCTTATGGATTTTTGGCAATCCATATATTGCCGGTGTAATTGGGTTATTATTAAAGAGAAATCTATACTTGTCTTCTCAAATCAAATCGTTTTCTCTCCCAAAAGTTAAGAATGTAGAAACATCCTTTTTAAGCTTTGTTATCATATTGTTTGAAACTGAGATGTAGTGTTCTTTCACTTTTAAAAGAGTCCTCATTCGCCGTTCGTAGTCTTCACTATTGAGAACTACCACCCCTCCGCCTTTGTCGGCGGGTTTTATCGTTATGAAATCGTTTTCTTGCAGTGATTTGAGTGCTAATCTATGGCGTTTTGGTAGATTGTTACACTGTCCTTGCGTATTCTTGAGACTGTTTTTTATTTCAATTTCTACTACCCTTTCAAATAATTCCACATTATTGTCTGTTTGGCTCAGATTTGATGTAAAAACCGATTGTAGTCTAAAACCTGTGACACTGGGTCTTGGTTCGTATTCTCTGTCAGCAAAAAATTCTGTTGAGTCTAATTTTTCTAAAAAAGCTTTTTGTGTCTCTTTCCAATTCAAATTTATTGGGGTGAGCGGTTGGAGCAAAACTAAAACCTAATCTCAGTACTTCTTGTTCATCTCTAGATAGGGCCCTATCGGAAAGGTTTATGATGTGGAACTCATTCACCTCCAAATCCTGGCATTCCTGGTTTTCAGGTAATTTGGTGTTGTCTGGTTTGGAGGTGCATGGTTCCTCATGGGTTCCTGCCGGGGATAATTCCGATAACTTTTTTGGCCCCTGTACGGGCGATTCCCTAAAAAAGATTGAGCGTTCATTTTGATAGTTGGAAGCTGATCTCCCTGTGTGTTCGTTTGTATGTTCTTCCTCATCGCTTGACCCAGATGTTTCTGAGAAGGTTACTCTTTTATTATTCCCCCCTCTAGAAAAGATTTGTCTGGGGTACTAGGGCTTCTCCCACCTTTGGTCATTCCTGACAGTGTAATAATCTTTGTTTAGGAACAGGTATACTATTTCTGCACAAAATTTTTCTATATCTTTCCTAAGTTTTGTCGACTTTTTGTTAGTTAAATAGTCTCGATAACCTTCGGTTTCTTGTATTAGTTCTTCTAATTTCTTTTTGGCATCCTCGACTGCTGTATTTGTTTTAATTGCGGCCTCTAACTCATCAATTTGTTTCCATTCAAACATCATTACATCTTGTGCCGTTTCAATAATGAGGATTAGCCAGTCTCTACTGCATCGATTAGCAATGTGAGTCCAGATCTCAAGAAATGTTTTATTGTCTGTGAAGAGACCTGGTTCGTTTCTTATTCAGAGGTCTAATGGTATCACTCCTGCTCTTAAATACCCTGTCAGGAATTCGGCATGCAGTTCTGTTCTTATTAACCTTTTCCTTAAGTTAAGGATCTTAATTAATTCTTCGTGACTGCTTTTACTCGTCACAAGATTACCACCTGACTGTGGATTTTGATTTAATAATTTATTTAGTTGATCCTATGTAAAGCCAAATGTTTTAAATATATCAATTTGGGCTTATTCTACACACCCCGATAAGGTGATAGTATAATAGTGGGGAGCCTAGACCTTATCTTGTTACTAGGACCCTGGCTAGAACACTCTCCAGTTCAACAGAACTGTACTTAGAATGTAGAAGAATTGAGAGAGATCCCTTCAGGAACCAGGGGAATAGGGTACTTATAAACAGTGAAGTTAAACAGTTTCCCTTGGTTAAGTAACTGAGAAAATACGCCCAAATATTGGTCTTGGACATAAAGCGCAATTAAGCAAAAGCATAAACAAAAACAATTTTATATGTAAAATATAGAAATTTTATTAAAACAATTCTTAAAACATATTAAAAAACATTCTTATATCATAAAAGAGTTTTTCAACTCATTCACAGTTCATATAGACATCAACAAATACTCGTACTACAATCCAAATAAATTGAAAAAACCTGCCTAAATAAACTAGATTATGCAGTTGAAAGAAAAAAAGGGGGGAAGAGGGAGACAAACAAAGACATCAACGATTTGTCATATAGTTGTGCACATTTAAACCCTCATTGCAACTCAATCCCAGACTCGGCTTTTTTCGTTGTTCTTGGGGCGAGTTAGGTTATTTGATTGTGCAGTGGTAGGCAGTGACGCGTTTCGATGGGATGTTTTAGTAATATGCCATCTTTTTCAAGACTTTTACATGAATGTCTCTCCTATTTTGGCACTGGATGGTTGCCTCTACACAAAGGTCCTGTTGGTAAATATATTCGAATCAGTAAATAGCATATCACCACAGGCTATCATTTTTTGATTACATCTTATTGGCAGTACGAGCAAAAACCTGTTACATCATTTTGCTATTATGGATACTGTGACTTTTTAATCATTGGCAACCTGATACTCATTTCCATCGCAATGCTCAAGTTTGACATACATTAATTGAGATCTTGCTTGCATTATAGACTATCAGTCCTACCAATATGTGGGCTTCTATTCGGAACCATGCCTCCCGGAGAACCCACAGTTACATCAGAGCTCATAGGGTCTGTTGTGGAGAATCCTAGCTAAGAGATGCCAGCCCTTGCTCCCAATTTCTATATCGTAATTTACTGAATAATTTACCTTATTGCATTATCAATTTATAGTCCATTAGGGTTTATTTCTATTTTCCGATTTTGCATACTCGCATCTATGTCTTCGGCCGAATCTGAAAGGATAGGGAATATCATGTATTAACAGCATGGTCCTGCCTATGCTCACATGTCTAATTTTCAGTCCGCTAAGTTGTTTCTTTACCTGATAGTCTTGTTATCTCTCGCTATCTGATAGCCCTTATTCAGACGGTGTCAGAATAGAGATAAGGAGATACCTGTCTCCTATGAGATAATAAACAATGGTTTTGTTATCGATTTATTAAAAGAGCGCTAAGTGGACAATCCTGTTTCCTATTTATTTTATCAATATACCTTGATTAAAATGCAGTTGTTACGTGGTTCTTAATCTTCTCCACGGCACTAGAGCAGTTCGAACTTCCTCTTTATAATCTAAATGCAATAAATAATATCTCTTAGTGTTTTTGTCATTACATTTGGCTTGATTGCGGGCAGGGGATTTTCTTAACGCCTACCTAGTCTTAGGGTGAATTGGTCCTTGGGTCGGGTGGATTGGGGAGATGCCTTGTTCTTGTACGTAGTTGTACTGGCGTTTTCTGAAATAGAAATGTGGGCTCCATTAGTTGAATATCCCACTACTAGGGTTTTATCTACCTATCCGCGAGGTTCATTCTCCTTACCTTAAGCTGTGTCGGTCTTTAGTCTACACCCGGATCCCGTACGTTCGCTCTAGTCGATGTCTTCCGAAGAATGTTGATGTTTTTGGTTCTGTTTCTCTGACCCTTTTTAAATGGGTCAGTTGCCCTCCTATTGGATAATCCTTAATTGTTGCAGCTGAATTACATTTTCTTTATATGAGGAGAGTCCTTATGACCTAAGAGCCGCCCACTCGTTTATTTCCGCGTTTCACGCCTCAGTATCATCCCCATTCGCTCTCAGCTCCTCCGTATTCAAGCCTCGTTTTGACTAACAGAGGCGCGTGTCAGGCCTCTTTTTCAAAGGATCTTTTGGGTTTTGTTAAAATTTTTAAATCTAATGGTTTCTTTAACCTATGGCTTTTACTTTTTTGTATTAATATTATGTTATCAGATGGAATCGTTATTTGTTGTGTTTAATGCGGTTTTAATACTCGATCTTTTCTGCTCCTCACACCCAGTGTTCATGCTGTGAATACACTGCATTGTTCTTTTACTGACTTGGTATTAGTTTCATCCATTCCTCTCTGGAATTGAGGCCCTTCTCTATAGTGTCTAAATGGCATATATACCATTGTTCTCGTTTTTTTCTTATTGACTCGAGATTGCCACCTCGTCTGCTCACAATTATTTATTCTAGGATGTAACAGGTGAATTCTTCACAGCCATGGTTACATTCTTGGTAGTGCTGTGTGAGTGGTGCATTTTCTTTCTTGTTTTTAATTGCTGACCTGTGTTCTAGGAGTCTGATTCGGAGCTCCCTGCCCGTCTCCCTCACGTAGCCTAAACCACAGGGGCAGATGAGCAGGTAAACTACATTCTTACTTCTACAGTTGTTTAGGCTTCTTGACACTAATGTTTTGTCATTAAAGGTCAGTTTCTTGGACACGATACAATTAGGGCAGATGGAACATGACCCACATTTGTGGTTGCCAATTGCCTTTGTATTACCTGTCAAGGTTGTTTGGACAGTAGTCACAGGATTTTTGTATGTCCTTACTAGAGTATTTTTGATCGTTTTATTTCGCCGGAATGAGAAGAGTGGTTTAGGTAATGGTACAGTCAAACCACTATTGATTATCTTCCAATTTCGGTTAACGATATTGTTGATTTTATTGCTCAGACTTGAGTACTGGCTCACAAAAACAATCCTATCTTGTACTCTGTTGACTTTCTTTTTGTTCATATCTAGCAATTGGTCCCGATCATAGAACCTTGCACATTTAAGAGATTGTTTTACTTATTTTTTTTTATACCCTCTCTCATGTAGTTTTTTTTCCATGGTCTCTGCATGCTTATAGAAATCAGTTATGTTTGTACAATTGCGCCGTAGTCGCAAAAATTCCCCGAAGGGGATATTGTTTTTTTGGGCTCGCGGATGATTGCTTTGGTATTGTAAGAGGGTATTTTTATCTGTTGGTTTCTTGAAGAGTTCGACTTCGAATTGACCATTTGACTCTTTGATTTTGATGTCCAGGAAACTCACACTACTGTCACTGTAATTGGCCGTAAAGTTCAGATTGCTATCACCTAGGTTTAGCCACTCCAGGAAAGACTCAAGGTCCTCACTAGCACCGTTCCAGATAAAGATGATATCATCGATGAAACGATGCCAGTGGGACACATTTTCAAAAAACGGCGCCAACTCGTTGTATATATGTTTAAGTTCAAATTGGCTGACATAGAGACATGCCAGACTGGGGGCACAAGTGGCCCCCATGCTGGTCCCCTTCACCTGTTTGAATAACTCCTCTCTGAACAAGAAAATGTTATTTTTCAGTACCAGCTCCACACATCCTAAAATGAAGTCCTTGTTGCCTCCCTTCAGGTCTTCATGTTCCAGGTTGGAGGCTAGAACCTCAATGGTGTCATTCTCGGGGATATTCGTGTACAGAGCTTCGATGTCCAAGGTGACCAGAAGCTGGGTCACCTTGTAGAAGCTCTGTCCCTCGAATACCGCAATGGCATGTGCTGTATCCCTCAAGTATGACTTTTACTTTTGGACAATTGGTCGCAGAAAAAAATCCACGTACTTACTCAATGGCTCCAACAATGAGCCCAAACTGCTCACGATAGGTCGCATCGGTGGGTTATTAACATCCTTATGGATTTTTGACAATCCATATATTGCCGGTGTAATTGGGTTATTATTAAAGAGAAATCTATACTCGTCTTCACAAATCAAATCGTTTTCTCTCCCAAAATTTAAGAATGTAGAAACATCCTTTTTGAACTTTGTTATCATATTGATTGAAACTGGGATGTAGTGTTCTTTCACATTTAAAAGAGTCCTCATTCGCCGTTCGTAGTCTTCACTATTGAGAACAACCACCCCTCCGCCTTTGTCGGCGGGTTTTATCGATATTAAATAATTTTCTTGCAGTGATTTGAGGGCTAATCTATGGCGTTTTGGTAGATTGTTACACTGTCCTTGCGTATTCTTGAGACTGTTTTTTATTTCAATTTCTACTACCCTTTCAAATAATTCCACATTATTGTCTATTTGGCTCAGATTTGGTGTAAAAACCGATTGTGGTCTAAAACCTGTGACATTGGGTCTTGGTTCGTATTCTCTGTCAGCAAAAAATCTGTTGAGTCTAATTTTTCTAAAAAAGCTTTTTGTGTCTCTTTCCAATTCAAATTTATTGGGGTGAGCGGTTGGAGCAAAACTAAAACCTGATCTCAGTACTTCTTGTTCATCTCTAGATAGGACCCTATTGGAAAGGTTTATGATGGGGAACTAAAGTGGTGCTAAAATGTGGATAAAGTGGCGTTAAAATGGGGATAACATGGGCCTATAGTGGGGATAAAGTGGAGATGAAATGGGATAAAATGGGCTAAAGTGGAGAGAAATGGCGATAAAGTGGAAATAAAATGGGGATAAAATGGAGATAAACTGGAGATAAACTGGAGATAAAATGTGGATAAAGAGGGGGTAAAATGGAGATAAAATGGATCTAAAGTAGAGCTATAATGGAGATTAAGTGGAGATAAAATTGAGATAAAATAGAGATAAAATGGGGCTAAAGTGGAGCTAAAATGGGGATAAAGTGGGGGTTAAAATGGGGTTAAAATGGGGCTATATTGGGGATAAAGTGGAGATGAAATGGGGATAAAATGGAGCTAAAGTGGAGAGAAATGGGGATAAAGTGGAAATAAAATGGGGATAAAATGGAGATAAACTGGAGATAAAATGTGGATAAAGTGGGGTTAAAATGGGGATGAAATGGATCTAAAGTAGAGCTATAATGGGGATTAAGTGGAGATAAAATGGAGATAAAATGGGGCTAAAGTGGAGCTAAAATGGGGATAAAGTGGGGGTTAAAATGGGGATAAAATGGGGCTATAGTGGGGATAAAGTGGAGATGAAATGGGGATAAAATGGAGCTAAAGCGGAGAGAAATGGGGATAAAGTGGAAATAAAATGGGGATAAAATGGAGATACACTGGAGATAAAATGTGGATAAAGTGGGGTTAAAATGGGGATAAAATTGATCTAAAGTAGAGCTATAATGGGGATTAAGTGGAGATAAAACGGGGATAAAATGGGGCTATAGTGGAGATAAAATGGGGATAAAATGGAGCTAAAGTGTAGATAAATGGGGATAATACAGGGATAACATGAAGATTAAGCAGAGATAAAATGTGGATAAAAAAGAGATATAATGGCGGTATAATGGAAATATTATGGGGAGATAATATAGGGAGATGGGGAGAGAGATGGGGGAGACGGATGGGGAGACAGATGGGGAGACGGATGACCAGATTGGGGAGACAGATTGGAGAAGGACATGGGATGAGGGAGATGAGGTAGAGACAGTTGGAGAGAGGATAGAGAGGGAGATGGGGACAGGGTGGAGATGGTGGAGACAGATGAGGAGGGACATGGGATGAGGGAGATGGGGATGAGGGAGAGCAAGATGAGGGAAAGACTGATGGGGAGACGGTGGAGTTGGGGGAGACAAATGGGGGAAAGATGATGAGGGAGAGGGAGATGAGGGAGAGACTGATGGGGAAAAGGTGATGGGGAGAGGGTGGAGATGGGGAGACAGATGGGTAGTTGGAAACATGAATTACCTCTAAATGGTGTTGATATCACTTCCTGCAGTGAATAAACACTTTTTAAGCCCACAAAGTGAGCATGTGGGTCGTTTTAAGTCAATTTTACCCATCTGACAAATCTTGAGTTTTGGCTCCCTAGAAGCAGGAAAACGACTATGATCCAGCTCATTTTATGGAGATGGGATGGAGATGGAGATGGGGAGATGGAGATGAGATGGGGAGATGGAGATGGGATGGAGATGGAGATGGGGAGTTGGAGATAGGATGGGGAGATGGAGATGGGATGCAGAGATGGAGATTGGATGGTATGGGCCAAGATTTAATGTAAAAAAAAGTAGAGAGATAATGGAGATAAACTCGAGATAAAAGTGGGGATAAAATGGAGATAAAATGGAGGAAAAAATGGGGATAAAATGGAGCTAAAGTGGTGCTAAAATGGGGATTAAGCGGAGATAAAATGGGGATACTACCGAGATAAAATGGAGATGAAAAGGGGTTAAAGTGGAGCTAAAATGCGGATAAAGTGGCGTTAAAATGGGGATAAAATGGGCCTACAGTGGGGATAAAGTGGAGATGAAATGGGATAAAATGGAGCTAAAGTGGAGAGAAATGGGGATAAAGTGGAAATAAAATGGGGATAAAATGGAGATAAAGTAGAGCTATAATAGGGATAAAGTGAGGATAAAATGGAGATAAAATGGGGCTAAAGTGGAGCTAAAAAGGGGATAAAGTGGGGTTAAAACGGTAATAAAATGGGGCTATAGTGGAGATAAAATGGAGCTAAAGTGGAGATAAATGGGGATAATACAGGGATAACTTGAAGATTAAGCAGAGATAAAATGTGGATAAAACAGAGATATAATGGAGGTATAATGGAGATATTATGGGGAGATACTACATTGAGATGGGGAGAGAGATGGGGGAGACGGATGGGGAGACAGATGGGGAGACGGATGACCAGATTGGGGAGACAGATCAGAAAAGGACATGGGATGAGGGAGATGAGGTGGAGACAGTTGGAGAGAGGATAGAGAGGGAGATGGGGACAGGGTGGAGATGGTGGAGACAGATGAGGAGGGACATGGGATGAGGGAGATGGGGATGAGGGAGAGCAAGATGAGGGAGAGACTGATGGGGAGACGGTGGAGATGGGGGAGACAGATGGGGGAGAGATGATGAGGGAGAGGGAGATGAGGGAGAGACCGATGGGGAAAAGGGTGATGGGGAGAGGGTGGAGATGGGGGAGACAGATGGGTAGTTGGAAACATGAATTACCTCTAAATGGTGTTGATATCACTTCCTGCAGTGAATAAACACGTTTTAACCCCACAAAGTGAGCATGTGGGTCGTTTTAAGTCAATTTTACCCATTCGCCAAATCTTGAATTTTGGCTCCCTAGAAGCAGGAAAATGACTATGATCATGCTCATTTTATGGATATGGGATGGAGATGGAGATGGGGAGATGGAGGTGAGTTGGGGAGATGGAGATGGGATGGAGATCGAGATGGGGGTTGGAGATAGGATGGGGAGATGGAGATGGGATGCAGAGATGGAGATTGGATGTTAAGGGCCAATATTTAATGTAAATAAAGTAGAGAGATAATGGAGATAAACTGGAGATAAAATTGGTGATAAAATGGAGATAAAATGGAGGAAAAAATGGGGATAAAATGGAGCTAAAGTGGTGCTAAAATGGGGATTAAGCGGAGATAAAATGGGGATACAACTGAGATAAAATGGAGATAAAAAGGGGTTAAAGTGGCGCTAAAATGGGGATAAAGTGGGGTTAAAATGGGGATAAAATGGGGCTATGGAGGGGATAAAGTGGAGATGAAATGGGGATAAGATGGAGCTAAAGTGGAGAGAAATGGGGATAAAGTTAAAATAAAATGGGGATAAAATGGATCTAAAGTAGAGCTGTAATGGGGATAAAGTGGAGATAAAATGGAGATAAAATGGAGATAAAGTGGGGCTAAAGTGGAGCTAAAATGGGGATAAAGTGTGGTTAAAACGGGGATAAAATGGGGCTATAGTGGAGATAAAATGGGGATAAAATGGAGCTAAAGTGGAGATAAATGGGGATAATACAGGGATAACTTGAAGATTAAGCAGGGATAAAATGTGGATAAAACAGAGATATAATGGAGGTATAATGGAGATATTATGGGGAGATAATACATTGAGATTGGGAGAGAGATGGGGAGACGGATGGGGAGACAGATGGGGTGACGGATGACCAGATTGGGGAGACAGATTGGAGAAGGACATGGGATGAGGGAGATGAGGTAGAGACAGGTGGAGAGAGGATAGAGAGGGAGATGGGGACAGGGTGGAGATGGTGGAGACAGATGAGGAGGGACATGGGATGAGGGAGATGGGGGATGAGGGAGAGCAAGATGAGGGAGAGACTGATGTGGAGACGGTGGAGATGGGGGAAACAGATGGGGGAGAGATGATGAGGGAGAGGGAGATGAGGGAGAGACCGATGGGGAGAGGGTGATGGGGAGAGGGTGGAGATGGGGGAGACAGATGGGTAGTTGGAAACATTAATTACCTCTAAATGGTGTTGATATCACTTCCTGCAGTGAATAAACACGTTTTAAGCCAACAAAGTGAGCATGTGGGTCGTTTTAAGTCAATTTTACCCATCTGCCAAATCCTGAATTTTGGCTCCCTAGCAGCAGGAAAATGACTATGATCATGCTCATTTTATGGAGATGGGATGGAGATGGGAGATGGAGATGAGATGGGGAGATGGAGATGGGTTGGAGATGAAGATGGGGAGTAGGAGATAGGATGGGGAGATGGAGATGGGATGCAGAGATAAGGATTGGATGGTAAGGGCCAAGATTTATTATAAATAAAGTAGAGAGATAATGGAGATAAACTGGAGATAAAATTGGTGATAAAATGGAGATAAAATGGAGGAAAAAATGGGGATAAAATGGAGCTAAAATGGTGCTAAAATGGGTATTAAGCGGGGATACAACTGAGATAAAATGGAGATAAAAAGGGGTTTAAGTGGAGCTAAAATGGGGATAAAGTGGGGTTAAAATGGGGATAAAATGGGGCTATAGTAGGGATAAAGTGGAGATGAAATGGGATAAAGTGGAGCTTAAGTGGAGTGAAATGGGGATAAAGTGGAAATAAATTGGGCTAAAATGGAGATAAACTGGAGATAAAATGCGGATAAAGTGGGGTTAAAAAAGGGATGAAATGGATCTAAAGTGGAGATAAATGGGGATACAACTGAGATAAAATGGAGATAAAAAGGGGTTAAAGTGGAGCTAAAATGGGGATAACGTGGGGTTAAAATGGGGATAAAATGGGGCTTTAGTGGGGATAAAGTGGAGATGAAATGGGGATAAAATGGAGCTAAAGTGGAGAGAAATGGGGATAAAGTGGAAATAAAATGTGGATAAAATGGAGATAAACTGGAGATAAAATGTGGATAACGTGGGGTTAAAATGGGGATAAAATGGATCTAAAGTAGAGATATAATGGGCATTAAGTGGAGATAAAATGGAGATAAAACGGGGCTAAAGTGGAGCTATAATGAGGATAAAGGGGGGGGGTTAAAATGGGGATAAAATGGGGCTATAGTGGGGATAAAGTGGAGATGAAATAGGGATAAAATGGAGCTAAAGTGGAGAGAAATGGGGATAAAGTGGAAATAAAATGGGGATAAAATGGAGATAAACTGGAGATTAAATGTGGATAAAGTGGGGTTAAAATGGGGATAAAATGGATCTAAAGTAGAGCTATAATGGGGATTAAGTGGAGATAAAATGGAGATAAAATGGGGCTAAAGTGGAGCTAAAATGGGGATAAAGTGGGTTTAAAACGGATATAAAATGGGGCTATAGTGGAGATAAAATGGGAATAAAATGGAGCTAAAGTGTAGATAAATGGGGATATACAGGGATAACATGAAGATTAAGCAGAGATAAAATGTGGATAAAACAGAGATATAATGGCGGTGTAATGGAAATATTATGGGGAGATAATATAGGGAGATGGGGAGAGAGATGGGGGAGACGGATGGGGAGACAGATGGGGAAACAGATGGGGAGACGGATGACAAGATTGGGGAGACAGATGGAGAAGGACATGGGATGAGTGAGATGAGGTAGAGACAGTTGGAGAGAGGATAGAGAGGGAGATGGGGACAGGGTGGAGATGGTGGAGACAGATGAGGAGGGACATGGGATGAGGGAGATGGGGATGAGGGAGAGCAAGATGAGGGAGAGACTGATGGGGAGACGGTGGAGTTGGAGGAGACAGATGGGGGAGAGAGGATGAGGGAGAGGGAGATGAGGGAGAGACTGATGGGGAGAAGGGGATGGGGAGAGGGTGGAGATGGGGGAGACAGATGGGTAGTTGGAAACATGAATTACCTCTAAATGGTGTTGATATCACTTCCTGCAGTGAATAAACACGTTTTAAGCCCAAAAAGTGAGCATGTGGGTTGTTTTAAGTCAATTTTACCCATCTGCCAAATCTTGAGTTTTGGCTCCCTAGAAGAAGGAAAATGACTATGATCCAGCTCATTTTATGGAGATGGGATGGAGATGGAGATGGGGAGATGGAGATGAGATGGGGAGATGGAGATGGGATGGAGATGGAGAAGGGGAGTTGGAGATAGGATGGGGAGATGGAGATGGGATGCAGAGATGGAGATTGGATGGTATGGGCCAAGATTTAATGTAAAAAAAGTAGAGAGATAATGGAGATAAACTGGAGATAAAAGCGGGGATAAAATGGAGATAAAATGGAGGAACAAATGGGGATAAAATGGAGCTAAAGTGGTGCTAAATTGGGGATTAAGCGGAGATAAAATGGGGATACAACCGAGATAAAATGGAGATTAAAAGGGGTTAAAGTGGAGCTAAAATGCGGATAAAGTGGTGTTAAAATGGGGATAAAATGGGCCTATAGTGGGGATAAAGTGGAGATGAAATGGGATAAAATGGAGCTAAAGTGGAGAGAAATGGGGATAAAGTGGAAATAAAATAGGGATAAAATGGAGATAAACTGGAGATAAATTGGAGATAAAATGTGGATAAAGTGGGGTTAAAATGGGGATAAAATGGATCTAAAGTAGAGCTATATTAGGGATAAAGTGGAGATAAAATGGGGCTAAAGTGGAGCTAAAAAGGGGGATAAAGTGGGGGATAAAATGGGGTTATAGTGGAGATAAAATGGGGATAAAATGGAGCTAAAATGGAGATAAATGGGGATAATACAGGGATAACTTGAAGATTAAGCAGAGATAAAATGTGGATAAAACAGAGATATAATGGAGGTATAATGGAGATATTATGGGGAGATACTACATTGAGATGGGGAGAGAGATGGGGGAGACGGATGGGGAGACAGATGGGAAGACGGATGACCAGATTGGGGAGACAGATCGGAGAAGGACATGGGATAAGGGAGATGAGGTAGAGACAGGTGGAGAGAGGATAGAGAGGGAGATGGGGACAGGGTGGAGATGGTGGAGACAGATGAGGAGGGACATGGGATGAGGTGGATGGGGATGAGGGAGAGCAGGATGAGGGAGAGACTGATGGGGAGACGGTGGAGATGGGGGAGACAGATGGGAGAGATGATGAGGGAGAGGGAGATGAGGGAGAGACCGATGGGGAAAAGGGTGATGGGGAGAGGGTGGAGATGGGGGAGACAGATGGGTAGTTGGAAACATGAATTACCTCTAAATGGTGTTGATATCACTTCATGCAGTGAATAAACACGTTTTAAGCCAACAAAGTGAGCATGTGGGTCGTTTTAAGTCAATTTTACCCATCTGCCAAATCATGAATTTTGGCTCCCTAGAAGCAGGAAAGTGACTATGATCATGCTCATTTTATGGATATGGGATGGAGATGGAGATGGGGAGATGGAGGTGAGATGGGGAGATGGAGATGGGATGGAGATCGAGATGGGGTTTGAGATAGGATGGGGAGATGGAGATGGGATGCAGAGATGTAGATTGGATGGTAAGGGCCAAGATTTAATGTGAATAAAGTAGAGAGATAATGGAGATAAACTGGAGATAAAATTGGTGATAAAATGGAGATAAATTGGAGGAAAAAATGGGGATAAAATGGAGCTAAAGTGGTGCTAAAATGGGGATTAAGCGGAGATAAAATGGGGATACAACTGAGATAGAATGGAGATAAAAAGGGGTTAAAGTGGAGCTAAAATGGGGCTAAAGTGGGGTTAAAATGGTGATAAAATGGGGCTATAGTGGGGATAAAGTGGAGATGAAATGGGATAAAATGGAGCTAAAGTGGAGAGAAATGGGGATAAAATGGAAATAAAATGGGGCTAAAATGGAGATACACTGGAGATAATATGGAGATAAACTGGAGATAAAATGTGGATAAAGTGGGGTGAAAATCTGGATAAAATGGATCTAAAGTGGAGATAAATGGGGATACAACTGAGATAAAATGGAGATAAAAAGGGGTTAAAGTGGCGCTAAAATGGGTATAAAGTGGGGTTAAAATGGGGATAAAATGGGGCTATAGTGGGGATAAAGTGGAGATGAAATGGGGATAAGATGGAGCTAAAGTGGAGAGAAATGGGGACAAAGTGGAAATAAAATGGGGATAAAATGGAGATAAACAGGAGATAAAATTGAGATAAACTGGAGATAAAACGGGGCTAAAGTGGAGATAAAATGGGGATAAAGTGGGGTTAAAACGGGGATAAAATGGGGCTATAGAGGAGATAAAATGGGGATAAAATTGAGCTAAAGTGGAGATAAATGGGGATAATACAGGGATAACATGAAGATTAAGCAGAGATAAAATGTGGATAAAACAGAGGTATAATGGAAATATTATGGGGAGATAATATAGGGAGATGGGGAGAGAGATGGGGGAGACGGATGGGGAGACGGATGACCAGATTGGGGAGGCAGATCGGAGAAGAACATGGGATGAGGGAGATGAGGTAGAGACAGTTGGAGAGAGGATAGAGAGGGAGATGGGGACAGGGTGGAGATGGTGGAGACAGATGAGGAGGGACATGGGATGAGGGAGAGCAAGATGAGGGAGAGACTGATGGGGAGACGGTGGAGATGGGGGAGACAGATGGGGGAGAGATGATGAGGAAGAGGGAGATGAGGGAGAGACCGATGGGGAGAGGGTGATGGGGAGAGGGTGGAGATGGGGGAGACAGATGGGTAGTTGGAAATATGAATTACCTCTAAATGGTGTTGATATCACTTCCTGCAGTGAATAAACACGTTTTAAGCCCACAAAGTGAGCATGTGGGTCGTTTTAAGTCAATTTTACCCTTCTGCCAAATCTTGAGTTTTGGCTCCCTAGAAGCTGGAAAATGACTATGATCATGCTCATTTTATGGAGATGGGATGGAGATGGAGATGGGGAGATGGAGATGAGATGGGGAGATGGAGATGGGATGTAGATGGAGATGGGGAGTCAGAGATAGGATGGGGAGATGGAGATGGGATGCAGAGATGGAGATTGGATGGTATGGGCCAAGATTTAATGTAAAAAAAGTAGAGAGATAATGGAGATAAACTGGAGATAAAAGTGGGGATAAAATGGAGATAAAATGGAGGAAAAAATGGGGATAAAATGGAGCTAAAGTGGTGCTAAAATGGGGATTAAGCGGAGATAAAATGGGGATACTACCGAGATAAAATGGAGATGAAAAGGGGTTAAAGTGGAGCTAAAATGCGGATAAAGTGGCGTTAAAATGGGGATAAAATGGGCCTACAGTGGGGATAAAGTGGAGATGAAATGGGATAAAATGGAGCTAAAGTGGAGAGAAATGGGGATAAAGTGGAAATAATAAGGGGATAAAATGGAGATAAAGTAGAGCTATAATAGGGATAAAGTGGGGATAAAATGGAGATAAAATGGGGCTAAAGTGGAGCTAAAACGGGGATAAAGTGGGGTTAAAACGGTAATAAAATGGGGCTATAGTGGAGATAAAATGGAGCTAAAGTGGAGATAAATGGGGATAATACAGGGATAACTTGAAGATTAAGCAGAGATAAAATGCGGATAAAACAGAGATATAATGGAGGTATAATGGAAATATTATGGGGAGATAATATAGGGAGATGGGGAGAGAGATGGGGGAGACGGATGGGGAGACAGATGGGGAGACGGATGACCAGATTGGGGAGACAGATTGGAGAAGGACATGGGATGAGGGAGATGAGGTAGAGACAGTTGGAGAGAGGATAGAGAGGGAGATGGGGACAGGGTGGAGATGGTGGAGACAGATGAGGAGGGACATGGGATGAGGGAGATGGGGATGAGGGAGAGCAAGATGAGGGAAAGACTGATGGGGAGACGGTGGAGTTGGGGGAGACAGATGGGGGAAAGATGATGAGGGAGAGGGAGATGAGGGAGAGACTGATGGGGAAAAGGTGATGGGGAGAGGGTGGAGATGGGGAGACAGATGGGTAGTTGGAAGCATGAATTACCTCTAAATGGTGTTGATATCACTTCCTGCAGTGAATAAACACGTTTTAAGCCCACAAAGTGAGCATGTGGGTCGTTTTAAGTCACTTTTACCCATCTGCCAAATCTTGAGTTTTGGCTCCCTAGAAGCAGGAAAACAACTATGATCCAGCTCATTTTATGGAGATGGGATGGAGATGGAGATGGGGAGTTGGAGATAGGATGGGGAGATGGAGATGGGATGCACAGATGGAGATTGGATGGTATGGGCCAAGATTTAATGTAAAAAAAAGTAGAGAGATAATGGAGATAAACTCGAGATAAAAGTGGGGATAAAATGGAGATAAAATGGAGGAAAAAATGGGGATAAAATGGAGCTAAAGTGGTGCTAAAATGGGGATTAAGCGGAGATAAAATGGGGATACTACCGAGATAAAATGGAGATGAAAAGGGGTTAAAGTGGAGCTAAAATGCGGATAAAGTGGCGTTAAAATGGGGATAAAATGGGCCTACAGTGGGGATAAAGTAGAGATGAAATGGGATAAAATGGAGCTAAAGTGGAGAGAAATGGGGATAAAGTGGAAATAAAATGGGGATAAAATGGAGATAAAGTAGAGCTATAATAGGGATAAAGTGGGGATAAAATGGAGATAAAATGGGGCTAAAGTGGAGCTAAAAAGGGGATAAAGTGGGGTTAAAACGGTAATAAAATGGGGCTATAGTGGAGATAAAATGGAGCTAAAGTGGAGATAAAGGGGGATAATACAGGGATAACTTGAAGATTAAGCAGAGATAAAATGTGGATAAAACAGAGATATAATGGAGGTATAATGGAGATATTATGGGGAGATACTACATTGAGATGGGGAGAGAGACGGGGGAGACGGATGGGGAGACAGATGGGGAGACGGATGACCAGATTGGGGAGACAGATCGGAAAAGGACATGGGATGAGGGAGATGAGGTGGAGACAGTTGGAGAGAGGATAGAGAGGGAGATGGGGACAGGGTGGAGATGGTGGAGACAGATGAGGAGGGACATGGGATGAGGGAGATGGGGATGAGGGAGAGCAAGATGAGGGAGAGACTGATGGGGAGACGGTGGAGATGGGGGAGACAGATGGGGGAGAGATGATGAGGGAGAGGGAGATGAGGGAGAGACCGATGGGGAAAAGGGTGATGGGGAGAGGGTGGAGATGGGGGAGACAGATGGGTAGTTGGAAACATGAATTACCTCTAAATGGTGTTGATATCACTTCCTGCAGTGAATAAACACGTTTTAACCCCACAAAGTGAGCATGTGGGTCGTTTTAAGTCAATTTTACCCATTCGCCAAATCTTGAATTTTGGCTCCCTAGAAGCAGGAAAATGACTATGATCATGCTCATTTTATGGATATGGGATGGAGATGGAGATGGGGAGATGGAGGTGAGATGGGGAGATGGAGATGGGATGGAGATCGAGATGGGGGTTGGAGATAGGATGGGGAGATGGAGATGGGATGCAGAGATGGAGATTGGATGTTAAGGGCCAATATTTAATGTAAATAAAGTAGAGAGATAATGGAGATAAACTGGAGATAAAATTGGTGATAAAATGGAGATAAAATGGAGGAAAAAATGGGGATAAAATGGAGCTAAAGTGGTGCTAAAATGGGGATTAAGCGGAGATAAAATGGGGATACAACTGAGATAAAATGGAGATAAAAAGGGGTTAAAGTGGCGCTAAAATGGGGATAAAGTGGGGTTAAAATGGGGATAAATTGGGGCTATGGTGGGGATAAAGTGGAGATGAAATGGGGATAAGATGGAGCTAAAGTGGAGAGAAATGGGGATAAAGTTAAAATTAAATGGGGATAAAATGGATCTAAAGTAGAGCTGTAATGGGGATAAAGTGGAGATAAAATGGAGATAAAATGGAGATAAAGTGGGGCTAAAGTGGAGCTAAAATGGGGATAAAGTGTGGTTAAAACGGGGATAAAATGGGGCTATAGTGGAGATAAAATGGGGATAAAATGGAGCTAAAGTGGAAATAAATGGGGATAATACAGGGATAACTTGAAGGTTAAGCAGGGATAAAATGTGGATAAAACAGAGATACAATGGAGGTATTATGGAGATATTATGGGGAGATAATACATTGAGATTGGGAGAGAGATGGGGAGACGGATGGGGAGACAGATGGGGTGACGGATGACCAGATTGGGGAGACAGATTGGAGAAGGACATGGGATGAGGGAGATGAGGTAGAGACAGGTGGAGAGAGGATAGAGAGGGAGATGGGGACAGGGTGGAGATGGTGGAGACAGATGAGGAGGGACATGGGATGAGGGAGATGGGGGATGAGGGAGAGCAAGATGAGGGAGAGACTGATGGGGAGACGGTGGAGATGGGGGAAACAGATGGGGGAGAGATGATGAGGGAGAGGGACATGAGGGAGAGACCGATGGGGAGAGGGTGATGGGGAGAGGGTGGAGATGGGGGAGACAGATGGGTAGTTGGAAACATGAATTACCTCTAAATGGTGTTGATATCACTTCCTGCAGTGAATAAACACGTTTTAAGCCAACAAAGTGAGCATGTGGGTCGTTTTAAGTCAATTTTACCCATCTGCCAAATCTTGAATTTTGGCTCCCTAGAAGCAGGAAAATGACTATGATCATGCTCATTTTATGGAGATGGGATGGAGATGGGAGATGGAGATGAGATGGGGAGATGGAGATGGGTTGGAGATGGAGATGGGAGTTGGAGATAGGATGGGGAGATGGAGATGGGATGCAGAGATAGGGATTGAATGGTAAGGGCCAAGATTTATTATAAATAAAGTAGAGAGATAATGGAGATAAACTGGAGATAAAATTGGTGATAAAATGGAGATAAAATGGAGGAAAAAATGGGTATAAAATGGAGCTAAAATGGTGCTAAAATGGGGATTAAGCGGAGATAAAATGGGGATACAACTGAGATAAAATGGAGATAAAAAGGGGTTAAAGTGGAGCTAAAATGGGGATAAAGTGGGGTTAAAATGGGGATAAAATGGGGCTATAGTAGGGATAAAGTGGAGATGAAATGGGATAAAGTGGAGCTTAAGTGGAGAGAAATGGGGATAAAGTGGAAATAAAATGGGGCTAAAATGGAGATAAACTGGAGATAAAATGCGGATAAAGTGGGGTTAAAAAAGGGATAAAATGGATCTAAAGTGGAGATAAATGGGGATACAACTGAGATAAAATGGAGATAAAAAGGGGTTAAAGTGGAGCTAAAATGGGGATAAAGTGGGGTTAAAATGGGGATAAAATGGGGCTTTAGTGGGGATAAAGTGGAGATGAAATGGGGATAAAATGTAGCTAAAGTGGAGAGAAATGGGGATAAAGTGGAAATAAAATGTGGATAAAATGGAGATAAACTGGAGATAAAATGTGGATAAAGTGGGGTTAAAATGGGGATTAAATGGATCTAAAGTAGAGATATAATGGGCATTAAGTGGAGATAAAATGGAGATAAAACGGGGCTAAAGTGAAGCTAAAATGAGGATAAAGTGGGGGTTAAAATGGGGATAAAATGGGGCTATAGTGGGGATAAAGTGGAGATGAAATGGGGATAAAATGGAGCTAAAGTGGAGAGAAATGGGGATAAAGTGGAAATAAAATGGGGATAAAATGGAGATAAACTGGAGATTAAATGTGGATAAAGTGGGGTTAAAATGGGGATAAAATGGATCTAAAGTAGAGCTATAATGGGGATTAAGTGGAGATAAAATGGAGATAAAATGGGGCTAAAGTGGAGCTAAAATGGGGATAAAGTGGGTTTCAAACGGATATAAAATGGGGCTATAGTGGAGATAAAATGGGAATAAAATGGAGCTAAAGTGTAGATAAATTGGGATATACAGGGATAACATGAAGATTAAGCAGAGATAAAATGTGGATAAAACAGAGATATAATGGCGGTGTAATGGAAATATTATGGGGAGATAATATAGGGAGATGGGGAGAGAGATGGGGGAGACGGATGGGGAGACAGATGGGGAAACAGATGGGGAGACGGATGACAAGATTGGGGAGACAGATGGAGAAGGACATGGGATGAGTGAGATGAGGTAGAGACAGTTGGAGAGAGGATAGAGAGGGAGATGGGGACAGGGTGGAGATGGTGGAGACAGATGAGGAGGGACATGGGATGAGGGAGATGGGGATGAGGGAGAGCAAGATGAGGGAGAGACTGATGGGGAGACGGTGGAGTTGGAGGAGACAGATGGGGGAGAGATGATGAGGGAGAGGGAGATGAGGGAGAGACTGATGGGGAGAAGGTGATGGGGAGAGGGTGGAGATGGGGGAGACAGATGGGTAGTTGGAAACATGAATTACCTCTAAATGGTGTTGATATCACTTCCTGCAGTGAATAAACACGTTTTAAGCCCAAAAAGTGAGCATGTGGGTTGTTTTAAGTCAATTTTACCCATCTGCCAAATCTTGAGTTTTGGCTCCCTAGAAGCAGGAAAATGACTATGATCCAGCTCATTTTATGGAGATGGGATGGAGATGGAGATGGGGAGATGGAGATGAGATGGGGAGATGGAGATGGGATGGAGATGGAGATGGGGAGTTGGAGATAGGATGGGGAGATGGAGATGGGATGCAGAGATGGAGATTGGATGGTATGGGCCAAGATTTAATGTAAAAAAAGTAGAGAGATAATGGAGATAAACTGGAGATAAAAGTGGGGATAAAATGGAGATAAAATGGAGGAAAAAATGGGGATAAAATGGAGCTAAAGTGGTGCTAAAATGGGGATTAAGCGGAGATAAAATGGGGATACAACCGAGATAAAATGGAGATAGAAAGGGGTTTAAGTGGAGCTAAAATGCGGATAAAGTGGCGTTAAAATGGGGATAAAATGGGCCTATAGTGGGGATAAAGTGGAGATGAAATGGGATAAAATGGAGCTAAAGTGGAGAGAAATGGGGATAAAGTGGAAATAAAATGGGGATAAAATGGAGATAAACTGGAGATAAATTGGAGATAAAATGTGGATAAAGTAGGGTTAAAATGGGGATAAAATGGATCTAAAGTAGAGCTATAATGGGGATAAAGTGGAGATAAAATGGGGCTAAAGTGGAGCTAAAAAGGGGTATAAAGTGGGGTGTAAAATGGGGATAAAATGGGGCTATAGTGGAGATAAAATGGGGATAAAATGGAGCTAAAATGGAGATAAATGGGGATAATACAGGGATAACTTGAAGATTAAGCAGAGATAAAATGTGGATAAAACAGAGATATAATGGAGGTATAATGGAGATATTATGGGGAGATACTACATTGAGATGGGGAGAGATGGGGGAGACGGATGGGGAGACAGATGGGAAGACGGATGACCAGATTGGGGAGACAGATCGGAGAAGGACATGGGATAAGGGAGATGAGGTAGAGACAGGTGGAGAGAGGATAGAGAGGGAGATGGGGACAGGGTGGAGATGGTGGAGACAGATGAGGAGGGACATGGGATGAGGTGGATGGGGATGAGGGAGAGCAGGATGAGGGAGAGACTGATGGGGAGACGGTGGAGATGGGGAGACAGATGGGAGAGATGATGAGGGAGAGGGAGATGAGGGAGAGACCGATGGGGAAAAGGGTGATGGGGAGAGGGTGGAGATGGGGGAGACAGATGGGTAGTTGGAAACATGAATTACCTCTAAATGGTGTTGATATCACTTCATGCAGTGAATAAACACGTTTTAAGCCAACAAAGTGAGCATGTGGGTCGTTTTAAGTCAATTTTACCCATCTGCCAAATCATGAATTTTGGCTCCCTAGAAGCAGGAAAGTGACTATGATCATGCTCATTTTATGGATATGGGATGGAGATGGAGATGGGGAGATGGAGGTGAGATGGGGAGATGGAGATGGGATGGAGATCGAGATGGGGTTTGAGATAGGATGGGGAGATGGAGATGGGATGCAGAGATGTAGATTGGATGGTAAGGGCCAAGATTTAATGTGAATAAAGTAGAGAGATAATGGAGATAAACTGGAGATAAAATTGGTGATAAAATGGAGATAAATTGGAGGAAAAATGGGGATAAAATGGAGCTAAAGTGGTGCTAAAATGGGGATTAAGCGGAGATAAAATGGGGATACAACTGAGATAGAATGGAGATAAAAAGGGGTTAAAGTGGAGCTAAAATGGGGCTAAAGTGGGGTTAAAATGGTGATAAAATGGGGCTATAGTGGGGATAAAGTGGAGATGAAATGGGATAAAATGGAGCTAAAGTGGAGAGAAAGGGGGATAAAATGGAAATAAAATGGGGCTAAAATGGAGATACACTGGAGATAATATGGAGATAAACTGGAGATAAAATGTGGATAAAGTGGGGTGAAAATCTGGATAAAATGGATCTAAAGTGGAGATAAATGGGGATACAACTGAGATAAAATGGAGATAAAAAGGGGTTAAAGTGGCGCTAAAATGGGTATAAAGTGGGGTTAAAATGGGGATAAAATGGGGCTATAGTGGGGATAAAGTGGAGATGAAATGGGGATAAGATGGAGCTAAAGTGGAGAGAAATGGGGATAAAGTGGAAATAAAATGGGGATAAAATGGAGATAAACAGGAGATAAAATGGAGATAAACTGGAGATAAAACGGGGCTAAAGTGGAGATAAAATGGGGAAAAAGTGGGGTTAAAATGGGGATAAAATGGGACTATAGAGAAGATAAAATGGGGATAAAATTGAGCTAAAGTGGAGATAAATGGGGATAATACAGGGATAACATGAAGATTAATCAGAGATAAAATGTGGATAAAACAGAGGTATAATGGAAATATTATGGGGAGATAATATAGGGAGATGGGGAGAGAGATGGGGGAGACGGATGGGGAGACGGATGACCAGATTGGGGAGGCAGATCGGAGAAGAACATGGGATGAGGGAGATGAGGTAGAGACAGTTGGAGAGAGGATAGAGAGGGAGATGGGGACAGGGTGGAGATGGTGGAGACAGATGAGGAGGGACATGGGATGAGGGAGAGCAAGATGAGGGAGAGCAAGATGAGGGAGAGACTGATGGGGAGACGGTGGAGATGGGGGAGACAGATGGGGGAGAGATGATGAGGAAGAGGGAGATGAGGGAGAGACCGATGGGGAGAGGGTGATGGGGAGAGGGTGGAGATGGGGGAGACAGATGGGTAGTTGGAAATATGAATTACCTCTAAATGGTGTTGATATCACTTCCTGCAGTGAATAAACACGTTTTAAGCCCACAAAGTGAGCATGTGGGTCGTTTTAAGTCAATTTTACCCTCCTGCCAAATCTTGAGTTTTGGCTCCCTAGAAGCTGGAAAATGACTATGATCATGCTCATTTTATGGAGATGGGATGGAGATGGAGATGGGGAGATGGAGATGAGATGGGGAGATGGAGATGGGATGGAGATGGAGATGGGGAGTCAGAGATAGGATGGGGAGATGGAGATGGGATGCAGAGATGGAGATTGGATGCTATGGGCCAAGATTTAATGTAAAAAAAAGTAGAGAGATAATGGAGATAAACTGGAGATAAAAGTGGGGATAAAATGGAGATAAAATGGAGGAAAAAATGGGGATAAAATGGAGCTAAAGTGGTGCTAAAATGGGGATTAAGCGGAGATAAAATTGGGATACAACTGAGATAAAATGGAGATAAAAAGGGGTTAAAGTGGCGCTAAAATGGGGATAAAGTGGGGTTAAAATGGGGATAAAATGGGGCTATGGTGGGGATAAAGTGGAGATGAAATGGGGATAAGATGGAGCTAAAGCTGAGAGAAATGGGGATAAAGTTAAAATAAAATGGGGATAACATGGATCTAAAGTAGAGCTGTAATGGGGATAAAGTGGAGATAAAATGGAGATAAAATGGAGATAAAGTGGGGCTAAAGTGGAGCTAAAATGGGGATAAAGTGTGGTTAAAACGGGGATAAAATGGGGCTATAGTGGAGATAAAATGGGGATAAAATGGAGCTAAAGTGGAGATAAATGGGGATAATACAGGGATAACTTGAAGATTAAGCAGGGATAAAATGTGGATAAAACAGAGATATAATGGAGGTATAATGGAGATATTATGGGGAGATAATACATTGAGATTGGGAGAGAGATGGGGAGACGGATGGGGAGACAGATGGGGTGACGGATGACCAGATTGGGGAGACAGATTGGAGAAGGACATGGGATGAGGGAGATGAGGTAGAGATGGTGGAGACAGATGAGGAGGGACATGGGATGAGGGAGATTGGGGATGAGGGAGAGCAAGATGAGGGAGAGACTGATGGGGAGACGGTGGAGATGGGGGAAACAGATGGGGGAGAGATGATGAGGGAGAGGGAGATGAGGGAGAGACCGATGGGGAGAGGGTGATGGGGAGAGGGTGGAGATGGGGGAGACAGATGGGTAGTTGGAAACATGAATTACCTCTAAATGGTGTTGATATCACTTCCTGCAGTGAATAAACACGTTTTAAGCCAACAAAGTGAGCATGTCGGCCGTTTTAAGTCAATTTTACCCATCTGCCAAATCTTGAATTTTGGCTCCCTAGAAGCAGGAAAATGACTATGATCATGCTCATTTTATGGAGATGGGATGGAGATGGGAGATGGAGATGAGATGGGGAGATGGAGATGGGTTGGAGATGGAGATGGGGAGTTGGAGATAGGATGGGGAGATGGAGATGGGATGCAGAGATAGGGATTGGATGGTAAGGGCCAAGATTTATTATAAGTAAAGTAGAGAGATAATGGAGATAAACTGGAGATAAAATTGGTGATAAAATGGAGATAAAATGGAGGGAAAAATGGGGATAAAATGGAGCTAAAATGGTGCTAAAATGGGGATTAAGCGGAGATAAAATGGGGATACAACTGAGATAAAATGGAGATAAAAAGGGGTTAAAGTGGAGCTAAAATGGGGATAAAGTGGGGTTAAAATGGGGATAAAATGGGGCTATAGTAGGGATAAAGTGGAGATGAAATGGGATAAAGTGGAGTTTAAGTGGAGAGAAATGGGGATAAAGTGGAAATAAAATGGGGCTAAAATGGAGATAAACTGGAGATAAAATGCGGATAAAGTGGGGTTAAAAAAGGGATAAAATGGATCTAAAGTGGAGATAAATGGGGATACAACTGAGATAAAATGGAGATAAAAAGGGGTTAAAGTGGAGCTAAAATGGGGATAAAGTGGGGTTAAAATGGGGATAAAATGGGGCTTTAGTGGGGATAAAGTGGAGATGAAATGGGGGAAAAATGGAGCTAAAGTGGAGAGAAATGGGGATAAAGTGGAAATAAAATGTGGATAAAATGGAGATAAACTGGAGATAAAATGTGGATAAAGTGGGGTTAAAATGGGGATAAAATGGATCTAAAGTAGAGATATAATGGGCATTAGGTGGAGATAAAATGGAGATAAAACGGGGCTAAAGTGGAGCTAAAATGAGGATAAAGTGGGGGTTAAAATGGGGATAAAATGGGGCTATAGTGGGGATAAAGTGGAGATGAAATGGGGATAAAATGGAGCTAAAGTGGAGAGAAATGGGGATAAAGTGGAAATAAAATGTGGATAAAATGGAGATAAACTGGAGATAAAATGTGGATGAAGTGGGGTTAAAATGGGGATAAAATGGATCTAAAGTAGAGATATAATGGGCATTAAGTGGAGATAAAACGGGGCTAAAGTGGAGCAAAAATGAGGATAAAGTGGGGGTTAAAATGGGGATAAAATGGGGCTATAGTGGGGATAAAGTGGAGATGAAATGGGGATAAAATGGAGCTAAAGTGGAGAGAAATGGGCATAAAGTGGAAATAAAATGGGGATAAAATGGAGATAACTGGAGATTAAATGTGGATAAAGTGGGGTTAAAATGGGGATAAAATGGATCTAAAGTAGAGCTATAATGGGGATTAAGTGGAGATAAAATGGAGATAAAATGGGGCTAAAGTGGAGCTAAAATGGGGATAAAGTGGAGATAAAATGGAGGAAAAATGGGGATAAACTTGAGATAAATTGGAGATAAAATGTGGATAAAGTGGGGTTAAAATGGGGATAAAATGGATCTAAAGTAGAGCCATAATGGGGATAAAGTGGAGATAAAATAGAGATAACATGGGGCTAAAGTGGAGCTAAAAAGGGGATAAAGTGGGGTTACAACGGGGATAAAATGGGGCTAGAGATAAAATGGGGATAAAATGGAGCTAAAGTGGAGATAAATGGGGATAATACAGGGATAACTTGAAGATTAAGCAGAGATAAAATGTGGATAAAACAGAGATATAATGGAGGTATAATGGAGATATTATGGGGAGATACTACATTGAGATGGGGAGAGAGATGGGGGAGACGGATGGGGAGACAGATGGGGAGACGGATGACCAGATTGGGGAGACAGATCAGAGAAGGACATGGGATGAGGGAGATGAGGTAGAGACAGGTGGAGAGAGGATAGAGAGGGAGATGGGGACAGGGTGGAGATGGTGGAGACAGATGAGGAGGGACATGGGATGAGGTGGATGGGGATGAGGGAGAGCAAGATGAGGGAGAGACAGATGGGGAGACGGTGGAGATGGGGGAGACAGATGGGGGAGAGATGATGAGGGAGAGGGAGATGAGGGAGAGACCAATGGGGAAAACGGTGATGGGGAGAGGGTGGAGATGGGGGAGAGAGATGGGTAGTTGGAAACATGAATTACCTCTAAATGGTGTTGATATCACTTCATGCAGTGAATAAACACGTTTTAAGCCAACAAAGTGAGCATGTGGGTCGTTTTAAGTCAATTTTACCCATCTGCCAAATCTTGAATTTTTGCTCTTTAGAAGCAGGAAAATGACTATGATCATGCTCATTTTATGGATATGGGATGGAGATGGAGATGGGGAGATGGAGGCGAGATGGGGAGATGGAGATGGGATGGGGATCGAGATGGGGTTGGAGATAGGATGGGGAGATGGAGATGGGATGCAGAGATGGAGATTGGATGGTAAGGGCCAAGATTTAATGTAAATAAAGTAGAGAGATAATGGAGATAAACTGGAGATAAAATTGGTGATAAAATGGGGATAAAATGGAGGAAAAAATGGGGATAAAATGGAGCTAAAGTGGTGCTAAAATGGGGATTAAGCGGAGATAAAATGGGGATACAACTGAGATAAAATGGAGAAAAAAGGGGTTAAAGTGGAGCTAAAATTGGGCTAAAGTGGGGTTAAAATGGTGATAAAATGGGGCTATAGTGGGGATAGAGTGGAGAAGAAATGGGATAAAATGGAGCTAAAGTGGAGAGAAATGGGGATAAAGTGGAAATAAAATGGGGATAACATGGAGATAAACTGGAGATAAATTGGAGATAAAATGTGGATAAAGTGGGGTTAAAATGGGGATAAAATGGATCTAAAGTAGAGCTATAATGGGGATAAAGTGGAGATAAAATGGAGATAAAATGGGGCTAAAGTGGAGCTAAAAAGGGGGATAAAGTGGGGTTAAAATGGGGATGAAATGGGGCTATAGTGGAGATAAAATGGGGATAAAATGGAGCTAAAGTGGAGATAAATGGGGATAATACAGGGATAACTTGAAGATTAAGCAGAGATAAAATGTGGATAAAACAGAGATATAATGGAGGTATAATGGAGATATTATGGGGAGATACTACATTGAGATGGGGAGAGAGATGGGGGAGACGGATGGGGAGACAGATGGGAAGACGGATGACCAGATTGGGGAGACAGATCGGAGAAGGACATGGGATGAGGGAGATGAGGTAGAGACAGGTGGAGAGAGGATAGAGAGGGAGATGGGGACAGGGTGGAGATGGTGGAGACAGATGAGGAGGGACATGGGATGAGGTGGATGGGGATGAGGGAGAGCAGGATGAGGGAGAGACTGATGGGGAGACGGTGGAGATGGGGAGACAGATGGGAGAGATGATGAGGGAGAGGGAGATGAGGGAGAGACCGATGGGGAAAAGGGTGATGGGGAGAGGGTGGAGATGGGGGAGACAGATGGGTAGTTGGAAACATGAATTACCTCTAAATGGTGTTTATTTCACTTCCTGCAGTGAATAAACACGTTTTAAGCCCACACAGTGAGCATGTGGGTCGTTTAAGTCAATTTTACCCATCTGCCAAATCTTGAGTTTTGGCTCCCTAGAAGCAGGAAAATGACTATGATCATGCTCATTTTATGGAGATGGGATGGAGATGGAGATGGGAGATGGAGATGAGATGGGGAGATGGAGATGGGATGGAGATGGAGAAGGGGAGTTGGAGATAGGATGGGGAGATGGGATGCAGAGATAGAGATTGGATGGTAAGGGCCAAGATTTAATGTAAATAAAGTAGAGAGATAATGGAGATAAACTGGAGATAAAATTGGTGATAAAATGGAGATAAAATGGAGGAAAAAATTGGGAATAAAATGGAGCTAAAGTGGTGCTAAAATGGGGATTAAGCGGAGATAAAATGGGATACAACTAAGATAAAATGGAAATAAAAAGGGGTTAAAGTGGAGCTAAAATGGGGATAAAGTGGGGTTAAAATGGGGATAAAATGGGGCTATAGTGGGGATAAAGTGGAGATGAAATGGGATAAAATGGGGATACAACTGATATAAAATGGAGATAAAAAGGGGTTAAAGTGGAGCTAAAATGGGGATATAGTGGGGATAAAGTGGAGATGAAATGGGGATAAGATGGAGCTAGAGTGGAGAGAAATGGGGATAAAGTGGAATTAAAATGGGGATAAAATGGAGATAAACTTGAGATAAAATGGAGATAAACTGGAGAGAAAATGTGGATAAAGTGGGGTTAAAATGGGGATAAAATGGATCTAAAGTAGAGCTATGATGGGGATAAAGTGGAGATAAAATGGAGATAAAACGGGGCTAAAGTGGAGCTAAAATGGGGATAAAGTGGGGTTAAAACGGGGATAAAAAGAGGCTATAGTGGAGATAAAATGGGGATAAAATGGAGCTAAAGTGGAGATCAATGGGGATAATACAGGGATAACATGAAGATTAAGCAGAGATAAAATGTGGATAAAACAGAGGTATAATGGAAATATTATGGGGAGATAATATAGGGAGATGGGGAGAGAGATGGGGGAGACGGATGGGGAGACAGATGGGGAGACGGATGACCAGATTGGGGAGACAGATCGGAGAAGGACATGGGATGAGGGGGATGAGGTAGACACAGGTGGAGAGAGGATAGAGAGGGAGATGGGGACAGGGTGGAGATGGTGGAGACAGATGAGGAAGAACATGGGATTAGGGAGATGGGGTATGAGGGCGAGCAAGATGAGGGAGAGACTGATGGGGAGACGGTGGAGATGGGGGAGAGATGATGAGGGAGCGGGAGATGAGGGAGAGACTGATGGGGAGAAGGTGATGGGGAGAGGGTGGAGATGGGGGAGACAGATGGGTAGTTGGAAACATGAATTACCTCTAAATGGTGTTGATATCACTTCCTGCAGAGAATAAACACGTTTTAAGCCCAAAAAGTGAGCATGTGGGTCGTTTTAAGTCAATTTTACCCATCTGCCAAATCTTGAGTTTTGGCTCCCTAGAAGCAGGAAAATAACTATGATCCAGCTCATTTTATGGAGATGGGATGGAGATGGAGATGGGGAGATGGAGATGAGATGGGGAGATGGAGATGGGATGGAGATGGAGATGGGGAGTTGGAGATAGGATGGGGAGATGGGATGCAGAGATGGACATTGAATGGTATGGGCCAAGATTTAATGTAAACAAAGTAAAGAGATAATGGAGATAAACTGGAGATAAAAGTGGGGATAAAATGGAGATAAAATGGAGGAAAAAATGGGGATAAAATGGAGCTAAAGTGGTGCTAAAATGGGGATTAAGCGGAGATAAAATGGGGATACAACCGAGATAAAATGGAGATAAAAAAGGGTTAAAGTGGAGCTAAAATGCGGATAAAGTGGCGTTAAAATGGGGATAAAATGGGCCTATAGTGGGGATGAAGTGGAGATGAAATGGGATAAAATGGAGCTAAAGTGGAGAGAAATGGGGATAAAGTGGAAATAAAATGGGGATAAAATGGAGATAAACTTGAGATAAATTGGAGATAAAATGTGGATAAAGTGGGGTTAAAATGGGGATAAAATGGATCTAAAGTAGAGCCATAATGGGGATAAAGTGGAGATAAAATAGAGATAACATGGGGCTAAAGTGGAGCTAAAAAGGGGATAAAGTGGGGTTACAACGGGGATAAAATGGGGCTAGAGATAAAATGGGGATAAAATGGAGCTAAAGTGGAGATAAATGGGGATAATACAGGGATAACTTGAAGATTAAGCAGAGATAAAATGTGGATAAAACAGAGATATAATGGAGGTATAATGGAGATATTATGGGGAGATACTACATTGAGATGGGGAGAGAGATGGGGGAGACGGATGGGGAGACAGATGGGGAGACGGATGACCAGATTGGGGAGACAGATCGGAGAAGGACATGGGATGAGGGAGATGAGGTAGAGACAGGTGGAGAGAGGATAGAGAGGGAGATGGGGACAGGGTGGAGATGGTGGAGACAGATGAGGAGGGACATGGGATGAGGTGGATAGGGATGAGGGAGAGCAAGATTAGGGAGAGACAGATGGGGAGACGGTGGAGATGGGGGAGACAGATGGGGGAGAGATGATGAGGGAGAGAGAGATGAGGGAGAGACCGATGGGGAAAACGGTGATGGGGAGAGGGTGGAGATGGGGGAGAGAGATGGGTAGTTGGAAACATGAATTACCTCTAAAAGGTGTTGATATCACTTCATGCAGTGAATAAACACGTTTTAAGCCAACAAAGTGAGCATGTGGGTCGTTTTAAGTCAATTTTACCCATCTGCCAAATCTTGAATTTTGGCTCCCTAGAAGCAGGAAAATGACTATGATCATGCTCATTTTATGGATATGGGATGGAGATGGAGATGGGGAGATGGAGGCGAGATGGGGAGATGGAGATGGGATGGGGATCGAGATGGGGTTGGAGATAGGATGGGGAGATGGAGATGGGATGCAGGGATGGAGATTGGATGGTAAGGGCTAAGATTTAATGTAAATAAAGTAGAGAGATAATGGAGATAAACTGGAGATAAAATTGGTGATAAAATGGAGATAAAATGGAGGAAAAAATTGGGAATAAAATGGAGCTAAAGTGGTGCTAAAATGGGGATTAAGCGGAGATAAAATGGGATACAACTAAGATAAAATGGAAATAAAAAGGGGTTAAAGTGGAGCTAAAATGGGGATAAAGTGGGGTTAAAATGGGGATAAAATGGGGCTATAGTGGGGATAAAGTGGAGATGAAATGGGATAAAATGGGGATACAACTGATATAAAATGGAGATAAAAAGGGGTTAAAGTGGAGCTAAAATGGGGATATAGTGGGGATAAAGTGGAGATGAAATGGGGATAAGATGGAGCTAGAGTGGAGAGAAATGGGGATAAAGTGGAATTAAAATGGGGATAAAATGGAGATAAACTTGAGATAAAATGGAGATAAACTGGAGAGAAAATGTGGATAAAGTGGGGTTAAAATGGGGATAAAATGGATCTAAAGTAGAGCTATGATGGGGATAAAGTGGAGATAAAATGGAGATAAAACGGGGCTAAAGTGGAGCTAAAATGGGGATAAAGTGGGGTTAAAACGGGGATAAAAAGAGGCTATAGTGGAGATAAAATGGGGATAAAATGGAGCTAAAGTGGAGATCAATGGGGATAATACAGGGATAACATGAAGATTAAGCAGAGATAAAATGTGGATAAAACAGAGGTATAATGGAAATATTATGGGGAGATAATATAGGGAGATGGGGAGAGAGATGGGGGAGACGGATGGGGAGACAGATGGGGAGACGGATGACCAGATTGGGGAGACAGATCGGAGAAGGACATGGGATGAGGGGGATGAGGTAGACACAGGTGGAGAGAGGATAGAGAGGGAGATGGGGACAGGGTGGAGATGGTGGAGACAGATGAGGAAGAACATGGGATTAGGGAGATGGGGTATGAGGGCGAGCAAGATGAGGGAGAGACTGATGGGGAGACGGTGGAGATGGGGGAGAGATGATGAGGGAGAGGGAGATGAGGGAGAGACTGATGGGGAGAAGGTGATGGGGAGAGGGTGGAGATGGGGGAGACAGATGGGTAGTTGGAAACATGAATTACCTCTAAATGGTGTTGATATCACTTCCTGCAGAGAATAAACACGTTTTAAGCCCAAAAAGTGAGCATGTGGGTCGTTTTAAGTCAATTTTACCCATCTGCCAAATCTTGAGTTTTGGCTCCCTAGAAGCAGGAAAATAACTATGATCCAGCTCATTTTATGGAGATGGGATGGAGATGGAGATGGGGAGATGGAGATGAGATGGGGAGATGGAGATGGGATGGAGATGGAGATGGGGAGTTGGAGATAGGATGGGGAGATGGGATGCAGAGATGGACATTGAATGGTATGGGCCAAGATTTAATGTAAACAAAGTAAAGAGATAATGGAGATAAACTGGAGATAAAAGTGGGGATAAAATGGAGATAAAATGGAGGAAAAAATGGGGATAAAATGGAGCTAAAGTGGTGCTAAAATGGGGATTAAGCGGAGATAAAATGGGGATACAACCGAGATAAAATGGAGATAAAAAAGGGTTAAAGTGGAGCTAAAATGCGGATAAAGTGGCGTTAAAATGGGGATAAAATGGGCCTATAGTGGGGATGAAGTGGAGATGAAATGGGATAAAATGGAGCTAAAGTGGAGAGAAATGGGGATAAAGTGGAAATAAAATGGGGATAAAATGGAGATAAACTTGAGATAAATTGGAGATAAAATGTGGATAAAGTGGGGTTAAAATGGGGATAAAATGGATCTAAAGTAGAGCCATAATGGGGATAAAGTGGAGATAAAATAGAGATAACATGGGGCTAAAGTGGAGCTAAAAAGGGGATAAAGTGGGGTTACAACGGGGATAAAATGGGGCTAGAGATAAAATGGGGATAAAATGGAGCTAAAGTGGAGATAAATGGGGATAATACAGGGATAACTTGAAGATTAAGCAGAGATAAAATGTGGATAAAACAGAGATATAATGGAGGTATAATGGAGATATTATGGGGAGATACTACATTGAGATGGGGAGAGAGATGGGGGAGACGGATGGGGAGACAGATGGGGAGACGGATGACCAGATTGGGGAGACAGATCGGAGAAGGACATGGGATGAGGGAGATGAGGTAGAGACAGGTGGAGAGAGGATAGAGAGGGAGATGGGGACAGGGTGGAGATGGTGGAGACAGATGAGGAGGGACATGGGATGAGGTGGATAGGGATGAGGGAGAGCAAGATTAGGGAGAGACAGATGGGGAGACGGTGGAGATGGGGGAGACAGATGGGGGAGAGATGATGAGGGAGAGAGAGATGAGGGAGAGACCGATGGGGAAAACGGTGATGGGGAGAGGGTGGAGATGGGGGAGAGAGATGGGTAGTTGGAAACATGAATTACCTCTAAAAGGTGTTGATATCACTTCATGCAGTGAATAAACACGTTTTAAGCCAACAAAGTGAGCATGTGGGTCGTTTTAAGTCAATTTTACCCATCTGCCAAATCTTGAATTTTGGCTCCCTAGAAGCAGGAAAATGACTATGATCATGCTCATTTTATGGATATGGGATGGAGATGGAGATGGGGAGATGGAGGCGAGATGGGGAGATGGAGATGGGATGGGGATCGAGATGGGGTTGGAGATAGGATGGGGAGATGGAGATGGGATGCAGGGATGGAGATTGGATGGTAAGGGCTAAGATTTAATGTAAATAAAGTAGAGAGATAATGGAGATAAACTGGAGATAAAATTGGTGATAAAATGGGGGTAAATGGAGGAAAAAATGGGGATAAAATGGAGCTAAAGTGGTGCTAAAATGGGGATTAAGCGGAGATAAAATGGGGATACAACTGAGATAAAATGGAGAAAAAAAGGGGTTAAAGTGGAGCTAAAATTGGGCTAAAGTGGGGTTAAAATGGTGATAAAATGGGGCTATAGTGGGGATGAAGTGGAGATGAAATGGGATAAAATGGAGCTAAAGTGGAGAGAAATGGGGATAAAGTGGAAATAAAATGGGGATAACATGGAGATAAACTGGAGATAAATTGGAGATAAAATGTGGATAAAGTGGGGTTAAAATGGGGATAAAATGGATCTAAAGTAGAGCTATAATGGGGATAAAGTGGAGATAAAATGGAGATAAAATGGGGCTAAAGAGGAGCTAAAAAGGGGGATAAAGTGGGGTTAAAATGGGGATAAAATGGGGCTATAGTGGAGATAAAATGGGGATAAAATGGAGCTAAAGTGGAGATAAATGGGGATAATACAGGGATAACTTGAAGATTAAGCAGAGATAAAATGTGGATAAAACAGAGATATAATGGAGGTATAATGGAGATATTATGGGGAGATACTACATTGAGATGGGGAGAGAGATGGGGGAGACGGATGGGGAGACAGATGGGAAGACGGATGACCAGATTGGGGAGACAGATCGGAGAAGGACATGGGATGAGGGAGATGAGGTAGAGACAGGTGGAGAGAGGATAGAGAGGGAGATGGGGACAGGGTGGAGATGGTGGAGACAGATGAGGAGGGACATGGGATGAGGTGGATGGGGATGAGGGAGAGCAGGATGAGGGAGAGACTGATGGGGAGACGGTGGAGATGGGGAGACAGATGGGAGAGATGATGAGGGAGAGGGAGATGAGGGAGAGACCGATGGGGAAAAGGGTGATGGGGAGAGGGTGGAGATGGGGGAGACAGATGGGTAGTTGGAAACATGAATTACCTCTAAATGGTGTTTATTTCACTTCCTGCAGTGAATAAACACGTTTTAAGCCCACACAGTGAGCATGTGGGTCATTTTAAGTCAATTTTACCCATCTGCCAAATCTTGAGTTTTGGCTCCCTAGAAGCAGGAAAATGACTATGATCATGCTCATTTTATGGAGATGGGATGGAGATGGAGATGGGAGATGGAGATGAGATGGGGAGATGGAGATAGGATGGAGATGGAGAAGGGGAGTTGGAGATAGGATGGGGAGATGGAGATGGGATGCAGAGATAGAGATTGGATGGTAAGGGCCAAGATTTAATGTAAATAAAGTAGAGAGATAATGGAGATAAACTGGAGATAAAATTGGTGATAAAATGGAGATAAAAAAGAGGAAAAAATTGGAAATAAAATGGAGCTAAAGTGGTGCTAAAATGGGGATTAAGCGGAGATAAAATGGGATACAACTAAGATAAAATGGAGATAAAAAGGGGTTAAAGTGGAGCTAAAATGGGGATAAAGTGTGGTTAAAATGGGGATAAAATGGGGCTATAGTGGGGATAAAGTGGAGATGAAATGGGATAAAATGGGGATACAACTGATATAAAATGGAGATAAAAAGGGGTTAAAGTGGAGCTAAAATGGGGATATAGTGGGGATAAAGTGGAGATGAAATGGGGATAAGATGGAGCTAGAGTGGAGAGAAATGGGGATAAAGTGGAATTAAAATGGGGATAAAATGGAGATAAACTTGAGATAAAATGGAGATAAACTGGAGAGAAAATGTGGATAAAGTGGGGTTAAAATGGGGATAACATGGATCTAAAGTAGAGCTATGATGGGGATAAAGTGGAGATAAAATGGAGATAAACGGGGCTAAAGTGGAGCTAAAATGGGGATAAAGTGGGGTTAAAACGGGGATAAAAAGAGGCTATAGTGGAGATAAAATGGGGATAAAATGGAGCTAAAGTGGAGATCAATGGGGATAATACAGGGATAACATGAAGATTAAGCAGAGATAAAATGTGGATAAAACAGAGGTATAATGGAAATATTATGGGGAGATAATATAGGGAGATGGGGAGAGAGATGGGGGAGACGGATGGGGAGACGGATGACCAGACTGGGGAGGCAGATCGGAGAAGAACATGGGATGAGGGAGATGAGGTAGAGACAGTTGGAGAGAGGATAGAGAGGGAGATGGGGACAGGGTGGAGATGGTGGAGACAGATGAGGAGGGACATGGGATGAGGGAGAGCAAGATGGAGGAGAGCAAGATGAGGGAGAGACTGATGGGGAGACAGTGGAGATGGGGGAGACAGATGGGGGAGAGATGATGAGGAAGAGGGAGATGGGGAGAGGGTGATGGGGAGAGGGTGGAGATGGGGGAGACAGATGGGTAGTTGGAAATATGAATTACCTCTAAATGGTGTTGATATCACTTCCTGCAGTGAATAAACACGTTTTAAGCCCACAACGTGAGCATGTGGGTCGTTTTAAGTCAATTTTACCCTTCTGCCAAATCTTGAGTTTTGGCTCCCTAGAAGCTGGAAAATGACTATGATCATGCTCATTTTATGGAGATGGGATGGAGATGGAGATGGGGAGATGGAGATGAGATGGGGAGATGGAGATGGGATGGAGATGGAGATGGGGAGTCAGAGATAGGATGGGGAGATGGAGATGGGATGCAGAGATGGAGATTAGATGGTAAGGGCCAAGATTTAATGTAAATAAAGTAGAGAGATAATGGAGATAAACTGGAGATAAAATTGGGGATAAAATGGAGATAAAATGGATGAAAAAATGGGGATAAAATGGAGCTAAAGTGGTGCTAAAATAGGGATTAAGCTGAGATAAAATGGGGATACAACTGAGATAAAATGGAGATAAAAAGGGGTTAAAGTGGAGCTAAAATGGGGATAAAGTGGCGTTAAAATGGGGATAAAATGGGGCTATAATGGAGATAAAGTGGAGATGAAATGGGATAAAATGGAGCTAAAGTGGAGAGAAATGGGGATAAAGTGGAAAAAAAATGGGGATAAAATGGAGATAAACTGGAGATAAAATGGAGATAAACTGGAGATAAAATGTGGATAAAGTGGGGTAAAATGGGGATAAAATGGATCTAAAGTAGAGTTATAATGGGGATAGTGGAGATAAAATGGAGATAAAATGGAGATAAAACAGGGCTAAAGTGGAGATAAAATGGGAATAAAGTGGGGTTAAAACAGGGATAAAATGGGGCTATAGTGGAGATAAAACGGGGATAAAATGGAGCTAAAGTGGAGATAAATGAGGATAATACAGGGATAACTTGAAGATTAAGCAGAGATAAAATGTGGATAAAACAGAGACATAATGGAGGTATAATGGAGATATTATGGGGAGATAATACATTGAGATGGGGAGAGAGATGGGGAGACGGATGTGGAGACAGATGGGGAGACGAATGACCAGATTTGGGAGACAGATCGGAGAAGGACATGGGAAGAGGGAGATGAGGTAGACACAGGTGGAGAGAGGATAGAGAGGGAGATGGGGGCAGGGTGGAGATGGTGGAGATGGTGGAGACAGATGAGGAGGGAAATGGGATGAGGGAGATGGGGGATGAGGGAGAGCAAGATAAGGGAGAGACTGATGGGGAGACGGTGGAGATGGGGGAGACAGATGGGGGAGAGATGATGAGGGAGAGAGAGATGGGGGAGAGACCGATGGGTGAGGGTGGAGATGGGAGAGACAGATGGGTAGTTGGAAACATGAATTACCTCTAAATGGTGTTGATATCACGTCCTGCAGTGAATAAAAACGTTTTAAGCCCACAAAGTGAGTATGTGGGTCGTTTTAAGTCAATTTTACCCATCTGCCAAATCTTGAGTTTTGGCTCCCTAGAAGCAGGAAAATGACTATGATCATGCTCGTTTTATGGAGATGGGACGGAGATGGAGATGGGAGATGGAGATGAGATGGGGAGATGGAGATGGGATGGAATTGGAGAAGGGGAGTTGGAGATAGGATGGGGAGATGGAGATGGGATGCAGAGATGGAGATTGGATGGTAAGGGCCAAGATTTAATGTAAATAAAGTAGAGAGATAATGGAGATAAACTGGAGATAAAATTGGGGATAAAATGGAGATAAAATGGATGAAAAAATGGGGATAAAATGGAGCTAAAGTGGTGCTAAAATGGGGATTAAGCTGAGATAAAATGGGGATACAACTGAGATAAAATGGAGATAAAAAAGGTTAAAGTGGAGCTAAAATGGGGATAAAGTGGCGTTAAAATGGGGATAAAATGGGGCTATAGTGGGGATAAAGTGGAGATGAAATGGGATAAAATGGAGCTAAAGTGGAGAGAAATGGGGTTAAAGTGGATATAAAATGGGGATAAAATGGAGATAAACTGGAGATAAAATAGAGATAAACTGGAGATAAAATGTGGATAAAGTGGGGTTAAAATGGGGATAAAATGGATCTAAAGTAGAGCTATAATGGGGATACTGGAGATAAAATGGAGATAAGATGGAGATAAAACAGGGCTAAAGTGGAGCTAAAATGAGAATAAAGTGGGGTTAAAACAGGGATAAAATGGGGCTATAGTGGAGATAAAACGGGGATAAAATGGAGCTAAAGTGGAGATAAATGAGGATAATACAGGGATAACTTTAAGATTAAGCAGAGATAAAATGTGGATAAAACAGAGACATAATGGAGGTATAATGGAGATATTATGGGGAGATAATACATTGAGATGGGGAGAGAGATGGGGGAGACGGATGGGGAGACAGATGGGGAGACGGATGACCAGATTTGGGAGACAGATCGGAGAAGGACATGGGAGGAGGGAGATGAGGTAGACACAGGTGGAGAGAGAATAGAGAGGGAGATGGGGACAGGGTGGAGATGGTGGAGACAGATGAGGAGGGACATGGGATGAGGGAGATGGGGGATGAGGGAGAGCAAGATAAGGGAGAGACTGATGGGGAGACGGTGGAGATGGGGGAGACAGATGGGGGAGAGATGATGAGGGAGAGAGAGATGGGGGAGAGACCGATGGGTGAGGGTGGAGATGGGAGAGATAGATGGGTAGCTGGAAACATGAATTACCTCTAAATGGTGTTGATATCACGTCCTGCAGTGAATAGAAATGTTTTAAGCCCACAAAGTGAGCATGTGGGTCGTTTTAAGTCAATTTTACCCATCTGCCAAATCTTGAGTTTTGGCTCCGTAGAAGCAGGAAAATGACTATGATCATGCTCATTTTATGGAGATGGGATGGAGATGGAGATGGGAGATGGAGATGAGATGGGGAGATGGAGATGGGATGGAGATGGAGAAGGGGAGTTGGAGATAGGATGGGGAGATCGAGATGGGATGCAGAGATAGAGATTGGATGGTAAGGGCCAAGATTTAATGTAAATAAAGTAGAGAGATAATGGAGATAAACTGGAGATAAAATTGGTGATAAAATGGAGATAAAATGGAGGAAAAAATTGGGAATAAAATGGAGCTAAAGTGGTGCTAAAATGGGGATTAAGCGGAGATAAAATGGGATACAACTAAGATAAAATGGAGATAAAAAGGGGTTAAAGTGGGTCTAAAATGGGGATAAAGTGGGGTTAAAATGGGGATAAAATGGGGCTATAGTGGGGATAAAGTGGAGATGAAATGGGATAAAATGGGGATACAACTGATATAAAATGGAGATAAAAAGGGGTTAAAGTGGAGCTAAAATGGGGATATAGTGGGGATAAAGTGGAGATGAAATGGGGATCAGATGGAGCTAGAGTGGAGAGAAATGGGGATCAAGTGGAATTAAAATGGGGATAAAATGGAGATAAAATGGAGATAAAATGGAGATAAACTGGAGTGAAAATGTGGATAAAGTGGGGTTAAAATGGGGATAAAATGGATCTAAAGTAGAGCTATGATGGGGATAAAGTGGAGATAAAATGGAGATAAAACAGGGCTAAAGTGGAGCCAAAATGGGGATAAAGTGGGGTTAAAACGGGGATAAAAAGGGGCTATAGTGGAGATAAAATGGGGATAAAATGGAGCTAAAGTGGAAATCAATGGGGATAATACAGGGATAACATGAAGATTAAGCAGAGATAAAATGTGGATAATACAGAGGTATAATGGAAATATTATGGGGAGATAATATAGGGAGATGGGGAGAGAGATGGGGGAGACGGATGGGGAGACAGATGGGGAGACGGATGACCAGATTGGGAGACAGATCGGAGAAGGACATGGGATGAGGGGGATGAGGTAGACACAGGTGGAGAGAGGATAGAGAGGGAGATGGGGACAGGGTGGAGATGGTGGAGACAGATCAGGAAGGACATGGGATGAGGGAGGTGGGGTATGAGGGAGAGCAAGATGAGGGAGAGACTGATGGGGAGACGGTGGAGATGGGGGAGAGATGATGAGGGAGAGGGAGATGAGGGAGAGACCGATGGGGAGAGGGTGATGAGGAGAGGGTGGAGAACGGGGAGACAGATGGGTAGTTGGAAACATGAATTACCTCTAAATGGTGTTGATATCACTTCCTGCAGTGAATAAACACGTTTTAATCCCACAAAGTGAGGATGTGGGTCGTTTTAAGTTAATTTTACCCATCTACCAAATCTTGAGTTTTGGCTCCCTAGAAGCAGGGAAATGACTATGATCATGCTCATTTTATGGAGATGGGATGGAGATGGAGATGGGGAGATGGAGATGAGATGGGGAGATGGAGATGGGATGGAGATGGAGATGGGGAGTTGGAGATAGGATGGGGAGATGGAGATGGGATGCAGAGATGGAGATTAGATGGTAAGGGCCAAGATTTAATGTAAATAAAGTAGAGAGATAATGGAGATAAACTGGAGATAAAATTGGCGATAAAATGGAGATAAAATGGTTGAAAAAATGGGGATAAAATGGAGCTAAAGTGGTGCTAAAATGGGGATTAAGCTAAGATAAAATGGGGATACAACTGAGATAAAATGGAGATAAAAAGGGGTTAAATTGGAGCTAAAATGGGGATAAAGTGGCGTTAAAATGGGGGTAAAATGGGGCTATAGTGGGGATAAAGTGGAGATGAAATGGGATAAAATGGAGCTAAAGTGGAGAGAAATGGGGATAAAGTGGAAATTAAATGGCGATAAAATGGAGATAAACTGGAGATAAAATGGAGATAAACTGGAGATAAAATGTGGATAAAGTGGGGTTAAAATGGGGATAAAATGGATCTAAAGTAGAGCTATAATAGGGATAAAGTAGAGATAAAATGGAGATAAAATGGAGATAAAACAGGGCTAAAGTGGAGCTAAAATGGGAATAAAGTGGGGTTAAAACAGGGATAAAATGGGGCTATAGTGGAGATAAAATGGGGATAAAATGGAGCTAAAGTGGAGATAAATGGGAATAATACAGGGATAACTTGAAGATTAGGCAGAGATAAAATGTGGATAAAACAGAGATATAATGGAGGTATAATAGAGATATTATGCGGAGATAATACATTGAGATGGGGAGAGAGATGGGGGAGACAGATGGGGAGACAGATGGGGAGACGGATGACCAGATTGGGGAGACAGATCAGAGAAGGACATGGGATGAGGGAGATGAGGTAGAGACAGGTGGAGAGAGGATAGAGAGGGAGATGGGGACAGGGTGGAGATGGTGGAGACAGATGAGGAGGGACATGGGATGAGGGAGATGGGGGATGAGGGAGAGCAAGATGAGTGAGAGACTGATGGGGAGACGGTGGAGATGGGGGAGAGATGATGAGGGAGAGGGAGATGAGGGAGAGAGTGATGGGGAGAGGGTGATGGGGAGAGGGTGGAGATGGGGGAGACAGATGGGTAGTTGGAAACATGAATTACCTCTAAATGGTGTTGATATCACTTCCTGCAGTGAATAAACACGTTTTAAGCCCACAAAGTGAGCATGTGGGTCGTTTTAAGTCAATTTTACCCATCTGCCAAATCTTGAGTTTTGGCTCCCTAGAAGCAGGGAAATGACTATGATCATTCTCATTTTATGGAGATGGGATGGAGATGGAGATGGGAGATGGAGATGAGATGGGGAGATGGAGATGGGATGCTGATGAAGATGGGGATTTGGAGGTAGGATGTGAGATGGAGATGGGATGCAGAGATGGAGTTTCGATGGTAAGAGCCAAGATTTAAAATGTAAATAAAGTAGAGAGATAATGGAGATAAACTGGAGATAAAATTGGTGATAAAATGGAGATAACATGGAGGAAAAAATGGGGATACAATGGAGCTAAAGTAGTGCTAAAATGAGGATTAAGCGGAGATAAAATGGGAATACAACTGAGATGAAATGGAGATAAAAAGGGGTTAAAGTGGAGCTAAAATGGGGGTAAAGCGGGGTTAAAATGGGGATAAAATGGGGCTATAGTGGGGATAAAGTGGAGATGAAATGGGATAAAATGGAGCTCAAGTGGAGAGAAATGGGGATAAAGTGGAAATAAAATGGGGCTAAAATGGAGATACACTGGAGATAAAATGGAGATGAACTGGAGATAAAATGTGGATAAAGTGGGGTTAAAATGGGGATAAAATGGATCTAAAGTGGAGATAAATGGGGATACAACTGAGATAAAATGGGGATAACGTGGGGTTAAAATGGGGATAAAATGGGGCTATAGTGGGGATAAAGTGGAGATGAAATGGGGATAAAATGGAGCTACAGTGGAGAGAAATGGGGATAAAGTGGAAATTAAATGGGGATAAAATGCAGATAAACTGGAGATAAAATGGAGATAAACTGGAGATAAAATGTGGATAAAGTGGGGTTAAAATGGGGATAAAATGGATCTAAAGTAGAGCTATAATGGGGATTAAGTGGAGATAAAATGGAGATAAAATGGGCCTATAGTGGGGATGAAGTGGAGATAAAGTGGGTTTAAAACGGGGATAAAATGTGGCTATAGTGGAGATAAATGGGGATAATACAGGGATAACATGAAGATTAAGCAGAGATAAAATGTGGATAAAACAGAGGTATAATGGAAATATTATGGGGAGATAATATAGGGAGATGGGGAGAGAGATAGTGGAGACGGATGGGGAGACGGATGGGGAGACAGATGGGGAGATGGATGACCAGATTGGGGAGACAGATCGGAGAAGGACATGGGATTAGGGAGATGAGGTAGAGACAGTTGGAGAGAAGATACAGAGGGAGATGGGGACAGGGTGGAGATGGTGGAGACAGATGAGGAGGGACATGGGATGAGAGAGATGGGGATGAGGGAAAGCAAGATGAGGGAGAGACTGATGGGGAGACAGTGGAGTTGGGGGAGACAGATGGGGGAGAGATGATGAGGGAGAGGGAGATGAGGGAGAGACTGATGGGGAGAAGGTGATGGGGAGAGGGTGGAGATGGGGGAGACAGATGGGTAGTTGGAAACATGAATTACCTCTAAATGGTGTTGATATCACTTCCTGCAGAGAATAAACACGTTTTAAGCCCAAAAAGTGAGCATGTGGGTCGTTTTAAGTCAATTTTACCCATCTGCCAAATCTTGAGTTTTGGCTCCCTAGAAGCAGGAAAATAACTATGATCCAGCTCATTTTATGGAGATGGGAATGAGATGGAGATGGGGAGATGGAGATGAGATGGGGAGATGGAGATGGGATGGAGATGGAGATGGGGAGTTGGAGATAGGATGGGGAAATGGGATGCAGAGATGGAGATTGAATGGTATGGGCCAAGATTTAATGTAAACAAAGTAAAGAGATAATGGAGATAAACTGGAGATAAAAGTGGGGATAAAATGGAGATAAAATGGAGGAAAAAATGGGGATAAAATGGAGCTAAAGTGGTGCTAAAATGGGGATTAAGCGGAGATAAAATGGGGATACAACCGAGATAAAATGGAGATAAAAAAGGGTTAAAGTGGAGCTAAAATGCGGATAAAGTGGCGTTAAAATGGGGATAAAATGGGCCTATAGTGGGGATGAAGTGGAGATGAACTTGAGATAAATTGGAGATAAAATGTGGATAAAGTGGGGTTAAAATGGGGATAAAATGGATCTAAAGTAGAGCCATAATGGGGATAAAGTGGAGATAAAATAGAGATAACATGGGGCTAAAGTGGAGCTAAAAAGGGGATAAAGTGGGGTTACAACGGGGATAAAATGGGGCTAGAGATAAAATGGGGATAAAATGGAGCTAAAGTGGAGATAAATGGGGATAATACAGGGATAACTTGAAGATTAAGCAGAGATAAAATGTGGATACAACAGAGATATAATGGAGGTATAATGGAGATATTATGGGGAGATACTACATTGAGATGGGGAGAGAGATGGGGGAGACGGATGGGGAGACAGATGGGGAGACGGATGACCAGATTGGGGAGACAGATCGGAGAAGGACATGGGATGAGGGAGATGAGGTAGAGACAGGTGGAGAGAGGATAGAGAGGGAGATGGGGACAGGGTGGAGATGGTGGAGACAGATGAGGAGGGACATGGGATGAGGTGGATGGGGATGAGGGAGAGCAAGATGAGGGAGAGACAGATGGGGAGACGGTGGAGATGGGGGAGACAGATGGGGGAGAGATGATGAGGGAGAGGGAGAAGAGGGAGAGACCGATGGGGAAAACGGTGATGGGGAGAGGGTGGAGATGGGGGAGAGAGATGGGTAGTTGGAAACATGAATTACCTCTAAATGGTGTTGATATCACTTCATGCAGTGAATAAACACGTTTTAAGCCAACAAAGTGAGCATGTGGGTCGTTTTAAGTCAATTTTACCCATCTGCCAAATCTTGAATTTTTGCTCCCTAGAAGCAGGAAAATGACTATGATCATGCTCATTTTATGGAGATGGGATGGAGATGGAGATGGGAGATGGAGATGAGATGGGGAGATGGAGATGGGATGGAGATGGAGAAGGGGAGTTGGAGATAGGATGGGGAGATGGGATGCAGAGATACAGATTGGATGGTAAGGGCCAAGATTTAATGTAAATAAAGTAGAGAGATAATGGAGATAAACTGGAGATAAAATTGGTGATAAAATGGAGATAAAATGGAGGAAAAAATTGGGAATAAAATGGAGCTAAAGTGGTGCTAAAATGGGGATTAAGCGGAGATAAAATGGGATACAACTAAGATAAAATGGAAATAAAAAGGGGTTAAAGTGGAGCTAAAATGGGGATAAAGTGGGGTTAAAATGGGGATAAAATGGGGCTATAGTGGGGATAAAGTGGAGATGAAATGGGATAAAATGGGGATACAACTGATATAAAATGGAGATAAAAAGGGGTTAAAGTGGAGCTAAAATGGGGATATAGTGGGGATAAAGTGGAGATGAAATGGGGATAAGATGGAGCTAGAGTGGAGAGAAATGGGGATAAAGTGGAATTAAAATGGGGATAAAATGGAGATAAACTTGAGATAAAATGGAGATAAACTGGAGAGAAAATGTGGATAAAGTGGGGTTAAAATGGGGATAAAATGGATCTAAAGTAGAGCTATGATGGGGATAAAGTGGAGATAAAATGGAGATAAAACGGGGCTAAAGTGGAGCTAAAATGGGGATAAAGTAGGGTTAAAACGGGGATAAAAAGAGGCTATAGTGGAGATAAAATGGGGATAAAATGGAGCTAAAGTGGAGATCAATGGGGATAATACAGGGATAACATGAAGATTAAGCAGAGACAAAATGTGGATAAAACAGAGGTATAATGGAAATATTATGGGGAGATAATATAGGGAGATGGGGAGAGAGATGGGGGAGACGGATGGGGAGACAGATGGGGAGACGGATGACCAGATTGGGGAGACAGATCGGAGAAGGACATGGGATGAGGGGGATGAGGTAGACACAGGTGGAGAGAGGATAGAGAGGGAGATGGGGACAGGGTGGAGATGGTGGAGACAGATGAGGAAGAACATGGGATGAGGGAGATGGGGTATGAGGGCGAGCAAGATGAGGGAGAGACTGATGGGGAGACGGTGGAGATGGGGGAGAGATGATGAGGGAGAGGGAGATGAGGGAGAGACTGATGGGGAGAAGGTGATGGGGAGAGGGTGGAGATGGGGGAGACAGATGGGTAGTTGGAAACATGAATTACCTCTAAATGGTGTTGATATCACTTCCTGCAGAGAATAAACACGTTTTAAGCCCAAAAAGTGAGCATGTGGGTCGTTTTAAGTCAATTTTACCAATCTGCCAAATCTTGAGTTTTGGCTCCCTAGAAGCAGGAAAATAACTGTGATCCAGCTCATTTTATGGAGATGGGATGGAGATGGAGATGGGGAGATGGAGATGAGATGGGGAGATGGAGATGGGATGGAGATGGAGATGGGGAGTTGGAGATAGGATGGGGAGATGGGATGCAGAGATGGAGATTGAATGGTATGGGCCAAGATTTAATGTAAACAAAGTAAAGAGATAATGGAGATAAACTGGAGATAAAAGTGGGGATAAAATGGAGATAAAATGGAGGAAAAAATGGGGATAAAATGGAGCTAAAGTGGTGCTAAAATGGGGATTAAGCGGAGATAAAATGGGGATACAACCGAGATAAAATGGAGATAAAAAAGGGTTAAAGTGGAGCTAAAATGCGGATAAAGTGGCGTTAAAATGGGGATAAAATGGGCCTATAGTGGGGATGAAGTGGAGATGAAATGGGATAAAATGGAGCTAAAGTGGAGAGAAATGGGGATAAAGTGGAAATAAAATGGGGATAAAATGGAGATAAACTTGAGATAAATTGGAGATAAAATGTGGATAAAGTGGGGTTAAAATGGGGATAAAATGGATCTAAAGTAGAGCCATAATGGGGATAAAGTGGAGATAAAATAGAGATAACATGGGGCTAAAGTGGAGCTAAAAAGGGGATAAAGTGGGGTTACAACGGGGATAAAATGGGGCTAGAGATAAAATGGGGATAAAATGGAGCTAAAGTGGAGATAAATGGGGATAATACAGGGATAACTTGAAGATTAAGCAGAGATAAAATGTGGATAAAACAGAGATATAATGGAGGTATAATGGAGATATTATGGGGAGATACTACATTGAGATGGGGAGAGAGATGGGGGAGACGGATGGGGAGACAGATGGGGAGACGGATGACCAGATTGGGGAGACAGATCGGAGAAGGACATGGGATGAGGGAGATGAGGTAGAGACAGGTGGGGAGAGGATAGAGAGGGAGATGGGGACAGGGTGGAGATGGTGGAGACAGATGAGGAGGGACATGGGATGAGGTGGATGGGGATGAGGGAGAGCAAGATGAGGGAGAGACAGATGGGGAGACGGTGGAGATGGGGGAGACAGATGGGGGAGAGATGATGAGGGAGAGGGAGATGAGGGAGAGACCGATGGGGAAAACGGTGATGGGGAGAGGGTGGAGATGGGGGAGAAAGATGGGTAGTTGGAAACATGAATTACCTCTAAATGGTGTTGATATCACTTCATGCAGTGAATAAACACGTTTTAAGCCAACAAAGTGAGCATGTGGGTCGTTTTAAGTCAATTTTACCCATCTGCCAAATCTTGAATTTTTGCTCCCTAGAAGCAGGAAAATGACTATGATCATGCTCATTTTATGGATATGGGATGGAGATGGAGATGGGGAGATGGAGGCGAGATGGGGAGATGGAGATGGGATGGGGATCGAGATGGGGTTGGAGATAGGATGGGGAGATGGAGATGGGATGCAGAGATGGAGATTGGATGGTAAGGGCCAAGATTTAATGTAAATAAAGTAGAGAGATAATGGAGATAAACTGGAGATAAAATTGGTGATAAAATGGGGATAAAATGGAGGAAAAAATGGGGATAAAATGGAGCTAAAGTGGTGCTAAAATGGGGATTAAGCGGAGATAAAATGGGGATACAACTGAGATAAAATGGAGAAAAAAAGGGGTTAAAGTGGAGCTAAAATTGGGCTAAAGTGGGGTTAAAATGGTGATAAAATGGGGCTATAGTGGGGATAGAGTGGAGAAGAAATGGGATAAAATGGAGCTAAAGTGGAGAGAAATGGGGATAAAGTGGAAATAAAATGGGGATAACATGGAGATAAACTGGAGATAAATTGGAGATAAAATGTGGATAAAGTGGGGTTAAAATGGGGATAAAATGGATCTAAAGTAGAGCTATAATGGGGATAAAGTGGAGATAAAATGGAGATGAAATGGGGCTAAAGTGGAGCTAAAAAGGGGATAAAGTGGGGTTAAAATGGGGATAAAATGGGGCTATAGTGGAGATAAAATGGGGATAAAATGGAGCTAAGGTGGAGATAAATGGGGATAATACAGGGATAACTTGAAGATTAAGCAGAGATAAAATGTGGATAAAACAGAGATATAATGGAGGTATAATGGAGATATTATGGGGAGATACTACATTGAGATGGGGAGAGAGATGGGGGAGACGGATGGGGAGACAGATGGGAAGACGGATGACCAGATTGGGGAGACAGATCGGAGAAGGACATGGGATGAGGGAGATGAGGTAGAGACAGGTGGAGAGAGGATAGAGAGGGAGATGGGGACAGGGTGGAGATGGTGGAGACAGATGAGGAGGGACATGGGATGAGGGAGAGCAGGATGAGGGAGAGACTGATGGGGAGACGGTGGAGATGGGGAGACAGATGGGAGAGATGATGAGGGAGAGGGAGATGAGGGAGAGACCGATGGGGAAAAGGGTGATGGGGAGAGGGTGGAGATGGGGGAGACAGATGGGTAGTTGGAAACATGAATTACCGCTAAATGGTGTTTATTTCACTTCCTGCAGTGAATAAACACGTTTTAAGCCCACACAGTGAGCATGTGGGTCGTTTAAGTCAATTTTACCCATCTGCCAAATCTTGAGTTTTGGCTCCCTAGAAGCAGGAAAATGACTATGATCATGCTCATTTTATGGAGATGGGATGGAGATGGAGATGGGAGATGGAGATGAGATGGGGAGATGGAGATGGGATGGAGATGGAGAAGGGGAGTTGGAGATAGGATGGGGAGATGGGATGCAGAGATAGAGATTGGATGGTAAGGGCCAAGATTTAATGTAAATAAAGTAGAGAGATAATGGAGATAAACTGGAGATAAAATTGGTGATAAAATGGAGATAAAATGGAGGAAAAAATTGGGAATAAAATGGAGCTAAAGTGGTGCTAAAATGGGGATTAAGCGGAGATAAAATGGGATACAACTAAGATACAATGGAGATAAAAAGGGGTTAAAGTGGAGCTAAAATGGGGATAAAGTGGGGTTAAAATGGGGATAAAATGGGGCTATAGTGGGGATAAAGTGGAGATGAAATGGGATAAAATGGGGATACAACTGATATAAAATGGAGATAAAAAGGGGTTAAAGTGGAGCTAAAATGGGGATATAGTGGGGATAAAGTGGAGATGAAATGGGGATAAGATGGAGCTAGAGTGGAGAGAAATGGGGATAAAGTGGAATTAAAATGGGGATAAAATGGAGATAAACTTGAGATAAAATGGAGATAAACTGGAGAGAAAATGTGGATAAAGTGTGGTTAAAATGGGGATAAAATGGATCTAAAGTAGAGCTATGATGGGGATAAAGTGGAGATAAAATGGAGATAAAACGGGGCTAAAGTGGAGCTAAAATGGGGATAAAGTGGGGTTAAAACGGGGATAAAAAGAGGCTATAGTGGAGATAAAATGGGGATAAAATGGAGCTAAAGTGGAGATCAATGGGGATAATACAGGGATAACATGAAGATTAAGCAGAGATAAAATGTGGATAAAACAGAGGTATAATGGAAATATTATGGGGAGATAATATAGGGAGATGGGGAGAGAGATGGGGGAGACGGATGGGGAGACAGATGGGGAGACGGATGACCAGATTGGGGAGACAGATCGGAGAAGGACATGGGATGAGGGGGATGAGGTAGACACAGGTGGAGAGAGGATAGAGAGGGAGATGGGGACAGGGTGGAGATGGTGGAGACAGATGAGGAAGAACATGGGATGAGGGAGATGGGGTATGAGGGCGAGCAAGATGAGGGAGAGACTGATGGGGAGACGGTGGAGATGGGGGAGAGATGATGAGGGAGAGGGAGATGAGGGAAGAGACTGATGGGGAGAAGGTGATGGGGAGAGGGTGGAGATGGGGGAGACAGATGGGTAGTTGGAAACATGAATTACCTCTAAATGGTGTTGATATCACTTCCTGCAGAGAATAAACACGTTTTAAGCACAAAAAGTGAGCATGTGGGTCGTTTTAAGTCAATTTTACCCATCTGCCAAATCTTGAGTTTTGGCTCCCTAGAAGCAGGAAAATAACTATGATCCAGCTCATTTTATGGAGATGGGATGGAGATGGAGATGGGGAGATGGAGATGAGATGGGGAGATGGAGATGGGATGGAGATGGAGATGGGGAGTTGGAGATAGGATGGGGAGATGGGATGCAGAGATGGAGATTGAATGGTATGGGCCAAGATTTAATGTAAACAAAGTAAAGAGATAATGGAGATAAACTGGAGATAAAAGTGGGGATAAAATGGAGATAAAATGGAGGAAAAAATGGGGATAAAATGGAGCTAAAGTGGTGCTAAAATGGGGATTAAGCGAAGATAAAATGGGGATACAACCGAGATAAAATGGAGATAAAAAAGGGTTAAAGTGGAGCTAAAATGTGGATAAAGTGGCGTTAAAATGGGGATAAAATGAGCCTATAGTGGGGATGAAGTGGAGATGAAATGGGATAAAATGGAGCTAAAGTGGAGAGAAATGGGGATAAAGTGGAAATAAAATGGGGATAAAATGGAGATAAACTTGAGATAAATTGGAGATAAAATAGAGATAACATGGGGCTAAAGTGGAGCTAAAAAGGGGATAAAGTGGGGTTACAACGGGGATAAAATGGGGCTAGAGATAAAATGGGGATAAAATGGAGCTAAAGTGGAGATAAATGGGGATAATACAGGGATAACTTGAAGATTAAGCAGAGATAAAATGTGGATAAAACAGAGATATAATGGAGGTATAATGGAGATATTATGGGGAGATACTACATTGAGATGGGGAGAGAGATGGGGGAGACGGATGGGGAGACAGATGGGGAGACGGATGACCAGATTGGGGAGACAGATCGGAGAAGGAAATGGGATGAGGGAGATGAGGTAGAGACAGGTGGAGAGAGGATAGAGAGGGAGATGGGGACAGGGTGGAGATGGTGGAGACAGATGAGGAGGGACATGGGATGAGGTGGATGGGGATGAGGGAGAGCAAGATGAGGGAGAGACAGATGGGGAGACGGTGGAGATGGGGGAGACAGATGGGGGAGAGATGATGAGGGAGAGGGAGATGAGGGAGAGACCGATGGGGAAAAGGGTGATGGGGAGAGGGTGGAGATGGGGGAGAGAGATGGGTAGTTGGAAACATGAATTACCTCTAAATGGTGTTGATATCACTTCATGCAGTGAATAAACACGTTTTAAGCCAACAAAGTGAGCATGTGGGTCGTTTTAAGTCAATTTTACCCATCTGCCAAATCTTGAATTTTTGCTCCCTAGAAGCAGGAAAATGACTATGATCATGCTCATTTTATGGATATGGGATGGAGATGGAGATGGGGAGATGGAGGCGAGATGGGGAGATGGAGATGGAGATGGGATGGAGATCGAGATGGGGTTGGAGATAGGATGGGGAGATGGAGATGGGATGCAGAGATGGAGATTGGATGGTAAGGGCCAAGATTTAATGTAAATAAAGTAGAGAGATAATGGAGATAAACTGGAGATAAAATTGGTGATAAAATTGAGATGAAATGGAGGAAAAAATGGGGATAAAATGGAGCTAAAGTGGTGCTAAAATGGGGATTAAGCGGAGATAAAATGGGGATACAACTGAGATAAAATGGAGAAAAAAGGGGTTAAAGTGGAGCTAAAATGGGGCTAAAGTGGGGTTAAAATGGTGATAAAATGGGGCTATAGTGGGGATAAAGTGGAGATGAAATGGGATAAAATGGAGCTAAAGTGGAGAGAAATGGGGATAAAGTGGAAATAAAATGGGGATAAAATGGAGATAAACTGTAGATAAATTGGAGATAAAATGTGGATAAAGTGGGGTTAAAATGGGGATAAAATGGATCTAAAGTAGAGCTATAATGGGGATAAAGTGGAGATAAAATGGAGATAAAATGGGGCTAAAGTGGAGCTAAAAAGGGGGATAAAGTGGGGTTAAAATGGCGATAAAATGGGGCTATAGTGGAGATAAAATGTGGATAAAATGGAGCTAAAGTGGAGATAAATGGGGATAATACAGGGATAACTTGAAGATTAAGCAGAGATAAAATGTGGATAAAACAGAGATATAATGGAGGTATAATGGAGATATTATGGGGAGATACTACATTGAGATGGGGAGAGAGATGGGGGAGACGGATGGGGAGACAGATGGGAAAACGGATGACCAGATTGGGGAGACAGATCGGAGAAGGACATGGGATGAGGGAGATGAGGTAGAGACAGGTGGAGAGAGGATAGAGAGGGAGATGGGGACAGGGTGGAGATGATGGAGACAGATGAGGAAGGACATGGGATGAGGTGGATGGGGATGAGGGAGAGCAGGATGAGGGAGAGACTGATGGGGAGACGGTGGAGATGGGGGAGACAGATGGGAGAGATGATGAGGGAGAGGGAGATGAGGGAGAGACCGATGGGGAAAAGGGTGATAGGGAGAGGGTGGAGATGGGGGAGACAGATGGGTAGTTGGAAACATGAATTACCTCTAAATGGTGTTTATTTCACTTCCTGCAGTGAATAAACACGTTTTAAGCCCACAAAGTGAGCATGTGGGTCATTTTAAGTCAATTTTACCCATCTGCCAAATCTTGAGTTTTGGCTCCCTAGAAGCAGGAAAATGACTATGATCATGCTCATTTTATGGAGATGGGATGGAGATGGGGATGGGGAGATGGAGATGAGATGGGGAGATGGAGATGGGATGGAGATGGAGATGGGGAGTTGGATATACGATGGGGAGATGGAGATGGGATGCAGAGATGGAGATTGGATGGTAAGGGCCAAGATTTAATGTAAATAAAGTAGAGAGATAATGGAGATAAACTGGAGATAAAATTGGGGATAAAATGGAGATAAAATGGATGAAAAAATGGGGATAAAATGGAGCTAAAGTGGTGCTAAAATGGGGATTAAGCTGAGATAAAAGGGGGATACAACTGAGATAGAATGGAGATAAAAAGGGGTTAAAGTGGAGCTAAAATTGGGCTAAAGTGGGGTTAAAATGGTGATAAAATGGGGCTATAGTGGGGATAAAGTGGAGATGAAATGGGATAAAATGGAGCTAAAGTGGATAGAAATGGGGATAAAGTGGAAATAAAATGGGGCTAAAATGGAGATACACTGGAGATAATATGGAGATAAACTGGAGATAAAATGTGGATAAAGTGGGGTGAAAATGGGGATAAAATGGATCTAAAGTGGAGATAAATGGGGATACAACTGAGATAAAATGGAGATAAAAAGGGGTTAAAGTGGCGCTAAAATGGGTATAAAGTGGGGTTAAAATGGGGATAAAATGGGGCTATAGTGGGGATAAAGTGGAGATGAAATGGGGATAAGATGGAGCTAAAGTGGAGAGAAATGGGGATAAAGTGGAAATAAATTGGGGATAAAATGGAGATAAACTGGAGATAAAATGGAGATAAACTGGAGATAAAACGGGGCTAAAGTGAAGATAAAATGGGGATAAAGTGGGGTTAAAACGGGGATAAAATGGGGCTATAGAGGAGATAAAATGGGGATAAAATGGACCTAAAGTGGAGATAAATGGGGATAATACAGGGATAACATGAAGATTAAGCAGAGATAAAATGTGGATAAAACAGAGGTATAATGGAAATATTATGGGGAGATAATATAGGGAGATGGGGTGAGAGATGGGGGAGACGGATGGGGAGACGGATGACCAGATTGGGGAGGCAGATCGAAGAAGAACATGGGATGAGGGAGATGAGGTAGAGACAGTTGGAGAGAGGATAGAGAGGGAGATGGGGACCGGGTGGAGATAGTGGAGACAGATGAGGAGGGACATGGGATGAGGGAGAGCAAGATGAGGGAGAGCAAGATGAGGGAGAGACTGATGGGGAGACGGTGGAGATGGGGGAGACAGATGGGGGAGAGATGATGACGAAGAGGGAGATGAGGGAGAGACCGATGGGGAGAGGGTGATGGGGAGAGGGTGGAGATGGGGGAGACAGATGGGTAGTTGGAAATATGAATTACCTCTAAATGGTGTTGATATCACTTCCTGCAGTGAATAAACACGTTTTAAGCCCACAAAGTGAGCATGTAGGTCGTTTTAAGTCAATTTTACCCTTCTGCCAAATCTTGAGTTTTGGCTCCCTAGAAGCTGGAAAATGACTATGATCATGCTCATTTTATGGAGATGGGATGGAGATGGAGATGGGGAGATGGAGATGAGATGGGGAGATGGAGATGGGATGGAGATGGAGATGGGGAGTCAGAGATAGGATGGGGAGATGGAGATGGGATGCAGAGATGGAGATTGAATGGTATGGGCCAATATTTAATGTAAACAAAGTAAAGAGATAATGGAGATAAACTGGAGATAAAAGTGGAGATAAAATGGAGATAAAATGGAGGAAGAAATGGGGATAAAATGGAGCTAAAGTGGTGCTAAAATGGGGATTAAGCGGAGATAAAATGGGGATACAACTGAGATAAAATGGAGAAAAAAAGGGGTTAAAGTGGAGCTGAAATGGGGCTAAAGTGGGGTTAAAATGGTGATAAAATGAGGCTATAGTGGGGATAAAGTGGAGATGAAATGGGATAAAATGGAGCTAAAGTGGAGAGAAATGGGGATAAAGTGAAAATAAAATGGGGATAAAATGGAGATAAACTGTAGATAAATTGGAGATAAAATGTGGATAAAGTGGGGTTAAAATGGGGATAAAATGGATCTAAAGTAGAGCTATAATGGGGATAAAGTGGAGATAAAATGGAGATAAAATGGGGCTAAAGTGGAGCTAAAAAGGGGGATAAAGTTGGGTTAAAATGGGGATAAAATGGGGCTATAGTGGAGATAAAATGGGGATAAAATGGAGCTAAAGTGGAGATAAATGGGGATAATACAGGGATAACTTGAAGATTAAGCAGAGATAAAATGTGGATAAAACAGAGATATAATGGAGGTATAATGGAGATATTATGGGGAGATACTACATTGAGATGGGGAGAGAGATGGGGGAGACGGATGGGGAGACAGATGGGAAGACGGATGACCAGATTGGGGAGACAGATCGGAGAAGGACATGGGATGAGGGAGATGAGGTAGAGACAGGTGGAGAGAGGATAGAGAGGGAGATGGGGACAGGGTGGAGATGGTGGAGACAGATGAGGAGGGACATGGGATGAGGTGGATGGGGATGAGGGAGAGCAGGATGAGGGAGAGACTGATGGGGAGATGGTGGAGATGGGGGAGACAGATGGGAGAGATGATGAGGGAGAGGGAGATGAGGGAGAGACCGATGGGGAAAAGGGTGATGGGGAGAGGGTGGAGATGGGGGAGACAGATGGGTAGTTGGAAACATGAATTACCTCTAAATGGTGTTGATATCACTTCCTGCAGTGAATAAACACGTTGTAAGCCCACAAAGTGAGCATGTGGGTCATTTTAAGTCAATTTTACCCTTCTGCCAAATCTTGAGTTTTGGCTCCCTAGAAGCTGGAAAATGACTATGATCATGCTAATTTTATGGAGATGGGATGGAGATGGAGATGGGGAGATGGAGATGAGATGGAGAGATGGAGATGGGATGGAGATGGAGATGGGGAGTCAGAGATAGGATGGGGAGATGGAGATGGGATGCAGAGATGGAGATTAGATGGTAAGGGCCAAGATTTAATGTAAATAAAGTAGAGAGATAATGGAGATAAACTGGAGATAAAAGTGGGGATAAAATGGAGATAAAATGGAGGGAAAAATGGGGATAAAATGGAGCTAAAGTGGTGCTAAAATGGGGATTAAGCGGAGATAAAATGGGGATACAACCGAGATAAAATGGAGATAAAAAAGGGTTAAAGTGGAGCTAAAATGCGGATAAAGTGGCGTTAAAATGGGGATAAAATGGGCCTATAGTGGGGATGAAGTGGAGATGAAATGGGATAAAATGGAGCTAAAGTGGAGAGAAATGGGGATAAAGTGGAAATAAAATGGGGATAAAATGGAGATAAACTTGAGATAAATTGGAGATAAAATGTGGATAAAGTGGGGTTAAAATGGGGATAAAATGGATCTAAAGTAGAGCTATAATGGGGATAAAGTGGAGATAAAATAGAGATAAAATGGGGCTAAAGTGGAGCTAAAAAGGGGATAAAGTGGGGTTAAACCAGGGATAAAATGGGGCTAGAGATAAAATGGGGATAAAATGGAGCTAAAGTGGAGATAAATGGGGATAATACAGGGATAACTTGAAGATTAAGCAAAGATAAAATGTGGATAACACAGAGATATAATGTAGGTATAATGGAGATATTATGGGGAGATACTACATTGAGATGGGGAGAGAGATGGGGGAGATGGATGGGGAGACAGATGGGGAGACGGATGACCAGATTGGGGAGACAGATCGGAGAAGGACATGGGATGAGGGAGATGAGGTAGAGACAGGTGGAGAGAGGATAGAGAGGGAGATGGGGACAGGGTGGAGATGGTGGAGACAGATGAGGAGGGACATGGGATGAGGTGGATGGGGATGAGGGAGAGCAAGATGAGGGAGAGACTGATGGGGAGACGGTGGAGATGGGGGAGACAGATGGGGGAGAGATGATGAGGGAGAGGGAGATGAGGGAGAGACCGATGGGGAAAAGGGTGATGGGGAGAGGGTGGAGATGGGGGAGAGAGATGGGTAGTTGGAAACATGAATTACCTCTAAATGGTGTTGATATCACTTCATGCAGTGAATAAACACGTTTTAAGCCAACAAAGTGAGCATGTGGGTCGTTTTAAGTCAATTTTACCCATCTGCCAAATCTTGAATTTTTGCTCCCTAGAAGCAGGAAAATGACTATGATCATGCTCATTTTATGGATATGGGATGGAGATGGAGATGGGGAGATGGAGGCGAGATGGGGAGATGGAGATGGGATGGAGATCGAGATGGGGTTGGAGATAGGATGGGGAGATGGAGATGGGATGCAGAGATGGAGATTGGATGGTAAGGGCCAAGATTTAATGTAAATAAAGTAGAGAGATAATGGAGATAAACTGGAGATAAAATTGGTGATAAAATGGAGATGAAATGGAGGAAAAAATGGGGATAAAATGGAGCTAAAGTGGTGCTAAAATGGGGATTAAGCGGAGATAAAATGGGGATACAACTGAGATAAAATGGAGAAAAAAGGGGTTAAAGTGGAGCTAAAATGGGGCTAAAGTGGGGTTAAAATGGTGATAAAATGGGGCTATAGTGGGGATAAAGTGGAGATGAAATGGGATAAAATGGAGCTAAAGTGGAGAGAAATGGGGATAAAGTGGAAATAAAATGGGGATAAAATGGAGATAAACTGTAGATAAATTGGAGATAAAATGTGGATAAAGTGGGGTTAAAATGGGGATAAAATGGATCTAAAGTAGAGCTATGATGGGGATAAAGTGGAGATAAAATGGAGATAAAATGGGGCTAAAGTGGAGCTAAAAATGGGGATAAAGTGGGGTTAAAATGGCGATAAAAAATGGGGCTATAGTGGAGATAAAATGGGGATAAAATGGAGCTAAAGTGGAGATAAATGGGGATAATACAGGGATAACTTGAAGATTAAGCAGAGATAAAATGTGGATAAAACAGAGATATAATGGAGGTATAATGGAGATATTATGGGGAGATACTACATTGAGATGGGGAGAGAGATGGGGGAGACGGATGGGGAGACAGATGGGAAGACGGATGACCAGATTGGGGAGACAGATCGGAGAAGGACATGGGATGAGGGAGATGAGGTAGAGACAGGTGGAGAGAGGATAGAGAGGGAGATGGGGACAGGGTGGAGATGATGGAGACAGATGAGGAGGGACATGGGATGAGGTGGATGGGGATGAGGGAGAGCAGGATGAGGGAGAGACTGATGGGGAGACGGTGGAGATGGGGGAGACAGATGGGAGAGATGATGAGGGAGAGGGAGATGAGGGTGAGACCGATGGGGAAAAGGGTGATAGGGAGAGGGTGGAGATGGGGGAGACAGATGGGTAGTTGGAAACATGAATTACCTCTAAATGGTGTTTATTTCACTTCCTGCAGTGAATAAACACGTTTTAAGCCCACAAAGTGAGCATGTGGGTCATTTTAAGTCAATTTTACCCATCTGCCAAATCTTGAGTTTTGGCTCCCTAGAAGCAGGAAAATGACTATGATCATGCTCATTTTATGGAGATGGGATGGAGATGGGGATGGGGAGATGGAGATGAGATGGGGAGATGGAGATGGGATGGAGATGGAGATGGGGAGTTGGATATACGATGGGGAGATGGAGATGGGATGCAGAGATGGAGATTGGATGGTAAGGGCCAAGATTTAATGTAAATAAAGTAGAGAGATAATGGAGATAAACTGGAGATAAAATTGGGGATAAAATGGAGATAAAATGGATGAAAAAATGGGGATAAAATGGAGCTAAAGTGGTGCTAAAATGGGGATTAAGCTGAGATAAAATGGGGATACAACTGAGATAGAATGGAGATAAAAAGGGGTTAAAGTGGAGCTAAAATGGGGCTAAAGTGGGGTTAAAATGGTGATAAAATGGGGCTATAGTGGGGATAAAGTGGAGATGAAATGGGATAAAATGGAGCTAAAGTGGAGAGAAATGGAGATAAAGTGGAAATAAAATGGGGCTAAAATGGAGATACACTGGAGATAATATGGAGATAAACTGGAGATACAATGTGGATAAAGTGGGGTGAAAATGGGGATAAAATGGATCTAAAGTGGAGATAAATGGGGATACAACTGAGATAAAATGGAGATAAAAAGGGGTTAAAGTGGCGCTAAAATGGGTATAAAGTGGGGTTAAAATGGGGATAAAATGGAGATAAACTGGAGATAAAATGGAGATAAACTGGAGATAAAACGGGGCTAAAGTGGAGATAAAATGGGGATAAAGTGGGGTTAAAACGGGGATAAAATGGGGCTATAGAGGAGATAAAATGGGGATAAAATGGACCTAAAGTGGAGATAAATGGGGATAATACAGGGATAACATGAAGATTAAGCAGAGATAAAATGTGGATAAAACAGAGGTATAATGGAAATATTATGGGGAGATAATATAGGGAGATGGGGTGAGAGATGGGGGAGACGGATGGGGAGACGGATGACCAGATTGGGGAGGCAGATCGAAGAAGAACATGGGATGAGGGAGATGAGGTAGAGACAGTTGGAGAGAGGATAGAGAGGGAGATGGGGACCGGGTGGAGATAGTGGAGACAGATGAGGAGGGACATGGGATGAGGGAGAGCAAGATGAGGGAGAGCAAGATGAGGGAGAGACTGATGGGGAGACGGTGGAGATGGGGGAGACAGATGGGGGAGAGATGATGAGGAAGAGGGAGATGAGGGAGAGACCAATGGGGAGAGGGTGATGGGGAGAGGGTGGAGATGGGGGAGACAGATGGGTAGTTGGAAATATGAATTACCTCTAAATGGTGTTGATATCACTTCCTGCAGTGAATAAACACGTTTTAAGCCCACAAAGTGAGCATGTAGGTCGTTTTAAGTCAATTTTACCCTTCTGCCAAATCTTGAGTTTTGGCTCCCTAGAAGCTGGAAAATGACTATGATCATGCTAATTTTATGGAGATGGGATGGAGATGGAGATGGGGAGATGGAGATGAGATGGAGAGATGGAGATGGGATGGAGATGGAGATGGGGAGTCAGAGATAGGATGGGGAGATGGAGATGGGATGCAGAGATGGAGATTAGATGGTAAGGGCCAAGATTTCATGTAAATAAAGTAGAGAGATAATGGAGATAAACTGGAGATAAAAGTGGGGATAAAATGGAGATAAAATGGAGGAAAAAATGGGGATAAAATGGAGCTAAAGTGGTGCTAAAATGGGGATTAAGCGGAGATAAAATGGGGATACAACTGAGATAAAATGAAGAAAAAAGGGGTTAAAGTGGAGCTAAAATGGGGCTAAAGTGGGGTTAAAATGGTGATAAAATGGGGCTATAGTGGGGATAAAGTGGAGATGAAATGGGATAAAATGGAGCTAAAGTGGAGAGAAATGGGGATAAAGTGGAAATAAAATGGGGATAAAATGGAGATAAACTGTAGATAAATTGGAGATAAAATGTGGATAAAGTGGGGTTAAAATGGGGATAAAATGGATCTAAAGTAGAGCTATAATGGGGATAAAGTGGAGATAAAATGGAGATAAAATGGGGCTAAAGAAGAGCTAAAAAGGTGGATAAAGTGGGGTTAAAATGGCGATAAAATGGGGCTATAGTTGAGATAAAATGTGGATAAAATGGAGCTAAAGTGGAGATAAATGCGGATAATACAGGGATAACTTGAAGATTAAGCAGAGATAAAATGTGGATAAAACAGAGATATAATGGAGGTATAATGGAGATATTATGGGGAGATACTACATTGAGATGGGGAGAGAGATGGGGGAGACGGATGGGGAGACAGATGGGAAGACGGATGACCAGATTGGGGAGACAGATCGGAGAAGGACATGGGATGAGGGAGATGAGGTAGAGACAGGTGGAGAGAGGATAGAGAGGGAGATGGGGACAGGGTGGAGATGATGGAGACAGATGAGGAGGGACATGGGATGAGGTGGATGGGGATGAGGGAGAGCAGGATGAGGGAGAGACTGATGGGGAGACGGTGGAGATGGGGGAGACAGATGGGAGAGATGATGAGGGAGAGGGAGATGAGGGAGAGACCGATGGGGAAAAGGGTGATAGGGAGAGGGTGGAGATGGGGGAGACAGATGGGTAGTTGGAAACATGAATTACCTCTAAATGGTGTTTATTTCACTTCCTGCAGTGAATAAACACGTTTTAAGCCCACAAAGTGAGCATGTGGGTCATTTTAAGTCAATTTTACCCATCTGCCAAATCTTGAGTTTTGGCTCCCTAGAAGCAGGAAAATGACTATGATCATGCTCATTTTATGGAGATGGGATGGAGATGGGGATGGGGAGATGGAGATGAGATGGGGAGATGGAGATGGGATGGAGATGGAGATGGGGAGTTGGATATACGATGGGGAGATGGAGATGGGATGCAGAGATGGAGATTGGATGGTAAGGGCCAAGATTTAATGTAAATAAAGTAGAGAGATAATGGAGATAAACTGGAGATAAAATTGGGGATAAAATGGAGATAAAATGGATGAAAAAATGGGGATAAAATGGAGCTAAAGTGGTGCTAAAATGGGGATTAAGCTGAGATAAAATGGGGATACAACTGAGATAGAATGGAGATAAAAAGGGGGTTAAAGTGGAGCTAAAATTGGGCTAAAGTGGGGTTAAAATGGTGATAAAATGGGGCTATAGTGGGGATAAAGTGGAGATGAAATGGGATAAAATGGAGCTAAAGTGGATAGAAATGGGGATAAAGTGGAAATAAAATGGGGCTAAAATGGAGATACACTGGAGATAATATGGAGATAAACTGGAGATAAAATGTGGATAAAGTGGGGTGAAAATGGGGATAAAATGGATCTAAAGTGGAGATAAATGGGGATACAACTGAGATAAAATGGAGATAAAAAGGGGTTAAAGTGGCGCTAAAATGGGTATAAAGTGGGGTTAAAATGGGGATAAAATGGGGCTATAGTGGGGATAAAGTGGAGATGAAATGGGGATAAGATGGAGCTAAAGTGGAGAGAAATGGGGATAAAGTGGAAATAAATTGGGGATAAAATGGAGATAAACTGGAGATAAAATGGAGATAAACTGGAGATAAAACGGGGCTAAAGTGAAGATAAAATGGGGATAAAGTGGGGTTAAAACGGGGATAAAATGGGGCTATAGAGGAGATAAAATGGGGATAAAATGGACCTAAAGTGGAGATAAATGGGGATAATACAGGGATAACATGAAGATTAAGCAGAGATAAAATGTGGATAAAACAGAGGTATAATGGAAATATTATGGGGAGATAATATAGGGAGATGGGGTGAGAGATGGGGTAGACGGATGGGGAGACGGATGACCAGATTGGGGAGGCAGATCGAAGAAGAACATGGGATGAGGGAGATGAGGTAGAGACAGTTGGAGAGAGGATAGAGAGGGAGATGGGGACCGGGTGGAGATAGTGGAGACAGATGAGGAGGGACATGGGATGAGGGAGAGCAAGATGAGGGAGAGCAAGATGAGGGAGAGACTGATGGGGAGACGGTGGAGATGGGGGAGACAGATGGGGGAGAGATGATGACGAAGAGGGAGATGAGGGAGAGACCGATGGGGAGAGGGTGATGGGGAGAGGGTGGAGATGGGGGAGACAGATGGGTAGTTGGAAATATGAATTACCTCTAAATGGTGTTGATATCACTTCCTGCAGTGAATAAACACGTTTTAAGCCCACAAAGTGAGCATGTAGGTCGTTTTAAGTCAATTTTACCCTTCTGCCAAATCTTGAGTTTTGGCTCCCTAGAAGCTGGAAAATGACTATGATCATGCTCATTTTATGGAGATGGGATGGAGATGGAGATGGGGAGATGGAGATGAGATGGGGAGATGGAGATGGGATGGAGATGGAGATGGGGAGTCAGAGATAGGATGGGGAGATGGAGATGGGATGCAGAGATGGAGATTGAATGGTATGGGCCAATATTTAATGTAAACAAAGTAAAGAGATAATGGAGATAAACTGGAGATAAAAGTGGGGATAAAATGGAGATAAAATGGAGGAAAAAATGGGGATAAAATGGAGCTAAAGTGGTGCTAAAATGGGGATTAAGCGGAGATAAAATGGGGATACAACTGAGATAAAATGGAGAAAAAAAGGGGTTAAAGTGGAGCTGAAATGGGGCTAAAGTGGGGTTAAAATGGTGATAAAATGAGGCTATAGTGGGGATAAAGTGGAGATGAAATGGGATAAAATGGAGCTAAAGTGGAGAGAAATGGGGATAAAGTGAAAATAAAATGGGGATAAAATGGAGATAAACTGTAGATAAATTGGAGATAAAATGTGGATAAAGTGGGGTTAAAATGGGGATAAAATGGATCTAAAGTAGAGCTATAATGGGGATAAAGTGGAGATAAAATGGAGATAAAATGGGGCTAAAGTGGAGCTAAAAAGGGGGATAAAGTTGGGTTAAAATGGGGATAAAATGGGGCTATAGTGGAGATAAAATGGGGATAAAATGGAGCTAAAGTGGAGATAAATGGGGATAATACAGGGATAACTTGAAGATTAAGCAGAGATAAAATGTGGATAAAACAGAGATATAATGGAGGTATAATGGAGATATTATGGGGAGATACTACATTGAGATGGGGAGAGAGATGGGGGAGACGGATGGGGAGACAGATGGGAAGACGGATGACCAGATTGGGGAGACAGATCGGAGAAGGACATGGGATGAGGGAGATGAGGTAGAGACAGGTGGAGAGAGGATAGAGAGGGAGATGGGGACAGGGTGGAGATGGTGGAGACAGATGAGGAGGGACATGGGATGAGGTGGATGGGGATGAGGGAGAGCAGGATGAGGGAGAGACTGATGGGGAGATGGTGGAGATGGGGGAGACAGATGGGAGAGATGATGAGGGAGAGGGAGATGAGGGAGAGACCGATGGGGAAAAGGGTGATGGGGAGAGGGTGGAGATGGGGGAGACAGATGGGTAGTTGGAAACATGAATTACCTCTAAATGGTGTTGATATCACTTCCTGCAGTGAATAAACACGTTGTAAGCCCACAAAGTGAGCATGTGGGTCATTTTAAGTCAATTTTACCCTTCTGCCAAATCTTGAGTTTTGGCTCCCTAGAAGCTGGAAAATGACTATGATCATGCTAATTTTATGGAGATGGGATGGAGATGGAGATGGGGAGATGGAGATGAGATGGAGAGATGGAGATGGGATGGAGATGGAGATGGGGAGTCAGAGATAGGATGGGGAGATGGAGATGGGATGCAGAGATGGAGATTAGATGGTAAGGGCCAAGATTTAATGTAAATAAAGTAGAGAGATAATGGAGATAAACTGTAGATAAAAGTGGGGATAAAATGGAGATAAAATGGAGGGAAAAATGGGGATAAAATGGAGCTAAAGTGGTGCTAAAATGGGGATTAAGCGGAGATAAAATGGGGATACAACCGAGATAAAATGGAGATAAAAAAGGGTTAAAGTGGAGCTAAAATGCGGATAAAGTGGCGTTAAAATGGGGATAAAATGGGCCTATAGTGGGGATGAAGTGGAGATGAAATGGGATAAAATGGAGCTAAAGTGGAGAGAAATGGGGATAAAGTGGAAATAAAATGGGGATAAAATGGAGATAAACTTGAGATAAATTGGAGATAAAATGTGGATAAAGTGGGGTTAAAATGGGGATAAAATGGATCTAAAGTAGAGCTATAATGGGGATAAAGTGGAGATAAAATAGAGATAAAATGGGGCTAAAGTGGAGCTAAAAAGGGGATAAAGTGGGGTTAAAACAGGGATAAAATGGGGCTAGAGATAAAATGGGGATAAAATGGAGCTAAAGTGGAGATAAATGGGGATAATACAGGGATAACTTGAAGATTAAGCAAAGATAAAATGTGGATAACACAGAGATATAATGTAGGTATAATGGAGATATTATGGGGAGATACTACATTGAGATGGGGAGAGAGATGGGGGAGATGGATGGGGAGACAGATGGGGAGACGGATGACCAGATTGGGGAGACAGATCGGAGAAGGACATGGGATGAGGGAGATGAGGTAGAGACAGGTGGAGAGAGGATAGAGAGGGAGATGGGGACAGGGTGGAGATGGTGGAGACAGATGAGGAGGGACATGGGATGAGGTGGATGGGGATGAGGGAGAGCAAGATGAGGGAGAGACTGATGGGGAGACGGTGGAGATGGGGGAGACAGATGGGGGAGAGATGATGAGGGAGAGGGAGATGAGGGAGAGACCGATGGGGAAAAGGGTGATGGGGAGAGGGTGGAGATGGGGGAGAGAGATGGGTAGTTGGAAACATGAATTACCTCTAAATGGTGTTGATATCACTTCATGCAGTGAATAAACACGTTTTAAGCCAACAAAGTGAGCATGTGGGTCGTTTTAAGTCAATTTTACCCATCTGCCAAATCTTGAATTTTTGCTCCCTAGAAGCAGGAAAATGACTATGATCATGCTCATTTTATGGATATGGGATGGAGATGGAGATGGGGAGATGGAGGCGAGATGGGGAGATGGAGATGGGATGGAGATCGAGATGGGGTTGGAGATAGGATGGGGAGATGGAGATGGGATGCAGAGATGGAGATTGGATGGTAAGGGCCAAGATTTAATGTAAATAAAGTAGAGAGATAATGGAGATAAACTGGAGATAAAATTGGTGATAAAATGGAGATGAAATGGAGGAAAAAATGGGGATAAAATGGAGCTAAAGTGGTGCTAAAATGGGGATTAAGCGGAGATAAAATGGGGATACAACTGAGATAAAATGGAGAAAAAAGGGGTTAAAGTGGAGCTAAAATGGGGCTAAAGTGGGGTTAAAATGGTGATAAAATGGGGCTATAGTGGGGATAAAGTGGAGATGAAATGGGATAAAATGGAGCTAAAGTGGAGAGAAATGGGGATAAAGTGGAAATAAAATGGGGATAAAATGGAGATAAACTGTAGATAAATTGGAGATAAAATGTGGATAAAGTGGGGTTAAAATGGGGATAAAATGGATCTAAAATAGAGCTATAATGGGGATAAAGTGGAGATAAAATGGAGATAAAATGGGGCTAAAGTGGAGCTAAAAATGGGGATAAAGTGGGGTTAAAATGGCGATAAAAAATGGGGCTATAGTGGAGATAAAATGGGGATAAAATGGAGCTAAAGTGGAGATAAATGGGGATAATACAGGATAACTTGAAGATTAAGCAGAGATAAAATGTGGATAAAACAGAGATATAATGGAGGTATAATGGAGATATTATGGGGAGATACTACATTGAGATGGGGAGAGAGATGGGGGAGACGGATGGGGAGACAGATGGGAAGACGGATGACCAGATTGGGAGACAGATCGGAGAAGGACATGGGATGAGGGAGATGAGGTAGAGACAGGTGGAGAGAGGATAGAGAGGGAGATGGGGACAGGGTGGAGATGTTGGAGACAGATGAGGAGGGACATGGGATGAGGTGGATGGGGATGAGGGAGAGCAGGATGAGGGAGAGACTGATGGGGAGACGGTGGAGATGGGGGAGACAGATGGGAGAGATGATGAGGGAGAGGGAGATGAGGGAGAGACCGATGGGGAAAAGGGTGATAGGGAGAGGGTGGAGATGGGGGAGACAGATGGGTAGTTGGAAACATGAATTACCTCTAAATGGTGTTTATTTCACTTCCTGCAGTGAATAAACACGTTTTAAGCCCACAAAGTGAGCATGTGGGTCATTTTAAGTCAATTTTACCCATCTGCCAAATCTTGAGTTTTGGCTCCCTAGAAGCAGGAAAATGACTATGATCATGCTCATTTTATGGAGATGGGATGGAGATGGGGATGGGGAGATGGAGATGAGATGGGGAGATGGAGATGGGATGGAGATGGAGATGGGGAGTTGGATATACGATGGGGAGATGGAGATGGGATGCAGAGATGGAGATTGGATGGTAAGGGCCAAGATTTAATGTAAATAAAGTAGAGAGATAATGGAGATAAACTGGAGATAAAATTGGGGATAAAATGGAGATAAAATGGATGAAAAAATGGGGATAAAATGGAGCTAAAGTGGTGCTAAAATGGGGATTAAGCTGAGATAAAATGGGGATACAACTGAGATAGAATGGAGATAAAAAGGGGTTAAAGTGGAGCTAAAATGGGGCTAAAGTGGGGTTAAAATGGTGATAAAATGGGGCTATAGTGGGGATAAAGTGGAGATGAAATGGGATAAAATGGAGCTAAAGTGGAGAGAAATGGAGATAAAGTGGAAATAAAATGGGGCTAAAATGGAGATACACTGGAGATAATATGGAGATAAACTGGAGATAAAATGTGGATAAAGTGGGGTGAAAATGGGGATAAAATGGATCTAAAGTGGAGATAAATGGGGATACAACTGAGATAAAATGGAGATAAAAAGGGGTTAAAGTGGCGCTAAAATGGGTATAAAGTGGGGTTAAAATGGGGATAAAATGGAGATAAACTGGAGATAAAATGGAGATAAACTGGAGATAAAACAGGGCTAAAGTGGAGATAAAATGGGGATAAAGTGGGGTTAAAACGGGGATAAAATGGGGCTATAGAGGAGATAAAATGGGGATAAAATGGACCTAAAGTGGAGATAAATGGGGATAATACAGGGATAACATGAAGATTAAGCAGAGATAAAATGTGGATAAAACAGAGGTATAATGGAAATATTATGGGGAGATAATATAGGGAGATGGGGTGAGAGATGGGGGAGACGGATGGGGAGACGGATGACCAGATTGGGGAGGCAGATCGACGAAGAACATGGGATGAGGGAGATGAGGTAGAGACAGTTGGAGAGAGGATAGAGAGGGAGATGGGGACCGGGTGGAGATAGTGGAGACAGATGAGGAGGGACATGGGATGAGGGAGAGCAAGATGAGGGAGAGCAAGATGAGGGAGAGACTGATGGGGAGACGGTGGAGATGGGGGAGACAGATGGGGGAGAGATGATGAGGAAGAGGGAGATGAGGGAGAGACCAATGGGGAGAGGGTGATGGGGAGAGGGTGGAGATGGGGGAGACAGATGGGTAGTTGGAAATATGAATTACCTCTAAATGGTGTTGATATCACTTCCTGCAGTGAATAAACACGTTTTAAGCCCACAAAGTGAGCATGTAGGTCGTTTTAAGTCAATTTTACCCTTCTGCCAAATCTTGAGTTTTGGCTCCCTAGAAGCTGGAAAATGACTATGATCATGCTAATTTTATGGAGATGGGATGGAGATGGAGATGGGGAGATGGAGATGAGATGGAGAGATGGAGATGGGATGGAGATGGAGATGGGGAGTCAGAGATAGGATGGGGAGATGGAGATGGGATGCAGAGATGGAGATTAGATGGTAAGGGCCAAGATTTCATGTAAATAAAGTAGAGAGATAATGGAGATAAACTGGAGATAAAAGTGGGGATAAAATGGAGATAAAATGGAGGAAAAAATGGGGATAAAATGGAGCTAAAGTGGTGCTAAAATGGGGATTAAGCGGAGATAAAATGGGGATACAACCGAGATAAAATGGAGATAAAAAAGGGTTAAAGTGGAGCTAAAATGCGGATAAAGTGGCGTTAAAATGGGGATAAAATGGGCCTATAGTGGGGATGAAGTGGAGATGAAATAGGATAAAATGGAGCTAAAGTGGAGAGAAATGGGGATAAAGTGGAAATAAAATGGGGATAAATGGAGATAAACTTGAGATAAATTGGAGATAAAATGTGGATAAAGTGGGGTTAAAATGGGGATAAAATGGATCTAAAGTAGAGCTATAATGGGGATAAAGTGGGGATAAAATAGAGATAAAATGGGGCTAAAGTGGAGCTAAAAAGGGGATAAAGTGGGGTTAAAACGGGGATAAAATGGGGCTAGAGATAAAATGGGGATAAAATGGAGCTAAAGTGGAGATAAATGGGGATAATACAGGGATAACTTGAAGATTAAGCAAAGATAAAATGTGGATAAAACAGAGATATAATGGAGGTATAATGGAGATATTATGGGGAGATACTACATTGAGATGGGGAGAGAGATGGGGGAGACGAATGGGGAGACAGATGGGGAGACGGATGACCAGATTGGGGAGACAGATCGGAGAAGGACATGGGATGAGGGAGATGAGGTAGAGACAGGTGGAGAGAGGATAGAGAGGGAGATGGGGACAGGGTGGAGATGGTGGAGACAGATGAGGAGGGACATGGGATGAGGTGGATGGGGATGAGGGAGAGCAAGATGAGGGAGAGACTGATGGGGAGACGGTGGAGATGGGGGAGACAGATGGGGGAGAGATGATGAGGGAGAGGGAGATGAGGGAGAGACCGATGGGGAAAAGGGTGATGGGGAGAGGGTGGAGATGGGGGAGAGAGATGGGTAGTTGGAAACATGAATTACCTCTAAATGGTGTTGATATCACTTCATGCAGTGAATAAACACGTTTTAAGGCAACAAAGTGAGCATGTGGGTCGTTTTAAGTCAATTTTACCCATCTGCCAAATCTTGAATTTTTGCTCCCTAGAAGCAGGAAAATGTCTATGATCATGCTCATTTTATGGATATGGGATGGAGATGGAGATGGGGAGATGGAGGCGAGATGGGGAGATGGAGATGGAGATGGGATGGAGATCGAGATGGGGTTGGAGATAGGATGGGGAGATGGAGATGGGATGCAGAGATGGAGATTGGATGGTAAGGGCCAAGATTTAATGTAAATAAAGTAGAGAGATAATGGAGATAAACTGGAGATAAAATTGGTGATAAAATTGAGATGAAATGGAGGAAAAAATGGGGATAAAATGGAGCTAAAGTGGTGCTAAAATGGGGATTAAGCGGAGATAAAATGGGGATACAACTGAGATAAAATGGAGAAAAAAGGGGTTAAAGTGGAGCTAAAATGGGGCTAAAGTGGGGTTAAAATGGTGATAAAATGGGGCTATAGTGGGGATAAAGTGGAGATGAAATGGGATAAAATGGAGCTAAAGTGGAGAGAAATGGGGATAAAGTGGAAATAAAATGGGGCTAAAATGGAGATACACTGGAGATAATATGGAGATAAACTGGAGATAAAATGTGGATAAAGTGGGGTGAAAATGGGGATAAAATGGATCTAAAGTGGAGATAAATGGGGATACAACTAGATAAAATGGAGATAAAAAGGGGTTAAAGTGGCGCTAAAATGGGTATAAAGTGGGGATAAAATGGGGCTATAGTGGGGATAAAGTGGAGATGAAATGGGGATAAGATGGAGCTAAAGTGGAGAGAAATGGGGATAAAGTGGAAATAAATTGGGGATAAAATGGAGATAAACTGGAGATAAAATGGAGATAAACTGGAGATGAAACGGGGCTAAAGTGAAGAAAAAATGGGGATAAAGTGGGGTTAAAACGGGGATAAAATGGGGCTATAGAGGAGATAAAATGGGGATAAAATGGACCTAAAGTGGAGATAAATGGGGATAATACAGGGATAACATGAAGATTAAGCAGAGATAAAATGTGGATAAAACAGAGGTATAATGGAAATATTATGGGGAGATAATATAGGGAGATGGGGTGAGAGATGGGGGAGACGGATGGGGAGACGGATGACCAGATTGGGGAGGCAGATCGAAGAAGAACATGGGATGAGGGAGATGAGGTAGAGACAGTTGGAGAGAGGATAGAGAGGGAGATGGGGACCGGGTGGAGATAGTGGAGACAGATGAGGAGGGACATGGGATGAGGGAGAGCAAGATGAGGGAGAGCAAGATGAGGGAGAGACTGATGGGGAGACGGTGGAGATGGGGGAGACAGATGGGGGAGAGATGATGACGAAGAGGGAGATGAGGGAGAGACCGATGGGGAGAGGGTGATGGGGAGAGGGTGGAGATGGGGGAGACAGATGGGTAGTTGGAAATATGAATTACCTCTAAATGGTGTTGATATCACTTCCTGCAGTGAATAAACACGTTTTAAGCCCACAAAGTGAGCATGTAGGTCGTTTTAAGTCAATTTTACCCTTCTGCCAAATCTTGAGTTTTGGCTCCCTAGAAGCTGGAAAATGACTATGATCATGCTCATTTTATGGAGATGGGATGGAGATGGAGATGGGGAGATGGAGATGAGATGGGGAGATGGAGATGGGATGGAGATGGAGATGGGGAGTCAGAGATAGGATGGGGAGATGGAGATGAGATGCAGAGATGGAGATTGAATGGTATGGGCCAATATTTAATGTAAACAAAGTAAAGAGATAATGGAGATAAACTGGAGATAAAAGTGGGGATAAAATGGAGATAAAATGGAGGAAAAAATGGGGATAAAATGGAGCTAAAGTGGTGCTAAAATGGGGATTAAGCGGAGATAAAATGGGGATACAACTGAGATAAAATGGAGAAAAAAAGGGGTTAAAGTGGAGCTGAAATGGGGCTAAAGTGGGGTTAAAATGGTGATAAAATGAGGCTATAGTGGGGATAAAGTGGAGATGAAATGGGATAAAATGGAGCTAAAGTGGAGAGAAATGGGGATAAAGTGAAAATAAAATGGGGATAAAATGGAGATAAACTGTAGATAAATTGGAGATAAAATGTGGATAAAGTGGGGTTAAAATGGGGATAAAATGGATCTAAAGTAGAGCTATAATGGGGATAAAGTGGAGATAAAATGGAGATAAAATGGGGCTAAAGTGGAGCTAAAAAGGGGGATAAAGTGGGGTTAAAATGGGGATAAAATGGGGCTATAGTGGAGATAAAATGGGGATAAAATGGAGCTAAAGTGGAGATAAATGGGGATAATACAGGGATAACTTGAAGATTAAGCAGAGATAAAATGTGGATAAAACAGAGATATAATGGAGGTATAATGGAGATATTATGGGGAGATACTACATTGAGATGGGGAGAGAGATGGGGGAGACGGATGGGGAGACAGATGGGAAGACGGATGACCAGATTGGGGAGACAGATCGGAGAAGGACATGGGATGAGGGAGATGAGGTAGAGACAGGTGGAGAGAGGATAGAGAGGGAGATGGGGACAGGGTGGAGATGGTGGAGACAGATGAGGAGGGACATGGGATGAGGTGGATGGAGATGAGGGAGAGCAGGATGAGGGAGAGACTGATGGGGAGATGGTGGAGATGGGGGAGACAGATGGGAGAGATGATGAGGGAGAGGGAGATGAGGGAGAGACCGATGGGGAAAAGGGTGATGGGGAGAGGGTGGAGATGGGGGAGACAGATGGGTAGTTGGAAACATGAATTACCTCTAAATGGTGTTGATATCACTTCCTGCAGTGAATAAACACGTTGTAAGCCCACAAAGTGAGCATGTGGGTCATTTTAAGTCAATTTTACCCTTCTGCCAAATCTTGAGTTTTGGCTCCCTAGAAGCTGGAAAATGACTATGATCATGCTAATTTTATGGAGATGGGATGGAGATGGAGATGGGGAGATGGAGATGAGATGGAGAGATGGAGATGGGATGGCGATGGAGATCGGGAGTCAGAGATAGGATGGGGAGATGGAGATGGGATGCAGAGATGTAGATTAGATGGTAAGGGCCAAGATTTAATGTAAATAAAGTAGAGAGATAATGGAGATAAACTGGAGATAAAAGTGGGGATAAAATGGAGATAAAATGGAGGGAAAAATGGGGATAAAATGGAGCTAAAGTGGTGCTAAAATGGGGATTAAGCGGAGATAAAATGGGGATACAACCGAGATAAAATGGAGATAAAAAAGGGTTAAAGTGGAGCTAAAATGCGGATAAAGTGGCGTTAAAATGGGGATAAAATGGGCCTATAGTGGGGATGAAGTGGAGATGAAATGGGATAAAATGGAGCTAAAGTGGAGAGAAATGGGGATAAAGTGGAAATAAAATGGGGATAAAATGGAGATAAACTTGAGATAAATTGGAGATAAAATGTGGATAAAGTGGGGTTAAAATGGGGATAAAATGGATCTAAAGTAGAGCTATAATGGGGATAAAGTGGAGATAAAATAGAGATAAAATGGGGCTAAAGTGGAGCTAAAAAGGGGATAAAGTGGGGTTAAAACGGGGATAAAATGGGGCTAGAGATAAAATGGGGATAAAATGGAGCTAAAGTGGAGATAAATGGGGATAATACAGGGATAACTTGAAGATTAAGCAAAGATAAAATGTGGATAACACAGAGATATAATGTAGGTATAATGGAGATATTATGGGGAGATACTACATTGAGATGGGGAGAGAGATGGGGGAGACGGATGGGGAGACAGATGGGGAGACGGATGACCAGATTGGGGAGACAGATCGGAGAAGGACATGGGATGAGGGAGATGAGGTAGAGACAGGTGGAGAGAGGATAGAGAGGGAGATGGGGACAGGGTGGAGATGGTGGAGACAGATGAGGAGGGACATGGGATGAGGTGGATGGGGATGAGGGAGAGCAAGATGAGGGAGAGACTGATGGGGAGACGGTGGAGATGGGGGAGACAGATGGGGGAGAGATGATGAGGGAGAGGGAGATGGGGGAGAGACCGATGGGTGAGGGTGGAGATGGGAGAGACAGATGGGTAGTTGGAAACATGAATTACCTCTAAATGGTGTTGATATCACTTCCTGCAGTGAATAAACACGTTTTAAGCCCACAAAGTGAGCATGTAGGTCGTTTTAAGTCAATTTTACCCTTCTGCCAAATCTTGAGTTTTGGCTCCCTAGAAGCTGGAAAATGACTATGATCATGCTCATTTTATGGAGATGGGATGGAGATGGAGATGGGGAGATGGAGATGAGATGGGGAGATGGAGATGGGATGGAGATGGAGATGGGGAGTCAGAGATAGGATGGGGAGATGGAGATGGGATGCAGAGATGGAGATTGAATGGTATGGGCCAAGATTTAATGTAAACAAAGTAAAGAGATAATGGAGATAAACTGGAGATAAAAGTGGGGATAAAATGGAGATAAAATGGAGGAAAAAATGGGGATAAAATGGAGCTAAAGTGGTGCTAAAATGGGGATTAAGCGGAGATAAAATGGGGATACAACTGAGATAAAATGGAGAAAAAAAGGGGTTAAAGTGGAGCTGAAATGGGGCTAAAGTGGGGTTAAAATGGTGATAAAATGGGGCTATAGTGGGGATAAAGTGGAGATGAAATGGGATAAAATGGAGCTAAAGTGGAGAGAAATGGGGATAAAGTGGAAATAAAATGGGGATAAAATGGAGATAAACTGTAGATAAATTGGAGATAAAATGTGGATAAAGTGGGGTTAAAATGGGGATAAAATGGATCTAAAGTAGAGCTATAATGGGGATAAAGTGGAGATAAAATGGAGATAAAATGGGGCTAAAGTGGAGCTAAAAAGGGGGATAAAGTGGGGCTATAGTGGAGATAAAATGGGGATAAAATGGAGCTAAAGTGGAGATAAATGGGGATAATACAGGGATAACTTGAAGATTAAGCAGAGATAAAATGTGGATAAAACAGAGATATAATGGAGGTATAATGGAGATATTATGGGGAGATACTACATTGAGATGGGGAGAGAGATGGGGGAGACGGATGGGGAGACAGATGGGAAGACGGATGACCAGATTGGGGAGACAGATCGGAGAAGGACATGGGATGAGGGAGATGAGGTAGAGACAGGTGGAGAGAGGATAGAGAGGGAGATGGGGACAGGGTGGAGATGGTGGAGACAGATGAGGAGGGACATGGGATGAGGTGGATGGGGATGAGGGAGAGCAGGATGAGGGAGAGACTGATGGGGAGATGGTGGAGATGGGGGAGACAGATGGGAGAGATGATGAGGGAGAGGGAGATGAGGGAGAGACCGATGGGGAAAAGGGTGATGGGGAGAGGGTGGAGATGGGGGAGACAGATGGGTAGTTGGAAACATGAATTACCTCTAAATTGTGTTTATTTCACTTCCTGCAGTGAATAAACACGTTTTAAGCCCACAAAGTGAGCATGTGGGTCATTTTAAGTCAATTTTACCCATCTGCCAAATCTTGAGTTTTGGCTCCCTAGAAGCAGGAAAATGACTATGATCATGCTCATTTTATGGAGATGGGATGGAGATGGGGATGGGGAGATGGAGATGAGATGGGGAGATGGAGATGGGATGGAGATGGAGATGGTGAGTTGGAGATACGATGGGGAGATGGAGATGGGATGCAGAGATGGAGATTGGATGGTAAGGGCCAAGATTTAATGTAAATAAAGTAGAGAGATAATGGAGATAAACTGGAGATAAAATTGGGGATAAAATGGAGATAAAATGGATGAAAAAATGGGGATAAAATGGAGCTAAAGTGGTGCTAAAATGGGGATTAAGCTGAGATAAAATGGGGATACAACTGAGATAGAATGGAGATAAAAAGGGGTTAAAGTGGAGCTAAAATGGGGCTAAAGTGGGGTTGAAATGGTGATAAAATGGGGCTGTAGTGGGGATAAATTGGAGATGAAATGGGATAAAATGGAGCTAAAGTGGAGAGAAATGGGGATAAAGTGGAAATAAAATGGGGACAAAATGGAGATATCAAACATCCAAAACTAGAGGGGTAGCTATCTTCGCTAAACCTATAATAGGCCCCCCAATTCGTAAATCAGCCAATAAATATGGCAGATGGGTTATAATTCAGCTCCAGCTGGATATCACCATCTGTGCGATCTATGGCCCAAATTTGGATGACCCTGCTGTTTTTCGAGAGCTCGAAATTGAACTGGCCTCTTGGTCAGGCTCCCTGATCTTTTGTGGTGATTTTAACATCGACATAGGGTTGTCCTCTGGGAACTCTTTATCTCAAAATTACAAAGGTCGTAAACCAAAGGTATATACAGCATTGGATCAGATGATGAAAAGTCACAACCTGGTTGACGTCTGGGGCCTACTCCGGGGGCCAAATTTGGCTGGTTATACATATTTCTCTTTCCCCCATAACAAATATGTTAGATTAGATTATATCATGTCAAGCATTAACCATAAGGATATTATAGAAGTAATTAAATCACCGAAAACCTTATCCGATCACAATGCATTGATCTTTATTTTTGATACGTCTAATTTAGCTAAACCAATAACACAATGGACCTTTGATAGGAGGCTATTGGTTAATCCAGAATACATAGCGTATATTAAATTATGGACCCAGTCTTTTTTTGATTATAATCAGTTCAGTGCTCCCCGTATCATAGTATGGGACTGTTTTAAAGCAGCATTGAGAGGAGAGACCATCTCATTTGTTGCTAATAAGCGAAAGCTAGAAAAACAATCCAATCTGGAAATGATGCAGAAGCTGTCCAATCTTGAGGCCCATCATGCTTCCCTGTTAAATTTGTCTCGTGGGGGCCAAGTAGATCCTACCACCGATCCTGGGAAAATCCTAAAAAAAATAATGATTTTAAAAAATGAGATTAATAGTAAGTTAATTCAAAAAGCCGCGGAAACCTATCAAGCCAATACGGATAGACTATATGAATCTGGGGAGAATGTGGGGAAGCAGTTAGCTTTACGCACACGACAAAAGCAATCATTGAGTAATATTAAAAAGATTGAATTTGAGGGAAATGAGTATACTACTCCCAAAGATATTGTTAAAGCATTTCATAAATACTATCAAAAACTCTATAGCAGTGATATCTCACATCCTGATAGTGAAATTATTACATTTCTAAGTAATTGGCTCCCAGACCATATTAATCATCAAAATATCGATGAAGAAAATAAGACCCATTTGGACAGAGAGATTACGCTCATTGAGCTGGAGATTGCATTAGCCGAGATGGCCAACGGTAAGGCGGCTGGACCAGATAAAATTCCACTCGACTTATATAAAATCCTTGGTAACCAGATAACTCCCTTTTTGCTTGATTTGTTTTTAGGAGTCCAATATCACACAATTCCCCCCGAATCTTGGAAACAAACAAATATAATAATGTTCCATAAGAAGGGTAAACCACTCCATCTGCCTTCCTCATATAGGCCTATATCTCTGATCAACTCCGACTCAAAGCTTTACGCTAAAATACTTGCTAATCGTCTGAGTGGAGTCATCGAACGGCTTGTATCCCCGTGGCAACACGGCTTTATACCCGGTAAAGGCACTACAGACCACACTCGTAGAGCCATAACCCTACTTGACATCATGGGTGCCACGGGGGGCGAGATGTCGATGATCTTCCTCGACGCCGAAAAGGCATTTGACCGAGTATCTTGGCAATTTCTCTGGAACATTCTGGAAAGTAAAAACTTCGGAAATGCTTTTATCAATGCCATTAAAGCTATTTATGCCAACCCCACCGCAAAAATTTGTATAGCAGGAAATGAGTCGGAGGCTACTACGATTCAGAGGGGTACAAGGCAGGGCTGCCCATGCTCTCCGGTCCTATTTGCACTCTATATAGATCCTCTTATTCAAAAATTACTAACCTCAACATCCATACATCCATTACTTACAGGGTCTTTTTCTACCAAAGTTATGGCATATGCAGATGACATTGCCGTAATAACCACTAAACCGTCTGAAGCAATCTTTGAAATCGAGACAATTACCCAAGCCTTTGGGAAGTACTCAGGTTACTCTTTGAATAGAGATAAGACTATGGTATTGGCTACTAGTAACACTCAATATGAAAGTATTCTCAGGGTTAATCAGGCTACTTATTTAGGCGTAATACTTTCAACAGAGTTAAGTAACATTATCGATATTAATTATTCTCCCCTTATTGATAAAATTAAAAGCGATCTAAGAAGGGTAGACAGTCTACACCTCTCCATTATTGGTAGGGCCAACTATATTAAAATGAACGTATTCCCGCGTGTTCTATACTTGTTTAGAGCAATCCCTCTATTACCTCCAGCACACTCTATAAAGATTATAGACTCCCTCATAGCAAAGTTCATGTGGAGTTACGGAAAAATAAGGCGGGCCCTTCCCCTTCTACACTTCCCCAAAGTAGAGGCGGCTTAGCTTTACCTAATTTAAGATTATATTTTTGGGCATCACTATTGCAATTTATGGACCCTCTTTTGACTGCAAAATCAGGTGGCCCAACCTCTACAATTCCTTACATACCATCAATATATGAGCTCAGCCTAGGTAGAAAACATAAGGGACTTTTTTTAAGGCAGGTGGAAACATCTTACTACAAAAAAATTAAATTTAAGACTGTTTTAGATGCTCTTTCAGTCTGGAAAGCCATTGGTAAACATCTAGGCCTTCCCACATATACAAAATATACACCGCTATGGCAATGTAAAATTTTTCCTAATATCCTTAATGATAGTAGTTTTCAGAGGTGGGAGCTCCTAGGTATTAAAACAATTGGAGACTTTTTTGGTAATAATCTCCTACTTTCTTTTGAGCTTTTTCAAACGAGATATAATGTCCCTGCCAACGACTTTTTAAAATTTTATCAAATATCAGCTAGTATCCACAATACCAAACCAAAAATTCCTCCAAATAATATCCCATTATTTGACATTATAGGGAAAACATCTACCAGAATAGGGGCCCTATATCAGCTACTTTTGGCCAATATCCCTGATGATATAGAGCGCATCGAACAGTCTTGGGCCCTAAAATTAGCTAATCCTAATGTGGATATAGATCTCTCATTAGCTCTCTCAACAAGATTTTTTATAGCTTCCAACTTAAAGGCTCAATATTATAAAATCATTTATAATTTGTATTATACGCCAGCTAAATTGTTCGCATGGGGGCTTAGGTCTGACGATAATTGTCCTAGATGTAAACAACCATCAGCAAATCTCCTACACATGTTTGCTGAATGCCCCACGTTGGTCATAATTAAAACTATGATGTTGGAATTTTGGACCCAAATTTTTGGTCACCAAATACATGATTCTATAACATTGCTCTTATTGGGTCATGATGACTCTTTGAAACACAATAGAGAAGAACAAGCTGTATTATTTCTGGGATATGCCGTGTTTCGGATAATTCTAGCAGCTAGGTGGAAAGATACAGAGCCCCCTACCTTTAATATGTGGCTTAGTCGCTTTATAGCAATATATAAGCAAGAAACTTCAATATATGCCACAAGAGGCAGAAAAATGAGAGCAATAGGAACACAGATTTGGGAACCCATTACTTGGTGGTATAATCAAGAAAGGGGAAATCAGATATAGGGCCTCTAAGTGATTGTGATCCTATTCTCTCTTTTTTTCTACTATTCTTTTTCTCAATAGCTATACCTTTCTTTGTAATAGTGCTATGTTTATATATATTTATGAACGTACCTTGTTATCCATGTATACTACGTTGTTTTATATTACTTATCTTGTATATCTGTGTTCTATGGTTTGAATTTGCCAACAATAAAAATAAAAAAAAATTAAAAAAAAATGGAGATAAACTGGAGATAAATTGGAGATGAAATGTGGATAAAGTGGGGTTAAAATGGGGATAAAATGGATCTAAAGTAGAGCTATAATGGGGATAAAGTGGAGATAAAATGGAGATAATATGGAGATAAACTGGAGATAAAATGTGGATAAAGTGGGGTGAAAATGGGGATAAAATGGATCTAAAGTGGAGATAAATGGGGATACAACTGAGATAAAATGGAGATAAAAAGGGGTTAAAGTGGCGCTAAAATGGGTATAAAGTGGGGTTAAAATGGGGATAAAATGGGGCTATAGTGGGGATAAAGTGGAGATGAAATGGGGATAAGATGGAGATAAACTGGAGATAAAATGGAGATAAACTGGAGATAAAACGGGGCTAAAGTGGAGATAAAATGGGGATAAAGTGGGGTTAAAACGGGGATAAAATGGGGCTATAGAGGAGATAAAATGGGGATAATACAGGGATAACATGAAGATTAAGCAGAGATAAAATGTGGATAAAACAGAGGTATAATGGAAATATTATGGGGAGATAATATAGGGAGATGGGGTGAGAGATGGGGGAGATGGATGGGGAGACGGATGACCAGATTGGGGAGGCAGATCGGAGAAGAACATGGGATGAGGGAGATGAGGTAGAGACAGTTAGAGAGAGGATAGAGAGGGAGATGGGGACAGGGTGGAGATGGTGGAGACAGATGAGGAGGGACATGGGATGAGGGAGAGCAAGATGAGGGAGAGCAAGATGAGGGAGAGACTGATGGGGAGACGGTGGAGATGGGGGAGACAGATGGGGGAGAGATGATGAGGAAGAGGGAGATGGGGGAGAGACTGATGGGGAGAGGGTGATGGGGAGAGGGTGGAGATGGGGGAGACAGATGGGTAGTTGGAAATATGAATTATCTCTATTTGGTGTTGATATCACTTCCGGCAGTGAATAAACACGTTTTAAGCCCACAAAGTGAGCATGTGGGTCGTTTTAAGTCAATTTTACCCTTCTGCCAAATCTTGAGTTTTGGCTCCCTAGAAGCTGGAAAATGACTATGATCATGCTCATTTTATGGAGATGGGATGGAGATGGAGATGGGGAGATGGAGATGAGATGGGGAGATGGAGATGGGATGGAGATGGAGATGGGGAGTCAGAGATAGGATGGGGAGATGGAGATGGGATGCAGAGATGGAGATTAGATGGTAAGGTCCAAGATTTAATGTAAATAAAGTAGAGAGATAATGGAGATAAACTGGAGATAAAATTGGGGATAAAATGGAGATAAAATGGATGAAAAAATGGGGATAAAATGGAGCTAAAGTGGTGCTAAAATGGGGATTAGGCTGAGATAAAATGGGGATACAACTGAGATAAAATGGAGATAAAAAGGGGTTAAAGTGGAGCTAAAATGGGGATAAAGTGGCATTAAAATGGGGATAAAATGGGGATATAGTGGGGATAAAGTGGAGATGAAATGGGATAAAATGGAGCTAAAGTGGAGAGAAATGGGGATAAAGTGGAAATAAAATGGGGATAAAATGGAGATAAACTGGAGATAAAATGGAGATAAACTGGAGATAAAATGTGGATAAAGTGGGGTAAAATGGGGATAAAATGGATCTAAAGTAGAGCTATAATGGGGATAGTGGAGATAAAATGGAGATAAAATGGAGATAAAACAGGGCTAAAGTGGAGCTAAAATGGGAATAAAGTGGGGTTAAAACAGGGATAAAATGGGGCTATAGTGGAGATAAAACGGGGATAAAATGGAGCTAAAAAGGAGATAAATGAGGATAATACAGGGATAACTTGAAGATTAAGCAGAGATAAAATGTGGATAAAACAGAGACATAATGGAGGTATAATGGAGATATTATGGGGAGATAATACATTGAGATGGGGAGAGAGATGGGGAGACGGATGGGGAGACAGATGGGGAGACGGATGACCAGATTTGGGAGACAGATCGGAGAAGGACATGGGAAGAGGGAGCTGAGGTAGACACAGGTGGAGAGATGATAGAGAGGGAGATGGGGACAGGGTGGAGATGGTGGAGACAGATGAGGAGGGACATGGGATGAGGGAGATGGGGGATGAGGGAGAGCAAGATAAGGGAGAGACTGATGGGGAGACGGTGGAGATGGGGGAGACAGATGGGGGAGAGATGATGAGTGAGAGAGAGATGGGGGAGAGACCGATGGGTGAGGGTGGAGATGGGAGAGACAGATGGGTAGTTGGAAACATGAATTACCTCTAAATGGTGTTGATATCACGTCCTGCAGTGAATAAAAACGTTTTAAGCCCACAAAGTGAGCATGTTGGTCGTTTTAAGTCAATTTTACCCATCTGCCAAATCTTTAGTTTTGGCTCCCTAGAAGCAGGAAAATGACTATGATCATGCTCATTTTATGGAGATGGGATGGAGATGGAGATGGGAGATGGAGATGAGATGGGGAGATGGAGATGGGATGGAGATGGAGAAGGGGAGTTGGAGCTAGGATGGGGAGATGGAGATGGGATGCAGAGATAGAGATTGGATGGTAAGGGCCAAGATTTAATGTAAATAAAGTAGAGAGATAATGGAGATAAACTGGAGATAAAATTGGTGATAAAATGGAGATAACATGGAGAAAAAAATTGGGAATAAAATGGAGCTAAAGTGGTGCTAAAATGGGGATTAAGCGGAAATAAAATGGGATACAACTGAGATAAAATGGAGATAAAAAGGGGTTAAAGTGGAGCTAAAATGGGGATAAAATGGGGCTATAGTGGGGATAAAGTGGAGATGAAATGGGATAAAATGGGGATACAACTGATATAAATGGAGATAAAAAGGGGTTAAAGTGGACCTAAAATGGGGATATAGTGGGGATAAAGTGGAGATGAAATGGGGATAAGATGGAGCTAGAGTGGAGAGAAATGGGGATAAAGTGGAATTAAAATGGGGATAAAATGGAGATAAACTTGAGATAAAATGAAGATAAACTGGAGAGAAAATGTGGATAAAGTGGGGTTAAAATGGGGATAAAATGGATCTAAAGTAGAGCTATGATGGGGATAAAGTGGAGATAAAATGGAGATAAAACGGGGCTAAAGTGGAGCTAAAATGGGGATAAAGTGGGGTTAAAACTGGGATAAAAGGGGCTATAGTGGAGATAAAATGGGGATAAAATGGAGCTAAAGTGGAGATCAATGGGGATAATACAGGGATAACATGAAGATTAAGCAGAGATAAAATGTGGATAAAACAGAGGTATAATGGAAATATTATGGGGAGATAATATAGGGAGATGGGGAGAGAGATGGGGGAGAAGGATGGGGAGACAGATGGGGAGACGGATGACCAGATTGGGGAGACAGATCGGAGAAGGACATGGGATGAGGGGGATGAGGTAGACACAGGTGGAGAGAGGATAGAGAGGGAGATGGGGACAGGGTGGAGATGGTGGAGACAGATGAGGAAGGACATGGGATGAGGGAGATGGGGTATGAGGGAGAGCAAGATGAGGGAGAGACTGATGGGGAGATGGTGGAGATGGGGGAGAGATGATGAGGGAGAGGGAGATGAGGGAGTGACCGATGGGGAGAGGGTGATGGGGAGAGGGTGGAGAACGGGGAGACAGATGGGTAGTTGGAAACATGAATTACCTCTAAATGGTGTTTATATCACTTCCTGCAGTGAATAAACATGTTTTAAGCCCACAAAGTGAGCATGTGGGTCGTTTTAAGTCAATTTTACCCATCTGCCAAATCTTGAGTTTTGGCTCCCTAGAAGCAGGAAAATGACTATGATCATGCTCATTTTATGGAGATGGGATGAGATGGAGATGGGAGATGGAGATGAGATGGGGAGATGGTGATGGGATGGAGATGGAGATGGGGAGTAGGAGATAGGTTGGGGAGATGGAGATGGGATGCAGAGATGGAGATTGGAAGGTAAGGGCCAAAATTTAATGTAAATAAAGTAGAGAGATAATGGAGATGAACTGGAGATAAAATTGGTGATAAAATGGAGATAAAATGGAGGAAAAAATGGGGATAAAATGGAGCTAAAGTGGTGCTAAAATGGGGAATAAGCAGAGACAAAATGGAGATACAACTGATATAAAATGGAGATATAAAGTGGTCAAAGTGGAGCTAAAATGGGGATAAAGTGGGCTTAAAATGGGGATAAAATGGGGCTATAGTGGGGATAAAGTGGAGATGAAATGGGATAAAATGGAGCTAAAGTGGAGAGAAATGGGGATAAAGTGGTAACAAAATGGGGCTAAAATGGAGATAAAATGGAGATAAACTGGAGATACAATGTGGATAAAGTGGGGTTAAAATGGGGATAAAATGGATCTAAAGTGGAGATACATGGGGATACAACTGAGATAAAATGGAGATAAAAAGGGGTTAAAGTGGAGCTAAAATGGGGATAAAGTGGGGTTTAAATGGGGATAAAATGGGGCTATAGTGCGGATAAAGTGGAGATGAAATGGGGATAAAATGGAGATAAAATGGAGATAAACTGGAGATAAAATGTGGATAGAGTGGGGTTAAAATGGGGATGAAATGGATATAAAGTAGAGCGATAATGGGGATAAAATGGAGGTAAAATGGAGATAAAACAGGGCTAAAGTGGAGCTAAAACAGGGATAAATTGCGGTTAAAACGGGGATAAAATGGGGCTATAATGGAGATAAAATGGAGCTAAAGTGGAGATAAATGGGGATAATACAGGGATAACATAAAGATTAAGCAGAGATAAAATGTGGATAAAACAGAGGTATAATGGAAATATTATGGGGAGATAATATAGGGAGATGGGGAGAGAGATGGGGGAGAAGAATGGGGAGACGGATGGGGAGACAAATGGGGAGACGCATGACCAGATTGGGGAGACAGATCGGAGAAGGACACGGGATGAGGGAGATGAGGTAGAGACAGGTGGAGAGAGGATAGAGAGGGAGATGGGGACAGGGTGGAGATGGTGGAGAAAGATGAGGACGGACATGGGATGAGGGAGATGGGGGATGAGGGAGAGCAAGATGAGGGAAAGACTGATGGGGAGACGGTGGAGATGGGGGAGACAGATGGGGGAGAGATGATGAGGGAGAGGGAGATGAGGGAGATGAGGGAGAGTCCGATGGGGAGAGGGTGATGGGGAGAGGGTGGAGATGGGGGAGACAGATGGGTAGTTGGAAACATTAATTACCTCTAAATGGTGTTTATTTCACTTCCTGCAGTGAATAAACACGTTTTAAGCCCACAAAGTGAGCATGTGGGTCATTTTAAGTCAATTTTACCCATCTGCCAAATCTTGAGTTTTGGCTCCCTAGAAGCAGGAAAATGACTATGATCATGCTCATTTTATGGAGATGGGATGGAGATGGGGATGGGGAGATTGAGATGAGATGGGGAGATGGAGATGGGATGGAGATGGAGATGGGGAGTTGGAGATACGATGGGGAGATGGAGATGGGATGCAGAGATGGAGATTGGATGGTAAGGGCCAAGATTTAATGTAAATAAAGTAGAGAGATAATGGAGATAAACTGGAGATAAAATTGGGGATAAAATGGAGATAAAATGGATGAAAAAATGGGGATAAAATGGAGCTAAAGTGGTGCTAAAATGGGGATTAAGCTGAGATAAAATGGGGATACAACTGAGATAAAATGGATATAAAAAGGGTTAAAGTGGAGCTAAAATGGGGATAAAGTGGCATTAAAATGGGGATAAAATGGGGCTATAGTGGGGATAAAGTGGAGTAGACATGGGATAAAATGGAGCTAAAGTGGAGAGAAATGGGGATAAAGTGGAAATAAAATGGGGATAAAATGGAGATAAACTGGAGATAAAATGGAGATAAACTGGAGATAAAATGTGGATAAAGTGGGGTTAAAATGGGGATAAAATGGATCTAAAGTAGAGCTATAATGGGGATAGTGGAGATAAAATGGAGATAAGATGGAGATAAAACAGGGCTAAAGTGGAGCTAAAATGGGAATAAAGTGGGGTTAAAACAGGGATAAAATGGGGCTATAGTGGAGATAAAACGGGGATAAAATGGAGCTAGAGTGGAGATAAATGAGGATAATACAGGGATAACTTGAAGATTAAGCAGAGATAAACTGTGGATAAAACAGAGACATAATGGAGATATTATGGGGAGATAATACATTGAGATGGGGAGAGAGATGGGGGAGACGGATGGGGAGACAGATGGGGAGACGGATGACCATATTGGGGAGACCGATCGGAGAAGGACATGGGATGAGGGAGATGAGGTAGACACAGGTGGAGAGAGGATAGAGAGGGAGATGTGGACAGGGTGGAGATGGTGGAGACAGATGAGGAGGGACATGGGATGAGGGAGATGGGGGATGAGGGAGAGCAAGATGAGGGAGAGACTGATGGGGAGACGGTGGAGATGGGGGAGACAGATGGGGGAGAGATGATGAGGGAGAGGGAGATGAGGGAGAGACCGATGGGGAGAGGGTGATGGGGAGAGGGTGGAGATGGGGGTTAGTGGGGTTAAAATGGGGATAAAATGGGGCTATAGTGGGGATAAAGTGGAGATGAAATGGGATAAAATGGGGCTAAAGTGGAGCTAAAACAGGGATAAATTGCGGTTAAAACGGGGATAAAATGGGGCTATAATGGAGATAAAATGGAGCTAAAGTGGAGATAAATGGGGATAATACAGGGATAACATAAAGATTAAGCAGAGATAAAATGTGGATAAAACAGAGGTATAATGGAAATATTATGGGGAGATAATATAGGGAGATGGGGAGAGAGATGGGGGAGAAGAATGGGGAGACGGATGGGGAGACAAATGGGGAGAGGCATGACCAGATTGGGGAGACAGATCGGAGAAGGACATGGGATGAGGGAGATGAGGTAGAGACAGGTGGAGAGAGGATAGAGAGGGAGATGGGGACAGGGTGGAGATGGTGGAGAAAGATGAGGACGGACATGGGATGAGGGAGATGGGGGATGAGGGAGAGCAAGATGAGGGAAAGACTGATGGGGAGACGGTGGAGATGGGGGAGACAGATGGGGGAGAGATGATGAGGGAGAGGGAAATGAGGGAGATGAGGGAGAGTCCGATGGGGAGAGGGTGATGGGGAGAGGGTGGAGATGGGGGAGACAGATGGGTAGTTGGAAACATTAATTACCTCTAAATGGTGTTTATTTCACTTCCTGCAGTGAATAAACACGTTTTAAGCCCACAAAGTGAGCATGTGGGTCATTTTAAGTCAATTTTACCCATCTGCCAAATCTTGAGTTTTGGCTCCCTAGAAGCAGGAAAATGACTATGATCATGCTCATTTTATGGAGATGGGATGGAGATGGGGATGGGGAGATTGAGATGAGATGGGGAGATGGAGATGGGATGGAGATGGAGATGGGGAGTTGGAGATACGATGGGGAGATGGAGATGGGATGCAGAGATGGAGATTGGATGGTAAGGGCCAAGATTTAATGTAAATAAAGTAGAGAGATAATGGAGATAAACTGGAGATAAAATTGGGGATAAAATGGAGATAAAATGGATGAAAAAATGGGGATAAAATGGAGCTAAAGTGGTGCTAAAATGGGGATTAAGCTGAGATAAAATGGGGATACAACTGAGATAAAATGGATATAAAAAGGGTTAAAGTGGAGCTAAAATGGGGATAAAGTGGCGTTAAAATGGGGATAAAATGGGGCTATAGTGGGGATAAAGTGGAGATGACATGGGATAAAATGGAGCTAAAGTGGAGAGAAATGGGGATAAAGTGGAAATAAAATGGGGATAAAATGGAGATAAACTGGAGATAAAATGGAGATAAACTGGAGATAAAATGTGGATAAAGTGGGGTTAAAATGGGGATAAAATGGATCTAAAGTAGAGCTATAATGGGGATAGTGGAGATAAAATGGAGATAAGATGGAGATAAAACAGGGCTAAAGTGGAGCTAAAATGGGAATAAAGTGGGGTTAAAACAGGGATAAAATGGGGCTATAGTGGAGATAAAACGGGGATAAAATGGAACTAGAGTGGAGATAAATGAGGATAATACAGGGATAACTTGACGATTAAGCAGAGATAAACTGTGGATAAAACAGAGACATAATGGAGATATTATGGGGAGATAATACATTGAGATGGGGAGAGAGATGGGGGAGACGGATGGGGAGACAGATGGGGAGACGGATGACCATATTGGGGAGACAGATCGGAGAAGGACATGGGATGAGGGAGATGAGGTAGACACAGGTGGAGAGAGGATAGAGAGGGAGATGTGGACAGGGTGGAGATGGTGGAGACAGATGAGGAGGGACATGGGATGAGGGAGATGGGGGATGAGGGAGAGCAAGATGAGGGAGAGACTGATGGGGAGACGGTGGAGATGGGGGAGACAGATGGGGGAGAGATGATGAGGGAGAGGGAGATGAGGGAGAGACCGATGGGGAGAGGGTGATGGGGAGAGGGTGGAGATGGGGGAGACAGATGGGTAGTTGGAAACATGAATTACCTCTAAATGGTGTTGATTTCACTTCCTGCAGTGAATAAACACGTTTTAAGCCCACAAAGTGAGCATGTGGGTCGTTTTAAGTCAATTTTACCCGTCTGCCAAATCTTGAGTTTTGGCTCCCTAGAAGCAGGGAAATGACTATGATCATGCTCATTTTATGGAGATGGGATGGAGATGGAGATGGGGAGATGGAGGTGAGATGGGGAGATGGAGATGGGATGGAGATGGAGATGGAGAGTTGGAGATAGGATGGGGAGATGGAGATGGGATGCAGAAATGGAGATTGGATGGTAAGGGCCAAGATTTAATGTAAATAAAGGGGAGAGGTAATGGAGATAAACTGGAGATAAAATTGGTGATAAAATGAAGATAAAATGGAGGAAAAAATGGGGATAAAATGAAGCTAAAGTGGTGCTAAAATGGGGATTAAGCGGAGATAAAATGGGGATACAACTGAAATAAAATGGGGATAAAAAGGGGTTTAAGTGGAGCTAAAATGGGGATAAAGTGGCGTTAAAATGGGGATGAAATGGGCCTATAGTGGGGATGAAGTGGAGATGAAATGGGATAAAATGGAGCTAAAGTGGAGAGAAATGGGGATAAAGTGGAAATAAAATGGGGATAAAATGGAGATAAACTGGAGATAAAATGGAGATAAGTTGGAGATAAAATGTGGATAAAGTGGGGTTCAAATGGGGATAAAATGGATTTAAAGTAGAGCTATAATTGGGATAAAGTGGAGATAAAAAGGAGATAAAACGGGGCTAAAGTGGAGCTAAAAACGGGATAAAGTGGGGTTAAAATGGGGATAAAATGGGGCTATAGTGGAGATAAAATGGGGATAAAATGGAGCTAAAGTGCAGATAAATTGGGATAATACAGGGATAACTTGAAGATTAAGCAGAGATAAAATGTGGATAAAACAGATATATAATGGAGGTATAATGGAGATATTATGGGGAGATAATAAATTGAGATGGTGATAGAGATGGGGGAGACGGATGGGGAGACAGATGGGGAGACGGATGACCAGATTGGGGAGACAGATCGGAGAAGGACATGGGATGAGGGAGATGAGGTAGACACAGGTGGAGAGAGGATAGAGAGGGAGATGGGGACCGGGTGGAGATGGTGGAGACAGATGAGGAGGGACATGGGATGAGGGAGATGGGGGATGAGGGAGAGCAAGATGAGGGAGAGACTGATGGTGAGACAGTGGAGAGGGGGGAGACAGATGGGGAGAGATGATGAGGGAGAGGGAGATGAGGGAGAGGCCGATGGGGAGAGGTTGATGGGGAGAGGGTGGAGATGGGGGAGACAGATGGGTAGTTGGAAACATGAATTACCTCTAAATTGTGTTGATATCACTTCCTGCAGTGAATAAACACGTTTTAAGCCCACAAAGTGAGCATGTGGGTCGTTTTAGGTCATCCTATGAAAGGAAATTAAATCAGATTGAAAGTCAACGCCACATGTGATACGCAGAATGTCATTTACCTAATCAAGTGCCCGTGTGGCAGCATATACGTTGGCAAAACCGAGAGCAAAATAAAGATTCGTATCAACGAACATAAGTCAAACATAAGAACAAACAACGCAAGATCCAATGTAGCAGTACATTTCACAGAGTCCAGACACAACGTGTCGCAACTCAAGTTTCTGGTACTTGAAGTTGTTGAGAAACGAGAGGGCATAGACAATCACAAAGAACTTCTAAAACGAGAGATGACATGGATTTATAAACTACAATCAATGAAACCTATGGGACTAAATGACCGTTTGGAATACTCATGTTATTTATAAAACACCATTTGGTGTTATATGCCGTTTACAAACTGTCCTACAGTACGACTGGTTATCCGCTTTGTGGTATAATCACTGAACCCAGCATTTATTATTTTTCATATGATCCGTCATGTTTACTTATATTTTCAAATGTTTTCCAATAACTGGTTTAAAATCATGTTTGTTAATTGATCACATTGCCAGCTAGGCGTACTTGAACCCGCACTACACACCGTGCACGCTACCTCGTAGAACTCACTCACTCAATATGGCCGCCACCCGCAGTCCATTTTCTATATTTACGCACCACTGAGCAATCCCCACTCACTTCCTGGTCCGTTAGGAGTAGGAACGTTGGAGCAGATCACCCGCACTGAACGGAGCACACCGACACCCTGTAAGTACCTCGCCACGAACCTTGTGCCGAACAACATAGGTGCTTCATGCACAAATTAGAACAATATTAATATACCGATCACTAAAACTCACCCGTACTTATTTCTTACAGAAGCCTCGTTATACCAGTTACACGTAAGTCTCCAATACCCCAGTTCACCACGACTCACTATCTATGCCCATAGAGCACACCCTACCCGCATGCCGCACCCGCTTTAAACGAGCACGCCGATTTGGCATTTAACGAGCATGAACTCATCCGCCCCGCTATTTTCCCACACATGAAGTTAAACCTGCCTGAACCACCTAGTTAACTCGGCAAACCAACCACACCACCTACCCTTCCCGCATGTTACGATTATCACCACATCAGACAAGATCCTTATACCTCGCTATGTTTTACTGTTGTTTTCAGAAGCTCCCAGATGAAGGGTACACCACCCGAAATGCATTGGAGCCATTTCAAAAGTGTATAATATACGTGAAATCATGAAGCTTACTGTCATGAAAATAATGACGACGAATGATTAAAAACTTTTCAACACTTTAATGATTGGAAGCTTATTCAAGCACCCACGGTGTGCACAGAAGACAGGGATGTCCCCAAGTTACATGGGAACACAGTGACCATTTGATAAAATGAAGATAAAATGGAGGAAAAAATGGGGATAAAATGGAGCTAAAGTGGTGCTAATATGGGGATTACGCGGAGATAAAATGGGGATACAACTGAGATAAAATGGAGATAAAAAGGGGTTAAAGTGGAGCTAAAATGGGGATAAAGTGGGGTTAAAATGGGGATAAAATGGGGCTATAGTGGGGATAAAGTGGAGATGAAATGGGATAAAATGGAGCTAAAGTGGAGAGAAATGGGGATAAAGTAGAAATAAAATGGGGCTAAAATGGAGATACACTGGAGATAAAATGGAGATAAAATGTGGATAAAGTGGGGTTAAAATGGGGATAAAATGGATCTAAAGTGGAGATAAATGGGGATACAACTGAGATAAAATGGAGATAAAAAGGGGTTAAAGTGGAGCTAAAATGGGGATAAAGTGGGGTTAAAATGGGGATAAAATGGGGCTATAGTGGGGATAAAGTGGAGATGAAATGGGAATAAAATGGAGCTAAAGTGGAGAGAAATGGGGATAAAGTGGAAATAAACTGGGGATAAAATTGAGATAAACTGGAGAGAAAATGGAGAGAAAATGTGGATAAAGTGGGGTTAAAATGGGGATTAAATGGATCTAAAGTAGAGCTATAATGGGGATAAAGTGGAGATAAAATGGAGATAAAATGGGGCTAAAGTGGAGCTAAAATGGGGGTAAAGTGGGGTTAAAATGGGGCTATAGTGGAGATAAAATGGGGATGAAATGGAGCTAAAGTGGGGATAAATGGGGATAATACAGGGATAATATGAAGATTAACTAGAGATAAAATGTGGATAAAACAGAGGTATAATGGAAATATTATGGGGAGATAATATAGGGAGATGGGGAGAGAGATGGGGGAGACGGATGGGGAGACTGATGGGGAGACAGATGCGGAGACGGATGACCAGATTGGGGAGACAGATCGGAGAAGGACATGGGATGAGGGAGATGAGATAGAGACAGTTGGAGAGAGGATAGAGAGGGAGATGGGGACAGGGTGGAGATGGTGGAGACAGATGAGGAGGGACATGGGATGAGGGAGATGGGGATGAGGGAGAGCAAGATGAGGGAGAGACTGATGGAGAGACGGTGGAGATGGGGGAGACAGATGGGGGAGAGATCATGAGGGAGAGGGAGATGAGGGAGAGACCGATGGGGAGAGGGTCATGGGGAGACGGTGGAGATGGGGGAGACAGATAGGGGAGAGATCATGAGGGAGAGGGAGATGAGGGAGAGACCGATGGGGAGAGGGTGATGGGGAGAGGGTGGAGATGGGGGAGACAGATGGGTAGTTGGAAACATGAATTACCTCTAAATGGTGTTGATATCACTTCCTGCAGTGAATAAACACGTTTTAAGACCACAAAGTGAGCATCTGGGTCGTTTTAAGTCAATTTTACCCATCTGCCAAATTTTGAGTTTTGGCTCCCTAGAAGAAGGAAAATGACTATGATCATGCTCATTTTATGGAGATGGGATGGAGATGGAGATGGGGAGATGGAGGTGAGATGGGGAGATGGAGATGGGATGGAGATGGAGATGGGGAGTTGGAGATAGGATGGGGAGATGAAGATGGGATGCAGAGATGGAGATTGGATGGTAAGGGCCAAGATTTAATATAAATAAAGTAGAGAGATAATGGAGATAAACTGGAGATATAATTGGGGATAAAATGGAGATAAAATGGGGATAAAATGGAGCTAAAGTGGTGCTAAAATGGGGATTAAGCGGAGATAAAATGGGGATACAACCGAGATAAAATGGAGATAAAAAGGGGTTAAAGTGGAGCTAAAATGGGGATAAGTGGCGTTAAAATGGGGATAAAATGGGCTATAGTGGGGATAAAGTAGAGATGAAATGGGATAAAATGGAGCTAAAGTGGAGAGAAATGGGGATAAAGTGGAAATAAAATGGGGCTAAAATGGAGATACACTGGAGATAAAATGGAAAGAAAATGTGGATAAAGTGGGGTTAAAATTGGGATAAAATGGATCTAAAGTAGAGCTATAATGGGGATAAAGTGGAGATAAAATGGAGATAAAACAGGGCTAAAGTGGAGCTAAGATGGGGATAAAGTGGGGTTAAATGGGGCTATAGTGGAGATAAAATGGGGATAAAATGGAGCTAAAGTGGAGATAAATGGGGATAATACAGGGATAACATGAAGATTAAGCAGAGATAAAATGTGGATAAAACAGAGGTATAATGGAAATATTATGGGGAGATAATATAGGGAGATGGGGAGAGAGATGGGGGAGACGGATGGGGAGGCGGATGGGGAGACGGATGACCAGATTGGGAGACAGATCGGAGAAGGACATGGGATGAGGGAGATGAGGTAGAGACAGTTAGAGAGAGGATAGAGAGGGAGATGGGGACAGGGTGGAGATGGTGGAGACAGATGAGGAGGGACATGGGATGAGGGAGAGCAAGATGAGGGAGAGCAAGATGAGGGAGAGACTGATGGGGAGACGGTGGAGATGGGGGAGACAGATGGGGGAGAGATGATGAGGGAGAGGGAGATGAGGGAGAGACTGATGGGGAGAGGGGGATGGGGAGAGGGTGGAGATGGGGGAGACAGATGGGTAGTTGGAAACATGAATTACCTCTAAATGGTGTTGATATCACTTCCTGCAGTGAATAAACACGTTTAAGCCCACAAAGTGAGCATGTGGGTCATTTTAAGTAAATTTTACCCATCTGCTAAATTTCGAAATTTGGCTCCCTGGAAGCAGGAAAATGACTATTATCATGCTCATTTTATGGAGATGGGATGGAGATGGAGATGGGGAGATGGAGATGAGATGGGAGATGGAGATGGGATGGAGATGGAGATGGGGAGTTGGAGATAGGATGTGGAGATGGAGATGGGATGCAGAGATCGAGATTGGATAGTAAGGGCCAAGATTTAATGTAAATAAAGTAGAGAGATAATGGAGATAAACTGGAGATAAAATTGGTGATGAAACGGAGATGAAATATGGATAAAGTGGGGGTAAAATGGGGCTATAGTGGGGATAAAGTGGAGACGAAATGGGATAAAATGGAGCTAAAGTGTAGAGAAATGGGGATAAAGTGGAAATAAAATGGGGATAAAATGGAGATAAACTGGAGATAAAATGGAGATAAACTGGAGATAAAATGTGGATAAAGTGGGGTTAAAATGGGGAAAAATGGATCTAAAGTAGAGCTATAAAGGGGATAAAGTGGAGATAAAATGGAGATAAAATGGGGCTAAAGTGGAGCTAAAATGGGGACAAAGTGGGGTTAAAACGGGGATAAAATGGGGCTATAGTGGAGATAAAATGGGAATAAAAAGGAGATAAAGTGGAGATAAATGGGGATTATACAGGGATAACATGAAGATTAAGCAGAGATAAAATGTGGATAAAACAGCGATATAATGGAGGTATAATGGAAATATTATGGCGAGATAATATAGGGAGATGGGGAGAGAGATGGGGGAGACGGATGGGGAGACAGATGGGGAGACAGATGATCAGATTGGGGAGACAGATCAGAGCAGGACATGGGATGAGGGAGATGAGGCAGAGACAGGTGGAGAGAGGATAGAGAGGGAGATGGGGACAGGGTGGAGATGGTGGAGACAGATGAGGAGGGACATGGGCTGAGGGAGATGGGGGATGAGGGAGAGCAAGATGAGGGAGAGACTGATGGGGAGACATTGGAGATGGGGGAGACAGATGGGGGAGAGATCATGAGGGAGAGGGAGATGAGGGAGACCGATGGGGAGAGGGTAATGGGGAGAGGGTGGAGATGGGGGAGACAGATGGGTAGTTGGAAACATGAATAACCTCTAAATGGTGTTGATATCCCTTCCTGCAGTGAATAAACACGTTTTAAGCCCACAAAGTGAGCATGTGGGTCGTTTTAAGTCAATTTTACCCGTCTGCCAAATCTTGAGTTTTGGCTCCCTAGAAGCAGGAAAATGACTATGATCATGCTCATTTTATGGAGATGGGATGAAGATGGAGATGGGGAGATGGAGGTGAGATGGGGAGATGGAGATGGGATGGAGATGGAGATGGGGAGTTGGAGATAGGATGGGGAGATGGAGATGGGATGCAGAGATGGAGATTGGATGGTAAGGGCCAAGATTTAATGTAAATAAAGTAGAGAGATAATGGAAATAAACCGGAGATAAAATTGGTGATAAAATGAAGATAAAATGGAGGAAAAAATGGGGATAAAATGGAGCTAAAGTGGTGCTAAAATGGGGATTATGCGGAGATAAAATGGGGATACAAGTGAGATAAAATGGAGATAAAAAGGGGTTAAAGTGGAGCTAAAATGGGGATAAAGTGGGGTTAAAATGGGGATAAAATGGGGCTATAGTGGGGATAAAGTGGAGATGAAATGGGAATAAAATGGAGCTAAAGTGGAGAGAAATGGGGATAAAGTGGAAATAAACGGGGCTAACATGGAGATACACTGGAGATAAAATGGAGATAAAATGTGGATAAAGTGGGGTTAAAATTGGGATAAAATGGATCTAAAGTGGAGATAAATGGGGAAACAACTGAGATAAAATGGAGATAATAAGGGTTAAAGTGGAGCTAAAATGGGGATAAAGTGGGGTTAAAATTGGGATAAAATGGGGCTATAGTGGGGATAAAGTGGAGATGAAATGGGAATAAAATGGAGCTAAAGTGGAGAGAAATGGGGATAAAGTGGAAATAAAATGGGGATAAAATGGAGATAAAGTAGAGCTATAATGGGGATAAAGTGGAGATAAAATGGAGATAAAATGGAGATGAAATGGAGATAAATGGGGCTAAAGTGGAGCTAAAATGGGGATAAAGTGGGGTTAAAATGGGGCTATAGTGGAGATAAAATGGGGATAAAGTGGAGCTAAAGTGGAGATAAATGGGGATAATACAGGGATAATATGAAGATTAAGCAGAGATAAAATGTGGATAAAACAGAGGTATAATGGAAATATTATGGGGAGATAATATAGGGAGATGGGGAGAGAGATGGGGGAGACGGATGGGGAGACGGATGGGGAGACAGATGGGGAAACGGATGACCAGATTGGGGAGACAGATCGGAGAAGGACATGGGATGAGGGAGATGAGGTAGAGACAGTTAGAGAGAGGATAGGGAGGGAGCTGGGGACAGGGTGGAGATGGTGGAGACAGATGAGGAGGGACATGGGATGAGGGAGAGCAAGATGAGGGAGAGCAAGATGAGGGAGAGACTGATGGGGAGACGGTGGAGATGGGGGAGACATATGGGGGAGAGATGATGAGGGAGAGGGAGATGAGGGAGAGACTGATGGGGAGAGGAGGATGCGGAGAGGGTGGAGATGGGGGAGACAGATGGGTAGTTGGAAACATGAATTACCTCTAAATGGTGTTGATATCACTTCCTGCAATGAATAAACACGTTTTAAGCCCAGAAAGTGAGCATGTGGGTCATTTTAAGTCAATTTTACCCATCCGCCAAATCTTGAAATTTGGCTCGCTAGAAGCAGTAAAATGACTATGATCATGCTCATTTTATGGAGATGGGATGGAGATGGAGATGGGGAGATGGAGATGAGATGGGAGATGGAGATGGGATGGAGATGGAGATGGGGAGTTGGAGATAGGATGTGGAGATGGATATGGGATGCAGAGATCGAGATTGGATAGTAAGGGCCAAGATTTAATGTAAATAAAGTAGAGAGATAATGGAGATAAACTGGAGATAAAATTGGTGATAAAACGGAGATGAAATGTGGATAAAGTGGGGGTAAAATGGGGCTATAGTGGGGATAAAGTGGAGACGAAATGGGATAAAATGGAGCTAAAGTGTAGAGAAATGGGGATAAAGTGGAAATAAAATGGGGATAAAATGGAGATAAACTGGAGATAAAATGGAGATAAACTGGAGATAAAATGTGGATAAAGTGGGGTTAAAATGGGGAAAAATGGATCTAAAGTAGAGCTATAAAGGGGATAAAGTGGAGATAAAATGGAGATAAAATGGGGCTAACGTGGAGCTAAAATGGGGATAAAGTGGGGTTAAAACGGGGATAAAATGGGGCTATAGTGGAGATAAAATGGGAATAAAAAGGAGCTAAAGTGGAGATAAATGGGGATTATACAGGGATAACATGAAGATTAAGCAGAGATAAAATGTGGATAAAACAGAGATATAATGGAGGTATAATGGAAATATTATGGCGAGATAATATAGGGAGATGGGGAGAGAGATGGGGGAGACGGATGGGGAGACGGATGGGGAGACAGATGGGGAGACAGATGATCAGATTGGGGAGACAGATCAGAGCAGGACATGGGATGAGGGAGATGAGGCAGAGACAGGTGGAGAGAGGATAGAGAGGGAGATGGGGACAGGGTGGAGATGGTGGAGACAGATGAGGAGGGACATGGGCTGAGGGAGATGGGGGATGAGGGAGAGCAAGATGAGGGAGAGACTGATGGGGAGACGGTGGAGATGGGGGAGACAGATGGGGGAGAGATCATGAGGGAGAGGGAGATGAGGGAGACCGATGGGGAGAGGGTGATGGGGAGAGGGTGGAGATGGGGGAGACAGATGGGTAGTTGGAAACATGAATAACCTCTAAATGGTGTTGATATCCCTTCCTGCAGTGAATAAACACGTTTTAAGCCCACAAAGTGAGCATGTGGGTCGTTTTAAGTCAATTTTACCCGTCTGCCAAATCTTGAGTTTTGGCTCCCTAGAAGCAGGAAAATGACTATGATCATGCTCATTTTATGGAGATTGGATGGAGATGGAGATGGGGAGATGGAGATGGGATGCAGAGATGTAGATTGGATGGTAAGGGCCAAGATTTAATGTAAATAAAGTAGAGAGATAATGGAAATAAACCGGAGATAAAATTGGTGATAAAATGAAGATAAAATGGAGGAAAAAATGGGGATAAAATGGAGCTAAAGTGGTGCTAAAATGGGGATTATTGCGAGATAAAATGGGGATACAAGTGAGATAAAATGGAGATAAAAAGGGGTTAAAGTTGAGCTAAAATGGGGATAAAGTGGGGTTAAAATGGGGATAAAATGGGGCTATAGTGGGGATAAAGTGGAGATGAAATGGGAATAAAATGGAGCTAAAGTGGAGAGAAATGGGGATAAAGTGGAAATAAAATGGGGCTAACATGGAGATACACTGGAGATAAAATGGAGATAAAATGTGGATAAAGTGGGGTTAAAATGGGGATAAAATGGATCTAAAGTGGAGATAAATGGGGAAACAACTGAGATAAAATGGAGATAATAAGGGGTTAAAGTGGAGCTAAAATGGGGATAAAGTGGGGTTAAAATTGGGATAAAATGGGGCTATAGTGGGGATAAAGTGGAGATGAAATGGGAATAAAATGGAGCTAAAGTGGAGAGAAATGGGGATAAAGTGGAAATAAAATGGGGATAAAATGGAGATAAACTGGAGAGAAAATGGAGAGAAAATGTGGATAAAGTGGGGTTAAAATGGGGATAAAATGGATCTAAAGTTGAGCTATCATGGGGATAAAGTGGAGATAAAATGGAGATAAAATGGAGATGAAATGGAGATAAACGGGGCTAAAGTGGAGCTAAAATGGGGATAAAGTGGGGTTAAAATGGGGCTATAGTGGAGATAAAATGGGGATAAAAAGGAGCTAAAGTGGAGATAAATGGGGGATAATACAGGGATAATATGAAGATTAAGCAGAGATAAAATGTGGATAAAACAGAGGTATAATGGAAATATTATGGGGAGATAATATAGGGAGATGGGGAGAGAGATGGGGGAGACGGATGGGGAGACGGATGGGGAGACAGATGGGGAGACGGATGACCAGATTGGGGAGACAGATCGGAGAAGGACATGGGATGAGGGAGATGAGGTAGAGACAGTTAGAGAGAGGATAGAGAGGGAGCTGGGGACAGGGTGGAGATGGTGGAGACAGATGAGGAGGGACATGGGATGAGGGAGAGCAAGATGAGGGAGAGAAAGATGAGGGAGAGACTGATCGGGAGACGGTGGAGATGGGGGAGACATATGGGGGAGAGATGATGAGGGAGAGGGAGATGAGGGAGAGACTGATGGGGAGAGGGGGATGGGGAGAGGGTGGAGATGGGGGAGACAGATGGGTAGTTGGAAACATGAATTACCTCTAAATGGTGTTGATATCACTTCCTGCAATGAATAAACACGTTTTAAGCCCACAAAGTGAGCATGTGGGTCATTTTAAGTCAATTTTACCCATCCGCCAAATCTTGAAATTTGGCTCGCTAGAAGCAGTAAAATGGACTATGATCATGCTCATTTTATGGAGATGGGATAGAGATGGAGATGGGGAGATGGAGAATGGGAGATGGAGATGGGATGGAGATTGAGATGGGGAGTTGGAGATAGGATGGGGAGATGGAGATGGGATGCAGAGATCGAGATTGGATGGTAAGGGCCAAGATTTAATGTAAATAAAGTAGAGAGATAATGGAGATAAACTGGAGATAAAATTGGTGATAAAATGGAGATAAAATTGAAGACAAAATGGGGATAAAATGGAGCTAAAGTGGTGCTAAAATGGGGATTAAGCAGAGATAAAATGGGGATACGACTGAGATAAAATGGAGATAAAAAGGGGTTAAAGTGGAGCTAAAATGGGGATAAAGTGGGGTTAAAATGGGGATAAAAAGGGGCTATAGTGGGGATAAAGTGGAGATGAAATAGGTTAAAATGGAGCTAAGTGGAGAGAAATGGGGATACAGTGGAAATAAAATGGGGATAAAATGGAGATACACTGGAGATAAAATGGAGATAAACTGGAGATAAAATGTGGATAAAATGGGGATAAAACGGATCTAAAGTGGAGATAAATGGGGATACAACTGGGATAAAATGGAGATAAAAAGGGGTTAAAGTGGAGAGAAATGGGGATAAAGTGAAATAAAATGGGAATAAAATGGAGATAAACTGGAGATAAAATGGAGATAAACTGGAGATAAAATGTGGATAAAGTGGGGGTTAAAATAGGGATAAAATTGATCTAAAGTAGAGCTATAATGGGGATTAAGTGAGATAAAATTGAGATAAAATGGAGATAAAACGGGGCTAAAGTGGAGCTAAAATGAGGATAAAGTGGGTTTAAAACAGGATAAAATGGGGCTATAGTGGAGATAACATGGGGATAAAATGGAGCTAAAGTGGAGATAAATGGGGATAATACAGGGAAAACATGAAGATTAAGCAGAGGTAAAATGTGGATAAAACAGAGATAAAACAGAGATATAATGGAGGTATAATGGAAATATTATGGGGAGATAATATAGGGAGATGGGGAGAGAGATGGGGGAGACGGATGGGAGACAGATGGGGAGATGGATGACCAAATTGGGGAGACAGATCGAGAAGGACATGGGATGAGGGAGATGAGGTAGACACAGGTGGAGAGAGGATAGAGAGGGAGATGGGGACAGGGTGGAGATGGTGGAGACAGATGAGGAGGGACATGGGATGAGGGAGATGGGGGATGAGGGAGAGCAAGATGAGGGAAAGACTGATGGGGAGACCGTTGAGATGGTGGAGGACAGATGGGGGAGAGATGATAAGGGAGAGGGAGATGAGGGAGAGACCGATGGGGAGAGGTGATGGGGAGAGGGTGGAGATGGGGGAGACAGATGGGTAGTTGGAAACATGAATCACCTCTAAATGGTTTTGATATCACTTCCTGCAGTGAATAAACACGTTTTAAGCCCACAAAGTGAGCATGTGGGTCGTTTTAAGTCAATTTACCCATCTGCCAAATCTTGAGCTTTGGCTCCCTAGAAGCAGGAAAATGACTATGATCATGCTCATTTTATGGAGATGGGATGGAGATGGAGACGGGGAGATAGAGGTGAGATGGGGAGATGGAGATGGGATGGAGATGGAGATGGGGAGTTGGAGATAGGATGGGGAGATGGAGATGAGATGCAGAGATGGAGATTGGATGGTAAGGGCCAAGATTTAATGTAAATAAAGTAGAGAGATAATGGAGATAAACTGGAGATAAAATTGGTGATAAAATGAAGATAAAATGCAGGAAAAAATGGGGCTAAAATGGAGATACACTGGAGATAAAATGGAGATAAACTGGAGATAAAATGTGGATAAAGTGGGGTTAAAATGGGGATAAAATGGATCTAAAGTGGAGATAAATGGGGATACAACAGAGATAAAATGGAGATAAAAAGGAGTTAAAGTGGAGCTAAAATGGGGATAAAGTGGGTTTAAAATGGGGATAAAATGGGGCTATAGTGGGAATAAAGTGGAGATGAAATGGGGATAAAATGGAGCTAAAGTGGAGAGAAATGGGGATAAAGTGGAAATAAAATGGGGATAAAATGGAGATAAAGTGGAGATAAAATGGAGATAAACTGGAGATAAAATGGAGATAAACTGGAGATAAAATGTGGATAAAGTGGGGTTAAAATGGGGATAAAATGGATCTAAAGTAGAGCTATAATTGGGATAAATTGGAGATAAAATGGAGATAAAATGGGGCCAAAGTGGGTCTCAAGTGGAGCTAAAATGGGGGAAAAGTGGGGATAAAATGGGGCTATAGTGGAGATAAAATGGGGATAAAATGGAGCTAAAGTGGAGATAAATGGGGATAATACAGGGATAACATGAAGATTAAGCAGAGATAAAATGTGGATAAAACAGAGGTATAATGGAAATATTATGGGGAGATAATATAGGGAGATGGGGAGAGAGATGGGAAGACGGATGGGGAGACGGATGGGGAGACGGATGGGGAGACAGATGGGGAGACGGATGACCAGATTGGGGAGACAGATCGGAGAAGGACATGGGATGAGGGAGATGAGGTAGAGACAGTTGGAGAGAGGATAGAGAGGACGATGGGAACAGGGTGGAGATGGTGGAGACAGATGAGGAGGGACATGGGATGAGGGAGAGCAAGATGAGGGAGAGCAAGATGAGGGAGAGACGGTGGAGATGGGGGAGACAGATGGGGGAGAGATGATGAGGGAGAGGGAGATGAGGGGGAGACCGATGGGGAGAGGGTGTTGGGGAGAGGGTGGAGATGGGGGAGAAAGATGGGTAGTTGGAAACATGAATTTCCTCTAAATGGTGTTGATATCTCTTCCTGCAATGAATAAACACGTTTTAAGCCCACAAAGTGAGCATGTGGGTCGTTTTAAGTCAATTTTACCCTTCTGCCAAATCTTGAGTTTTGGCTCCCTAGAAGCAGGAAAATGACTATGATCATGCTCATTTTATGGAGATGGGATGGAGATGGAGATGGGGAGATGGAGGTGAGATGGGGAGATGGAGATGGGATGGAGATGGAGATGGGGGGTTTGAGATAGGATGGGGAGATGGAGATGGGATGCAGAGATGGAAATTGCCTGGTAAGGGCCAAGATTTAATGTGAATAAAGTAGAGAGATAATGGAGATAAACTGGAGATAAAATTGGTGATAAAATGAGGATAAAATGGAGGAAAAAATGGGGATAAAATGGAGCTAAAGTGGTGCTAAAATGGGGATTACGCAGAGATAAAATGGGGATACAACTGAGATAAAATGGAGATAAAAAGGGGTTAAAGTGGAGCTAACATGGGGATAAAGTGGGGTTAAAATAGGGATAAAGTGGGGCTATAGTGGGGATAAAGTGGAGATGAAATAGGATAAAATGAAGCAAAAGTGGAGAGAAATGGGGATAAAATGAAAATAAAATGGGGCTAAAATGGAGATACACTGGAGATAAAATATGAATAACTGGAGATAAAATGTGGATAAATTGGAGTTAAAATGGGGATAAAATGGATCTAAAGTGGAGATAAATGGGGATACAACTGAGATAAAATGGAGATAAAAAGGGGTTAAAGTGGAGCTAAAATGGGGATAAAGTGGGGTTAAAATGGGAATAAAATGGGGCTATAGTGGGGCTAAAGTGAAGATGAAATGGGGATAAAATGGAGCTAAGGTGGAGAGAAATGGGGATAAAGTGGACATAAAATGGGGATAAAATGGAGTTGAAACTGGAGATAAAATGGAGATAAAATGTGGATAAAGTGGGGTTAAAATGGGGATGAAATGGATCTAAAGTAGAGCTATAATGGGAATAAAGTGGAGCTAAAATGGAGATAAAATGGAGATAAAACGGAGCTAAAGTGGAGATAAATGGGGATAATACAGGGATAACATGAAGATTAAGCTGAGATAAAATGTGGATAAAACAGAGGTATAATGGAAATATTATGGGGAGATAATATAGGGAGATGGGGAGAGAGATGGGGGAGACGGATGGGGAGACGGATGGGGAGACAGATGGGGAGACGGATGACCAGATTGGGGAGACAGATCGGAGAAGGACATGGGATGAGGGAGATGAGGTAGAGACAGTTGGAGAGAGGATAGAGAGGACGATGGGAACAGGGTGGAGATGGTGGAGACAGATGAGGAGGGACATGGGATGAGGGAGAGCAAGATGAGGGAGAGCAAGATGAGGGAGAGACGGTGGAGATGGGGGAGACAGATGGGGGAGAGATGATGAGGAGAGGGAGATGAGGGGGAGACCGATGGGGAGAGGGTGTTGGGGAGAGGGTGGAGATGGGGAGAAAGATGGGTAGTAGGAAACATGATACAACTGAGATAAAATGAAGATAAAAAGGGGTTAAAGTGGAGCTAAAATGGGGATAAAGTGGGGTTAAAATGGGGATAAAATGGGGCTATAGTGGGGATAAAGTGGAGATGAAATGGGATAAAATGGAGCTAAAGTGGAGAGAAATGGGGATAAAGTGGAAATAAAATGGGGATAAAATGGAGATACACTTGAAATAAAATGGAGATAAACTGGAGATAAAATGTGGATAAAGTGGGGTTAAAATGGGGATAAAATGGAACTAAAGTGGAGATAAATGGGGATACAACTTAGATAAAATGGAGATAAAAAGGGGTTAAAGTGGAGCTAAAATGGGGATAAAGTGGCGTTAAAATGGGGATAAAGTGGGGCTATAGTAGGGATAAAGTGGAGATGAAATGGGATAAAATGGAGCTAAAGTGGAGAGAAATGGAGATAAAAGTGGAAAGAAAATAAGGCTAAAATGGAGATACACTGGAGATAAAATGGAGATAAAATGTGGATAAAGTGGGGTTAAAATGGGGATAAAATGGATCTAAAGTGGAGATAAATGGGGATACAACTGAGATAAAATGGAGATAAAAAGGGGTTAAAGTGGAGCTAAAATGGGGATAAAGTGGGGTTAAAATGGGGATAAAATGGGGCTATAGTAGGGATAAAGTGGAGATGGAATGGGGATAAAATGGAGCTAAAGTGGAGAGAAATGGGGATAAAGTGGAAATAAAATAGGGATAAAATGGAGAGAAACTGGAGATAAAATGAAATAAACTGGAGATAAAATGCAGATAAAGTGGGGTTACAATGGGGATAAAATGGATCTAATGTAGAGCTATAATGGGGATTAAGTGGAGATAAAATGGAGATAAAATTGGGCTAAAGTGGAGCTAAAATGGGATAAAGTGGGCTTAAAATGGGGATAAAATGGGACTATAGTGGAGATAAAATGGGGATAAAATGGAGCTAAAGTGGAGATAAATGGGGATAATACAGGGATAACATGAAGATTAAGCAGAGATAAAATGTGGATAAAACAGAGATATAATGGAGGTATAATGGAAATATTATGGGGAGATAATATAGGGAGATGGGGATAGAGATGGGGGAGATGGATGGGGAGACGGATGGGAGACAGATGGGGAGAAGGATGACCAGATTGGGGAGACAGATCGGAGAAGGACATGGGATGAGGGAGATGAGATAGAGACAGTTGGAGAGAGGATAGAGAAGGAGATGGGGACAGGGTGGAGATGGTGGAGACAGATGAGGAGGGACATGGGATGAGGGAGATGGGGATGAGGGAGAGCAAGATGAGGAGAGACTGATGGGGAGACGGTGGAGATGGGGGAGACAGATGGGGAGAGATGATGAGGGAGAGGGAGATGAGGGAGAGACCGATGGGGAAAGGGTGAGGGGGAGAGGGTGGAGATGGGGGAGACAGATGGGTAGTTGGAAACATGAATTACCTCTAAATGGTGTTGATATCACTTCCTGCAGTGAATAAACACGTTTTAAGCCCACAAAGTGGGCATGTGGGTTGTTTTAAGTCAATTTTACCCATCTGCACAATCTTGGGTTTTGGCTCCCTAGAAGCAGGAAAATGACTATGATCATGCTCATTTTATGGAGATGGGATGGAGATGGAGATGGGGAGATGGAGGTGAGATGGGGAGATGGAGATGGGATGGGGATGGAGATGGGGAGTTGGAAATAGGATGGGGAGATGGAGATGGGATGCAAAGATGGAGATTGGATGGTAAGAGCCAAGATTTAATGTAAATAAAGTAGAGAGATAATGGAGATAAACTGGAGATATAATTGGGGATAAAATGGAGATAAAATGGGGATAAAATGGAGCTAAAGTGGTGCTAAAATGGGGATTAAGCGGAGATAAAATGGGGATACAACCGAGATAAAATGGAGATAAAAAGGGGTTAAAGTGGAGCTAAAATGGGGATAAAGTGGCGTTAAAATGGGGATAAAATGGGCCTATAGTGGGGATAAAGTGGAGATGAAATGGGATAAAATTGAGCTAAAGTGGAGAGAAATGGGGATAAAGTGGAAATAAAATGGGGCTAAAATGGAGATACACTGGAGATAAAATGGAAAGAAAATGTGGATAAAGTGGGGTTAAAATTGGGATAAAATGGATCTAAAGTGGAGCTATAATGGGGATAAAGTGGAGATAAAATGGAGATAAAACGGGGCTAAAGTGGAGCTAAGATGGGGATAAAGTGGGGTTAAATGGGGCTATAGTGGAGATAAAATGGGGATAAAATGTAGCTAAAGTGGAGATAAATGGGGATAATACAGGGATAACATGAAGATTAAGCAGAGATAAAATGTGGATAAAACAGAGGTATAATGGAAATATTATGGGGAGATAATATAGGGAGATGGGGAGAGAGATGGGGGAGACGGATGGGGAGGCGGATGGGGAGACGGATGACCAGATTGGGGAGACAGATCGGAGAAGGACATGGGATGAGGGAGATGAGGTAGAGACAGTTAGAGAGAGGATAGAGAGGGAGATGGGGACAGGGTGGAGATGGTGGAGACAGATGAGGAGGGACATGGGATGAGGGAGAGCAAGATGAGGGAAAGACTGATGGGCAGACCGTTGAGATGGTAGAGACAGATGGGGGAGAGATGATAAGGGAGAGGGAGATGAGGGAGAGACCGGTGGGGAGATGGTGATGGGGAGAGGGTGGAGATGGGGGAGACAGATGGGTAGTTGGAAACATGAATCACCTCTAAATGGTTTTGATATCACTTCCTGCAGTGAATAAACACGTTTTAAGCCCACAAAGTGAGCATGTGGGTCGTTTTAAGTCAATTTTACCCATCTGCCAAATCTTGAGCTTTGGCTCCCTAGAAGCAGGAAAATGACTATGATCATGCTCGTTTTATGGAGATGGGATGAAGATGGAGATGGGGAGATGGAGGTGAGATGGGAGATGGAGATGGGATGGAGATGGAGATGGGGAGTTGGAGATAGGATGGGGAGATGGAGATGGGATGCAGAGATGGAGATTGGATGGTAAGGGCCAAGATTTATTGTAAATAAAGTAGGGAGATAATGGAGATAAACTGGAGATAAAATTGGGGATAAAATGGAGATAAAATGGAGGAAAAAATGGGGATAAAATGGAGCTAAAGTGGCGCTAAAATGGGGATTAAGCGGAGATAAAATGGGGATACAACTGAGATAAAATGGAGATAAAAAGGGGTTAAAGTGGAGCTAAAATGGGGATAAAGTGGCAGATAAAATGGGGCTATAGTGGGGATAAAGTGGAGATGAAATGGGATAAAATGGAGCTAAAGTGGAGAGAAATGGGGATAAAGTGGAAATAAAATGGGGATAAAATTGAGATACACTGGAGATAAAATGGAGATAAATTGGAGATAAAATGTGGATAAAGTGGGGTTAAAATGGGGATAAAATGGATCTAAAATAGAGCTATAATGGGGATAAAGTGGAGATAAAATGGAGAAAAAACGGGGCTAAAGTGGAGCTAAAAAGGGGATAAAGTGGGGTTTAAATGGGATGAAATGGGGCTATAGTGGAGATAAAATGGGGATAAATGGAGCTAAAGTGGAGATAAATGGGGATAATACAGGGATAACTTGAAGATTAAGCAGAGATAAAATGTGGATAAAACAGAGATATAATGGAGGTATAATGGAGATATTATGGGCAGATAATACATTGAGATGGGGAGAGACTGAGAGATGGGGGAGACGGATGGGGAGACAGATGGGGAGACGGATGACCAGATTGGGGAGACAGATCGGAGAAGGACATGGGATGAGGGAGATGAGGTAGAGACAGGTGGAGAGAGGATAGAGAGGGAGATGGGGACAGGGTGGTGATGGTGGAGACAGATGAGGAGGGACATGGGATTAGGGAGATGGGGATGAGGGAGAGCAAGATGAGGGAGAGACTGATGGGGAGACGGTGGAGATGGGGGAGACAGATGGGGGAGAGATGATGAGGGAGAGGGAGATGAGGGAGAGACGGATGGGGAGAGGGTGATGGGGAGAGGGTGATGGGGAGAGGGTGGAGATGGGGGAGACAGATGGGTAGTTGGAAACATGAATTACCGCTAAATGGTGTTGATAGCACTTCCTGCAGTGAATAAACACGTGTTAAGCCCACAAAATGAGCATGTGGGTCGTTTTAAGTCAATTTTACGCATCTGCCAAATCTTGAGTTTTGGCTCCCTAGAAGCAGGAAAATGACTATAATCATGCTCATTTTATGGAGATGGGATGGAGATGGAGATGGGGAGATGGAGGTGAGATGGGGAGATGGAGATGGGATGGAGATGGAGATGGGGAGTTGGAGATAGGATGGGGAGATGGAGATGGGATGCAAAGATGGAGATTGGATGGTAAGGGCCAAGATTTAATGTAAATAAAGTAGAGAGATAATGGAGATAAACTGGAGATATAATTGGGGATAAAATGGAGATAAAATGGGGATAAAATGGAGCTAAAGTGGTGCTAAAATGGGGATTAAGAGGAGATAAAATGGGGATACAACCGAGATAAAATGGAGATAAAAAGGGGTTAAAGTGGAGCTAAAATGGGGATAAAGTGGTGTTAAAATGGGGATAAAATGGGCCTATAGTGGGGATAAAGTGGAGAGGAAATGGGATAAAATGGAGCTAAAGTGGAGAGAAATGGGGATAAAGTGGAAATAAAATGGGGATAAAATGGAGATAAACTGGAGACAAAATGGAGATAAATTGGAGATAATGTGTGGATAAAGTGGGGTTAAAATGGGGATACAATGGATCTAAAGTAGAGCTATAATGGGGATAAAGTGGAGATAAAATGGAGATAAAACGGGGCTAAAGTGGAGCTAAAAAGAGGATAAAGTGGGGTTAAAACTGGGATAAAATGGGGCTATAGTGGGGATAAAATGGAGCTAAAGTGGAGATAAATTGGGATAATACAGGGATAACTTGAAGATTACGCAGAGATAAAATGTGGATAAAACAGAGATATAATGGAGGTATAATGGAGATATTATGGGGAGATAATACATTGAGATGGGGAGAGAGATGGGGAGACGGATGGGGAGACGGATGGGGAGACGGATGGGGAGAAGGATGACCAGATTGGGGAGACAGATCGGAGAAGGACATGGGATGAGGGAGATGAGATAGAGACAGTTGGAGAGAGGATAGAGAGGGAGATGGGGACAGGGTGGAGATGGTGGAGACAGATGAGGAGGGACATGGGATGAGGGAGATGGGGATGAGGGAGAGCAAGATGAGGGAGAGACTGATGGGAAGACGGTGGAGATGGGGGAGACAGATGGGGGAGAGATGATGAGGGAGAGGGAGATGAGGGAGAGACCGATGGGGAGAGGGTGATGGGGAGAGGGTGGAGATGGGGGAGACAGATGGGTAGTTGGAAACATGAATTACCTCTAAATGGTGTTGATATCACTTCCTGCAGTGAATAAACATGTTTTAAGTCCACAAAGTGAGCATGTGGGTCGTTTTAAGTCAATTTTACCCATCTGCCAAATCTTGAGTTTTGGCTCCCTAGAAGCAGGAAAATGACTATGATCATGCTCATTTTATGGAGATGGGATGGAGATGGAGACGGGGAGATAGAGGTGAGATGGGGAGATGGAGATGGGATGGAGATGGAGATGGGGAGTTGGAGATAGGATGGGGAGATGGAGATGAGATGCAGAGATGGAGATTGGATGGTAAGGGCCAAGATTTAATGTAAATAAAGTAGAGAGATAATGGAGATAAACTGGAGATAAAATTGGTGATAAAATGAAGATAAAATGCAGGATAAAATGGGGCTAAAATGGAGATACACTGGAGATAAAATGGAGATAAACTGGAGATAAAATGTGGATAAAGTGGGGTTAAAATGGGGATAAAATGGATCTAAAGTGGAGATAAATGGGGATACAACAGAGATAAAATGGAGATAAAAAGGAGTTAAAGTGGAGCTAAAATGGGGATAAAGTGGGTTTAAAATGGGGATAAAATGGGGCTATAGTGGGAATAAAGTGGAGATGAAATGGGGATAAAATGGAGCTAAAGTGGAGAGAAATGGGGATAAAGTGGAAATAAAATGGGGATAAAATGGAGATAAAGTGGAGATAAAATGGAGATAAACTGGAGATAAAATGGAGATAAACTGGAGATAAAATGTGGATAAAGTGGGGTTAAAATGGGGATAAAATGGATCTAAAGTAGAGCTATAATTGGGATAAATTGGAGATAAAATGGAGATAAAATGGGGCCAAAGTGGGTCTCAAGTGGAGCTAAAATGGGGGAAAAGTGGGGATAAAATGGGGCTATAGTGGAGATAAAATGGGGATAAAATGGAGCTAAAGTGGAGATAAATGGGGATAATACAGGGATAACATGAAGATTAAGCAGAGATAAAATGTGGATAAAACAGAGGTATAATGGAAATATTATGGGGAGATAATATAGGGAGATGGGGAGAGAGATGGGAAGACAGATGGGGAGACGGATGGGGAGACGGATGGGGAGACAGATGGGGAGACGGATGACCAGATTGGGGAGACAGATCGGAGAAGGACATAGGATGAGGGAGATGAGGTAGAGACAGTTGGAGAGAGGATAGAGAGGACAATGGGAACAGGGTGGAGATGGTGGAGACAGATGAGGAGGGACATGGGATGAGGGAGAGCAAGATGAGGGAGAGCAAGATGAGGGAGAGACGGTGGAGATGGGGGAGACAGATGGGGGAGAGATGATGAGGGAGAGGGAGATGAGGGGGAGACCGATGGGGAGAGGGTGTTGGGGAGAGGGTGGAGATGGGGGAGAAAGATGGGTAGTAGGAAACATGAATTTCCTCTAAATGGTGTTGATATCTCTTCCTGCAATGAATAAACACGTTTTAAGCCCACAAAGTGAGCATGTGGGTCGTTTTAAGTCAATTTTACCCTTCTGCCAAATCTTGAGTTTTGGCTCCCTAGAAGCAGGAAAATGACTATGATCATGCTCATTTTATGGAGATGGGATGGAGATGGAGATGGGGAGATGGAGGTGAGATGGGGAGATGGAGATGGGATGGAGATGGAGATGGGGGGGTTGAGATAGGATGGGGAGATGGAGATGGGATGCAGAGATGGAAATTGCCTGGTAAGGGCCAAGATTTAATGTAAATAAAGTAGAGAGATAATGGAGATAAACTGGAGATAAAATTGGTGATAAAATGAGGATAAAATGGAGGAAAAAATGGGGATAAAATGGAGCTAAAGTGGTGCTAAAATGGGGATTACGCAGAGATAAAATGGGGATACAACTGAGATAAAATGGAGATAAAAAGGGGTTAAAGTGGAGCTAACATGGGGATAAAGTGGGGTTAAAATAGGGATAAAATGGGGCTATAGTGGGGATAAAGTGGAGATGAAATAGGATAAAATGAAGCTAAAGTGGAGAGAAATGGGGATAAAATGAAAATAAAATGGGGCTAAAATGGAGATACACTGGAGATAAAATATGGATAAACTGGAGATAAAATGTGGATAAATTGGAGTTAAAATGGGGATAAAATGGATCTAAAGTGGAGATAAATGGGGATACAACTGAGATAAAATGGAGATAAAAAGGGGTTAAAGTGGAGCTAAAATGGGGATAAAGTGGGGTTAAAATGGGAATAAAATGGGGCTAAAGTGGAGATGAAATGGGGATAAAATGGAGCTAAGGTGGAGAGAAATGGGGATAAAGTGGAAATAAAATGGGGATAAAATGGAGTTGAAACTGGAGATAAAATGGAGATAAAATGTGGATAAAGTGGGGTTAAAATGGGGATGAAATGGATCTAAAGTAGAGCTATAATGGGAATAAAGTGGAGCTAAAATGGAGATAAAATGGAGATAAAACGGAGCTAAAGTGGAGATAAATGGGGATAATACAGGGATAACATGAAGATTAAGCTGAGATAAAATGTGGATAAAACAGAGGTATAATGGAAATATTATGGGGAGATAATATAGGGAGATGGGGAGAGAGATGGGGGAGACGGATGGGGAGACGGATGGGTAGACAGATGGGGAGACGGATGACCAGATTGGGGAGACAGATCGGAGAAGGACATGGGATGAGGGAGATGAGGTAGAGACAGTTGGAGAGAGGATAGAGAGGGAGATGGGGACAGAGTGGACATGGTGGAGACAGATGAGGAGGGATATAGGATGAGGGAGAGCAAGATGAGGGAGAGACTGATGGGGAGACGGTGGAGTTGGGGAAGACAGATGGGGGAGAGATTATGAGGGAGAGGGAGATGAGGGAGAGATCAATGGGGAGAGGGAGCTGGGGAGAGGGTGGAGATGGGGGAGACAGATGGGTAGTTGAAAACATGAATTACCTCTAAATTGTGTTGATATCACTTCCTGCAGTGAATAAACACGTTTTAAGCCCACAAATTGAGCATGTGGGTCGTTTTAAGTTAATTTTACCCATCTGCCAAATCTTGAGTTTTGGCTCCCTAGAAGCAGGAAAATGACTATGATCATGCTCATTTTATGGAGATGGGATGGAGATGGAGATGGGGAGATGGAGGTGAGATGGGGAGATGGAGATGGGATGGAGATGGAGATGGGGGGTTTGAGATAGGATGGGGAGATGGAGATGGGATGCAAAGATGGAGATTGGATGGTAAGGGCCAAGATTTAATGTAAATAAAGTAGAGAGATAATGGAGATAAACTGGAGATATAATTGGGGATAAAATGGAGATAAAATGGGGATAAAATGGAGCTAAAGTGGTGCTAACATGGGGATTAAGAGGAGATAAAATGGGGATACAACCGAGATAAAATGGAGATAAAAAGGGGTTAAAGTGGAGCTAAAATGGGGATAAAGTGGTGTTAAAATGGGGATAAAATGGGCCTATAGTGGGGATAAAGTGGAGAGGAAATGGGATAAAATGGAGCTAAAGTGGAGAGAAATGGGGATAAAGTGGAAATAAAATGGGGATAAAATGGAGATAAACTGGAGATAAAATGGAGATAAATTGGAGATAATGTGTGGATAAAGTGGGGTTAAAATGGGGATACAATGGATCTAAAGTAGAGCTATAATGGGGATAAAGTGGAGATAAAATGGAGATAAAACGGGGCTAAAGTGGAGCTAAAAAGAGGATAAAGTGGGGTTAAAACTGGGATAAAATGGGGCTATAGTGGGGATAAAATGGAGCTAAAGTGGAGATAAATTGGGATAATACAGGGATAACTTGAAGATTACGCAGAGATGAAATGTGGATAAAACAGAGATATAATGGAGGTATAATGGAGATATTATGGGGAGATAATACATTGAGATGGGGAGAGAGATGGGGAGACGGATGGGGAGACGGATGGGGAGACGGATGGGGAGAAGGATGACCAGATTGGGGAGACAGATCGGAGAAGGACATGAGATGAGGGAGATGAGATAGAGACAGTTGGAGAGAGGATAGAGAGGGAGATGGGGACAGGGTGGAGATGGTGGAGACAGATGAGGAGGGACATGGGATGAGGGAGATGGGGATGAGGGAGAGCAAGATGAGGGAGAGACTGATGGGAAGACGGTGGAGATGGGGGAGACAGATGGGGGAGAGATGATGAGGGAGAGGGAGATGAGGGAGAGACCGATGGGGAGAGGGAGATGGGGGATGAGGGAGAGCAAGATGAGGGAGAGACTGATGGGGAGACGGTGGAGATGGGGGAGACAGATGGGGGAGAGATTATGAGGGAGAGGGAGATGAGGGAGAGACCGATGGGGAGAGGGTGATGGGGAGAGGGTGGAGATGGGGGAGACAGATGGGTAGTTGGAAACATGAATTACCGCTAAATGGTGTTGATAGCACTTCCTGCAGTGAATAAACACGTGTTAAGCCCACAAAATGAGCATGTGGGTCGTTTTAAGTCAATTTTACGCATCTGCCAAATCTTGAGTTTTGGCTCCCTAGAAGCAGGAAAATGACTATAATCATGCTCATTTTATGGAGATGGGATGGAGATGGAGATGGGGAGATGGAGGTGAGATGGGGAGATGGAGATGGGATGGAGATGGAGATGGGGAGTTGGAGATAGGATGGGGAGATGGAGATGGGATGCAAAGATGGAGATTGGATGGTAAGGGCCAAGATTTAATGTAAATAAAGTAGAGAGATAATGGAGATAAACTGGAGATATAATTGGGGATAAAATGGAGATAAAATGGGGATAAAATGGAGCTAAAGTGGTGCTAAAATGGGGATTAAGAGGAGATAAAATGGGGATACAACCGAGATAAAATGGAGATAAAAAGGGGTTAAAGTGGAGCTAAAATGGGGATAAAGTGGTGTTAAAATGGGGATAAAATGGGCCTATAGTGGGGATAAAGTGGAGAGGAAATGGGATAAAATGGAGCTAAAGTGGAGAGAAATGGGGATAAAGTGGAAATAAAATGGGGATAAAATGGAGATAAACTGGAGACAAAATGGAGATAAATTGGAGATAATGTGTGGATAAAGTGGGGTTAAAATGGGGATACAATGGATCTAAAGTAGAGCTATAATGGGGATAAAGTGGAGATAAAATGGAGATAAAACGGGGCTAAAGTGGAGCTAAAAAGAGGATAAAGTGGGGTTAAAACTGGGATAAAATGGGGCTATAGTGGGGATAAAATGGAGCTAAAGTGGAGATAAATTGGGATAATACAGGGATAACTTGAAGATTACGCAGAGATAAAATGTGGATAAAACAGAGATATAATGGAGGTATAATGGAGATATTATGGGGAGATAATACATTGAGATGGGGAGAGAGATGGGGAGACGGATGGGGAGACGGATGGGGAGACGGATGGGGAGAAGGATGACCAGATTGGGGAGACAGATCGGAGAAGGACATGGGATGAGGGAGATGAGATAGAGACAGTTGGAGAGAGGATAGAGAGGGAGATGGGGACAGGGGTGGAGATGGTGGAGACAGATGAGGAGGGACATGGGATGAGGGAGATGGGGATGAGGGAGAGCAAGATGAGGGAGAGACTGATGGGAAGACGGTGGAGATGGGGGAGACAGATGGGGGAGAGATGATGAGGGAGAGGGAGATGAGGGAGAGACCGATGGGAGAGGGTGATGGGGAGAGGGTGGAGATGGGGGAGACAGATGGGTAGTTGGAAACATGAATTACCTCTAAATGGTGTTGATATCACTTCCTGCAGTGAATAAACATGTTTTAAGTCCACAAAGTGAGCATGTGGGTCGTTTTAAGTCAATTTTACCCATCTGCCAAATCTTGAGTTTTGGGCTCCCTAGAAGCAGGAAAATGACTATGATCATGCTCATTTTATGGAGATGGGATGGAGATGGAGACGGGGAGATAGAGGTGAGATGGGGAGATGGAGATGGGATGGAGATGGAGATGGGGAGTTGGAGATAGGATGGGGAGATGGAGATGAGATGCAGAGATGGAGATTGGATGGTAAGGGCCAAGATTTAATGTAAATAAAGTAGAGAGATAATGGAGATAAACTGGAGATAAAATTGGTGATAAAATGAAGATAAAATGCAGGATAAAATGGGGCTAAAATGGAGATACACTGGAGATAAAATGGAGATAAACTGGAGATAAAATGTGGATAAAGTGGGGTTAAAATGGGGATAAAATGGATCTAAAGTGGAGATAAATGGGGGATACAACAGAGATAAAATGGAGATAAAAAGGAGTTAAAGTGGAGCTAAAATGGGGATAAAGTGGGTTTAAAATGGGGATAAAATGGGGCTATAGTGGGAATAAAGTGGAGATGAAATGGGGATAAAATGGAGCTAAAGTGGAGAGAAATGGGGATAAAGTGGAAATAAAATGGGGATAAAATGGAGATAAAGTGGAGATAAAATGGAGATAAACTGGAGATAAAATGGAGATAAACTGGAGATAAAATGTGGATAAAGTGGGGTTAAAATGGGGATAAAATGGATCTAAAGTAGAGCTATAATTGGGATAAATTGGAGATAAAATGGAGATAAAATGGGGCCAAAGTGGGTCTCAAGTGGAGCTAAAATGGGGGAAAAGTGGGGATAAAATGGGGCTATAGTGGAGATAAAATGGGGATAAAATGGAGCTAAAGTGGAGATAAATGGGGATAATACAGGGATAACATGAAGATTAAGCAGAGATAAAATGTGGATAAAACAGAGGTATAATGGAAATATTATGGGGAGATAATATAGGGAGATGGGGAGAGAGATGGGAAGACAGATGGGGAGACGGATGGGGAGACGGATGGGGAGACAGATGGGGAGACGGATGACCAGATTGGGGAGACAGATCGGAGAAGGACATAGGATGAGGGAGATGAGGTAGAGACAGTTGGAGAGAGGATAGAGAGGACAATGGGAACAGGGTGGAGATGGTGGAGACAGATGAGGAGGGACATGGGATGAGGGAGAGCAAGATGAGGGAGAGCAAGATGAGGGAGAGACGGTGGAGATGGGGGAGACAGATGGGGGAGAGATGATGAGGGAGAGGGAGATGAGGGGGAGACCGATGGGGAGAGGGTGTTGGGGAGAGGGTGGAGATGGGGGAGAAAGATGGGTAGTAGGAAACATGAATTTCCTCTAAATGGTGTTGATATCTCTTCCTGCAATGAATAAACACGTTTTAAGCCCACAAAGTGAGCATGTGGGTCGTTTTAAGTCAATTTTACCCTTCTGCCAAATCTTGAGTTTTGGCTCCCTAGAAGCAGGAAAATGACTATGATCATGCTCATTTTATGGAGATGGGATGGAGATGGAGATGGGGAGATGGAGGTGAGATGGGGAGATGGAGATGGGATGGAGATGGAGATGGGGGGGTTGAGATAGGATGGGGAGATGGAGATGGGATGCAGAGATGGAAATTGCCTGGTAAGGGCCAAGATTTAATGTAAATAAAGTAGAGAGATAATGGAGATAAACTGGAGATAAAATTGGTGATAAAATGAGGATAAAATGGAGGAAAAAATGGGGATAAAATGGAGCTAAAGTGGTGCTAAAATGGGGATTACGCAGAGATAAAATGGGGATACAACTGAGATAAAATGGAGATAAAAAGGGGTTAAAGTGGAGCTAACATGGGGATAAAGTGGGGTTAAAATAGGGATAAAATGGGGCTATAGTGGGGATAAAGTGGAGATGAAATAGGATAAAATGAAGCTAAAGTGGAGAGAAATGGGGATAAAATGAAAATAAAATGGGGCTAAAATGGAGATACACTGGAGATAAAATATGGATAAACTGGAGATAAAATGTGGATAAATTGGAGTTAAAATGGGGATAAAATGGATCTAAAGTGGAGATAAATGGGGATACAACTGAGATAAAATGGAGATAAAAAGGGGTTAAAGTGGAGCTAAAATGGGGATAAAGTGGGGTTAAAATGGGAATAAAATGGGGCTAAAGTGGAGATGAAATGGGGATAAAATGGAGCTAAGGTGGAGAGAAATGGGGATAAAGTGGAAATAAAATGGGGATAAAATGGAGTTGAAACTGGAGATAAAATGGAGATAAAATGTGGATAAAGTGGGGTTAAAATGGGGATGAAATGGATCTAAAGTAGAGCTATAATGGGAATAAAGTGGAGCTAAAATGGAGATAAAATGGAGATAAAACGGAGCTAAAGTGGAGATAAATGGGGATAATACAGGGATAACATGAAGATTAAGCTGAGATAAAATGTGGATAAAACAGAGGTATAATGGAAATATTATGGGGAGATAATATAGGGAGATGGGGAGAGAGATGGGGGAGACGGATGGGGAGACGGATGGGTAGACAGATGGGGAGACGGATGACCAGATTGGGGAGACAGATCGGAGAAGGACATGGGATGAGGGAGATGAGGTAGAGACAGTTGGAGAGAGGATAGAGAGGGAGATGGGGACAGAGTGGACATGGTGGAGACAGATGAGGAGGGATATAGGATGAGGGAGAGCAAGATGAGGGAGAGACTGATGGGGAGACGGTGGAGTTGGGGAAGACAGATGGGGGAGAGATTATGAGGGAGAGGGAGATGAGGGAGAGATCAATGGGGAGAGGGAGCTGGGGAGAGGGTGGAGATGGGGGAGACAGATGGGTAGTTGAAAACATGAATTACCTCTAAATTGTGTTGATATCACTTCCTGCAGTGAATAAACACGTTTTAAGCCCACAAATTGAGCATGTGGGTCGTTTTAAGTTAATTTTACCCATCTGCCAAATCTTGAGTTTTGGCTCCCTAGAAGCAGGAAAATGACTATGATCATGCTCATTTTATGGAGATGGGATGGAGATGGAGATGGGGAGATGGAGGTGAGATGGGGAGATGGAGATGGGATGGAGATGGAGATGGGGGGTTTGAGATAGGATGGGGAGATGGAGATGGGATGCAAAGATGGAGATTGGATGGTAAGGGCCAAGATTTAATGTAAATAAAGTAGAGAGATAATGGAGATAAACTGGAGATATAATTGGGGATAAAATGGAGATAAAATGGGGATAAAATGGAGCTAAAGTGGTGCTAACATGGGGATTAAGAGGAGATAAAATGGGGATACAACCGAGATAAAATGGAGATAAAAAGGGGTTAAAGTGGAGCTAAAATGGGGATAAAGTGGTGTTAAAATGGGGATAAAATGGGCCTATAGTGGGGATAAAGTGGAGAGGAAATGGGATAAAATGGAGCTAAAGTGGAGAGAAATGGGGATAAAGTGGAAATAAAATGGGGATAAAATGGAGATAAACTGGAGATAAAATGGAGATAAATTGGAGATAATGTGTGGATAAAGTGGGGTTAAAATGGGGATACAATGGATCTAAAGTAGAGCTATAATGGGGATAAAGTGGAGATAAAATGGAGATAAAACGGGGCTAAAGTGGAGCTAAAAAGAGGATAAAGTGGGGTTAAAACTGGGATAAAATGGGGCTATAGTGGGGATAAAATGGAACTAAAGTGGAGATAAATTGGGATAATACAGGGATAACTTGAAGATTACGCAGAGATGAAATGTGGATAAAACAGAGATATAATGGAGGTATAATGGAGATATTATGGGGAGATAATACATTGAGATGGGGAGAGAGATGGGGAGACGGATGGGGAGACGGATGGGGAGACGGATGGGGAGAAGGATGACCAGATTGGGGAGACAGATCGGAGAAGGACATGGGATGAGGGAGATGAGATAGAGACAGTTGGAGAGAGGATAGAGAGGGAGATGGGGACAGGGTGGAGATGGTGGAGACAGATGAGGAGGGACATGGGATGAGGGAGATGGGGATGAGGGAGAGCAAGATGAGGGAGAGACTGATGGGAAGACGGTGGAGATGGGGGAGACAGATGGGGGAGAGATGATGAGGGAGAGGGAGATGAGGGAGAGACCGATGGGGAGAGGGAGATGGGGGATGAGGGAGAGCAAGATGAGGGAGAGACTGATGGGGAGACGGTGGAGATGGGGGAGACAGATGGGGGAGAGATTATGAGGGAGAGGGAGATGAGGGAGAGACCGATGGGGAGAGGGTGATGGGGAGAGGGTGGAGATGGGGGAGACAGATGGGTAGTTGGAAACATGAATTACCTCTAAATGGTGTTGATATCACTTCCTGCAGTGAATAAACATGTTTTAAGTCCACAAAGTGAGCATGTGGGTCGTTTTAAGTCAATTTTACCCATCTTCCAAATCTTGAGTTGTGGCTCCCTAGAAGCAGGAAAATGACTATGATCATGCTCATTTTATGGAGATGGGATGGAGATGGAGATGGGGAGATGGAGATGAGATGGGGAGATGGAGATGGGATGGAGATGGAGATGGGGAGTTGGAGATAGGATGGGGAGATGGAGATGGGATGCAGAGATGGAGATTGGATGGTAAGGGCCAAGATTTAATGTAAATAAAGTAGAGAGATAATGGAGATAAACTGGAGATAAAATTGGGGATAAAATGGAGATAAAATGGAGGAAAAAATGGGGATAAAATGGAGCTAAAGTGGTGCTAAAATGGGGATTAAGCGGAAATAAAATGGGGATACAACCGAGATAAAATGGAGATAAAAAGGGGTTAAAGTGGAGCTAAAATGGGGATAAAGTGGTGTTAAAATGGAGATAAAATGGGCCTATAGTGGGGATAAAGTGGAGATGAAATGGGATAAAATGGAGCTAAAGTGGAGAGAAATGGGGATAAAGTGGAAATAAAATGGGGTTAAAATGGAGATACACTGGAGATAAAATGGAGAAACTGGAGATAAAATGTGGATAAAGTGGGGTTAAAATGGGGATAAAATGGATCTAAAGTGGAGATAAATGGGGATACAACTGAGATAAAATGGAGATAAAAAGGGGTTAAAGTGGAGCTAAAATGGGGATAAAGGGGTTAAAATGGGGCTATAGTGGGGATAAAGTGGAGATAAAATGGGAATAAACTGGAGATAAAATGTGGATAAAGTGGGGTTAAAATGGGGATAAAATGGATCTAAAGTAGAGATAAAGTGGAAATTAAATTGAGATAAAATGGAGATAAAACGGGGCTAAAGTGGAGCTAAAATGGAGATAATGTGGGGTTAAAATGGGGATAAAATGGGGCTATAGTGGAGATAAAATGGGGATAAAATGGAGCTAAAGTGGAGATAAATGGGGATAATACAGGGATAACATGAAGATTAAGCAAAGATAAAATGTGGATAAAACAGAGATATAATGGAGGTATAATGGAAATATTATGGCGAGATAATATAGGGAGATGGGGAGAGAGATGGGGGAGACGGATGGGGAGAGGGATGGGGAGACAGATGGGGAGATGGATGGCCAGATTGGGGAGACAGATCGGAGAAGGACATGTGATGAGGGAGATGAGGTAGAGACAGTTGGAGAGAGGATAGAGAGGGAGATGGGGACAGGGTGGAGATGGTCGAGACGGATGAGGAGGGACATAGGATGAGGGAGAGCAAGATGAGGGAGAGCAAGATGAGGGAGAGACTGATGGGGAGACGGTGGAGATGGGGGAGACAGATGGGGAGGGATGATGAGGGAGAGGGAGATGAGGGAGAGACCGTTGGGAAGAGGGTGATGGGGAGAGGGTGGAGATGGGGAGACAGATGGGTAGTTGGAAACATGAATTACCTCTAAATGGTGTTGATATCACTTCCTGCAGTGAATAAACATGTGTTAAGCCCAAAAATGGAGCATGTGGGTCGTTTAAGTCAATTTTACCCATCTGTCAAATCTAGAGTTTTGGCTCCTTAGAAGCAGGAACATGACTATGATCATGCTCATTTTATGGAGATGCGATGGAGATGGAGATGGGGAGATGGAGATGAGATGGGGAGATGGAGATGGGATGGAGATGGAGATGGGGAGTTGGATATACGATGGGGAGATGGAGATGGGATGCAGAGATGGAGATTGGATGGTAAGGGCCAAGATTTACTGTAAATAAAGTAGAGAGATAATGGAGATAAACTGGAGATAAAATTGGTGATAAAATGAAGATAAAACGGAGGAAAAAATGGGGCTAAAATTGAGATACACTGGAGATAAAATGGAGATAAACTGGAGATGAAATGTGGATAAAGTGGGGTTAAAATGGGGATAAAATGGATCTAAAGTGGAGATAAATGGGGATACAACTGAGATAAAATGGAGATAAAAAGGGGTTAAAGTGGAGCTAAAATGGGGATAAAGTGGGTTTAAAATGGGGATAAAATGGGGCTATAGTGGGGATAAAGTGGAGATGAAATGGGGATAAAATGGAGCTAAAGTGGAGAGAAATGGGGATAAAGTGAAAATAAAATGGGGATAAAATGGAGATAAACTGGAGATAAAATTGAGATAAACTGGAGATAAAATGTGGATAAAGTGGGGTTAAAATGGGGATACAATGGATCTAAAGTAGAGCTATAATGGGGATAAAGTGGAGATAAAATGGAGATAAAATGGGGCTAAAGTGGAGCTAAAATTGGGATAAAGTGGGGATAAAATGGGGCTATAGTGGAGATAAAATGGGGATCAAATGGAGCTAAAGTGGAGATAAAGGGGGATAATACAGGGATAACGTGAAGTTAAGCAGAGATAAAATGTGGATAAAACAGAGGTATAATAAAAATATTATGGGGAGATAATATAGGGAGATGGGGAGAGAGATGGGGAGACGGATGGGGAGACGGATGGGGAGACAAGATGGGGAGACGGATGACCAGATTGGGGAGACAGATCGGAGAAGGACATGGGATGAGGAAGATGAGGTAGAGACAGTTGGAGAGAGGATAGAGAGGGAGATGGGGACAGAGTGGAGATGGTGGAGACAGATGAGGAGGGACATGGGATGAGGGAGAGCAAGATGAGGGAGAGCAAGATGAGGGAGAGACGGTGGAGATGGGGGAGACAGATGGGGGAGAGATGATGAGGGAGAGGGAGATGAGGGAGAGACCGATGGGGAGAGGATGATGGGGAGAGGGTGGAGATGGGGGAGACAGATGGGTAGTTGGAAACATGAATTTCCTCTAAATGGTGTTGATATCACTTCCTGCAATGAATAAACACGTTTTAAGCCCACAAAGTGAGCATGTGGGTCGTTTTAAGTCAATTTTACCCATCTGCCAAATCTTGAGTTTTGGATCCCTAGAAGCAGGAAAATGACTATGATCATGCTCATTTTATGGAGATGGGATGGAGATGGAGATGGGGAGATGGAGGTGAGATGGGGAGATGGAGATGGGATGGAGATGGAGATGAGAGTTGGAGATAGGATGGGGAGATGGAGATGGGATGCAGAGATGGAGATTGGATGGTAACGGCCAAGATTTAATGTAAATAAAGTAGAGAAATAATGGAGATAAACTGGAGATAAAATTGGTGATAAAATGAAGATAAATTGGAGGAAAAAATGGGGATAAAGTGGAGCTAAAGTGGTGCTAAAATGGGGATTATGCGGAGATAAAATGGAGATACAACTGAGATAAAATGGAGATAAAAAGGGGTTAAAGTGGAGCTAAAATGGGGATAAAGTGGGGTTAAAATGGGGATATATTGGGGCTATAGTGGGGATAAGGTGGAGATGAAATGGGATAAAATGGAGCTAAAGTGGAGAGAAATGGGGATAAAGTGGAAATAAAATGTGGTTAAAATGGAGATACACTGGAGATAAAATGGAGATAAACTGGAGATAAAATGTGAATAAAGTGGGGTTAAAATGGGGATAAAATGGATCTAAAGTGGAGATAAATGGGCATACAACTGAGATAAAATGGAGATAAAAAGGGGTTAAAGTGGAGCTAAAATGGGGATAAAGTGGGGTTAAAATGGGAATAAAATGGGGCTATAGTGGGGATAAAGGGGAGATGAAATGGGGATAAAATGGAGCTAAAGTGTAGAGAAATGGGGATAAAGTGGAAAAAAATGGGGATGAAATGGGGATAAACTGGAGATAAAATGTGGATAAAGTGGGGTTAAAATGGGGATAAAATGGATCTAAAGTAGAGCTATAATGGGGATAAAGTGGAGATAAAATGGAGATAAAACGGGGCTAAAGTGGAGCTAACATGGGGATGAAGTGGAGCTAAAGTGGAGTTAAATGGGGATAATACAGGGATAACATGAAGATTAAGCAGAGATAAAATGTGGATAAAACAGAAGTATAATGGAAATATTATGGGAGATAATATAGGGAGATGGGGAGAGAGATGGGGGAGACGGATGGGGAGACGGATGGGGAGACAGATGGGGAGATGGATTACCAGATTGGGGAGACAGATCAGAGAAGGACATGGGATGAGGGAGATGAGGTAGAGTCAGTTGGAGAGAGGATAGAGAGGGAGATGGGGACAGGGTGGAGATGGTGGAGACAGATGAGGAGGGACATGGGATGAGGGAGAGCAAGATGAGGGAGAGCAAGATGAGGGAGAGACTGATGGAGAGACGGTGGAGATGGGGGAGACAGATGGGGGAGAGATGATGAGAGAGAGGGAGATGAGGGAGAGACCGATGGGGAGAGGGTGGAGATGGGGGAGACAGATGGGTAGTTGGAAACATAAATTACCTCTAAATGGTGTTGATATCACTTCCTGCAGTGAATAAACACGTTTTAAGCCCTCAAAGTGAGCATGTGGGTCGTTTTAAGTCAAGTTTACCCCTCTGCCAAATCTTGAGTTTTGGCTCCCTAGAAGCAGGAACATGCCTATGATCATGCTAATTTTATAGAGATGGGATGGAGATGGAGATGAGGAGATGGAGATGAGATGGGGAGATGGAGATGGGATGGAGATGGAGATGGGGAGTTGGAGATAGGATGGGGAGATGGAGATGGGATCCAGAGATGGAGATTAGATGGTAAGGGCCAAGATTTAATGTAAATTAGGTAGAGAGATAATAGAGATAAACTGGAGATAAAATTGGGGGAAAAAATGGAGATAAAATGGAGGAAAAAATGCGGATAAAATGGAGCTAAAAAGGTGCTAAAATGGGGATTAAGCGGAGATAAAATGGGGATACAACTGAGATAAAATGGAGATAAAAAGGGGTTAAAGTGGAGCTAAAATGGGGATAAAGTGGCATTAAAATGGGGATAAAATGGGGCTATAGTGGGGATAAAGTGGAGATGAAATGGGATAAAATGGAGCTAAAGTGGAGAGAAATGGGGATAAAGAGGAAATAAAATGGGGATAAGATGGAGATAAAATGAAGATAGATTGGAGAGAAAATGTGGATAAAGTGGTGTTAAAATGGGGATAAAATGGATCTAAAGTAGAGCTATAATGGGGATAAAGTGGAGATAAAATGGAGATAAAACGGTGTAAAAGTGGAGCTAAAACTGGGATAAAGTGGGGTTAAAACGGGGATAAAATGGGGCTATAGTGGAGATAAAATGGGGATGAAATGGAGCTAAAGTGGAGATAAATTGGGGTAATACAGGGATAACATGAAGATTAAGCAGAGATAAAATGTGGATAAAACAGAGATATAATGGAGGCATAAAGGAGATATTATGGGGAGAAAATACATTGAGATGGGGAGAGAGATGGGGGAGACGGATGGGGAGACAGATGGGGAGACGGATGACCAGATTGGGGAGACGGATCGGAGAAGGACATGGGATGAGGGAGATGAGGTAGAGACAGGTGGAGAGAGGATAGAGAGGGAGATGGGGACAGGGTGGAGATGGTGGAGACAGATGAGGAGGGACATGGGATGAGGGAGATGGGGGATGAGGGAGAGCAAGATGAGGGAGAGACTGATGGGGAGACGGTGGAGATGGGGGAGACAGATGGGGGAGAGATTATGAGGGAGAGGGAGATGAGGGAGAGACCGATGGGGAGAGGGTGATGGGGAGAGGGTGGAGATGGGGGAGACAGATGCGTAGTTGGAAACATGAATTACCTCTAAATGGTGTTGATATCACTTCCTGCAGTGAATAAACACGTTTTAAGCCCACAAAGTGAGCATGTGGGTCATTTTAAGGTAATTTTACCCAGCTGCCAAATCTAGAGTTTTATCTCCCTCGAAGCAGGAAAATGACTATGATCATGCTCATTTTATGGAGATTGGATGGAGATGGAGATGGGGAGATGGAGATGAGATGGGAGATGGACATGGGATGGAGATGGAGATGGGGAGTTGGAGATAGGGTGGGGAGATGGAGATGGGATGCAGAGATGGAGATTGGATGGTAAGGGCCAAGATTTAATGTAAATAAAGTAGAGAGATAATGGAGATGAATTGGAGATAAAATTGGTGATAAAACGGAGATAAAATGGAAGAAAAAATGGGGATAAAATGAAGCTAAAGTGGTGCTAAAATGGGGATTAGGCGGAGATAAAATGGGGATACAACTGAGATAAAACGGAGATAAAAAGGGGTTAAAGTGGAGCTAAAATGGGGATAAAGTGGGGTTAAAATGGGGCTATAGTGGGGATAAAGTGGAGATGAAATGGGATAAAATGGAGCTAAAGTGGAGAGAAATGGGGATAAAGTGGAAATAAAATGTGGTTAAAATGGAGATACACTGGAGATAAAATGGAGATAAACTGGAGATAAAATGTGAATAAAGTGGGGTTAAAATGGGGATAAAATGGATCTAAAGTGGAGATAAATGGGCATACAACTGAGATAAAATGGAGATAAAAAGGGGTTAAAGTGGAGCTAAAATGGGGATAAAGTGGGGTTAAAATGGGAATAAAATGGGGCTATAGTGGGGATAAAGGGGAGATGAAATGGGGATAAAATGGAGCTAAAGTGTAGAGAAATGGGGATAAAGTGGAAAAAATGGGGATAAAATGGGGATGAAATGGGGATAAACTGGAGATAAAATGTGGATAAAGTGGGGTTAAAATGGGGATAAAATGGATCTAAAGTAGAGCTATAATGGGGATAAAGTGGAGATAAAATGGAGATAAAACGGGGCTAAAGTGGAGCTAACATGGGGATGAAGTGGAGCTAAAGTGGAGTTAAATGGGGATAATACAGGGATAACATGAAGATTAAGCAGAGATAAAATGTGGATAAAACAGAGGTATAATGGAAATATTATGGGAGATAATATAGGGAGATGGGGAGAGAGTTGGGGGAGACGGATGGGGAGACGGATGGGGAGACAGATGGGGAGATGGATGACCAGATTGGGGAGACAGATCAGAGAAGGACATGGGATGAGGGAGATGAGGTAGAGTCAGTTGGAGAGAGGATAGAGAGGGAGATGGGGACAGGGTGGAGATGGTGGAGACAGATGAGGAGGGACATGGGATGAGGGAGAGCAAGATGAGGGAGAGCAAGATGAGGGAGAGACTGATGGAGAGACGGTGGAGATGGGGGAGACAGATGGGGGGGAGATGATGAGGGAGAGGGAGATGAGGGAGAGACCGATGGGGAGAGGGTGGAGATGGGGGAGACAGATGGGTAGTTGGAAACATAAATTACCTCTAAATGGTGTTGATATCACTTCCTGCAGTGAATAACACGTTTTAAGCCCTTAAAGTGAGCATGTCGGTCGTTTTAAGTCAAGTTTACCCCTCTGCCAAATCTTGAGTTTTGGCTCCCTAGAAGCAGGAACATGCCTATGATCATGCTCATTTTATAGAGATGGGATGGAGATGGAGATGGGGAGATGGAGATGAGATGGGGAGATGGAGATGGGATGGAGATGGAGATGGGAGTTGGAGATAGGATGGGGAGATGGAGATGGGATGCAAAGATGGAGATTGGATGGTAAGGGCCAAGATTTAATGTAAATAAAGTAGAGAGATAATGGAGATAAACTGGAGATATAATTGGGGATGAAATGGAGATAAAATGGGGATAAAAGGGAGCTAAAGTGGTGCTAAAATGGGGATTAAGCGGAGATAAAATGGGGATACAACCGAGATAAAATGGAGATAAAAAGGGGTTAAAGTGGAGCTAAAATGGGGATAAAGTGGCATTAAAATGGGGATAAAATGGGGCTATAGTGGGGATAAAGTGGAGATGAAATGGGATAAAATGGAGCTAAAGTGGAGAGAAATGGGGATAAAGTGGAAATAAAATGGGGATAAAATGGAGATACACTGGAGATAAAATGGAGATAAACTGGAGATAAAATGTGGATAAAGTGGGGTTAAAATGGGGATAAAATGGAACTAAAGTGGAGATAAATGGGGATACAACTTAGATAAAATGGAGATAAAAAGGGGTTAAAGTGGAGCTAAAATGGGGATTAAGGGGTTAAAATGGGGCTATAGTGGGGATAAAGTGTAGATGAAATGGGAATAAACTGGAGATAAAATGTGGATAAAGTGGGGTTAAAATGGAGATACAATGGATCTAAAGTAGAGCTATAATGGGAATAAAGTGGAGATAAAATGGAGATAAAACGGGGCTAAAGTGGAGCTAAAAAGAGGATAAAGTGGGGTTAAAACTGGGATAAAATGGGGCTTTAGTGGAGATAAAGTGGGGATAAAATGGAGCTAAAGTGGAGATAAATTGGGATAATACATAGATAACTTGAAGATTAAGCAGAGATAAAATGTGGATAAAACAGAGATATAATGGAGGTATAATGGAGATATTATGGGGAGATAATACATTGAGATGGGGAGAGAGATGGGGAGACGGATGGGGAGACGGATGGGGAGACGGATGGGGAGAAGGATGACCAGATTGGGGAGACAGATCGGAGAAGGACATTGGATGAGGGAGATGAGATAGAGACAGTTGGAGAGAGGATAGAGAGGGAGATGGGGACAGGGTGGAGATGGTGGAGACAGATGAGGAGGGACATTAGATGAGGGAGATGGGGATGAGGGAGAGCAAGATGAGGGAGAGACTGATGGGAAGACGGTGGAGATGGGGGAGACAGATGGGGGAGAGATGATGAGGGAGAGGGAGATGAGGGAGAGACCGATGGGGAGAGGGTGATGGGGAGAGGGTGGAGATGGGGGAGACAGATGGGTAGTTGGAAACATGAATTACCTCTAAATGGTGTTGATATCACTTCCTGCAGTGAATAAACACGTTTTAAGCCCACAAATGGAGCATGTGGGTCATTTTAAGTCAATTTTACCCATCTGCCAAATCTTGAGTTTTGGATCCCTAGAAGCAGGAAAATGACTATGATCATGCTCATTTTATGGAGATGGGATGGAGATGGAGATGGGGAGATGGAGGTGAGATGGGGAGATAGAGATGGGATGGAGATGGAGATGGGGAGTTGGAGATAGGGTGGGGAGATGGAGATGGGATGCAGAGATGGAGATTGGATGGTAAGGGCCAAAATTTAATGTAAATAAAGTAGAGAGATAATGGAGATAAACTGGAGATAAAATTGGTGATAAAATGGAGATAAAATGGAGGAAAAAATGGGGATAAAATGGAGCTAAAGTAGTGCTAAAATGGGAATTAGCGGAGATAAAATGGGGATACAACTGAGATAAAATGGAGATAAAAAGGGGCTAAAGTGGAGCTAAAATGGGGATAAAGTGGGGTTAAAATGGGGATAAAATGGGGCTATAGTGGGGATAAAGTGGAGATGAAATGGGGATAAAATGGAGCTAAAGTGAGAGAAATGGGGATAAAGTGGAAATAAAATGGGGATAAAATGGAGATAAACTGGAGATAAAATGGAGATAAACTGGAGATAAAATGTGGACAAAGTGGGGTTAAAATTGGGATAAAATGGATCTAAAGTGGAGATAAATGGGGATACAACTGAGATAAAATGAAGATAAAAGGGGTTAAAGTGGAAATAAAATGGGGATAAAGTGGGTTTAAAATGGGGATAAAATGGGGCTATAGTGGGGATAAAGTGGAGATGAAATGGGGATAAAATGGAGCTAAAGTGAGAGAAATGGGGATAAAGTGGAAATAAAATGGGGATAAAATGGAGATAAACTGGAGATAAAATGGAGATAAACTGGAGATAAAATGTGGATAAAGTGGAGTTAAAATGGGGATAAAATGGATCTAAAGTAGAGCTATAATCTGGATAAAGTGGAGATAAAATGGAGATAAAGTGGGGCTAAAGTGGAGCTAAAATGGGGATAAAGTGGGGATAAAATGGGGCTATAGTGGAGATAAAATGGGGATAAAATGGAGCTAAAGTGGAGATAAATGGGGATAATACAGGGATAACATGAAGATTAAGCAGAGATAAAATGTGGATAAAACAGAGGTATAATGGAAATATTATGGGGAGATAATATAGGGAGATGGGGAGAGAGATGGGGAGACGGATGGGGAGACGGATGGGGAGACAGATGGGGAGACGGATGACCAGATTGGGGAGACAGATCGGAGAAGGACATGGGATGAGGGAGATGAGGTAGAGACAGTTGGAGAGAAGATAGAGAGGGAGATGGGGACAGGGTGGAGATGGTGGAGACAGATGAGGAGGGACATGGGATGAGGGAGAGCAAGATGAGGGAGAGCAAGATAAGGGAGAGACTGATGGGGAGATGGTGGAGATGGGGGAGACAGATGGGGAGAGATGATGAGGGAGAGGGAGATGAGAGAGAGACCGATGGGGAGAGGGTGGAGATGGGGGAGACAGATGGGTAGTTGGAAACATGAATTTCCTCTAAATGGTGTTGATATCACTTACTGCAGTGAATAAACACGTTTTAAGCCCGCAAAGTGAGCATGTGGGTCGTTTTAAGTAAATTTTACCCATCTGCCAAATCTTGAGTTTTGGCTCCCTAGAAGCAGGAAAATGACTATGATCATGCTCATTTTATGGAGATTGGATGGAGATGGAGATGGGGAGATGGAGATGAGATGGGAGATGGAGATGGGATGGAGATGGAGATGGGGAGTTGGAGATAGGATGGGGAGATGGAGATGGGATGCAGAGATGTACATTGGATGGTAAGGGCCAAGATTTAATGTAAATAAAGTAGAGAGATAATGGAGATAAATTGGAGATAAAATTGGTGATAAAACTGAGATAAAATGGATGAAAAAATGGGGATAAAATGGAGCTAATGTGGTGCTAAAATGGGGATTAAGCGGAGATAAAATGGGGATACAACTGAGATAAAATGGAGATAAAAGGGGTTAAAGTGGAGCTAAAATGGGGATAAAGCGGGGTTAAAATGGGGATAAAATGGGGCTATAGTGGGGATAAAGTGGAGATGAAATGGGATAAAATGGAGCTAAAGTGGAGAGAAATGGGGATAAAGTGGAAATAAAATGGGGATAAAATGGAGATACACTGGAGATAAAATGGAGATAAACTGGAGATAAAATGTGGATAAAGTGGGGTTAAAATGGGGATAAAATGGAACTAAGGTGGAGATAAATGGGGATACAACTGAGATAAAATGGAGATAAAAAGGGGTTAAAGTGGAGCTAAAATGGGGATAAAGTGGGTTTAAAATGGGGATAAAATGGGGCTATAGTGGGGATAAAGTGGAGATGAAATGGGGATAAAATGGAGCCAAAGTGGGGAGAAATGGGGATAAAGTGGAAATAAAATGGGGATAAAATGGAGATAAACTGGAGATAAAATTGAGATAAACTGGAGATAAAATGTGGATAAAGTGGGGTTAAAATGGGGATAAAATGGATCTAAAGTAGAGCTATAATGGGGATAAAGTGGAGATAAAATGGAGATAAAATGGGGCTAAAGTGGAGCTAAAATTGGGATAAAGTGGGGATAAAATGGGGCTATAGTGGAGATAAAATGGGGATAAAATGGAGCTAAAGTGGAGATAAAGGGGGATAATACAGGGATAACATGAAGTTAAGCAGAGATAAAATGTGGATAAAACAGAGGTATAATGGAAATATTATGGGGAGATAATATAGGGAGATGGGGAGAGAGATGGGGAGACGGATGGGGAGACGGATGGGGAGACAGATGGGGAGACGGATGACCAGATTGGGGAGACAGATCGGAGAAGGACATGGGATGAGGTGGATGAGGTAGAGACAGTTGGAGAGAGGATAGAGACGGAGATGGGGAGAGAGTGGAGATGGTGGAGACAGATGAGGAGGGACATGGGATGAGGGAGAGCAAGATGAGGGAGAGCAAGATGAGGGAGAGACGGTGGAGATGGGGGAGACAGATGGGGGAGAGATGATGAGGGAGAGGGAGATGAGGGAGAGACCGATGGGGAGAGGATGATGGGGAGAGGGTGGAGACTGGGGAGACAGATGGGTAGTTGGAAACATGAATTTCCTCTAAATGGTGTTGATATCACTTCCTGCAATGAATAAACACGTGTTAAGCCCACAAAGTGAGCATGTGGGTCGTTTTAAGTCAATTTTACCCATCTGCCAAATCTTGAGTTTTGGATCCCTAGAAGCAGGAAAATGACTATGATCATGCTCATTTTATGGAGATGGGATGGAGATGGAGATGGGGAGATGGAGGTGAGATGGGGGGATGGAGATGGGATGGAGATGGAGATGGGAGTTGGAGATAGGATGGGGAGATGGAGATGGGATGCAAAGATGGAGATTGGATGGTAAGGGCCAAGATTTAATGTAAATAAAGTAGAGAGATAATGGAGATAAACTGGAGATATAATTGGGGATGAAATGGAGATAAAATGGGGATAAAAGGGAGCTAAAGTGGTGCTAAAATGGGGATTAAGCGGAGATAAAATGGGGATACAACCGAGATAAAATGGAGATAAAAAGGGGTTAAAGTGGAGCTAAAATGGGGATAAAGTGGCATTAAAATGGGGATAAAATGGGGCTATAGTGGGGATAAAGTGGAGATGAAATGGGATAAAATGGAGCTAAAGTGGAGAGAAATGGGGATAAAGTGGAAATAAAATGGGGATAAAATGGAGATACACTGGAGATAAAATGGAGATAAACTGGAGATAAAATGTGGATAAAGTGGGGTTAAAATGGGGATAAAATGGAACTAAAGTGGAGATAAATGGGGATACAACTTAGATAAAATGGAGATAAAAAGGGGTTAAAGTGGAGCTAAAATGGGGATTAAGGGGTTAAAATGGGGCTATAGTGGGGATAAAGTGTAGATGAAATGGGAATAAACTGGAGATAAAATGTGGATAAAGTGGGGTTAAAATGGAGATACAATGGATCTAAAGTAGAGCTATAATGGGAATAAAGTGGAGATAAAATGGAGATAAAACGGGGCTAAAGTGGAGCTAAAAAGAGGATAAAGTGGGGTTAAAACTGGGATAAAATGGGGCTTTAGTGGAGATAAAGTGGGGATAAAATGGAGCTAAAGTGGAGATAAATTGGGATAATACATAGATAACTTGAAGATTAAGCAGAGATAAAATGTGGATAAAACAGAGATATAATGGAGGTATGATGGAGATATTATGGGGAGATAATACATTGAGATGGGGAGAGAGATGGGGAGACGGATGGGGAGACGGATGGGGAGACGGATGGGGAGAAGGATGACCAGATTGGGGAGACAGATCGGAGAAGGACATTGGATGAGGGAGATGAGATAGAGACAGTTGGAGAGAGGATAGAGAGGGAGATGGGGACAGGGTGGAGATGGTGGAGACAGATGAGGAGGGACATTAGATGAGGGAGATGGGGATGAGGGAGAGCAAGATGAGGGAGAGACTGATGGGAAGACGGTGGAGATGGGGGAGACAGATGGGGGAGAGATGATGAGGGAGAGGGAGATGAGGGAGAGACCGATGGGGAGAGGGTGATGGGGAGAGGGTGGAGATGGGGGAGACAGATGGGTAGTTGGAAACATGAATTACCTCTAAATGGTGTTGATATCACTTCCTGCAGTGAATAAACACGTTTTAAGCCCACAAATGGAGCATGTGGGTCATTTTAAGTCAATTTTACCCATCTGCCAAATCTTGAGTTTTGGATCCCTAGAAGCAGGAAAATGACTATGATCATGCTCATTTTATGGAGATGGGATGGAGATGGAGATGGGGAGATGGAGGTGAGATGGGGAGATAGAGATGGGATGGAGATGGAGATGGGGAGTTGGAGATAGGGTGGGGAGATGGAGATGGGATGCAGAGATGGAGATTGGATGGTAAGGGCCAAAATTTAATGTAAATAAAGTAGAGAGATAATGGAGATAAACTGGAGATAAAATTGGTGATAAAATGGAGATAAAATGGAGGAAAAAATGGGGATAAAATGGAGCTAAAGTAGTGCTAAAATGGGAATTAGCGGAGATAAAATGGGGATACAACTGAGATAAAATGGAGATAAAAAGGGGCTAAAGTGGAGCTAAAATGGGGATAAAGTGGGGTTAAAATGGGGATAAAATGGGGCTATAGTGGGGATAAAGTGGAGATGAAATGGGATAAAATGGAGCTAAAGTGGAGAGAAATGGGGATGAAGTGGAAATAAAATGGGGCTAAAATGAAGATACACTGGAGATAAAATGGAGATAAACTGGAGATAAAATGTGGACAAAGTGGGGTTAAAATTGGGATAAAATGGATCTAAAGTGGAGATAAATGGGGATACAACTGAGATAAAATGGAGATAAAAGGGGTTAAAGTGGAAATAAAATGGGGATAAAGTGGGTTTAAAATGGGGATAAAATGGGGCTATAGTGGGGATAAAGTGGAGATGAAATGGGGATAAAATGGAGCTAAAGTGAGAGAAATGGGGATAAAGTGGAAATAAAATGGGGATAAAATGGAGATAAACTGGAGATAAAATGGAGATAAACTGGAGATAAAATGTGGATAAAGTGGAGTTAAAATGGGGATAAAATGGATCTAAAGTAGAGCTATAATCGGGATAAAGTGGAGATAAAATGGAGATAAAGTGGGGCTAAAGTGGAGCTAAAATGGGGATAAAGTGGGGATAAAATGGGGCTGTAGTGGAGATAAAATGGGGATAAAATGGAGCTAAAGTGGAGATAAATGGGGATAATACAGGGATAACATGAAGATTAAGCAGAGATAAAATGTGGATAAAACAGAGGTATAATGGAAATATTATGGGGAGATAATATAGGGAGATGGGGAGAGAGATGGGGAGACGGATGGGGAGACGGATGGGGAGACAGATGGGGAGACGGATGACCAGATTGGGGAGACAGATCGGAGAAGGACATGGGATGAGGGAGATGAGGTAGAGACAGTTGGAGAGAAGATAGAGAGGGAGATGGGGACAGGGTGGAGATGGTGGAGACAGATGAGGAGGGACATGGGATGAGGGAGAGCAAGATGAGGGAGAGCAAGATGAGGGAGAGACTGATGGGGAGATGGTGGAGATGGGGGAGACAGATGGGGAGAGATGATGAGGGAGAGGGAGATGAGAGAGAGACCGATGGGGAGAGGGTGGAGATGGGGGAGACAGATGGGTAGTTGGAAACATGAATTTCCTCTAAATGGTGTTGATATCACTTACTGCAGTGAATAAACACGTTTTAAGCCCGCAAAGTGAGCATGTGGGTCGTTTTAAGTAAATGTTACCCATCTGCCAAATCTTGAGTTTTGGCTCCCTAGAAGCAGGAAAATGACTATGATCATGCTCATTTTATGGAGATTGGATGGAGATGGAGATGGGGAGATGGAGATGAGATGGGAGATGGAGATGGGATGGAGATGGAGATGGGGAGTTGGAGATAGGATGGGGAGATGGAGATGGGATGCAGAGATGTACATTGGATGGTAAGGGCCAAGATTTAATGTAAATAAAGTAGAGAGATAATGGAGATAAATTGGAGATAAAATTGGTGATAAAACTGAGATAAAATGGATGAAAAAATGGGGATAAAATGGAGCTAATGTGGTGCTAAAATGGGGATTAAGCGGAGATAAAATGGGGATACAACTGAGATAAAATGGAGATAAAAAGGGGTTAAAGTGGAGCTAAAATGGGGATAAAGTGGGTTTAAAATGGGGATAAAATGGGGCTATAGTGGGGATAAAGTGGAGATGAAATGGGGATAAAATGGAGCCAAAGTGGGGAGAAATGGGGATAAAGTGGAAATAAAATGGGGATAAAATGGAGATAAACTGGAGATAAAATTGAGATAAACTGGAGATAAAATGTGGATAAAGTGGGGTTAAAATGGGGATAAAATGGATCTAAAGTAGAGCTATAATGGGGATAAAGTGGAGATAAAATGGAGATAAAATGGGGCTAAAGTGGAGCTAAAATTGGGATAAAGCGGGGATAAAATGGGGCTATAGTGGAGATAAAATGGGGATAAAATGGAGCTAAAGTGGAGATAAAGGGGGATAATACAGGGATAACATGAAGTTAAGCAGAGATAAAATGTGGATAAAACAGAGGTATAATGGAAATATTATGGGGAGATAATATAGGGAGATGGGGAGAGAGATGGGGAGACGGATGGGGAGACGGATGGGGAGACAGATGGGGAGACGGATGACCAGATTGGGGAGACAGATCGGAGAAGGACATGGGATGAGGTGGATGAGGTAGAGACAGTTGGAGAGAGGATAGAGACGGAGATGGGGACAGAGTTGAGATGGTGGAGACAGATGAGGAGGGACATGGGATGAGGGAGAGCAAGATGAGGGAGAGCAAGATGAGGGAGAGACGGTGGAGATGGGGGAGACAGATGGGGGAGAGATGATGAGGGAGAGGGAGATGAGGGAGAGACCGATGGGGAGAGGATGATGGGGAGAGGGTGGAGATGGGGAAACAGATGGGTAGTTGGAAACATGAATTTCCTCTAAATGGTGTTGATATCACTTCCTGCAATGAATAAACACGTGTTAAGCCCACAAAGTGAGCATGTGGGTCGTTTTAAGTCAATTTTACCCATCTGCCAAATCTTGAGTTTTGGATCCCTAGAAGCAGGAAAATGACTATGATCATGCTCATTTTATGGAGATGGGATGGAGATGGAGATGGGGAGATGGAGGTGAGATGGGGGGATGGAGATGGGATGGAGATGGAGATGGGAGTTGGAGATAGGATGGGGAGATGGAGATGGGATGCAAAGATGGAGATTGGATGGTAAGGGCCAAGATTTAATGTAAATAAAGTAGAGAGATAATGGAGATAAACTGGAGATATAATTGGGGATGAAATGGAGATAAAATGGGGATAAAAGGGAGCTAAAGTGGTGCTAAAATGGGGATTAAGCGGAGATAAAATGGGGATACAACCGAGATAAAATGGAGATAAAAAGGGGTTAAAGTGGAGCTAAAATGGGGATAAAGTGGCATTAAAATGGGGATAAAATGGGGCTATAGTGGGGATAAAGTGGAGATGAAATGGGATATAATGGAGCTAAAGTGGAGAGAAATGGGGATAAAGTGGAAATAAAATGGGGATAAAATGGAGATACACTGGAGATAAAATGGAGATAAACTGGAGATAAAATGTGGATAAAGTGGGGTTAAAATGGGGATAAAATGGAACTAAAGTGGAGATAAATGGGGATACAACTTAGATAAAATGGAGATAAAAAGGGGTTAAAGTGGAGCTAAAATGGGGATTAAGGGGTTAAAATGGGGCTATAGTGGGGATAAAGTGTAGATGAAATGGGAATAAACTGGAGATAAAATGTGGATAAAGTGGGGTTAAAATGGAGATACAATGGATCTAAAGTAGAGCTATAATGGGAATAAAGTGGAGATAAAATGGAGATAAAACGGGGCTAAAGTGGAGCTAAAAAGAGGATAAAGTGGGGTTAAAACTGGGATAAAATGGGGCTTTAGTGGAGATAAAGTGGGGATAAAATGGAGCTAAAGTGGAGATAAATTGGGATAATACAGGGATAACTTGAAGATTAAGCAGAGATAAAATGTGGATAAAACAGAGATATAATGGAGGTATAATGGAGATATTATGGGGAGATAATACATTGAGATGGGGAGAGAGATGGGGAGACGGATGGGGAGACGGATGGGGAGACGGATGGGGAGAAGGATGACCAGATTGGGGAGACAGATCGGAGAAGGACATTGGATGAGGGAGATGAGATAGAGACAGTTGGAGAGAGGATAGAGAGGGAGATGGGGACAGGGTGGAGATGGTGGAGACAGATGAGGAGGGAGATTAGATGAGGGAGATGGGGATGAGGGAGAGCAAGATGAGGGAGAGACTGATGGGAAGACGGTGGAGATGGGGGAGACAGATGGGGGAGAGATGATGAGGGAGAGGGAGATGAGGGAGAGACCGATGGGGAGAGGGTGATGGGGAGAGGGTGGAGATGGGGGAGACAGATGGGTAGTTGGAAACATGAATTACCTCTAAATGGTGTTGATATCACTTCCTGCAGTGAATAAACACGTTTTAAGCCCACAAATGGAGCATGTGGGTCATTTTAAGTCAATTTTACCCATCTGCCAAATCTTGAGTTTTGGATCCCTAGAAGCAGGAAAATGACTATGATCATGCTCATTTTATGGAGATGGGATGGAGATGGAGATGGGGAGATGGAGGTGAGATGGGGAGATAGAGATGGGATGGAGATGGAGATGGGGAGTTGGAGATAGGGTGGGGAGATGGAGATGGGATGCAGAGATGGAGATTGGATGGTAAGGGCCAAAATTTAATGTAAATAAAGTAGAGAGATAATGGAGATAAACTGGAGATAAAATTGGTGATAAAATGGAGATAAAATGGAGGAAAAAGTGGGGTTAAAATTGGGATAAAATGGATCTAAAGTGGAGATAAATGGGGATACAACTGAGATAAAATGGAGATAAAAGGGGTTAAAGTGGAAATAAAATGGGGATAAAGTGGGTTTAAAATGGGGATAAAATGGGGCTATAGTGGGGATAAAGTGGAGCTAAAGTGAGAGAAATGGGGATAAAGTGGAAATAAAATGGGGATAAAATGGAGATAAACTGGAGATAAAATGGAGATAAACTGGAGATAAAATGTGGATAAAGTGGAGTTAAAATGGGGATAAAATGGATCTAAAGTAGAGCTATAATCGGGATAAAGTGGAGATAAAATGGAGATAAAGTGGGGCTAAAGTGGAGCTAAAATGGGGATAAAGTGGGGATAAAATGGGGCTATAGTGGAGATAAAATGGGGATAAAATGGAGCTAAAGTGGAGATAAATGGGGATAATACAGGGATAACATGAAGATTAAGCAGAGATAAAATGTGGATAAAACAGAGGTATAATGGAAATATTATGGGGAGATAATATAGGGAGATGGGGAGAGAGATGGGGAGACGGATGGGGAGACGGATGGGGAGACAGATGGGGAGACGGATGACCAGATTGGGGAGACAGATCGGAAAAGGACATGGGATGAGGGAGATGAGGTAGAGACAGTTGGAGAGAGGATAGAGAGGGAGATGGGGACAGGGTGGAGATGGTGGAGACAGATGAGGAGGGACATGGGATGAGGGAGAGCAAGATGAGGGAGAGCAAGATGAGGGAGAGACTGATGGGGAGATGGTGGAGATGGGGGAGACAGATGGGGAGAGATGATGAGGGAGAGGGAGATGAGAGAGAGACCGATGGGGAGAGGGTGGAGATGGGGGAGACAGATGGGTAGTTGGAAACATGAATTTCCTCTAAATGGTGTTGATATCACTTACTGCAGTGAATAAACACGTTTTAAGCCCGCAAAGTGAGCATGTGGGTCGTTTTAAGTAAATTTTACCCATCTGCCAAATCTTGAGTTTTGGCTCCCTAGAAGCAGGAAAATGACTATGATCATGCTCATTTTATGGAGATTGGATGGAGATGGAGATGGGGAGATGGAGATGAGATGGGAGATGGAGATGGGATGGAGATGGAGATGGGGAGTTGGAGATAGGATGGGGAGATGGAGATGGGATGCAGAGATGTAGATTGGATGGTAAGGGCCAAGATTTAATGTAAATAAAGTAGAGAGATAATGGAGATAAATTGGAGATAAAATTGGTGATAAAACTGAGATAAAATGGATGAAAAAATGGGGATAAAATGGAGCTAATGTGGTGCTAAAATGGGGATTAAGCGGAGATAAAATGGGGATACAACTGAGATAAAATGGAGATAAAAGGGGTTAAAGTGGAGCTAAAATGGGGATAAAGCGGGGTTAAAATGGGGATAAAATGGGGCTATAGTGGGGATAAAGTGGAGATGAAATGGGATAAAATGGAGCTAAAGTGGAGAGAAATGGGGATAAAGTGGAAATAAAATGGGGATAAAATGGAGATACACTGGAGATAAAATGGAGATAAACTGGAGATAAAATGTGGATAAAGTGGGGTTAAAATGGGGATAAAATGGAACTAAAGTGGAGATAAATGGGGATACAACTGAGATAAAATGGAGATAAAAAGGGGTTAAAGTGGAGCTAAAATGGGGATAAAGGGGTTAAAATGGGGCTATAGTGGGGATAAAGTGGAGATAAAATGGGAATAAACTGGAGATAAAATGTGGATAAAGTGGGGTTAAAATGGGGATAAAATGGATCTAAAGTAGAGATAAAGTGGAAATAAAATGGAGATAAAATGGAGATAAAACGGGGCTAAAGTGGAGCTAAAATCAAAATAATGTGGGGTTAAAATGGGGATAAAATGGGGCTATAGTGGAGATAAAATGGGAATAAAATGGAGCTAAAGTGGAGATAAATGGGGATAATACAGGGATAACATGAAGATTAAGCAAAGATAAAATGTGGATAAAACAGAGATATAATGGAGGTATAATGGAAATATTATGGCGAGATAATATAGGGAGATGGGGAGAGAGATGGGGGAGACGGATGGGGAGAGGGATGGGGAGACAGATGGGGAGATGGATGGCCAGATTGGGGAGACAGATCGGAGAAGGACATGGGATGAGGGAGATGAGGTAGAGACAGTTGGAGAGAGGATAGAGAGGGAGATGGGGACAGGGTGGAGATGGTCGAGACGGATGAGGAGGGACATAGGATGAGGGAGAGCAAGATGAGGGAGAGCAAGATGAGGGAGAGACTGATGGGGAGACGGTGGAGATGGGGGAGACAGATGGGGAGAGATGATGAGGGAGAGGGAGATGAGGGAGAGACCGTTGGGAAGAGGGTGATGGGGAGAGGGTGGAGATGGGGAGACAGATGGGTAGTTGGAAACATGAATTACCTCTAAATGGTGTTGATATCACTTCCTGCAGTGAATAAACATGTGTTGAGCCCACAAATGGAGCATGTGGGTCGTTTAAGTCAATTTTACCCATCTGTCAAATCTAGAGTTTTGGCTCCCTAGAAGCAGGAACATGACTATGATCATGCTCATTTTATGGAGATGCGATGGAGATGGAGATGGGGAGATGGAGATGAGATGGGGAGATGGAGATGGGATGGAGATGGAGATGGGGAGTTGGAGATAGGATGGGGAGATGGAAATGGGATGCAGAGATGGAGACTGGATGGTAAGGGCCAAGATTTAATGTAAATAAAGTAGAGAGATAATGGAGATAAACTGGAGGTAAAATTGGTGATAAAATGAAGATAAAACGGAGGACAAAATGGGGCTAAAATTGAGATACACTGGAGATAAAATGGAGATAAACTGGAGATAAAATGTGGATAAAGTGGGGTTAAAATGGGGATAAAATGGATCTAAAGTGGAGATAAATGGGGATACAACTGAGATAAAATGGAGATAAAAAGGGGTTAAAGTGGAGCTAAAATGGGGATAAAGTGGGTTTAAAATGGGGATAAAATGGGGCTATAGTGGGGATAAAGTGGAGATGAAATGGGGATAAAATGGAGCTAAAGTGGGGAGAAATGGGGATAAAGTGGAAATAAAATGGGGATAAAATGGAGATAAACTGGAGATAAAATTGAGATAAACTGGAGATAAAATGTGGATAAAGTGGGGTTAAAATGGGGATAAAATGGATCTAAAGTAGAGCTATAATGGGGATAAAGTGGAGATAAAATGGAGATAAAATGGGGCTAAAGTGGAGCTAAAATTGGGATAAAGTGGGGATAAAATGGGGCTATAGTGGAGATAAAATGGGGATAAAATGGAGCTAAAGTGGAGATAAAGGGGGATAATACAGGGATAACATGAAGTTAAGCAGAGATAAAATGTGGATAAAACAGAGGTATAATGGAAATATTATGGGGAGATAATATAGGGAGATGGGGAGAGAGATGGGGAGACGGATGGGGAGACGGATGGGGAGACAGATGGGGAGACGGATGACCAGATTGGGGAGACAGATCGGAGAAGGACATGGGATGAGGTGGATGAGGTAGAGACAGTTGGAGAGAGGATAGAGACGGAGATGGGGACAGAGTGGAGATGGTGGAGATAGATGAGGAGGGACATGGGATGAGGGAGAGCAAGATGAGGGAGAGCAAGATGAGGGAGAGACGGTGGAGATGGGGGAGACAGATGGGGGAGAGATGATGAGGGAGAGGGAGATGAGGGAGAGACCGATGGGGAGAGGATGATGGGGAGAGGGTGGAGATGGGGGAGACAGATGGGTAGTTGGAAACATGAATTTCCTCTAAATGGTGTTGATATCACTTCCTGCAATGAATAAACACGTGTTAAGCCCACAAAGTGAGCATGTGGGTCGTTTTAAGTCAATTTTACCCATCTGCCAAATCTTGAGTTTTGGATCCCTAGAAGCAGGAAAATGACTATGATCATGCTCATTTTATGGAGATGGGATGGAGATGGAGATGGGGAGATGGAGGTGAGATGGGGGGATGGAGATGGGATGGAGATGGAGATGGGAGTTGGAGATAGGATGGGGAGATGGAGATGGGATGCAAAGATGGAGATTGGATGGTAAGGGCCAAGATTTAATGTAAATAAAGTAGAGAGATAATGGAGATAAACTGGAGATATAATTGGGGATGAAATGGAGATAAAATGGGGATAAAAGGGAGCTAAAGTGGTGCTAAAATGGGGATTAAGCGGAGATAAAATGGGGATACAACCGAGATAAAATGGAGATAAAAAGGGGTTAAAGTGGAGCTAAAATGGGGATAAAGTGGCATTAAAATGGGGATAAAATGGGGCTATAGTGGGGATAAAGTGGAGATGAAATGGGATAAAATGGAGCTAAAGTGGAGAGAAATGGGGATAAAGTGGAAATAAAATGGGGATAAAATGGAGATACACTGGAGATAAAATGGAGATAAACTGGAGATAAAATGTGGATAAAGTGGGGTTAAAATGGGGATAAAATGGAACTAAAGTGCAGATAAATGGGGATACAACTTAGATAAAATGGAGATAAAAAGGGGTTAAAGTGGAGCTAAAATGGGGATTAAGGGGTTAAAATGGGGCTATAGTGGGGATAAAGTGTAGATGAAATGGGAATAAACTGGAGATAAAATGTGGATAAAGTGGGGTTAAAATGGAGATACAATGGATCTAAAGTAGAGCTATAATGGGAATAAAGTGGAGATAAAATGGAGATAAAACGGGGCTAAAGTGGAGCTAAAAAGAGGATAAAGTGGGGTTAAAACTGGGATAAAATGGGGCTTTAGTGGAGATAAAGTGGGGATAAAATGGAGCTAAAGTGGAGATAAATTGGGATAATACAGGGATAACTTGAAGATTAAGCAGAGATAAAATGTGGATAAAACAGAGATATAATGGAGGTATAATGGAGATATTATGGGGAGATAATACATTGAGATGGGGAGAGAGATGGGGAGACGGATGGGGAGACGGATGGGGAGACGGATGGGGAGAAGGATGACCAGATTGGGGAGACAGATCGGAGAAGGACATGGGATGAGGGAGATGAGATAGAGACAGTTGGAGAGAGGATAGAGAGGGAGATGGGGACAGGGTGGAGATGGTGGAGACAGATGAGGAGGGACATTAGATGAGGGAGATGGGGATGAGGGAGAGCAAGATGAGGGAGAGACTGATGGGAAGACGGTGGAGATGGGGGAGACAGATGGGGGAGAGATGATGAGGGAGAGGGAGATGAGGGAGAGACCGATGGGGAGAGGGTGATGGGGAGAGGGTGGAGATGGGGGAGACAGATGGGTAGTTGGAAACATGAATTACCTCTAAATGGTGTTGATATCACTTTCTGCAGTGAATAAACACATTTTAAGTCCACAAAGTGAGCATGTGGGTCGTTTTAAGTCAATTTTACCCATCTGCCAAATCTTGAGTTTTGGCTCCCTAGAAGCAGGAAAATGACTATGATCATGCTCATTTTATGGAGATGGGATGGAGATGGAGATGGGGAGATGGAGATGAGATGGGAGATGGAGATGGGATGGAGATGGAGATGGGGAGTTGGAGATAGGATGGGGAGATGGAGGTGGGATGCAGAGATGGAGATTGGATGGTAAGGGCCAAGATTTAATGTAAATAAAGTAGAGAGATAATGGAGATAAACTGGAGATAAAATGTGTGATAAAATGGAGATAAAATGGAAGAAAAAATGGGGATAAAATGGAGCTAAAGTGGTGCTAAAATTGTGATTAAGCGGAGATAAAATGGGGATACAACTGAGATAAAATGAAGATAAAAAGGGGTTAAAGTGGAGCTAAAATGGGGATAAAGTGGGGTTAAAATGGGGATAAAATGGGGCTATAGTGGGGATAAAGTGGAGATGAAATGGGATAAAATGGAGCTAAAGTGGAGAGAAATGGGGATAAAGTGGAAATAATATGGGGATAAAATGGAGATACACTGGAGATAAAATGGAGATAAACTGGAGATAAAATGTGGATAAAGTGGGGTTAAAATGGGGATAAAATGGATCTAAAGTGGAGATAAATGGGGATACAACTGAGATAAAATGGAGATAAAAAGGGGTTAAAGTGGAGCTAAAATGGGGATAAAGTGGGGTTAAAATGGGGATAAAATGGGGCTATAGTGGGGATAAAGTGGAGATGAAATGGGATAAAATGGAGCTAAAGTGGAGAGAAATGGGGATAAAGTGGAAATAAAATGGGGATAAAATGGAGATGAAATGGAGATAAAATGGAGATAAATTGGAGATAAAATTTGGATAAAGTGGGGTTAAAATGGGGATAAAATGGATCTAAAGTAGAGCTATAATGGGGATAAAGTGGCGATAAAATGGAGATAAAATGGGGCTAAAGTGGAGCTAAAATGATGATTAAGTGGGGTTAAAATGGGGATAAAATGGGGCTATAGAAGAGATAAAATGGGTTAAAATGGAGCTAAATTGGAGATAAATGGGGATAATACAGGGATAACTTGAAGATTAAGCAGAGATAAAATGTGGATAAAACAGAGATATAATGGAGGTATAATGGAAATATTAAGGGGAGATAATACATTGAGATGGGGAGAGAGATGGGGGAGACGGATGGAGAGACAGATGGGGAGACGGATGACCAGATTGGAGAGACAGATCGGAGAAGGACATGGGATGAGGGAGATGAGGTAGAGACAGTTGGAGAGAGGATAGAGAGGGAGATGGGGACAGGGTGGAGATGGTGGAGACGGATGAGGAGGGCCATGGGATGAGGGAGATGGGGATGAGGGAGAGCAAGATGAGGGAGAGACTGATGGGGAGACGGTGGAGATGGGGGAGACAGATGGGGGAGAGGTGATGAGGGAGAGGGAGATGAGGGAGAGACCGATGGGGAAAAGGGTGATGGGGAGAGGGTGGAGATGGGGGAGACAGATGGGTAGTTGGAAACATGAATTACCTCTAAATTGTGTTGATATCACTTCCTGCAGTGAATATGGGGATAAAATGGAGATAAACTGGAGATAAAATGGAGATAAATTGGAGATAAAATGTGGATAAAGTGGGGTTAAAATGGGGATAAAATGGATCTAAAGTAGAGCTATAATGGGGATAAAGTGGAGATAAAATGGAGATAAAATGGAGATCAAACAGGGCTAAAGTGGAGCTAAAAAGAGGATAAAGTGGGGCTAAAACGGGGATAAAATGGGGCTATAGTGGAGATAAAATGGGGATAAAATGGAGCTAAAGTGGAGATAAATGGGGCTAATACAGGGATAACTTGAAGATTAAGCAGAGATAAAATGTGGATAAAACAGACATATAATGGAGGTATAATGGAGATATTATGGGGAGATAATACATTGAGATGGGGAGAGAGATGGGGGAGACGGATGGGGAGACAGATGGGGAGACGGATGACCAGATTGGGGAGACAGATCGGAGAAGGACATGGGATGAGGGAAATGAGGTAGAGACAGTTGTAGAGAGGATAGAGAGGGAGATGGGGACAGGGTGGATATGGTGGAGACAGATGAGGAGGGACATGGGATGAGGGAGATGGGGATGAGGGAGAGCAAGATGAGGGAGAGACTGATGGGGAGACAGTGGAGATGGGGAGACAGATGGGGGAGAGATGATGAGGGAGAGGGAGATGAGGGAGAGACCGATGGGGAGAGGGTGATGGGGAGAGGGTGGAGATGGGGGAGACAGATGGGTAGTTGGAAACATGAATTACCTCTAAATGGTGTTGATATCACTTCATGCAGTGAATAAACATGTTTTAAGCCCTCAAAGTGAGCATGTGGGTCGTTTTAAGTCAATTTTACCCATCTGCCAAATCTTGAGTTTTGGCTCCCTAGAAGCAGGAAAATGACTATGATCATGCTCATTTTATGGAGATGGGATGGAGATGGAGATGGGGAGATGGATGTGAGATGGGGAGATAGAGATGGGATGGAGATGGAGATGGGGAGTTGGAGATAGGGTGGGGAGATGGAGATGGGATGCAGAGATGGAGATTGGATGGTAAGGGCCAAAATTTAATGTAAATAAAGTAGAGAGATAATGGAGATAAACTGGAGATAAAATTGGTGATAAAATGGAGATAAAATGGAGGAAAAAATGTGGATAAAATGGAGCTAAAGTAGTGCTAAAATGGGGATTAAGCGGAGATAAAATTGGGATACAACTGAGATAAAATGGAGATAAAAAGGGGCTAAAGTGGAGCTAAAATGGGGATAAAGTGGGGTTAAAATGGGGATACAATGGGGCTATAGTGGGGATAAAGTGGAGATGAAATGGGATAAAATGGAGCTAAAGTGGAGAGAAATGGGGATAAAGTGGAAATAAAATGGGGCTAAAATGAAGATACACTGGAGATAAAATGGAGATAAACTGGAGATAAAATGTGGATAAAGTGGGGTTAAAATTGGGATAAAATGGATCTAAAGTGGAGATAAATGGGGATACAACTGAGATAAAATGGAGATAAAAAGGGGTTAAAGTGGAAATAAAATGGGAATAAAGTGGGTTTAAAATGGGGATAAAATGGGGCTATAGTGGGGATAAAGTGGAGATGAAATGGGGATAAAATGGAGCTAAAGTGAGAGAAATGGGGATAAAGTGGAAATAAAATGGGGATAAAATGGAGATAAACTGGAGATAAAAAGGAGATAAACTGGAGATAAAATGTGGATAAAGTGGAGTTAAAATGGGGATAAAATGGATCTAAAGTAGAGCAATAATGGGGATAAAGTGGAGATAAAATGGAGATAAAGTGGGGCTAAAGTGGAGCTAAAATGGGGATAAAGTGGGGATAAAATGGGGCTATAGTGGAGATAAAATGGGGATAAAATGGAGCTAAAGTGGAGATAAATGGGGATTTTACAGGGATAACTTGAAGATTAAGCAGAGATAAAATGTGGATAAAACAGAGGTATAATGGAAATATTATGGGGAGATAATATAGGGAGATGGGGAGAGAGATGGGGAGACGGATGGGGAGACGGATGGGGAGACAGATGGGGAGAGATGATGAGGGAGAGGGAGATGAGAGAGAGAGACCGATGGGGAGAGGGTGGAGATGGGGGAGACAGATGGGTAGTTGGAAACATGAATTTCCTCTAAATGGTGTTGATATCACTTACTGCAGTGAATAAACACGTTTTAAGCCCGCAAAGTGAGCATGTGGGTCGTTTTAAGTAAATTTTACCCATCTGCCAAATCTTGAGTTTTGGCTCCCTAGAAGCAGGAAAATGACTATGATCATGCTCATTTTATGGAGATTGGATGGAGATGGAGATGGGGAGATGGAGATGAGATGGGAGATGGAGATGGGATGGAGATGGAGATGGGGAGTTGGAGATAGGATGGGGAGATGGAGATGGGATGCAGAGATGTAGATTGGATGGTAAGGGCCAAGATTTAATGTAAATAAAGTAGAGAGATAATGGAGATAAATTGGAGATAAAATTGGTGATAAAACTGAGATAAAATGGATGAAAAAATGGGGATAAAATGGAGCTAATGTGGTGCTAAAATGGGGATTAAGCGGAGATAAAATGGGGATACAACTGAGATAAAATGGAGATAAAAGGGGTTAAAGTGGAGCTAAAATGGGGATAAAGCGGGGTTAAAATGGGGATAAAATGGGGCTATAGAGGGGATAAAGTGGAGATGAAATGGGATAAAATGGAGCTAAAGTGGAGAGAAATGGGGATAAAGTGGAAATAAAATGGGGATAAAATGGAGATACACTGGAGATAAAATGGAGATAAACTGGAGATAAAATGTGGATAAAGTGGGGTTAAAATGGGGATAAAATGGAACTAAAGTGGAGATAAATGGGGATACAACTGAGATAAAATGGAGATAAAAAGGGGTTAAAGTGGAGCTAAAATGGGGATAAAGGGGTTAAAATGGGGCTATAGTGGGGATAAAGTGGAGATAAAATGGGAATAAACTGGAGATAAAATGTGGATAAAGTGGGGTTAAAATGGGGATAAAATGGATCTAAAGTAGAGATAAAGTGGAAATAAAATTGAGATAAAATGGAGATAAAACGGGGCTAAAGTGGAGCTAAAATCAAGATAATGTGGGGTTAAAATGGGGATAAAATGGGGCTATAGTGGAGATAAAATGGGAATAAAATGGAGCTAAAGTGGAGATAAATGGGGATAATACAGGGATAACATGAAGATTAAGCAAAGATAAAATGTGGATAAAACAGAGATATAATGGAGGTATAATGGAAATATTATGGCGAGATAATATAGGGAGATGGGGAGAGAGATGGGGAGACGGATGGGGAGAGGGATGGGGAGACAGATGGGGAGATGGATGGCCAGATTGGGGAGACAGATCGGAGAAGGACATGGGATGAGGGAGATGAGGTAGAGACAGTTGGAGAGAGGATAGAGAGGGAGATGGGGACAGGGTGGAGATGGTCGAGACGGATGAGGAGGGACATAGGATGAGGGAGAGCAAGATGAGGGAGAGCAAGATGAGGGAGAGACTGATGGGGAGACGGTGGAGATGGGGGAGACAGATGGGGAGAGATGATGAGGGAGAGGGAGATGAGGGAGAGACCGTTGGGAAGAGGGTGATGGGGAGAGGGTGGGGATGGGGAGACAGATGGGTAGTTGGAAACATGAATTACCTCTAAATGGTGTTGATATCACTTCCTGCAGTGAATAAACATGTGTTAAGCCCACAAATGGAGCATGTGGGTCGTTTAAGTCAATTTTACCCATCTGTCAAATCTAGAGTTTTGGCTCCCTAGAAGCAGGAACATGACTATGATCATGCTCATTTTATGGAGATGCGATGGAGATGGAGATGGGGAGATGGAGATGAGATGGGGAGATGGAGATGGGATGGAGATGGAGATGGGGAGTTGGAGATAGGATGGGGAGATGGAGATGGGATGCAGAGATGGAGACTGGATGGTAAGGGCCAAGATTTAATGTAAATAAAGTAGAGAGATAATGGAGATAAACTGGAGATAAAATTGGTGATAAAATGAAGATAAAACGGAGGACAAAATGGGGCTAAAATTGAGATACACTGGAGATAAAATGGAGATAAACTGGAGATAAAATGTGGATAAAGTGGGGTTAAAATGGGGATAAAATGGATCTAAAGTGGAGATAAATGGGGATACAACTGAGATAAAATGGAGATAAAAAGGGGTTAAAGTGGAGCTAAAATGGGGATAAAGTGGGTTTAAAATGGGGATAAAATGGGGCTATAGTGGGGATAAAGTGGAGATGAAATGGGGATAAAATGGAGCTAAAGTGGGGAGAAATGGGGATAAAGTGGAAATAAAATGGGGATAAAATGGAGATAAACTGGAGATAAAATTATGATAAACTGGAGATAAAATGTGGATAAAGTGGGGTTAAAATGGGGATAAAATGGATCTAAAGTAGAGCTATAATGGGGATAAAGTGGAGATAAAATGGAGATAAAATGGGGCTAAAGTGGAGCTAAAATTGGGATAAAGTGGGGATAAAATGGGGCTATAGTGGAGATAAAATGGGGATAAAATGGAGCTAAAGTGGAGATAAAGGGGGATAATACAGGGATAACATGAAGTTAAGCAGAGATAAAATGTGGATAAAACAGAGGTAACATGGAAATATTATGGGGAGATAATATAGGGAGATGGGGAGAGAGATGGGGAGACGGATGGGGAGACGGATGGGGAGACAGATGGGGAGACGGATGACCAGATTGGGGAGACAGATCGGAGAAGGCATGGGATGAGGTGGATGAGGTAGAGACAGTTGGAGAGAGGATAGAGACGGAGATGGGGACAGAGTGGAGATGGTGGAGACAGATGAGGAGGGACATGGGATGAGGGAGAGCAAGATGAGGGAGAGACGGTGGAGATGGGGGAGACAGATGGGGGAGAGATGATGAGGGAGAGGGAGATGAGGGAGAGACCGATGGGGAGAGGATGATGGGGAGAGGGTGGAGATGGGGGAGACAGATGGGTAGTTGGAAACATGAATTTCCTCTAAATGGTGTTGATATCACTTCCTGCAATGAATAAACACGTGTTAAGCCCACAAAGTGAGCATGTGGGTCGTTTTAAGTCAATTTTACCCATCTGCCAAATCTTGAGTTTTGGATCCCTAGAAGCAGGAAAATGACTATGATCATGCTCATTTTATGGAGATGGGATGGAGATGGAGATGGGGAGATGGAGGTGAGATGGGGGGATGGAGATGGGATGGAGATGGAGATGGGAGTTGGAGATAGGATGGGGAGATGGAGATGGGATGCAAAGATGGAGATTGGATGGTAAGGGCCAAGATTTAATGTAAATAAAGTAGAGAGATAATGGAGATAAACTGGAGATATAATTGGGGATGAAATGGAGATAAAATGGGGATAAAAGGGAGCTAAAGTGGTGCTAAAATGGGGATTAAGCGGAGATAAAATGGGGATACAACCGAGATAAAATGGAGATAAAAAGGGGTTAAAGTGGAGCTAAAATGGGGATAAAGCGGGGTTAAAATGGGGATAAAATGGGGCTATAGAGGGGATAAAGTGGAGATGAAGTGGGATAAAATGGAGCTAAAGTGGAGAGAAATGGGGATAAAGTGGAAATAAAATGGGGATAAAATGGAGATACACTGGAGATAAAATGGAGATAAACTGGAGATGAAATGTGGATAAAGTGGGGTTAAAATGGGGATAAAATGGAACTAAAGTGGAGATAAATGGGGATACAACTGAGATAAAATGGAGATAAAAAGGGGTTAAAGTGGAGCTAAAATGGGGATAAAGGGGTTAAAATGGGGCTATAGTGGGGATAAAGTGGAGATAAAATGGGAATAAACTGGAGATAAAATGTGGATAAAGTGGGGTTAAAATGGGGATAAAATGGATCTAAAGTAGAGATAAAGTGGAAATAAAATTGAGATAAAATGGAGATAAAACGGGGCTAAAGTGGAGCTAAAATCAAGATAATGTGGGGTTAAAATGGGGTTAAAATGGGGATAAAATGGGGCTATAGTGGAGATAAAATGGGAATAAAATGGAGCTAAAGTGGAGATAAATGGGGATAATACAGGGATAACATGAAGATTAAGCAAAGATAAAATGTGGATAAAACAGAGATATAATGGAGGTATAATGGAAATATTATGGAGAGATAATATAGGGAGATGGGGAGAGAGATGGGGGAGACGGATGGGGAGAGGGATGGGGAGACAGATGGGGAGATGGATGGCCAGATTGGGGAGACAGATCGGAGAAGGACATGGGATGAGGGAGATGAGGTAGAGACAGTTGGAGAGAGGATAGAGAGGGAGATGGGGACAGGGTGGAGATGGTCGAGACGGATGAGGAGGGACATAGGATGAGGGAGAGCAAGATGAGGGAGAGCAAGATGAGGGAGAGACTGATGGGGAGACGGTGGAGATGGGGGAGACAGATGGGGAGAGATGATGAGGGAGAGGGAGATGAGGGAGAGACCGTTGGGAAGAGGGTGATGGGGAGAGGGTGGAGATGGGGAGACAGATGGGTAGTTGGAAACATGAATTACCTCTAAATGGTGTTGATATCACTTCCTGCAGTGAATAAACATGTGTTAAGCCCACAAATGGAGCATGTGGGTCGTTTAAGTCAATTTTACCCATCTGTCAAATCTAGAGTTTTGGCTCCCTAGAAGCAGGAACATGACTATGATCATGCTCATTTTATGGAGATGCGATGGAGATGGAGATGGGGAGATGGAGATGAGATGGGGAGATGGAGATGGGATGGAGATGGAGATGGGGAGTTGGAGATAGGATGGGGAGATGGAGATGGGATGCAGAGATGGAGACTGGATGGTAAGGGCCAAGATTTAATGTAAATAAAGTAGAGAGATAATGGAGATAAACTGGAGATAAAATTGGTGATAAAATGAAGATAAAACGGAGGACAAAATGGGGCTAAAATTGAGATACACTGGAGATAAAATGGAGATAAACTGGAGATAAAATGTGGATAAAGTGGGGTTAAAATGGGGATAAAATGGATCTAAAGTGGAGATAAATGGGGATACAACTGAGATAAAATGGAGATAAAAAGGGGTTAAAGTGGAGCTAAAATGGGGATAAAGTGGGTTTAAAATGGGGATAAAATGGGGCTATAGTGGGGATAAAGTGGAGATGAAATGGGGATAAAATGGAGCTAAAGTGGGGAGAAATGGGGATAAAGTGGAAATAAAATGGGGATAAAATGGAGATAAACTGGAGATAAAATTATGATAAACTGGAGATAAAATGTGGATAAAGTGGGGTTAAAATGGGGATAAAATGGATCTAAAGTAGAGCTATAATGGGGATAAAGTGGAGATAAAATGGAGATAAAATGGGGCTAAAGTGGAGCTAAAATTGGGATAAAGTGGGGATAAAATGGGGCTATAGTGGAGATAAAATGGGGATAAAATGGAGCTAAAGTGGAGATAAAGGGGGATAATACAGGGATAACATGAAGTTAAGCAGAGATAAAATGTGGATAAAACAGAGGTAACATGGAAATATTATGGGGAGATAATATAGGGAGATGGGGAGAGAGATGGGGAGACGGATGGGGAGACGGATGGGGAGACAGATGGGGAGACGGATGACCAGATTGGGGAGACAGATCGGAGAAGGACATGGGATGAGGTGGATGAGGTAGAGACAGTTGGAGAGAGGATAGAGACGGAGATGGGGACAGAGTGGAGATGGTGGAGACAGATGAGGAGGGACATGGGATGAGGGAGAGCAAGATGAGGGAGAGACGGTGGAGATGGGGGAGACAGATGGGGGAGAGATGATGAGGGAGAGGGAGATGAGGGAGAGACCGATGGGGAGAGGATGATGGGGAGAGGGTGGAGATGGGGGAGACAGATGGGTAGTTGGAAACATGAATTTCCTCTAAATGGTGTTGATATCACTTCCTGCAATGAATAAACACGTGTTAAGCCCACAAAGTGAGCATGTGGGTCGTTTTAAGTCAATTTTACCCATCTGCCAAATCTTGAGTTTTGGATCCCTAGAAGCAGGAAAATGACTATGATCATGCTCATTTTATGGAGATGGGATGGAGATGGAGATGGGGAGATGGAGGTGAGATGGGGGGATGGAGATGGGATGGAGATGGAGATGGGAGTTGGAGATAGGATGGGGAGATGGAGATGGGATGCAAAGATGGAGATTGGATGGTAAGGGCCAAGATTTAATGTAAATAAAGTAGAGAGATAATGGAGATAAACTGGAGATATAATTGGGGATGAAATGGAGATAAAATGGGGATAAAAGGGAGCTAAAGTGGTGCTAAAATGGGGATTAAGCGGAGATAAAATGGGGATACAACCGAGATAAAATGGAGATAAAAAGGGGTTAAAGTGGAGCTAAAATGGGGATAAAGTGGCATTAAAATGGGGATAAAATGGGGCTATAGTGGGGATAAAGTGGAGATGAAATGGGATAAAATGGAGCTAAAGTGGAGAGAAATGGGGATAAAGTGGAAATAAAATGGGGATAAAATGGAGATACACTGGAGATAAAATGGAGATAAACTGGAGATAAAATGTGGATAAAGTGGGGTTAAAATGGGGATAAAATGGAACTAAAGTGCAGATAAATGGGGATACAACTTAGATAAAATGGAGATAAAAAGTGGTTAAAGTGGAGCTAAAATGGGGATTAAGGGGTTAAAATGGGGCTATAGTGGGGATAAAGTGTAGATGAAATGGGAATAAACTGGAGATAAAATGTGGATAAAGTGGGGTTAAAATGGAGATACAATGGATCTAAAGTAGAGCTATAATGGGAATAAAGTGGAGATAAAATGGAGATAAAACGGGGCTAAAGTGGAGCTAAAAAGAGGATAAAGTGGGGTTAAAACTGGGATAAAATGGGGCTTTAGTGGAGATAAAGTGGGGATAAAATGGAGCTAAAGTGGAGATAAATTGGGATAATACAGGGATAACTTGAAGATTAAGCAGAGATAAAATGTGGATAAAACAGAGATATAATGGAGGTATAATGGAGATATTATGGGGAGATAATACATTGAGATGGGGAGAGAGATGGGGAGACGGATGGGGAGACCGATGGGGAGACGGATGGGGAGAAGGATGACCAGATTGGGGAGACAGATCGGAGAAGGACATTGGATGAGGGAGATGAGATAGAGACAGTTGGAGAGAGGATAGAGAGGGAGATGGGGACAGGGTGGAGATGGTGGAGACAGATGAGGAGGGACATTAGATGAGGGAGATGGGGATGAGGGAGAGCAAGATGAGGGAGAGACTGATGGGAAGACGGTGGAGATGGGGGAGACAGATGGGGGAGAGATGATGAGGGAGAGGGAGATGAGGGAGAGACCGACGGGGAGAGGGTGATGGGGAGAGGGTGGAGATGGGGGAGACAGATGGGTAGTTGGAAACATGAATTACCTCTAAATGGTGTTGATATCACTTAATGCAGTGAATAAACACGTTTTAAGTCCACAAAGTGAGCATGTGGGTCGTTTTAAGTCAATTTTACCCATCTGCCAAATCTTGAGTTTTGGCTCCCTAGAAGCAGGAAAATGACTATGATCATGCTCATTGTATGGAGATGGGATGGAGATGGAGATGGGGAGATGGAGATGAGATGGGAGATGGAGATGGGATGGAGATGGAGATGGGGAGTTGGAGATAGGATGGGGAGATGGAGGTGGGATGCAGAGATGGAGATTGGATGGTAAGGGCCAAGATTTAATGTAAATAAAGTAGAGAGATAATGGAGATAAACTGGAGATAAAATGTGTGATAAAATGGAGATAAAATGGAAGAAAAAATGGGGATAAAATGGAGCTAAAGTGGTGCTAAAATGGTGATTAAGCGGAGATAAAATGGGGATACAACTGAGATAAAATGAAGATAAAAAGGGGTTAAAGTGGAGCTAAAATGGGGATAAAGTGGGGTTAAAATGGGGATAAAATGGGGCTATAGTGGGGATAAAGTGGAGATGAAATGGGATAAAATGGAGCTAAAGTGGAGATAAATGGGGATAAAGTGGAAATATTATGGGGATAAAATGGAGATACACTGGAGATAAAATGGAGATAAACTGGAGATAAAATGTGGATAAAGTGGGGTTAAAATGGGGATAAAATGGAACTAAAGTGGAGATAAATGGGGATACAACTGAGATAAAATGGAGATAAAAAGGGGTTAAAGTGGAGCTAAAATGGGGATAAAGGGGTTAAAATGGGGCTATAGTGGGGATAAAGTGGAGATAAAATGGGAATAAACTGGAGATAAAATGTGGATAAAGTGGGGTTAAAATGGGGATAAAATGGATCTAAAGTAGAGATAAAGTGGAAATAAAATTGAGATAAAATGGAGATAAAACGGGGCTAAAGTGGAGCTAAAATCAAGATAATGTGGGGTTAAAATGGGGATAAAATGGGGCTATAGTGGAGATAAAATGGGAATAAAATGGAGCTAAAGTGGAGATAAATGGGGATAATACAGGGATAACATGAAGATTAAGCAAAGATAAAATGTGGATAAAACAGAGATATAATGGAGGTATAATGGAAATATTATGGAGAGATAATATAGGGAGATGGGGAGAGAGATGGGGGAGACGGATGGGGAGAGGGATGGGGAGACAGATGGGGAGATGGATGGCCAGATTGGGGAGACAGATCGGAGAAGGACATGGGATGAGGGAGATGAGGTAGAGACAGTTGGAGAGAGGATAGAGAGGGAGATGGGGACAGGGTGGAGATGGTCGAGACGGATGAGGAGGGACATAGGATGAGGGAGAGCAAGATGAGGGAGAGCAAGATGAGGGAGAGACTGATGGGGAGACGGTGGAGATGGGGGAGACAGATGGGGAGAGATGATGAGGGAGAGGGAGATGAGGGAGAGACCGTTGGGAAGAGGGTGATGGGGAGAGGGTGGAGATGGGGAGACAGATGGGTAGTTGGAAACATGAATTACCTCTAAATGGTGTTGATATCACTTCCTGCAGTGAATAAACATGTGTTAAGCCCACAAATGGAGCATGTGGGTCGTTTAAGTCAATTTTACCCATCTGTCAAATCTAGAGTTTTGGCTCCCTAGAAGCAGGAACATGACTATGATCATGCTCATTTTATGGAGATGCGATGGAGATGGAGATGGGGAGATGGAGATGAGATGGGGAGATGGAGATGGGATGGAGATGGAGATGGGGAGTTGGAGATAGGATGGGGAGATGGAGATGGGATGCAGAGATGGAGACTGGATGGTAAGGGCCAAGATTTAATGTAAATAAAGTAGAGAGATAATGGAGATAAACTGGAGATAAAATTGGTGATAAAATGAAGATAAAACGGAGGACAAAATGGGGCTAAAATTGAGATACACTGGAGATAAAATGGAGATAAACTGGAGATAAAATGTGGATAAAGTGGGGTTAAAATGGGGATAAAATGGATCTAAAGTGGAGATAAATGGGGATACAACTGAGATAAAATGGAGATAAAAAGGGGTTAAAGTGGAGCTAAAATGGGGATAAAGTGGGTTTAAAATGGGGATAAAATGGGGCTATAGTGGGGATAAAGTGGAGATGAAATGGGGATAAAATGGAGCTAAAGTGGGGAGAAATGGGGATAAAGTGGAAATAAAATGGGGATAAAATGGAGATAAACTGGAGATAAAATTATGATAAACTGGAGATAAAATGTGGATAAAGTGGGGTTAAAATGGGGATAAAATGGATCTAAAGTAGAGCTATATTGGGGATAAAGTGGAGATAAAATGGAGATAAAATGGGGCTAAAGTGAAGCTAAAATTGGGATAAAGTGGGGATAAAATGGGGCTATAGTGGAGATAAAATGGGGATAAAATGGAGCTAAAGTGGAGATAAAGGGGGATAATACAGGGATAACATGAAGTTAAGCAGAGATAAAATGTGGATAAAACAGAGGTAACATGGAAATATTATGGGGAGATAATATAGGGAGATGGGGAGAGAGATGGGGAGACGGATGGGGAGACGGATGGGGAGACAGATGGGGAGACGGATGACCAGATTGGGGAGACAGATCGGAGAAGGACATGGGATGAGGTGGATGAGGTAGAGACAGTTGGAGAGAGGATAGAGACGGAGATGGGGACAGAGTGGAGATGGTGGAGACAGATGAGGAGGGACATGGGATGAGGGAGAGCAAGATGAGGGAGAGACGGTGGAGATGGGGGAGACAGATGGGGGAGAGATGATGAGGGAGAGGGAGATGAGGGAGAGACCGATGGGGAGAGGATGATGGGGAGAGGGTGGAGATGGGGGAGACAGATGGGTAGTTGGAAACATGAATTTCCTCTAAATGGTGTTGATATCACTTCCTGCAATGAATAAACACGTGTTAAGCCCACAAAGTGAGCATGTGGGTCGTTTTAAGTCAATTTTACCCATCTGCCAAATCTTGAGTTTTGGATCCCTAGAAGCAGGAAAATGACTATGATCATGCTCATTTTATGGAGATGGGATGGAGATGGAGATGGGGAGATGGAGGTGAGATGGGGGGATGGAGATGGAGATGGGAGTTGGAGATAGGATGGGGAGATGGAGATGGGATGCAAAGATGGAGATTGGATGGTAAGGGCCAAGATTTAATGTAAATAAAGTAGAGAGATAATGGAGATAAACTGGAGATATAATTGGGGATGAAATGGAGATAAAATGGGGATAAAAGGGAGCTAAAGTGGTGCTAAAATGGGGATTAAGCGGAGATAAAATGGGGATACAACCGAGATAAAATGGAGATAAAAAGGGGTTAAAGTGGAGCTAAAATGGGGATAAAGTGGCATTAAAATGGGGATAAAATGGGGCTATAGTGGGGATAAAGTGGAGATGAAATGGGATAAAATGGAGCTAAAGTGGAGAGAAATGGGGATAAAGTGGAAATAAAATGGGGATAAAATGGAGATACACTGGAGATAAAATGGAGAGAAACTGGAGATAAAATGTGGATAAAGTGGGGTTAAAATGGGGATAAAATGGAACTAAAGTGCAGATAAATGGGGATACAACTTAGATAAAATGGAGATAAAAAGTGGTTAAAGTGGAGCTAAAATGGGGATTAAGGGGTTAAAATGGGGCTATAGTGGGGATAAAGTGTAGATGAAATGGGAATAAACTGGAGATAAAATGTGGATAAAGTGGGGTTAAAATGGAGATACAATGGATCTAAAGTAGAGCTATAATGGGAATAAAGTGGAGATAAAATGGAGATAAAACGGGGCTAAAGTGGAGCTAAAAAGAGGATAAAGTGGGGTTAAAACTGGGATAAAATGGGGCTTTAGTGGAGATAAAGTGGGGATAAAATGGAGCTAAAGTGGAGATAAATTGGGATAATACAGGGATAACTTGAAGATTAAGCAGAGATAAAATGTGGATAAAACAGAGATATAATGGAGGTATAATGGAGATATTATGGGGAGATAATACATTGAGATGGGGAGAGAGATGGGGAGACGGATGGGGAGACGGATGGGGAGACGGATGGGGAGAAGGATGACCAGATTGGGGAGACAGATCGGAGAAGGACATTGGATGAGGGAGATGAGATAGAGACAGTTGGAGAGAGGATAGAGAGGGAGATGGGGACAGGGTGGAGATGGTGGAGACAGATGAGGAGGGACATTAGATGAGGGAGATGGGGATGAGGGAGAGCAAGATGAGGGAGAGACTGATGGGAAGACGGTGGAGATGGGGGAGACAGATGGGGGAGAGATGATGAGGGAGAGGGAGATGAGGGAGAGACCGATGGGGAGAGGGTGATGGGGAGAGGGTGGAGATGGGGGAGACAGATGGGTAGTTGGAAACATGAATTACCTCTAAATGGTGTTGATATCACTTTCTGCAGTGAATAAACACGTTTTAAGTCCACAAAGTGAGCATGTGGGTCGTTTTAAGTCAATTTTACCCATCTGCCAAATCTTGAGTTTTGGCTCCCTAGAAGCAGGAAAATGACTATGATCATGCTCATTTTATGGAGATGGGATGGAGATGGAGATGGGGAGATGGAGATGAGATGGGAGATGGAGATGGGATGGAGATGGAGATGGGGAGTTGGAGATAGGATGGGGAGATGGAGGTGGGATGCAGAGATGGAGATTGGATGGTAAGGGCCAAGATTTAATGTAAATAAAGTAGAGAGATAATGGAGATAAACTGGAGATAAAATGTGTGATAAAATGGAAGAAAAAATGGGGATAAAATGGAGCTAAAGTGGTGCTAAAATGGTGATTAAGCGGAGATAAAATGGGGATACAACTGAGATAAAATGAAGATAAAAAGGGGTTAAAGTGGAGCTAAAATGGGGATAAAGTGGGGTTAAAATGGGGATAAAATGGGGCTATAGTGGGGATAAAGTGGAGATGAAATGGGATAAAATGGAGCTAAAGTGGAGATAAATGGGGATAAAGTGGAAATATTATGGGGATAAAATGGAGATACACTGGAGATAAAATGGAGATAAACTGGAGATAAAATGTGGATAAAGTGGGGTTAAAATGGGGATAAAATGGATCTAAAGTGGAGATAAATGGGGATACAACTGAGATAAAATGGAGATAAAAAGGGGTTAAAGTGGAGCTAAAATGGGGATAAAGTGGGTTTAAAATGGGGATAAAATGGGGCTATAGTGGGGATAAAGTGGAGATGAAATGGGGATAAAATGGAGCTAAAGTGGGGAGAAATGGGGATAAAGTGGAAATAAAATGGGGATAAAATGGAGATAAACTGGAGATAAAATTATGATAAACTGGAGATAAAATGTGGATAAAGTGGGGTTAAAATGGGGATAAAGTGGAAATAAAATGGGGATAAAATGGAGATAAACTGGAGATAAAATTATGATAAACTGGAGATAAAATGTGGATAAAGTGGGGTTAAAATGGGGATAAAATGGATCTAAAGTAGAGCTATAATGGGGATAAAGTGGAGATAAAATGGAGATAAAATGGGGCTAAAGTGGAGCTAAAATTGGGATAAAGTGGGATAAAATGGGGCTATAGTGGAGATAAAATGGGGATAAAATGGAGCTAAAGTGGAGATAAAGGGGGATAATACAGGGATAACATGAAGTTAAGCAGAGATAAAATGTGGATAAAACAGAGGTAACATGGAAATATTATGGGGAGATAATATAGGGAGATGGGGAGAGAGATGGGGAGACGGATGGGGAGACGGATGGGGAGACAGATGGGGAGACGGATGACCAGATTGGGGAGACAGATCCGAGAAGGACATGGGATGAGGTGGATGAGGTAGAGACAGTTGGAGAGAGGATAGAGACGGAGATGGGGACAGAGTGGAGATGGTGGAGACAGATGAGGAGGGACATGGGATGAGGGAGAGCAAGATGAGGGAGAGACGGTGGAGATGGGGGAGACAGATGGGGGAGAGATGATGAGGGAGAGGGAGATGAGGGAGAGACCGATGGGGAGAGGATGATGGGGAGAGGGTGGAGATGGGGGAGACAGATGGGTAGTTGGAAACATGAATTTCCTCTAAATGGTGTTGATATCACTTCCTGCAATGAATAAACACGTGTTAAGCCCACAAAGTGAGCATGTGGGTCGTTTTAAGTCAATTTTACCCATCTGCCAAATCTTGAGTTTTGGATCCCTAGAAGCAGGAAAATGACTATGATCATGCTCATTTTATGGAGATGGGATGGAGATGGAGATGGGGAGATGGAGGTGAGATGGGGGGATGGAGATGGGATGGAGATGGAGATGGGAGTTGGAGATAGGATGGGGAGATGGAGATGGGATGCAAAGATGGAGATTGGATGGTAAGGGCCACGATTTAATGTAAATAAAGTAGAGAGATAATGGAGATAAACTGGAGATATAATTAGGGATGAAATGGAGATAAAATGGGGATAAAAGGGAGCTAAAGTGGTGCTAAAATGGGGATTAAGCGGAGATAAAATGGGGATACAACCGAGATAAAATGGAGATAAAAAGGGGTTAAAGTGGAGCTAAAATGGGGATAAAGTGGCATTAAAATGGGGATAAAATGGGGCTATAGTGGGGATAAAGTGGAGATGAAATGGGATAAAATGGAGCTAAAGTGGAGAGAAATGGGGATAAAGTGGAAATAAAATGGGGATAAAATGGAGATACACTGGAGATAAAATGGAGATAAACTGGAGATAAAATGTGGATAAAGTGGGGTTAAAATGGGGATAAAATGGAATTAAAGTGCAGATAAATGGGGATACAACTTAGATAAAATGGAGATAAAAAGGGGTTAAAGTGGAGCTAAAATGGGGATTAAGGGGTTAAAATGGGGCTATAGTGGGGATAAAGTGTAGATGAAATGGGAATAAACTGGAGATAAAATGTGGATAAAGTGGGGTTAAAATGGAGATACAATGGATCTAAAGTAGAGCTATAATGGGAATAAAGTGGAGATAAAATGGAGATAAAACGGGGCTAAAGTGGGGCTAAAAAGAGGATAAAGTGGGGTTAAAACTGGGATAAAATGGGGCTTTAGTGGAGATAAAGTGGGGATAAAATGGAGCTAAAGTGGAGATAAATTGGGATAATACAGGGATAACTTGAAGATTAAGCAGAGATAAAATGTGGATAAAACAGAGATATAATGGAGGTATAATGGAGATATTATGGGGAGATAATACATTGAGATGGGGAGAGAGATGGGGAGACGGATGGGGAGACGGATGGGGAGACGGATGGGGAGAAGGATGACCAGATTGGGGAGACAGATCGGAGAAGGACATTGGATGAGGGAGATGAGATAGAGACAGTTGGAGAGAGGATAGAGAGGGAGATGGGGACAGGGTGGAGATGGTGGAGACAGATGAGGAGGGACATTAGATGAGGGAGATGGGGATGAGGGAGAGCAAGATGAGGGAGAGACTGATGGGAAGACGGTGGAGATGGGGGAGACAGATGGGGGAGAGATGATGAGGGAGAGGGAGATGAGGGAGAGACCGATGGGGAGAGGGTGATGGGGAGAGGGTGGAGATGGGGGAGACAGATGGGTAGTTGGAAACATGAATTACCTCTAAATGGTGTTGATATCACTTTCTGCAGTGAATAAACACGTTTTAAGTCCACAAAGTGAGCATGTGGGTCGTTTTAAGTCAATTTTACCCATCTGCCAAATCTTGAGTTTTGGCTCCCTAGAAGCAGGAAAATGACTATGATCATGCTCATTTTATGGAGATGGGATGGAGATGGAGATGGGGAGATGGAGATGAGATGGGAGATGGAGATGGGATGGAGATGGAGATGGGGAGTTGGAGATAGGATGGGGAGATGGAGGTGGGATGCAGAGATGGAGATTGGATGGTAAGGGCCAAGATTTAATGTAAATAAAGTAGAGAGATAATGGAGATAAACTGGAGATAAAATGTGTGATAAAATGGAAGAAAAAATGGGGATAAAATGGAGCTAAAGTGGTGCTAAAATGGTGATTAAGCGGAGATAAAATGGGGATACAACTGAGATAAAATGAAGATAAAAAGGGGTTAAAGTGTAGCTAAAATGGGGATAAAGTGGGGTTAAAATGGGGATAAAATGGGGCTATAGTGGGGATAAAGTGGAGATGAAATGGGATAAAATGGAGCTAAAGTGGAGATAAATGGGGATAAAGTGGAAATATTATGGGGATAAAATGGAGATACACTGGAGATAAATGGAGATAAACTGGAGATAAAATGTGGATAAAGTGGGGTTAAAATGGGGATAAAATGGATCTAAAGTGGAGATAAATGGGGATACAACTGAGATAAAATGGAGATAAAAAGGGGTTAAAGTGGAGCTAAAATGGGGATAAAGTGGGGTTAAAATGGGGATAAAATGGGGCTATAGTGGGGATAAAGTGGAGATGAAATGGGATAAAATGGAGCTAAAGTGGAGAGAAATGGGGATAAAGTGGAAATAAAATGGGGATAAAATGGAGATGAAATGGAGATAAAATGGAGATAAATTGGAGATAACATTTGGATAAAGTGGGGTTAAAATGGGGATAAAATGGATCTAAAGTAGAGCTATAATGGGGATAAAGTGGCGATAAAATGGAGATAAAATGGGGCTAAAGTGGAGCTAAAATGATGATTAAGTGGGGTTAAAATGGGGATAAAATGGGGCTATAGAAGAGATAAAATGGGGTTAAAATGGAGCTAAAGTGGAGATAAATGGGGATAATACAGGGATAACTTGAAGATTAAGCAGAGATAAAATGTGGATAAAACAGAGATATAATGGAGGTATAATCGAAATATTATGGGGAGATAATACATTGAGATGGGGAGAGAGATGGGGGAGACGGATGGAGAGACAGATGGGGAGACGGATGACCAGATTGGAGAGACAGATCGGAGAAGGACATGGGATGAGGGAGATGAGGTAGAGACAGTTGGAGAGAGGATAGAGAGGGAGATGGGGACAGGGTGGAGATGGTGGAGACGGATGAGGAGGGCCATGGGATGAGGGAGATGGGGATGAGGGAGAGCAAGATGAGGGAGAGACTGATGGGGAGACGGTGGAGATGGGGGAGACAGATGGGGGAGAGGTGATGAGGGAGAGGGAGATGAGGGAGAGACCGATGGGGAAAAGGGTGATGGGGAGAGGGTGGAGATGGGGGAGACAGATGGGTAGTTGGAAACATGAATTACCTCTAAATTGTGTTGATATCACTTCCTGCAGTGAATATGGGGATAAAATGGAGATAAACTGGAGATAAAATGGAGATAAATTGGAGATAAAATGTGGATAAAGTGGGGTTAAAATGGGGATAAAATGGATCTAAAGTAGAGCTATAATGGGGATAAAGTGGAGATAAAATGGAGATAAAATGGAGATCAAACAGGGCTAAAGTGGAGCTAAAAAGAGGATAAAGTGGGGTTAAAATGGGGATAAAATGGGGCTATAGTGGAGATAAAATGGGGATAAAATGGAGCTAAAGTGGAGATAAATGGGGCTAGTACAGGGATAACTTGAAGATTAAGCAGAGATAAAATGTGGATAAAACAGAGATATAATGGAGGTATAATGGAAATATTATGGGGAGATAATACATTGAGATGGGGAGAGAGATGGGGGAGACGGATGGAGAGACAGATGGGGAGACGGATGACCAGATTGGAGAGACAGATCGGAGAAGGACATGGGATGAGGGAGATGAGGTAGAGACAGTTGGAGAGAGGATAGAGAGGGAGATGGGGACAGGGTGGAGATGGTGGAGACGGATGAGGAGGGCCATGGGATGAGGGAGATGGGGATGAGGGAGAGCAAGATGAGGGAGAGACTGATGGGGAGACGGTGGAGATGGGGGAGACAGATGGGGGAGAGGTGATGAGGGAGAGGGAGATGAGGGAGAGACCGATGGGGAAAAGGGTGATGGGGAGAGGGTGGAGATGGGGGAGACAGATGGGTAGTTGGAAACATGAATTACCTCTAAATTGTGTTGATATCACTTCCTGCAGTGAATATGGGGATAAAATGGAGATAAAATGGAGATAAAATGGAGATAAATTGGAGATAAAATGTGGATAAAGTGGGGTTAAAATGGGGATAAAATGGATCTAAAGTAGAGCTATAATGGGGATAAAGTGGAGATAAAATGGAGATAAAATGGAGATCAAACAGGGCTAAAGTGGAGCTAAAAAGAGGATAAAGTGGGGTTAAAACGGGGATAAAATGGGGCTATAGTGGAGATAAAATGGGGATAAAATGGAGCTAAAGTGGAGATAAATGGGGCTAATACAGGGATAACTTGAAGATTAAGCAGAGATAAAATGTGGATAAAACAGAGATATAATGGAGGTATAATGGAGATATTATGGGGAGATAATACATTGAGATGGGGAGAGAGATGGGGGAGACGGATGGGGAGACAGATGGGGAGACGGATGACCAGATTGGGGAGACAGATCGGAGAAGGACATGGGATGAGGGAGATGAGGTAGAGACAGTTGTAGAGAGGATAGAGAGGGAGATGGGGACAGGGTGGATATGGTGGAGACAGATGAGGAGGGACATGGGATGAGGGAGATGGGGATGAGGGAGAGCAAGATGAGGGAGAGACTGATGGGGAGACAGTGGAGATGGGGGAGACAGATGGGGGAGAGATGATGAGGGAGAGGGAGATGAGGGAGAGACCGATGGGGAGAGGGTGATGGGGAGAGGGTGGAGATGGGGGAGACAGATGGGTAGTTGGAAACATGAATTACCTCTAAATGGTGTTGATATCACTTCCTGCAGTGAATAAACATGTTTTAAGCCCCCAAAGTGAGCATGTGGGTCGTTTTAAGTCAATTTTACCCATCTGCCAAATCTTGAGTTTTGGCTCCCTAGAAGCAGGAAAATGACTATGATCATGCTCATTTTATGGAGATGGGATGGAGATGGAGATGGAGATGGGGAGATGGAGGTGAGATTGGGAGATAGAGATGGGATGGAGATGGAGATGGGGAGTTGGAGATAGGGTGGGGAGATGGAGATGGGATGCAGAGATGGAGATTGGATGGTAAGGGCCAAAATTTAATGTAAATAAAGTAGAGAGATAATGGAGATAAACTGGAGATAACTTTGGTGATAAAATGGAGATAAAATGGAGGAAAAAATGTGGATAAAATGGAGCTAAAGTAGTGCTAAAATGGGGATTAAGCGGAGATAAAATTGGGATACAACTGAGATAAAATGGAGATAAAAAGGGGCTAAAGTGGAGCTAAAATGGGGATAAAGTGGGGTTAAAATGGGGATAAAATGGGGCTATAGTGGGGATAAAGTGGAGATGAAATGGGATAAAATGGAGCTAAAGTGGAGAGAAATGGGGATAAAGTGGAAATAAAATGGGGCTAAAATGAAGATACACTGGAGATAAAATGGAGATAAACTGGAGATAAAATGTGGATAAAGTGGGGTTAAAATTGGGATAAAATGTATCTAAAGTGGAGATAAATGGGGATACAACTGAGATAAAATGGAGATAAAAAGGGGTTAAAGTGGAAATAAAATGGGAATAAAGTGGGTTTAAAATGGGGATAAAATGGGGCTATAGTGGGGATAAAGTGGAGATGAAATGGGGATAAAATGGAGCTAAAGTGAGAGAAATGGGGATAAAGTGGAAATAAAATGGGGATAAAATGGAGATAAACTGGAGATAAAATGGAGATAAACTGGAGATAAAATGTGGATAAAGTGGAGTTAAAATGGGGATAAAATGGATCTAAAGTAGAGCAATAATGGGGATAAAGTGGAGATAAAATGGAGATAAAGTGGGGCTAAAGTGGAGCTAAAATGGGGATAAAATGGGGCTATAGTGGAGATAAAATGGGGATAAAATGGAGCTAAAGTGGAGATAAATGGGGATTTTACAGGGATAACTTGAAGATTAAGCAGAGATAAAATGTGGATAAAACAGAGGTATAATGGAAATATTATGGGGAGATAATATAGGGAGATGGGGAGAGAGATTTGGAGACGGATGGGGAGACGGATGGGGAGACAGATGGGGAGAGATGATGAGGGAGAGGGAGATGAGAGAGAGACCGATGGGGAGAGGGTGGAGATGGGGGAGACAGATGGGTAGTTGGAAACATGAATTTCCTCTAAATGGTGTTGATATCACTTACTGCAGTGAATAAACACGTTTTAAGCCCGCAAAGTGAGCATGTGGGTCGTTTTAAGTAAATTTTACCCATCTGCCAAATCTTGAGTTTTGGCTCCCTAGAAGCAGGAAAATGACTATGATCATGCTCATTTTATGGAGATTGGATGGAGATGGAGATGGGGAGATGGAGATGAGATGGGAGATGGAGATGGGATGGAGATGGGGAGTTGGAGATAGGATGGGGAGATGGAGATGGGATGCAGAGATGTAGATTGGATGGTAAAGGCCAAGATTTAATGTAAATAAAGTAGAGAGATAATGGAGATAAATTGGAGATAAAATTGGTGATAAAACTGAGATAAAATGGATGAAAAAATGGGGATAAAATGGAGCTAATGTGGTGCTAAAATGGGGATTAAGCGGAGATAAAATGGGGATACAACTGAGATAAAATGGAGATAAAAGGGGTTAAAGTGGAGCTAAAATGGGGATAAAGCGGGGTTAAAATGGGGATAAAATGGGGCTATAGTGGGGATAAAGTGGAGATGAAATGGGATAAAATGGAGCTAAAGTGGAGAGAAATGGGGATAAAGTGGAAATAAAATGGGGATAAAATGGAGATACACTGGAGATAAAATGAAGATAAACTGGAGATAAAATGTGGATAAAGTGGGGTTAAAATGGGGATAAAATGGAACTAAAGTGGAGATAAATGGGGATACAACTGAGATAAAATGGAGATAAAAAGGGGTTAAAGTGGAGCTAAAATGGGGATAAAGGGGTTAAAATGGGGCTATAGTGGGGATAAAGTGGAGATAAAATGGGAATAAACTGGAGATAAAATGTGGATAAAGTGGGGTTAAAATGGGGATAAAATGGATCTAAAGTAGAGATAAAGTGGAAATAAAATTGAGATAAAATGGAGATAAAACGGGGCTAAAGTGGAGCTAAAATCAAGATAATGTGGGGTTAAAATGGGGATAAAATGGGGCTATAGTGGAGATAAAATGGGAATAAAATGGAGCTAAAGTGGAGATAAATGGGGATAATACAGGGATAACATGAAGATTAAGCAAAGATAAAATGTGGATAAAACAGAGAAATAATGGAGGTATAATGGAAATATTGTGGCGAGATAATATAGGGAGATGGGGAGAGAGATGGGGGAGACGGATGGGGAGAGGGATGGGGAGACAGATGGGGAGATGGATGGCCAGATTGGGGAGACAGATCGGAGAAGGACATGGGATGAGGGAGATGAGGTAGAGACAGTTGGAGAGAGGATAGAGAGGGAGATGGGGACAGGGTGGAGATGGTCGAGACGGATGAGGAGGGACATAGGATGAGGGAGAGCAAGATGAGGGAGAGCAAGATGAGGGAGAGACTGATGGGGAGACGGTGGAGATGGGGGAGACAGATGGGGAGAGATGATGAGGGAGAGGGAGATGAGGGAGAGACCGTTGGGAAGAGGGTGATGGGGAGAGGGTGGAGATGGGGAGACAGATGGGTAGTTGGAAACATGAATTACCTCTAAATGGTGTTGATATCACTTCCTGCAGTGAATAAACATGTGTTAAGCCCACAAATGGAGCATGTGGGTCGTTTAAGTCAATTTTACCCATCTGTCAAATCTAGAGTTTTGGCTCCCTAGAAGCAGGAACATGACTATGATCATGCTCATTTTATGGAGATGCGATGGAGATGGAGATGGGGAGATGGAGATGAGATGGGGAGATGGAGATGGGATGGAGATGGAGATGGGGAGTTGGAGATAGGATGGGGAGATGGAGATGGGATGCAGAGATGGAGACTGGATGGTAAGGGCCAAGATTTAATGTAAATAAAGTAGAGAGATAATGGAGATAAACTGGAGATAAAATTGGTGATAAAATGAAGATAAAACGGAGGACAAAATGGGGCTAAAATTGAGATACACTGGAGATAAAATGGAGATAAACTGGAGATAAAATGTGGATAAAGTGGGGTTAAAATGGGGATAAAATGGATCTAAAGTGGAGATAAATGGGGATACAACTGAGATAAAATGGAGATAAAAAGGGGTTAAAGTGGAGCTAAAATGGGGATAAAGTGGGTTTAAAATGGGGATAAAATGGGGCTATAGTGGGGATAAAGTGGAGATGAAATGGGGATAAAATGGAGCTAAAGTGGGGAGAAATGGGGATAAAGTGGAAATAAAATGGGGATAAAATGGAGATAAACTGGAGATAAAATTGAGATAAACTGGAGATAAAATGTGGATAAAGTGGGGTTAAAATGGGGATAAAATGGATCTAAAGTAGAGCTATAATGGGGATAAAGTGGAGATAAAATGGAGATAAAATGGGGCTAAAGTGGAGCTAAAATTGGGATAAAGTGGGGATAAAATGGGGCTATAGTGGAGATAAAATGGGGATAAAATGGAGCTAAAGTGGAGATAAAGGGGGATAATACAGGGATAACATGAAGTTAAGCAGAGATAAAATGTGGATAAAACAGAGGTATAATGGAAATATTATGGGGAGATAATATAGGGAGATGGGGAGAGAGATGGAGAGACGGATGGGGAGACGGATGGGGAGACAGATGGGGAGACGGATGACCAGATTGGGGAGACAGATCGGAGAAGGACATGGGATGAGGTGGATGAGGTAGAGACAGTTGGAGAGAGGATAGAGACGGAGATGGGGACAGAGTGGAGAGGGTGGAGACAGATGAGGAGGGACATGGGATGAGGGAGAGCAAGATGAGGGAGAGCAAGATGAGGGAGAGACGGTGGAAATGGGGGAGACAGATGGGGAGAGATGATGAGGGAGAGGGAGATGAGGGAGAGACCGATGGGGAGAGGATGATGGGGAGAGGGTGGAGATGGGGGAGACAGATGGGTAGTTGGAAACATGAATTTCCTCTAAATGGTGTTGATATCACTTCCGGCAATGAATAAACACGTGTTAAGCCCACAAAGTGAGCATGTGGGTCGTTTTAAGTCAATTTTACCCATCTGCCAAATCTTGAGTTTTGGATCCCTAGAAGCAGGAAAATGACTATCATCATGCTCATTTTATGGAGATGGGATGGAGATGGAGATGGGGAGATGGAGGTGAGATGGGGGGATGGAGATGGGATGGAGATGGAGATGGGAGTTGGAGATAGGATGGGGAGATGGAGATGGGATGCAAAGATGGAGATTGGATGGTAAGGGCCAAGATTTAATGTAAATAAAGTAGAGAGATAATGGAGATAAACTGGGGATATAATTGGGGATGAAATGGAGATAAAATTGGGATAAAAGGGAGCTAAAGTGGTGCTAAAATGGGGATTAAGTGGAGATAAAATGGGGATACAACCGAGATAAAATGGAGATAAAAAGGGGTTAAAGTGGAGCTAAAATGGGGATAAAGTGGCATTAAAATGGGGATAAAATGGGGCTATAGTGGGGATAAAGTGGAGATGAAATGGGATAAAATGGAGCTAAAGTGGAGAGAAATGGGGATAAAGTGGAAATAAAATGGGGATAAAATGGAGATACACTGGAGATAAAATGGAGATAAACTGGAGATAAAATGTGGATAAAGTGGGGTTAAAATGGGGATAAAATGGAACTAAAGTGGAGATAAATGGGGATACAACTTAGATAAAATGGAGATAAAAAGGGGTTAAAGTGGAGCTAAAATGGGGATTAAGGGGTTAAAATGGGGCTATAGTGGGGATAAAGTGTAGATGAAATGGGAATAAACTGGAGATAAAATGTGGATAAAGTGGGGTTAAAATGGAGATACAATGGATCTAAAGTAGAGCTATAATGGGAATAAAGTGGAGATAACATGGAGATAAAACGGGGCTAAAGTGGAGCTAAAAAGAGGATAAAGTGGGGTTAAAACTGGGATAAAATGGGGCTTTAGTGGAGATAAAGTGGGGATAAAATGGAGCTAAAGTGGAGATAAATTGGGATAATACAGGGATAACTTGAAGATTAAGCAGAGATAAAATGTGGATAAAACAGAGATATAATGGAGGTATAATGGAGATATTATGGGGAGATAATACATTGAGATGGGGAGAGAGATGGGGAGACGGATGGGGAGACGGATGGGGAGACGGATGGGGAGACGGATGGGGAGAAGGATGACCAGATTGGGGAGACAGATCGGAGAAGGACATTGGATGAGGGAGATGAGATAGAGACAGTTGGAGAGAGGATAGAGAGGGAGATGGGGACAGGGTGGAGATGGTGGAGACAGATGAGGAGGGACATTAGATGAGGGAGATGGGGATGAGGGAGAGCAAGATGAGGGAGAGACTGATGGGAAGACGGTGGAGATGGGGGAGACAGATGGGGGAGAGATGATGAGGGAGAGGGAGATGAGGGAGAGACCGATGGGGAGAGGGTGATGGGGAGAGGGTGGAGATGGGGGAGACAGATGGGTAGTTGGAAACATGAATTACCTCTAAATGGTGTTGATATCACTTCCTGCAGTGAATAAACACGTTTTAAGCCCACAAATGGAGCATGTGGGTCATTTTAAGTCAATTTTACCCATCTGCCAAATCTTGAGTTTTGGATCCCTAGAAGCAGGAAAATGACTATGATCATGCTCATTTTATGGAGATGGGATGGAGATGGAGATGGGGAGATGGAGGTGAGATGGGGAGATAGAGATGGGATGGAGATGGAGATGGGGAGTTGGAGATAGGGTGGGGAGATGGAGATGGGATGCAGAGATGGAGATTGGATGGTAAGGGCCAAAATTTAATGTAAATAAAGTAGAGAGATAATGGAGATAAACTGGAGATAAAATTGGTGATAAATGGAGATAAAATGGAGGAAAAAATGGGGATAAAATGGAGCTAAAGTAGTGCTAAAATGGGAATTAGCGGAGATAAAATGGGGATACAACTGAGATAAAATGAAGATAAAAAGGGGCTAAAGTGGAGCTAAAATGGGGATAAAGTGGGGTTAAAATGGGGATAAAATGGGGCTATAGTGCGGATAAAGTGGAGATGAAATGGGATAAAATGGAGCTAAAGTGGAGAGAAATGGGGATAAAGTGGAAATAAAATGGGGCTAAAATGAAGATACACTGGAAATAAAATGGAGATAAACTGGAGATAAAATGTGGACAAAGTGGGGTTAAAATTGGGATAAAATGGATCTAAAGTGGAGATAAATGGGGATACAACTGAGATAAAATGGAGATAAAAGGGGTTAAAGTGGAAATAAAATGGGGATAAAGTGGGTTTAAAATGGGGATAAAATGGGGCTATAGTGGGGACAAAGTGGAGATGAAATGGGGATAAAATGGAGCTAAAGTGAGAGAAATGGGGATAAAGTGGAAATAAAATGGGGATAAAATGGAGATAAACTGGAGATTAAATGGAGATAAACTGGAGATAAAATGTGGATAAAGTGGAGTTAAAATGGGGATAAAATGGATCTAAAGTAGAGCTATAATCGGGATAAAGTGGAGATAAAATGGAAATAAAGTGGGGCTAAAGTGGAGCTAAAATGGGGGATAAAATGGGGCTATAGTGGAGATAAAATGGGGATAAAATGGAGCTAAAGTGGAGATAAATGGGGATAATACAGGGATAACATGAAGATTAAGCAGAGATAAAATGTGGATAAAACAGAGGTATAATGGAAATATTATGGGGAGATAATATAGGGAGATGGGGAGAGAGATGGGGAGACGGATGGGGAGACGGATGGGGAGACAGATGGGGAGACGGATGACCAGATTGGGGAGACAGATCGGAGAAGGACATGGGATGAGGGAGATGAGGTAGAGACAGTTGGAGAGAGGATAGAGAGGGAGATGGGGACAGGGTGGAGATGGTGGAGACAGATGAGGAGGGACATGGGATGAGGGAGAGCAAGATGAGGGAGAGCAAGATGAGGGAGAGACTGATGGGAAGATGGTGGAGATGGGGGAGACAGATGGGGAGAGATGATGAGGGAGAGGGAGATGAGAGAGAGACCGATGGGGAGAGGGTGGAGATGGGGGTGACAGATGGGTAGTTGGAAACATGAATTTCCTCTAAATGGTGTTGATATCACTTACTGCAGTGAATAAACACATTTTAAGCCCACAAAGTGAGCATGTGGGTCGTTTTAAGTAAATTTTACCCATCTGCCAAATCTTGAGTTTTGGCTCCCTAGAAGCAGGAAAATGACTATGATCATGCTCATTTTATGGAGATTGGATGGAGATGGAGATAGGGAGATGGAGATGAGATGGGAGATGGAGATGGGATGGAGATGGAGATTGGGAGTTGGAGATAGGATGGGGAGATGGAGATGGGATGCAGAGATGTAGATTGGATGGTAAGGGCCAAGATTTAATGTAAATAAAGAAGAGAGATAATGGAGATAAATTGGAGATAAAATTGGTGATAAAACTGAGATAAAATGTATGAAAAAATGGGGATAAAATGGAGCTAATGTGGTGCTAAAATGGGGATTAAGCGGAGATAAAATGGGGATACAACTGAGATAAAATGGAGATAAAAGGGGTTAAAGTGGAGCTAAAATGGGGATAAAGCGGGGTTAAAATGGGGATAAAATGGGGCTATAGTGGGGATAAAGTGGAGATGAAATGGGATAAAATGGAGCTAAAGTGGAGAGAAATGGGGATAAAGTGGAAATAAAATGGGGATAAAATAGAGATACACTGGAGATAAAATGGAGATAAACTGGAGATAAAATGTGGATAAAGTGGGGTTAAAATGGGGATAAAATGGATCTAAAGTGGAGATAAATGGGGATACAACTGAGATAAAATGGAGATAAAAAGGGGTTAAAGTGGAGCTAAAATGGGGATAAAGTGGGTTTAAAATGGGGATAAAATGGGGCTATAGTGGGGATAAAGTGGAGATGAAATGGGGATAAAATGGAGCTAAAGTGGGGAGAAATGGGGATAAAGTGGAAATAAAATGGGGATAAAATGGAGATAAACTGGAGATAAAATTGAGATAAACTGGAGATAAAATGTGGATAAAGTGGGGTTAAAATGGGGATAAAATGGATCTAAAGTAGAGCTATAATGGGGATAAAGTGGAGATAAAATGGAGATAAAATGGGGCTAAAGTGGAGCTAAAATTGGGATAAAGTGGGGATAAAATGGGGCTATAGTGGAGATAAAATGGGGATAAAATGGAGCTAAAGTGGAGATAAAGGGGGATAATACAGGGATAACATGAAGTTAAGCAGAGATAAAATGTGGATAAAACAGAGGTATAATGGAAATATTATGGGGAGATAATATAGGGAGATGGGGAGAGAGATGGAGAGACGGATGGGGAGACGGATGGGGAGACAGATGGGGAGACGGATGACCAGATTGGGGAGACAGATCGGAGAAGGACATGGGATGAGGTGGATGAGGTAGAGACAGTTGGAGAGAGGATAGAGACGGAGATGGGGACAGAGTGGAGAGGGTGGAGACAGATGAGGAGGGACATGGGATGAGGGAGAGCAAGATGTGGGAGAGCAAGATGAGGGAGAGACGGTGGAAATGGGGGAGACAGATGGGGGAGAGATGATGAGGGAGAGGGAGATGAGGGAGAGACCGATGGGGAGAGGATGATGGGGAGAGGGTGGAGATGGGGGAGACAGATGGGTAGTTGGAAACATGAATTTCCTCTAAATGGTGTTGATATCACTTCCGGCAATGAATAAACACGTGTTAAGCCCACAAAGTGAGCATGTGGGTCGTTTTAAGTCAATTTTACCCATCTGCCAAATCTTGAGTTTTGGATCCCTAGAAGCAGGAAAATGACTATGATCATGCTCATTTTATGGAGATGGGATGGAGATGGAGATGGGGAGATGGAGGTGAGATGGGGGGATGGAGATGGGATGGAGATGGAGATGGAGATGGGAGTTGGAGATAGGATGGGGAGATGGAGATGGGATGCAAAGATGGAGATTGGATGGTAAGGGCCAAGATTTAATGTAAATAAAGTAGAGAGATAATGGAGATAAACTGGGGATATAATTGGGGATGAAATGGAGATAAAATGGGGATAAAAGGGAGCTAAAGTGGTGCTAAAATGGGGATTAAGCGGAGATAAAATGGGGATACAACCGAGATAAAATGGAGATAAAAAGGGGTTAAAGTGGAGCTAAAATGGGGATAAAGTGGCATTAAAATGGGGATAAAATGGGGCTATAGTGGGGATAAAGTGGAGATGAAATGGGATAAAATGGAGCTAAAGTGGAGAGAAATGGGGATAAAGTGGAAATAAAATGGGGATAAAATGGAGATACACTGGAGATAAAATGGAGATAAACTGGAGATAAAATGTGGATAAAGTGGGGTTAAAATGGGGATAAAATGGAACTAAAGTGGAGATAAATGGGGATACAACTTAGATAAAATGGAGATAAAAAGGGGTTAAAGTGGAGCTAAAATGGGGATTAAGGGGTTAAAATGGGGCTATAGTGGGGATAAAGTGTAGATGAAATGGGAATAAACTGGAGATAAAATGTGGATAAAGTGGGGTTAAAATGGAGATACAATGGATCTAAAGTAGAGCTATAATGGGAATAAAGTGGAGATAACATGGAGATAAAACGGGGCTAAAGTGGAGCTAAAAAGAGGATAAAGTGGGGTTAAAACTGGGATAAAATGGGGCTTTAGTGGAGATAAAGTGGGGATAAAATGGAGCTAAAGTGGAGATAAATTGGGATAATACAGGGATAACTTGAAGATTAAGCAGAGATAAAATGTGGATAAAACAGAGATATAATGGAGGTATAATGGAGATATTATGGGGAGATAATACATTGAGATGGGGAGAGAGATGGGGAGACGGATGGGGAGACGGATGGGGAGACGGATGGGGAGAAGGATGACCAGATTGGGGAGACAGATCGGAGAAGGACATTGGATGAGGGAGATGAGATAGAGACAGTTGGAGAGAGGATAGAGAGGGAGATGGGGACAGGGTGGAGATGGTGGAGACAGATGAGGAGGGACATTAGATGAGGGAGATGGGGATGAGGGAGAGCAAGATGAGGGAGAGACTGATGGGAAGACGGTGGAGATGGGGGAGACAGATGGGGGAGAGATGATGAGGGAGAGGGAGATGAGGGAGAGACCGATGGGGAGAGGGTGATGGGGAGAGGGTGGAGATGGGGGAGACAGATGGGTAGTTGGAAACATGAATTACCTCTAAATGGTGTTGATATCACTTCCTGCAGTGAATAAACACGTTTTAAGCCCACAAATGGAGCATGTGGGTCATTTTAAGTCAATTTTACCCATCTGCCAAATCTTGAGTTTTGGATCCCTAGAAGCAGGAAAATGACTATGATCATGCTCATTTTATGGAGATGGGATGGAGATGGAGATGGGGAGATGGAGGTGAGATGGGGAGATAGAGATGGGATGGAGATGGAGATGGGGAGTTGGAGATAGGGTGGGGAGATGGAGATGGGATGCAGAGATGGAGATTGGATGGTAAGGGCCAAAATTTAATGTAAATAAAGTAGAGAGATAATGGAGATAAACTGGAGATAAAATTGGTGATAAATGGAGATAAAATGGAGGAAAAAATGGGGATAAAATGGAGCTAAAGTAGTGCTAAAATGGGAATTAGCGGAGATAAAATGGGGATACAACTGAGATAAAATGGAGATAAAAAGGGGCTAAAGTGGAGCTAAAATGGGGATAAAGTGGGGTTAAAATGGGGATAAAATGGGGCTATAGTGCGGATAAAGTGGAGATGAAATGGGATAAAATGGAGCTAAAGTGGAGAGAAATGGGGATAAAGTGGAAATAAAATGGGGCTAAAATGAAGATACACTGGAGATAAAATGGAGATAAACTGGAGATAAAATGTGGACAAAGTGGGGTTAAAATTGGGATAAAATGGATCTAAAGTGGAGATAAATGGGGATACAACTGAGATAAAATGGAGATAAAAGGGGTTAAAGTGGAAAAAAAATGGGGATAAAGTGGGTTTAAAATGGGGATAAAATGGGGCTATAGTGGGGACAAAGTGGAGATGAAATGGGGATAAAATGGAGCTAAAGTGAGAGAAATGGGGATAAAGTGGAAATAAAATGGGGATAAAATGGAGATAAACTGGAGATTAAATGGAGATAAACTGGAGATAAAATGTGGATAAAGTGGAGTTAAAATGGGGATAAAATGGATCTAAAGTAGAGCTATAATCGGGATAAAGTGGAGATAAAATGGAAATAAAGTGGGGCTAAAGTGGAGCTAAAATGGGGGATAAAATGGGGCTATAGTGGAGATAAAATGGGGATAAAATGGAGCTAAAGTGGAGATAAATGGGGATAATACAGGGATAACATGAAGATTAAGCAGAGATAAAATGTGGATAAAACAGAGGTATAATGGAAATATTATGGGGAGATAATATAGGGAGATGGGGAGAGAGATGGGGAGACGGATGGGGAGACGGATGGGGAGACAGATGGGGAGACGGATGACCAGATTGGGGAGAAAGATCGGAGAAGGACATGGGATGAGGGAGATGAGGTAGAGACAGTTGGAGAGAGGATAGAGAGGGAGATGGGGACAGGGTGGAGATGGTGGAGACAGATGAGGAGGGACATGGGATGAGGGAGAGCAAGATGAGGGAGAGCAAGATGAGGGAGAGACTGATGGGGAGATGGTGGAGATGGGGGAGACAGATGGGGAGAGATGATGAGGGAGAGGGAGATGAGAGAGAGACCGATGGGGAGAGGGTGGAGATGGGGGTGACAGATGGGTAGTTGGAAACATGAATTTCCTCTAAATGGTGTTGATATCACTTACTGCAGTGAATAAACACATTTTAAGCCCACAAAGTGAGCATGTGGGTCGTTTTAAGTAAATTTTACCCATCTGCCAAATCTTGAGTTTTGGCTCCCTAGAAGCAGGAAAATGACTATGATCATGCTCATTTTATGGAGATTGGATGGAGATGGAGATAGGGAGATGGAGATGAGATGGGAGATGGAGATGGGATGGAGATGGAGATGGGGAGTTGGAGATAGGATGGGGAGATGGAGATGGGATGCAGAGATGTAGATTGGATGGTAAGGGCCAAGATTTAATGTAAATAAAGAAGAGAGATAATGGAGATAAATTGGAGATAAAATTGGTGATAAAACTGAGATAAAATGGATGAAAAAATGGGGATAAAATGGAGCTAATGTGGTGCTAAAATGGGGATTAAGCGGAGATAAAATGGGGATACAACTGAGATAAAATGGAGATAAAAGGGGTTAAAGTGGAGCTAAAATGGGGATAAAGCGGGGTTAAAATGGGGATAAAATGGGGCTATAGTGGGGATAAAGTGGAGATGAAATGGGATAAAATGGAGCTAAAGTGGAGAGAAATGGGGATAAAGTGGAAATAAAATGGGGATAAAATAGAGATACACTGGAGATAAAATGGAGATAAACTGGAGATAAAATGTGGATAAAGTGGGGTTAAAATGGGGATAAAATGGAACTAAAGTGGAGATAAATGGGGATACAACTGAGATAAAATGGAGATAAAAAGGGGTTAAAGTGGAGCTAAAATGGGGATAAAGGGGTTAAAATGGGGCTATAGTGGGGATAAAGTGGAGATAAAATGGGAATAAACTGGAGATAAAATGTGGATAAAGTGGGGTTAAAATGGGGATAAAATGGATCTAAAGTAGAGATAAAGTGGAAATAAAATTGAGATAAAATGGAGATAAAACGGGGCTAAAGTGGAGCTAAAATCAAGATAATGTGGGGTTAAAATGGGGATAAAATGGGGCTATAGTGGAGATAAAATGGGAATAAAATGGAGCTAAAGTGGAGATAAATGGGGATAATACAGGGATAACATGAAGATTAAGCAAAGATAAAATGTGGATAAAACAGAGATATAATGGAGGTATAATGGAAATATTATGGAGAGATAATATAGGGAGATGGGGAGAGAGATGGGGGAGACGGATGGGGAGAGGGATGGGGAGACAGATGGGGAGATGGATGGCCAGATTGGGGAGACAGATCGGAGAAGGACATGGGATGAGGGAGATGAGTTAGAGACAGTTGGAGAGAGGATAGAGAGGGAGATGGGGACAGGGTGGAGATGGTCGAGACGGATGAGGAGGGACATAGGATGAGGGAGAGCAAGATGAGGGAGAGCAAGATGAGGGAGAGACTGATGGGGAGACGGTGGAGATGGGGGAGACAGATGGGGAGAGATGATGAGGGAGAGGGAGATGAGGGAGAGACCGTTGGGAAGAGGGTGATGGGGAGAGGGTGGAGATGGGGAGACAGATGGGTAGTTGGAAACATGAATTACCTCTAAATGGTGTTGATATCACTTCCTGCAGTGAATAAACATGTGTTAAGCCCACAAATGGAGCATGTGGGTCGTTTAAGTCAATTTTACCCATCTGTCAAATCTAGAGTTTTGGCTCCCTAGAAGCAGGAACATGACTATGATCATGCTCATTTTATGGAGATGCGATGGAGATGGAGATGGGGAGATGGAGATGAGATGGGGAGATGGAGATGGGATGGAGATGGAGATGGGGAGTTGGAGATAGGATGGGGAGATGGAGATGGGATGCAGAGATGGAGACTGGATGGTAAGGGCCAAGATTTAATGTAAATAAAGTAGAGAGATAATGGAGATAAACTGGAGATAAAATTGGTGATAAAATGAAGATAAAACGGAGGACAAAATGGGGCTAAAATTGAGATACACTGGAGATAAAATGGAGATAAACTGGAGATAAAATGTGGATAAAGTGGGGTTAAAATGGGGATAAAATGGATCTAAAGTGGAGATAAATGGGGATACAACTGAGATAAAATGGAGATAAAAAGGGGTTAAAGTGGAGCTAAAATGGGGATAAAGTGGGTTTAAAATGGGGATAAAATGGGGCTATAGTGGGGATAAAGTGGAGATGAAATGGGGATAAAATGGAGCTAAAGTGGGGAGAAATGGGGATAAAGTGGAAATAAAATGGGGATAAAATGGAGATAAACTGGAGATAAAATTATGATAAACTGGAGATAAAATGTGGATAAAGTGGGGTTAAAATGGGGATAAAATGGATCTAAAGTAGAGCTATAATGGGGATAAAGTGGAGATAAAATGGAGATAAACTGGGGCTAAAGTGGAGCTAAAATTGGGATAAAGTGGGGATAAAATGGGGCTATAGTGGAGATAAAATGGGGATAAAATGGAGCTAAAGTGGAGATAAAGGGGGATAATACAGGGATAACATGAAGTTAAGCAGAGATAAAATGTGGATAAAACAGAGGTAACATGGAAATATTATGGGGAGATAATATAGGGAGATGGGGAGAGAGATGGGGAGACGGATGGGGAGACGGATGGGGAGACAGATGGGGAGACGGATGACCAGATTGGGGAGACAGATCGGAGAAGGACATGGGATGAGGTGGATGAGGTAGAGACAGTTGGAGAGAGGATAGAGACGGAGATGGGGACAGAGTGGAGATGGTGGAGACAGATGAGGAGGGACATGGGATGAGGGAGAGCAAGATGAGGGAGAGACGGTGGAGATGGGGGAGACAGATGGGGGAGAGATGATGAGGGAGAGGGAGATGAGGGAGAGACCGATGGGGAGAGGATGATGGGGAGATGGTGGAGATGGGGGAGACAGATGGGTAGTTGGAAACATGAATTTCCTCTAAATGGTGTTGATATCACTTCCTGCAATGAATAAACACGTGTTAAGCCCACAAAGTGAGCATGTGGGTCGTTTTAAGTCAATTTTACCCATCTGCCAAATCTTGAGTTTTGGATCCCTAGAAGCAGGAAAATGACTATGATCATGCTCATTTTATGGAGATGGGATGGAGATGGAGATGGGGAGATGGAGGTGAGATGGGGGGATGGAGATGGGATGGAGATGGAGATGGGAGTTGGAGATAGGATGGGGAGATGGAGATGGGATGCAAAGATGGAGATTGGATGGTAAGGGCCAAGATTTAATGTAAATAAAGTAGAGAGATAATGGAGATAAACTGGAGATATAATTGGGGATGAAATGGAGATAAAATGGGGATAAAAGGAAGCTAAAGTGGTGCTAAAATGGGGATTAAGCGGAGATAAAATGGGGATACAACCGAGATAAAATGGAGATAAAAAGGGGTTAAAGTGGAGCTAAAATGGGGATAAAGTGGCATTAAAATGGGGATAAAATGGGGCTATAGTGGGGATAAAGTGGAGATGAAATGGGATAAAATGGAGCTAAAGTGGAGAGAAATGGGGATAAAGTGGAAATAAAATGGGGATAAAATGGAGATACACTGGAGATAAAATGGAGATAAACTGGAGATAAAATGTGGATAAAGTGGGGTTAAAATGGGGATAAAATGGAACTAAAGTGCAGATAAATGGGGATACAACTTAGATAAAATGGAGATAAAAAGTGGTTAAAGTGGAGCTAAAATGGGGATTAAGGGGTTAAAATGGGGCTATAGTGGGGATAAAGTGTAGATGAAATGGGAATAAACTGGAGATAAAATGTGGATAAAGTGGGGTTAAAATGGAGATACAATGGATCTAAAGTAGAGCTATAATGGGAATAAAGTGGAGATAAAATGGAGATAAAACGGGGCTAAAGTGGAGCTAAAAAGAGGATAAAGTGGGGTTAAAACTGGGATAAAATGGGGCTTTAGTGGAGATAAAGTGGGGATAAAATGGAGCTAAAGTGGAGATAAATTGGGATAATACAGGGATAACTTGAAGATTAAGCAGAGATAAAATGTGGATAAAACAGAGATATAATGGAGGTATAATGGAGATATTATGGGGAGATAATACATTGAGATGGGGAGAGAGATGGGGAGACGGATGGGGAGACCGATGGGGAGACGGATGGGGAGAAGGATGACCAGATTGGGGAGACAGATCGGAGAAGGACATTGGATGAGGGAGATGAGATAGAGACAGTTGGAGAGAGGATAGAGAGGGAGATGGGGACAGGGTGGAGATGGTGGAGACAGATGAGGAGGGACATTAGATGAGGGAGATGGGGATGAGGGAGAGCAAGATGAGGGAGAGACTGATGGGAAGACGGTGGAGATGGGGGAGACAGATGGGGGAGAGATGATGAGGGAGAGGGAGATGAGGGAGAGACCGACGGGGAGAGGGTGATGGGGAGAGGGTGGAGATGGGGGAGACAGATGGGTAGTTGGAAACATGAATTACCTCTAAATGGTGTTGATATCACTTAATGCAGTGAATAAACACGTTTTAAGTCCACAAAGTGAGCATGTGGGTCGTTTTAAGTCAATTTTACCCATCTGCCAAATCTTGAGTTTTGGCTCCCTAGAAGCAGGAAAATGACTATGATCATGCTCATTTTATGGAGATGGGATGGAGATGGAGATGGGGAGATGGAGATGAGATGGGAGATGGAGATGGGATGGAGATGGAGATGGGGAGTTGGAGATAGGATGGGGAGATGGAGATGGGATGCAGAGATGGAGATTGGATGGTAACGGCCAAGATTTAATGTAAAGAAAGTAGAGAGATAATGGAGATAAACTGGAGATAAAATGTGTGATAAAATGGAGATAAAATGGAAGAAAAAATGGGGATAAAATGGAGCTAAAGTGGTGCTAAAATGGTGATTAAGCGGAGATAAAATGGGGATACAACTGAGATAAAATGAAGATAAAAAGGGGTTAAAGTGGAGCTAAAATGGGGATAAAGTGGGGTTAAAATGGGGATAAAATGGGGCTATAGTGGGGATAAAGTGGAGATGAAATGGGATAAAATGGAGCTAAAGTGGAGATAAATGGGGATAAAGTGGAAATATTATGGGGATAAAATGGAGATACACTGGAGATAAAATGGAGATAAACTGGAGATAAAATGTGGATAAAGTGGGGTTAAAATGGGGATAAAATGGATCTAAAGTGGAGATAAATGGGGATACAACTGAGATAAAATGGAGATAAAAAGGGGTTAAAGTGGAGCTAAAATGGGGATAAAGTGGGTTTAAAATGGGGATAAAATGGGGCTATAGTGGGGATAAAGTGGAGATGAAATGGGGATAAAATGGAGCTAAAGTGGGGAGAAATGGGGATAAAGTGGAAATAAAATGGGGATAAAATGGAGATAAACTGGAGATAAAATTATGATAAACTGGAGATAAAATGTGGATAAAGTGGGGTTAAAATGGGGATAAAATGGATCTAAAGTAGAGCTATATTGGGGATAAAGTGGAGATAAAATGGAGATAAAATGGGGCTAAAGTGAAGCTAAAATTGGGATAAAGTGGGGATAAAATGGGGCTATAGTGGAGATAAAATGGGGATAAAATGGAGCTAAAGTGGAGATAAAGGGGGATAATACAGGGATAACATGAAGTTAAGCAGAGATAAAATGTGGATAAAACAGAGGTAACATGGAAATATTATGGGGAGATAATATAGGGAGATGGGGAGAGAGATGGGGAGACGGATGGGGAGACGGATGGGGAGACAGATGGGGAGACGGATGACCAGATTGGGGAGACAGATCGGAGAAGGACATGGGATGAGGTGGATGAGGTAGAGACAGTTGGAGAGAGGATAGAGACGGAGATGGGGACAGAGTGGAGATGGTGGAGACAGATGAGGAGGGACATGGGATGAGGGAGAGCAAGATGAGGGAGAGACGGTGGAGATGGGGGAGACAGATGGGGGAGAGATGATGAGGGAGAGGGAGATGAGGGAGAGACCGATGGGGAGAGGATGATGGGGAGAGGGTGGAGATGGGGGAGACAGATGGGTAGTTGGAAACATGAATTTCCTCTAAATGGTGTTGATATCACTTCCTGCAATGAATAAACACGTGTTAAGCCCACAAAGTGAGCATGTGGGTCGTTTTAAGTCAATTTTACCCATCTGCCAAATCTTGAGTTTTGGATCCCTAGAAGCAGGAAAATGACTATGATCATGCTCATTTTATGGAGATGGGATGGAGATGGAGATGGGGAGATGGAGGTGAGATGGGGGGATGGAGATGGGATGGAGATGGAGATGGGAGTTGGAGATAGGATGGGGAGATGGAGATGGGATGCAAAGATGGAGATTGGATGGTAAGGGCCAAGATTTAATGTAAATAAAGTAGAGAGATAATGGAGATAAACTGGAGATATAATTGGGGATGAAATGGAGATAAAATGGGGATAAAAGGGAGCTAAAGTGGTGCTAAAATGGGGATTAAGCGGAGATAAAATGGGGATACAACCGAGATAAAATGGAGATAAAAAGGGGTTAAAGTGGAGCTAAAATGGGGATAAAGTGGCATTAAAATGGGGATAAAATGGGGCTATAGTGGGGATAAAGTGGAGATGAAATGGGATAAAATGGAGCTAAAGTGGAGAGAAATGGGGATAAAGTGGAAATAAAATGGGGATAAAATGGAGATACACTGGAGATAAAATGGAGATAAACTGGAGATAAAATGTGGATAAAGTGGGGTTAAAATGGGGATAAAATGGAACTAAAGTGCAGATAAATGGGGATACAACTTAGATAAAATGGAGATAAAAAGTGGTTGAAGTGGAGCTAAAATGGGGATTAAGGGGTTAAAATGGGGCTATAGTGGGGATAAAGTGTAGATGAAATGGGAATAAACTGGAGATAAAATGTGGATAAAGTGGGGTTAAAATGGAGATACAATGGATCTAAAGTAGAGCTATAATGGGAATAAAGTGGAGATAAAATGGAGATAAAACGGGGCTAAAGTGGAGCTAAAAAGAGGATAAAGTGGGGTTAAAACTGGGATAAAATGGGGCTTTAGTGGAGATAAAGTGGGGATAAAATGGAGCTAAAGTGGAGATAAATTGGGATAATACAGGGATAACTTGAAGATTAAGCAGAGATAAAATGTGGATAAAACAGAGATATAATGGAGGTATAATGGAGATATTATGGGGAGATAATACATTGAGATGGGGAGAGAGATGGGGAGACGGATGGGGAGACGGATGGGGAGACGGATGGGGAGAAGGATGACCAGATTGGGGAGACAGATCGGAGAAGGACATTGGATGAGGGAGATGAGATAGAGACAGTTGGAGAGAGGATAGAGAGGGAGATGGGGACAGGGTGGAGATGGTGGAGACAGATGAGGAGGGACATTAGATGAGGGAGATGGGGATGAGGGAGAGCAAGATGAGGGAGAGACTGATGGGAAGACGGTGGAGATGGGGGAGACAGATGGGGGAGAGATGATGAGGGAGAGGGAGATGAGGGAGAGACCGATGGGGAGAGGGTGATGGGGAGAGGGTGGAGATGGGGGAGACAGATGGGTAGTTGGAAACATGAATTACCTCTAAATGGTGTTGATATCACTTTCTGCAGTGAATAAACACGTTTTAAGTCCACAAAGTGAGCATGTGGGTCGTTTTAAGTCAATTTTACCCATCTGCCAAATCTTGAGTTTTGGCTCCCTAGAAGCAGGAAAATGACTATGATCATGCTCATTTTATGGAGATGGGATGGAGATGGAGATGGGGAGATGGAGATGAGATGGGAGATGGAGATGGGATGGAGATGGAGATGGGGAGTTGGAGATAGGATGGGGAGATGGAGGTGGGATGCAGAGATGGAGATTGGATGGTAAGGGCCAAGATTTAATGTAAATAAAGTAGAGAGATAATGGAGATAAACTGGAGATAAAATGTGTGATAAAATGGAGATAAAATGGAAGAAAAAATGGGGATAAAATGGAGCTAAAGTGGTGCTAAAATGGTGATTAAGCGGAGATAAAATGGGGATACAACTGAGATAAAATGAAGATAAAAAGGGGTTAAAGTGGAGCTAAAATGGGGATAAAGTGGGGTTAAAATTGGGATAAAATGGGGCTAAAGTGGAGATAAATGGGGATAAAGTGGAAATATTATGGGGATAAAATGGAGATACACTGGAGATAAAATGGAGATAAACTGGAGATAAAATGTGGATAAAGTGGGGTTAAAATGGGGATAAAATGGATCTAAAGTGGAGATAAATGGGGATACAACTGAGATAAAATGGAGAGAAAAGGGGTTAAAGTGGAGCAAAAATGGGGATAAAGTGGGTTTAAAATGGGGATAAAATGGGGCTATAGTGGGGATAAAGTGGAGATGAAATGGGGATAAAATGGAGCTAAAGTGGGGAGAAATGGGGATAAAGTGGAAATAAAATGGGGATAAAATGGAGATAAACTGGAGATAAAATTATGATAAACTGGAGATAAAATGTGGATAAAGTGGGGTTAAAATGGGGATAAAATGGATCTAAAGTAGAGCTATAATGGGGATAAAGTGGAGATAAAATGGAGATAAAATGGGGCTAAAGTGGAGCTAAAATTGGGATAAAGTGGGATAAAATGGGGCTATAGTGGAGATAAAATGGGGATAAAATGGAGCTAAAGTGGAGATAAAGGGGGATAATACAGGGATAACATGAAGTTAAGCAGAGATAAAATGTGGATAAAACAGAGGTAACATGGAAATATTATGGGGAGATAATATAGGGAGATGGGGAGAGAGATGGGGAGACGGATGGGGAGACGGATGGGGAGACAGATGGGGAGACGGATGACCAGATTGGGGAGACAGATCCGAGAAGGACATGGGATGAGGTGGATGAGGTAGAGACAGATGGAGAGAGGATAGAGACGGAGATGGGGACAGAGTGGAGATGGTGGAGACAGATGAGGAGGGACATGGGATGAGGGAGAGCAAGATGAGGGAGAGACGGTGGAGATGGGGGAGACAGATGGGGGAGAGATGATGAGGGAGAGGGAGATGAGGGAGAGACCGATGGGGAGAGGATGATGGGGAGAGGGTGGAGATGGGGGAGACAGATGGGTAGTTGGAAACATGAATTTCCTCTAAATGGTGTTGATATCACTTCCTGCAATGAATAAACACGTGTTAAGCCCACAAAGTGAGCATGTGGGTCGTTTTAAGTCAATTTTACCCATCTGCCAAATCTTGAGTTTTGGATCCCTAGAAGCAGGAAAATGACTATGATCATGCTCATTTTATGGAGATGGGATGGAGATGGAGATGGGGAGATGGAGGTGAGATGGGGGGATGGAGATGGGATGGAGATGGAGATGGGAGTTGGAGATAGGATGGGGAGATGGAGATGGGATGCAAAGATGGAGATTGGATGGTAAGGGCCACGATTTAATGTAAATAAAGTAGAGAGATAATGGAGATAAACTGGAGATATAATTGGGGATGAAATGGAGATAAAATGGGGATAAAAGGGAGCTAAAGTGGTGCTAAAATGGGGATTAAGCGGAGATAAAATGGGGATACAACCGAGATAAAATGGAGATAAAAAGGGGTTAAAGTGGAGCTAAAATGGGGATAAAGTGGCATTAAAATGGGGATAAAATGGGGCTATAGTGGGGATAAAGTGGAGATGAAATGGGATAAAATGGAGCTAAAGTGGAGAGAAATGGGGATAAAGTGGAAATAAAATGGGGATAAAATGGAGATACACTGGAGATAAAATGGAGATAAACTGGAGATAAAATGTGGATAAAGTGGGGTTAAAATGGGGATAAAATGGAATTAAAGTGCAGATAAATGGGGATACAACTTAGATAAAATGGAGATAAAAAGGGGTTAAAGTGGAGCTAAAATGGGGATTATGGGGTTAAAATGGGGCTATAGTGGGGATAAAGTGTAGATGAAATGGGAATAAACTGGAGATAAAATGTGGATAAAGTGGGGTTAAAATGGAGATACAATGGATCTAAAGTAGAGCTATAATGGGAATAAAGTGGAGATAAAATGGAGATAAAACGGGGCTAAAGTGGGGCTAAAAAGAGGATAAAGTGGGGTTAAAACTGGGATAAAATGGGGCTTTAGTGGAGATAAAGTGGGGATAAAATGGAGCTAAAGTGGAGATAAATTGGGATAATACAGGGATAACTTGAAGATTAAGCAGAGATAAAATGTGGATAAAACAGAGATATAATGGAGGTATAATGGAGATATTATGGGGAGATAATACATTGAGATGGGGAGAGAGATGGGGAGACGGATGGGGAGACGGATGGGGAGACGGATGGGGAGAAGGATGACCAGATTGGGGAGACAGATCGGAGAAGGACATTGGATGAGGGAGATGAGATAGAGACAGTTGGAGAGAGGATAGAGAGGGAGATGGGGACAGGGTGGAGATGGTGGAGACAGATGAGGAGGGACATTAGATGAGGGAGATGGGGATGAGGGAGAGCAAGATGAGGGAGAGACTGATGGGAAGACGGTGGAGATGGGGGAGACAGATGGGGGAGAGATGATGAGGGAGAGGGAGATGAGGGAGAGACCGATGGGGAGAGGGTGATGGGGAGAGGGTGGAGATGGGGGAGACAGATGGGTAGTTGGAAACATGAATTACCTCTAAATGGTGTTGATATCACTTTCTGCAGTGAATAAACACGTTTTAAGTCCACAAAGTGAGCATGTGGGTCGTTTTAAGTCAATTTTACCCATCTGCCAAATCTTGAGTTTTGGCTCCCTAGAAGCAGGAAAATGACTATGATCATGCTCATTTTATGGAGATGGGATGGAGATGGAGATGGGGAGATGGAGATGAGATGGGAGATGGAGATGGGATGGAGATGGAGATGGGGAGTTGGAGATAGGATGGGGAGATGGAGGTGGGATGCAGAGATGGAGATTGGATGGTAAGGGCCAAGATTTAATGTAAATAAAGTAGAGAGATAATGGAGATAAACTGGAGATAAAATGTGTGATAAAATGGAAGAAAAAATGGGGATAAAATGGAGCTAAAGTGGTGCTAAAATGGTGATTAAGCGGAGATAAAATGGGGATACAACTGAGATAAAATGAAGATAAAAAGGGGTTAAAGTGTAGCTAAAATGGGGATAAAGTGGGGTTAAAATGGGGATAAAATGGGGCTATAGTGGGGATAAAGTGGAGATGAAATGGGATAAAATGGAGCTAAAGTGGAGATAAATGGGGATAAAGTGGAAATATTATGGGGATAAAATGGAGATACACTGGAGATAAATGGAGATAAACTGGAGATAAAATGTGGATAAAGTGGGGTTAAAATGGGGATAAAATGGATCTAAAGTGGAGATAAATGGGGATACAGCTGAGATAAAATGGAGATAAAAAGGGGTTAAAGTGGAGCTAAAATGGGGATAAAGTGGGGTTAAAATGGGGATAAAATGGGGCTATAGTGGGGATAAAGTGGAGATGAAATGGGATAAAATGGAGCTAAAGTGGAGAGAAATGGGGATAAAGTGGAAATAAAATGGGGATAAAATGGAGATGAAATGGAGATAAAATGGAGATAAATTGGAGATAACATTTGGATAAAGTGGGGTTAAAATGGGGATAAAATGGATCTAAAGTAGAGCTATAATGGGGATAAAGTGGCGATAAAATGGAGATAAAATGGGGCTAAAGTGGAGCTAAAATGATGATTAAGTGGGGTTAAAATGGGGATAAAATGGGGCTATAGAAGAGATAAAATGGGGTTAAAATGGAGCTAAAGTGGAGATAAATGGGGATAATACAGGGATAACTTGAAGATTAAGCAGAGATAAAATGTGGATAAAACAGAGATATAATGGAGGTATAATGGAAATATTATGGGGAGATAATACATTGAGATGGGGAGAGAGATGGGGGAGACGGATGGAGAGACAGATGGGGAGACGGATGACCAGATTGGAGAGACAGATCGGAGAAGGACATGGGATGAGGGAGATGAGGTAGAGACAGTTGGAGAGAGGATAGAGAGGGAGATGGGGACAGGGTGGAGATGGTGGAGACGGATGAGGAGGGCCATGGGATGAGGGAGATGGGGATGAGGGAGAGCAAGATGAGGGAGAGACTGATGGGGAGACGGTGGAGATGGGGGAGACAGATGGGGGAGAGGTGATGAGGGAGAGGGAGATGAGGGAGAGACCGATGGGGAAAAGGGTGATGGGGAGAGGGTGGAGATGGGGGAGACAGATGGGTAGTTGGAAACATGAATTACCTCTAAATTGTGTTGATATCACTTCCTGCAGTGAATATGGGGATAAAATGGAGATAAACTGGAGATAAAATGGAGATAAATTGGAGATAAAATGTGGATAAAGTGGGGTTAAAATGGGGATAAAATGGATCTAAAGTAGAGCTATAATGTGGATAAAGTGGAGATAAAATGGAGATAAAATGGAGATCAAACAGGGCTAAAGTGGAGCTAAAAAGAGGATAAAGTGGGGTTAAAATGGGGATAAAATGGGGCTATAGTGGAGATAAAATGGGGATAAAATGGAGCTAAAGTGGAGATAAATGGGGCTAGTACAGGGATAACTTGAAGATTAAGCAGAGATAAAATGTGGATAAAACAGAGATATAATGGAGGTATAATGGAAATATTATGGGGAGATAATACATTGAGATGGGGAGAGAGATGGGGGAGACGGATGGAGAGACAGATGGGGAGACGGATGACCAGATTGGAGAGACAGATCGGAGAAGGACATGGGATGAGGGAGATGAGGTAGAGACAGTTGGAGAGAGGATAGAGAGGGAGATGGGGACAGGGTGGAGATGGTGGAGACGGATGAGGAGGGCCATGGGATGAGGGAGATGGGGATGAGGGAGAGCAAGATGAGGGAGAGACTGATGGGGAGACGGTGGAGATGGGGGAGACAGATGGGGGAGAGGTGATGAGGGAGAGGGAGATGAGGGAGAGACCGATGGGGAAAAGGGTGATGGGGAGAGGGTGGAGATGGGGGAGACAGATGGGTAGTTGGAAACATGAATTACCTCTAAATTGTGTTGATATCACTTCCTGCAGTGAATATGGGGATAAAATGGAGATAAACTGGAGATAAAATGGAGATAAATTGGAGATAAAATGTGGATAAAGTGGGGTTAAAATGGGGATAAAATGGATCTAAAGTAGAGCTATAATGGGGATAAAGTGGAGATAAAATGGAGATAAAATGGAGATCAAACAGGGCTAAAGTGGAGCTAAAAAGAGGATAAAGTGGGGTTAAAACGGGGATAAAATGGGGCTATAGTGGAGATAAAATGGGGATAAAATGGAGCTAAAGTGGAGATAAATGGGGCTAATACAGGGATAACTTGAAGATTAAGCAGAGATAAAATGTGGATAAAACAGAGATATAATGGAGGTATAATGGAGATATTATGGGGAGATAATACATTGAGATGGGGAGAGAGATGGGGGAGACGGATGGGGAGACAGATGGGGAGACGGATGACCAGATTGGGGAGACAGATCAGAGAAGGACATGGGATGAGGGAGATGAGGTAGAGACAGTTGTAGAGAGGATAGAGAGGGAGATGGGGACAGGGTGGATATGGTGGAGACAGATGAGGAGGGACATGGGATGAGGGAGATGGGGATGAGGGAGAGCAAGATGAGGGAGAGACTGATGGGGAGACAGTGGAGATGGGGGAGACAGATGGGGGAGAGATGATGAGGGAGAGGGAGATGAGGGAGAGACCGATGGGGAGAGGGTGATGGGGAGAGGGTGGAGATGGGGGAGACAGATGGGTAGTTGGAAACATGAATTACCTCTAAATGGTGTTGATATCACTTCCTGCAGTGAATAAACATGTTTTAAGCCCCCAAAGTGAGCATGTGGGTCGTTTTAAGTCAATTTTACCCATCTGCCAAATCTTGAGTTTTGGCTCCCTAGAAGCAGGAAAATGACTATGATCATGCTCATTTTATGGAGATGGGATGGAGATGGAGATGGAGATGGGGAGATGGAGGTGAGATTGGGAGATAGAGATGGGATGGAGATGGAGATGGGGAGTTGGAGATAGGGTGGGGAGATGGAGATGGGATGCAGAGATGGAGATTGGATGGTAAGGGCCAAAATTTAATGTAAATAAAGTAGAGAGATAATGGAGATAAACTGGAGATAAATTTGGTGATAAAATGGAGATAAAATGGAGGAAAAAATGTGGATAAAATGGAGCTAAAGTAGTGCTAAAATGGGGATTAAGCGGAGATAAAATTGGGATACAACTGAGATAAAATGGAGATAAAAAGGGGCTAAAGTGGAGCTAAAATGGGGATAAAGTGGGGTTAAAATGGGGATAAAATGGGGCTATAGTGGGGATAAAGTGGAGATGAAATGGGATAAAATGGAGCTAAAGTGGAGAGAAATGGGGATAAAGTGGAAATAAAATGGGGCTAAAATGAAGATACACTGGAGATAAAATGGAGATAAACTGGAGATAAAATGTGGATAAAGTGGGGTTAAAATTGGGATAAAATGGATCTAAAGTGGAGATAAATGGGGATACAACTGAGATAAAATGGAGATAAAAAGGGGTTAAAGTGGAAATAAAATGGGAATAAAGTGGGTTTAAAATGGGGATAAAATGGGGCTATAGTGGGGATAAAGTGGAGATGAAATGGGGATAAAATGGAGCTAAAGTGAGAGAAATGGGGATAAAGTGGAAATAAAATGGGGATAAAATGGAGATAAACTGGAGATAAAATGGAGATAAACTGGAGATAAAATGTGGATAAAGTGGAGTTAAAATGGGGATAAAATGGATCTAAAGTAGAGCAATAATGGGGATAAAGTGGAGATAAAATGGAGATAAAGTGGGGCTAAAGTGGAGCTAAAATGGGGATAAAATGGGGCTATAGTGGAGATAAAATGGGGATAAAATGGAGCTAAAGTGGAGATAAATGGGGATTTTACAGGGATAACTTGAAGATTAAGCAGAGATAAAATGTGGATAAAACAGAGGTATAATGGAAATATTATGGGGAGATAATATAGGGAGATGGGGAGAGAGATTTGGAGACGGATGGGGAGACGGATGGGGAGACAGATGGGGAGAGATGATGAGGGAGAGGGAGATGAGAGAGAGACCGATGGGGAGAGGGTGGAGATGGGGGAGACAGATGGGTAGTTGGAAACATGAATTTCCTCTAAATGGTGTTGATATCACTTACTGCAGTGAATAAACACGTTTTAAGCCCGCAAAGTGAGCATGTGGGTCGTTTTAAGTAAATTTTACCCATCTGCCAAATCTTGAGTTTTGGCTCCCTAGAAGCAGGAAAATGACTATGATCATGCTCATTTTATGGAGATTGGATGGAGATGGAGATGGGGAGATGGAGATGAGATGGGAGATGGAGATGGGATGGAGATGGAGATGGGGAGTTGGAGATAGGATGGGGAGATGGAGATGGGATGCAGAGATGTAGATTGGATGGTAAAGGCCAAGATTTAATGTAAATAAAGTAGAGAGATAATGGAGATAAATTGGAGATAAAATTGGTGATAAAACTGAGATAAAATGGATGAAAAAATGGGGATAAAATGGAGCTAATGTGGTGCTAAAATGGGGATTAAGCGGAGATAAAATGGGGATACAACTGAGATAAAATGGAGATAAAAGGGGTTAAAGTGGAGCTAAAATGGGGATAAAGCGGGGTTAAAATGGGGATAAAATGGGGCTATAGTGGGGATAAAGTGGAGATGAAATGGGATAAAATGGAGCTAAAGTGGAGAGAAATGGGGATAAAGTGGAAATAAAATGGGGATAAAATGGAGATACACTGGAGATAAAATGAAGATAAACTGGAGATAAAATGTGGATAAAGTGGGGTTAAAATGGGGATAAAATGGAACTAAAGTGGAGATAAATGGGGATACAACTGAGATAAAATGGAGATAAAAAGGGGTTAAAGTGGAGCTAAAATGGGGATAAAGGGGTTAAAATGGGGCTATAGTGGGGATAAAGTGGAGATAAAATGGGAATAAACTGGAGATAAAATGTGGATAAAGTGGGGTTAAAATGGGGATAAAATGGATCTAAAGTAGAGATAAAGTGGAAATAAAATTGAGATAAAATGGAGATAAAACGGGGCTAAAGTGGAGCTAAAATCAAGATAATGTGGGGTTAAAATGGGGATAAAATGGGGCTATAGTGGAGATAAAATGGGAATAAAATGGAGCTAAAGTGGAGATAAATGGGGATAATACAGGGATAACATGAAGATTAAGCAAAGATAAAATGTGGATAAAACAGAGATATAATGGAGGTATAATGGAAATATTGTGGCGAGATAATATAGGGAGATGGGGAGAGAGATGGGGGAGACGGATGGGGAGAGGGATGGGGAGACAGATGGGGAGATGGATGGCCAGATTGGGGAGACAGATCGGAGAAGGACATGGGATGAGGGAGATGAGGTAGAGACAGTTGGAGAGAGGATAGAGAGGGAGATGGGGACAGGGTGGAGATGGTCGAGACGGATGAGGAGGGACATAGGATGAGGGAGAGCAAGATGAGGGAGAGCAAGATGAGGGAGAGACTGATGGGGAGACGGTGGAGATGGGGGAGACAGATGGGGAGAGATGATGAGGGAGAGGGAGATGAGGGAGAGACCGTTGGGAAGAGGGTGATGGGGAGAGGGTGGAGATGGGGAGACAGATGGGTAGTTGGAAACATGAATTACCTCTAAATGGTGTTGATATCACTTCCTGCAGTGAATAAACATGTGTTAAGCCCACAAATGGAGCATGTGGGTCGTTTAAGTCAATTTTACCCATCTGTCAAATCTAGAGTTTTGGCTCCCTAGAAGCAGGAACATGACTATGATCATGCTCATTTTATGGAGATGCGATGGAGATGGAGATGGGGAGATGGAGATGAGATGGGGAGATGGAGATGGGATGGAGATGGAGATGGGGAGTTGGAGATAGGATGGGGAGATGGAGATGGGATGCAGAGATGGAGACTGGATGGTAAGGGCCAAGATTTAATGTAAATAAAGTAGAGAGATAATGGAGATAAACTGGAGATAAAATTGGTGATAAAATGAAGATAAAACGGAGGACAAAATGGGGCTAAAATTGAGATACACTGGAGATAAAATGGAGATAAACTGGAGATAAAATGTGGATAAAGTGGGGTTAAAATGGGGATAAAATGGATCTAAAGTGGAGATAAATGGGGATACAACTGAGATAAAATGGAGATAAAAAGGGGTTAAAGTGGAGCTAAAATGGGGATAAAGTGGGTTTAAAATGGGGATAAAATGGGGCTATAGTGGGGATAAAGTGGAGATGAAATGGGGATAAAATGGAGCTAAAGTGGGGAGAAATGGGGATAAAGTGGAAATAAAATGGGGATAAAATGGAGATAAACTGGAGATAAAATTGAGATAAACTGGAGATAAAATGTGGATAAAGTGGGGTTAAAATGGGGATAAAATGGATCTAAAGTAGAGGTATAATGGGGATAAAGTGGAGATAAAATGGAGATAAAATGGGGCTAAAGTGGAGCTAAAATTGGGATAAAGTGGGGATAAAATGGGGCTATAGTGGAGATAAAATGGGGATAAAATGGAGCTAAAGTGGAGATAAAGGGGGATAATACAGGGATAACATGAAGTTAAGCAGAGATAAAATGTGGATAAAACAGAGGTATAATGGAAATATTATGGGGAGATAATATAGGGAGATGGGGAGAGAGATGGAGAGACGGATGGGGAGACGGATGGGGAGACAGATGGGGAGACGGATGACCAGATTGGGGAGACAGATCGGAGAAGGACATGGGATGAGGTGGATGAGGTAGAGACAGTTGGAGAGAGGATAGAGACGGAGATGGGGACAGAGTGGAGAGGGTGGAGACAGATGAGGAGGGACATGGGATGAGGGAGAGCAAGATGAGGGAGAGCAAGATGAGGGAGAGACGGTGGAAATGGGGGAGACAGATGGGGAGAGATGATGAGGGAGAGGGAGATGAGGGAGAGACCGATGGGGAGAGGATGATGGGGAGAGGGTGGAGATGGGGGAGACAGATGGGTAGTTGGAAACATGAATTTCCTCTAAATGGTGTTGATATCACTTCCGGCAATGAATAAACACGTGTTAAGCCCACAAAGTGAGCATGTGGGTCGTTTTAAGTCAATTTTACCCATCTGCCAAATCTTGAGTTTTGGATCCCTAGAAGCAGGAAAATGACTATGATCATGCTCATTTTATGGAGATGGGATGGAGATGGAGATGGGGAGATGGAGGTGAGATGGGGGGATGGAGATGGGATGGAGATGGAGATGGGAGTTGGAGATAGGATGGGGAGATGGAGATGGGATGCAAAGATGGAGATTGGATGGTAAGGGCCAAGATTTAATGTAAATAAAGTAGAGAGATAATGGAGATAAACTGGGGATATAATTGGGGATGAAATGGAGATAAAATGGGGATAAAAGGGAGCTAAAGTGGTGCTAAAATGGGGATTAAGCGGAGATAAAATGGGGATACAACCGAGATAAAATGGAGATAAAAAGGGGTTAAAGTGGAGCTAAAATGGGGATAAAGTGGCATTAAAATGGGGATAAAATGGGGCTATAGTGGGGATAAAGTGGAGATGAAATGGGATAAAATGGAGCTAAAGTGGAGAGAAATGGGGATAAAGTGGAAATAAAATGGGGATAAAATGGAGATACACTGGAGATAAAATGGAGATAAACTGGAGATAAAATGTGGATAAAGTGGGGTTAAAATGGGGATAAAATGGAACTAAAGTGGAGATAAATGGGGATACAACTTAGATAAAATGGAGATAAAAAGGGGTTAAAGTGGAGCTAAAATGGGGATTAAGGGGTTAAAATGGGGCTATAGTGGGGATAAAGTGTAGATGAAATGGGAATAAACTGGAGATAAAATGTGGATAAAGTGGGGTTAAAATGGAGATACAATGGATCTAAAGTAGAGCTATAATGGGAATAAAGTGGAGATAACATGGAGATAAAACGGGGCTAAAGTGGAGCTAAAAAGAGGATAAAGTGGGGTTAAAACTGGGATAAAATGGGGCTTTAGTGGAGATAAAGTGGGGATAAAATGGAGCTAAAGTGGAGATAAATTGGGATAATACAGGGATAACTTGAAGATTAAGCAGAGATAAAATGTGGATAAAACAGAGATATAATGGAGGTATAATGGAGATATTATGGGGAGATAATACATTGAGATGGGGAGAGAGATGGGGAGACGGATGGGGAGACGGATGGGGAGACGGATGGGGAGAAGGATGACCAGATTGGGGAGACAGATCGGAGAAGGACATTGGATGAGGGAGATGAGATAGAGACAGTTGGAGAGAGGATAGAGAGGGAGATGGGGACAGGGTGGAGATGGTGGAGACAGATGAGGAGGGACATTAGATGAGGGAGATGGGGATGAGGGAGAGCAAGATGAGGGAGAGACTGATGGGAAGACGGTGGAGATGGGGGAGACAGATGGGGGAGAGATGATGAGGGAGAGGGAGATGAGGGAGAGACCGATGGGGAGAGGGTGATGGGGAGAGGGTGGAGATGGGGGAGACAGATGGGTAGTTGGAAACATGAATTACCTCTAAATGGTGTTGATATCACTTCCTGCAGTGAATAAACACGTTTTAAGCCCACAAATGGAGCATGTGGGTCATTTTAAGTCAATTTTACCCATCTGCCAAATCTTGAGTTTTGGATCCCTAGAAGCAGGAAAATGACTATGATCATGCTCATTTTATGGAGATGGGATGGAGATGGAGATGGGGAGATGGAGGTGAGATGGGGAGATAGAGATGGGATGGAGATGGAGATGGGGAGTTGGAGATAGGGTGGGGAGATGGAGATGGGATGCAGAGATGGAGATTGGATGGTAAGGGCCAAAATTTAATGTAAATAAAGTAGAGAGATAATGGAGATAAACTGGAGATAAAATTGGTGATAAATGGAGATAAAATGGAGGAAAAAATGGGGATAAAATGGAGCTAAAGTAGTGCTAAAATGGGAATTAGCGGAGATAAAATGGGGATACAACTGAGATAAAATGAAGATAAAAAGGGGCTAAAGTGGAGCTAAAATGGGGATAAAGTGGGGTTAAAATGGGGATAAAATGGGGCTATAGTGCGGATAAAGTGGAGATGAAATGGGATAAAATGGAGCTAAAGTGGAGAGAAATGGGGATAAAGTGGAAATAAAATGGGGCTAAAATGAAGATACACTGGAGATAAAATGGAGATAAACTGGAGATAAAATGTGGACAAAGTGGGGTTAAAATTGGGATAAAATGGATCTAAAGTGGAGATAAATGGGGATACAACTGAGATAAAATGGAGATAAAAGGGGTTAAAGTGGAAATAAAATGGGGATAAAGTGGGTTTAAAATGGGGATAAAATGGGGCTATAGTGGGGACAAAGTGGAGATGAAATGGGGATAAAATGGAGCTAAAGTGAGAGAAATGGGGATAAAGTGGAAATAAAATGGGGATAAAATGGAGATAAACTGGAGATTAAATGGAGATAAACTGGAGATAAAATGTGGATAAAGTGGAGTTAAAATGGGGATAAAATGGATCTAAAGTAGAGCTATAATCGGGATAAAGTGGAGATAAAATGGAAATAAAGTGGGGCTAAAGTGGAGCTAAAATGGGGGATAAAATGGGGCTATAGTGGAGATAAAATGGGGATAAAATGGAGCTAAAGTGGAGATAAATGGGGATAATACAGGGATAACATGAAGATTAAGCAGAGATAAAATGTGGATAAAACAGAGGTATAATGGAAATATTATGGGGAGATAATATAGGGAGATGGGGAGAGAGATGGGGAGACGGATGGGGAGACGGATGGGGAGACAGATGGGGAGACGGATGACCAGATTGGGGAGACAGATCGGAGAAGGACATGGGATGAGGGAGATGAGGTAGAGACAGTTGGAGAGAGGATAGAGAGGGAGATGGGGACAGGGTGGAGATGGTGGAGACAGATGAGGAGGGACATGGGATGAGGGAGAGCAAGATGAGGGAGAGCAAGATGAGGGAGAGACTGATGGGGAGATGGTGGAGATGGGGGAGACAGATGGGGAGAGATGATGAGGGAGAGGGAGATGAGAGAGAGACCGATGGGGAGAGGGTGGAGATGGGGGTGACAGATGGGTAGTTGGAAACATGAATTTCCTCTAAATGGTGTTGATATCACTTACTGCAGTGAATAAACACATTTTAAGCCCACAAAGTGAGCATGTGGGTCGTTTTAAGTAAATTTTACCCATCTGCCAAATCTTGAGTTTTGGCTCCCTAGAAGCAGGAAAATGACTATGATCATGCTCATTTTATGGAGATTGGATGGAGATGGAGATAGGGAGATGGAGATGAGATGGGAGATGGAGATGGGATGGAGATGGAGATGGGGAGTTGGAGATAGGATGGGGAGATGGAGATGGGATGCAGAGATGTAGATTGGATGGTAAGGGCCAAGATTTAATGTAAATAAAGAAGAGAGATAATGGAGATAAATTGGAGATAAAATTTATGATAAAACTGAGATAAAATGGATGAAAAAATGGGGATAAAATGGAGCTAATGTGGTGCTAAAATGGGGATTAAGCGGAGATAAAATGGGGATACAACTGAGATAAAATGGAGATAAAAGGGGTTAAAGTGGAGCTAAAATGGGGATAAAGCGGGGTTAAAATGGGGATAAAATGGGGCTATAGTGGGGATAAAGTGGAGATGAAATGGGATAAAATGGAGCTAAAGTGGAGAGAAATGGGGATAAAGTGGAAATAAAATGGGGATAAAATAGAGATACACTGGAGATAAAATGGAGATAAACTGGAGATAAAATGTGGATAAAGTGGGGTTAAAATGGGGATAAAATGGATCTAAAGTGGAGATAAATGGGGATACAACTGAGATAAAATGGAGATAAAAAGGGGTTAAAGTGGAGCTAAAATGGGGATAAAGTGGGTTTAAAATGGGGATAAAATTGGGCTATAGTGGGGATAAAGTGGAGATGAAATGGGGATAAAATGGAGCTAAAGTGGGGAGAAATGGGGATAAAGTGGAAATAAAATGGGGATAAAATGGAGATAAACTGGAGATAAAATTGAGATAAACTGGAGATAAAATGTGGATAAAGTGGGGTTAAAATGGGGATAAAATGGATCTAAAGTAGAGCTATAATGGGGATAAAGTGGAGATAAAATGGAGATAAAATGGGGCTAAAGTGGAGCTAAAATTGGGATAAAGTGGGGATAAAATGGGGCTATAGTGGAGATAAAATGGGGATAAAATGGAGCTAAAGTGGAGATAAAGGGGGATAATACAGGGATAACATGAAGTTAAGCAGAGATAAAATGTGGATAAAACAGAGGTATAATGGAAATATTATGGGGAGATAATATAGGGAGATGGGGAGAGAGATGGAGAGACGGATGGGGAGACGGATGGGGAGACAGATGGGGAGACGGATGACCAGATTGGGGAGACAGATCGGAGAAGGACATGGGATGAGGTGGATGAGGTAGAGACAGTTGGAGAGAGGATAGAGACGGAGATGGGGACAGAGTGGAGAGGGTGGAGACAGATGAGGAGGGACATGGGATGAGGGAGAGCAAGATGAGGGAGAGCAAGATGAGGGAGAGACGGTGGAAATGGGGGAGACAGATGGGGGAGAGATGATGAGGGAGAGGGAGATGAGGGAGAGACCGATGGGGAGAGGATGATGGGGAGAGGGTGGAGATGGGGGAGACAGATGGGTAGTTGGAAACATGAATTTCCTCTAAATGGTGTTGATATCACTTCCGGCAATGAATAAACACGTGTTAAGCCCACAAAGTGAGCATGTGGGTCGTTTTAAGTCAATTTTACCCATCTGCCAAATCTTGAGTTTTGGATCCCTAGAAGCAGGAAAATGACTATGATCATGCTCATTTTATGGAGATGGGATGGAGATGGAGATGGGGAGATGGAGGTGAGATGGGGGGATGGAGATGGGATGGAGATGGAGATGGGAGTTGGAGATAGGATGGGGAGATGGAGATGGGATGCAAAGATGGAGATTGGATGGTAAGGGCCAAGATTTAATGTAAATAAAGTAGAGAGATAATGGAGATAAACTGGGGATATAATTGGGGATGAAATGGAGATAAAATGGGGATAAAAGGGAGCTAAAGTGGTGCTAAAATGGGGATTAAGCGGAGATAAAATGGGGATACAACCGAGATAAAATGGAGATAAAAAGGGGTTAAAGTGGAGCTAAAATGGGGATAAAGTGGCATTAAAATGGGGATAAAATGGGGCTATAGTGGGGATAAAGTGGAGATGAAATGGGATAAAATGGAGCTAAAGTGGAGAGAAATGGGGATAAAGTGGAAATAAAATGGGGATAAAATGGAGATACACTGGAGATAAAATGGAGATAAACTGGAGATAAAATGTGGATAAAGTGGGGTTAAAATGGGGATAAAATGGAACTAAAGTGGAGATAAATGGGGATACAACTTAGATAAAATGGAGATAAAAAGGGGTTAAAGTGGAGCTAAAATGGGGATTAAGGGGTTAAAATGGGGCTATAGTGGGGATAAAGTGTAGATGAAATGGGAATAAACTGGAGATAAAATGTGGATAAAGTGGGGTTAAAATGGAGATACAATGGATCTAAAGTAGAGCTATAATGGGAATAAAGTGGAGATAACATGGAGATAAAACGGGGCTAAAGTGGAGCTAAAAAGAGGATAAAGTGGGGTTAAAACTGGGATAAAATGGGGCTTTAGTGGAGATAAAGTGGGGATAAAATGGAGCTAAAGTGGAGATAAATTGGGATAATACAGGGATAACTTGAAGATTAAGCAGAGATAAAATGTGGATAAAACAGAGATATAATGGAGGTATAATGGAGATATTATGGGGAGATAATACATTGAGATGGGGAGAGAGATGGGGAGACGGATGGGGAGACGGATGGGGAGACGGATGGGGAGAAGGATGACCAGATTGGGGAGACAGATCGGAGAAGGACATTGGATGAGGGAGATGAGATAGAGACAGTTGGAGAGAGGATAGAGAGGGAGATGGGGACAGGGTGGAGATGGTGGAGACAGATGAGGAGGGACATTAGATGAGGGAGATGGGGATGAGGGAGAGCAAGATGAGGGAGAGACTGATGGGAAGACGGTGGAGATGGGGGAGACAGATGGGGGAGAGATGATGAGGGAGAGGGAGATGAGGGAGAGACCGATGGGGAGAGGGTGATGGGGAGAGGGTGGAGATGGGGGAGACAGATGGGTAGTTGGAAACATGAATTACCTCTAAATGGTGTTGATATCACTTCCTGCAGTGAATAAACACGTTTTAAGCCCACAAATGGAGCATGTGGGTCATTTTAAGTCAATTTTACCCATCTGCCAAATCTTGAGTTTTGGATCCCTAGAAGCAGGAAAATGACTATGATCATGCTCATTTTATGGAGATGGGATGGAGATGGAGATGGGGAGATGGAGGTGAGATGGGGAGATAGAGATGGGATGGAGATGGAGATGGGGAGTTGGAGATAGGGTGGGGAGATGGAGATGGGATGCAGAGATGGAGATTGGATGGTAAGGGCCAAAATTTAATGTAAATAAAGTAGAGAGATAATGGAGATAAACTGGAGATAAAATTGGTGATAAATGGAGATAAAATGGAGGAAAAAATGGGGATAAAATGGAGCTAAAGTAGTGCTAAAATGGGAATTAGCAGAGATAAAATGGGGATACAACTGAGATAAAATGGAGATAAAAAGGGGCTAAAGTGGAGCTAAAATGGGGATAAAGTGGGGTTAAAATGGGGATAAAATGGGGCTATAGTGCGGATAAAGTGGAGATGAAATGGGATAAAATGGAGCTAAAGTGGAGAGAAATGGGGATAAAGTGGAAATAAAATGGGGCTAAAATGAAGATACACTGGAGATAAAATGGAGATAAACTGGAGATAAAATGTGGACAAAGTGGGGTTAAAATTGGGATAAAATGGATCTAAAGTGGAGATAAATGGGGATACAACTGAGATAAAATGGAGATAAAAGGGGTTAAAGTGGAAATAAAATGGGGATAAAGTGGGTTTAAAATGGGGATAAAATGGGGCTATAGTGGGGACAAAGTGGAGATGAAATGGGGATAAAATGGAGCTAAAGTGAGAGAAATGGGGATAAAGTGGAAATAAAATGGGGATAAAATGGAGATAAACTGGAGATTAAATGGAGATAAACTGGAGATAAAATGTGGATAAAGTGGAGTTAAAATGGGGATAAAATGGATCTAAAGTAGAGCTATAATCGGGATAAAGTGGAGATAAAATGGAAATAAAGTGGGGCTAAAGTGGAGCTAAAATGGGGGATAAAATGGGGCTATAGTGGAGATAAAATGGGGATAAAATGGAGCTAAAGTGGAGATAAATGGGGATAATACAGGGATAACATGAAGATTAAGCAGAGATAAAATGTGGATAAAACAGAGGTATAATGGAAATATTATGGGGAGATAATATAGGGAGATGGGGAGAGAGATGGGGAGACGGATAGGGAGACGGATGGGGAGACAGATGGGGAGACGGATGACCAGATTGGGGAGAAAGATCGGAGAAGGACATGGGATGAGGGAGATGAGGTAGAGACAGTTGGAGAGAGGATAGAGAGGGAGATGGGGACAGGGTGGAGATGGTGGAGACAGATGAGGAGGGACATGGGATGAGGGAGAGCAAGATGAGGGAGAGCAAGATGAGGGAGAGACTGATGGGGAGATGGTGGAGATGGGGGAGACAGATGGGGAGAGATGATGAGGGAGAGGGAGATGAGAGAGAGACCGATGGGGAGAGGGTGGAGATGGGGGTGACAGATGGGTAGTTGGAAACATGAATTTCCTCTAAATGGTGTTGATATCACTTACTGCAGTGAATAAACACATTTTAAGCCCACAAAGTGAGCATGTGGGTCGTTTTAAGTAAATTTTACCCATCTGCCAAATCTTGAGTTTTGGCTCCCTAGAAGCAGGAAAATGACTATGATCATGCTCATTTTATGGAGATTGGATGGAGATGGAGATAGGGAGATGGAGATGAGATGGGAGATGGAGATGGGATGGAGATGGAGATGGGGAGTTGGAGATAGGATGGGGAGATGGAGATGGGATGCAGAGATGTAGATTGGATGGTAAGGGCCAAGATTTAATGTAAATAAAGAAGAGAGATAATGGAGATAAATTGGAGATAAAATTGGTGATAAAACTGAGATAAAATGGATGAAAAAATGGGGATAAAATGGAGCTAATGTGGTGCTAAAATGGGGATTAAGCGGAGATAAAATGGGGATACAACTGAGATAAAATGGAGATAAAAGGGGTTAAAGTGGAGCTAAAATGGGGATAAAGCGGGGTTAAAATGGGGATAAAATGGGGCTATAGTGGGGATAAAGTGGAGATGAAATGGGATAAAATGGAGCTAAAGTGGAGAGAAATGGGGATAAAGTGGAAATAAAATGGGGATAAAATAGAGATACACTGGAGATAAAATGGAGATAAACTGGAGATAAAATGTGGATAAAGTGGGGTTAAAATGGGGATAAAATGGAACTAAAGTGGAGATAAATGGGGATACAACTGAGATAAAATGGAGATAAAAAGGGGTTAAAGTGGAGCTAAAATGGGGATAAAGGGGTTAAAATGGGGCTATAGTGGGGATAAAGTGGAGATAAAATGGGAATAAACTGGAGATAAAATGTGGATAAAGTGGGGTTAAAATGGGGATAAAATGGATCTAAAGTAGAGATAAAGTGGAAATAAAATTGAGATAAAATGGAGATAAAACGGGGCTAAAGTGGAGCTAAAATCAAGATAATGTGGGGTTAAAATGGGGATAAAATGGGGCTATAGTGGAGATAAAATGGGAATAAAATGGAGCTAAAGTGGAGATAAATGGGGATAATACAGGGATAACATGAAGATTAAGCAAAGATAAAATGTGGATAAAACAGAGATATAATGGAGGTATAATGGAAATATTATGGCGAGATAATATATGGAGATGGGGAGAGAGATGGGGGAGACGGATGGGGAGAGGGATGGGGAGACAGATGGGGAGATGGATGGCCAGATTGGGGAGACAGATCGGAGAAGGACATGGGATGAGGGAGATGAGGTAGAGACAGTTGGAGAGAGGATAGAGAGGGAGATGGGGACAGGGTGGAGATGGTCGAGACGGATGAGGAGGGACATAGGATGAGGGAGAGCAAGATGAGGGAGAGCAAGATGAGGGAGAGACTGATGGGGAGACGGTGGAGATGGGGGAGACAGATGGGGAGAGATGATGAGGGAGAGGGAGATGAGGGAGAGACCGTTGGGAAGAGGGTGATGGGGAGAGGGTGGAGATGGGGAGACAGATGGGTAGTTGGAAACATGAATTACCTCTAAATGGTGTTGATATCACTTCCTGCAGTGAATAAACATGTGTTAAGCCCACAAATGGAGCATGTGGGTCGTTTAAGTCAATTTTACCCATCTGTCAAATCTAGAGTTTTGGCTCCCTAGAAGCAGGAACATGACTATGATCATGCTCATTTTATGGAGATGCGATGGAGATGGAGATGGGGAGATGGTGATGAGATGGGGAGATGGTGATGGGATGGAGATGGAGATGGGGAGTTGGAGATAGGATGGGGAGATGGAGATGGGATGCAGAGATGGAGACTGGATGGTAAGGGCCAAGATTTAATGTAAATAAAGTAGAGAGATAATGGAGATAAACTGGAGATAAAATTGGTGATAAAATGAAGATAAAACGGAGGACAAAATGGGGCTAAAATTGAGATACACTGGAGATAAAATGGAGATAAACTGGAGATAAAATGTGGATAAAGTGGGGTTAAAATGGGGATAAAATGGATCTAAAGTGGAGATAAATGGGGATACAACTGAGATAAAATGGAGATAAAAAGGGGTTAAAGTGGAGCTAAAATGGGGATAAAGTGGGTTTAAAATGGGGATAAAATGGGGCTATAGTGGGGATAAAGTGGAGATGAAATGGGGATAAAATGGAGCTAAAGTGGGGAGAAATGGGGATAAAGTGGAAATAAAATGGGGATAAAATGGAGATAAACTGGAGATAAAATTGAGATAAACTGGAGATAAAATGTGGATAAAGTGGGGTTAAAATGGGGATAAAATGGATCTAAAGTAGAGCTATAATGGGGATAAAGTGGAGATAAAATGGAGATAAAATGGGGCTAAAGTGGAGCTAAAATTGGGATAAAGTGGGGATAAAATGGGGCTATAGTGGAGATAAAATGGGGATAAAATGGAGCTAAAGTGGAGATAAAGGGGGATAATACAGGGATAACATGAAGTTAAGCAGAGATAAAATGTGGATAAAACAGAGGTATAATGGAAATATTATGGGGAGATAATATAGGGAGATGGGGAGAGAGATGGAGAGACGGATGGGGAGACGGATGGGGAGACAGATGGGGAGACGGATGACCAGATTGGGGAGACAGATCGGAGAAGGACATGGGATGAGGTGGATGAGGTAGAGACAGTTGGAGAGAGGATAGAGACGGAGATGGGGACAGAGTGGAGAGGGTGGAGACAGATGAGGAGGGACATGGGATGAGGGAGAGCAAGATGAGGGAGAGCAAGATGAGGGAGAGACGGTGGAGATGGGGGAGACAGATGGGGGAGAGATGCTGAGGGAGAGGGAGATGAGGGAGAGACCGATGGGGAGAGGATGATGGGGAGAGGGTGGAGATGGGGGAGACAGATGGGTAGTTGGAAACATGAATTTCCTCTAAATGGTGTTGATATCACTTCCGGCAATGAATAAACACGTGTTAAGCCCACAAAGTGAGCATGTGGGTCGTTTTAAGTCAATTTTACCCATCTGCCAAATCTTGAGTTTTGGATCCCTAGAAGCAGGAAAATGACTATGATCATGCTCATTTTATGGAGATGGGATGGAGATGGAGATGGGGAGATGGAGGTGAGATGGGGGGATGGAGATGGGATGGAGATGGAGATGGGAGTTGGAGATAGGATGGGGAGATGGAGATGGGATGCAAAGATGGAGATTGGATGGTAAGGGCCAAGATTTAATGTAAATAAAGTAGAGAGATAATGGAGATAAACTGGAGATATAATTGGGGATGAAATGGAGATAAAATGGGGATAAAAGGGAGCTAAAGTGGTGCTAAAATGGGGATTAAGCGGAGATAAAATGGGGATACAACCGAGATAAAATGGAGATAAAAAGGGGTTAAAGTGGAGCTAAAATGGGGATAAAGTGGCATTAAAATGGGGATAAAATGGGGCTATAGTGGGGATAAAGTGGAGATGAAATGGGATAAAATGGAGCTAAAGTGGAGAGAAATGGGGATAAAGTGGAAATAAAATGGGGATAAAATGGAGATACACTGGAGATAAAATGGAGATGAACTGGAGATAAAATGTGGATAAAGTGGGGTTAAAATGGGGATAAAATGGAACTAAAGTGGAGATAAATGGGGATACAACTTAGATAAAATGGAGATAAAAAGGGGTTAAAGTGGAGCTAAAATGGGGATTAAGGGGTTAAAATGGGGCTATAGTGGGGATAAAGTGTAGATGAAATGGGAATAAACTGGAGATAAAATGTGGATAAAGTGGGGTTAAAATGGAGATACAATGGATCTAAAGTAGAGCTATAATGGGAATAAAGTGGAGATAACATGGAGATAAAACGGGGCTAAAGTGGAGCTAAAAAGAGGATAAAGTGGGGTTAAAACTGGGATAAAATGGGGCTTTAGTGGAGATAAAGTGGGGATAAAATGGAGCTAAAGTGGAGATAAATTGGGATAATACAGGGATAACTTGAAGATTAAGCAGAGATAAAATGTGGATAAAACAGAGATATAATGGAGGTATAATGGAGATATTATGGGGAGATAATACATTGAGATGGGGAGAGAGATGGGGAGACGGATGGGGAGACGGATGGGGAGACGGATGGGGAGAAGGATGACCAGATTGGGGAGACAGATCGGAGAAGGACATTGGATGAGGGAGATGAGATAGAGACAGTTGGAGAGAGGATAGAGAGGGAGATGGGGACAGGGTGGAGATGGTGGAGACAGATGAGGAGGGACATTAGATGAGGGAGATGGGGATGAGGGAGAGCAAGATGAGGGAGAGACTGATGGGAAGACGGTGGAGATGGGGGAGACAGATGGGGAGAGATGATGAGGGAGAGGGAGATGAGGGAGAGACCGATGGGGAGAGGGTGATGGGGAGAGGGTGGAGATGGGGGAGACAGATGGGTAGTTGGAAACATGAATTACCTCTAAATGGTGTTGATATCACTTCCTGCAGTGAATAAACACGTTTTAAGCCCACAAATGGAGCATGTGGGTCATTTTAAGTCAATTTTACCCATCTGCCAAATCTTGAGTTTTGGATCCCTAGAAGCAAGAAAATGACTATGATCATGCTCATTTTATGGAGATGGGATGGAGATGGAGATGGGGAGATGGAGGTGAGATGGGGAGATAGAGATGGGATGGAGATGGAGATGGGGAGTTGGAGATAGGGTGGGGAGATGGAGATGGGATGCAGAGATGGAGATTGGATGGTAAGGGCCAAAATTTAATGTAAATAAAGTAGAGAGATAATGGAGATAAACTGGAGATAAAATTGGTGATAAAATGGAGATAAAATGGAGGAAAAAATGGGGATAAAATGGAGCTAAAGTAGTGCTAAAATGGGAATTAGCGGAGATAAAATGGGGATATAACTGAGATAAAATGGAGATAAAAAGGGGCTAAAGTGGAGCTAAAATGGGGATAAAGTGGGGTTAAAATGGGGATAAAATGGGGCTATAGTGCGAATAAAGTGGAGATGAAATGGGATAAAATGGAGCTAAAGTGGAGAGAAATGGGGATAAAGTGGAAATAAAATGGGGCTAAAATGAAGATACACTGGAGATAAAATGGAGATAAACTGGAGATAAAATGTGGACAAAGTGGGGTTAAAATTGGGATAAAATGGATCTAAAGTGGAGATAAATGGGGATACAACTGAGATAAAATGGAGATAAAAGGGGTTAAAGTGGAAATAAAATGGGGATAAAGTGGGTTTAAAATGGGGATAAAATGGGGCTATAGTGGGGACAAAGTGGAGATGAAATGGGGATAAAATGGAGCTAAAGTGAGAGAAATGGGGATAAAGTGGAAATAAAATGGGGATAAAATGGAGATAAACTGGAGATAAAATGGAGATAAACTGGAGATAAAATGTGGATAAAGTGGAGTTAAAATGGGGATAAAATGGATCTAAAGTAGAGCTATAATCGGGATAAAGTGGAGATAAAATGGAAATAAAGTGGGGCTAAAGTGGAGCTAAAATGGGGGATAAAATGGGGCTATAGTGGAGATAAAATGGGGATAAAATGGAGCTAAAGTGGAGATAAATGGGGATAATACAGGGATAACATGAAGATTAAGCAGAGATAAAATGTGGATAAAACAGAGGTATAATGGAAATATTATGGGGAGATAATATAGGGAGATGGGGAGAGAGATGGGGAGACGGATGGGGAGACGGATGGGGAGACAGATGGGGAGACGGATGACCAGATTGGGGAGACAGATCGGAGAAGGACATGGGATGAGGGAGATGAGGTAGAGACAGTTGGAGAGAGGATAGAGAGGGAGATGGGGACAGGGTGGAGATGGTGGAGACAGATGAGGAGGGACATGGGATGAGGGAGAGCAAGATGAGGGAGAGCAAGATGAGGGAGAGACTGATGGGGAGATGGTGGAGATGGGGGAGACAGATGGGGAGAGATGATGAGGGAGAGGGAGATGAGAGAGAGACCGATGGGGAGAGGGTGGAGATGGGGGTGACAGATGGGTAGTTGGAAACATGAATTTCCTCTAAATAGTGTTGATATCACTTACTGCAGTGAATAAACACATTTTAAGCCCGCAAAGTGAGCATGTGGGTCGTTTTAAGTAAATTTTACCCATCTGCCAAATCTTGAGTTTTGGCTCCCTAGAAGCAGGAAAATGACTATGATCATGCTCATTTTATGGAGATTGGATGGAGATGGAGATGGGGAGATGGAGATGAGATGGGAGATGGAGATGGGATGGAGATGGAGATGGGGAGTTGGAGATAGGATGGGGAGATGGAGATGGGATGCAGAGATGTAGATTGGATGGTAAGGGCCAAGATTTAATGTAAATAAAGTAGAGAGATAATGGAGATAAATTGGAGATAAAATTGGTGATAAAACTGAGATAAAATGGATGAAAAAATGGGGATAAAATGGAGCTAATGTGGTGCTAAAATGGGGATTAAGCGGAGATAAAATGGGGATACAACTGAGATAAAATGGAGATAAAAGGGGTTAAAGTGGAGCTAAAATGGGGATAAAGCGGGGTTAAAATGGGGATAAATGGGGCTATAGTGGGGATAAAGTGGAGATGAAATGGGATAAAATGGAGCTAAAGTGGCGAGAAATGGGGATAAAGTGGAAATAAAATGGGGATAAAATGGAGATACACTGGAGATAAAATGGAGATAAACTGGAGATAAAATGTGGATAAAGTGGGGTTAAAATGGGGATAAAATGGAACTAAAGTGGAGATAAATAAGGGTACAACTGAGATAAAATGGAGATAAAAAGGGGTTAAAGTGGAGCTAAAATGGGGATAAAGGGGTTAAAATGGGGCTATAGTGGGGATAAAGTGGAGATAAAATGGGAATAAACTGGAGATAAAATGTGGATAAAGTGGGGTTAAAATGGGGATGAAATGGATCTAAAGTAGAGATAAAGTGGAAATAAAATTGAGATAAAATGGAGATAAAACGGGGCTAAAGTGGAGCTAAAATCAAGAAAATGTGGGGTTAAAATGGGGATAAAATGGGGCTATAGTGGAGATAAAATGGGAATAAAATGGAGCTAAAGTGGAGATAAATGGGGTTAATACAGGGATAACATGAAGATTAAGCAAAGATAAAATGTGGATAAAACAGAGATATAATGGAGGTATAATGGAAATATTATGGCGAGATAATATAGGGAGACGGGGAGAGAGATGGGGGAGACGGATGGGGAGAGGGATGGGGAGACAGATGGGGAGATGGATGGCCAGATTGGGGAGACAGATCGGAGAAGGACATGGGATGAGGGAGATGAGGTAGAGACAGTTGGAGAGAGGATAGAGAGGGAGATGGGGACAGGGTGGAGATGGTCGAGACGGATGAGGAGGGACATAGGATGAGGGAGAGCAAGATGAGGGAGAGCAAGATGAGGGAGAGACTGATGGGGAGACGGTGGAGATGGGGGAGACAGATGGGGAGAGATGATGAGGGAGAGGGAGATGAGGGAGAGACCGTTGGGAAGAGGGTGATGGGGAGAGGGTGGAGATGGGGAGACAGATGGGTAGTTGGAAACATGAATTACCTCTAAATGGTGTTGATATCACTTCCTGCAGTGAATAAACATGTGTTAAGCCCACAAATGGAGCATGTGGGTCGTTTAAGTCAATTTTACCCATCTGTCAAATCTAGAGTTTTGGCTCCCTAGAAGCAGGAACATGACTATGATCATGCTCATTTTATGGAGATGCGATGGAGATGGAGATGGGGAGATGGAGATGAGATGGGGAGATGGAGATGGGATGGAGATGGAGATGGGGAGTTGGAGATAGGATGGGGAGATGGAGATGGGATGCAGAGATGGAGACTGGATGGTAAGGGCCAAGATTTAATGTAAATAAAGTAGAGAGATAATGGAGATAAACTGGAGATAAAATTGGTGATAAAATGAAGATAAAACGGAGGACAAAATGGGGCTAACATTGAGATACACTGGAGATAAAATGGAGATAAACTGGAGATAAACTGTGGATAAAGTGGGGTTAAAATGGGGATAAAATGGATCTAAAGTGGAGATAAATGGGGATACAACTGAGATAAAATGGAGATAAAAAGGGGTTAAAGTGGAGCTAAAATGGGGATAAAGTGGGTTTAAAATGGGGATAAAATGGGGCTATAGTGGGGATAAAGTGGAGATGAAATGGGGATAAAATGGAGCTAAAGTGGGGAGAAATGGGGATAAAGTGGAAATAAAATGGGGATAAAATGGAGATAAACTGGAGAAAAAATTGAGATAAACTGGAGATAAAATGTGGATAAAGTGGGGTTAAAATGGGGATAAAATGGATCTAAAGTAGAGCTATAATGGGGATAAAGTGGAGATAAAATGGAGATAAAATGGGGCTAAAGTGGAGCTAAAATTGGGATAAAGTGGGGATAAAATGGGGCTATAGTGGAGATAAAATGGGGATAAAATGGAGCTAAAGTGGAGATAAAGGGGGATAATACAGGGATAACATGAAGTTAAGCAGAGATAAAATGTGGATAAAACAGAGGTATAATGGAAATATTATGGGGAGATAATATAGGGAGATGGGGAGAGAGATGGGGAGACGGATGGGGAGACGGATGGGGAGACAGATGGGGAGACGGATGACCAGATTGGGGAGACAGATCGGAGAAGGACATGGGATGAGGTGGATGAGGTAGAGACAGTTGGAGAGAGGATAGAGACGGAGATGGGGACAGAGTGGAGATGGTGGAGACAGATGAGGAGGGACATGGGATGAGGGAGAGCAAGATGAGGGAGAGCAAGATGAGGGAGAGACGGTGGAGATGGGGGAGACAGATGGGGGAGAGATGATGAGGGAGAGGGAGATGAGGGAGAGACCGATGGGGAGAGGATGATGGGGAGAGGGTGGAGATGGGGGAGACAGATGGGTAGTTGGAAACATGAATTTCCTCTAAATGGTGTTGATATCACTTCCTGCAATGAATAAACACGTGTTAAGCCCACAAAGTGAGCATGTGGGTCGTTTTAAGTCAATTTTACCCATCTGCCAAATCTTGAGTTTTGGATCCCTAGAAGCAGGAAAATGACTATGATCATGCTCATTTTATGGAGATGGGATGGAGATGGAGATGGGGAGATGGAGGTGAGATGGGGGGATGGAGATGAGATGGAGATGGAGATGGGAGTTGGAGATAGGATGGGGAGATGGAGATGGGATGCAAAGATGGAGATTGGATGGTAAGGGCCAAGATTTAATGTAAATCAAGTAGAGAGATAATGGAGATAAACTGGAGATATAATTGGGGATGAAATGGAGATAAAATGGGGATAAAAGGGAGCTAAAGTGGTGCTAAAATGGGGATTAAGCGGAGATAAAATGGGGATACAACCGAGATAAAATGGAGATAAAAAGGGGTTAAAGTGGAGCTAAAATGGGGATAAAGTGGCATTAAAATGGGGATAAAATGGGGCTATAGTGGGGATAAAGTGGAGATGAAATGGGATAAAATGGAGCTAAAGTGGAGAGAAATGGGGATAAAGTGGAAATAAAATGGGGATAAAATGGAGATACACTGGAGATAAAATGGAGATAAACTGGAGATAAAATGTGGATAAAGTGGGGTTAAAATGGGGATAAAATGGAACTAAAGTGCAGATAAATGGGGATACAACTTAGATAAAATGGAGATAAAAAGGGGTTAAAGTGGAGCTAAAATGGGGATTAAGGGGTTAAAATGGGGCTATAGTGGGGATAAAGTGTAGATGAAATGGGAATAAACTGGAGATAAAATGTGGATAAAGTGGGGTTAAAATGGAGATACAATGGATCTAAAGTAGAGCTATAATGGGAATAAAGTGGAGATAAAATGGAGATAAAACAGGGCTAAAGTGGAGCTAAAAAGAGGATAAAGTGGGGTTAAAACTGGGATAAAATGGGGCTTTAGTGGAGATAAAGTGGGGATAAAATGGAGCTAAAGTGGAGATAAATTGGGATAATACAGGGATAACTTGAAGATTAAGCAGAGATAAAATGTGGATAAAACAGAGATATAATGGAGGTATAATGGAGATATTATGGGGAGATAATACATTGAGATGGGGAGAGAGATGGGGAGACGGATGGGGAGACGGATGGGGAGACGGATGGGGAGAAGGATGACCAGATTGGGGAGACAGATCGGAGAAGGACATTGGATGAGGGAGATGAGATAGAGACAGTTGGAGAGAGGATAGAGAGGGAGATGGGGACAGGGTGGAGATGGTGGAGACAGATGAGGAGGGACATTAGATGAGGGAGATGGGGATGAGGGAGAGCAAGATGAGGGAGAGACTGATGGGAAGACGGTGGAGATGGGGGAGACAGATGGGGGAGAGATGATGAGGGAGAGGGAGATGAGGGAGAGACCGATGGGGAGAGGGTGATGGGGAGAGGGTGGAGATGGGGGAGACAGATGGGTAGTTGGAAACATGAATTACCTCTAAATGGTGTTGATATCACTTTCTGCAGTGAATAAACACGTTTTAAGTCCACAAAGTGAGCATGTGGGTCGTTTTAAGTCAATTTTACCCATCTGCCAAATCTTGAGTTTTGGCTCCCTAGAAGCAGGAAAATGACTATGATCATGCTCATTTTATGGAGATGGGATGGAGATGGAGATGGGGAGATGGAGATGAGATGGGAGATGGAGATGGGATGGAGATGGAGATGGGGAGTTGGAGATAGGATGGGGAGATGGAGGTGGGATGCAGAGATGGAGATTGGATGGTAAGGGCCAAGATTTAATGTAAATAAAGTAGAGAGATAATGGAGATAAACTGGAGATAAAATGTGTGATAAAATGGAGATAAAATGGAAGAAAAAATGGGGATAAAATGGAGCTAAAGTGGTGCTAAAATGGTGATTAAGCGGAGATAAAATGGGGATACAACTGAGATAAAATGAAGATAAAAAGGGGTTAAAGTGGAGCTAAAATGGGGATAAAGTGGGGTTAAAATGGGGATAAAATGGGGCTATAGTGGGGATAAAGTGGAGATGAAATGGGATAAAATGGAGCTAAAGTGGAGAGAAATGGGGATAAAGTGGAAATAATATGGGGATAAAATGGAGATACACTGGAGATAAAATGGAGATAAACTGGAGATAAAATGTGGATAAAGTGGGGTTAAAATGGGGATAAAATGGATCTAAAGTGGAGATAAATGGGGATACAACTGAGATAAAATGGAGATAAAAAGGGGTTAAAGTGGAGCTAAAATGGGGATTAAGTGGGGTTAAAATGGGGATAAAATGGGGCTATAGTGGGGATAAAGTGGAGATGAAATGGGATAAAATGGAGCTAAAGTGGAGAGAAATGGGGATAAAGTGGAAATAAATCGGGATAAAATGGAGATGAAATGGAGATAAAATGGAGATAAATTGGAGATAAAATTTGGATAAAGTGGGGTTAAAATGGGGATAAAATGGATCTAAAGTAGAGCTATAATGGGGATAAAGTGGCGATAAAATGGAGATAAAATGGGGCTAATGTGGAGCTAAAATGATGATTAAGTGGGGTTAAAATGGGGATAAAATGGGGCTATAGAAGAGATAAAATGGGGTTAAAATGGAGCTAAAGTGGAGATAAATGGGGATAATACAGGGATAACTTGAAGATTAAGCAGAGATAAAATGTGGATAAAACAGAGATATAATGGAGGTATAATGGAAATATTATGGGGAGATAATACATTGAGATGGGGAGAGAGATGGGGGAGACGGATGGAGAGACAGATGGGGAGACGGATGACCAGATTGGAGAGACAGATCGGAGAAGGACATGGGATGAGGGAGATGAGGTAGAGACAGTTGGAGAGAGGATAGAGAGGGAGATGGGGACAGGGTGGAGATGGTGGAGACGGATGAGGAGGGCCATGGGATGAGGGAGATGGGGATGAGGGAGAGCAAGATGAGGGAGAGACTGATGGGGAGACGGTGGAGATGGGGGAGACAGATGGGGGAGAGGTGATGAGGGAGAGGGAGATGAGGGAGAGACCGATGGGGAAAAGGGTGATGGGGAGAGGGTGGAGATGGGGGAGACAGATGGGTAGTTGGAAACATGAATTACCTCTAAATTGTGTTGATATCACTTCCTGCAGTGAATATGGGGATAAAATGGAGATAAACTGGAGATAAAATGGAGATAAATTGGAGATAAAATGTGGATAAAGTGGGGTTAAAATGGGGATAAAATGGATCTAAAGTAGAGCTATAATGGGGATAAAGTGGAGATAAAATGGAGATAAAATGGAGATAAAACAGGGCTAAAGTGGAGCTAAAAAGAGGATAAAGTGGGGTTAAAACGGGGATAAAATGGGGCTATAGTGGAGATAAAATGGGGATAAAATGGAGCTAAAGTGGAGATAAATGGGGCAAATACAGGGATAACTTGAAGATTAAGCAGAGATAAAATGTGGATAAAACAGAGATATAATGGAGGTATAATGGAAATATTATGGGGAGATAATACATTGAGATGGGGAGAGAGATGGGGGAGACGGATGGAGAGACAGATGGGGAGACGGATGACCAGATTGGAGAGACAGATCGGAGAAGGACATGGGATGAGGGAGATGAGGTAGAGACAGTTGGAGAGAGGATAGAGAGGGAGATGGGGACAGGGTGGAGATGGTGGAGACGGATGAGGAGGGCCATGGGATGAGGGAGATGGGGATGAGGGAGAGCAAGATGAGGGAGAGACTGATGGGGAGACGGTGGAGATGGGGGAGACAGATGGGGGAGAGGTGATGAGGGAGAGGGAGATGAGGGAGAGACCGATGGGGAAAAGGGTGATGGGGAGAGGGTGGAGATGGGGGAGACAGATGGGTAGTTGGAAACATGAATTACCTCTAAATTGTGTTGATATCACTTCCTGCAGTGAATATGGGGATAAAATGGAGATAAACTGGAGATAAAATGGAGATAAATTGGAGATAAAATGTGGATAAAGTGGGGTTAAAATGGGGATAAAATGGATCTAAAGTAGAGCTATAATGGGGATAAAGTGGAGATAAAATGGAGATAAAATGGAGATCAAACAGGGCTAAAGTGGAGCTAAAAAGAGGATAAAGTGGGGTTAAAACGGGGATAAAATGGGGCTATAGTGGAGATAAAATGGGGATAAAATGGAGCTAAAGTGGAGATAAATGGGGCTAATACAGGGATAACTTCAAGATTAAGCAGAGATAAAATGTGGATAAAACAGAGATATAATGGAGGTATAATGGAGATATTATGGGGAGATAATACATTGAGATGGGGAGAGAGATGGGGGAGACGGATGGGGAGACAGATGGGGAGACGGATGACCAGATTGGGGAGACAGATCGGAGAAGGACATGGGATGAGGGAGATGAGGTAGAGACAGTTGTAGAGAGGATAGAGAGGGAGATGGGGACAGGGTGGATATGGTGGAGACAGATGAGGAGGGACATGGGATGAGGGAGATGGGGATGAGGGAGAGCAAGATGATGGAGAGACTGATGGGGAGACAGTGGAGATGGGGGAGACAGATGGGGGAGAGATGATGAGGGAGAGGGAGATGAGGGAGAGACCGATGGGGAGAGGGTGATGGGGAGAGGGTGGAGATGGGGGAGACAGATGGGTAGTTGGAAACATGAATTACCTCTAAATGGTGTTGATATCACTTCCTGCAGTGAATAAACAGGTTTTAAGCCCACAAAGTGAGCATGTGGGTCGTTTTAAGTCAATTTTACCCATCTGCCAAATCTTGAGTTTTGGCTCCCTAGAAGCAGGAAAATGACTATGATCATGCTCATTTTATGGAGATGGGATGGAGATGGAGATGGGGAGATGGAGGTGAGATGGGGAGATAGAGATGGGATGGAGATGGAGATGGGGAGTTGGAGATAGGGTGGGGAGATGGAGATGGGATGCAGAGATGGAGATTGGATGGTAAGGGCCAAAATTTAATGTAAATAAAGTAGAGAGATAATGGAGATAAACTGGAGATAAAATTGGTGATAAAATGGAGATAAAATGGAGGAAAAAATGTGGATAAAATGGAGCTAAAGTAGTGCTAAAATGGGGATTAAGCGGAGATAAAATTGGGATACAACTGAGATAAAATGGAGATAAAAAGGGGCTAAAGTGGAGCTAAAATGGGGATAAAGTGGGGTTAAAATGGGGATAAAATGGGGCTATAGTGGGGATAAAGTGGAGATGAAATGGGATAAAATGGAGCTAAAGTGGAGAGAAATGGGGATAAAGTGGAAATAAAATGGGGCTAAAATGAAGATACACTGGAGATAAAATGGAGATAAACTGGAGATAAAATGTGGATAAAGTGGGGTTAAAATTGGGATAAAATGGATCTAAAGTGGAGATAAATGGGGATACAACTGAGATAAAATGGAGATAAAAAGGGGTTAAAGTGGAAATAAAATGGGAATAAAGTGGGTTTAAAATGGGGATAAAATGAGGCTATAGTGGGGATAAAGTGGAGATGAAATGGGGATAAAATGGAGCTAAAGTGGGAGAAATGGGGATAAAGTGGAAATAAAATGGGGATAAAATGGAGATTAAATGGAGATAAAATGGAGATAAACTGGAGATAAAATGTGGATAAAGTGGAGTTAAAATGGGGATAAAATGGATCTAAAGTAGAGCTATAATGGGGATAAAGTGGAGATAAAATGGAGATAAAGTGGGGCTAAAGTGGAGCTAAAATGGGGATAAAGTGGGGATAAAATGGGGCTATAGTGGAGATAAAACGGGGATAAAATGGAGCTAAAGTGGAGATAAATGGGGATTTTACAGGGATAACTTGAAGATTAAGCAGAGATAAAATGTGGATAAAACAGAGGTATCATGGAAATATTATGGGGAGATAATATAGGGAGATGGGGAGAGAGATGGGGAGACGGATGGGGAGACGGATGGGGAGACAGATGGGGAGACGGATGACCAGATTGGGGAGACAGATCGGAGAAGGACATGCGATGAGGGAGATGAGGTAGAGACAGTTGGAGAGAGGATAGAGAGGGAGATGGGGACAGGGTGGAGATTGTGGAGACAGATGAGGAGGGACATGGGATGAGGGAGAGCAAGATGAGGGAGAGCAAGATGAGGGAGAGACTGATGGGGAGACGGTGGAGATGGGGGAGACAGATGGATGAGAGATGATGAGGGAGAGGGAGATGAGGGAGAGACCGATGGGGAGAGGGTGGAGATGGGGGAGACAGATGGGTAGTTGGAAACATGAATTTCCTCTAAATGGTGTTGATATCACTTACTGCAGTGAATAAACACGTTTTAAGCCCGCAAAGTGAGCATGTGGGTCGTTTTAAGTAAATTTTACCCATCTGCCAAATCTTGAGTTTTGGCTCCCTAGAAGCAGGAAAATGACTATGATCATGCTCATTTTATGGAGATTGGATGGAGATGGAGATGGGGAGATGGAGATGAGATGGGAGATGGAGATGGGATGGAGATGGAGATGGGGAGTTGGAGATAGGATGGGGAGATGGAGATGGGATGCAGAGATGTAGATTGGATGGTAAGGGCCAAGATTTATTGTAAATAAAGTAGAGAGATAATGGAGATAAATTGGAGATAACATTGGTGATGAAACGGAGATAAATGGATGAAAAAATGGGGATAAAATGGAGCTAATGTGGTGCTAAAATGGGGATTAGGCGGAGATAAAATGGGGATACAACTGAGATAAAAATGGAGATAAAAAGGGGTTAAAGTGGAGCTAAAAAGGGGATAAAGCGGGGTTAAAATGGGGATAAAATGGGGATAAAATGGGGCTATAGTTGGGATAAAGTGGAGATGAAATGGGATAAAATGGAGCTAAAGTGGAGAGAAATGGGGATAAAGTGGAAATAAAATGGGGATAAAATGGAGATACACTGGAGATAAAATAGAGATAAACTGGAGATAAAATGTGGATAAAGTGGGGTTAAAATGGGGATAAAATGGAACTAAAGTGGAGATAAATGGGGATACAACTGAGATAAAATGGAGATAAAAGGGGGTTAAAGTGGAGCTAAAATGGGGATAAAGGGGTTAAAATGGGGCTATAGTGGGGATAAAGTGGAGATAAAATGGGAATAAACTGGAGATAAAATATGGATAAATTGGGGTTAAAATGGGGATAAAATGAATCTAAAGTAGAGATAAAGTGGAAATTAAATTGAGATAAAATGGAGATAAAACGGGGCTAAAGTGGAGCTAAAATGGAGATAATGTGGGGTTAAAATGGGGATAAAATGGGGCTATAGTGGAGATAAAATGGGGATAAAATGGAGCTAAAGTGGAGATAAATGGGGATAATACAGGGATAACATGAAGATTAAGCAAAGATAAAATGTGGATAAAACAGAGATATAATGGAGGTATAATGGAAATATTATGGCGAGATAATATAGGGAGATGGGGAGAGAGATGGGGGAGACGGATGGGGAGAGGGATGGGGAGACAGATGGGGAGATGGATGGCCAGATTGGGGAGACAGATCGGAGAAGGACATGGGATGAGGGAGATGAGGTAGAGACAGTTGGAGAGAGGATAGAGAGGGAGATGGGGACAGGGTGGAGATGGTCGAGACGGATGAGGAGGGACATAGGATAAGGGAGAGCAAGATGAGGGAGAGCAAGATGAGGGAGAGACTGATGGGGAGACGGTGGAGATGGGGGAGACAGATGGGGAGAGATGATGAGGGAGAGGGAGATGAGGGAGAGACCGTTGGGAAGAGGGTGATGGGGAGAGGGTGGAGATGGGGAGACAGATGGGTAGTTGGAAACATGAATTACCTCTAAATGGTGTTGATATCACTTCCTGCAGTGAATAAACATGTGTTAAGCCCACAAATAGAGCATGTGGGTCGTTTAAGTCAATTTTACCCATCTGTCAAATCTAGAGTTTTGGCTCCCTGGAAGCAGGAACATGACTATGATCATGCTCATTTTATGGAGATGCGATGGAGATGGAGATGGGGGGATGGAGATGAGATGGGGAGATGGAGATGGGATGGAGATGGAGATGGGGAGTTGGAGATAGGATGGGGAGATGGAGATGGGATGCAGAGATGGAGACTGGATGGTAAGGGCCAAGATTTAATGTAAATAAAGTAGAGAGATAATGGAGATAAACTGGAGATAAAATTGGTGATAAAATGAAGATAAAACGGAGGAAAAAATGGGGCTAAAATTGAGATACACTGGAGATAAAATGGAGATAAACTGGAGATAAAATGTGGATAAAGTGGGGTTAAAATGGGGATACAATGGATCTAAAGTGGAGATAAATGGGGATACAACTGAGATAAAATGGAGATAAAAAGGGGTTAAAGTGGAGCTAAAATGGGGATAAAGTGGGTTTAAAATGGGGATAAAATGGGGCTATAGTGGGGATAAAGTGGAGATGAAATGGGGATAAAATGGAGCTAAAGTGGAGAGAAATGGGGATAAAGTGGAAATAAAATGGGGATAAAATGGAGATAAACTGGAGATAAAATTGAGATAAACTGGAGATAAAATGTGGATAAAGTGGGGTTAAAATGGGGATAAAATGGATCTAAAGTAGAGCTATAATGGGGATAAAGTGGAGATAAAATGGGGCTAAAGTGGAGCTAAAATGGAGATAAAGTGGGGATAAAATGGGGCTATAGTGGAGATAAAATGGGGATAAAATGGAGCTAAAGTGGAGAGAAATGGGGATAAAGTGGAAATAAAATGGGGATAAAATGGAGATACACTGGAGATAAAATGGAGATAAAATGGAGATGAAATGTGGATAAAGTGGGGTTAAAATGAGGATAAAATGGATCTAAAGTGGAGATGAATGGGGATACAACTGAGATAAAATGGAGATGAAAAGGGGTTAAAGTGGAGCTAAAATGGGGATAAAGTGGGGTTAAAATGGGGATAAAATGGGCCTATAGTGGGGATAAAGTGGAGATGAAATGGGATAAAATGGAGCTAAAGTGGAGAGAAATGGGGATAAAGTGGAAATAAAATGGGGATAAAATGGAGATACACTGGAGATAAAATGGAGATAAAATGGAGATGAAATGTGGATAAAGTGGGGTTAAAATGAGGATAAAATGGATCTAAAGTGGAGATGAATGGGGATACAACTGAGATAAAATGGAGATGAAAAGGGGTTAAAGTGGAGCTAAAATGGGGATAAAGTGGGGTTAAAATGGGGATAAAATGGGCCTATAGTGGGGATAAAGTGGAGATGAAATGGGATAAAATGGAGCTAAAGTGGAGAGAAATGGGGATAAAGTTGAAATAAAATGGGGATAAAATGGAGATAAAATGGAGATAAATTGGAAATAAAATGTGGATAAAGTGGGGTTAAAATGGGGATAAAATGGATCTAAAGTAGAGCTATAATGGGGATAAAGTGGGGATAAAATGGAGAAAAAACGGGGCTAAAGTGGAGCTAAAAATGGGATAAAGTGGGGTTAAAATGGGGATAAAATGGGGCTATAGTGGAGATAAAATGGGGATAAATGGAGCTAAAGTGGAGATAAATGGGGATAATACAGGGATAACTTGAAGATTAAGCAGAGATAAAATGTGGATAAAACAGAGATATAATGGAGGTATAATGGAGATATTATGGGCAGATAATACATTGAGATGGGGAGAGAGATGGGGGAGACGGATGGGGAGACAGATGGGGAGACGGATGACCAGATTGGGGAGACAGATCGGAGAAGGACATGGGATGAGGGAGATGAGGTAGAGACAGGTGGAGAGAGGATAGAGAGGGAGATGGGGACAGGGTGGAGATGGTGGAGACAGATGAGGAGGGACATGGGATGAGGGAGAGAAAGATGAGGGAGAGCAAGATGAGGGAGAGACTGATGGGGAGACGGTGGAGATGGGGGAGACAGATGGGGGAGAGATGATGAGGGAGAGGGAGATGAGGGAGAGACCAATGGGGAGAGGGTGATGGGGAGAGGGTGGAGATGGGGGAGACAGATGGGTACTTGGAAACATGAATTACCTCTAAATGGTGTTGATATCACTTCCTGCAGTGAATAAACACGTTTTAAGCCCACAAAGTGAGCATGTGGGTCATTTTAAGTCAATTTTACCCATCTGCCAAATCTTGTGTTTTGGCTCCCTAGAAGCAGGAAAATGACTATGATCATGCTCAATTTATGGAGATGGGATGGAGATGGGGATAGAGAGATGGAGATGAGATGGGGAGATGGAGATGGAGATGGGGAGCTGGAGATACAATGGGGAGATGGAGATGGGATGCAGAGATGGAGATTGGATGGTAAGGGACGGATATTTAATGTAAATAAAGAAGAGAGATAATGGAGATAAACTGGAGATAAAATTGGGGATAAAATGGAGATAGGAGATGGGGGCAGGGTGGTGATGGTGGAGACAGATGAGGAGGGACATGGGATGAGGGAGATGGGGATGAGGGAGAGCAAGATGAGGGAGAGACTGATGGGGAGACGGTGGAGATGGGGGAGACAGATGGGGGAGAGATGATGAGGGAGAGGGAGATGAGGGAGAGACCGATGGGGAGAGGGTGATGGGGAGAGGGTGATGGGGAGAGGGTGGAGATGGGGGAGACAGATGGGTAGTTGGAAACATGAATTACCGCTAAATGGTGTTGATATCACTTCCTGCAGTGAATAAACACGTGTTAAGCCCACAAAATGAGCATGTGGGTCGTTTTAAGTCAATTTTACCCATCTGCCAAATCTTGAGTTTTGGCTCCCTAGAAGCAGGAAAATGACTATGATCATGCTCATTTTATGGAGATGGGATGGAGATGGAGATGGGGAGATGGAGGTGAGATGGGGAGATGGAGATGGGATGGAGATGGAGATGGGGAGTTGGAGATAGGATGGGGAGATGGAGATGGGATGCAAAGATGGAGATTGGATGGTAAGGGCCAAGATTTAATGTAAATAAAGTAGAGAAATAATGGAGATAAACTGGAGATATAATTGGTTATAAAATGGAGATAAATGGGGATAAAAGGGAGCTAAAGTGGTGCTAAAATGGGGATTAAGCGGAGATAAAATGGGGATACAACCGAGATAAAATGGAGATAAAAAGGGGTTAAAGTGGAGCTAAAATGGGGATAAAGTGGCGTTAAAATGGGGATAAAATGGGGCTATAGTGGGGATAAAGTGGAGATGAAATGGGATAAAATGGAGCTAAAGTGGAGAGAAATGGGGATAAAGTGGAAATAAAATGGGGATAAAATGGAGATACACTGGAGATAAAATGGAGATAAACTGGAGATAAAATGTGGATAAAGTGGGGTTAAAATGGGGATAAAATGGAACTAAAGTGGAGATAAATGGGGATACAACTTAGATAAAATGGAGATAAAAAGGGGTTAAAGTGGAGCTAAAATGGGGATAAAGGGGTTAAAATGGGGCTATAGTGGGGATAAAGTGTAGATAAAATGGGAATAAACTGGAGATAAAATGTGGATAAAGTGGGGTTAAAATGGAGATACAATGGATCTAAAGTAGAGCTATAATGGGGATAAAGTGGAGATAAAATGGAGATAAAACGGGGCTAAAGTGGAGCTAAAAAGAGGATAAAGTGGGGTTAAAACTGGGATAAAATGGGGCTATAGTGGAGATAAAGTGGGGATAAAATGGAGGTAAAGTGGAGATAAATTGGGATAATACAGGGATAACTTGAAGATTAAGCAGAGATAAAATGTGGATAAAACAGAGATATAATGGAGGTATAATGGAGATATTATGGGGAGATAATACATTGAGATGGGGAGAGAGATGGGGAGACGGATGGGGAGACGGATGGGGAGACGGATGGGGAGAAGGATGACCAGATTGGGGAGACAGATCGGAGAAGGACATGGGATGAGGGAGATGAGAAAGAGACAGTTGGAGAGAGGATAGAGAGGGAGATGGGGACAGGGTGGAGATGGTGGAGACAGATGAGGAGGGACATGGGATGAGGGAGATGGGGATGAGGGAGAGCAAGATGAGGGAGAGACTGATGGGAAGACAGTGGAGATGGGGGAGACAGATGGGGGAGAGATGATGAGGGAGAGGGAGATGAGGGAGAGACCGATGGGGAGAGGTTGATGGGGAGAGGGTGGAGATGGGGGAGACAGATGGGTAGTTGGAAACATGAATTACCTCTAAATGGTGTTGATATCACTTCCTGCAGTGAATATGGGGATAAAATGGAGATAAACTGGAGATAAAATGGAGATAAATTGGAGATAAAATGTGGATAAAGTGGGGTTAAAATGGGGATAAAATGGATCTAAAGTAGAGCTATAATGGGGATAAAGTGGAGATAAAATGGAGATCAAACGGGGCTAAAGTGGAGCTAAAAAGAGGATAAAGTGGGGTTAAAACGGGGATAAAATGGGGCTATAGTGGAGATAAAATGGGGATAAAATGGAGCTAAAGTGGAGATAAATGGGGATAATACAGGGATAACTTGAAGATTAAGCAGAGATAAAATGTGGATAAAACAGAGATATAATGGAGGTATAATGGAGATATTATGGGGAGATAATACATTGAGATGGGGAGAGAGATGGGGGAGACGGATGGGGAGACAGATGGGGAGACGGATGACCAGATTGGGGAGACAGATCGGAGAAGGACATGGGATGAGGGAGATGAGGTAGAGACAGTTGTAGAGAGGATAGAGAGGGAGATGGGGACAGGGTGGAGATGGTGGAGACAGATGAGGAGGGACATGGGATGAGGGAGATGGGGATGAGGGAGAGCAAGATGAGGGAGAGACTTATGGGGAGACAGTGGAGATGGGGGAGACAGATGGGGGAGAGATGATGAGGGAGAGGGAGATGAGGGAGAGACTGATGGGGAAAAGGGTGATGGGGAGAGGGTGGAGATGGGGAGACAGATGGGTAGTTGGAAACATGAATTACCTCTAAATGGTGTTGATATCACTTCCTGCAGTACGAACTATCAGTCCTGCTGGATCTTCATGCCCCGGATCTTCTTTTATTAACGGAGACTTGGTTCGGCGACGACTCTCTCCCTGCCCTACTAGCCTCCTTACCGGCCTCTTATTATGCCCTCCGGGCTGATCGCCCTTCTGGCAGAGCTGGGGGCGGCGTGGCGGTCATCGCACGCGCCGACCTTCCTTTTCAAACTCTGTCCCTGCCTGACATTGCGACCTCCGAATATCTGGTTATCCGCACTACCTCCATTACTCCTCCTCTGACCTGCTTTCTCACTTACCGTCCTCCTCAATCCCCTTTACAGTTTCTCTCTGACTTCTTGGAAGTCTTGGCCACCATTACAGTCAATAATTCTTCTATCCTACTCCTCGGCGACTTCAACTTCTGGCCCTCCGACCCAGCTGAATGTTCGTCCTCTAAAGAGTTTTCTGAAACCCTCCAATCCCTCAACTTCACCTCCCATGTCCACTCCCCCACCCACATCAAAGGTCACACGCTAGACCAGATTTGGTCCCTGAACTGTCCCATGGATTCCCTCTCTATTTTGCCCTGCACATGGTCTGACCATCACCTGATTTCTTTCTCCCTACCCATTCACCCCCCAGCCAAGCCCCCTCGCCCCAAAAACACCTGGGTCCGAGCATGGGGCCGTGTCAACCCGGAAGACCTCTCTTCCCTGCTTACCACCTCCCTCCCTTCCCTACAGGGCCTCCCTACCCTCTCCCAGGTTGAGGCCATAGATCAGTGGCTCTCCGCTGGCAGTGACTCTGCTGCCCCGCTCAAACGTATTACCTCCAAGCGTGATAAGGATGCCAACCGGTGGTTCAACGCAGAGCTCAAGGCCACCAAACTTACTGTACGCCGCGCGGAGCGGGCTTGGAGGAGAAATTATTGCCCCACTCTAAAACTGGAGTATACCAACATCCTTACCCAGTATAAAAATAGACATCTTGGAGGCAAAAACCGCATACTTCTCCTCCAAAATCCTTGCCGCAGAAAACCAGCCCAAGGAGATCTTTACGATTGTCCATAACCTGGTGTTCTCGGACAGAACAACTCTCAAACCCGCCCCCTCCGAGGAACTTTGCCACTCCCTCAACAACTACTTCATCAATAAAATTGAGACCATTAAAGCCATCATCCCTCCCCCCTCTCCTTCCTTTGTTGACCCCCAATGTCCCCCTTCCAAGGGACAACTCACTGCCCTCCCCCCCATATCTAAGGATGCCCTGTCCTCCTTAGTACCCTTGGTTAAATCTGGTTCTCCACTCGACCCCTGCCCTGCTCACATTCTCCGAAATATCTTTGTTACCTGCCCGGACCCTCCCCTTCATCTCCTCAACAGTTCTCTGGCTCAAGGTGTGGTACCACCCCCCCTGAAGTCCGCGGTTATTGTGCCGATTCTCAAAAAACCTGGGGCAGATCCTTCTGTCCCTGCCAATTTCCGCCCGATTTCCCTCCTACCCTTTCTGGCAAAGGTGCTCGAGCGCCATGTCACCTGCACTCTGAGCTCCTTTGTAGAGACTCATGGAGCTCTCGCTCCCCGCCAGGCCGGCTTCCGCCCCGCACACTCCACGGAGTTCGTTGTCATCTCGGTCTTAGACAACCTCAGTGAGGGAATGGACACCAACCAGCGCCAGGCCTCAGTGCTCCTCGATCTCTCAGCCGCCTTTGACACAGTGGATCACACCATCTTGCTTTCCCGTGTCAGGGCGGCGGGGATCGGGGGGACTGCTCTGGTCTGGCTATCCTCCTTCCTGAGCGACCGCACCCAGGCCGTCCGCCTGGGTGATTTTACAGCGGACATCCGGAAAGTCCAGTGCGGGGTTCCCCAAGGCTCCTCCCTTTCCCCCCTCTTGTTCAATCTCTATGTCGCCCCTCTTATCTTTTCTCTTCAACAAATGGAGGTCGCCGTATTTAATTATGCGGATGACCTCCAGCTTGTCTTTAACCTCTCCTCTTCTCCCGCTTCTGTCCTTAATTTCCAATCTGTCATGCTTCATATCCGGGACTGGATGAACCACAACCACCTTAAACTCAACCCCGATAAGACTGAGCTGGTGTTGACGGGTGGCTCATCCAGCCCCTGGTCCTCTCTCTTCTGGCCCCTTTCTCTTGGCCCCTCTCCTGAACCCACTACCTCTGTTAAAACCCTCGGCATAAAACTCAACTCCCAACTCACCCTTCACTCCCAGGTTAGCTCTGTGGTTTCTTCCTCTTTCCTTTCACTGCGCACTATACGCAGGGTGTCCCGTTTCTTCACTTTCTCTGCTCTTAAACTCATCATCTTAGCCATGGTGGTGTCCCGCCTGGACTACGGCAACGCCCTATATGCAGGTATTCCTGCATACAGCTTACGGCGTTTGCAGCAGATACAAAACCAGGCGGCCCGCCTGGTCTTCAATCTTCCTAAATTTCACCGTTCTTCCCCCCTCTTGAGATCCCTACACTGGCTCCCTGTGCGAGCCCGGATCCAATTCAAGCTCGCCTCCATCACCTTCTTGGCCCGTTTGGGCCTGGCACCAGCATTCATCTCCTCAGAGATCACCCCCTACGTACCCACCAGGGAACTTCGCTCGTCCTCTCAGTCCCTCCTCACCATCCCTCGCTACCGGACTAAGAAGTGGGGAGGCTCAAAATTTGCCACCCTTGCTCCGATACTCTGGAACTCCCTTCCCCTGGAACTTCGTTCCATCACTCTGTACCCTCAATTTCGCAAACACCTCAAGGCCCACTTGTTCACAAAGTCTTTTGACTAAGTCCCCAACAGTTTCCCCCGTCTTTTAGCCCTGGACCTTGTTAGTAGTAGCGCCAAGAAACCGCAGGTGTATGAGCGCTTTTCAAATATTTTAAAACTCAAACTGCAGTGAATAAACACGTTTTAAGCCCCCAAAGTGAGCATGTGGGTCGTTTAAAGTCAATTTTACCCATCTGCCAAATCTTGAGTTTTGGCTCCCTAGAAGCAGGAAAATGACTATGATCATGCTCATTTTATGGAGATGGGATGGAGATGGAGATGGGGAGATGGAGATGAGATGGGAGATGGAGATGGGATGGAGATGGAGATGGGGATTTGGAGATAGGATGGGGAGATGGAGATGGGATGCAGAGATGGAGATTGGATGGTAAGGGCCAAGATTTAATGTAAATAAAGTAGAGAGATAATCGAGATGAACTGGAGATAAAATTGGTGATAAAATGGAGATAAAATGGAAGAAAAATTGGGGATAAAATGGAGCTAAAGTGGTGCTAAAATGGTGATTAAGCGGAGATAAAATGGGGATACAACTGAGATTAAATGGAGATAAAAAGGGGTTAAAGTGGAGCTAAAATGGGGATAAAGTGGGGTTAAAATGGGGATAAAATAGGGCTATAGTGGGGATAAAGTGGAGATGAAATGGGATAAAATGGAGCTAAAGTGGAGAGAAATGGGGATAAAGTGGAAATAAAATGGGGATAAAATGGAGATACACTGGAGATAAAATGGAGATAAACTGGAGATAAAATGTGAATAAAGTGGGGTTAAAATGGAGATAAAATGGATCTAAAGTGGACATAAATGGGGATACAACTGAGATAAAATGGAGATAAAAAGGGGTTAAAAGGGAGCTAAAATGGGGATAAAGGGGTTAAAATGGGGATAAAATGGGGCTATAGTGGGGATAAAGTGGAAATAAAATGGGGATAAAATGGAGATAAACTGGAGATAAAATGGAGATAAATTGGAGATAAAATGTGGATAAAGTGGGGTTAAAATGGGGATAAAATTGATCTAAAGTAGAGCTATAATGGGGATAAAGTGGAGATAAAATGGAGATAAAATGGAGATAAAACAGGGCTAAAGTGGAGCTAAAACGATGATAAAGTGGGGTTAAAACGGGGATAAAATGGGGCTATAGAAGAGATAAAATGGGGATAAAATGGAGCTAAAGTGGAGATAAATGGGGATAATACAGGGATAACTTGAAGATTAAGCAGAGATAAAATGTGGATAAAACAGAGATATAATGGAGGTATAATGGAGATATTATGGGGAGAAAATACATTGAGATGGGGAGAGAGATGGGGGAGACGGATGGGGAGACAGATGGGGAGATGGATGACCAGATTGGGGAGACGGATCGGAGAAGGACATGGGATGAGGGAGATGAGGTAGAGACAGGTGGAGAGAGGATAGAGAGGGAGATGGGGACAGGGTGGAGATGGTGGAGACAGATGAGGAGGGACATGGGATGAGGGAGATGGGGGATGAGGAAGAGCAAGATGAGGGAGAGACTGATGGGGAGACGGTGGAGATGGGGGAGACAGATGGGGGAGAGATTATGAGGGAGAGGGAGATGAGGGAGAGACCGATGGGGAGAGGGTGATGGGGAGAGGGTGGAGATGGGGGAGACAGATGCGTAGTTGGAAACATGAATTACCTCTAAATGGTGTTGATATCACTTCCTGCAGTGAATAAACACGTTTTAAGGCCACAAAGTGAGCATGTGGGTCATTTTAAGGTAATTTTACCCAGCTGCCAAATCTAGAGTTTTAGCTCCCTCGAAGCAGGAAAATGACTATGATCATGCTCGTTTTATGGAGATTGGATGGAGATGGAGATGGGGAGATGGAGATGAGATGGGAGATGGACATGGGATGGAGATGGAGATGGGGAGTTGGAGATAGGGTGGGGAGATGGAGATGGGATGCAGAGATGGAGATTGGATGGTAAGGGCCAAGATTTAATGTAAATAAAGTAGAGAGATAATGGAGATGAATTGGAGATAAAATTGGTGATAAAACGGAGATAAAATGGAAGAAAAAATGGGGATAAAATGAAGCTAAAGTGGTGCTAAAATGGGGATTAGGCGGAGATAAAATGGGAATACAACTGAGATAAAATGGAGATAAAAAGGGGTTAAAGTGGAGCTAAAATGGGGATAAAGTGGGGTTAAAATGGGGATAAAATGGGGCTATAGTGGGGATAAAGTGCAGATGAAATGGGATAAAATGGAGCTAAAGTGGAGAGAAATGGGGATAAAGTGGAAATAAAATGGGGATAAAATGGAGATACACTGGAGATAAAATGGAGATAAAATGTGGATAAAGTGGGGTTAAAATTAGGATAAAATGGATCTAAAGTGGAGATAAATGGGGATACAACCGAGATAAAATGGAGATAAAAAGGGGTTAAAGTGGAGCTAAAATGGGGATAAAGTGGTGTTAAAATGGGGATAAAATGGGCCTATAGTGGGGATAAAGTGGAGAGGAAATGGGATAAAATGGAGCTAAAGTGGAGAGAAATGGGGATAAAGTGGAAATAAAATGGGGATAAAATGGAGATAAACTGGAGATAAAATGGAGATAAATTGGAGATAAAATGTGGATAAAGTGGGGTTAACATGGGGATACAATGGATCTAAAGTAGAGCTATAATGGGGATAAAGTGGAGATAAAATGGAGATAAAACGGGGCTAAAGTGGAGCTAAAAAGAGGATAAAGTGGGGTTAAAACGGGGATAAAATGGGGCTATAGTGGGGATAAAATGGGGATAAAATGGAGCTAAAGTGGAGATAAATTGGGATAATACAGGGATAACTTGAAGATTAAGCAGAGATAAAATGTGGATAAAACAGAGATATAATGGAGGTATAATGGAGATATTATGGGGAGATAATACATTGAGATGGGGAGAGAGATGGGGAGACGGATGGGGAGACGGATGGGGAGACGGATGGGGAGAAGGATGACCAGATTGGGGAGACAGATCGGAGAAGGACATGGGATGAGGGAGATGAGACAGAGACAGTTGGAGAGAGGATAGAGAGGGAGAAGGGGACAGGGTGGAGATGGTGGAGACAGATGAGGAGGGACATGGGATGAGGGAGATGGGGATGAGGGAGAGCAAGATGAGGGAGAGACTGATGGGAAGACGGTGGAGATGGGGGAGACAGATGGGGGAGAGATGATGAGGGTGAGGGAGATGAGGGAGAGACCGATGGGGAGAGGGTGATGGGGAGAGGGTGGAGATGGGGGAGACAGATGGGTAGTTGGAAACATGAATTACCTCTAAATGGTGTTGATATCACTTCCTGCAGTGAATAAACACGTTTTAAGCCCACAAAGTGAGCATGTGGGTCGTTTTAAGTCAATTTTACCCATCTGCCAAATCTTGAGTTTTGGATCCCTAGAAGCAGGAAAATGACTATGGTCATGCTCATTTTATGGAGATGGGATGGAGATGGAGATGGGGAGTTGGAGATAGGATGGGGAGATGGAGATGGGATGCAGAGATGGAGATTGGATGGTAACGGCCAAGATTTAATGTAAAGAAAGTAGAGAGATAATGGAGATAAACTGGAGATAAAATTGGTGATAAAATGAAGATAAAATGGAGGAAAAAATGGGGATAAAATGGAGCTAAAGTGGTGCTAAAATGGGGATTACGCGGAGATAAAATGGAGATACAACTGAGATAAAATGGAGATAAAAAGGGGTTAAAGTGGAGCTAAAATGGGGATAAAGTGGGGTTAAAATGGGGATAAATTGGGGCTATAGTGGGGATAAAGTAGAGATGAAATGGGATAAAATGGAGCTAAAGTGGAGAGAAATGGGGATAAAGTGGAAATAAAATGTGGTTAAAATGGAGATACACTGGAGATAAAATGGAGATAAACTGGAGATAAGATGTGGATAAAGTGGGGTTAAAATGGGGATAAAATGGATCTAAAGTGGAGATAAATGGGCATACAACTGAGATAAAATGGAGATGAAAAGAGGTTAAAGTGGAGCTAAAATGGGGATAAAGTGGGGTTAAAATGGGGATAAAATGGGCCTATAGTGGGGATAAAGTGGAGATGAAACGGGATAAAATGGAGCTAAAGTGGAGAGGAATGGGGATAAAGTTGAAATAAAATGGGGATAAAATGGAGATAAACTGGAGATAAAATGGAGATAAATTGGAGATAAAATGTGGATAAAGTGGGGTTAAAATGGGGATAAAATTGATCTAAAGTAGAGCTATAATGGGGATAAAGTGGAGATAAAATGGAGAAAAAACAGGGCTAAAGTGGAGCTAAAAAGGGGGTAAAGTTGGGTTAAAATGGGGATAAAATGGGGCTATAGTGGAGATAAAATGGAGCTAAAGTGGAGATAAATGGGGATAATACAGGGATAACTTGAAGATTAAGCAGAGATAAAATGTGGATAAAACAGAGATATAATGGAGGTATAATGGAGATATTATGGGGAGATAATACATTGAGATGGGGAGAGAGATGGGGGAGACCGATGGGGAGACAGATGGGGAGACGGATGACCAGATTGGGGAGACAGATCGGAGAAGGACATGGGATGAGGGAGATGAGATAGAGACAGGTGGAGAGAGGATAGAGAGGGAGATGGGGACAGGGTGGTGATGGTGGAGACAGATGAGGAGGGACATGGGATGAGGGAGATGGGGATGAGGGAGAGCAAGATGAGGGAGAGACCGATGGGGAGAGGGTGATGGGGAGAGGGTGGAGATGGGGGAGACAGATGGGTAGTTGGAAACATGAATTACCGCTAAATGGTGTTGATATCACTTCCTGCAGTGAATAAACACGTGTTAAGCCCACAAAATGAGCATGTGGGTCGTTTTAAGTCAATTTTACCCATCTGCCAAATCTTGAGTTTTGGCTCCCTAGAAGCAGGAAAATGACTATGATCATGCTCATTTTATGGAGATGGGATGGAGATGGAGATGGGGAGATGGAGGTGAGATGGGGAGATGGAGATGGGATGGAGATGGAGATGGGGAGTTGGAGATAGGATGGGGAGATGGAGATGGGATGCAAAGATGGAGATTGGATGGTAAGGGCCAAGATTTAATGTAAATAAAGTAGAGAGATAAAGGAGATAAACTGGAGATATAATTGGGGATAAAATGGAGATAAAATGGGGATAAAAGGGAGCTAAAGTGGTGCTAAAATGGGGATTAAGCGGAGATAAAATGGGGATACAACCGAGATAAAATGGAGATAAAAAGGGGTTAAAGTGGAGCTAAAATGGGGATAAAGTGGCGTTAAAATGGGGATAAATGGGGCTATAGTGGGGATAAAATGGAGATGAAATGGGATAAAATGGAGCTAAAGTGGAGAGAAATAGGGATAAAGTGGAAATAAAATGGGGATAAAATGGAGATACACTGGAGATAAAATGGAGATAAGCTGGAGATAAAATGTGGATAAGGTGGGGTTAAAATGGGGATAAAATGGAACTAAAGTGGAGATAAATGGGGATACAACTTAGATAAAATGGAGATAAAAAGGGGTTAAAGTGGAGCTAAAATGGAGATAAAGGGGTTAAAATGGGGCTATAGTGGGGATAAAGTGTAGATAAAATGGGAATAAACTGGAGATAAAATGTGGATAAAGTGGGGTTAAAATGGAGATACAATGGATCTAAAGTAGAGCTATAATGGGGATAAAGTGGAGATAAAATGGAGATAAAACGGGGCTAAAGTGGAGTTAAAAAGAGGATAAAGTGGGGTTAAAACTGGGATAAAATGGGGCTATAGTTGAGATAAAGTGGGGATAAAATGGAGCTAAAGTGGAGATAAATTGGGATAATACAGGGATAACTTGAAGATTAAGCAGAGTTAAAATGTGGATAAAACAGAGATATAATGGAGGTATAATGGAGATATTATGGGGAGATAATACATTGAGATGGGGAGAGAGATGGGGAGACGGATGGAGAAAAGGATGGGGAGACGGATGGGGAGAAGGATGACCAGATTGGGGAGACAGATCGGAGAAGGACATGGGATGAGGGAGATGAGATAGAGACAGTTGGAGAGAGGATAGAGAGGGAGATGGGGACAGGGTGGAGATGGTGGAGATGGTGGAGACAGATGAGGAGGGACATGGGATGAGGGAGATGGGGATGAGGGAGAGCAAGATGAGGGAGAGACTGATGGGAAGACGGTGGAGATGGGGGAGACAGATGGGGGAGAGATGATGAGGGAGAGGGAGATGAGGGAGAGACCGATGGGGAGAGGTTGATGGGGAGAGGGTGGAGATGGGGGAGACAGATGGGTAGTTGGAAACATGAATTACCTCTAAATGGTGTTGATATCACTTCCTGCAGTGAATATGGGGATAAAATGGAGATAAACTGGAGATAAAATGGAGATAAATTGGAGATAAAATGTGGATAAAGTGGGGTTAAAATGGGGATAAAATGGATCTAAAGTAGAGCTATAATGGGGATAAAGTGGAGATAAAATGGAGATCAAACAGGGCTAAAGTGGAGCTAAAAAGAGGATAAAGTGGGGTTAAAACGGGGATAAAATGGGGCTATAGTGGAGATAAAATGGGGATAAAATGGAGCTAAAGTGGAGATAAATGGGGATAATACAGGGATAACTTGAAGATTAAGCAGAGATAAAATGTGGATAAAACAGAGATATAATGGAGGTATAATGGAGATATTATGGGGAGATAATACATTGAGATGGGGAGAGAGATGGGGGAGACGGATGGGGAGACAGATGGGGAGACGGATGACCAGATTGGGGAGACAGATCGGAGAAGGACATGGGATGAGGGAGATGAGTTAGAGACAGTTGTAGAGAGGATAGAGAGGGAGATGGGGACAGGGTGGATATGGTGGAGACAGATGAGGAGGGACATGGGATGAGGGAGATGGGGATGAGGGAGAGCAAGATGAGGGAGAGACTGATGGGGAGACAGTGGAGATGGGGGAGACAGATGGGGGAGAGATGATGAGGGAGAGGGAGATGAGGGAGAGACCGATGGGGAGAGGGTGATGGGGAGAGGGTGGAGATGGGGGAGACAGATGGGTAGTTGGAAACATGAATTACCTCTAAATGGTGTTGATATCACTTCCTGCAGTGAATAAACATGTTTTAAGCCCACAAAGTGAGCATGTGGGTCGTTTTAAGTCAATTTTACCCATCTGCCAAATCTTGAGTTTTGGCTCCCTAGAAGCAGGAAAATGACTATGATCATGCTCATTTTATGGAGATGGGATGGAGATGGAGATGGGGAGATGGAGGTGAGATGGGGAGATAGAGATGGGATGGAGATGGAGATGGGGAGTTGGAGATAGGGTGGGGAGATGGAGATGGGATGCAGAGATGGAGATTGGATGGTAAGGGCCAACATTTAATGTAAATAAAGTAGAGAGATAATGGAGATAAACTGGAGATAAAATTGGTGATAAAATGGAGATAAAATGGAGGAAAAAATGTGGATAAAATGGAGCTAAAGTAGAGATAAATGGGGATACAACTGAGATAAAATGGAGATAAAAAGGGGTTAAAGTGGAGCTAAAATGGGGATAAAGTGGGTTTAAAATGGGGATAAAATGGGGCTATAGTGGGGATAAAGTGGAGATGAAATGGGGATAAAATGGAGCTAAAGTGGAGAGAATGGGGATAAAGTGGAAATAAAATGGGGATAAAATGGAGATGAACTGGAGATAAAATTGAGATAAACTGGAGATAAAATGTGGATAAAGTGGGGTTAAAATGGGGATAAAATGGTTCTAAAGTAGAGCTATAATGGGGATAAAGTGGAGATAAAATGGAGATAAAATGGGGCTAAAGTGGAGCTAAAATGGGGATAAAGTGGGGATAAAATGGGACTATAGTGGGGATAAAATGGAGCTAAAGTGGAGATAAAGGGGGATAATACAGGGATAACATGAAGTTAAGCAGAGATAAAATGTGGATAAAACAGAGGTATAATGGAAATATTATGGGGAGATAATATAGGGAGATGGGGAGAGAGATGGGGAGACGGATGGGGAGACGGATGGGGAGACAGATGGGGAGACGGATGACCAGATTGGGGAGACAGATCGGAGAAGGACATGGGATGAGGTAGATGAGGTAGAGACAGTTGGAGAGAGGATAGAGAGGGAGATGGGGACAGAGTGGAGATGGTGGAGACAGTTGAGGAGGGACATGGGATGAGGGAGAGCAAGATGAGGGAGAGCAAGATGAGGGAGAGACGGTGGAGATGGGGGAGACAGATGGGGGAGAGATGATGAGGGAGAGGGAGATGAGGGAGAGACCGATGGGGAGAGGATGATGGGGAGAGGGTGGAGATGGGGGAGACAGATGGGTAGTTGGAAACATGAATTTCCTCTAAATGGTGTTGATATCACTTCCTGCAATGAATAAACACGTTTTAAGCCCACAAAGTGAGCATGTGGGTCGTTTTAAATCATTTTACCCATCTGCCAAATCTTGAGTTTTGGATCCCTAGAAGCAGGAAAATGACTATGGTCATGCTCATTTTATGGAGATGGGATGGAGATGGAGATGGGAGTTGGAGATAGGATGGGGAGATGGAGATGGGATGCAGAGATGGAGATTGGATGGTAACGGCCAAGATTTAATGTAAATAAAGTAGAGAGATAATGGAGATAAACTGGAGATAAAATTGGTGATAAAATGAAGATAAAATGGAGGAAAAAATGGGGATAAAGTGGAGCTAAAGTGGTGCTAAAATGGGGATTACGCGGAGATAAAATGGAGATACAACTGAGATAAAATGGAGATAAAAAGGGGTTAAAGTGGAGCTAAAATGGGGATAAAGTTGGGTTAAAATGGGGATATATTGGGGCTATAGTGGGGATAAAGTGGAGATGAAATGGGATAAAATGGAGCTAAAGTGGAGAGAAATGGGGATAAAGTGGAAATAAAATGTGGTTAAAATGGAGATACACTGGAGATAAAATGTGAATAAAGTGGGGATAAAATGGATCTAAAGTGGAGATAAATGGGGATACAACTGAGATAAAATGGGAATAAAATGGGGCTATAGTGGGGATAAAGGGGAGATGAAATGGGGATAAAATGGAGCTAAAGTGTAGAGAAATGGGGATAAAGTGGAAAAAATGGAGATAAAATGGGGATAAACTGGAGATAAAATGGAGATAAAATGTGGATAAAGTGGGGTTAAAATGGGGATAAAATGGATCTAAAGTAGAGCTATAATGGGGATAAAGTGGAGATAAAATGGAGATAATACGGGGCTAAAGTGGAGCTAAAATGGGGATGAAGTGGGGTTAAATGGGGATAAAATTGGGCTGTAGTGGAGATAAAATGGGGATGAAATGGAGCTAAAGTGGAGATAAATGGGGATAATACAGGGATAACATGAGATTAAGCAGAGATAAAATGTGGATAAAACAGAGGTATAATGGAAATATTATGGGAGATAATATAGGGAGATGGGGAGAGAGATGGGGGAGACGGATGGGGAGACGGATGGGGAGACAGATGGGGAGATGGATGACCAGATTAGGGAGACAGATCAGAGAAGGACATGGGATGAGGGAGATGAGGTAGAGTCAGTTGGAGAGAGGATAGAGAGGGAGATGGGGACAGGGTGGAGATGGTGGAGACAGATGAGGAGGGACATGGGATGAGGGAGAGCAAGATGAGGGAGAGCAAGATGAGGGAGAGACTGATGGAGAGACGGTGGAGATGGGGGAGACAGATGGGGGAGAGATGATGAGGGAGAGGGAGATGAGGGAGAGACCAATGGGGAGAGGGGGATGGGGAGAGGGTGGAGATGGGGGAGACAGATGGGTAGTTGGAAACATAAATTACCTCTAAATGGTGTTGATATCACTTCCTGCAGTGAATAAACACGTTTTAAGCCCTCAAAGTGAGCATGTGGGTCGTTTTAAGTCAAGTTTACCCATCTGCCAAATCTTGAGTTTTGGCTCCCTAGAAGCAGGAACATGCCTATGATCATGCTCATTTTATAGAGATGGGATGGAGATGGAGATGGAGAGATGGAGATGAGATGGGGAGATGGAGATGGGATGGGATGGAGATGGGGAGTTGGACATAGGATGGGGAGATGGAGATGGGATGCAGAGATGGAGATTAGATGGTAAGGAACAGGGGGGCATATTATCAAGGGGGTTTATCTCCGCTTTTTTGGCTTTAAAAGCCAAGAAAGCGGAGATAAAATTATCTCCCTATTACCAAGCTGTCGCTAACACCAGTTAGCGACAGCTAATAGGAGATAGCGACCATCTTGGGCCCCGCTTTGCATGTCAGTGATATTTATCACTAATGACATGCAAAGTGGGCGTGCCAAGATGTTAGAGACTGGAAACAGTCGCTAACATTGCTATCTCCTATTACCAACTTTTGGAGATATTCACGCTAAGCGCGAATATCTCCAAAAGCTAACACCTGCCCTGAGCAGTTCTTAGCCATGTTATCCAATGGGAGGTGGATAACATGGCTAAGAGCATTTGCTTGATAATGCATGAATATCGCTGACTTTTCAGCGATATTCATGCATTGCGGCCTTTTTTTATCGCATTTGCGATAAACCTTGCTAATAGCAAGGTTTATCTGCGATAAAAATCGCCGATGTGCGGCGATAATTTTTGTCTCTAAAACAAGTTAGAGACAAAAATTATCGCTAGTTGTTGGTAATATGCCCCAGGATTTAATGTAAATAAAGTAGAGAGATAATGGAGATAAACTGGAGATAAAATTGGGGGAAAAATGGAGATAAAATGGAGGAAAAAATGTGGATAAAATGGAGCTATAAAGGTGCTAAAATGGGGATTAGGCGGAGATAAGATGGGGATACAACTGAGATAAAATGGAGATAAAAAGGGGTTAAAGTGGAGCTAAAATTGGGATAAAGTGGCATTAAAATGGGGATGAAATGGGGCTATAGTGGGGATAAAGTGGAGATGAAATGGGATAAAATGGAGCTAAAGTGGAGAGAAATGGGGATAAAGTGGAAATAAAATGGGGATAAAATGGAGATAAACTGGAGATAAAATTGAGATAAACTGGAGATAAAATGTGGATAAAGTGGGGATAAAATGGATCTAAAGTAGAGCTATAATGGGGATAAAGTGGAGATAAAATGGAGATAAAACGGTGTAAAAGTGGAGCTAAAACTGGGATAAAGTGGGGTTAAAACGGGGATAAAATGGGGCTATAGTGGAGATAAAATGGGGATGAAATGGAGCTAAAGTGGAGATAAATGGGGATAATACAGGGATAACATGAAGATTAAGCAGAGATAAAATGTGGATAAAACAGAGATATAATGGAGGCATAAAGGAGATATTATGGGGAGAAAATACATTGAGATTGGGAGAGAGATGGGGGAGACGGATGGGGAGACAGATGGGGAGACGGATGACCAGATTGGGGAGACGGATCAGAGAAGGACATGGGATGAGGGAGATGAGGTAGAGACAGGTGGAGAGAGGATAGAGAGGGAGATGGGGACAGGGTGGAGATGGTGGAGACAGAAGAGGAGGGACATGGGATGAGGGAGATGGGGGATGAGGGAGAGCAAGATGAGGGAGAGACTGATGGGGAGACGGTGGAGATGGGGGAGACAGATGGGTGAGAGATTATGAGGGAGAGGGAGATGAGGGAAAGACCGATGGGGAGAGGGTGTTGGGGAGAGGGTGGAGATGGGGGAGACAGATGCGTAGTTGGAAACATGAATTACCTCTAAATGGTGTTGATATCACTTCCTGCAGTGAATAAACACGTTTTAAGCCCACAAAGTGAGCATGTGGGTCATTTTAAGGTAATTTAACCCAGCTGCCAAATCTAGAGTTTTAGCTCCCTCGAAGCAGGAAAATGACTATGATCATGCTCATTTTATGGAGATTGGATGGAGATGGAGATGGGGAGATGGAGATGAGATGGGAGATGGACATGGGATGGAGATGGAGATGGGGAGTTGGAGATAGGGTGGGGAGATGGAGATGGGATGCAGAGATGGAGATTGGATGGTAAGGGCCAAGATTTAATGTAAATAAAGTAGAGAGATAATGGAGATGAATTGGAGATAAAATTGGTGATAAAACGGAGATAAAATGGAAGAAAAAATGGGGGTAAAATGAAGCTAAAGTGGTGCTAAAATGGGGATTAGGCGGAGATAAAATGGGGATACAACTGAGATAAAATGGAGATAAAAAGGGGTTAAAGTGGAGCTAAAATGGGGATAAAGTGGGGTTAAAATGGGGATAAAATGGGGCTATAGTGGGGATAAAGTGGAGATGAAATGGGATAAAATGGAGCTAAAGTGGAGAGAAATGGGGATAAAGTGGAAATAAAATGGAGATACACTGGAGATAAAATGGAGATAAAATGGAGATAAAATGTGGATAAAGTGGGGTTAAAATGAGGATAAAATGGATCTAAAGTGGAGATAAATGGGGATACAACTGAGATAAAATGGAGATGAAAAGGGGTTAAAGTGGAGCTAAAATGGGGATAAAGTGGGGTTAAAATGGGGATAAAATGGGCCTATAGTGGGGATAAAGTGGAGATGAAATCGGATAAAATGGAGCTAAAGTGGAGAGAAATGGGGATAAAGTTGAAATAAAATGGGGATAAAATGGAGATAAACTGGAGATAAAATGGAGATAAATTGGAGATAAAATGTGGATAAAGTGGGGTTAAAATGGGGATAAAATGGATCTAAAGTAGAGCTATAATGGGGATAAAGTGGAGATAAAATGGAGAAAAAACGGGGCTAAAGTGGAGCTAAAAAGGGGATAAAGTGGGGTTAAAATGGGGATAAAATGGGGCTATAGTGGAGATAAAATGGGGATAAATGGAGCTAAAGTTGAGATAAATGGGGATAATACAGGGATAACTTGAAGATTAAGCAGAGATAAAATGTGGATAAAACAGAGATATAATGGAGGTATAATGGAGATATTATGGGCATATAATACATTGAGATGGGGAGAGAGATGGGGGAGACGGATGGGGAGACGGATGACCAGATTGGGGAGACAGAGCGGAGAAGGACATGGGATGAGGGAGATGAGGTAGAGACAGGTGGAGAGAGGATAGAGAGGGAGATGGGGACAGGGTGGTGATGGTGGAGACAGATGAGGAGGGACATGGGATGAGGGAGATGGGGATGAGGGAGAGCAAGATGAGGGAGAGACTGATGGGGAGACGGTGGAGATGGGGGAGACAGATGGGGGAGAGATGATGAGGGAGAGGGAGATGAGGGAGAGACGGATGGGGAGAGGGTGGAGATGGGGGAGACAGATG